>NW_026294447.1:81725757-82942632 GCF_007827085.1 Peromyscus californicus insignis
GGGAATTTCACAAAGACAGAACAAACACAAATCCTAAGGAAGAGCACAGACACTCTGCCCTTCCTTCTTTCCCTGCATAGAACTCCTTGAGTCCATCCTAGAAAAAGGTCTGTGTTCAGAGAACCCCAAAGCTGTCCTGGCTATGGCAGCTGACTAGCCCGTTGGCCTTGGGCTAATTGATTTAATTTAGGATTGGGTTACTATGACCTAACTGATGTGAGCCTGTCTGGGCATGGGGACATGTGGGCTGTAACCTGAAGGAGATTTATTCATCAAGAGAGGAGAGAAAATACTGGTAGAAATGGAGTCCAGATCTGAATGCCTGAGTGGTGAGCCTGGGTAAGTAAGCCCTGGACCTTCCAACAAGCCCTCGGGGTGCTTCCCGTGGATCTTGAGAGACTACACCTACTTTGGCCCAGAGCTACAGAAGCGGGGCTTGGGTGGTCATTAGACTATGCAATGGGTGAATTGGGGGAAGAGTGTAGTGATGATGTCTGTGTTCGTCATTTTCTCATCATGGCAACCTTCAGGAAAGAAACTTAGTATTCTCGCCCTCTTATGAAGTGACATTTCATCACTCCGTCATAAAAGCCCAAATCCTCAGCACCGCTTCTCCATTCCTGTGCCGTCCACCCAACCCTTTCCCCAGATTCCTGCTCTCCTGGATCCCTGTCACATAGCCTCAAGGTCTTCACTTCCGCTCCTCTGGTGAACAAGCTCTTTGTATCCCAAGCACACCCTGACTCTTTACTTTTTATTTCTCCTTCAATGCTCATCTCGAATGGGACTCCCTCTGAGAAGACCCTGTATTCTCCTCTTCACCCCTACTGGATCAGACCCAGGCTCATTCTCTGCTTCCAGAACACCCTGTCCTTTTTCTCTGTGGCTTTTGTTGATAGTTATATATTAACTGGTGCCTGCTGGATTAAGCCCAGTCTTTCCCACTAGGTTATAAATACATCTTTCACTCGTCACTGTATCTAAGGACTATTTCTGGTGTCTGGTACACAGCAGACAATGATCTCTGAAGGATGAAGGTGAGGTAAAGAAAGCAGTCCTGACATCCAGAACACAGTTCCCGCTCACACTTACAAGCCCTCTTGGTCAGGGACTATGGACATTGCGGCTACCCAGACGGCTTTAGAGAAGCATTAATATCTGTGAACATAACACATGTATTCTTTTCATTAGGTTTGGTTCAGAACGTTGGGAGAATTTGGGAAGAGATAAGCCCCCAAGCTGCCCTGGCTTCTTTTGTTGAGAATAGACCATGGTTTGAACGCATTCCACTGGCTGCCGCGTCTCTGAGGACTGTGCGGAGAAAAGTGAGAGTCTGTGTGTGAGGCCTCAGGTCTGACGGTGGTATCCAACCAACGCAGGCAGACACTTAAGAAATACGCTGACACTGGGGTCTTATCTCCTCAATGCACTAGAGACCAAAACAAAACAAAACAAAACAACCCCCTGCTTTTGAAAACAATGCATTCATACAGAGCCAAGAATGTCCTGGAATCGAGAGCTCAGCCTTCTTCACTCAGCTGAGGAGTTCCTTGGTCTCAGATGTATGAGCCAGAGATCTGCTATTTAGAAATCACTGCCCAGGTCCAGCCAGCTGGCCTTGGCCTCGCACCTACTGTGTGTGACAGGAACTTGGGTGACACCCGCAGAAGCAGAGCATAGCGAGGCAGACAAGGCTGAGCTTTTAGTGAGTAGTTCTAGGCTGCACAAAGGGAAGAGGGTGATAGTGAGGTGTGTGGACAGTTCCCAAGCTGGGGTAGGTGGGCAGTTCCATGCATTTACTCTGCAATGAGAATGATGCCTTTGAGCATGTGTCTATCATCAAGAAGTCTTCCTGATGTCATATGTAATAAAGGAGTTGAGACTTGGGATACCTCAATGACTACATGACTTCACTTGGGGCAAATATGATTCCCCATTTTCAAGCCCTGAAAAATGAGACGCAGTTCAATTCTGCATTCCAACCAGATGTTGCTTCACTGTACAGAATCTCTGCGTCTCAGGCAATCTCACAAATCCAGGATGCTGTGGAATAATCACTTTATTCCACCGACTGAATTTAGCCCCCATCCCAATATTATAATGTAAGTCTTCGATTTTGCTTGAAATTATCTTCCCTGTCATCTAAATCAATCTCCATTGAAACACAAGTCCTCCCTACTGGATTTTAAGCAGCTCTGTCCATTTATCTGCTGTCCATTTAGGTAAAACTTCCAGGATAAAAGGCACAGGACACAGCTACCCCAGCAGCAATTACTCCCCACAAAACTCAGAGACTAGGAAGGCACAGGACACAGCTACCCCAGCAGCAATTACTCCCCACAAAACTCAGAGACTAGGAATGAAGCTAAACTGTCTGGCTGTCAGAGCATCTCTTTTAAGGCCAGCCATTTCCCCTGGGAGAGTCTGCTTCTCCGAGCAAAGGCAAAACTAGACAGGATCAAGGCTGTCTTCCCAAAGCTGCAAACAGAGCAGGCACCACCTTGAAGTTGGCCTGCCTTTGACCCTCTTAGAAGCCAAGACAGCAACAGAGTGCCCGCATTGTGTTCTCTGTATGAAGGGCCAAGGATCTCTTTTCTCTTCCACAGAAACTCTAGTATTTGTAGAGAACAAGCTGGGAGGGATATCAGGCCTGCATCTCAGCAGGTGTCACTCGACTTTTCTTCCTGGAAGGGTTTTCTGCACACTTCCTCTATCCTTCTCCCGTTCACTCTGCAAGTCATTAGTCTAAACTTGCCTCACCTGAAGCTCCCATGCCTTCACCAGCACAAGCGGCCTACGACATGCGAGGCTATGTACACATGCGACTCCAAGGAGTCACCCTCTTCCATTTGGTCCTTGAAACTGATTCTAGCAGCACCCAGGTCAGAACTCCTGTTAAAGCTAAACTTGGCTACGCTCTAGGAGTAGACAGCTGTCTTCCTAGAAGATGAAGTAACAGAAAAGTCACCCAACACAGCTCACTTGGAACAAGTGGCTGGGGGGCCTCTGAGTTAAGGGAGAGCATCAGTGGATAGTAGTAGGTCCTATTTGTGATCACAGCCACCATCTCTGAGGGCACACTGTTGGAGGGAAATTGGTCCCTGCTCTGCTTTTCCTTTATTATTATCATTTATTATTATCATCATTATTTATTATTATAGCCTAGGCTGTCCCCAAATTCCCAAGTTCACAGCCTGAATCTCCACCAATATCTGTCGTTCCTTGCAAGTTCCTTCACCAGGGCCTCTTTGTAGTTCCCCCTTGTTCAAGAAGTTTGTTTCCATCAAGACTGTGTGTCAGCGATCTGCGGCAGCTCCTGTGCCCCAGCCAGGTAGCTGTGAGCCCCCTGGAGTGGCGAGTTCACTATCGATTCTGAAGTGGGTGGGAAGGATCTTGCAGAAGCGGCTCTGCCTCCTGCTTTTGCGCATCCTGCCCCAGCTTTGTGGGAAAGATAAAAAAAAAAAAAAAAAAGAGCAACATCAAGGAGTGTTCTACTTTGCTCTTTGCGGCGGGACACCCCACACTTGTACAAGGGTTTCTAGGATGAATTCCTTTTTGAGAGTGGAGAGGAGGCTGGTTACAGAGGGGAAAGGTTGCCGCTGGTGTGTGAGGACTGGACGGGGGAGAAACCTTGGAGACACGTGGCAGGCCAGTCTCCAGGCCCCGCAAGGGAATCTGCTGAGGTAGCAGATGTTAAAACAGGGGGCACTGGTGTAAGCCAGTGACCCCTCTGCTCTTGTAAGCAGTGCCTGGCAGGTGTGATTTTTCTTGGAAGAGCCTACAGATCTCCAAGGATTCTCATGGAATCTCCCCAACCCTGACTTTGGATAGTCTTAGGTAACCCAGGCTGACTTTGAATTTGCTAAGTACCCGAGGATGACCTTACCCTTCTCATCGTCCTGCTTTCCTCCCCCAGAGAGGTAGGTTCAGAAAGAGGTATATTGCTACCATGTCCAGTTTGCATGATTCTGAGGATCCAGCCTGGGACTTCCTGCATTCTAGGCTAGAACGCTACCCGCTGAGTAACATCATCAGCCTCAGCCTCGTTTCCAGTTAGGATGGTCTTTCCCAGGGTGCATTTTCAGAGTCCTAAGCTTCTAGACAGTATATATCAAGTGCAAGTGACACAATGAGGAGGGACAGCAGTCACTTTGAGTCACATTTTACAAGAGGCGAAAGGGACTCTGCTACCAACAGCCCCCTTCTACATACACGCTGTGCTGTATTGAAATCAAGTGACTCCCCTGAAGGCCCGGCAGTTAGAAGCTGAATCTATATGAGAACCCAGGCTTCCTGATACTCGGAGGGCAGGTCTGCTCAGGGAGAAGCCACTTCCATCTGGCAATTGCCTGGGAAAAGCAAGACATTTGCAGCTACAGCGCCAGGAGCTCAGCTGGTTATTTCTAGCTCGCTGAATGTCAAAAATCCAGACTGCTTCTCTCAGGAGCCTGCACTTGTCAGACCAAATCAAGGCATCAGCCTGTCAAGCAGCCAAATCAACTGCCCCAAGCACCAGCCTGGAGGCGCAGGTCCAGCCTCTCGCAGTGCACCTGACCCGGCCCCCCGCGGTGCACCTGACCCAGCGGAGCTCTGCGCTCAGCCCGCTGCGAGCCCTCCGCCCACGCTCTCAGGGCGCGGCTCCCACCTGCAGCCAGCGCCTGGTGCTTAAGCACAGTCTGAAGTCTTCACTGGCCTGTGCAGCCGTCTGGGTTTTCCCCTTGTTGGGGCCAGCTGGCAGTCTTGCCTTGAGAGAGTGTGACCATGGGAGCTGGGCTCCGGACGCTGAGCTCTGACCCCAGTGAGAGGATTAGTCTGCCTTTCCTCTGGTCTCTTCATAAATCGCCTGGAACCTTCGCTTTGCTTACCTTGCCTTTTTAGAACAGGTCCAAATCACCCAGATTGTTTATGTCTCTGTGCGAATCAAAGCCATCTCAAGCAGCCACTGAAACTGGAATGCTACAGGCTGACCCTACCCTCAGGAGGCTGATGGGCTCCAGCGGGGAGGGCGGACCGTGTTTTCATGCGGTAATTTGATGGTCACATTGGACTTTGCTAGGTGATATGGAGCTTCCCAGAGAGGGGCCAGGATATAAATTTTGCAGGCAGAGGGAAGGCGGTTTCCAGGAGAAAAACAGCATCTTGTAAGACCTGCAAGAAGGCGGGGAGGCCAGGCCAGAGGGAGGGTAGCCAGTGATGAGCCGGGCCAAGAGGAGCTTGTGAACCAGAGGAAGGAGTGTTGATTACATCGAGGTGATAGGGGGCTTTGGAGGGAAGTGAACCACTGGGGGTGCTTTTTTAGGTGGGGCTGCGGTAGAACTCCGGGAGGTCCCAGCAGAGAAGCACCTATTCATTGAAGGCAGCAGCCTTCTCCTGGGTAGGGTGCCCTGCTGGCAAGTGACATTCAAACCATCCACCTCTCTTCTGCTCACTCTCACCCTTGCCCTTCTGCCTGATGGGGCCCCTGGCTTGGCTGCTATCGGTTTGGTCCCCGTTGGTCCTTGCTAGCTTGCAGGTAGCATGCAAGGTTGACTGCACTTTCAAGAATTCATTTGCCCATTGACTCAATAAATATTTATGAAGTGTTTGCGTAGGGGCCAGGTGGCATGCTAGTTATCGGGAGCTACAAAAGGGAGAACACACGTGTTTCCTGATCCTGGTATTTGTCTGCTAGTTCTCAACTTGATAGTGCATGAGAATTATCTGGAAGGATTTTTTTTTCTTTTTTTCTTTTTCTTTTTTTTTTTTAAAGTGCAGCTGGTTGAGCTTTCCCCCAGGTTGACTGAATCCAAATGTTTGACAGTATGCTATGGGAAGTTTATCAACCTTGATCATTAAAACTCTGCTCCAGGTGATTTTACTGGGTCAGAACCACCCATCCTTAGAAGAATGCTGTTTATTTTTCTTTTGCAGAGCAGATAGGGGAGAACAAGCCCAGAGTCTGGCCATCCTCTGAGAGACCCCCCGGGCAGGGCCCATCCTGTTGAATCATGCCTGGAGGTCTTCCTGGAGTTTGAGGACTACCTTTCCAGTTTCTTGCTAAAGACTATTCCTTGAAATCTGATTAAGCACTTAACAGTTGAAAATGAACCAAACTGTTTGCCAATACTGTGGCACCTCGGACACAGATCTATTCCCAATCCACTTGGGAAGACAGAATGAAATTGTGTAAGAGTAAATGAACACGGCATGAGGAGGTCCACAGAGCAGTGGGTAAAGTGGGTGCCATGTGAACACGAGGACCTGAGTTCTGTCCCCAGCACGTGTGTAGAAAAGCCTAGAAGGGTTGTGTGTGTTTGTGATCCCTGAGCTAGGGAGGTGGAGGCAGGCAGGCTCCTGAGGTGTACTGGCTAGTCACCTATTACTTGGTGAGCTTCAGGCCAGCGAACAACCCTGCCTCATGGCCACCACCTGAGGCATGGTGCCCAAGATTGTTCTCTAACCTCCGTATGTGTTCATGTAAACACACACACACACACACACACACACATGCACACACACAGACATATAAACACAGATACACGCATACACACACACATACACACAAACACAGACACACACATACACACATACACAGACACACACAGAGACACACACATACACACAGACACATATACACAGACACACACACAGACACACACATACTATACACAGACACACACACATATACACACAGAGACACACAGAGACACATATATACACACACAGGCACAGACACACACATACAGACACACACACACACACACACACACACACACACACACACACACACACTTAACCACTTTAGACACTAGAAGAGCCTGTCATCTAAGAAACCCGCTGTATTCTGGATGCTTAGGCTAATGGCACAAATTAGCAAAGGACTCTGGGTGACACAGGCATGCATGTAAAACAATATGTCCTCAAAAGCCCAGGCTGGAGAGACGGCTCAGCATCTAAGAGAACTAGCTGCCCTTTCAGAGGACCTGGGCTTAATTCCCAGCACCTACATGTTTCACACGACTGTCTGTAGCCATAGTACCAGGGGACCCAATGCCCTATTGTGGCCTCCACAGGTACCAGGCCATGTACATGCTGCATAGACATAAATACAGGCAAAACACCCACACACAAAATAATAAATAGATAATAAATAATAAAACTTGTGATCTAACTCAGAGTTCATTTTCGCATTGGTATGGTTTGTGCTGAACTGTCTATCTGCTTCTCTCCTCAGGGGTGACGGACATTGACTTGATAGCACCAGAGTCTTGCATACAGCAACAACATCGACGCTTGGTGGGAGTTTGTGCTTAGCCGTCTTCATTATTTCCCAGAGATAATGTGGCTTAAGATGACAGGACTCAAGAGCTTGGACAGATGGGTGAAAACGTCTTCCACCAGGACAAAATCCCTGTACCACTGTCCAGAGGCAAGTGCCAACTTCGCCCAGCTTTGCCTCAATGCTGGAGACCGAGGCAGGTAGGAAGAGACTGTGGTCTCCTTGGGGGAGGAAAGGAAGCTAGGTCTCTGTTACAAACCTGTGTGACTCTTTTCAGGCCTGACCACAAAGGTTCTACCCAACAGGCCTCACAGGAAAGTGTCCTCTCCACCCCTCTCCACTCTGACTCTGGGCCTGGTCAGCCTTGCAGTTTGTGGACGGAGTGGCCTCCACAGGCCTCAAAGCTCTCCTTCAGGGCCTGTTCCTCCAAGATTTACATCCAGAGGCCTCTCTGAGGTGGGCTTTCTTGGCCTTCCTGTCTGAGGCCCCCCCCTACTTAAGGAAGGGAAGGAAAGTTTAAGGACACCCACTTCCGCCACCGAGGCTCGTTCCCCTACCCTTCCGGTTCCAGCTCTCTTCACTTCTAATGCCTCATCTCCAGAGTCCAAGCAGCGCCTCTGTTCAGGGCTCCTTCCTCAAGTGAGATGCCCCACATCTGTGCTGGCCTCCTGGTCCTGCACCCTGTGTTCGGTGGGGGAGAAATGGAGTGACTCTTGTCTTTACCATGACGGTAAGTGATGAAAGGCTAAGCTTTCATGTGGGGAATGCTTTCACTAGGCACTCTGACTGCTCGCTCCCCGCTCAGCTGAGCTCACGACATGAAGGCTCTCTTACCTGTGGGGAGCAGTTACTCAGGCCAGCCTCTCTCTGAGGGTGACTTTCCCCTGACCTTTCCTTTGCAGATTTTGTGCGTGTGCACCCTAGCACACCTTTTCTCTCTCTCCTTCACACACACACACACACACACACACACACACACACACACACACACACACACACACACACCCCTGACCTAGGAGGATCAGGAGAAGCCCAGCCCAGATCTACCCTTGCAGTTGGGCAGAGTCAGCAAGAAGGAGAAGACGGTACATGAACTACATGAAGCCTTCAGACTTGGGCCACCCAGCCTCAGAGACTTAACTTTTGGAGAATATTTCCTTTACAGAGGAGGAAGCAGAGCCCACGAGATAAGTGACTTGGCAGGGACGTATGGGCAAAGATGACTACTAGGCTTCCTCCTCCTGTTTCCCTCTTACTTCCTGGCATGGCTCCTCTACCAGGCCATGCCTCCTGAAGCATAGGAGAACGTCAGGACTCTGGGAAGTAGTAGGGGCTTTTCAAACTTGAGTGGCCAACACAATCACTTGGGCTACTCAAGCACAGATTTGCTGGCCCCACTCCAGAGGTACTGACTGAGTAGGTTGGAGTGAGGTCTGACAGTTAACATGGCTAATGTTTCCAGGTACAGCTGATGCGGAACGCCGGGTGGGCTCCCTTGTAAATAACCAAAAAGTGAGTGAGAATGTGTGGTGAGCACAGGCAAGCTGGAGGGAGGACGGAGTCAAGGGGGACGCTGGGGTGGGATCCTCAGAGCTTCTCTGTTCCCTCTATTTTCATTCCGTCTTGTACTTCATAGACGTTTCCTCACAGCACTTATAAATCCTTACATTTTCTGAGAAAATACCGGCTCCGGCCCATCACTGAGGCGAAGTTACCACCTGCAGGGGCTTCTTTGGAGCTGGCAAAAGAGGAAGTCAGAGCCAGTTCCTCTGGCAGCATTCTTTAATCTCTGTCCCTGTTCAGCCTGCAGCAGGACAGATGGCCCTGGAGCCCAAATGGCTGTCTGATCACACTATCAACCTACAACCTTCTGGAAACTTCTCAGACCTTTCTGGCTGTGCAGGTGGAGTGTGGAGTCACACCGAACCAAGCGTCAACCATGCCACACCATCTGCAGTAGAGATGTCCACCTGTTTTTATTGTTTTGAAATCCAGATAAGAGGGTTCCAAACCACGTGGTTTTCTGTATCAAGACCTGACAACATTTCCAAGAATCCCAGGTAGAGCCTGGGGCCTAGAGGCCCCTCCTCCCATCCCTTTCCTTCACTCTTAGCGTGGGCTTGGAATATCTGCAAGGAGTCCCCTCTGTATCCCTTCCAGTAAAGCCTGTACGTGGCTGGCACATGGAAGTCTCCCTGGAAAGGAGATGGGTGAGGCTTTGGACACGCTTCCTGAAGCCACAAGAAAGAGGAGGCTGCTGATTCACAAGCAGCTGCTTCCTGGAATTACAATGCCAGGCTGCACTGAATAGTGTTTTTCCAAGGTGATGTGAGCTGTTACAACATTCCTGCTGGTCCCCATTGGACCTTCCTGTAAGTCAAACCAGAAAGTTACCCAAACCAGCATTCCTGCGCAGCAGAGCACAGGATTCCAGACACAATGTTTCCAACATTCCTTTATAGCTCTCTTGGGAGCAGGGATCCATTTCTTTCAGAGCCTTGGCATGTCATCAGCCAGGGCCACTGGTTTGTCTGGCAGGCCACAGAGTCATGAGGAAGTGGCATGTGGCACTAAGTCAGCTGGGAAACACAGGCCTTTGCAGATTCCCCTAACAGGAGGGTCAGCTGAGGAAGGAGCAGCCCCACGTCACAAAGGCGCTTTCTCTGTTCCTACCCTGCTCTTGACCGGTGTGGAACAGAAAGCTAGTGGATCAGCCTTGACTTTTCTCAGAAATAAGGGCCCTGGGTTGGAAGTGCCCCTGCTTTGTCCTGGTATCTGTGTCTCCGTGCAGGAGATTCTGTGGCCTCTGTGGGATAGCAATTTTCATTCAGAACGGAAAACCACATGGGTGGCCGTGGGGAATGTGCAGAGGAACAGGACACATTTTGGATTTTTCCCGTTCAATGATGCCTCACCCCATACAAAAATAAACAATTAAAAAAAAACCAGACACACAAAAAAGTTTCTATAATGTTTTTGTTTTTGAGACACGGTCTCACGTAGCCCAGGTTAGCGTTGACCTGGCTATGTAGTCAAGGATGATCTTGAGCTTCTGATTATCCTGGCTCCGCGCCTGGAGGGCTGGGATGATAGGCATACATCATAACATCCAGTTTTATACCGTGCTAGGGACCAAACCTGGGCCCTTTGTGCGTGACAGGCAACTGAGCTACACCGCAGTTTCTGGTTCCTGGTTTTACTGCCATCGTTTTCTTCTAGCAAATGGAAAGCTGGAGAGAGTGGAGTCGTCTGGGAGTAAAGTGGACGGACCCGAGAAACAGGGGCTGCTCTTAGAGGCATTAACTGAACTCTACCCTCCTCTAATGTAAACTGGAAAATGACTTCTCTCTCTCCTTCCTTCCTTCCCTCCCTCCTTCCCTCCTTTCTTCCCTCCCCCTCCTTCCCTTCCCCCTCCCTTCCTCTCTCCTTCCTTGACTGATGATTTTGGCATCTTCAGACAGAGAAATGCTGAGCTAAGAGGCCCTACTTTGGGGCTGTCAAGAAGACGCAGTGGATATAGGCACTTGTTTTCAAGTCGAAAGACCCGAGTTCGATCCCTGGAACCCACATGGTAGAAGGAGAAAACGGACTTCTTCAAGTTGTCCTTTGACCTTCATACATGAGTTATGCTAAAAATAACCGGAGTTTGTACTGAGAGTTAGAGGTTTACAAGTCATTCTATTTTTTCCTCTTCATGGTCTTATCAGGTGGATGATAAAAATGCCCGCTCCTCAGACATCAATCACTGTTGGTCTCAAGCATTTTGTGTAAGAGACAGTCATCCTCTATTGTCATTTAATTGATGAGGGCAGGGGTTAGGAGCCGGGCAGGGTAAAAGCACAGTCAGATTTTATATCCACGTCTCCTGACTCCCACATTCATATTCTTTGGGGCCCGTAGTATGCACTGGTCATTGCTGCTGGCAGTCCCTGAATCCAAGGGATCCCCAGGAACAAGTCCTTGGACTCCCAGCTGGGCTCTAACATCCTGAGAAGGCAGTGGCCCAGGAGACGATGCTGCGGAGCCTGTGACTGCCCAGTTGCTCCACAGCACATGGCTGTCCTCACAGGGCCTGGTCTGGTGCTATAGTAGGGTGCAAGATGACCAGAGAAGCCCTCCTAGGCCATGTCTTACCCTTTGAGGTGGGTGGCAAAAGTTGTGGGGTTTTTTTTTAAAACTCTCTGCTTCCTGCCCTTTACTACAGGTCCATTTCCTCAAAGCTTCACTCAAGACTTCATTTCCAAACAGCCATGTATTTTAACCTCTGAGAACACTTCTATTTTTAAATTAAATTGTGTTGAGAGTTTCATCTATAAGTATTACATTTATATCATTCCTATCCCTCCCTCTCCTCTTGCCAACTCCTCCCACGTCCTCACTGGAGTTCATGATCTCTTCTTCTGTAATTATTATTACTTCACACACACATACACACACACACACACACACACACACACACACACACACACACACACACACAAAAACACACACACACATACACACACACACACACAGCCTTTATTAAGTCCATTTGGTGTTGCTCTTATGTACGTGTGTTTAGGGCTGACTACTTGGAACTGGACAACCCATCTCCAGGAGCTTGTCCCCGGAGAAAACTAATTCATCCTCTGTTAGAAGTCATCGATTGCCTGTAACTCTTCATCTTGTGGTGATGCCTTATGGAATTGACCCCATCCTCATTGGCATATCAACTGGTGTAATTACACAGGTATTGTTAAAGCAACCATATTATCGAGACTTCATAGCTGTACATCGCATCCCTGCCATGTTTAGAAGACACAATCTAGCAGCAGACTCCCTGGTCCCTCCGGCCCTTACAATCTTTCTGCCTCCTCCTCTGCAATGTTTCCCAAGTCTTAGGTGGAAGGTTGAATCGTAGATAAGCTTACTGGGCACCCACACAGCCACCTAGTCTCTGCATTTGGACCAGTGTGGGTCTCTGCAACGGTCTCCATCTGCTGCAAAAAGAAGCTTCTTTGATGAGTACGGGAGCCGCATCTATACTGCCTCTACTTCCTCCCATGAACTCCTCACATCAGGACCGACTCCAGCTGGAAATGTAGACCATGGGCCATGCTGCTGACAATACTCCTCCCTTCTCTTCACACTCGTCCATCTTAGACTTTGTTCCATCCTTGTTCTCTGGGAGAAAGAACCCTTCTACAGACAGCTCTAGGAAGCTAACGCCATAATGTATCCAAGACTCAGACTTGAAGACTCGAGTTCTAGGTTTTGGCTGCACTGGAATCATCTGGAGAACTTTCATAATCTCACTGATCCAGGCGGGAGGTCCAGTGCCCCTGGAATGCTATGACTTGGCTTCCATTTGCCCTGTCTAAGAATTGGTGTTAGGTAGGGTCATGTGGTGATTAAACTGGCCAGTGGGGTATGAGGACAAGGCAGGGAAGTGTCTAGAAATGCTTGCCCCATTTAAGAAAAATCTGATTCAAGGGCGATGCTCGCTGTCTCTGGCAGTTGTTGTTGGAACGCGTACCCAGAGAGGGAGTTACGTTCAGGAAGTGATGAGGGGCATCGCCCCATCTGGTCCTCCTCTCTGGTGATTAATGCTGTTATTTTATAAACAAGGAAACTTAGTCTCCAGCGGTTTCAATATCCAGCCTTCCCCAGGCCCCACTGGCAACAGTTGGTAGAGCAGAGCCAGGCCAAATCCAGTTCTGCCTGGAACGTAAATGAATTTTTTTTTTTTTTGAGTGTAGGCCCCTCTGTTTACTGCTAGTCATCAGAGCACAAAGACAATGATTTTTCTCACGACTTGACAGTTCCCAGGGACGTGCTGTTAAGCTTCCTGAAGTAATAACAGTAACAAAGGTCCTCATTTTTTTAGTACGTGCCCATTTCCACAGTGTAAATATTCCCACCACCACCGACTTTAAGCTACTATCGAGTTCACTAAACATTAACTTGGGAGAAGATGTGGCACCAGCCACTGTAGATCAGAAAACCACTAGAAAATGGAGCAAGTGCCTACAGCCAGCCTCTCATGCTAAAAACCATGTTTCCCTTCAAGCCCAGAGCAGGACTTTGTTTTAACACACACACATCCCCAAACAGATCTTTACCTGGAGTTCTGCACTGGTAGGGAGATGTTTCCCTTGTGCCTAGAAGGCAGTCAAGCACCAGGAACAAACGAATGGGTGTGAACCTCGGGGGTTTCCTAACATCCACAGAATGCTCCTCCTGCGGGGGGAGGGCTGAGAGCCCTTGCCGCCATTTGCTTGATTTCATTGCGGAGCATTGTGTATACACTTGCTGAGTTCCGATGGCAATGCTGAGTCCAGACTCATGACTGTGTGGTACAGTAAAGCAGCAGGGGTCTGGGCCTGTGGCCAGTGGAAACACGGCGGGGAGCCAGCTCCAAGCCCGCTCGGGTCCGCAGTGCAGTTGTGGTATGCTTGCAAAGCTTATTCCAGACTGTGGCACGCTAGCTTCTAAGGGTT
The DNA here is from genome assembly GCF_007827085.1 of Peromyscus californicus insignis. NCBI lineage: Eukaryota > Metazoa > Chordata > Mammalia > Rodentia > Cricetidae > Peromyscus > Peromyscus californicus. The sequence continues at coordinate 81,739,495 of NW_026294447.1, forward strand.
GGGAAAGGGCTCCCGTCCATCATTCTCACCCAGGATACAGTCTGCACATACCCACTGTTGTCAAACTCTTCTCTCAGAAGGATTCCCATCAGACATTTGGGTACCGCTTTGAAAATATTCATTTTTTGTACTAACACAAATTCCATAATCCTTGTTGCATCCTGACGTGCTCCCATTTCTAACTCTAGGGTTTACACAGTTAAGTTAGTCCCTTTCTGTGTAGCAGGCAGCACAGCCAGGGTAGACTGGTGTGCCAATTAGCTTTCCATCAACATGATGGACAGTCAAAATGAATCAAGTCCTAAAGAGGAAAAGTTGATTTTGATTCATATTTTCAGAGGTTTTGGATCCATGGTCTCTTGGCCGGCTGCTTTGTAGGGTACATCACAGCCAGAGCACATGGTAGAGGAATTCTGTCTAGATCCTAGAAGCCAGGAGCAAAAAGAGATGGGAAGAAACTACAGTCCCAATGTCCCCATAAGAGCGTATCATCAATGACCTAACTTCCTCTCATAGATCCCACCTCCTCACCTCTCAATAGCACCACCTTGGGGACAAAGCCATGGCCGGTGCCCATGGGGAACATTCAAAATTCAAACCACAAACTCAGGCCTAGTGGCCCATAAATGCGGTCCCAGCGTCTCAAGAGGCCAAGGCAAGAGGGTCACAAGTTCAAGACAAGGTTGGGCTACATGGTAAGACCCTGTCTCAACAACAACAGAAAGACCCAAAAAGCACAGCAGCCAGATTATGTTACAGGAACAAAAGTTGGTCATAGCCTCCGTAGCATTAAACAAAAGTAATAACAATTCTTCCCAGCTCATCCAAAATACACTGGGAGGGGTGTCTGTGGGCTCATGTTAAGGACTCAGGGATCCAAACTGTCAGAACCCAGTCACCATCTCTTACCAGTGCCACTCACTGGAAGACCCTTTTGTCAGCACTGCAATGACTCCTGTGTACATTTATGATTGCAAAATTCTTCCTATTTTAATACCATTCTGCTCTCTAGACTTATTTAAGGACTACCCTGGTACCTTTTCCCATACAGATGGTCCTGGGTCACCAAAGGGTTCACTTACTATTTGAGACTTTAAGATGGTAGGAAAATGATATACATTCGGTAGAAATTATAATTGGCATTTTGAATTCTGACCTTTTCACAAGCCAACAGTATGTAGGATGATACTTTCCTAAGATGCTGGACAGTGGCAGTGAGCCGCAGTTGTCAACTGTGACCCATCAATGCTTTCTGCAGAGTGCGGAGCTGTGATGTTCTGTAGGTTAGCTGGCTTAGACGCACTTTGTACCTAGGATACTTTTAATCCACAATGGACTTACTGGGGAACAGCCCCTTCCTAGGTCAAGTGGCACTGCCTTTCTGGGGAGTTGTGATGCCAGCTTGCTTTTCTTCTGAGACTAACCCTAGTTAGCTCTCGCTTGTGTTTGCTGTCAGTCAGCTCACTCTCCTGGAAACGTGGTCCAGCGGCTTCATCTTCTTCCATTATGGCACCTAGAATGGAGTTCCCTTTTCTAGACACGGTCAAGGCAAGGCCATGTTCAGTGGGGTTTGCCCTCTGGCTCTTTTGAGACACAATTCTTGCCACTCTGGAGGGTGGCGTGCTAGTATCTATTTGGTAGGTACAGGCTCCTGTTGCATTTTCATTAGAGCTCACATTGGCAGCAACAGTGAGCATCTTGCCTTTGTTGTGTCCCTGTAACTTAGAAATAGGTAGGTAATTATTAGTAATATTTGCCGATCATGTTTTGCTCTGCCTAATTATTTTGTTTGTGCTCTCAAGTCCTATGGCTACCATGTTCTCCTAAGATGAACCTTTTCAGATCCCAAAATAGCTTATGTTTATTTGTTAGACTTTCCTCAGCACAGACTGCAACCTGCATTTGTATCTGAAGACGCTAATTGGATTAGGACAAGATGGAAGCAATAATCTAAACAAAGATGCCTTGCTGTTTAGTAGGTTCTGGTCAAGAACATAGTTTGGGGGCCGAAGGCATGACTCAATGGTTAAGAGCTTGTGCTGTTCCTACAGAAGACTGTTTGGTTCCCAGCTCCCATATCAGATGGCTCACAGGTCTTTGTAACTCCAGCTCCAGGAGAATCCACTGCTCTCTTCTGGCCTCTGTGGACACTTATACACACAGGGCCATAAATACGTGCAGACACATGCCCATAAGTAAAAATAATATAAAATCTCAAAAAATATTATGTCACATTTATGATCATCTCATTTCCAGAAATACAGGGATCTTGGGGATATTTTTAAAATTAATTAATTAATTAATTTATTTTGAGTCATTCAAAACTCGCAGGTTTTCCAGCGAGTAGATTATGCCTGGAATAGAGTAAATATTCAGTGACTTCCAGCTTAATGAATGAGTGACTCTCCAGGTTCACTGGCTCTTGTAACAGAATCTCCTGGAAGGATATATATAGTTTTGAAATAAACTAGTACTTTATTACGTTATTTCATTTTTGTGTTTAGTTATTGTTACAATTTGAAACAGCAAATGTCTGGAAGGAGGCTGACATGAGGTTGCCCCTCCAGAAGTGCTTTATTGGAAGAAAGAGCCACGTGACACTGACTGGAGAGAGCCTTGGAAGACACAGGGCATCATGCCATAGGCAGCATGATGGGGCCTTCCATGGAGAGAGAGTGCATTCCTTCCATATTCCAAAAAAAGGAGCATCATTAGGATGAGCATCCTGAAGGAACAATCTTTCAAATCCCCAGGACAAAGTGGGTTTCTTATTTTTATAGAATTATTTTCCTGAGTGAGTGGTGGACAGGCTTCCCATGGGACCTAGTCTGGCTTGTCTTGCCTGCTAAGGCACACACTATAAACTTGTCTGCAAGGGGGAGGGCTGCAGGGCCAGAGCTTAGTGTGCTTTCTGGGCATCATCTCTCTGTCTTGAAGAGTTTCAGAGAGAGGGAGAGAGAGAGAGAGAGAGAGAGAGAGAGAGAGAGAGAGAGAGACAGAGACAGAGACACAGAGAGAGACAGAGAGAGAGACAGAGAGAGAGAGCAAACTCACAAACTAGGGAGGCTGTAATCCAACAGTTATAATATTGAAGGTTTGAAGTCTCAAGTAAGATTAAAGGAAGGACTGAAATTAGTCTTAATCCAAGGGGAGCAGGGCTGTCTCCAGGCTACAGAATCCCCGCTTCTGACTGACATTAACCTGTTAATCACCACACGCTGGGTACCACTGCTCTTCTAATTCACATTGGCCACAAGGAAATGAGTTGAGACTTGGTGACTTATGTTGTTTAAATTCAACCACAGGAAACACACAACTCATCCTTGTGCAAGTGGTCCAGGAGTTATCAAAAGAAAAAGAAATGAGATTAGGGTTATTGACATGTCTCAGGCAGCAAAGATGTCTGGTGCCAAGCCTGATGACCAGAGTTTGGTCCTCAGAACCCACATGGTGGAAGGAGAGAACTGACTCCCATGAATGGCCTCTGACCTCCATGCTTTTACTGTGGAATGCACCATAACCAACTCTCCACCACAATAAAGACATACAGGAACATGACTTTTGAAATAGTGGTTAGTCTTCCCTACTGACCAACATCTCTCCCACTGTTGAAATAATTCTTGTCTTGCAATTTGCCAACATCCATCTAAATGCCTTATGGAATCCAGTCCCTGGACTATGGTTCATTTTATCAGTGAGTACCCCACCCTCTTCTTGGGTAAAACCCTTTCCTTAGAGAAGTGGTTCTCAACCTTTCTAATGCTGTGACCCTTTAATACAGTTTCTCATGTTGTGGTGACCACTGGAGTCCCACCTTCTCTTCTAGCAACTGCTGTTAGCATCAGTTACCAAGGGAGATTAGTTTCTTGTGCTCCTCTTAACTTTCTCTTTTCTTTTTTTTTTTTTGTGCCCAGATAAGCATGGGAAATAGGAAAAGCAACTGGGTAAGAGGCCCTGGCAAGCATGTGACCATGAGAATGAGTGATTTGAGTGTGTCTAAAAAGAATCTTGAGACAGAGAGAGCACAGGGTGCATGTGGACATGAGTTAAGGGATAAAGGTTGCCCAGAGGTGGACAAGGAACAAATTCAAGGGGAGGTTTAATGTATGACGGGAAAATTATCAATGAGGGTGGAAAGGCTCTTGGAGCACAGCCACTTGCTTACTGTTAGTCAGTAGAGCTCAAGGCTGGAAGACCTTGAGAGGTCATCCAGGGTATTTTTGGCACTGTCCGGTCAGATGACTACTAGACTTTCCCTAGTTTCTAAATTTGAAAAGTCGCTACAGATTGTCTGATTCTTGGCAACCCACTTGAACTTGTCTACACTTGGTGTTAGCACAACCTTCCCTTTGCCTCACCCAAATTCTTCCAGCTGTGGCTCAAGCTGTTGGAAGAATGAAGTCTCTGTCGGGTAATAACTGCCTTGGTGGCATAAGACAGGCCACTGCAGGGATCTGGAAGGGCAGATGACATGTGGCAGGGACATTTAGGGCTGCGTTCAGAAGAATCTACAGGCCTGTGGAGACTCTTGTGTCACAGTAGAGCTTTAGCTAGCTTGCTTAAAGCAGAGAGGCTACAGGTTCCTGTCACTGGCTTCGGACTCTTGGGCATGGCCAGACTTACTGAACATCTTGAATATACTTTTGTTTCTGGACACCGGTTGCACAGCATGCTGAGTGATCATCCATAGGTTGTCCAGTAGGTATCCAAGATGGGTGTGGTCCTTGTGCTAGTTAGTCAGAAGTGAATTAAATGAATCTTGTAGTTAAATCTAATAGAGCAAAAGAATTCCTGTCATACTGGAGAGAAAAAGCCACCGAGGAAAACCATGGGCATTTCTTGGCCTGGCTGTTTTAGAGTGAGGTGTGTTTGAAACAAAACTGATCCTGTATGCCCATTGGGCTTCATTCAGAACTCCCCAGAAGGTTTAGTCAGCTGAGGCAGCTCTGAAGCCAAGCAGAAGAGTTGAATCCCCTTAAGTTGGAACTGGCTCAACATCCATATGAGATGGACATGAAGAACATGGATGTTCTTCCTGTCCATTTTCCGATGGACATCCCAAGCGCCACAGAACAGCCGGTAGTGATGACAGCTAACACTGAGCAGTTTCGCTGTCCCTACACTAACTAAATGCTTTGTATCTACCATTGAGGCATTCACACAAGGCAGGCGCCGCTGCCATCTGTGCTTCACAGACAAGAACACTAAAACTGGAGAAACAACTCCCTTTGCTTGAGAATGTCAGGTGAGTGTGGGCTCAGTCCACAGGTCTGTACCCCACTAAACCTGTTCTCTTAACTTGGGGGCCTCTGGCCTCCCATGGCAGAGAGAAGCGGTTTTCCTAGGCAGTCCATGCTGGGGCAGGAGCACACCGCGTGGTGACAGAGGCAGAGATACATGGGAAAGGTGGCTGACATTTCTGAGCTCCAAAGGAACCTTCAGAATAAACACACAGATGAAGATTTTAAGACGTTCTGATTGGGAAACTGGCTGTGTAGCAGGCTGGGCTCTGAAAACCAGTTGGAGGGAGCCAAGAGGAGGGGGCCAGAGAAGGGAAAGACAAACAGATGATCAGGAGTGGAGGTGGCGGGGGCGGGGGGACGGGGACAGGATGAAGCCCAGGGGCACCCTCAGCTTTGGTTCCAATTCAGCACAGGAAGAAAGGGAGCCAACAGAGTTCTGTCCACATCTGTGCCCTGGCTCTCCTCTTCTAACCTGCAGCCCAGCCCAGAGCAACCTGTGACCACAGGGCTCGTTTCCAGAAGAACTTATGACTAGTAGGCTCATTTCCTGCACAGACGTCTGAGGTTGGAGCAGACTCTTATCTTCAGATGATACAAAGGGAGGAATTATATGACCCAGCATGCCTGTAAGCCCGGGCATCCCAGTAGGCTGGTTGGTTTAGGTCAACAGTGCCAGATGAGGCAATCAGGGTAAGACCAAACACAAAGGGACAAGTTCTAGGCTGCTGCCTCGGGAGGTGGTGAAGGACAGACGTGTGGCTGCGATACTGAAGACCACCACGTGGGGGGTAGTGCTCTTCTCTCTGCAGTGACGTCACCCTGGGTTTGTGGCTGTCACCATGCAGCTGCCACAGGCTGCCGGGTGGCTGTACACACCAATCTTCTTCCTACTGCTGCTGTGGCTGTTGCTCCAGCCCGGTGGATGAGAAGGGGACCAAGAGTTACCAAAATATAGACAGACCTCCAAGAGGAGGAGGAAAAGACTGTAAACTGCTAACGCTCAGAGGCTACCCCAGGGGTTCAAATGGAGTTTATGAGACCCAATGTGACCCAGACTACTTCTTCTTTCTCCCCTTTTCCGGAAGATGGGGAAGCTGAAGTCACTATTGCATCACCTGGGCCTGCCCCAGTTCCTTGAATCAGGGGTGAGAAGCTCCGCCCTTGATTGCAAATTAAGCCATCTCCCCTGCAGATCCATAAGTTTGCACAGGGGATGACTAACACCTTCCTGTCGACTGGCTGCTTATTTCCTGCTCCCAGTTAACCCCAGACTACACCCTTTTAACTGCTCTCAGGACCCCACCAAGGTAGAGAAATGCAATTGATCTTAACTGAAGAGCTGTATTAATTTGGGCTAAAACAAGGACTCTGGACAAAAACTGCTTGGTCCCCATCTTGGCCCTAAAATGCTTTTGTTGTGTGACTTTGAACAAGCTATGAAAGAGAAAGACTATGCCATGCCTCAGTTTCCCCATCTGTACAATTAAGATGAGAGAGTATTTGCTTCATAGGAACACTGAATAAATAAATGCACTTAAAATTAGTACAACTGGTTTGACATAAACCAACCATGATGAATGTTAGGCATAAAGACGAAGAAGCCCCAAGTCAGAATGAACCCCCACCCTTCCCCCAGCAGACTGTGGGTAGAATGTAAAGCATCAGATTTTAGATCTAGGTCCACCCCTTCCCCAAATCAAGACTTTTGGGAAACCAATAAACCCCGCTTCACTGAGCATTTCTGATCTCAGTTGTAAGACGACTGCAGTATTTACTCCTGCCCACTACACAGACATGGCATGAAGAGCTACTGAACTGTGCTAAACAAATCTGCAGGAAGGTTCATCGATTTTCTACTCATGCAGAAGTAAATTTTTTTAATCATGGAATGCCAAAGAGAACCCATGATGGAGAATGTAGTACGGTCTCCGCTGTTTCCTAATTCTCCTAGGCTGTTTGCATCTTTAAGGATGCCATGATCTGGCCAATCAAACGTAAAGAGAGGTTATGCGTGTTCTTCTGAGGAGGTGGTTAAGCAGCAGGCATCTCCTTTTTCTCTCTTCTTACTCCATGGACCTTAGAGGCTCTACTTTTTAGAGGGCACCATTAGAAGACAGAGAACCGCCAGGTGGTGGTGGTGTATGCTTTTAATCCCAGCACTCAGGAGGCAGAGCCAGGCGGATCTCTGTGAGTTCGAGGCCAGCCTGGGCTACCAAGTGAGTTCCAGGACAGGCACCAAACTACACAGAGAAACCCTGTCTTGAAAAACCAACCCCCCCAAAAAACAAACAAACAAACAACCCCCCAAAAAAAAACCAGAGAGCCACAGAATGTGCTGTATGTGAATGATAAACGAACATTTCGTCTAGCCACTGAGATTTGAAGGGTTAGTCTGCTGTGACACCCAGAATTCACTGTCCTGATTCAGGTGGAAGGATGGATCAGTGAGATAGACCACACCCTCCTCAGGGGGTTTAAGAAGCTATGTCAATGCCTCCTCTCCAGAGTTTGCCTACAGTCTTGGGTTCTAATAACCGTGGAAAGTCTTTTTAGTTTGATTAGAAATCTGTTCTCTGAGTGGGGGAGAGAAAAATCATTCCTTACACAAAACTTCCTTTTGCTACAAAATGCCTTTATTTCCAGTCAGATAAAATTTTTCAACTGTATATACGGTTACACATGAAAAGGTACGTCTTTGCCGCCGGCCTCATTTACAAGATCCATTTTTAATTATTAATGTGTCCATCAGACAACCTTCTTTGTCTCTGAAAACATAACTTAAATAGACTGCCAATGGATCAGCCACCCCCGTGTTCGTGGATGTGAATGGTGTGCAGTTCACCGGTGAGTCAGCCTGTGATGGTGTGGGTGTGATTAGATCCCACCAGTTGGCAGGTGGCATGCAACAGAAGCCTGCCTGTTGGCCACACTATGGTGGCGATGGCCTTTCTAGGAACAAGAGAGCATGTGCAGACACAGAAGACAGACCTATGCAATGTGAAGAGGCTTCTCACAGAACGCAAACACCATTCGGTGGACCCTGGAATGAAGAAAAGCATCACGAAGGCGACTCCGCTGCGCACACTTCTGCTGATCATGGCACCTTCTTGTTTGACACTCAATAAATAGCTAGTTACTGAAAGGAGGAATGAGAGACTCAAGACACTGACAGTTGTCATCATGTCCAACCTCCTTCTCAACACTGGGTTTTAGGTTGGGAGCTTGAAGGACTCCCATCTTCTGTTTCTTCAGAACAAGTCATTCTACTTGGAATGCCGTTCACTTCCCAAGAGAGACCTCTCAATTCTTCATTAGCAGTTAGTCTTTTGCAGACTGCAACATTGGCTTAAAGACGAGTGTAAAGTGGTCCACAGAAAGTCTAGATTTGTCTCTTGAAGTAAAAAAGCCTGTTCGGCTCATAATTTCTAGGCTCTACTATATTCTTCCCACTATCTCTCCTTTCGGTTGCTGTCATTTACTCCAAGCCTGAAATAGCCATGTAGACTCATGGGTTGAGCAGTGCACGTCTTTGTAACATCCTGTCTCAGTCTCAACTACAGAAATGTACCATGGCTCCTTGGGTCTTGAGAGAGTGGCTCTCTTGAAGCTCCACCCTTCAAGGAGTTGTGAACATTGGCGCCTTGAAGGTGAAGGTGGTATTCTAAGGCGGATGCTAAGGAATCCCCACAAAAGAAATTCCTGGAAAAAAACAATCCACATTCCCCTGTGATTCTCCTTCCCCATAAGGCTATGGTTGCAATTCCGGTGACACATAGGAAAAGTTCCTAAACTCATCCTGGTTAATCATAGGAAGATGTCCCTCATCGATTGGCGTTAAAACGGGCTCTTCTTTTATGAAGTCTGGGTCAAAATTGCTGACGTCTTCTCGGGATTTCTGTTAAAAAAAGAATAGGAAACCGTGGTCAAATTGTACGTATATGTGCCTGGGGTTTTCGCCTCTTGCATGGGACTCAGCCCATTCCAAGGAGTTCAGAGAACTCTCTTCAGTATCGGTCAGCAGCATCGTTTATGGTTCTGATAGCTGTGACTAAGCAGTACTTTATGGCCATCCCACTACATGTATTATTACGGCCTTTGCCAACTGCCAAGTCACTCATCCCATGTCTGGCCCTCTAGTCACCAAGTCCTGCCAAGTGGGACAGCCTTGGACTGGGAGTCTAAAGAATAAATGTGGTCACTCAGACTTGCTTACTCACTCACCCATGGTCCTCCATTTCACTGAGGCACTGCTTTCCAACAGGCCTCACTGAGAGGGCATGCCTGCTCACATCTGTCCAGGAGTTGGGTCAACTCATGCTCCCCTCACTTACTGTTTGCACACATTCTACACGTGTGAGAAGAGGTTCTCAGGTGATTTCACGGTGCTGCCGAGCTTAGAGCAAGCGTGATTCTCCTGTTACTGGTCAGCAACAATATACCCCCCTGGGCTGGAGCTGGTAGGTTCCCTCGGCTGCTGGATAGTCAAAGTCAAGGCTGTCCCATTTGGCAGGACTCGGTCGGTGACTAGAGGGCCGGACATGGGATGAGTGACTTGGCAGACTGGTGCAGACTAAGCTCACTCTGGTCTGAAGAACTATGCAAATGCCATCTTTTATGAACTGATGTTAGAGATCAGCTTTGGTGCCTGTCCTGGATCTCACGCTGTAGACCAGGCTGGCCTCGAACTCACAGAGAGCTGCCTGGCTCTGCCTCCCGAGCGCTGGGATTAAAGGCGTGCGCCACCACTGCCCGGCTTTTTCTTTCATCTTAATCACTCTTAGACCTCCCACTTCTCCCGTGGCTCAAGGACACTTCTTTCTCCACCTCCAGACCACGTCACCTCCCTGACAGTCCTGATCTATTTTGAGCCTGCCTTCTCTGTCCTCTTACTCTGGAGGCATATATGTACGGCTCAGCTCAAAGACCATGAAGTGGGTCACTCTCAGACTTTGCGGCTCAGATTGGCACCGTTTGGTGTCCTCAGTATTTCGCCAAAGGGGCTCTGCCTGTCTGGCCTGCATCCTTTGTCACAGTAGCTGTGACAAGCTGTGTAGCCAGGCTCAGTGACGGAGCACCTTGCACCTTCTTTATTTTCTTAGGGCTTGGGAAAGGCACAAATGATGCCCCCAGGAAGCTTGAGAGAATTGGCTAGGAATAATGACTCACCAATCAGTTCAATTCTTCTAGGCCCGAGAAGCTAGGGAAACTTAAAACAGCTTCGGGCATACCAGAGGCTGGGATGTTTTCCTTTAGGTTAAGGGAGGGTAGAGGTAAGGCAGACAAGAGGTGACAACTTTGTGAGAAGCAGTCAACACATGGAGAGACACTGTCTCAGGGGCCGCCCGCCCAGTCTCCCTCTGCAGGAGGGGCCGGCAAACCTTCGCTCTGCCATCCCAGGGGAGACATCAGCTTTTCCATGGACTTCGATCATCTGGAGAAAAGGGAGAAAGTAGTACAACAACCTTGACACTCACGATTCTGGGCCGAAAAGGCGGTTCTAGTTGGCGATGGTTCAACTGGGCCCAGTCGATTTCCTTAAAGAAAGGATGCCTCAAGATCTCGTGCTCGCCTCCCTGAGCCAGGCTGCCCAAGCGCATGGTGGGGTTCTTGGTCATGAACTAAGAGAGGGCAAGAGAAAGAGAGAGTCATTCATGCACTCACACACAGCCGCGTCACAAGACAGCAGAAATCGGCCCTGGCAAAGAAGCTCCTGGGAGGTTTTTTGGCTGATCTTGCTTCACTAGCTGGATTTTCCATCCTGGGCATCGCAGGCAGTATGAATCATGCCTTAACGTCGAGACTGCCTGAGTGGATTTTTGGCCTTCCTCACTGCCGTTTCGGGCACAGCCACTAAAAGAAGGCTGAAGGGTCCAATTTTCTTTTCTGTAAATACCAGGTGTTTTTCTTTCCCCTGTAGAGAAAGGCAGCTCCTTGTGAATTAGCGTGTCTTTCCTTGTGGACAGCAAGCAGATCCTGAATGGGGCTACTTTTAGGAACAGCTGTACCATTGTTCTGAGGCCCGCTCCGCTGGCCAGGGTTCCTGCTCTCTCCTAAGACCACAGAGAGATGTGAGGGTCATTGTTGTTCAGATCTCTCTACAACGGCAGCAAGGGTGAAAAACTCTGAACACATCTGTGTCTGGGTTCTAGCAAAAACTAAAAGTTGGTTGCTTGCCTGTCTTTCTGTGGCTAAGATACTATGGTTCAAGAGGAACCTTCTCTGCATTTAAGAAGCCCCTCTTCTGTTTTGAAATGAGTTTATAGATTGAGAATGTGTGACTACATAGGCCAAAAGCTAAAAGAAAATGCCATACATTCAAGCGCTGTTTGTGAACAAATCTCCCATCTTCGTATAAATGGAAAGATATTCTTGGTGCTCAGCTCCTAGGCGTTTTGGGCCAACTCCTCCGCTCCTTACAAATGGTCTTGGTGTTTTGATCATTTCTTAGTGAAGGACTTAGAGAATAATTCACTTTTCAGGGCCAGAATATCATTTTTTAATTTCAAATGATTTCCCATTAAAATAAAACAAAGCAAAACGCTGAACTTGAATCAATAGTTTTGTTTGGGTTGGGTATGGTGGTAGCACGTGCCTGTAACCCCATTTGGAGACTGAGGCAGGAAGGTGGTGAATTCTAAGTCAGCCTGGGCTATACAGTGAGATGTTGTCTCAAAAACAGAGCAATAACGTAAGGGTTGTGGGTGTGGTTTAGCGGCACAGTGCTTACCGAGCATGGCAAGGTGCTGAACCCCACCCCAGAAGCGTGAGAAACAAAGCAAAAAGTTTGTGGTTTTATTTAAATCAAGTTTCTTTGTGATTCTTCCAATTTTAATTTCCAATGCTGGGGTTCAGACCCAGGGCCTTGTGTGGGTGAGGCAAATACCCTACCATCGAGCTCCACCTCTGGACTCTAAATCAAGTTATCTAAACACAGACTAACGACAAGTTTTGACAGTCCCCAGATAACCTTTTCAAGTTAGACTTTGTGAGCACAAAACAAAAGTAATGCTGTGTTTACAGAAACTGTTTGGAGCTGAATTTACTGAGTAAATTTAAAGATTTTTCAAAGAAAATCTTGTTGCTGATGCAGACATAGAAGAAGGTGGCACCCGGTCATGCCAGGAAGCCACATAAAGCTCCCAGTGTTGGTTCAAAGGACAAGGATCACAGCTGAAGGAAAAGGGTGGCCAAATAGCCTCGGCAAACAGCAATCCCATGGCATCTACTTTGCCAAATGCCAGAAGAGTGTCAAAGGGGAGCCAGTAGAGAATGAAGACCCAGATGGGCTTGAATGGTTTCTCCTTTCTCCAAGTGACAAAGAGTTAGAGGACCTAGGGTGCTGGATTCGAGGTAGGACCCAAAATAAAATAAGCTTTCAAATAGACACAGGCCCAATCACAGCAGTTCATACCCTAGACATTTACAGTGGTCATTGTGGGTTTAAGAAATGCATGTAAGTGACTCTGCTACATAAGTGCAAAGGAGTTCATACTGACAAATTTCTTTCTCTGGGAAGATGGGAAAATGTCTTCCAAAAAAAAAAAAGAGAGAGAGAGAGAGTAGATTCTCTCTATGGGACTGTTAGTGGGGTACAGTCCCTGAAAAAACTTAAGAAATAAGGATCAGAGAAGACCCAGATGGCTTGTGGGAAATTCCCAGGCCTGTCAGTGATGGGAGCAGAATATGTCTTGGGAATATGTGGGTGCCACTTGTTCTTCTGGAAAAGGGAGTCAGGGCAGGATTCCAGATGCCGGGGTGGTAGAAGCATTGCTGACTGGATTTGTGCATTCCTCCCTGGCCCTGGCTCTGAATCTGAACTTCCACGGAGCAGTCAGTGCGCGAGAAGCATTGTCTGAGGACGAGGAGACCAGTTCCCGGGACTGACACCTCTGTGGGCAGGATGACCCACTGCTGTTGGACACCTTCTCTCGGGATTCTGATCAATCTTTTGGAATAATATTGATTGGCATTTTTTGAAAACATTTTATTTTTAATTTATGTGTACATCTGTGTATCTCTGCGTGGGTTAGTGTACACAAGTTCAGGTGCCAGCAGAGGCCAGAGGCATCAAATACCCAGGAGCTGCAGTGACAGGTGGTGGTGAGCTGCCTACATGGGTACTGGGAACGTGGGTACACACTCTTAACTGTTGCGTCTCCAGTCCCATAACCTTGATTTTTTTTTTTTCAGCGTCTTGACTTGAGCTCTTTAGACACAATCATCCTCCACATGAGAAAATCTGACCAACCCAGTCTGGTAAGTGTGGCTCTCGGTCCTTGTCAAAGAATCTTCTCTTTGCCACGAGATAGACTACTACAGAGGTCCACAACTGGTCCAAATGCAGAGAGCAACTGACCATGGGGTGTCCAACCTCAACTAATACATCTACACTGCAACTCCTAGACAGAGGCTCAGGAAAAATCATTGAAGAGGGGGCAGAAAGAATGTAAGAACTAGAGGACCGGGATGCCTGCTATGAGATAGTTTCTTCTAGACAGATGTTGCCTAAAAAGACCTGCATAGTGACCATGTGACATGCCATAGTGGATGGGAGAAATTTCACAAGGCCTCACCCCTAGGTAAGAGATACAGGCATTCAGTGGCTGCTGAGAAAGGAAGGATCCTTCTTCTCTAGGGATAGGTTCTCAACTAGGTTATCTGATCCTAAGTGAGTATCCTTAAACACATGTACATAAAAGCAAAACTAAATGTACCCAACTAGGGTGTGTGTGTGTGTGTGTGTGTGTGTGTGTGTGTGTGTGTGTGAATACTAGTTAAAGAAAAGGTCATGAATGTGAGAGGGAGTGTGGAGGAACATGGGAGGCTTTGGAGGGGGAAGAGGAAGGGGTAGAAATAATACAAACATGATACTTAAGACATTATCAAGAAACAATTCCAATTAAACAAAGATAGCCGGGCGGTGGTGGTGCACGCCTTTAATCCCAGCACTCGGGAGGCAGAGGCAGGCGGATCTCTGTGAGTTGGAGGCCAGCCTGGGCTACCAAGTGAGTTCCAGGAAAGGCACCAAAACTACACAGAGAAACCCTGTCTTGAAGAACAAAACTAAACAAAGAGAGAAGAATCCTCCGTCACCTTTACAAAGTCTATATAGTATCTGCTGAATGCAAGGCAGTGCACTAAGCTTGGGGGTGTGCAGGAGACAAGGGTAATACCGTTCCATCAAGGCGCAAATCAAGAGAAGAGGCAAGCCAACTATGACACACACTGGATGCCCTGAAAAGGAACATAGACAGAGTTCTGTGAGAGCTTGGAGGAGGCTTGAGCCAACAGCATGGGGGCTGGCGGTAGGAAGGCGAGTAACAGCATCACGGAAGAGGTAGCGTTGGGTGAGATGAAGAGCCACGTGGCAGGATCCACGTGTGAAAGGAGGAAGAAGATAGGCATGCCTGACCACACCCCGATGCCAGCACACACACCCCGATGCCAGCACACACACCCCGATGCCCCCAAGCACCTGGGGTGCCAAGAGAAGCGCATATAGCCCGGGACAGCTGGCACATGGAGATGGCTGGGGATGTGTGTAGGCATCCAGTCTGACTTATCTGAAGTGCATGAGGAGGGCAAGCAGACTGGCCACAGTGTGATGGATAAGTACGGACTGGGGGTGGGGAGCACAGATGGGAGGCTGAGACAAACAGTTGAAGTGTCGGGCAGGCTCAGAAACTACAGTGCTGGTGGTCAAGGGGGAGGGAGAGCTGGGAGCAAGTTCTAGAAGGTTTTAAAGAAGAAACATGCCTAAGGTGAAGTGGAAGGATAGTCTAAAGTCACGGCATCACCTCAGGCTGTGTGATGATGGAGCAGCGCAGTGGAGTCCCAGAGGCAGGTCCTCCAGCATTCGTGTTAATGGTGGCATCAACAGCAGGAGCCAGGGGAACAAACACAAAAAACATATTCCTTAAGATTATGAAAGTTGTCCGAATCAAAATGGAGTCACTTGTGCCAAACCTTCCCAAAGCTGGGAGGTTGTGAAAGAGCCCCTGATAACAAGAACTACCCCAGAAGATTCTTCTGGAAGCACACGTCTTTGCATACATGCTGCCACAACCTTACACAAGGCTGTCTGCCCAAGAAGTGTTTCCGATTTTGTACTGATGACATCCTTGTCATTGATTGTAAGGTTGACGATTATGGTTCATGTAATGCTCCTCATTTGGCTACACCCCCCCCCCACTTGATGTCAAACCAATGTCAACCTCTTGCAATATGCTCATGGTTTCCATGTTGGCACACATAATACCATTGCCATGTCAGTTCCTGACTAAGCATGTGAATCTAGAGAACCTCTCTGTTTATTGTTCAGTTTAATTAAGGATTTCAATGTCTTGCCAAATCTGAGTGATTGACATGCTGAGTTTTGTATCCGAGCTATAAAGCACCCACACAGAGACAACTAACCATGTCTAATGGGGTGCAGGCTGGGGTTAGGTCTCTCAGTGACATGTGAGGATAAAGGGCTGAAGCTGGGGCGGTAGGAAGATGCTTGGACAAAGGAACAAGAGGGAGCGCGAGAGAAGGGGAGGCGAATAAACAGAACTGAGACCATTTCATTCAATCCACATTGTGTGATTTCCAATAATTCCAATTCTCATTCAAAAAGCAGGAAATGCCACACTACACGAAGGCCAGGTTTGGATATGGGGTGTCTCCAACACTTGCGCTCCTTCAGAGGAATGGCCTGAGGGTCAGTGGTGGGCATGAGACCACCACCCATACTGCCACACATGAGGCTGGTGTCACTTCCTAACTTTCATAGCTTCTGACCCCTAGAATAGAGGAGGAGGAAAGTTCTTCCTGGGCATGGTGACTCATGCCTCTAATTCCCAACACTCAGGAGGGCTGTTGGGCAGGTGAACTGATGCAAGTTTGAGGCTAGCCTGGGCTACTGAATACCAATAAGACTCATTCTGAGATGGGGATGGGTATCCAAGGTGACAGGAGACAGGAACTGGATACGAAGAAGCCAGAAAGGGTTGACTATTAAGACAGGAACCATTGTAAAGAGGAGGTAATGGGGTGGGCACTAAGGGATAAGACTTTGGGAGGAGTGGGTTAGAGCTCCCATGTAGCTATTCTTTCCAGACACACAGAGACAGAGAGTTAAAAAAGTGTTTTCCACCAGTCTTGGGCCTCATGTGGGTCACAGCACATTCTACAGGAGGCAGAGCTGGAGGCTGGAGGGGCTTGCTGTCCTGGACTGCAAACCGAGCTGTGTCTGGAAGCCCTGGCCCTACTGCTGTGACTGGCGACAGCCTAAATGCTTTAGCAGAAAACATCCCCATTTGTTCCTGTCCCTGACGGACTCAAATGTTAACTCAAATAAGCTAACAGTCCATGTCTCAGGTCGTTCTTAAAATACACCTCCCCTCCGCTGCCCTGCTCCCTGACCATGGGCCAAACGGGAAAGTTTGCCAGGAAGGCAAAGCAGGAGACTCTGCACACATTTACCAGAGGAAGCAGATGGTTCAGAGAGCCAAGCAAAGCACTTGGTAAACTGTGGAGCGTGGGTGAGGGGCCTGGGGGAGCTGGTCCATCCCAAATGTAAATGTCACTATGGAGGGATGGCAGAAGAGAGAGGCAGGGAGGCAGGGGGGGGGGGTTGGGGGTGTCTCAGACTCAGCCTGCATTCCCTAAGGAAAGTGGAGAGACTGGGAAGTCCCAGGACCTCGACAAAGTCTACAGGAAGAGGGCAGCTCCACAGTGAGGTGTCCTGGGTGATGCTGGCCAGGTTTGGGAAAGCCTGTCCTGAGAGAACGCCTGCAGAGCAGGCAGGATACACAAAGCGGGCTGCAGAGGGCAGCTGTCCAGGCTTTGCTGTTCCCGACCTGTATGTGTGCATCAGCTCCAGCCTGTGGAGCCGAATGGCCCTGAACACATACTAACTTCTCCGAAACTCCGACGCCTCGGCTGTCAAGTGGGGATTTCCCTATACTTTGTATGTTACAATAAGCACATGGCAACATCGGTGTGAAGCGCCTGGCACAGAGAAATCCTCAGGGGATGTCAGATGGGAGTCTAGTTTCAAATCCTCTGTAGCTCCATCTTGTTCTCCCTCAAGCCTCCAAGAGAAGGGCCTCAAGTCACAGGTCGGCCTTGACCCTGACTGAGGCTTGTCTGGCCAGCCTGGAAAGAGAGAGCAAGGCACGTTTCTGCTCTCCCAGCCCCAGACCTCAACTGTGGAGTGACGGGAGTGCTCTTTGAGAAACAAGTTTGACAGCAAATCCGTTTTGACTCAATTTAAAAACAAGAATGTGACTACTGAGGGCTGAATGCGTCGTTTCATCCACAGCACCAGCACAAACGAGATTCCCGTGAAGGTCAACAGGCTCAGATGGAGCTTCTGGTCAAAGTAGCGTCTGGTGCAGGACTGAGCACGTCTTGCGGGCTGAATACATCTGTGGAGGTGTCAGTGTGGTCCTGTTCTACATGACGGAGTTTAAACTAGCCCTGTATAATGATGAACCGAGACAACCGGATCCAAATGTACTTTGAAATCCATTAAAACGTAAGCAGTGGCAATAATTATTTATCCTACTTCAAAATGTCTGACTTCTCGGGAAGAGGGCTAGTCACATCCACGGAGCAATTAGACAATAACGTTTTCTCCCGGGAGTCAGAAAACACTGTATGTTCTAGTTCATAGTTGGATTTGGCTGTTGGGCAAACAGAATGACCTTCTTCTTTCATTTCATTTCAGACCTTAAACAAAGGGCAGACAGGCTTGGCAGCTCTTGCTGCTGCCAAGCCAGAAGGGAAGGAAATCAAGCCTTGAGACTCTCCTATCAGTATTCCGGGGAGCCACTCTGAGACAGGAGGGAAGGCACTTCGGGGCTCTAAAGGGAGTTCTAGAGAAGGAAGACGGAGAAGGAACACAGGGCGTTAAAACAGAGGTTGGCTCTCTGCCACGATGGCCAACCTCATTATGGGCACACAGCCCGAAGGCCACCCGGAGGCTGACAAAATGTGCCCCGTGTATGCATGCTGCAGGCACATACCTTCTGCTTCTGACCCTGGAAGAGTCTGACCCAGTTGGGAAGAGCAGCTGCCAACTTTGTCCCTCTGCACCCCTTCACGGTGATGAAGGTGGGGGGCGGGGGGAGGGCACACACATCTTGGAAATGACCTGTGCCAAGAACACAGTCCACCTCAGAGTGGTCACAGAGGAACAAGGCTGAGTTAGCGGGTGAGGCAGAATGAAAGAGGACAGCCATTACGGTGGCCTGATGTTGATGTCACCTTTCCACAGGAGAAGGCAGAGGCAGAAGCTCACACCTGAGACGGAACGGATCATAATCCACAGAGAAGGATGGGATGCGGCGGGATGGAGAGGGCATCCGAAAGTGGACTTTTGGAATATCTCTGGGGAAGCCAGCTGCAATGTTTAAAGAGCAGGCTGTCATGTGACATGGTGCTGCTGTAGAATACTGGGGGAGCCAGGAGAGAGTCACTCCGGCTTGCACTCACATTGGACCTGCATGGGATTTACTGGCTAGGCTGGGTCTGGTAATCCACACACATACAGCAAACAACAACCCTGCCGGGTGTCCATACTTGTTTAGGAAAGGGCAGTTGCAGGAGTGGAGAGCATGGAGAAAAGAAAGTAGAGTTGGTCTTTCTCTTTTTAGCTGTCATTGCTTAGTGAGTGGCAGCCATTTTTATATGTACATGCTAGCATTTTTTTCATTACACCCGGAAGTGAGTTAAATGCTTCACGTTCCTAACACACAACCCTAGAGAAACCATGCTTATTATTCCTATCTTATACATTGTCAATCTGAGGAAGAGGCCCATTCGTAATCTATCCAAGACCACAGGTTTGGAAGCGGTAGAGCTGAGATTCATACCTAGGCGCACGTGACACCAGAACCCATTGCTCTGTGTCACTACATTTCACCTCTTCTGGAGGCCACCAAATGTTGCCCTTGGATTCCGGGCTGGAGTGGACTGTGGGAAGAACTTAGGTTGTTAGGAATTGTGGCCTAACCCTTGGAACTTCGCCTGGGTGAAAACTGACAGTGCTTGGCACATATCATCTCTGGGTCCACGTGACACTCTCCCTCCGTGGCCCCAGTGACGTGGCTGAGACGTGTATCCCAGGAAGAGGGTGGGATGAGAGAGGGAAGCAAAGCCATTCCTCCTCTGAGGACCTGAAGCATCCTTCAGTTTGACCACCCAATCTCATCACAAGGAACTGAAGGTTGATTTGTTGGAGATGATAAAGGGGTACATTCATATTTCCACATGTCTAGGGGCTGTTGGCCAGTCAAGCAGCTTAGATGGGAGGAGAAAGCTCAGAGGGGCGGAAGAGGGAACATATCACAAGAAAAGGCAAAATAAATTTAAAAAAGATTTCCTCTTTTCTCCCCTTTCTTGCCTCCATCCCTTTCTTCCTTTTCACTCAATGCCATTAAGCGATGGAAGGGCTTTTTCTGGGAATAGGACTTTGATTGGAAATGTGTGAACCAGAATAATGTTCTGTCTTAATAACTTATATTCACAGTACTGGGTGGGAAGCAAGGCTTGTGTCCTATGGTCTGTGTCAATATTAGAGTCTATAATCTTCTATAAACTCTCTTTCCTTCTTCCATTTGTCATTGACATTCTGGAAGAAGAGAGCTGGTACTTTAAAGATGACTATATTTTCTTACCTATAAGTGCTACTCGCTCCTTGGGTAGGATGGGCTTTATTTTATAAAAGAAAGAAAGAAAGAAACAAACAAACAAACAAACAAACTCTGCTGCAGCTGAATTCCCTGACTTAGCAGCTGAAGAAGTGGGCACTCGGGGCACCTGGCGGGTTACAAATGACTGACCTTCCAGGATATTCTGTGAGCTCTCCCCAGAGGCACAGTGCACTCTGCTTCATTTCCTCTTATCAAACTCCAGTACAGTCGGTGCCCTGCTGTCTTCCTATCCCCACAATAGGGCAGGAACTATGCTCAATCTGAGGCAGAATGCTGGCTGTGTCTTCCAGCCTGCTTTAGGAACCCAGCCGCCTCTGCAGGCGTTCATATTGATCCCTAGTCAGCGCTACCTGCCTGTCCTGTTTTTTGTAAACACAGCTTTTCCCGAAGCCCAAGCCATCTTAGGAACTTCACCCAGGCCATGTGTTGGCTGGGACTGATAAAGGTCAGAGGTGTCTCAGGGATGGAGCTCTGGCGTCATGTACTTGTGCTCATGTTTATTATCTAGGTTGGCCAACGTCCCCAGTACCAGGCTCCAGCAAGGTGGCCAGTGAGGCAGGCTCCACTGCTCCCATCCAGTAGCTTCCTTTTATTTTTACTAGAATTTTTTCATATAATATATTTTGATCCTAGTCTTCCCCCTCCCCCAACTCCTCCCAGTTTCTCCCATCTCCCTAACCACTTAGCTTTACGTTCTTTCTTTTTCAAGTGTGCAAGGAAAGGCGGGTTCTCCCTGATGCTGCTATCCCACCTGCCCAAGCCACACAGATGTTTTGGTTTGGGTGCCACCCTCAAGAGTAGCTACTGTAGGGGCTAGAGAGATGGCTCGGTGGTTAAGAGCACTGGCTGCCAGAGGTCCTGAGTTCAATTCCCACCAACCACATGGTAGCTCACAAACATTTATAATAGGGTCTGATGCCCACTTCTGGCATGCCGGTATACATGCAGATCACTCATATGTAAAATATAAATAAGTAAATATATATATGTAATATACAAAAGAGTTGCTACTGTAACTTGATACGCCATGTTTTGTCAGTATCCATGGGAGGCCTGCCCTTTTCTGAATAGAAACAGAAATGGAGTGGATGGGAGAATTAGGGGGGAGGCCGGGGGATGGACTAGAGGAAAGAGGTGAAACTGCGGTTGGAATGTAAAATAAATCTTTTTTTTTTTTTTTTTTTTTTTTTTTTTTTTTTTTTTTTAAAGAGTTGCTACTGTAAAGAAGGGAGTGCTTGAGAAGGCTTTTTGGAAGCACATTATTGAGCATCCCGTATTTCCTCCCATGGAAACTCAGGTCAGTACTTTGCTCCTGTGCATATTCCTTGCCAGCTACCAAAGATCTAATTTTTTTTTTTTTTTTTGCAGTTGATTGTTAGTTGTGGTTTGGACGCCAAAGATAATATATATGCAGGACCAAGGATCAAGAATCTTGCTTCTGTTCAGGATTTTCCCAACTTAGAAAGTGCTTTTGATGCACAGAGGCTGGCTAGTGACATCTATATAGAGTCCCCAGTCTCGTGTCCCAGAACCTTTTCCTAGTTGGAGAGCCAGAGGTGGAGATGAAAGAGACCTGTGGTGTGAAAGATCCAGTTGAAAACAAAGGAAAAAGAAGAGAGGAAATCCTTCACACGGCTTTCTGCAAATAAAACACAACAGCCCTGTTCTCAGGAAATAAACATTCTATGAAGTGGAAGGAAGTTTAAAAAAAAAAAAAAACAGCTTTACAAAGTCTCTGGGAAAATGTGCCCTTTTCTGTTGCCTGCCACGTTATCCTTGATGTGACTCAATGGGTTGCTTCTAGGAGGTGTCATTCCTACCAGAAGCTTCCATGAGAGGCTGTAGGTATATCGTTTCCTCATTGAGGAGCTCCAGCCCTGAAGAAGATCTTGTCTAATTGCATGCTAACCAACTCTCTCTCCTTTGACAGCCATTTTTGGGGTGTTCTGCATAACAGCCTTTGAAAAAGTAGCTCTGGTGGTCTGGAACTGGAGTCCTGCAAGCCTTCATTCCCACCTTCCCCTCTTCTCTGCTGGCTGGCCCCCTGCTGGCCACCCCCTTGAGCTGCCCAATCTCCATCCACCAAGAGAGGTGGTGGGAAAGGAAGGGCCAACTGCCAGGGCCTCGCTCATGGTAGGGAAAGGATCCCAGAATTCACCGTGGTTCCCCTCTTTGTGACAGAGGCCAGGCGGGATTCTGCACACAATGCACGGATGATGAAATCTGATCATTTCAGTGACAGATAAACCCACACATGTACATACTCTGTAATTTCTGTAAAGCTTTGGAACAAAAGCACTTTATCACCACCTGCCAATGCCGAGATTATAATGCCTCCAGAACGGACAGAGATGACTCAGGAGAATGCAGAGGTTCCTTTCAGCACTTAGCTAACACCTGTGTGAGCTCAGCCACCGGGTGCTGACTTCATCTGAGTTACCACAAAGCCAGGCGGTCCCTCACAGGTGCTGACTCAGCACCTCTGAGCTGGGCATCCCCAGTTGAAGATCTGGGGCTCCTTGAGGACATTTCTAGAAGTAGATAGGCTAAGCTCAAGTGAACCGTCATAGCTCATTGCAAACTGCATTTTGGGTATGTGTCATGATTATCAACATTTTGGCACAATTCAGGGTGAATGTGGGGAATGTGGTGACCACAGAAGACAGTATTTGTTTCAAAAAGAAGGACAAACTTAGGCCGGGTGGTGGTGGCGCACGCCTTTAATCCCAGCACTTGGGAGGCAGAGCCAGGTGGATCTCTGTGAGTTCGAGGCCAGCCTGGTCTCCAAAGCGAGTTCCAGAAAAGGCGCAAAGCTACACAGAGAAACCCTGTCTCGAAAAAAACAAAAAAAAAAAAAAAAAGGAAGGACAAACTTAAACAACACATCAGACCTTTAAGGCCAGCAATCTAGAAAGTCTATTTCTATTTTTTTATACAAACATGTGTCGTTGAACAACATCTCCTGTTAACTGGGAAGCTGCCACCAGTTTTTTTTTGTTGTTGTTGTTTGGTTGGTTGGTTGGTTTATTGTTGTTGTTGTTTGAGACAGGATTCTCCATGTAGCCCTGGCTGTCCTAGAACTCGCTTTGTAGACCAGGCTGTCCTGGAACTCACAGAGATCCACCTGTTTCTGCCTCCCAAGTGCTGGGATTAAAGTTGTGTGCCACCTCTGCCGGGCTTCTGCCAGTATTAATGATCTATTCATTGAGGGAGAAGTTGGGGTGGGATGTTTGGAGCATGCATATGGGTTTAACAGATACATTTTAAATTTTTTACATTTATGTAACTATGTGTATACATGCACATGTGCATACCATGGTGGCACGTGTAGAGGTCAAAGGACAACTTGAAGGTTTGGTTCTCTCCTTTCACCATGTAAGTCCTAGGGATCAAACTTAGGTCATCAAACATGGAGGCAAGTACCTTGACTGGCTAAGACATCTGTCTTAGTTAGGGCTTCTATTGCTGTGAAGAGTCACCATGACCATGATAACTCTTTTTTTTTTTTTCATGACAACTCTTATAAAGGAAAACATTTAATTGGGGCTGGCTTACAGTTTCAGAGGTTTAGTCCATTATCATCATGGCAGGATATGGCAGCATGCAGGCAGACATGGTGCTGGAGCTGAGAGTCCTACATCTTGATCCAAAGGCAAGGGGAAGTGAACTGAGACACTGGGTGGTATCTTGAGCACAGGAGACTTCAAAGCCCACCCCCACAGAAACACACTTCCTCTAACAAGGCCATACCTACTTCAACAAGGCCACACCTCCTAATAGTGCCACTCCCTGTGAACTTATGGTCGCCAATGACATTCAAACTACCACACCATCTCACTGGCTCAACGCTTACAGTTAAAACAAAGCAACAAAGGACAAAGGAGCAAAAGAGGGAACAGTCTTTCTATTGGTTATTTTTAGTGCAGGGATCAGTAGTGATTTTTTTTTTTTCTCAAATAGATTTTCTGGCTAAAGTCTGTGTCTTCTATTTCTCCAATTCTATGCTCCACAAAAGATGTTTCTACCAGGAAGCCCACGTTCCTAGCCCCCTATCTGTATAAAACTTTTGGACAGCCATACATGAGTGTTTCAAATGTCCACCATCTTGAGGGTGGCCAAGGTCAGGAGGGGAAGAGAAGAGGTAATGATGGGCAGAAAAGATGCAGGAATTGATGTTGGATTGTAAGTCAAGAGAGGCTCAACCTGTCCTGCCAACCATTCACTCTCATAGGAACAATGAGCAGGACTGTCCCTTCTCTTCCTGCAGACAGGAGGGTCACTGACTCCGCTATATTGATGAAGCACTGGCTGGGGCCTTTAACAATTCTGTGGTAGCTCCACGAATGAGAGATGTGAAGTTTCCACAGACAGTGGATGATAATGATGCCTTCCATCTTTAAAAGAGGGAATCAAATAGCCTTTTATTTCAAAGTGAAACAACGGTATGAGAAACATTTAGTGGAAACTCATTCCAGGAATGGCCCTGACCATAGCGCTAAAAACAAATCACAAGGAAATCTCAGGAAGCCACAAGAAGATGACCCACAGTAGAAAGGGAGATGTTCTCAAGAGACATTGGTGTCTTTCCATCTGACTATCAGGCCATAGAAACAATGCACCCCAAAGAATGGAATGACCCCAGCAACGGCATGCTGGGAGAAGGAAACGGCACCAGGCAGAGGGGAAGCTTGTCTCCCAGAAATGGATTTCATACAGTTGTAACAACTAGTCAGACCATCTTAGAGGATGAAACTGAAGCCCAGACAATGATGGGTCAGTAGTGGGTGGGATCACACCTTAGCTGGGATGGTTTAGACATGGATGTTCTTGATTCTCTGTTTAAACGTTAAACTCACTTCAGGACCCTGAAGACAGATTTGGGGATATTCACTCGATCACTTTGTCTATCTTCCCAAAGTGTCCACAATGAAAAAACAAATACTCTAGGGTCCTCTGGCTCTGGCTTGGACTAAAAGTTGCATCTAGAACCCATGGAAGAGCTGTTGTGGTGCTCACATGGTTTTTCTGTGGGTTTGTGTGTAATTAAACTGTTTTCCTTCATTCTTTCGTGAAGGCTAAGCTCATTTTCCCCACACAGACTGAAGACAGCTCTGTCCACTCAGAACGCTGGTGGAAGACTCCCATTCACACTTCCTATTACAGAAAATTTCAGACACATAAAGGGGACAATGAAATGCCCTCGATCTACCCAGCAGTCAGACTTGACTGATGTGTGCCCAGCTGTGCTGTGGTTGTTTGCCCTCTAGTCCTGGATCGTTTTGAGAAGAATCATCTCACATGCAGACAGACACTCTGCCTGTTGGTCCACTCTTCACCCTACCCCAGCCAGGGTGATCTTTTAGACATAAGATGTGATGTGATCATGCACGCTTGTCTGAGATGCTTCAGACTCGCCTTGGCATTTCAAAGTCCAAACACCTTTCTGTGCTCACCAGGTCCTTGAGCTCTGGCTGCCTCTTCAGCCCCATCTGCATTCCTTGCTGCCTGGCTCTCTGCATCCCTGGATGGCTCTCCCGGGGTGGGGGTGGGGGGTGGGGAAGGGGTTAGTTGTTGTTTTTGTTTTAAATGGGGCTGGCCACTGGGAGTTTGACCGTGCTCCAGTGAGTATATGAGCAACACAAATTGGACTTGGTATTTTTCTTTTCTTTCCTTTTGGGGAGGTCACAAGGGAGGGGGTTGGTGGACCTGGGAGGTGAATGTGATCAGGGTGCATTATGTGAAACTCCCAATTAATCAATACAAATATTATGTTGGGAAAACACAAGATGTCCTAGCTAACTGTCACTTACTCAAAGGGACTTCTTTTTCTCAGATCTTTATATACTTTAAACCTGACCCATTTCTCTTTAGCTTAAAAGTCCCCTCAAAAGGTTCTTCTCTCGCAGACCAGGTGAGGGTAGCTGTGCTGCTTATACATCCGCAGCACTGGGGACTTCTTGTCATTAAATTCTAAGTATTCAGTTATTGTATAAGTGCTTCTTTCAAACCTCTTTTTTCTCTCCTCTACAACTAGACTGTCAATTCTATAAGGCAGGGAACACAAGATGAATAAG
Organism: Peromyscus californicus insignis; assembly: GCF_007827085.1. NCBI lineage: Eukaryota > Metazoa > Chordata > Mammalia > Rodentia > Cricetidae > Peromyscus > Peromyscus californicus. Next base: position 81,765,514 of record NW_026294447.1, read on the forward strand.
CAGCACCTTGTTCAGAGGCCAAACATACTGACTATATCTGTGTGTGCACACATCTCCACAGATATACATAACATGCACATACAAATACATACATCACATACATGCATGCATATATACGTAACACACACACACACCTACTTGGCATATATATTACAAATTTGGCTCTTTGAACCCTATCTATGTGTCTTTGGTTTGGACCAAATGATCTTAGACAAATAAAAACTTAATTCTCTTAGAAAGAAAAATCATTCAGCATAGCCTCATGTGTAATTAAGTACGTAATACTTTTGATGATGTTTCTAGAGTGCTCAGGAATAGAATGAGGATAATGACACCTTAAGTGCATTGTGGAATTACTACTCATAATTTAACAATGCTAATAACTTGCTTTATGTTAGATGTACCACTTTGAAAATGCTTCCATGAGTGTTGCCTCATTCGAAGTGAATGCTGTGGCTGGTCATCCATCCCCAGTGCCTCACACACACGACTGAAAAACAGGCACAGAAACAGAACAGGACTCAAGACTCGGAGGCTAGAATGCGCTTACACCATTCCAACATGTGACGTCCTTCAGCCTCAGTCAGTCTCACTGTTTGTGGACAAACTAGGGATTTAGACAAACTTGTCCTTTAAGGATTTCCATCTCCAAACCTCTGTGTTGACGTTTCTAATAATTACACGGTTTTATGGAATTAAAAGCAAAGAGGATGGGTTACAGTTCAAACCTTAGCACTCATAATGTGCTGACTGCTTTTAGAACCATGCAAGACACCACCCAATAGCTCTGATCATTTAGCATTAGGGACTCTTGAAGGCACCATGCTCCTAGGATGCCTGGCCATGGGTCTCAAGGGTTCATTAGTCAGGAGAACAGAGCTCTCTGTCTGGCACTGTGCTACCAAATAAAAACTTGCGCTGTCTCAAAACTGTTTCGTCTTACCTAACTGCTAACACAGATTCATTCCTACACCCCAGGTTATTGGGCGAGGACCATGTATTCCCACCTCACCGGCACTTCCCTGGAGGCATCAGCTTTTAGGTGGATCACACTGTACAGCTGGTTATTTCAATAGACATGTTGCAGCTTTTTATGTTTATGCAGTCTGAAGTCATCCTTTCCTGGCTTCCCACTGTTACCTTTTTCAGTGCCTCGAGTCCTGTCCCATCCCCCATCCCCCCATAGTTCTTCTCTTCTCTCAAGCTCAACATCTACTCCTGCAGTTTATACTGACAATTTCTAATCATCTATACTGAGCCCCCTAGCCACGTGACCAATGGGCACATATGCTCCACTTTCCAAATGTCCCCTGGACCCATCCAAGTTTGCATACCCCGACCTCAGCGCTCCACAGCTCTCCACACCGCAGCCACTGCTCCAATAGCAGAGAACTATTGACCACAGTTCTTGGGACATTCTCACTGCCTCCTGCCTGAGGCTTTGCACACGTTTCCTCTACCTACATGTCCTTCTCACCCTGTCCATGCACATGAACCACACTTGTCCCTCCCAGTTTAAATGTAATTTTTTTTCTGTCTTGTTCCTATGTCACCTTCCTCTTCTGGCCTCCAGAGAGGGAATGTTCTCAAAAGATGACTCTCCTTGGTAATGTGAAGTGTTCACTGACATGTTCTCAACTCCTCCTTGAGTGTGAGCAACAGAAGGAGGCCAGGTCTTGCCGCTGTCACATTCCTAGCACTTCACACAAGGCATGCCAAAGGTTTACGAGGCAAGCATTTGTTGAATTGAACTGAACCCGGATTTTGATTACCTAGCAGAGTGGTCTCTCTTTTCAGAAGCAAAACACTCTCCTCGGTAGATTGATAACCATTTCTGATATCATGGCATTGTTCGGATGTTCAGACTCTAAGTAACACTATAACTGATTATTAACATCAACGTTATGTCCTACTTTATGGAGAACTGAATAGGGGCAAAGTCAGCGCTTATGTGAGTGGTAACCACACAGCACCCTGGTACTTCTTCCAGTGGCTGAAGTTCCTGGGACAGCATACGGCTGTCATCAGGTGTAACCTGGTGTTAGAAATGGGGAATCTAAGGGTAGAAGATGGGCGTTAGTGGGAAAGAGAAGAACATTTATTGGCATGGGCAGATGTAGTCTGGGTTGATGTCTTAGGATAACAGTAGTCAGAAAAATCTGGATTCTGAATCTAGGTATTTGTGTACTTCCCCCATCAAAAGAGATATTAACACAAAATCTAGCATTTTAGCTAATTTTTTTCAGTTGAGAAGGCTGGTGTCATGGAGCATATTCACATCCACACCATATTACAGCCTTCTCCTGAATGTTTCATTCTCTAAAACTCTAACTTCACATTTTCCCCATGAGCTGCACATTCTTCCTTTCCCCAACCCCCTGAGACCATCACCTCCCAGATGTTTCTATGAACTGCACTATTTTAGGTGCTTTGTGTAGATGGAAAAGATCACATAATATTTGTCCTTTGCTTTTTGGCTCATTTCACTCGGCATAATGTATTCAAGATTTTCCAAGGTTATATGCTGTATCAAAATCACTTTTTAAGTCTGAGTAATATTCCACTGCATGAATATCCCATTTTTTATTGTCTATTGATAAACATTTGGGTTGGTTTAACTTTTTGATATTGTGAATAATGCTGCTATGAATGAGTCCTTGCTTCCGGTTCTTTTGGGTATGTGCTCAAAAGTCCAATCTCTCATTCCAATGGTAATTCTACCTTTAATCTTTTGAGGAACTGCCTACCATCCTTTTTTTCCCACACTGGCTCTATCTTTTTACACCCTCATCAGCAGTCCAGGGAGGTTTCACTTTATTGGAGTAATGTGCTATGTGGCCTGTAATGGGGCATATTTCCCTGGGCTTCTTCTTTCTCTCCTCTACAAAATAAGGTGGCCAAATGTGACAATGTCTAAGGCTTTGTCCAGCAGTAAAGGAACTCTCTTGGCTTAATTAAGGCAGGATGTGAGGAGAGTTGGGAAGCTGTCATGATGGCTTATGATGCTGGAGTTGAGAGGCCAACCGTCCTCTTATGGCAGCAAAGTCGCATCGTCCTAGAGTCGAATGTCATTTTGTAGATGCAGCCGTCAGAACACTAGCGGGGTGTGTAGGGGAGGTCCCTTCCTGGGCACACACTCTGCTGAGCAGCTCTCCCAGCATCCCTACGTGATCTTAGAGGGCATACATCCTGAGGTTGCAGGTGAGGGAACTGAGGCCCTGCAGGGTTACAGCCCTTGACCAAGGTTACACAGCCAGCCATGGAAAGAGCCCACATGTGCCCTCGGATAGACCTCTTCTTTATCTCTCTCTCTCTCCCTCGCTCCTCCCCCTCTTTTTTTTTTTTTTTTTTTTTTGACAAGATCTCTCTGTGAAGCCCTGGCTAGTCTGGAACTCACATCAATCAGACTGGCCTTGAACTTAGAGCGATCCTCCTGCCTCTGCCTCCAGAATGCTGGGATTACAGATGTGGGCCAGCTTTTCCGATTCGCATTTCCTAAGTGTCCTTCAGGATTTTCATGGTTACTTTTCCATTGAAATGCTTCAGCCCTCTGTAAAATCTAGCCCCGTGTTCTCAATGGTCGCACTTAGGTTTCTCAGTTTCAGGCAGGGAGACTAAAATATACAAAATTGCCCCAGAAATCCTCCCAGTGAGGTTTTTTTTGTAGTAATTTGTGTCCGACAACTTTCAGGTGTCTTTACAGCTACTTTGAGTCAGATTCTTTGAAGGTGTGAAGAGGAGTATGCTTGCTGTGTGCCTGGAAGGTTTCCATGTAGTAGCGAATTTCACCCTAGCAGGAGCCCTCTGGGTTCCATTTCATCAGCTCTGCTTTACACTCCAAGAGATTCACCAAGGCCACTTCACCAAAAAAGGAGTGCTGGGAAGCAGGCCTGCCACCATCAGCCTGGATCCCTGCTCCTTACTATGGAGATGACACCCCAAGGAGGGAGTAGGTGTGACCTCAGGTGCTGCCTCCAGCCAACAGAGTAGCTGGTGTTAGAGAAAAGGCAAAGAGAGGGAGGGATGGGATTCACAGTCCTTCTGCAAGAAGTAGATCTGCAAGGAGACTGGGCACCCCAGTCGCATCACTCAGGCTAACGGGGCGGGGGGTGGGGGGATGGCACTGGAGGCTGTTTGCTGTCAGAACAACAAGTCTGTGACGATGTCCCTGATGACAAAGGCTAGTTACTGAAAATATTTACTGCGTACTTAGATTGAGTTTTTCTTTTGTAAGGAGAAACAGTCTTAATACTTCCATGGGACTCAGCCTCTCTTGGTACCACTCTCGATTCGAGAAAGTTTGGCTAAGAAAGTGATCTGCAGACTCCGATTTAGCTGAAGGAAGAGTTTCTAAAGGAAGAACTTCTAAAAGGGTGAGGGAAACAATTCAGAAAAGCAGATGCAAAAGCCATCTAGTCAGAAAGTGAAGGGGTCTCCAGACGCTTCCTAGATCCCGACATTTATCTCCTGCCCTCAGTGGTAGCCTAGTGGCCTTTATAGCTTGAACTAGCTTTTTTTTTCTTGCATTACAAATGCTGGGGTCTTTCTTTTATTAAATAATAAAAATATGGAAGCAGCCGCAGTAATGGAACTTGACACCGGCTCCATGAAAAGCCGTTAGTCAGACGATGGTGGCTGCTGTAGGCCACGGGGCCTAGAACGTCTTGAGAATCACAAGAATGGGATTCTGGGTCACAGCACTGGGAAGTAACAATGCCAAGCAGGCTCTGCTCTGAGCGTGGTGAGATAGTGTCACCACAGCCTCTTATCAAGGTTAACTGTGGTCAACCAGGTGAGTCCATCTCCTTCCAGGAAGTTAAGAAACTTCATGGCCTGAGTCTGCAGAGATAAGCCCTTCTCCCTGGCTTTTCATGCATAAAGTTATAAAAGTAACACTCCTCTTCTCCTCACTCTAAAATTTCTAACTATTTAAATGAATTGTTCTTATGAAAATTAAGCTAGACTGGAGACATTTGGTAGAACCCCAAAGCATTTTATTTTTACTTCTATATGACATGAGTGTTTTCTCAATTTGGGGGAGTGTTATTGGCTCCTGAGCTCCTGTTATCATATTATGAGTTGTGATGCACACTGACAATATTCACCCGAGAAGGGTTTCTGTGAGCCTTCCACTTTGGGTGAGGCACAAAATTCTCCAGGACAACCACATCTTCAGTCCCAGTATCCAGGGACCTGCACAGATATTCTCAAAACAGTAATGATTATAAGTCTGGAGCATCTTGTGTGTATGTGGGGGGGGGGGGGGTGGGAGGGATGACAAGACTTTCGTATGGCAGCTAATATTTACCATACTTAATTTTTTGTTTCAAACTCATGTAAAGGGTATCTAATATCACAAAAGCAAATTAAAGAAACATAAGTTGAGGATAATACTCATGGGATAAAAGTCCATAGACATCCTATAGACATTCAACAGAGGATGCTTTGCCTTAATTTTCACTAAAGCATATATTTTAAAATTCATTTTCATATCTCCTCTGCATATAGTAGGCGACAATATGAGTTTTGAACTCAACTAATGTGGTTACGGAATCATATATACTGTTTTATTTTCAGTCTAAGAGCATCAAATCCATGTTCTTTCTTACTTCAAAGTAAGGCATGGGGCATAGGAGAAGACTTTCTCACAATGACACCTTATCATGTTATACCAGAAACCTCGGCATTTGGTCTTGCGTAAAAAGATGACATGGTGGCCCAGAGATCTAGGGAGGTTTTGAAGTACCTCCTCTTTCAGCTCTGGGAGGAAGTTTCCTCTGTCCTGGTCCTTGGACATTGCCAACAGAAGCACAACTGACTGGGACTGACCCTCACTTGACCCTACTGTGGCCTGACTACATGAAGGTGGTATCTCATTTCACTTACACTTAACCTATAAGCACTAGAAACTCTTGACTTTGGCAATGACCCCCTATCACCAGTTGATATTGAAGTTGTCCCAGAATTAATGGTGTAAGAGGAAAACAGACTGAGAGAAATTCGTGCTTCTCCAGACTGAAACACCAATTTTAGTTGGTGGTGGCCATGTCCTCACAGAAGATATTAAGAAAAGACACAAGAGGCCCGTGAGGCCAGCTTTTGTGTGATAGGCCAGAAGCCGGTTGGGTAAGTCAGACTTACAGATTTGAGGATTCCTGTGGCATCTTCATGGAGCCAGGTAGGGTAGACAACTTCATCATTTAGTATGGCCTCGAAAAGGTCGTCTTCATTCTCCGCCTCAAAGGGGGCGTGTCCGCAGAGCATTTCATAGAGCAACACACCCATAGCCCACCAGTCTACTGCAGGTCCATACAGCATCTCCTGCAGGATCTGCACAAAGGGGGCAAGTGAGAGGTGCCTCGTGCATGTGCTTTTACAAAGGTGTGCGTCTTGACTAGGGATTAGGAGATAGCCAAACAAAAAAGCAAGTCTCTTGTGCTGGCATGTATGTTTCATTCACCTCCACAGAGCATGTGCTTAGGTGCCTCCTCTTCTAAGTGGTCCAGAATTTATGACTTGCAAGACAATGACACACACATATTCCAAACAGGGATGGCTTAGAACTATCTAATGTGGAGGGGAAAAGGACACTAGGCTCATTCATCCATAGGGAGGAGATGTAACTACTTTTCTTTAGATTTGCTACAGGGGCCAGAATTAAATCACCGGGTAGAGATTAAAGAGCAGAAGAAATAGCCATGAGAGAATCAATAAAAAAATCTGTAATATTTTTAAACTCTGATTTAGATGCATTGTGGGCTTTTTCAATGGCCATTCATTCAACGATCTGCTTGCTGTCTGTGAGCCTGGAAGTGTTAGCTTCAGCCCTGCCCATGACGCTGCAGCACAGAATAACAACTGGTCATGTTTCCATTCAGGGCTAAGCGGAGCTCCCATTTCCAAAGCCATACCGAGCAGGTGCACTCACCTCCGGAGCAATGTAGTCGGGTGTGCCACAGAAGGTGGCTGTGGTGACCCCATTGCAAATGCCCTCCTTGCACATTCCAAAGTCGGCCAGTTTACAGTGGCCTTCGTGGTCCAACAGCACATTGTCCAGTTTCAAGTCTCTGAAAGAAATCAAGAACACATGATAGGCAGACAGACCACAGTGGCTACATGGGCTTTCTGAGCATACTAAAACATTTTCTGAACAAACTTCTTTGGGTTATTGGTTTAAAAAATAAATGTACACCAACTCTCAGAACGTGCATCAGGGACCCAAGCAGGTGAGTCCTCAGGAATGGGCTAACCACATAGAAGAAAGGAGGCCACATTTTAGGTACTGAGGGAAGAATGTGACTTTCTAGGTTTTCCAGGTACTTTGTACCCATAAGAAATCCACCTACCAACACTCCATCTTCCACATTAGTACCCATTTCTGCCCATCGGCGTTCACTCAGTGGTCATTCATGGAACAAGTGGCAGCTGTGTTCCAGGGACTATGACAGGCATTCAGAGTTTGGACAATCATAGCCAGGTGGGGCGCACACCTGTAATTCCTGTACTCTGGAGGAAAAGGCAGGAAGGTTCAGAGCTTGAAGCCAGATTAGGCAACATAGTGGACTCACTGCCAGCCTGGGCTACAGAGTGAGAACATGTAGGTATGTCTCAAATATGTTCACAAGGAGCTCACAATGTAACAGGAGCACACAAAAGGGGTAGACCTGCAGCTCCGTGCAGAAAGGCATCTGGTTAGCTTGGTTCACTATTATGCCTAGCGCTGGATCCTTAATAAATATTTGCTAAACATCTGGTGGGGGGAGAGAAGGAGAAGGAGGGAAAGAGGGAGGGAGGGAAGGAGGAAGGGAGGGAAAGAGAGAGGGAGGAAGAGAGGGAAAGACAGAGGAAGGGAAGGAGGAGGGAGAGAGAGTGTGTCACATGCACACAGATTAAAAAAAATCCATCACTAGATCCTATCAGGGAGACAGCAGAAAGAGAAACTCACTATTGTGAGAGAAACAAGTCAGAAAATGAATTCCTTCCGACAGGAGGAGAGGTAAAGCTTCACAGTAGAAGAAACCCAGCCAGAGTCTCCCGGGCTGAGGAGGGTGTGAGAAGGTTGTGGTAGCAGACGGACTGAACAGGTGCCCAGCGAGCAGCAGGCAAGGAGGTATGGACGTGCAAGTGCACTCAGAAGACCACACCCTGGAGTGCAGCCAGCCGGGGAGCGCAGAGCCATGAAGAAAATGCCACGGGCTGGAGAGAAAGCCAGGTCTTTGAAGCCAGGACAGCCTAGTGCCACGTGAAAGAATTTTGCTATTTAATTACTGTGTGGAACTGGAGCAGCAGCCTGGTTAGGGAAGAACTGGTTCCCTGCAGAACAGGAGGAAATCAGTTGGGGCAGTTGGAACATCTAGGGGGAGGCTGACACCTTAACCAGGTGGTGGTGATGGAGCAGCCAGTCAGGGGTGGGTGGAGGAAGGGCAGGGTAAGCAGAGATGTTGTGAAGCGCAATCAAATCAGCAAGGGCTGCAGATGAGGTGACCCAGGAAACAGCAGGAAGACCACCCCCACCCCCTTACCCCCACCAGGTTCTGTCTTAGAGCCAGCAGGTTCTTGAAAAGGAGACAGCGTCTGTGTGAGTACACTCCAGGCCACAGAAGGCCTAGACATTGGGGATCTCAGATAAAGACCCTTTCTACCCCTCTCCCAACCTCTTAGAGAAGAAGCCACCGCAGGGAAGTGGATGGTTTGGAAAAAAAAACAACAACCCTCAGTGTAGGCAAGCACGCGTCTCATTACGGGCTGGCGACAGTAATCAGCAGGCCAAAGGCTGTGTGCTAACACAATTTCTCCTGGTACAGGCTCTAGCATCCAGCTGGCAATCTCTAGCTACAGGCTCTAGCATCCAGCTGTCAATCACTAGCCACAGCCTGGGCACTGTTACCAAGGCAGGCTGCAGCTAGCACAGGCTGGGAAGGAGACCTGTCGACCATCACGGGTTCCTGCCCCCGGGCCTAGCAAAGAGCATGCGGGAGATGTGGATGCTTCGCTTTTTAAAGGAATGATGTGCTCAGAGGCAATCCACAGGACGGTCGGCGGCGGGAAGAAGGTAGCATATCAAGCAGGGATGCTGGGTGACGTGGAGATTTCCCAGAGCTGGAGATAGGCAGGTAACTGCCAATCAGTGCGATTACTCTAGCTTTGGGTCACTTGACCCCCCTCCCTGTACTGTCTTCGGTATATGGAGCTGATGGTTCTCCAGAGTCTTACACTCACAGTAGGTGGGTCATGGGCCTGGTTCCCTATCCCTGATCTGAGAATTGGCCCCTCTGGGTTGTGAGGTCAAAAGGAAAAGGCTAGCCTCTGCCCAGCTTGGATCACCTTGTGGCTCAGGAGGGAAGGGAAGACGGAACCAGCGTAGCCAGCTGTGGTTCCCTGTGAGTTGGCACAACCCATCTGCTACGCCTTACAATGGCGGTCAAAGGAAAAGGCCCAGGAATGAAAATGAAGCCCCATTGTCCAAGAATGCTTTACAGAGAACACAGCGGAGCTCTCTGGGCTCAGGCCTTCCTTCTGCTCCTGTGTTCTTTGACAGCTGTCTTCGGGGTCAGGGACCCAGGTGTGCTGAGTACCTTTGTGCCCACCTCAGCAAGGCGAGCTTCCTCCGCCCCGAAGCCAGTATCACTCCTATTTCACACAGAAACCTCCTTCCACAGAAGCCACTGTTTTCAGTGGACTGTGGTTACGGATGCCGTCTCCTTTCTGCTCCCCCAACCCCACCCCCTGCCTCCAGTGCCCAAAACACGAGCACAACAGTATGAATGCATACTGGACTCATGGGAGCACTGTGGTTCATGGAGAGTGAAGATGACATCGTTTTGTCACACGAGGAGGCCACTGCCAGGCACATGGCCTCGCCTAGCTGTCCACCCTGGTTTCTGACACAGGAGGACCCCTTTGACACCTGTCACCTGGCTCCTGTGAGATCAACAACAAAACTCTAGGGAGGCGCCCTCTGGCTGAGGAGAGATGGCCGAGGATGTAGGTACAGGAGACAGCAAGACTACAGGGACCGGGCCTGCGAGGCTGGCCTTACCCACACCACGTCCCAGCCCAGCAGTGCAGGCCTGTGTGGGCCTGGACCCTGAACACTCTCACTTACATTCCCAAACAAGGTTATTGGGTTTCTGAACTTTCCTGAAGCCGTTATGCCTGCTGAAGTCTCGAAAAAGGTTCTTGGGCAACAGCAACAAGTGCTGACAGGGACCCACAACGGTCTTTTACAGCCGAGCGGATTGCTCAAGAGGGCTTGTGACTAACATCCCAGGTAGGCGGAGGCTTCATTGCTTATTACTCAGCAGCTGTCATGGGTGGCGGGATCGGTGAAGGAGGGAAAAGTGCTTGGTCATCAGCTTGCCAGGCCTCCGTGGCAATCTCCTCCACACATCGAGTCCTGGGACAGCTTTTGGGTGACACACCTGGGCCAACACAGGGGATGTGACTCATTCTGGTCATAAGATGCCCAAGGCCACAAAGGTGTGTGTGGGGGGGGGGGCGAGGGCGGGTACACAGCTTGAACCTGACATTTCAGTCTAATTTTAGGCATTTTGAGAATGTGTGAGTCCTGTGGAAAATGCTGTAGTGGGTTTTTACATCAGGTGTTACCAAATAATGTCAAAAACCAAACCAAAACAAAACATCTCACATTGGGATTCCAAGATGATTCCATTAATAAGCATAATATAAAATCAGCTCTGCCCTGAGCTCAAGAAGCTCATATGTCCACTATGAAGTCTGTCCTGCTATCCTGAGACAGACATACTAAAGTCAACTCTGTCTTTAGACTACTCAGTTCAGACTTCTATGGCAGCACCTCTGCTCTGGCTTCTAGAAGGCTCTGTCATGCACCCTCCTTTCCCTTACCAAAACCCAAGCCTAACTCCTTCCCAGGAACCTTACTCCTTTCGTTCAGGGCAGCCCCAGGTGCCAAAGGGGGAAATGGATGGATTCCAGATGCCTAACACGGGCTGCCCTGAACAATTCAGAGCCTGGCTGATTTTTTTTTAGGGAGAAGGAAAGACGTTCCACAAGACTCACTGAGACCCTTGTTCTGAAGTAAGTGAGCGGCATGGCCATGTGTCACACACCTCAAGACAAAGTCCAGAGGGAAACTAAGAAACCTGAAACAAAAGTTCAAATCCCTCTTCTGAGTGAAACTGGAGAAAGGAAATTGATCTGGAAGTAGAAACTCGGGGCCAGGAGGGCTGAGCAGAGCCATTGTCCCTCTGCTGGCTTGCATCCAGAAGGAAGAGTTGAACATTAAGAAGGCAGTCAAACAAACCCAGCACTACTGAGCCATGACCAGCCACGGCAGTGTCCACACTGGGAATCAACCACATTTTTATTGGAGTGAGGGGAACCAAATGCAAAAAAAAAATATGACTCCATGGCTTCTGACTGGAACCTGCAAAACCTCAGAGGTCAGATTTCGGCTTTTGGAGCTTCCTCAGCTTCAGATGCCAACGTATAACACCACACCAAACTTAACACAGCTACACGATGAAGATTACAAGTTCACACAGGGCAGAGGCTGAGGTCCTAAGATGCCAAACATACAATGCCAGCTCACCAGTCATTAGCTCCCTGAGCACTGGTATTTAATAGCTAAGGCTTTTGTCTGGCATGCAAAGGCAGGGAGGCAGAGTTATTTTATCCTCTCCACTTGCCTGAAAGGTACATTGTTCTCGCTGGGTAAGCAGGGTTACTTAAAATGCCCACAGTAGTTTCAGAGAGAATTCCCAAGTGGTTGAGGACAAAGAAGATTCAGAAACTGGATTTATTTTGTTTCCACCCTGAGCTGTCCCCCAGAGAAATAAAACAGAATGGTGTTGAGTCCTTGCTTAGTTCACTAGGGCTCGGTTGTCCCTCCAAAAGAAATAAAGAAAGTGGGCAGGGAACAGGTTCCTGACTAAGAATGAACCTAGGGAGCTCTTCACAGTCAGAGTCTATTCACTATTGGCAATGTGCATGTCTCTATTTATTGATGAAATTGTCACAGAAAGCCAGAGGTATAGGGACAATGCAACTCCAAGCTCATAATTCACCAGCAGCAGCTCCTGGTGGCAGGCCCTGTCTTGTCCTGTGTGTGCATCTCCTCACTCCCTTGCTGACCCATCTCTTTTCAGATTATCTTGAAGCAAATCCAATACATGAAGTCATCTCATCTGTACTCTATCATTTGAATCAAAAAGATGATTATTTAGTAAAATAAAGCATTGAGCCCACTTATCTTTTTTTGTTTGTTTTTGGTTTTTTTTTCGAGACAGGGTTTCTCTGTATAGCCCTGGCAGTCCTGGAACTCACTCTGTAGACCAGACTGGCCTAGAACTCACAGGGATCTGCCTACCTCTGCCTCCCGAGTGCTGGGATTAAAGGTGTGCCCCACCACCCCAACGAGCCCACTTATCTTGAAATAGGTGATAGTGAATTGTCTGTCCATCAATGTTCTGCTTTTTGTTGTTCATTTGGGGTGTGTGTGTGTGTGTGTGTGTGTGTGTGTGTGTGTGTGTGTGTGTGTGTGTATGAGAGAGAGAGAGAGAGAGAGAGAGAGAGAGAGAGAGAGAGAGATCTGTGGGCCTGAAAAATGTTTTTGTGGACAATCAGAATACCAGTGTTATCAGTAACAACATAAATTAAATGCCCATCAAATGGCACATACTTTTTACGTGTTAACTTATTTTATCCTCAAAACAGCCCTTTGAAGTAGGCTTTACCCCATGATCCTCCTGCTAGCCAGGGGCAAGGACTGAAACTTGGGACTGTTCCCTTCTATGTAATGGGGCCACTGGTCTCCTCTTAGGAGAATGTTCCTGAGAAGACATCGCTTTTTGAAATTAATAACAGTCTGAGAAAATCGATCAATATTCTGAGATGACAAAGTGGCTGTTTGATTCACACTAGTGTAAAATGTGACATTAACATTCTGCAGACACCCTCTGCCTTCTTGGCTTGTGCATAGGGAAAGAGTTCAATGGGTTTCAGGTCATCCAAGCTCGAGGGTGCACAGCAATATTTCCTTACTGTTCAATATTCAGAAGATGATCTGGTACCCTCTTCTGAGGAGGAGAGGCTGATGTGTGGGTTAACACCCAGCTGGCATTTGCCAAGAGTGTGGATTTGGACTATTATATTAATTTCAAAACAAAGCTTTTTGTTTGTTTTGAAAAAAGCTTTATTTCAACCCCAAGCTAGTTAGGGTTGGCTGAGTTTTGAGTGTCTGGCTTTAGATTTGAAAAAAAAATTTAAAGCAAGATTCCTGTGTTCACTTGGTGAGTGCATTTTGAAACGTCACCGAAATAGCAAGAGTAAAACTTAGTTTCAGCCTGCACTAAATGGGAGTGCCTATCATGTGTCATCCAGTACCAGATGGCCATCGCTTCACCCACCCACCCATCCACCAAATCTCTGAACATTGTCCAGTAGCCAAACAATATGCAAGGGGCTCTGACTACAACAGCCAGCAAAGAGCACCACTATCCTCACATCTGGGGAGAGAGGCAGACAATCAGATAACGGACAGCTAGGATTCTAATTATGAAGTGTGATGAGTGAGTTGAAGAGAAAACATAGGGGTGTGAAAGAGGAGGAAACGGGCTCAAGCTGAGCCGTGAAGGTTATTAACCAAGTGAGGAGAGAAAGGCATGGGAGCAAGGCTGGAGAGAACTCCAGGACCTGCTGGGTTGCTTGGTATAATCAAACAATACAGGCCAGTGTGCCTGGAGTCTTGGGAAGGGGACTGGGCATGAAGGAGTCATGAGATTTGAGGAGCCAGATGAGGTAGGTTCCAGAGGGGAATTGACTCTTTACCCAAGAGTAAGAGAAGAGACTACCCGAAGCCCAGCCCAGAACACGGGTGGTACAGGGTTGGTGGTCTTACAATCTCCAACTTGGATTAGGGAGGATGAGAGTGAAGCTAGAGAGACCAGTAAGAAAGGGACCGGAGTGTGACAAGGAAAGAAAAGTCAGGGTGGTGTGGATTAGAGTCGGGGTAGGAGGTACAGAGAGCTGGTGACCTTTCAACAATTGTGGATGTAGAAGAGAAATGGGCTTGGCAGTGGAGAGATATAAGAGTTAAACGCAGAGAGACGGCAGCGTGTACTGACTCACAGGATTTGTTTTGGAAATGGTTATTATTATCTTGTTTTAGACCCCAAAGCAGAATTGGTTAATGGCATCTGAATGCACATGGCTAATAGCTGGAGGAAAGAGTGTATCACTCACACCTTTGAGTGGATGAACTCACTCACCTGAGAGAGGTATAAAGTAAGAGGACCTGGGAGAGCTAAGGAAAATGTCCTCAGGGGAGATGGCTGTTCTTTTTTCACACTGAGATCACTAATACTAGTGAGGGGTTATAGCTAGGGTAAGGAACACGGCTGAGGTTTTGGGAGTGGGTCCCAGTGCTCTGACTCTATGTGGCTGTTTAGAGTCCTGTTAAGATGCCACCAGGCTTGGTGGCCCACATCTATAATTCTCTCACTTGGGATGCTGTGGCAGGAAGAATGCCTGGAGTTTGAGGCCAGTCACAAAATAATAATAATAATAATAATAATAATAATAATAATAATAAAAAATCAAAACAAAACCAAAAAACCAAAAATGAATAAACTAACCCAAAACAACAAAAAGATTTTTGACTACATTCACAGCCACCCTGTGGGCCTCCATCTAGGCTTACAACCTCCCTGAGTGGTGGGTGGTGTTGCTTGCTGTGACCACAAACAGACGTATTTTATTTTACAAAGACGTTTGTTACTCCATCATGTTTAATAACAATACTTGGAAGCAAGCTAACTTATTGTATATTAATAGTGGAATAGCTAAATAATATTTTTATTACAGAATTTTGTGAAAGTTACCAAAGTTTTATAAGACTGAAAATGCAGAGAAATACTTATAGTAGGATTTCTATGCCTTTTGAAAATATTTTTTATTTTTCTGACTTTCAAATATTTCTATTCTTGAAAAAAAATCATAGGGGAAGAATGATGGCTTCATATTCCTATAGCCTTCTACTTCTCAGGTTTTACTAACGTGGTACCATGACGTGATCTGTTTTTCTCATTCAGCAAAGGTCTGGGAGGGTCAAATTCACAAGTTGTGGGTCTCACTCATTCTCCATGACAGGTTTGCATAATTTGTTCTACAGGGAAACCAGAGTAGAACTTATCGAGTCCCAACAGACATTTAGATTGTTCAAATTTTATTTTATTTTATTTTTGCTCCTTGAAACAGTGGTGCTAAGGATATTACTTACACACTGAGTAGTTAAGATAATATTTTCATATAGAAATGATGTGTCAAAGTACAGAAGTTTAAATAACATTTAATAATTGTAATTTTTCTTGCTTATCCACATTTTATTCACTTTAAAACTCGAGCTGTTTATCTTTTGGATTAGGTTAAGACATTCTTTACACATTGTGGATAGCAATAATTTGGTTATATTGGTCATGAATATTCCTGTCTAGTTTGTTTTTTTAAGTCTTGTGCATGATAACTTTCATATTTTAATGTAGTCAGATCTTTGCACGCCTCATTCGTAGCTTCTGGGTTCTGAAAAATAGTTACAGCCTGATGTCAGCGTAAGGACAGGATATAAAATTACCCTTTCAACAACCTCTTAATTATGATAAGATTGTGGGCATTATAGGAAGGAAGAAAGGCCATGAGAGGAAAGGGGCAATAAAAGAGAAAGATTAAGAACTTATATGCTCAAGAATGTTTGTTTTCCTTTATTCTAAGTTTCTTTCAGGGCCTTGTAGAACAGCTTGTCCTGGCCTTCATATTTCCTCTCACTTCTGTGCTATTTGGGGCCACCGATTTTAATACAGGAGTAAAGGAAAAACGACCACTGGCAGGTCTGTGAAGGGTCTCTTTGGGAAAAGGCTGCAAAGGCATATTTTTTTAAAAATGTTATTTCCTTAGAGGACCCGCACTTTTGTAGTTCTCGGGATTCTGAACCTGTTGTTATAGATTCACTCTATTACCACCGACACTACCTACTGCCCATAGTATACACGGTCATCATGGGTGTTGATTATATTTTCAATAGCCCCACAATGTGTCCCTGCAGCCAGAACCAAATGAAGAGTGTAGAGGAGGCCCCTCAGCATCAATATTCCAAACCATTCGTGAGGTCCCATGCTCATCCTGATGGCTTTAGGCTCCATCTATGGGAGTATCTCCTTGACAGCGAGAACCTGAGACGTGAACACGCATCGCTATGAGTGCAAAGCTCCTCCTCTAATGAATGACGTCAGACGTTTTCACCCAGCCCTGCTTCTCTTCCTCCTGTCCCTTCCAACCTCCTTCCAACAACTACGAGGGATGGGAATTATGAAAGTGGCTTCTGTGTGAGTTGGGTTTCTATACTCTCTTTTAAACAGGGCCAAGGACTCAGAAACAAATTTCCACAGACTCCGTGTTGGTTTCCATCGTCATAAGAACCCACTTCCCTGATAGGCAGGCAGTGTGCAGCCACCTTTAGTGCTATGTACACAGGGAACCAACTTAAACTTGATCAAAGGGAGGGAGAGGTTTCCCCACACCTTGTCTCACAGTAGGAAAATGCAATCATAAAAACAACAGGACACGACTTCACAAACGTCTACAGCCACAGACTTTTCTTTAGGAGAGACAAATAAATGAGCCATCAGGCTGACAGTTGAGACTTATAAAATGTTTTTAGCATTCCATATCTCTCCACCCCCCAAGTCCCCCAGGGCTGAAATTCCCTGGCTGAACCAACACAAATTTATTTAGTAGCTCTTTACAGTACTTGTATTTTGTACTTGCCAAGAAAACCTCCTTCTTGACTCTCCTTGCCAAGATGCCTCTTCCGTGACACCTGGCCCTGTTGAATTTGTAGGCAAGCTCGGCGTGGAGCAGAGTGGTGGGTCAGGGGGCGCAGGCAGACTCTGGAAAGTGGTTGATCATGGGTGGCAAGGGGCGTCCTGGCTGCTAGGCCTGGCTCTAACAACCCAGAAGAATGGAACTAATACTGCACTTGGGCTTGCTAGCACAGAGAAGGTCAAGGGGCTCACAAACTCCATGCCTTGGCCTCTCCTAGTACAGGAAGCCAAATGCAGATTCGTAGAAAACCATGTCTGCATAGCTGTGCTTCCTGGCCACAGAAACTCAACAAAGCAAAAATGTTCTTACAGTGAATTTCTCAAAAGGCAAGCGCACAAACAAAATGAAAGACATGAGTATGGAGGGATTCTGAGAACCTAAGGAGACGATGGTCTGGGCAACCGTCTACCTGTCTGGCTGCTTGCAGGGCAGGTACGTGAAGACATCAGGAAAAACTATTTCCATTGAGGTGGAATCAGAACTCGGTTACCTATTTAGTAAGTTCCTAATCACAACCAGAGAGCCTTTTAGAGTAGCGGTGGTCAGGGGCAGATCACCTGGGGTACATCTGGGTTCACACTGCAAACACGTCACCCAAACCGAGAAAAGGATTCCCAGAGTGAACTCTGCGGCTGGGCATGGTGATGCAGCTACTTGGGAGACAGACAGGAGGATCACAAGTTCAAGGCTTGTCTGGACTCCAGAGTGAGTTCAAGTGCAGCCTAGGCAACTTAATGAGACCCTGTCTCCAAATGTAAAGTAGAAGGAGGGCCAGGGGATGCAGCTCGGTGGTAGAGGGCTTATCAAGCAGGCACAGGACCCTGGGGCTTCAATTCCCAGTGCTGAAAAACAAAACAAAACAAAAAAAAAAACCCAATTTTGTGTGTATGTGTGTGTGTGTGGGGGGGGGAGGTAGTTTCCTGTTTGCATGGGTGGGTATGTGTGTGGAGGCCAGCCAGATGTCAACCTCAAGTATAACTCTTCAGGAGCTTTCTACTTTGTTTTCTTGGGACAAGTTCTCCCAACGGCACCTCTTTACTCCACTCCTCCCCCCAGAACTGATATTACAAGCACATGCCAACAACACATGTTTCTGTGGGGGTTGGAGGAACTGAACTCAGGCTCACACGCTTGGACAACAAACCCTTTACCAACTGAACTATTTCTCAGGCCTAACAAAAACTATCAACGTTGGAGGGCATACAAGCTCTATAGGTAAATGCTAGCCTTATCTGCATTATTACTGTTATTATCAAATGGACAGATTCTGTGGCTTTCCTGCTGATTGGAATGAGCCACATAATTGGGCTGTTGATAAAAGAACATGGACACACACACATATGAGATTACAACTAATGAAAATGTATTAGATTGGGTGGGGTGTTGTTCAAGAACTAGATATTAGCTACTCTTGTTAATAAAGAAAAGTTAGATTCCTATTACTGTATGTTAATGTGCTTCATTGTAAGTATTTCACTGTCTATAAGCAACCTACACCATCGTGCTGTTCAGTATCAAATACACACAAAAATCTATTTAAAAAAATAAGTAAGTGAAGGGTGAGGTGATATCTTGGCCTGTCTCCTCATGGTTCATTCCTTCTGGCAGACACACAGAGCTTGTCTTACAAGAAGGCACAGACCCTGTCAGCACAAATGCTGGTTCTCTGAAGATGTTCAGTTGCTGGGAGATAGCCATTTTCTTTCCTGGCCAGTGTTAGAACTTCTCTTTGGCTTAGAGAAAGCAAACAGAGAAAGGACAGCCATTTTCTGTCTAATCCTGTGGCCTTAGATGGTGCCAAAAGGGATGTGTGTCCTACAGGAAGTGAGGAGAGTCTACAGGACCAGCTTCTGCAGGGGAACCACTGAATGCTTTTGGCAATGGGCTAAACATAACGCTTTGCCAGCATTAGCATTGGAAATTAGCATAGGAAAGGTTCGGGAGGCATCCTTCCAAATCCCACACTTAGGCTGTTTCTGCAGGCTTCTTCTAGTTACCTGTTATCCCCATCATAATAAGCCTGAACCATCTAAACAGAAGTCTGAGGCATCCAAGAGGAACTCTAGTTCAGAGCCATTCCCAGGTCCTGGAAATTAAACACCTCACAGGTTAGTTCTGGATTATATTCAGGGTTCCTTTGTCCTCTGTGTTTTGCCTAAAAATAAAAAAATCTCGCTTACTCTAAGCGGATTATAGACTCCAAGGTCATCTTGGAGTTTTTCTATTTTTCTCAGGTCATCTCTAGAGTAAGGACAGAGAGAGAGAGAGAGAGAGAGAGAGAGAGAGAGAGAGAGAGAGAGAGAGAGAGAGAGCACTTAAGACATGGGCTAATGGAGGTCTCCTATCAAAGCAAAATGCACAGAAGACATTGACTTTTCCCCTAAGAAATTCCCTCCGGGAGACTTTGCTAACAGTGTCTGAGTCAGCCTGTTTCCAGCACTTGGTTTTGCAAAGAGTCCTGTTTTCCCAAAAGAGCCAGTTAGCTGTTTATTCTCTAAATAGCTGCTTTTTTATATGTGTGGATACTAGTCAAAGAATGTGTCCAGCCCTGTCAAAGCATTCTTAATTTTAAAAAATGCAGTAAATGCCTACATTTGAGTTGTCATAATTTCCCAAACCTTAGAAGCACATAGAGATCAGAGATAAGGGGAAGTTTTACTTTTTAGCTTATGTCTCAGTTTTTGTTTGGAGTCCGTCGCCTGCCTCTAAGCAACAGCAGTGGGCAGAGAGACCTTCTGAGAATGGACTAATGTCTCTCTTGCCGACATACTGGGATAATCTTCCCACAGTAATAACAGTTAGTGAGTTTGGTCTCTTTCCTCAGCACTTCAGTGTCTTTATTAAAGTACCAAGGTTGCAAGGCTGCAATAGACTGTAATCTAAATAGTCACCAACCCAGGATGTCATCAAGTAGCCTATACAGAGACACTACTGGTCCACACGTACACTACTGGGAAGGTCAGCATCTTTCCACAAATACAAGGTTCACTAGAACATTAACAGAGGGATTTTTATTCTCTAATCGTTTCAGACATTATGACTTCAGACATTCAGACTTTTAGTCCTTTTCACCCCATTACCGATTGTAGGGCATGACACAACAGACTTCATTATATTTTTATACTTAAATCTTTGGCCTGGATCACAGCACTCCCTCTGTCCTCTCCGTTCCCACTCCTCTTCCCCCAAAACAGTCCTCCTTTTGGCCTCCATATCACACATACACATGTCATACATACGTACCCATGGTTAAGTCTAGATTCCATATGTCAGAGGAAACGTGGCATTTTGTCTTTCTTCTACCCACCACCTTCTTTCGCTCCCTTCTTCCCTCCGGGCATCTCTCTCTCAAAAATAATCCCTCTTATATTTTCACATATTAATATTTATATTGAAATCTAGATTCTTAACCATGAAAGGAACCATGATATATGTTTTTCTGAATCGGGCTTACTTAGCTTAACATGTTCATTATCAGTTTCACCTGCTTTTCTGTAAATGAGACCATTTCCTTCTCTATCACAGCTGAATAAAACTCTATTGCATGGATGTACCACGGTTTCTTTAATGGCCCATCTCTCCATGGCTGTCTAGGCAACTTCCTCTTCTGGGCTATGTGAATCATACACCGACTTAGCTTCCTTCAGACGTTTACCAGGAGTGGCACAGCTGGATCACATGGTAGTTCTATTTTTAGTCTAGTTGAAACATTTCTGCACTGATTTCCATAGTGGCTCTACCAGTTTATCCTTCTACCAGCCTTGGTTCATCTTTCCCCACGTCCTCACCAGCGTCTGTTGTCATTTATTCTCTTGATGATAGCTGTCCCAACTGTGGCATGATGGAATCAGCTCAAGGTGGTGTTATTTGGCATTTCCTTGATGATTAAAATGGTTAAAGATTTTTTTCAAGTAATATTTATTCTCCCCTCCCCTCCCCTTCTCTCCCTTTCCCTTCCCTTCCCTTCCCTCTTTCCTTTCCTTTCTTCTTCCCCTCCTTCCTTCCCTCAGGGTCTCACGTGACCCAGGCTAGCTTCAAACTCACTATATGTAGCTGAGAATGACAATGAAGCGTACAGTTTAGGCAGTGTGGGGACTGAGCCCAGGGCGTCTTGCATACTAAGTACACACTCTATCAATGGGGCTACATCTTGTCTAACTCATTAGCCCATTTATTGACTGAATGATGTGAAGGTTTGGTGTGCTTAATTTTTTTTTTTTTTGGAGTTCTCTATAGACTGTAGACATTAATCTCTTGTTGGGGTATAGTGGGCAAAGATTATCTTCCATTTTGTAAGCTGTTTCCTTATTTTGCTGACAGTTTCTTTCTGTGCAGAAGCTTTTAATTTCATGGAATCCCATTTGTCAATTCTCGTAATTATTATTCAATCAGAGAGGGGATGTATTTTATATTTCCTGGGAACCAGGGTCCAAGGTGACAATGTTGTATCGGGCTAACGAGCGAATCCTGTACCACAAAGACAGGACAAGGGAAAAACTTCACAGTTGGCAAGTTGTAAGGTTTGGAGAGAAGTGAGCTGAGATTCTGCTGGAGGAATGAAGTGATTATAATTTAAAACCCCATTTTAATGGACGTATCAAAGAGGCGCTGATTCTACAGTCTAAAGAACAGACTTGCCTCATCATCCAGACACGGGTTTTTTATTATATAGAGGTGCTATAAGGGGATTTATATACTTCTCACATGATTAATGTGTACATCTCATACCACAGTTCCTGTAACACATTTCACAGTTCCTCTAACACATCCTGGGACTCCTATTTTTTGACCTCAGCTCACTGTGGCCCCAGATGCTCGAAGCTCAGTTCCTCTTGCAGATCCAAGTCTTTGTTTTCCAATAAACTCAAACCTATCTCCTCTAGGAAGACTTCCTGACTGATCCCCACTGAAAGGCATCATTCTTAGTGCAGAGGAAATTCACAACTTGGGAACCATTCACACACTCCACCATCACACTCTTCTCCTTGTGCAGCCTGGAACTGCTCCCTAAGTGCTCAGCCTTGTCTAGCTGACAGATAATCAGTAGCTCGCTATGCTCTGTTTCTGCAGGTGTCTCCCAAGCTCATGCCCCACACAGTAGGTGCTTGGCCGATGCCAGCTGGATTGACCTTGGCAGTGATCGCCAAGCAGCAGATCCCTGCTCATCCATCTGAGATGAAAACCCTCTTCAGTTGAGTGAGGAAGGCTTAGGACTGTTGACGCAGGACATTCTTGGGCTCTGTATGAATGCTTTGTTTTTAAGAAGAAAGTTTTGTTTTGTTTTTGTTTCCAGTCCATTAAGGAGACAAAGCCCCAGTGTCAGCATATTTCCAGAAATGGATAAACCCCGTCAGCCAGTCACAATACCTTTGTCCGCATGAGCACTGAGACAGAATTGTGAAGCATTAAGAAAGGAATTAAAGTCTCCACTCAGGTTGGTGTGGTGCCCAGAATGCACTCAGCTCATCCTGAACTGTTGGATATCGGCTAGTTACCACCAGGTGACCTGTTCTTTTAGATAGAGTAAGCTGCTGGAGGACAAGGAGGATTATCACCGACTCCTGCTGCTATCCCAACTCCACTGAGACTAGGGAACTTTATTTCCACTCTGTAGACATAATAATGTTCTCCAAAATTCAAGCACATACTTGCCAAGGAGTATATTTCAGGACACTTTCTAAGTTTGAACACTACAACATAATCAAATCAAGTTGGCCTCCAACACCCAACCCTCACCATAATGCTCCCCTTGCCTAATTGATTTAGGGCATAAACCCAACAGCAGACACCAGCTGGACAGAGTCAATGCAGCAGTGAACCCCAGGCCCTTCAAAGGCTACCTCCTTTGTTCTGTGTTACCCAGTCTTTGCTGCTGAGACACTCAGGTACGTCTAAACCTGTTAACATTTTTAATTGTGTGTTTTCACATCACTGATGTTCGTGTTTCTTTCCCAGGAAAAGCCAAAAGGGGCGTGGGGTCTGAGGAGGGGGCGTGCAGAGGGCAGGAATTCCAAAATTCCAGCTTAAGCTGTTCTTATGAGATTTTGTGATCTCCCCAATGAGACTTCCCCCTCTCTCTCATTTCTGTCTTCTTCATTTGGGGCTCCCTTTAGTGCCTAACAGTGTTTCACATGTGCAGGCCCCAGTCAGTAGCTATTCATCTGAACGGCAACACTTCTCTTTCGCCACCTAGAATGGTTTAACCTAAGACCGGGGGTGAGGTCGGATTAGAAGGGGTGTGAGGACTGTTGGGGAGCTGGGCAGACTAGCGCTCTGTTAGGTCACTGGACCCACTGTCAAGATGTCATTGCTTATTAGGGTTCCCTCCCTTGACGATGGCCTAAGACTGGGACAGCACCCCAGGAATCTCTTAAGGCTTTGAACACATTCTCAAACCTGCTCCACTCCAGACATCAGTACTTCACAACCAGTGACTACAGCTGATTCAATAACAAGAGAGGGAGCCCAGAGAAGATTATTTGCGTTATTTGGTGACTGCCTGTTTAAGTTTGGCTTAGAGGTGAGAATAACCTTTGTTCTTTTAAAAAGAAGGGTATTAAAATTCCATCAGACTGCCTAAGCACGATTAATGTGAGTTTAACTGGTTCCTGCCAGATGCAGTGAACTCTTGGAGTGGCTGCTATCTTTGGGGCATTGACTATGAGTAGAGGGTACAGAGAAGCCAGCCAGGCTGTAGCGAGTGGCACCAGACAAGCTGGAGGGCGTGGGTTATATAATGTCTCATGATATCCAAGGGACAAAACATTTGTCCTGAGCCGGAAACCAGAGTAGCTGGCCACAGCTGTGCCGCACCTCTGGACCTGTTTCCTCGACTGTAAAGTGGTTGTCTCCCCTCCCATCTCTCACATCCCGTCAATCATTAAGAACTGAGCTATCCTCAGTGACACTTAGAATCAGATACCCTCTCTCCACTGAACTGCTGGGTGTCCATTGAGCCCCATCATGTCCCATCTGCCTCATCCTCTCTGTGTTCTGCCAGCTGTTTTTCTGGATACAGTTCTGACCTTCTTCCTCAAATATCTGGGACTGTAGGCAGCTCCTAGAAGGCTTTGGAGTTCACAGTTCCCTATCACCAGCCATGGATGTCCCTCTGGCCTTGTCTTTATCCCCAAGGTCCTTTGGTCTACTCTCAGTGACCTTGAAGAGCACCACACACACAGCCTCCCATGAGCCTTGTCTTATCAGCGGATTGTCCTTGCCAAGGAACAATGTTACTCAAAGTGTGACCCTTGGACTTTTCTGCAAACTGCTTCTGGCCAGCAGTGAGGGGGGAGGAAAGAGCATGTCGGGACTTTCGCAACTACTGGCCCATGATTACCTAGCTGGTGTTGAGTCTAATGAGATTTGGGTTTCTATTTTAAGATACGCTATTATTTTTTTACCATTATTTTAAAATCGTGTGTGTGTGTGTGTGTGTGTGTGTGTGTGTGTGTGTGTGTGTGTGTGTGTGTGTCTGGTTACGTGCACATGAGGGCAGGTGCCCATAGCAAGCAAACAAGTCAAATCCCCCTTGGAGCTGGAGTTACAGACAGTTGTGAGCCGACTGACATGGATGCTGGGAATCAAACCTGGGTCCTCTGGAAGAGCAGTACGTGCTCTTAACTGTTGAGCTATCTCTCCAGCCCTTGGCTTTATTTTATGTACTATTTCGAAGTTTCATTTTCCTAGCGATTTACTTTTATTATATTTTATAAAAAGTACTAATGCTAAATGGGTTGCAGGAAGAAAACAAACCTGAGCTCATGCTTCAGATAGGTAGAAGGGCTCTGGCTAGGCCTCCCTTCTGTCCCTCTCCTGGGATGACAAATTTTGTCTTCACACATGCTCCTTTCTTTCCGAAGCCTCCTGCACCCGGTCCTAGTATAAGCCTGCTGTCTCTCCTCTGAGTGGCAATGCTTCGCTGCACTCTCAGACCTTTCTCAAGCTTACTGTTCTGCTCTCTAGTCCCCAAACAAGGTGCCACTCAGAGTAAACTGAACAGGTGTTAATTTTCTTACTCCAAAAATCGTTTGTGTTTCTTCCCCAGGTCCCTTACATGTGAAGTCCTTACGAATCTAACATCTCACTAGTGTTCTGTACACAGCGGGTCCTGAGGATGAGGAATGGTCAGCACATTCTCTGCATCTGGTGGTAAAATCCCTTCTGTACCCATCCAGTCACACTGTGCGTGTATGAGCACTCTGGTTCTCCAGTTAATGTAAGAAAAATCGAGCTTGTACATACAACCACCAGTGACTAATGCGTGTGCCTGGTGATTAACCACCCTTATAGCAATGCGCCATTAGAACCAGACAAGACAAATTGCCCCTGTGCATCTTGCATAAAATTAAAAGGTCAGTTCAGGAAGAAGAGGAGAAATGAGGGTGCTGGAGTCCTTCATCAAGTTGAAAGGCTCATTTGATGAGATTTGCTAAGGCATTTCATGGAAAACTCCAAAGCGATGGAATAGTACATTGAAAACCATTTAGTCGTGCAGAAAATCCTTTAAGCCCAAACCAAAGAACACGATGCCTACCATATGGAATTAATTTCTTGTTCAAAGTAAATAAATTAATTCCCCCTGGGAATCAGCTGGTTTCCTGAGTTTTCCAGAGAAGGCCCTTTGGGAACAGAGCTCCAGAACTTTGGCTTTGGGTTCCTCTCCTAGATCTCCCCTCCAAGATCACAGAAAAATTACTTGTGCTTTAGAATCCTTCTTTAAAAAGGAGGCCCTGGGGGTCTCAGGAGGTGGCTCAGTTGTTAAAGGGCTTGCGCATAAGCATGAGGACCTGGCTTTGACCCTTACCAATACATTTAAAAAAGCCAGGCAGATGTCTGTAACCCCAGTGCTGATGGGCAGGGCCAGGGGCAGAGACAGGTGCACCCCTGGTGCTCACTGGCCATGAAGCCAAGAAGAATCAGCAAGCTCCAGGTTCAGTGAGAGACCTTATCTCAAATAAAATAAAATGAGGTGGAGGGTTAGCAAGACAGTTCCGTGGATAAAAGTGCTCAGGCCTAATGACAGGAGTTCAATCCCGGGAGCCCACAGAAGGGTGAAAGGGAGCGCCAGTTCCATAAATGTGTCCTCTGATCTCCACACATACTCCATGGCATGCATGCCCACATACACACACATCATGTTCACACACAGTAATATTTTTAATTAAAAAAAAATAAGGTAGCTAGTGATCTAGGAAGCTACACATCCCTAGTACTACACACTCCAGTGTCAACTTCGGGCCTCCTCACGTATGCACTCATGCACGCGCACATATACACATGTGCACACATGTGCCACAAGATCACCAGTCTGCTTTCAGGATAAATTCAATGAGATCCCCTCTCAGAGCTCCTGGAGGGCTTTGTCCACGTAGCCAGGAAAATCAGGACACTTACACTTCAATAAGAGCCCTCAGGTCGTCAAGACCAAAACATCAAAAGGGACTCTTGTCTCTTTACTCAAATTTAGAAGCACAGAGCCAACTCTGAGTCTCATATTTTGAAATATTTCACAGGCAAAACATTGCCTACCTGACTTAGGAAACCAACATGGCCGAGCCCCACCCACTCAGATTGACAATGTGTCACTGGTCATTCCGATGTTTCCCTGGACTGGCCTGGATCCCGCTGACACACGGTGATCTGGGTCAGGTGAGCACATTCCTGGCCAGGAAGGTGGTGCCGTCAACTCCTCCTCACTCTTGTAACTTTCCACCCATGCAAACGAGGTCAGAACTGCCAGAGGCAGCCGTGACAGGCCTGTGTGGGCCGATCATCACGTGCCAGGGCAGGAACACGCTTTCTCTTCTGCAAGAAACATTTCTAGTGTCTTAACCAGCACATACGGGGGAGGCTGTGAGCCTTTGTAGTTAAGCCACAAGGGATCCAGGACAGTTTCCAAGCCATTGTTCTGAGGAGTTGGGCTCTTCCTTATGCAGCCAGCAGGGCAAGAAGTCTCCCCAACCCTGCCTGACACAAAGAAGGAAGGACTTGAGGGTATCCAAAAGGTTCCTCCTGCTCTGGGCTGGGACTTGTCCCTGCTTGAGTCTTGGCTGTCTAGAGCCTGGCTGTGATAGGATGAGTCACAAGGGCAAAGAGCACCGCTTCCCCGGCTCGGCCCACAGGCCCCACCACTCTCACTGAACAGAGACAGCCGTTCATTGCGATGATGGTCGCCTGCCTGGCATTGGCTTTCAGGAGCACATCCAACCGCAAGTGTGACGGTTCTGTATCTTAGCCAGGCAGAGATGGGTCACCAGCCCATCTGCTGGTATCAAGGCAAGCACAGCGGGTCTGGGGAAGGGGGTGATGCTGATGGCACCTGAGTCACTAAACAGGAGGCAGATGAGAGCTCCCTGTGGTGACTAACTGGAGGCAGCCCAACACAATAATCCAATTTAAGTCTCTAACCACTTCTAAGTGTCTCCTCCATAGCTCCTCCCCCCCTGCCCTCCCTGGAAGGGTGGGTGGTTCCCTAGGAGGTTCGGTTCTTGGTCCTTGTCTCTATCTACTTCCATCATTCCTGCCAGACCATACGGCGCCTTTGTGCAGATTCGGAAAAAGGCACCTCTTTCTCAAGACGCGCAACTGCCATCTGCTAGAAGACTTGAAACCATTATGCAAATATCCACTGAGCATGATGGGGTGATGCTCCCCAGGCTGTTCTGCCCAGGATCCACCCTCCCATGCGTATTCACCCTTGCTTCTCTACCTGGGTGTTTGAATCCCATGAGTTTAAACATCATCTGGGTGGATGGTTCTGAAATGTAAACCTCTACCCTGGTACCTCTTTGGGGGGGGGGGGGGGGATGCAGGTCTGTATTTCTAACTGCTTTCTGGGCATTGCTACTAGGGTTGTCTTGGTTTTCCAAACATAAAAGACTGAAAGTAAAAGTCACCCTGTTGCTTTGGTTACTTGGGGGAAAGTTAAGAGCTCCTCACCGGAAATCTTGGGCCACCTTTTCTGTCTGCTGGGTCTCCCGTCCATGTCCTCACGCTCCGTCCCCATCCCCAGGTCTCCCGTCCTGTCCACTCTCACTGTACTATATCACAGCACTCCCTTCCCTCTTCTCTTTCCCGGACTTGCTCCGGGCTGTGATTGGTTCCTGCCTGGACTCACGGCTTCTCCTGGTGGTCTTTTCCTCAAGCCTCTGATGGCTTCCACTGACAGGCAAGGAAAACTGAAACTTTCTAGCCTCCATTCAAAACTGTCTCTCAGTCTCCCTCGGCTGTCACTTCTTCCTGGCCCTTCCCTAGGCTCCAACCCTTGTCACAGAGAGTCACGGGGAGTCCGCACGATTTCTTAGTTTCCATGCCTCTGCCCTTCCTGTTCTACCTACCTGGCAGGTGCTTCCTACTTTGAAACAGGTTGAGGTGGCATCCCTTCTCCAAGGCCTCCTGAACAGTTGTCTTTTTGGTGCTCTTGTTATACTACTACTACTATTTCACTTTGAGTCTTTAGGTATGTCTTATGCCATTGACTTGTGAGCGTGTGGTGTGTGTGTGTGTGTGTGTGTGTGTGTGTGTGTGTGTGTGTGTGTGTGTTTGGAAGCCCCAAGAGACAAAGTCCTTGTGAAAA
Source organism: Peromyscus californicus insignis (assembly GCF_007827085.1). Taxonomy (NCBI): domain Eukaryota; kingdom Metazoa; phylum Chordata; class Mammalia; order Rodentia; family Cricetidae; genus Peromyscus; species Peromyscus californicus. The sequence continues at coordinate 81,793,949 of NW_026294447.1, forward strand.
GGTCTTATTTTATTTGTCTTTTGAGTTTCAAAAGCACACAATACACAGCAGATGTGCAGGACTCACTGATTCTCATAACGGCATGGTGGAGAAACTTCCTTCATGGTTAAACAAGGTCTATGGGTGACTAAGCCATGGTTCAGTCTGCATTTGTGTAAAGCCCCAGCCAAGCAAGGGCAAATGAGTACTACACTGTGGTGTGCAAAGCCCAAGGCAACAGGTCCAAACCAAGAGTACAGTTAGAGCACAAACATGTATTTATTCCGTAACTCACCGCCCATCTCAAATGCAATTCCTGGAAACTATACGTTTCCAGGACCAGTGTGGGGGGGCATCTTTCCAGAGTCTCCCCGTCTCTGCATGGCTCTGCAGATCTGCAGCCCATCTCCCATGCTGAGAAGGTCTCATTTGTAATAATATATCCATATGGTGACCCTTAAGCTAGACAAGCTAACCATTACCAATGTTTCCATCTTTACCTCAGTAACACGGGAACAACTAAGCCCTGCCCCTTTTTTTTATCTTAGATCAAATTCCCCCGTTTCTGGGAAAGAAATGATCCTGAACACAAGCCTGCCAAGACAAGCTGGAAGGGGCTCTGCCAGCCTGGCTTCCCTGAGGCAGTCACAAAGGCTGCTGGACACCACCAGCTCTCAGCTCTCTTCCTCCCACAGAAGATGGATGTATTATCGAAAAGGGAAGTGTGTTCAGTCCCCCTGGTCAGACACTTGGCTGTCTAGGTCCATCTTCTCTTTCACTGTTGCTTGGATGGTCTTGACAACTCAATGACTGGGCTCCCTTCCAGCACTGTACCTCAGGAGGAGACACTTCTCGTCTTGCTACCTAGGTAGAAACAGGACTCCAATCTATGCCACCATGCTTCTAAGGTCTCTACCTTCTCCCTTTCCTTGGTAGCTTTGCAATAAGGAAGTTCAAAAGGTTTGTCAGCTGCCAGAACTATTATTCTGAATAAGTTAAAAGTCATCAGCATCTGTGATTTGGTTTCTCGGAATCAAGGGGACACAGTGGTTTTCACCACATTCCTCTGGTCAACAGCTGTGTCAAAAGATGAGGGACCAAAGAGAAGGAGTGTTGTTGTTTTTTCTTTTTAAAGTCGTTGAAGGATGATTGACACAAAGAGATGCCAATACTTAAGCGCATACAACTTGGTATGTTCGACTATAAGTACCCATCTTTGTAACCAGTGATGCATTAAATACCCATTATCTCCAAAATGTCCCGCCTTTCCCTCCTTTTGTGCTTAGAGTACGCAACACAAGCCGTACCCTTTAAGCAAACCGTGAAGTGTACCACACATTGTTCCCTGTAATCCCTGTGTTGTAGGATAGCTTTCTGGAACTTCTTCATCTCCTACTGCCGAAACTTTGAAAGCTTTGTTCAGCACCTCCCTCCACACACTGGCAGTCACCATTCTGCTCCGCTTCCACGAGTCTGACTCTTTTGGGTTGCACATAAACAAAACCATGCTACTTGCCCCCTTTGTCTGGCTTGTTTAACATAGTGCCATCTCCCCCGGGACCATCTTCACCGCTATGGATGGCAGTGCTTCCTTTTTCTAAGTCACGTTCCATGGCAAATTTTCCTCATCCATTTGCTGATGGACATTTAGGTCATTTTCCTATTTTGGTTGTCGTGGATAAGGCTCCAGTGAACACAGGAGTACAGATGTTTTAGTCTATCCTTTGTTGCTATAACAGGATACCTGAGACTAGACAAGGTATGAAAGAACGGAGTTTGTCCAGCTTGTGGGTGTGAAGCTGAAAGTCTAAGACTGAACAGACATGTGTGGCAGGGCTCTTGTGCTACCCGTGACACAGTAGGAAAGCAGAGGCAGGTGCAGGAGAGACAAGAGCACAAGGGGCCACTCTGTTCCTCCACCAACTGATTCAGCCCATGAGGAACTCCATTCACCTCTCTTTTTGTCCTACAGCCCTCCACCACCTCTTTGAGACAAGGTCTCACTATATAATAACCCTGGCTAGACTGGAGCTCGCTCTGTAGATCTGCTACCCCAGAACTCATTCACCCCTGTCTCCTGAGTGCCAGGATTCAAGGTGTGTGTGTGTGTGTGCCACACCTAGCCTAATCATTTCTTAGAGTCTTTCAACATTGTTACATCAGAGACCAAATTCCAACACAAGTTTTGGAGGGGACAAACTACATCCACATAGCAGGAGGGGGATTGTTTTCCTGCGCTGTGCAGAAGCCCTTTATCTGCTGTGGTCCTCTTCAACCAACCTCCCACCCTCCCTCCTTCCCTCCCTTCCCCTCTCCTTCCCTCCCTCCTCCTCCTCTCTCTCTCTCTCTCTCTCTCTCTCTCTCTCTCTCTCTCTCTCTCTCTCTCTCTCTGCTTGCGTTTCTGGTATGACAGGAAAGGAGACCTTAGCAGGGATGTGTCGGCAGTGTGTGTGTATGTGTGTGTGTATGTGTGTGTGTGTGTAGCCTTCAAAGACAACAGAGGTGGCAGTTCCATTTGAACACCAGTGCTTCCTAAGGGGCTCCTCGGAAGGCCACCACCCACAGGAACTTTCTTATTCATGGCTACTGAACTATTTCATCAACTGTCTATTCAGGAAGGTCCACTGTCTGACAAAGGGAAGGCTCCCCTTTCTTATACCTTCTTTCTTTTCTCCAATTAGTCCGGGGTTAAGAGCTCCCGGGCAGTTAAGGAAGTCTTCTTGTTTCCTCACAGAGGCTGTGAAGGGGATGGAACTCGCATCTCTGTCAGCTTGTTGACAGTGAAAAGCAGCTTCCTGGGAGGGCGGTGGGGCAACAGGTTTGCTAAGGAAACATGGAATAAGAACTTTTCTGGAGAGGGCTCACCCAGGAGTCCAGGAATAGCAAGCTTAGCTAGAGTGGAGTAGCGCTACAGGTTAGGAGCCCAAGTTCCTGGATGGTGTGGGTGGTGGCACCACTGCCCCTGCCTGGCCTAAGCTGTGGTATACGAAGCCACTCCCTACATGTAGAAATTCCATGAAGAAAGACAAGATCCTGTCATTTCCCCAAGTGCTCAGATTACCCACTGGCTCTCTTGAGTCTTTCTGTCCAGACACAGAGGGAGAGTTCAATGTTTCCAAATAGGTGGAAAAACTGACTCTGGTTGGAAAATTCTAGCACTGCCCTAGTTTCTGAGAAACCCCCAAGAGAGCTACTAAAATTCAAAATGGAGCCAGGCTTGGTAAGCCCAAGAGCCCTGGGGATTTGGAGGAAGTGAATTAATGGCCAGAAGTAAATGTAACTTATAAATACTTCTTGTTGTGCCTGACAGAGGCTCCTTCCTTCTTTAACTGAAGGTTTAGTGGTACAATATGTAAGTTCTTATAAAAATTATTACATCTATTTATTTTGTGTGTGCGTGCACACGTGTGTAAGCGCGTGTGCAAATGCATGTGGAGGTCCGAGGATAACTTGAAGGCTTCAGGTCTCTGCACCTATCATGGGGTCCTTGGAGGGAACTCAGGTCATCAGGCTTGGTGGCAAACACTTTCAGCTGCTAAGCCATCTCACTGGCCCAATATAGAAGTTCTTTATGGTTAACTGTGTTACTAGAGAATCCTCTCTGGTCTCCACTTTGAAGACAAGAGACTCCACTGAAACATAGTCACAGAATGAGGGCTTCCATCACCTAAAATTCACACGAGAAGACTAGACTTTACTGTGTATTTTGAGGTGTGGCATTTGGGAGGTGATTAGGTTATGGGGGTGCTTATGAATGGTGTCCTTATCAAAAAAAAAAATAAAAACCTGAGCCGGGCGGTGGTGGCGCACGCCTTTAATCCCAGCACTCGGGAGGCAGAGCCAGGCGGATCTCTGTGAGTTCGAGGCCAGCCTGGGCTACCAAGTGAGTTCCAGGAAAGGCGCAAAGCTACACAGAGAAACCCTGTCTCGAAAAACCAAAAAAAAAAAAAAAAAATAAAAACCTGGAGAGAGAGAGAGAGAGCTCACTGGCTGCTTCATTCCTATACACCAGAAAAGAAGCTCCCACCCGACATCGGCGACTTGATCTTACACTTCCCACCCTTTAGACTTGTGAGAAATAAGTTTCTGTTGTGTACACGTCAGCCTGTGGTATTTTATCATAGTGGTTTGAATGGATTAAGAAATACTTTAGGCATTCAGTAATGATAGACATGGGCATTTTTTTTGTCTCTTTCTCCTTTCCAGCTCTAGGAAGTAAACTTACAAATGAGAAACTTATTTCTTTCTGTGCTGGCAACTAATTTTACTTCTTTACAGTTTTATATGAGGATTTACACTTCCTGTAAGCGGGGAGATGCCTGTCTTGGTCACTATTACATTCCCAAGCACACAGTAGGTTTCAGTGAATCCTGTTGGATGAACGGGTGGATGAATAGGTGAATAAGTGAATTCGAATTCATAAGCACAGATGAATTTATACCTCATGCGAACACAGCCAAGCCTCTGCACCTGTGGGTTTGTAGACACGGATCAAAACGTGGCAAATGTCCTATCAAAAGTGGGGCTCTGAGAGTGACGTGGGGACGCTCTGGATAAATGACAGCCATAGGGTCTGTCCTGCCTCTTCACTGGGTAAGTTAACCCAAGCTTGTCCAATACCAGAGGCACTACTTGATTCTTCTATTGAATAGGTTGGTTTGTTAGGTGTGTCTCGTCTTGAGCCCTGATGCATTTTAATCCTGAGAATTAATTCTTACGAAGTATAAGTATTTTGAGCTTCTAACAGTAAGTTTTCTGGTTCAGAGTTAAAATGTGCTTAGTATGGGTTTGAATCCCAGCACCCAAACTACAGGAACAAAGCCACAAAGCATGAGGCAGGACACTCTTCCTGGATGATGACTACGAAAATACCCTGGGCAGTGAGCTTTGCCTCTACCTTCCTTTTATAAAGCCTCAACATCAACATAGACAGTGGCCGTCACGGCAGACTGAAGGGAGGCCCAGCAGCCCTCAGACGCACTGGACAGGAATCCACACTGCCATCACGCTTCGCTCTGCTGGGCCATAAAACATTTCCGTTTTTCCCAAGCCCGCTGCCAACGCTGAAATGCCAGGAAATGCTGGGAACCTGGCCTGTGAGGATGGACACACTTCCTAGTTTACAGGAATAAGCTGTGGAGAACAGAGTTTTACTTCTTCAATGGTGGTGGAACACGGCACCAAAACGCAGGCTTCTTGGAGCAGCTGAGGAGCCGCAGTGGGAGAAACAAAGACCTCACAGATGCCTCCAGCCTGTGGGCACCTTCCCGGCAGAGGTGGACGACCTCAGCTAACTTCTCTCACTTCTTTCTCTTGTGTTATTTTTCAACCCTTCTCCATTACTCAGCCAAATTCTTGCAGGTGGGGGGGGGGGGGGAAGAACCATGAACATACACATAAATCAGTCAGAAGGAAACTCTGATGGCCTCTGGCGTGTTTGAACCTGTTCACAGGGAAGACAGTAAAACCTCAGTGTTCCTTAGCCCAACATTGTGTCACCATTCTCAGTGTCCCAGGGAAGTAGAGGGCCCGCAATGTTCTCAGTTACAATTCATCTTGTCAACATTTTCCGAGCTTTGCAAGCTAATTTCACGCCAGCGTCTGTCTCAATTCCGTGTGTGTAGGACTACTTTTTCTTTAAATAAAGGCCTGCTTTTCTGCCTTGCATGCTGTCTTCTTTCCCAAACACTCCCCTCCCCCCCCCCCCCCCCCCCCCCCCCCCCCCCCGTGCCTTTCTGTCTATCTGTCTCTGTCTCTTAATCAACATAAGAGCTCTGCGTCCCTCAGGAAGGACTCCCTAAAGAAAGAATTCTGTGACTCAGAGTCACCTGCCTCCCTCTACACCCCACTCCCATTTCTTCATCAAAGGAGTGCTAAAATCCTCACCAGGCGAGCTTGGGAGGGGCAAATAGCACACTTCTGGAATCATCTGGAATTTTTATACCCTTTCTTGCTTCACTGAGAAACCTGGGGCTGGGGCTGGGGCTGGGGCTGGGGCTCCTGACTGCTCCCACCTTTTCTTGAGAACAGAAGCTAGCTCTTCATTTTCTCCCCTTGACAGAATCTGGTTTTAGTGTCTTGCAGACAAAGGTGCTCTGCCATGGGGAAGTACACACTGCTATTCTGAAGCCCAGTTAGAAACAGTGATTGATGCAACTCCTCCCCATGGAGAAGACAGCTTTGTTGCTATGCTGCTAAAATGAGCTTTGGTATGCCTGCTGCAGAATCAGAAAAAAAAAAAAAAACCCACAGTTTCTCCAACACAGACACAATTCTTCCAGTGCTCGGACATTTTCAGACTCTTTAGTGGCTTGTCACCGCACCTTTTTCTAAAGGTTTAGGATCCATCTCTTTAGAGACCAGGGAACAACTTCTGTATATGTAGGACAGGCCACCATTTGCTTTTCAACAAGAAGCACATTCAAACACACAGCCTGTACGTGCACAGACCATTTCTGGGAACACATACGAGCAGGAGCTTTGGACAGGAACTGGGGAGCTTTGGACAGGAGTATGAGGGGGGTTTAGCTCTCACTTTATTCCTTTTACAGCAGTTAGCAATTGTTCCCTTTTTGGTCACGGCTGTGCATATTGTACATTTTAATATTCTATTAAAATGGCATTTATTTAAGGGTCGGGACGGGACTGGGAATTGAACCCAGGCCTCACACATGCTAGGCAAGGGGTCTACCCCTGAGCCAGACTCCTAGTCCTTTAAAAATGCCTTTTTGAAATTTTGAGATAGGGTCTCCCTGTGTTATCCAGGCTAGCCATGAACTCTCCCTGTAGCCAGGGCTAGCCTTACATTTGCACCCATCCTGTTTCAGCCTCCTGAGTAGCTGGGATGACAGCCCCCACCCCATACTCCCAGGCCTGGCTGATGTTGCTCTCCAATCAATACAGGAACCATGGTTCATCAATCTTCCTGACACTCCTCTCCCCCAATGAATTCTGCTGGACAAATGTGGCCAGAAGTCAAACAGAAATGAAGAAATATTGCTCCGCCTTGTGCCAGCAACTCCATGATACCTGATACTCCATGAAAATGAACAAGAGAGAAGCAGCCTAGGATGCAGCCCTAAGTCAGTGTGATGAGTGAAAAGCAGCGGGGAGCAGGGGGGCTTTCTGTCCACCTTCCCCCTGAACACACCCCCTCTCTGTCTGCCAAGGCCGAAGAGCATCTCACTGTTCTGCCTACCTCCCACTCCTGGATAAAAAACAAACAAACAAACTAACAAAAAAAATTAAACATATTTCCATCCCAACCAGTGAGAAAATATAATAGTATAAAATGCACAGTTAATAACCATACACTCCATTCCAAAGTATTGGATTTTTTTCTTCCTGCTTTTTTACACATTTCTGCATGCACACACATATGTAAACGGCTTCTGCTGTTGTTTTTTTTTTTTTATAGGATTAAAATGAGCACCACACAGAATACTGTTTAACTTTCTTTTCCCCCACTGAACTGTCAAAGATAAATTACTTAGGCTAACAACTGTGACAACTGTAGATTTATTCATTCTTTTTTGTACAGGGATCATTCTTTTAGTAGTTACATGCTACTTCACATGAGTGTACCATCGTGAACGCTGGCTGATACTAGAACAAACAGGAGTCAATTTTCACAATAGCCCAGGGGAGAGGACACACTCTTAGACCCATGTTACAGATTATGAAGTTATGAATTAAAGTTTTATCCGGTCTCATAAATCTAATACAATGTGGAGGCTCCAAATTCGAGTGTGATTCCAAAGCTTTATTCTAGTGTCAATACTGCCTCGATTGTTCATTATCAAACAGCTGAGAAGCACAGAAAAATAAAGTTTAAAAGGGCCACCTGTGTGTGTCACACACCCAGCCCCCCCACAGCTGATGTGCTAGTGACGGTCCTCGAGGGACGGTTCCACGGCAGACAGTGCACCTAGCTGAGGAGGGGACTTGGCTTGGCCTGGTTTCCTTTGCTTGCTATTGCAAAGACCCGTAAAACACCCATCCACGGGAGCCTGCCATAGTGTGTGCGCGCCTTTATTTCCAGCACTGTGGAGGCAGAGAGGCAGTCAGGTGTCTGTGTGTCTTATTGCTGAGGGCCACGGTGTCAAAAGGAGAGCATGGTCAGTTGTCATGGGGCACCCTAGACCTGAGAGTGCTTGGAGCTAGAAAAACTCGGTGCCGGTGACAACTAAGTTAAGATAGAAATGATTGGTAGGGGTGAGGCTGGCAAAAAGAGGGGGGGAGGCAAAGACAGAGGAGAAAGCAAATCCACACACAGTGCCTACCTAGAGGCCCAGGGATTCACAAGGATTCAAAAGGGGTCATTATGGGGGTTTGCAGAGTTTTGACACATCCTCTATAACATCCAACAAGCACCACCTACTTACTTCCCACAGCCTGAAATTTCCTTATCTGCTGAAAACCGAAGGCATCACTTACCGAGTACAGTAGTTATATGTAATTAGAACGAAATAGATAAAAACCGCCCTACAGGAAAGTGTCTCCTTACGAGAGACATGATGGTTTCCATGCTGTGACAGCATCCCTGACCACACCCAGCGCCTCCCTCCCAGAGCTGTACCATGAGTGTGCTTCCAACAGATATTCACATGGACCCTCCTCCTTGCCACCTTTCTTCCGTTTGCTAAAATGCCCATTACCCGAGAAGTTTGTCTCGACCCTCCCTGTAAAATCAATGTTAGTGATTCTCTCCTCCTGTTATCAAGCCTTGTCTTCACAGAGTTTATCATTTCAGCATCCGACATACTTTTTAGTTTGTCTGTCTGCTCGGGATAGAATTTAAGCTCCCGGAGGGTAAAGGAGGGTTGCCTGTATTGTTTCCTGTATTTCCCACGGCTTAGAGCCTTGTGTGTAAGACTGTAGATACTTATCAAGTATTGGCTGAGGGCATGAACAAACCCCTAGCTTGGGGGCAGGACTCATCTTATCCTCCTTTGATCCCCAGGAGCCGGGCACAAAGCTGAGTAGGGGGAGCAGTTCAGACATTTGTCGAACTGTCCAGTTGAATTGCTTTTGACAAATGGCGGTGTTCAGCCGGTACAGAAAGGTCAACCTGCTGCATTTGTATTGCTTAGCAGATAAATCCAAGTTGTCGGCAACGACAATGGAAAACAGGTTTTGTGGTCAATTTGGTAGGAAAAAGAGCAAAACTGGTGGTCTGATTTCATTAGCCAGGGAAGCAGATTAGCACATTTATCAATTAGGTACAAATAACCAAGCTATTGTTGACACGAAAGCCAGGCACAGACGTGGCATGCCAGGGCCGCTACTGTGATTTAATGAATGAAGTACACGAAACAATTAAGTGTTTCAGGGCTTATGTTTTGTTCTGACATTAAGCTGGGTCCTTTGAGAAAAGACATTACTGGTGTTAAGCCTTCAGGATGGATATTCGGTCTACGGATGGTCTAGAAAGGTCCTTGATCTCCCCTCAAATTAACTATCTCAAATTTTGTTTCACTACCAGAAGGGGTAAACTAACAAAAAAGAGTTCAACCGCTCTTTTTTGAGACAAAATTAGAGACATTCTGGATTTAATCAAAAAGCAAGACTCATAACTTCAGGTTCTACGACCTGCCCCACAGGGCCAACAACCTCCCCAGAAAATCACCTCAAGGGTTTGTAACAAATACATGACAAGGAGATAAAAACTTATCATTCCAAAACAGTACTGAAATACCAAGAAAAGAATTCTGGGGGAAAACACTGTTCTTCAAAGGGCTGAATTTAATAACTTAAATTGCATTTGTCTGGAGAACTCCCCCTTCTCAGTATCATTTCAACATAAGTGGAAAGAATCAAGGTCCCCTGGTGACTGGCATGCAAAAGTAGTGTCCTCCCTGATTTGGCAGGCCTCACGGGGTGCAGCTTCCCACTTCTGCTCCACAGGGACACTGGCTCTATGCTTACACATAATGGGTAAAAAGACTCAGAGCCTTCAACAACTTGCTCACATCTCCAGAACCAGGATTGGGTTCGCTGCCCCGGTTCACGGGAAATCATCCAAATCATTCCCTTTGCAGGAAGGATGTATGTACGATCTCAACAACGTTACAATAAAAGATTATTTTTTCTACTCTTTTATGACCTCATATTTCTCATGGAATTCCATTTGGGGGCCATTTACTGTAAATGCCACAGAACAGCTGTTATCTTTTCAGCCCTGTGGCCATATTTAGGCAGATTTCAAATGGGAACTACTCCCCAAGATTCTGTCTTTGGTCCACTTGTTCACACTGGTTTCATGATTTGAGCTAACAGCTATGTGCTAATGACATTGGAATATTTAATTCCATACCATTCTCTTTCTTGGCTTCAGGCTCCTACCCGTCTACCCATAGTACAGTGGTTCTCAATCTGTGGGTTGTGACCCCTTTGGCAAACCTCCATCTCCAAAAACATTTACACTGTGATTCATAACAGTAGCAAAATTACAGTTATGAAGTGGCAATGAAAATAATGTTACAGTGGGGGTCACCACAACATGAGGGTCGCAGCATCAGGAAGGTTGAGAACCACTGCCGTGGCACATCTCCATTGAAAAACTCTCACATGCCTGAAGCATTTCTAAAGCTCCTCACTTTCCCCTTTGGCCTAGACCTCCCCTGGTCTCCTGGTCCTGCTTAGCTGTTGGTATCACTAGTCACTCAACTACCCATCCCAATGCCTGTGGATACTCCAGCGCCCCTATTTTGGGTCCAGCCCTAAGTCTTGGCTGTTCTCCTCAGTGACAGCCTTTACGTTTGTGCTCTCTGCTGTCCTGTGCTACTTCTTTAGTTTAGGTCATCATTGTCGGTCTACAAGGGACACTGTCACTGCCTCGAATGGAAACTCCCCCGGGTTGCCACTCACCATGCACATGCCCACAGAAATCAAAATATGCTCATATCAAGCAAACCGCTCAACCCAAACTCCCTGGAAGAGAATGTGTCTGGTACTGTTTCTCACTACATAACTACTGCCTCCCTTCTTAACAACAGGAGTCTGCTCTTTAGTTGGAAAGGACTCCTTGGAACGTGATACTGTATTTCCTGGCCTTCACTGCAGCTAGGGGTAGCCATATCAGTAAGTTCCAGCAAACTCCATGGTATGCACTACATATACCTTTAAGAGGGGAGCTTACTCAGTTGGAAACAGTGCCCTTTATACCTTTTCTGACTACTTGGAATTCGAAGTCAGAGGCAATCCCCGGAGCATTGGCTAGGAGGTAGCCATGAAGGCGTCAGAAGAAGAAACACAGACTTCCAGGTCCCACAGGACTGCATGGAGCGTCTGTGACAGAGCTGGACTTTGAGTTTTTACAAGACAAACCTGTTTCTATTGGCTTAGGTAGTTGCCGTGTTTAGGCTTCCCATGACTGGCAACTGTGCCAAATTTCCAGCCCTTGACAGTCTCATTCCAGCAGTCCCCAAGGAGCCCACCTCCCCCCGTAGCAACCGTTAGCCTTTGGTAGCACCACAGTCCTGTAGCTCTCAGTTCTACCTGTCTGGTCGCCAGCTACTTTCATGCGCCTCCACTTTGCTCCAGTGTGGCCCCTTTCCACAACCAAATATCCCTATCTTCGTTCAGCTTTAACTTCCCCCGCTCAGCTCGGATGTCACTTCCTCCATGATGCTCGCCTGAATGTCTTACACTGACCGGTCGGTCCTTCTCTGTATTCTCAAAACACCGTGGGTACCCTGTGAGGGCAAATGCAAAATGCCCCCAGCAGGCTCATGCACTCAGTGGACCTCTTTCTTGGCCTCTGGAGGGTAGCATTGTCTTGAGAGACTGGGGGACCTTTGGGGATGTGGCTTAGGTAACAAAAGTGGCCCGCAGGAGGTGGGCCTTGACGGCTAGAACTCTCTCTGCTTCCCGATCTGCCAACATATGAACAAACCACTAGGCAAGCTGCCACCACCCAGACTAAGCTGCCATGAACGCCACCATACGTTCTCCACCGTGACAGTCTAAAACTAACCGTGAACAAATTCCTCTTCCCTTACGTTGCTGGGTTTTTTTTGTTGTTGTTGTTGTTTTGTTTTTTAATTTTTTTTTTTTTTTTTTTTTTTTTTTTTTTTTTTTTTTTTTTTTTTTTTTTTTTTTTGGTTTTTCGAGACAGGGTTTCTCTGTGTAGCTTTGCGCCTTTTCCTGGAACTCACTTGGTAGCCCAGGCTGGCCTCGAACTCACAGAGATCCGCCTGGCTCTGCCTCCCGAGTGCTGGGATTAAAGGCGTGCGCCACCACCGCCCGGCCCTGTTTTTTAATATTTTGTCACTGCAATAAGAGAAGGAAATAACACACTGGGCATGCTCCAGTTTTGGAACCCATCTGCCGTTAGTGGTCTGTGGATTATCCATCTCACTCCCCACCCCCCCAAAAAAAAGCCTCAAGGAGCAGAACCTTACTCCATTCATTTCAGATATGTACCTCCTCAAACGATGCTTGGCACACCGTGTCCACCCACGTGTTCTTGCCTTGACTGGATTTTCCTCAGTGACATAGAGCAAACAGGGACGAAGGCCTCAAAAGGCCTGATTAACTCTTCAGTCATCAGGAAGTTGAGGATTATTCATGTTTTCAGTTTTCTGAGGATGGACTACAAATTGCAGATGAACCGCACTGACAGAACCTCTACCGTGAGAAAAAATTTGCTGGTTGGGTATTTGAGGCCTGAATTTCCTCATCTTTAAAAAAGAAGTTGGCCTTAGGTCATCGTTGAGGCCTCTACTGTTTCTAAAATTTAATAATCCTATTGTTGGGCCTAAACACCGAGACAGGGATGCAAGAAACTCACAGTGACTGATGGTTCCTCCAGGGATTGGCAACATGACCAGCTTACCTAACTCTCAAATAAATTATTTATGAGGTATATCTAATAAAATTTTAAAGTCATCAGATGACTGTGTATACTCTGGGATAATGGAGTGCTAACTGTGGGAAAATATGCCTCACTGGTTTCAGCTACATGTCTCCTAAAAGCCCTAGAACTTGTCTTTTTTTCCCTGCTACTGGGCATCTGCATTTGCTGTCCTTTCTGCCTGGAATATTCTTCTCTTCTTCGTCACTAATGGCATGAGCCTAAAAGTCACTTTCTTAAAAAGATCTTCTATTTTTCCCTAGCCATAACCCATCACCCTAAGGAAATTCCTGACCATGGCACTGCATTCTTCTGCTTCACAGCATGGACCATACTTGCCACTTCTGTGTGTGTGATCACCTGATGGACAACTTTCTCCATCACTGGACCCTGTTCTCCACCAGGGAATAATCTTGGTTTTGCTCATCATTATGTTCATGTCCTTGGTGGAGTTGATGGTCACTGAACACTAAGTGGTCTCTAAGCGCTACTCAGGGGGAGCGAAAGGGCCAAGAGTTTTCTGTGGGAAGGGGGAGACTACGTCTAGACAGGTGTCAGCTAAGTGCAAACAGCTGGAAACCCCGAGTTCTCCATCCATCTTTAGAAAAAGAATAAGGGACAAGGGTCACTCTGGTGACAATGGAGGAATGGTCTCTGAATGAGCAATGTGTACAAGAAGAAGGCAAGAATGTGACTTAAAAGTTCTGGGGAGGGCTCGGCCCCAAAATCTCATGTGAAAGTTACTCACATCCTGAGCACCTCTGTGGCTGGCCCTTTCTGACTATAATGAGGGCTTTAAAAATAACAGGCGACAATATGTAGCCATCATTGCAGTCAAGCAAGTGAAGAATGAATAAAGTTGCTTCTCAGTAGAAAGGATGACGCCATTAGATGACAAGGTGAAAACAGACACACCAAATTTGACTCTCACCTTTACCCAAAGAGTCAGAGGAAAAACACAAATATGGAACTGCATCCTAATATAGGTGGGTAAGAGCACACAACTCTAGGCTCAAATGAAAGGTATTTGGGAGCTTGCAAGTCTGCTAATAAGGAATGCTGAGGCGTAAGGGAGGTCCCAGGAGACAGAATCCGAGATGTTGACCTAGTTTTCCAGAAGGGGAGAATTTCAGAGAACAATGACTCAAACATGAAGCATCTGCCATGGACCCAACACAGAAATGATTTGCAAGCAAATTCCTTGTGAATCTCTAGCCAAGGAAGCAATGCTCCCAGGGGTGGTCTCACTGTGGGTTCACTGAGTAAAGCCACACCTAACTAAGTTCAGATCACACGAGTGTCTGAACAAGCCAGGCCCCCAACATCCTTGATCCTGTCTTTGAGAAAAGAGGTGGGCAATGTCTGAGAAGGTTATCTTCACAGTCATCCACTGTATGCAGAGCCTAGTTTTACAGAACTTTCCTGGTGGGGATAGGGTTGACCTTCCTAAACTGTAAAAAAAAAAAAAAAAAAAAAAAGTTTGGGAATATAGCTCTGTGCTAAAGTGCTTGTCTTAGGACTGATCTCCAGCACTGGAAGAACTAAAAATGTAAAAAAACAAACAAACAAAAAACACAAACAAGGCAGAGGCAGGTTTTTCTCTCAAGCTGAAGAGAAATCAAAGGTGATTCTCAGGAAAGGTCAAAGGTTAATACTGTATTCTGTGAGTGTAAGAGGCGAAGACAGAATGCCAGGTCTGGCTGTCAGCTTCTGTGGGCTGGTTCACATCTGGAAAACAGGACAGTGAAATAGTGCACAGGCACTTTGGGAGTGAACACTGATTGCCAAACGTGCAGCCTGCTAAGGGCTGCACAAGGTCTGATGCAGTCAGGCTCACACGTGGTAGAGTGAGTGTGGAGACGCACTTGATGTTTGAGTGGAACATGGTAAGCAGGCACCAGAATTAAAAATTCTATAAACTCCTCCTTACCTAATACATCGCAGATACATTCCACACTTTGTCAGAGACAAAGCAAATGTATGCTGGCAGGCTGGGTGGTTTGGAGTTGAAATGTTAGAGCTGACCAAAGTCTCCTTTAATGCAGTTTATAGAGCATGATAGAAAAAGGTTCCTGTACTGCTCTATGTGGCCTGCATGTCTTTTTATTTCCCTACTTTTTCTGTAGAGTCAGACTTTAGAAAAATGTCTAAGCTACATAGAAGTTATTCAGGCACCATCTGGGTTCCTGGTAACCTATGACACAGGGATAAACAGAACTTTTTCCTTTGTCAAAGCTGACTCCATGACTGTCTGCTCTCCAGCTCACTTTGGTTTGAGGACTTTGTCAGACTGCAGACTTTGCAACCAAAAGCACAAAGGCAGAGCCTTCTGCAGCTGCACCTCCCAGGACCCAGGCTTGAGGGTGAATGCACCTGAGAGTCAGGGTGAACAAACAAGCTGTAAAACGCAGACATATGATCAGCCTGTCTTCTGATCTACCCACAGGTATAGTCACTGAAAAGAGAGAAACTCATGCCAGAGAGAGTGCTTCATCTTCTTCCTAAGGTTCTGATTGATGATGACTTGCCAATGGTACCACCTTTACAGTTTGCTGGAAAATAAGCCACACACATCCAGGGATAAAGCCTTCAAAACCAACCAACCAACCAACCAACCAACCAACCAACCAGCCATCCATCCAGTCAACCAACCAACTACCCAACCAGCCAACAAACCATCCATCTATCTGTAGCTAGAGTTTTCCTGCCTGGCCCACAGTCAGGACAAATCTCTCTCACCTGCCAGTCCCTCACCTGCCAGTCCCATAGCTGTCAGACCCAACCAAGTAAACACAGAGACTTATATTGGTTACAAACTGTATGGCCGTGGCAGGCTTCTTGCTAACTGTTCTTACAGCTTAAATTAATCCATTTCTATACCTTGCCACATGGCCCGTGGCTTACCGGCATCTTCACATGCTGTTTGTTATCGTGGTGGCTGGCAGTGTCTCTCTCACTCAGCCTTGCACTTCCCAGCTTTATTCTCCTCCTTGTCCCGCCTACACTTCCTGCCTAGCCAATGGCCAATCAGTGTTTTATTTATTGACTAATCAGCAACACATTTGCCATACAGAACATCCCACAGCATCTATCCATCCATCCATCCATCCATCCATCCATCCATCCATCCGTCCATCCATCCATCCGTCCAACCAACCGACCAACTGACCGACCGACCAATAACTTTATTTAGACAGCTCAGAGGAATCTTCTAGAGAGGGCATTTCAGTTTTTATAAAGGCCATCTTGGGACACACATGATAAAGGGAGATGTCTGAAGTTCCCAAGTTTCATACTAGATTCCTGAATCCAATTCACACTCTCTGTGACCCAGATATGCCCTTGACTGTGTGTGAATTCCAAGGACTTGGCTTTCAGAGCCTCACCTTTAAGTTTCTGGCCCCAACCAGGAGCCTGATGGAATTAAAGTATCCCATGGAATAAATCCACAAGGCAAAAATAGCACTTGAATCTATCCTGATTAAATGTTCTCCCTTCAAAGTCAGCCATATCAGTTAGACGCTAATGAACATGAGGATCTGAGTTTGAGAATAAATGAAAAATCAGATTTGAGTTGGAAATTAGAATTGAGTCACAGATAAAAGAAACTGAAAGAAAACCAGTATGTGGATGGATACTGCCTCACCAGAAACACCATCAACCATAATGCCTATGCTCTATAGAGCAAGATTCACAAAGCAAATGGAAGTAAGTGTGACATTCAACCTGGAAGAGCAAGCTTGTGCTTGTATCAATGTGGGGTGCTATGTAAGGAAAGGCCCCAGGGAGTCAGGCCACCTGACTTTAAGCCGCACTCCCCTTCCCTATTTCTGCTCTAATTTTCACAATTAAAAGTTATCCTGACACTATAAGGAGAATAAGACACCAGCCTTCTAGTGGTATCTTCAATCTTCACGTTTCTCCTGAACAGAGAAGGCAGCAGAATAGTTAGGCAGGGTTTGAAATCAGTTCAGCACCTGCTAGTAGCCTGGATATTACATCTCTCCAAGAATTATTTGTCTAAACAACAGAGTTGGCCATAATGTTAAGGAGAAGGGACACTTGAAGGTAACGTGTTGATCCTGGAACAAGTGTTCCAAGTAGGGAGGTCATTATTCCTAAAAAGTAAATGTGGGAAAGTCTCTCTTTGGGATAAGCAGGGTAGAGATAGGCGACTCATGTAGTATATTTTGCCAGGTGGTGGTGGTGCACACCTTTAATCCCAGGGATCAGGAGGCAGAGGCAAGCAGATCTCTGTGAGTTCAAGGCCAGCCTGCTCTAACAGAGCTAGCTCCAGGACAGTCAGGACTGTTACACAGAGAAACCCTGTCTTGGGCATGGGGGAGGGGAGTATATTTCAACCAGAAAGCTCTTTGCTTTAGTATTCAGGATCCTACCATAAAACATAGATCCCCCCCACACACACACACACGCACACAAAAGCAATAACTGCGTCACTAGAAGAGAACAGGTGTGTTCACTAGGCTCCTTTCTGTTGCTGCGGGAAAGTGAACATGGGGCTAGAGCAGTAGCTGACAGCTTACATCCTGATCTGAAGATAGGAGGCAGAGAGAGGGGAGGGGGAGGATGGAGACTGGGCCTGGTGTGGGCTTTTGAGTCATCAAAGCCCATCTCCAACAACACACCTCCTCCAACAAGGCCACACCTCCTAGTCCTTCCTAAGCAGTTTCACCAACTTGGAACCACACATTCAAACATGAGCCTATGGGGGCCGTTCTCATTCAAACCACCACCGTTATGGTTCATCGGAGCAGGGAACATGAGGTAGCAGGAACTTAAGACATCCAGTCCCATCACCTCCGCAGTGAAGAGTGGGGAAAATGAAGGCACACATGCTAACCCACGCTTGTCTTACTTCCTTCTCTTTTATAGAATCTAGGACCCAAACTCGGAGAACAGTGCTGCACACTTGCAAGCCAGGTCTTCCCACATCAATGAATGGAACTGAGACAATTCTCCACAGGCATGCCCAAGGCTAATCTAGTCTAGACAATGTCTCGCTGAGACTCCTTTTTCAGATGGTTCTTGTGATTCTAGATTGTGTCAAGTGGATCGGTACAACTAGCCACCACATGTGGCAATCAAGTTATAACATGATTTAAAGAGTGAGAGACTTCAGACCACAGGTGGAAGGAAATATCAACATGAACACACCCTGGCACTCACTAGCTCTTCCATTTCTTACGTACCCACCATCTCTCTGATGTATGCTTCATTGGATACCCATTGAAAACACCAATCAGATTTTGAGTCCATTCAAATTACAGCCTATTAAGGTCCAAAGATTGTATCATGAAATGTAATCAAACACTGTTGGGAGACTACACATGACTAATACCATCAACCCCACTCCATAGGTTTAGCTGTGGACTGGCAAACCCATCTCCTCCGACCTCAATGCCATTACAGCTACTTCCAGCAACAGTCAAGACCCACTGCTTGGCTCACTTGCAGAATCCGAAAATAGAATGGGTCCACATCGACCATCTCACTTCAAACATTAGAATGGAAAAAGGGAAAGCAGCAATGAATCCAGCACTTTCCAGGGCTTGGCTACCACAGCAAATGCTGGCTGAGCCAATCCATGAATACTAATCTCCCTGGGATTCAAACAGGCTGAACATTTTAGTTCAGAGACAGAGAGCTCATCTCTGCGTTAACACTAATGAATACTTGGGTCTTCTGTGGAGGTCATTGCTCTAGTCTTTAGTTGATGATTACAAGAAAGGGAAGGCAGGGCCCAATGAGGAGCCAGGCAGGGGGTGAATCCGAAGAGGCACCCAGCACACAAACTCACCGGTAGATGATGCCTTTCTCATGCAGGAACATGAGCGCAGAAATGATCTCCGCAGCATAGAAACGAGCTCGGGCTTCATCAAAGCGACGGGACTTTTGAATGTGAAACATCAGGTCCCCTCCGTTCACAAACTCCATGACGAAGAACAGACGATCCTAGATGAAACATGTGGGGATTGATTAGCCTACTGTTTGCTCATCAGCATTGTGCTCCCTGGAAGAGACATCTCTGCCTGTGAGCAGAGAGTAGAGGATGGTCCTGTGGGCTCAGGTCCTCGATCCCATAGGAAAGGATGGCATGGAAATCCCCTTTAGGTAGTTCCACACAACCTTGACTTTCTACATACGCAAAGCATCAAGAAACCTTGGTTCTCTTTCCAGCCTGATACATGAAAGATCCCAAAACGGAAGAGAGCGTGGGCATTAAGTCCTCTGGCAAACATCTTCATTGGAGCATACAGGGTTATTCAGAGAGTAAAGGACACTGGGCAGGGTGCTTCATTCCTCACAAATGAGCAAAAAATAAACAAACAAAAAAAAGGATAAACTCCTTTAGAGAACTCAGGCTAATGAAGCCCAATTGACAATCTCTGTTAGAAATGCCTCCATCATATCAGAAGTGGACATAAAGCCCACCGGAGGTCCCCTCGGGTGGTCTCTCACCAGGCAGGGAAAATGGACTCCTAACAAAGCTTCCTCTGCTGCAGCCTAGGGACTATACAAGTCATGCACCAAGGACTCATGGACTGTAAGACTGCTTCGTGACAGCAAGGTCCATCTAGCAAGCAATTGCTGAGACATATAGGGTAAAAGGCTTGTGTCTAAGGACCTCTACCATCAGTGGGTCCCCTCACTTCCTTCCCTGAGCACTGAATGGGGTGCTGGGAACCCAACAAAGAAGCCCATAGACATAAAGCAGATATGTTTTCCCTTTAGAAAGGCTGGTAGGAGAAACACGGGGTTCTTAAAACAGAAACAGCAAATCTACACATTCTGGTAAAGCTGTGGCGGAGGCGGTGGAGGAAGCGGAGACATCTGACACTGCGTGGGGTTTGGTGAGGTGCCTGAGCAAGAGTCCTGTGTGAGTCAAGGCCTGCAGGTGAGTTCCAGACTTCAGAGATGGCGCTGCCCTTTCTGGGGGTGGGAATGTGGGCGGTCACTGTATGGGCAAACTGGTGTTTTATCAAAGGATGTATACATGCAAGAACCCGCCTTTACTTGGGGGTTTGAGATGCCACCGATTTAGCTCCGGGTGGCTGGGCTGAACCATGGCAGGGAGTCTGGCTTGGGCTCACTTCCCAGGTATTGCTGCAGCACATCAAGCAGAGCTCTATCAGGGCGGAGTGACCCGTGATTTCCCACTTCCTGTAGTAAGTAAAACCTCAATCAGAAGGGGAGGGAATCAACCCTCTGTGTGTGTGTGTGTGTGTGTGTGTGTGTGTGTGTGTGTGTGTAAACGACATCTGTTTCTATCAGCTAGAAGCATGAAGTTAAGAGTGAGAACAAAAGGGAAAAGTTCATAAAAATAAAAATAATAATAATAAAAAAAAACCACCACCAACTCAGCTCTTCAGGTTTCCCCATAGCCCAAGGGAAGACTAAACAAATATAGCAAGCCCTGTGACTAAGCTAAGGGCCCTCCTTTGAGTCTGAGTGGCAGAGGGAGAGGCAGAACGGGGTGGATGGGTTCAGATGAGCAATGGCGGTCCAGCATTCCATGGGCAGGAGTCCAGTGGGTGGGTGGGCCATGTTAGCAAATGAGTTCGGGAGAGGGTTAGCCCTCCAGAGACAACTGCAGAAGCAATAGGGGCACAGGAAGTTGTTATGCCAACACAGGCCTCATCTGCAGGGGTAACTCCTAACACAGGCCTCATCTGCAGGGGTAGCCCCAGGGGTCTGAGGAAGACTACCATGGAAAAAGCCTCCCTGCAGTGTCCCCGAACAAGGAGCGCAGCTTCCTGCTTCTTGTGAGCCGGACTATTCACCTTCCTCGTGGATGTGGCTGGCAGCCAGCCATTTGAATTCTAGTTGCTCTGAACATCCCATGACCGGAAGTGAGTCCGGAGGTAAGCGGCCACTCTGAGGGAGGCTGTGAGTTAGTGTCCTCCACAAGAGTTTCCAAGGCAGCAGGGGTCATCAAAAGATAAAGTCATCAATTAAGAAGGAACTCTCTTCCACACACAATGTCTTTTTCATATTCAAAATCTACAAAGCCAGACCCTCGGCCAAATGGCAGGTGTGAGGGTAGGACATGCTGCCTTCAAGTCCTTTTCTTTCCTCTACATCTTGGCTCTACTCACAGCTCCAGGGTTTGGGGGGCAGATCTCGACCTACAGAATCTGGCACTTCCTCCTTGGCTACATCTGGAGAGGGTCGGGATCTTTAGATTTGAAGCGGAGGATGTTTTGTTCAAGGTCCTCGCTTATTTCCATCCAGAGTCTCGCTCCTATTATGGGCCTGGCACGAACCTAGAATACAGGGTCCCATTCACAGCTCCCGGGCTGCAATCAGCTCTCAAAGCAGGGAGAAAGGAAAAGCAAGATTGAGGACAGGTAACTGGGATAAAAGAAATCAAGAGCCATCCCCGCCAAGACCTCAAGTCACATGATGAAGTGCAAAACTATATTTGTCAGCCAACAACACGTTTTGCTTGTTTGATTTTTTTTTTTTAACTGCAAAGAAACCTCTAGAGACCTGAACTTTTACTGACCCTGTTCTAAAATGTCTACTAGGAGAGACGGTCCCACTATCGTTTCTCCAAGATTGCTATTACAGAGGAGGAAGAAAATGACAAGTCTCCACTATTTACAAAGAGACCTGTTTATCATCAATATAGTGTGTGCAGAGGGTGGGGGAGGAGAGATGGGATATCATCCAAAATAAAATTTTACTGAGCGTTTCACCCTCTGGCAAAGGTGCAATACACAGACTCTGAGGCTGCCACTGTTGGTGGATCCTAAGGAAGACGTTTTCAGGTCAGAAAAGAATGTGGATGTGTAGAATGCTTTCAGTTACAGCCAGAGAGAAGACCAAAAAAATAAAAATAAATAAATAAATAAATAAATAAAAGCCCTGTGTAATGACAGATATCAGCTTTAGGTTGTGGGATGGGGGTGGGGGTGGCATCCCTTTCTACTTCTGTGGACCTCTTGAAGGTTTCTAAAGTCTCATGGTCTTCCTTCACACTTTTCGTACTGGGATTTGAAAGAAGGGTAAGAACATATTGGAAAACGTGTCATTGTAAAGTGTTTCACAGAAGCATCCTCTAGGTGGTGGGAAGCAAAAGGAGGCTTCATACCCTGCTCTCTGTTATTGAGGGTCATCAATAACCACCCTTTCTCTCAAGGATCCCCGCTGTATCATGCTTATTGGAATGGCATCCCAAACCAGAGCCAACTGGCTGTGGACTGTATCTCGGGAGCTGCAAGGGTCTGAGTCCATGGGACCTCCTGAAGCTCTCTGAGACCTTCTTGCTTTCTTTAAGGGTCTGAGCAAGAACCACCATGTACTAGGCACACAGAGAACTCCAGGCCTTGGGCAGGGCCCATGCATCCTGAAGCAGATGTGGGCCTACACCTGCTCACAGATGTGTAGATGGGGCATGCCAGGCAGGTGGTGACGGTGGCAGAAGGGTCGTGGGGTCGTGGGGAAGGAGAGAGAGCAGCCTGGAGGCCAGGGTGGGGTTTGGGGAAAGCTCTTGAGAAGAGCTGACTCCCAGGTTTAGAAGGTGAAAAAGAGCAGGTCAGGCTAGAGAGGGAAGGTAGAGGATGGACAGATGTAATGCACAGCGGCCAGGTCTGACGCCAGGCAGAACACAGGCTGCTAAGGGCTGAAGCTGCTGAGCACAGAGCCTTCTGGATCCAGGCTGCTAGACTGATAATGAAGCCTTGGTAGAAGCAAGAGGCAAGTTTGGGAGGTGTTTGACCCCATCCTAGGTCAGCCACAACTGAGAAGGGCCTCAACTTCTCCCAATAAACACGATCATTCACCTAGTGCATTACAATTTGAAACCCAGTGCCTGGGATAAAACATGTGATGCTTGTGAGCTAAGGCTTGAAAAGACCCCAGTAAGTGCTGGAATATGTCATGTATAACAAAACATCAGTAACAAACCAAACCACCCCAGGGAAATCTTATTCCTTTGGAATGAACTGCATCAACCTCCAGGAAGCCATCACATGTGGTGGCAGCCCATCACAGAAGAGTTCTGTATTCGAGGTTCTGAAAGGAAGCAGGTGATGACCTCTTGCCTACAACTTCCCTTGGCATCCATGTTGGCCAAGAACTAGTCCCGAGGGTTACTTGCCCAATGCCCTGTGCTGTGAAACAAGATGAAGTCCTTTTGGGGAATCCTGCAATAGGGAGGGGCCGTGTAATGGATTAAGGTGGCTGTGAGTCACTTCTAGGGCAGGGAGAGCTCTGCTAATCCCACCCAGGCAGAGACAGAGGAGTCTTTCTGTAACCAAAATCTGTACACACAGCCGGTTGAGGACTCCTAACAGACAGCCAGTTTCCTAGAAGCTGAGCCCTAGCCTCAGCAGAACTCGCTTCACCTGTGGCTTTGGCTCCTTTAGGGCAGATTTGCCCTGACCTGTGGGCTAGGAAACCCAAGATCCAGGAGACTGGCTGAGCTTCAGTTCCAAAGCCAAGCCCTTTGTCTACACTGTGTGCCTCTCTCTGGTCTCTGATTCAGCTAACCACAAATGCGAGCCATCAGCATGGGATGATGAACACCTGGGGGAATAAACGCAACTCCGAAATCCCTTTGTCCCCACGCCCTGCATTAGTTACAGGCACAGAGTTCAAGGAGCTGGTGCACGGCAACAATAAAATTTCTGTCGTCATCTGCCCTGGTTCCATTAACCCACTGAGGCCTGTGCCAGCTTTCTGCCCTGGCTCTCCGGGGCATATCCTCTAAACTGGCAGTGGTAGTCAGCAGGAGACACTTCTTAAAGTTCTCTTTATAGGTTGCTCCTGGAAGTTGAAAATGATATGCAGCTAGATGAGGCGAGGCTTGGCTACAGGGTAGAGCTCCCCTAAGACGGGACAAGTAACAAAATGATTGTATGTAAGGGCCATGAAGACAACTGCTGTACCTCCCTCCCACACATGGCTAATTGGAAGGAGCCCACTTTCCCACGGTCTCTTCCCCAGAATATTCAAACTGAAATGTAGAGTTTTTATTCAGTCTGAGCTGTGTGTAAGAACTGAGGAAATATGACTCAGGGAGCTGAGGCTGCCTCTGTGGTGTACACATGAAATTCCTCAGTATAACAGAGTGGTACAAACCCCGGATGGACGCGTGGATGGGTGGAGGGATGGATAGATGCATGGATGAATGGACAGATGGGTCAACACAAAGTAGATAATGAAGCAGGAAATACAGAGTGGAGCAGACACAAAGCCAGGGAGAGCGAGATTAGAAGGAGGTCACCAGGGTTCCTTGTGTCTTTCCAGTTTTAGGTCCATCTGGGAGGTGTGGTCAACCCTTGGCCCTGGGTACCACAGTGCCTCTTGAATTTGTGACTCTACCTTTAGTTCTTTTCTTGTATAGCCTCGGGTAAGTTTTCTGTAGCTTCTAGGAAATTTTTAAGTAAAACGCATACAAATTTTTAAGGAGCAAGAAGCTTCCTGTTTTAAAATCTAGAACAGTAATGCCTATAGCAACAGTGATCGCGGAAGGTTAAACAGGAGCAAAGAGCCCGCGCCAGGCCCTTTCAAGAGAATCCTAACAAACAGAACTTATGAGTAGACGCTAAAGCTAAATCCAGGAGACACTGTGCTCAGTGCCAAGTCCTTGGTGTTACTAACAGGATGCTGCCCAGGGATTACACTTGAGGTGTGGACCCAGGGTTCTCAGCAGGCACAGGCAGCTCCTGTGAACTTTATTCTCATATTCTCCCTCCCTTTCTGGAATTCTCTCTTCCCTCTCCCCTTCCTTCTCTCAACTCACTTTGTAAAATGGGTTTGGCAAGATGACTAGACTCAAGGTTTACAAAGACTAACTGTGTTAGGCTGAGAGTTTTGACTAGGATTTGACCTACAGGAGATGCTCAACACGTGACAGCAACTCTCATTATTATCACCCCATTATTATAACCATCCCTCTACAGCTTCAGCCACCATGACCCCGTGGCTAGAACTGCAGCAGCTATTCCTTATATACAACACACACACACACACACACACACACACACACACACACACACACACACACGGTTGGGGGGGGGGACAATGTGCAAACCAATAAAGTTGCAATGGCTCCCTGACTCCCAGTGTAGGACAAGAATCTAGACCATCCTAGCCTGGTGTGGCTACTCATGCCTATCATTTCAGCTCTTGCAAGGCAGGAGAATCAGGAGTTCAAGGCCAGCCTTAGCTACATAGCTAGTTTAAGGCCAACCCCAAGTCCAGCAGATCTAAAGAAATGAAAGTCCCCTCCCTCCCCAAGCCCAGCTGTTGCGGTACAGAAGCATTTCCTAATGCCACATGGCAATGACCTTGGTGAGGTAAGGACTTTTCATTCTAGGAATTATTTTTAAGGAGTCACAAAGCTGGGTGGAAAGCCAAAAAGACACCATACCAGCACTCAGCTCCATTCAGTTTCCTAATTTTCCAACATTAACTAAGGATTCTGATTCTCAGCTTTATGGATTTTAAAACACTGTGATTGGGAAACAGAGGTGCTGCCCTGTGGACCGCAGTGTGCTACTGGAGACTTTGCAGTCTTAATAATCTCTTTCCCCTTCTGCAGCATTTACTCATTCTTATAACCACAGTAAGAAAGATTTTTCTATGTTGAAAACTAGACTCCGTAATCCTTCTGATTTACAAATATGTTTCATTTGCAGATAAGTTGTTTGGGGAATGAAATGTTTTAGTAAGAAACAGTCACGGCACATTGGCCACAGTGAAGATGGAGGAAAAATAATTCAGAGAATAGCAATTACATTTATGGTTATGAATAATTTAGCTAGTGATTCAAGGCACTGTTGAACTAGAAGCCCTATCTACACTCATCAGATTCTCAGAACTGCTGGGGGGTATTTCTGTATGAATAGCAAGCCTCATATTAAAAACTCCAGAGTGCTATTAAGAGCTGTAGGCAAGAAGGGCATCTCTGGGGGCACAGATGGCACCATGCTGAATGGCTCCTAGGTTGTACTGTTTCATTCTTTTTCCCTGACCGAGTCGTCAGCTGGGTGAATAGAGAGTTCACATCAACAGGAAGCAGTTACTGACGTCAAAGAGGTCATGGTGGAAAGCACCCTTGTGAGGAAATGTGATTGCACCACGCTCCAACTGGAAACCACTTGAATTTAACCACATAAAGAATGATTGCACAGGCTTCACAGAAGAAACAGTGAGATGGAGTCTAATGGCTTTATTCTGTTTTTCATCATCCTGCACACACTATAAGATGCCAGGGATTAATTCACTCACCCAGTAACCCTCTTGTCAGGCCCTGGGGTCAAGGTACATCTTATCTGGACAGAGACTCGTCTTTGGTAAGACAGATTCTTATGGCTCCTCTGTAGCAAACAGATCTTTAGGAATCTGGACTCTGAACCTGGAGGGATTCACAACCCCGGAGGCAAGTGCGTTTCTGGCAGCAAGGACTTGTTTCAGCCACGTCTTATAATGAATCCTGACTAG
This sequence comes from Peromyscus californicus insignis, assembly GCF_007827085.1. Classification (NCBI taxonomy): domain Eukaryota; kingdom Metazoa; phylum Chordata; class Mammalia; order Rodentia; family Cricetidae; genus Peromyscus; species Peromyscus californicus. The sequence continues at coordinate 81,820,257 of NW_026294447.1, forward strand.
CCCGTGTGCCAGATGAGGGCAATACCTTGACAGGATCTAGAACCCTCTAGAAGACAAACTTGTAAGCGACTTTCTAGCTTAGGTCAATTGACATGGGCAGGCTCACCCTAAATGTGGGTGGCACCACCCCACAGACTGGGGTCCCCAACTGTATAAAATGGAGAAAGCAAGCTGGGTGCTAGTGTTCATCTCCGTCTCCTGGCTGTGCATGTCATGTGACCAGCTGCTTCCGGTTCCTGCTGTCATGACTTCCCCCAAGTGCTGGACTGCACCTCCGAGCTGTGAGCCAAAACAAACCCGTCCTTAGGTTGCTTCCATCAGGTCATTTGCCACAGCCAGGGGAAAGTAATGAAGAACACAGCTCTCCTACAATGATGGACAGTCAGGGTAAACAGAGCGGAAGGGCTGAAGGGCTGTTCGGGGAGAGGATGCTGTTAAGCCTGCAGGAAAACCCCAGACAAGTGGATGGAGCTGAGACCGGCCCCGCAAAAGCTGTAAAATGAAGAACAGAGATGCCCACCACTTTCTGCCAGATCCAAGAAACGCCTCCAAGTTCTTTGGTGGCTTAACTTCTTAGCATTTGCGTCTCTTCCTGTGAAAGCACTTGTGGGCCTTCCTTCCGCCTGCTCCCCACCCATCTCTGCCCTGGTGTGGACTACCCTCTGCACCTCTCCTCTCTCCTGTCTCCACACACAGGGAGTGGAGATTTCCTGTTACAGCTTCTACTAGATCAAGAGGCTGTGGAGACCCAGTCTCCCACCTGAACTGTTTCCTGCATTCCCCCAGTGCGGTTCCTTAGAGTTCACTCTCCCCAAGCTCCCCAATGGCTGGAACCGCAGCCACCCCTCACAGGCCTCTTGCCAGTTCACTCTGGAGATCACTGCCCTGGGCCCAAAAGAAAACCACAGGTTTCCTCTCCCTCAAAACACACTCACATTGTCATTAGCAAATATTTCCATATCAGTTGGGAAATCTTTCTAGAGGTTTGATTATCCGTTTGTGACATCTAGCCTTGTGTGCCCTGTACAGGACAAGGTCCTCCCAGGTGGGCCTCAGTGGAGATGGTAGCTTCCATAAAAAGCGCTGGCTCGATGCCTTGTCGATAATGTGAAAGAATAGTGGCTAAATACCGAAACAAGAGAAGCGGTGCATTTCCCCCACTCTGTGTTTGGCACAACCCACTTAAAACTCACACTCAGTGAACTCGTATTTGGCTCCTCGGTGCCCTAGGCACCCCACAGCTCTGCCTTGTTGTGGAGCAGACTTCTAGGCTAAGAAGAGACGGCAGAGCACCAGTCAGGTCCTCACTCACACCGAACAAACACTGCACACTTTTGCTGTCCCCCAGTTAATCATATTGATGTGTGATGTGTGTGTGTGTGTGTGTGTGTGTGTGTGTATTCATGTGGGTGTGGGCAGGTGTATGCCATGGCTCCTATGTGGGGGTCAGAGGAAAACTTGTAGGAATCAATTCTCTCCTTCCTCCATGCGGGTTCCAGGACTGGACTTGGGCAGGGGGGCTGGGTGGTCAGCACCTTTACCCACTGAGCCATCTTGCTGGCCCATGTACTCTTTTATAAGGACAAAAGGACACACTTCACTTTCTCTGTAGGAAACAGTCTTTTAGCCCGCATGACTAGACACTGAGAACAGATGATTGGATGGTCGTAGGAGACCACAGTTTTCAGCCAAGGCAGATTCCTCAAGGAATACCTGGCAATAACTCAAGGGCACGACTGACAGCTACTGAATAGCTAGCAAGGATCATGCTGGATGGCCTGCAATGCACAGCACAGCCCTCCGAGAGAGGCTTATCCCGCCATGTGTTAAAAGAGGTCACACAGCATGGCACTGGACAAGGAAGAGGATCGTGTTTACGGCTCACGGCAAATGGTAGCAGTTCACCAGCCCTGACGTCATGGGATAGGGGATTTGCTCTGGGCAACGTGAAAAGGAACTTTCTCTGCAGATCTGTCCTAAAGCCCAAATAAAGAGGAGCTAATCAGGTAAACATCAGGCCCACATTCTATAGACTTCAGAAGAGACACTTGAACCAAGATGTAGCCCAAGTCTACTTTATTAGCTGGGTTTCGTGACTGCATCTAACTCACCCTAAGCGGCTTTTACCATCCGTAGACAGAGGTTGGTACAGAAGCTGTGGACAGTAGCTCATCCCTACTTCATGGTTCCTCAGAAAATACCAAAGGGAACATGGTTCTGTGCTCCGGGGGGGGGGGGCAGGGGGGGGAAGGGAGGGAATGGAGCAGGAAAACGCCAGGGTGAGTGGTTTCCCAAGGAACAAGGCAAAGAAATGGAAAAACCGGTATGGTTGGAAGTGGAGGCAGAAAACGGCACTCCTGTTTCGATGGGGGACTATATGTTACATCATTTTAACCTTTAAAATGCCGTCCACCTTGAGGATGGAGTGAAGGGGCTCTGGGCAGGGTTCCAACACTCCTGAGAGATGGTTGATGGCAGGGCAGAAGTGGGTAGGGAGGAATGGGCTCTTCTGCTGAATGAGCAGACTGCAAGCTGGAAGCCTCCCCCGGAAGAGGAGCAAGAACGCCCTGGCTGGCCCTGCAGGGAAGAAAGGGCACATTGCTCTCTCCAGTCCACAGGAATATAGCAGTGAGACAGGGCAGTGCTCACTGACCTTGGAAAGCAGGAAAGGGAGCCCCAGGGAAGAGTGGTACAGCGGGACTTGACGGCTCCTGAGGTTCTGTGGCAGTAGGCAGGGAGGCACACAAATGTCCCCGTGGCCTGGAGCGGGAGATGTCAGTGTGAGAAGACCACACAAACATCTAGGTGAGCGGGGAAGCAAGCTAGGCCTGCCACTCTTCCCATTCTGCCTCCCGACAGACGTGAGCCTGTATATTATAGCAGTTCAGCACCAATCACTGGCCAGAGGCGATGTGGGGCTTGAATCAGCCCTCCCTAATAATCATCAGCAGATCCCAAATTCACTCCAGTGTCCTTAAAAATAAGCACGCACTGGACATGCAAATACAGCTTTTAAATACCCCTACACTTCCTTCCTAGCAGGTGGCTATACAGAGCTTGACCAGAGTGGAAATTAAGAATAGCCTCCCATGGCTGGCTGGCCACCTGCTGAGTCTACCCACAAAAGACAGCTTCAGGCCCACAGCTTCCTAGGCCAGCTACATGGAGGCAGAGGCTGCTCTTCTTTGTGTCCTGCTGTGTCCTCAGGGCTAAGTCCGGGCTTCCTGTCACAGGCGCTCCATATTCATGGTCTAAATGCTTTCCCACCTTGTACCACAAGCTAACTTGCAACAAGGCTGTCTCGACTCATGAGAAGCACTGGCTGTTTCTGGGGCCCAGGAGAGACAGGCATAACTTAGTTTCAACCAGTGATCTGGAGTAGTTACAAGAAACTCAAGTATTTCAAAACTAGAACACATGACAGCCTATGGTTTCTGCCCAAGAAGGTCAGGTTTTTACAACTGCCTGTCTCCAGGGTGGGGTGGACTCACTCCAGCTACAGACATAGCTTCAGACCCTGTCTGGACAACCATGCCAGTCAAGGTGGGAGCCTACCCAACATCCCAGAGACTATGTGCAGGCAATACAGAAACTAGGGTGTTAGTTGATTTGGGTCTTATAGCTACCCTGGTTGAACTTTTGCAGAAAGTCTGACACATGGGTCAGAGCTTCCCCAGGATCCAGAGTTCAAGGTCAGCTATCCACACTTACCAAGGTCAGCCTCCCGCCACCACTCACATGTGCCAGCCTACCTCCAGACCAAGAGGAAGGACTGACTTTTCACCAGACCACCTCCTTTCCAGTCTGGGAGCCAGCCTTGCCACTTGAACTTCCAAGGGCACCGTTGAAGACAGGGGATTGGTAACGTGACTCAGTGTGGTAAGCGAAAACCGTAACTACGCAATCACCAGCTCCAACACTTCCAGTCACTGGGAGCACACGTGGCCGAGGCTAACTCTGGTGAAGACTGGGGACATCAAGGGAAATGCCACACAGTGCCACAAAACATCTTTCCAGATGTGAAAATGCTGGGGCTGCTTACCCTCTAGGTTGTCAGTGTTGGTGAGAGCCATAAACAAGCCAGTTAGAGTTAAGGAACCTCAACAACGATGGTTTGCAGATCGAGTCACACCAAGTATCCTGCAGACCTAGCCAGAGACAGGGGCAGAGGAACAGCTCGACCTTCTCAATCTTTTTGTCCCCCATTCATGTTCAAGACCCTGTTTACCAACAGGAAGTCAGAGGCAGGGTAGCCTGAGAGGACAGAAGCCAAAATCCCATGCCTGAAGGTGGCCCCCTGCACACCGTCCCCAGAGGCTGTCAGTTGAAGAGGTCAGCCAAACACACAGCATGGTCCAGACATCCTGATCTGGTCTGTGGACCTGTCTCCATAGCTACCAACCTAAAAGAAAGACGGAACACGCTGATGGGCTGGGAGCAAGCAGAGATGGGAAACACCAATACCGTGTTCTAGTTTGCTTTCTATTTCCATCTGAGCCAAAGGCAAACGGCAACAAATGACCCATAAGCTGACCAAATGGTATGTGAAGTAGTCATTGCTCAGGGAAAGGAGGAAACCTAGTTCTGGAGAGATCAGAGGAAATATCCTTAGGTGCTTCACAAAAAGCCAGAGAACACATATGGCAGGAAAACACAGTTATATATTCTTCTCAGATGTAGACACTGCGGAGAGGGGAGATTTCCCACCACACTGTAACAGACACAGCACAGAGCCGCATAAGCCAGTCAAAAACGCACATACTGGCTCTTGCTTTGTGAACCCAGGATGGACAGTCTAACCTCTGTGGACCTCAGCTATCCAAACGGTTACAAGGACAAAAACATCTTCACCTTCCAGGATTGTTTTGAGTATTGCAAGATATTTTTGCCCAACAGGTATTTACTGAACAGCAGTTACTTTCTGAGGCAGCAGTGATGAGTAGAAGCATCCAGAATGGATGTTGAGTCTCAGTGAACTTCCAGCTTCTGCATTTCACCCATCCTGCAGAACTGGCACATTTAGACTCCAAGACTCATCCAGGCATGCTGAAGCTAACAGGGACCTCCTCAGATGCTCATCGCCTTTGTCTCTTCTTCTTCTCTCCTAACCTGCCGCCTTGGGGTCTCTTCTCCTTGCCCAGGACGGCACAGCATCAGAGCATGGGGAGCTGATGCCATGACAGGAGCTGAGTGTGCCTCCTTCACAATCCAGCCGCTTGCAGCAGCTCAGGATGCACTAGGACTGGCCAGGCTGCCCAAAGCCCAGTGTTCAGCGCAGAGTGGGCTCTGGCTAATCTACCCCTGCCCTGTATATGCAGCCACGACCCACTCGAGACCCCTTCCAGAGGTTTCCTGCCCACTAGGAAGGATGGACATATTTTTGGATGGAGATGCCTAACTGATTAAAATAGAAAACACGGAGTTTCTTAAAGACACTGGGCGCTGGGAAAGCGAGAGACTGAACTTTAACTCAAGGTTCTGATGTTATCACCGGCCCGAAAAAGGGGTGGAAGAATAACTCCTTTCTCACATTTACACACACTGCTTTACTAATAACTAAGAGACAAGAGAAAAATACGGAGAAAGCAATGCTCCCTGGCCCTCGTGTTGCCGAGTGACTTCCCTAACACACTGGAATCTGCTGAGAGCGTCTCATGCCTGTGTGCACAGACCCTAAACAATCTCAGTTCAGAAATCGGGCCTTGACTGTGCTGACCCACAGATGAGAAAAAGTGGATCCCTCTGGGCTGCCAGGAGCTCCATCTGCAGGGCTGACCCAGGAAGGCCAGCAGCCCCAGCTCTCTGAGGAAACCTACTGCAGAGAGCCAGTTCTCTCCCTCCCAGCTCTGGGAGCCTCGGTGGTTCACAGCCACCAGAGAAGCTGATGGAGATAGAGCTAAACCCCTAAGGAGTGAGGAGGGACCTCAGTGCAACCCTCTCCGAGGGGATGGGCATAGGGTGTCCTGTGTTTTCCCACCAGAATCCCTGCTCTGAAACTGGGTCTCTCTCTGGACAAAGCCTGACGCATCTGTCCAATATTGATTCTGTTACTCCCCCTTCCTGCCCTTTCTATCTTCAGTGTTCCCATCCCGGCCGCCCCTAGCCTCTCCCTCTGGCTGGCCTCTTATCACCCACCATCTGTTTGGCTCTTGAAAGCTCAGTAGCTCGGTTCTCCCTCCCCAGCCTCAGCCAAGCTTCTTCTACTCAGGTGGTAAGCCTGCGGGAGGAAGGCAGTGGGGTCTCCATTCCAGGCCGTAAATGCCAAAAGGCTGACAGCCACGAACGAAGATGAAAGGACCCGGAAGTGAATAACTTCAAAGGACTGAGGAGTGAAGCATGCACTGGATTTGAGACCTAGGTCCCTGGTGACCAAGTGCTCTCCTTACTAATAATGCCTTATTCTCACTATCTGCTGTTTCAAACAAAACCTAACACATATTTGAAAAAGTATGCCCTTCCCCAGCAATCCCACCATCCAACCGTAGTCCTGGTGAGATCTTTGGCATCATTTCCCGCTGGTGCATTTGTGGGGAACGAGAGCCAGTTTCCCGTCTTGATCAGAACTTGATGGGGATACGTTTGCTCACCTTTGTAAATTCTGTATTCTTTCCTGGAACCTTCTAGTTCCGTAGTTTCCTAAAAGTGTTGGGTTTGGAGGGAGTGTTTTGATATTTTCATGTTTCCCTGAACAACCAACAGAGCAAAGATAGTAACTGTATCTATCCTACGTAATGACAACGAGATGCCATCAATCATACATGTCAGACGCTTATGACAATATCTGATACAAAGTACTTTTTTTTTTTTTTTAAACTGACCAGCAGGGTCTGGAACTCATGAACTCAAATGATGCTACCTCACATGCCCTGTCTGGGACTACAGGTATGTGCCATCATACCTGGAAGAAAATCCTCTTCCACTAGTACATTATTTAAGTGTACTCCCTTTGCTGAAAGCTCAGGTTGTTTCAACTTAACTCAAATGGTAAGAAAATAAACAACTCCGAACATCTAAAACAGAGAAAAGAACCTAAATAGATATTTCTCCAAAGAAGAACTATAAATGGTCAAAAAATGCATGAACTAAAAATGCTTGCCACCACTACCCATCAGAGAAATGCAAATTGAAGCCACGCTGGGATACCACCTCTCCCCCACCAGAACTCCTATTAACAGGATGAAGGCACTGGATGTGAGGAGGAAAATGGACCGTGCACACTGATGGCGGGATTGCGGGTCAGTCAACCACTGTCCAAAACTATATGATGACACCTCGAAAATTGAAATGGAACATGCATATGATCCAACCATTCTATTAGCTCGGTGTATAGCCAAGGAAAATGAAGTCAGCATATTGAAGAAAGAACTGCATGCTCCGCTCACTGCAGCATTATTGACGGTATGGATGAATGGACAAAGCTATGGATGAACGGACACAGAAAATGTGGGGTAGACGTACAATGAAATGTCACTCAACCTTAACACAGGAGGAGACCCTGTCATTTGTGGCAACACAGACGGAGCTGGAGAAGATTAAGAGAAATAAACCAGACACAGAAAAATCAAGTCTAAAATACTCCCATGAGCAGAGTGAGCAATGATGGGTACCAGGGCTGAGGGTGGGATGACCGAGGAGCTGTCAACCAAAAAATATTAGCAATGGACTAATAATAGACATTAACCATCTTTAAAAATTAAGTATCTTTAAAAAGCATTTAGTGTGTGTGTGTGTGTGTGTGTGTGTGTGTGTGTGTGTGTGTGTGTGTGTGTGTGTGTATGCCACAGCAGATGTGTGGAGATCAGAGGACAATTTTACAGAATCAGTTCTCTCCTTTTACTATGTAGGTCCCAGGGATCGATTTCAGTCATCAGGCTCAGCGACAAGTGCCTTTACCCACCACATCTTGCCGCCCCCAATTAACCATCCTTATGTACATCCATCTCATCCTCACACTGTTTCTGTTAGTTGAGACAACGAAAAATAAAACCAGTAGATCCCACAGCTTTTACAAGTCTCGATAACGGTTATTATTCTCCAAGTGTTCGAAAGCATGGTGCCATCAGAAGGTTTGAGAATCCTAACTTATTTCTACCCTTATAAATAATAATATTTATGGAGAGGTTTGGGCAGAGAAGCTTATGGATTCCTAAACCTATACAGAAAACTTGGTAAAGTAGCTAGTATTTGAAATTTGCTTATTGTTTTCTTTTTTTGGCAAGAACAGAAGGAGTTCCCGCTTCATGGTTTCTATGTGGGGAGCTCTGGGATGGTTGCCTCTGGTGTGGGGAAGTGGGTGTTCATCACAGAGTAGCCTCAGCATTTAAGAAGAAGTTTCGTGCTTTTATCCACTAGGGCATTGGCAACCTGCCAGTCAGCCTCACCTTTGAACCCTGAGAAGTCTCTTTATCCTCTCATGGGATCCTCACAGAGAGCCTCACTCTCCTCCTGTGACCAGGATTGGAGGCTTTGACAACACACTCAGACCATTTAGACACAGGAACACCGAGAAGAACTCCGATCATTAGTCCTGACAGCTCTGCGGCAGGCGAACGCTTCAGCAGCTGGTGGGCCGACACTCCTGTGCGGCGCGAGACTACACATGACCCATGCATGGGTCAGAGTCAGCCTGACCTACACTTGAACCATGTCTCCACCACTATCAGCCCAAGAGGCTCTTAGTGAGCTCCTCCTCATCTGGGCTTCAGCGAAAGGGATTCTATAGGGCCACAAGGGACGTCACATTCTTGAACAAAGACCCTCCCAGTGAAATGGCATTTGGCAGACAGCTTGAAGGTGGGGAACTCCCATGCCCTACCTGGGCTCCCTGCTGAGCTCTTGAGAGGCGAGGCCACAGTCAGCCCCTGACTTCTCAGTTGAGAGGTCCTGGCTTGCAGAATCAAGTAGCTGGAGTCATCTAACTTTGCCATTCCTTGTGGTGACTAGCATTATCAGTCCTTTATACCTGGTGTTACAGTGACTAGGGGTAGACCCTGAGGATACCCTGCAGGTGGAAGTTCAGCACCTAACTCCCCAGAATCCCCAGAGAGCCATGTGTAGAACTCATTTGGTTCTTGGTCCCCATTACTCCTTCCATCCTCTAACCTGGAGGTCAGGAGCATTCCCCTTGGCCTTTGTTTTGGAGACAGCACTGTGATCCACACCCTTTTAAAAAGCTCCCGAGTGTCACTGTTCTGGTAGAGAAATCAAGACCACTTTGCAGTCCCCACTGCCACCTTGTGGCCAAACATCAGACCTTCACTAGGAAAGGGCCACCAATGCTAATAAAGACTTCAGTGGCTAAGTGAGGAATCCCTGTGCCCTCTAAAATTTTATTACCACATGGGGTCACTGCACAGATTAAATAAGATGGCAGACACCAAGCTATCAGAGCAATGCTTCGAAGGCCGACCCTAAAATGTTAGCCACCTTTAACTATGATGGAGGAGGGCATTAGTGGACTCTATCCAAATTTTAAATAATATGCCACGAAGAACTGCTCTATAAACATGAAAAGATAAAAGTACAAGGGGACTTGTTTCAAGATGGGTTGAAATAAAAGACCAGGTAAGTAATTAAGCATAAATAAATAAATTATATATTATATGCAATAAGTACACACACATATATGTATATATATATGTGTATATATATGCTAAGGTCTAAATATATAGTGTTGTGTGGCCTGGTTGTCCTTGAAACCACGAAGATCCGCCTGCCCCAGCATCCTGAGTGCTGGAATTAATGGCATACTCCACCATGACTTGCATAGTATATTCTTAACACAGCTACTAAAAAAAATGAAGCAGCTAGATGTATGCAAACATGAAACAATTTCCAAGATTACTGTTACTGTGTTTAAAAATGTGTGCAATCATAGTCAAAGTATAGTACTGTTTATATTTTTTTAGCTCTGTTTATATTTTTATTTTTAAAATTATTTTATGTGTATGGGTGTTTTGCTTGCATTTATGTCTGTGTATTACATGCATGCCTGGTACCTGCAGAGGCCAGAAGAGGGCATCAGTATCCCTGGCACTGGAGTTACAGACAGTTGTTAGGTACCCTGTAGATGCTGGGAATTGAACCTGGGTCCTCTGGGAGAGCAACCAGTACTCTTAACTGCTGAGCAAGCAGCCTCTCCAGCCCCGCTTGTGTTTTTTAAAGGGTGATGTGCATATAATGTGCACATGCTTTTATGTGCCAAAAATTTCCTTGAAAGGCTTCTTGTGACTGTGACGCTTGGAGGATGCTGGTGGACGCGTGTGCCGCCTAGTGTAAGGAGATCATAGCCTGGCCTGTCATATCTCCACTTCAGTTTCTTCCATGTCTTTCTGCTGCATCCCACAGCCTGGTCCTGCTTTCCTGTGCGGTTCCTCCTCCACTCAGGCCCTCCTCAGCTGTACTGAGCTTTGTTCACACCTGATGCTCCGCCTCAGCCCTAGGTCTGTGGGAGCTGTTTACTCACTGTGGGGAGCGCCCTCCTTGCCAACAAATTCAAAGCCTCATTTCTGGCCTCAGCTTAGCTGTTAATTGCCATCTCCAGCCAAGTGAGATGGCCCGTGTGTTCCCACAGCACCTCAGGTTCCCTGATGGCCGCACAGCCGAGGGACATGCCCAGGGTTCAGTCTCCCAGGCAGCAGGAAAATTCTGACTCATCTGTTAGAACCCGGGTGCCTTCACAGAGGTCACCTTCCCTCTTTGCTGATAAGAGAAACCCAGGTATGGACCCAACTCTAAAAAGGCAGCAGAGGGACCTGGCCTTGAGAATGGTCCCATTACTGTAAGACAGTCATGATTCGTTGACAGTCATGATTTCTTGGTGAGGTATCTCCTTTCCTAGCTCCTGCTGCTAAAAAAGATGGCCCGAGACTAAGTAAGGAGAGTGGTCCATGCCACCCACTGGCTTCTGTTTTGGATGCTGTCCTGTCCAAGTGGGACATGTAAAGGTGCAACAAATAGTCGGAGCCACCGAGTAGAAGACATTAGAGACATGTCCAATGGCGCTGGGCCATAAATCCAACCCCAGGAGTCACCACCTGACTTTACATTGGGTGAATTAGTAAGAACCATTGTTCAAATGAACCAAGACCACCCTGGTTTGTTTGTTTAAACTACCATTAGCTGGGCATTCTACTGATTACAGCAAAGAGCATTCTGGGTTGCTACTCTTAACATCACAGGCAGAGTCCAATCCCACGACTAGTCCAAGGTACCAGACAAAGGGTCTTTAAGGCCTGGAGCAAGGTCTTGGGATGAATCAAGACAGGTGCCCTTTCTGAGTCCTTCTCAACCCTTTCACTCAGGGTCATGCCTATCCAAAATTTGGAAGAACCATAGTCAAATTCACCAAGAAAATCCATGACATTTACTTTCCTCTTAGACTTCCATAACTTCTCTGCTGTAGGAAAATCCATGTGTGAAGGCTTTTTCAACATCAGGGCACACAACCCTTGAGGTGACCCTTCTATGGGGCAGTCTGAAGGAAGGGGTCTGCCCAGGTCATCAGACGTGGCCAATGTTTTGAGAGCCCATTCCACACAACTTCCTCACATGGTCAACCTCTCACTCTTGTCTCAAGCTCTTGAAGACAGGAGACTGTGAGGCAGGAAGGGAGCACCAGTCATACTCACAGGAGTCTGAAAGCAGCAGAACAGCTGGGTGAGGAAGGGGTGGTTGCGGGCCAAGGACAGGATCCTCTTCTCAGTCATGGTGCATTCCACATCGTCATCCTGCAGGATCACATCCTTCTTCAGCACCTTCACAGCGTACAGGTCCCCTGTCTCCTTTATCCTGGCGAGCATCACCTAGAGCGAAGCAGGAGCGAGCGTGAGGGCCACTCGAGGGTTGAGGGTGTGGGGTACACATGAGAAGGACCGGTGTGCACCCACATCCATACGCGTACACACACAGCACATGCACACAGCATGCTTGTTAATTCAATCCAGCCCATCAAAGCCCAGACTCACCTTCCCGAAGCTCCCCTTCCCCAACACCCGGATGAACTCAAAGTTGTCGATGCCAAATCTGCTGGAAGAGTTGACACCGATCCCATTTCCTTCTTTGGAGCCCTCCTTTCCCTGCCGTCTTAACGTCGATCTGGAAATGAGTTTCTGCAAGGAACGCAGAAATTACTGTGAGCATGAGGCTGGTCTGGAGAGGGAGACCATCCTAGCAGTGAGCGGTCTCAGCCTTTATCCGGCGTGTGGAGAAGTCAATCCTGGGCCGATGTTCTAAAACTCAAAACCACCTCCCCATCTGGTCTGTATGCATGCACTGCTGTGTGGAGAATGCATCCAAGTTCGCGCAAAAATGAAGATGCCCGCGTTCTAGGCTGGTCACTGTGGTTTCTTCTCCCATGGCTTCTCCATGGAGCACTCAATTCCAGGAGAGCCATCTAGTGACCACTCCATGCAAAGGGTGGTTTTCGTGTTTACTCAGAGAGTCACCGCAGCCAGACAGGAATGTGTGTTTTTAATACAAAAACTTAAATTATATAAATAAAATTCAACGCAAAATAGGAACAACAAGAATTACGATGGGTAAATGTTAAATATCTAAAACCTCACTAGCCTCCTCTCCGTATACATTTTTTAAAAAAACAATACACAAAGACACATATTTTCGTCCTGAATTTAAAAATATGACTCAATTATTGTCTTATTGCACGCAGTATTATTTTTCCAGTGGTCGCATGTACTTTATACATCTTTGAATGCCTTTTGAGAACACAGACTGCTTCTGGAAATATTTGTTTTTATTATTTTTAAATGTGTATGTGTCCGTGTGTGGTCATGTGCACATGTGTGGAGGTGTCATGGAGGCCAGAAGAGGGTTTTGGATCCACTGGAGTTGAAGTTAGGTTTGTGAACCACTGATATGGGTGTTGGGACCTGGTCTTCTCAAGAACAGTACTTGCTCTTAACTGCTGAACCATCTCTCCAGCCCCCGGGAGGCTGTTCTTGTTGGGTTGTTTTTCTTTTTTTGTGTCCTTTGAGGTGCTATGAATGGACCTCAAGACTTCGTGCATGCTAGAAAAGTACCCTACCACTGAGCTGCTCCCTCACTCTGAGGATACGAATTTTGAAGTCTTTGACGTATCTAGTTTAAAAGGATATACCTAGGACTCTACGCCCTGGTGGGACTTCTAAGCAATGTTGAAAATAAATCAATATGCCACAGCCTGCACCTTCAAGGATCTTAGATATTTAACACCCTAAAACAGGGATAACAATATAATAAAACGGATCATATTTAAAATACAGTGGTTTTTCTAGGTTCCCCCCTCCCAAATCTCTTGTAAACTTTTCAATAATAGAAAAGTGGTCCCAGCTTAAATTCTACTTCCTCAACCCGAATTCTTGGTTAGAGCTAAAGACCCAAGAGCCAGTGTTCCTTAATCTCCTTTTAAAACCCATTTTTCTCCTTGGTTACTTATAATTCTCTCTTTTTAATGATGTGCTGTCGGCAGGTAAATCTGGTTTCCCACTATTAAATATCATAATACTGAAGGTACTTGGTTTGGCAGACAAGGAGGCATTACCCATTCAGGGACTACTGGGTCACATAGCCTGCCATATTGCAGCCGGAAATCCTTAACATTCCCATTTCAGGACCCACCATCCTATGCATTAGGACTCCGCCCCCCTCACCATTTTAGCATCCTACCTGCCTACCCCCAAACATGCAGAGGTGGACCTTCCCAGGGCCTTCCTGAAGCACACTGTCAGTGCAGGGCCCTGATCTGGGCAGGAGCCTTTCTGTAAAAGCGAATGAACAGCTAGTACTGCTGCTTTCTCAGCGAGTAAGAAGCTCAGTGACTGGACTTCCTTCCGAAGTACTCAGGGATGGCTTCACCGTGGGTCTAGGATTTTCCCGAACTTCCCTCAAACTACCCCTTTCAGATCTCACAGCCACCCAGCCATGGCTCTGTCCCAGCCCACCGCGGACACTGGCCAGGAAGGCAGAAGGAAGAACTGGGAAGCAGCCAAGGCTTGGAGGGACAATATCAGCTGGATGCCACTTAGGGAGGTTGCAGGACCACACACGGCCAGGGCAACTGAATCACTCCACCCATTCCCAAGTGTCCAGAGGAAGGAGCTATCAGCTGCAGAACGAAAGAGAGGAATTCTCAACCCCGAACACACAATGCAGTGAAAGGAAGTGGAGAACTCCAGGCTTCGTCACCTTCAATCCCTTCGGAGATAAGGAAGCTGAGACTTGTGGCTACTGGCCAACTGTCCAGCTTGGTCACCAGCCAGCGGCCCACTCTAGGCATCTAGGTTCTGTGATCTTTACCAGACCAAATGGATGGGAAGCTGATTTTAAGGGGGAGGGGGACTCCTTTCTCTTGCTTCCTGATGTACATGCATGCTCACTGTTTCTTGCCATAAATGTATATAGACTCTTGGATGGGAGAGAAATGCTTTTGTTGAGTGCAGTGGACCTGTTCGGTGTAGTTGCTGAGATTACGTTCTCTGTTCTCTCACTTGGGCTCACCACACCTGAATAACTTACAAAAGACAGCCAAAGGCAGAGGGCTCACCGAGGTTGGAGAAATATTTCCGGGCTGGAGACCCATCCCTGCCAGGGTCTTGGCAAGCTCCACAGCGTTCACCCCACAGTTTGGGGCCACATTGGCCTGACATCGAATATGTACATTCATTTTACATACTGGAGGAAAGAAAACAGAATCCAGGGTCACAAAAGAGCCAAGTCACCACGTGCTGTGGAGAACATTAATAGCCTAAGGATTGTGACAGAAGAATAATACCACAGGCTGACAATATCATCTCACAAAATCAAACTCACACTTAGAACAATTCCTGGCATTTTATCTATTTCTGATTTGTGCAGAAGCAGAAACCCTAGCCTATTATAGAACAACAGATTTTAAATAATAGATTTCCACCTTTTTCCTGTGACTTGATGGGACAGACTCATCTAAATCCCGTGTAACAGTCGCTGCTGCCTTGGCAGCAAGATACAATATAAAGATTAAAATGTTCATCACAGTGACAATCGCAGGCCATCAGACAAGGCAGAATCGTGCCAACTGGCGTTACCCCCCTCCTCCCGATTAGCAGAGAAATAAAAAGCAGCCATCGACAAGCTGCAGCTAGGTCACTGTTCAAACAAGGTAGAGGTGGGTTTTTTGAGAGGAGAGAGCTTTGTACGCTCCTTTCTGGGTACTCTTGTGGTTGGGTGGCACTCCTAGCCCACAGGGTATATCCTGTGGGGCTGTGGTTCTAACTGTTAAGTAGGGGAAGAAAAAAAAGCAACCTTTCAAGTGCTTGAAGGTCAGGGCAAATGACATTTGGAGAAGTGAGCAGAGCAAGCTATATATTCTTGTGCTTGTGAAGGCTCTAAGGTCCAATCAGCAGAAATCAATTCCTATCTGGTTTCTGGAAGTGGGTCCTGCGGATGGACGACCCGACTGAAGCCATCACGCGGGACAAATGCCTCTTTGATGGAGTCGGTCCATCTTTGGAAGCACACCACCGTCTAGGCTTTACGGGGATTGAGTTTGTCATCGGGGAAGCTTCTTATGAAAAAGAATGCCACATTAGCAGAGGGAGGCCCAAAGCTTAAGCTTCAGGAGCTCCATGGGAAACTGACTGGTACAGAGGGATACACACTACAGTGACCTTTTAGAAAAACTCTGGGGCAATAAAAACAGAAGTCACGGGAGCCAAGTCCTTGGAAGTATGCTGCTCTCAGGCAACTGGAGACAGAGGAGTGTAGGTGAGCCCCGTGCATGGTTCTGTATACTAGCTAGAAACAGAAGAAAATGGGAAGCGGCTCGCTCAGGTGAGACCACCAGGTCGGCATGAAGCTGCGTCTGGGCTGAAGCCTCTAGCTGAGCTGGCTGCTGTTCCAGGGGAATGAAAAGGATGCTTGGGGGCGGGGGGCGGGGGGCGGGGGGCAGAGAAGGTCACTGTTTTTGTTTGTGTTGGTTTTCTTCTTCCTACTCTGTGCCAAAGGCTGCTAGGCCTCACCATGTAGATCAACCCTTGATGACGTTCCTGTGTCGGTTCCCTGGGTGACGTGATTAGAGGCGTGTGTCACACTATGCCTCACTGGAACTTGGTCCCTTTTGCTGACAGATGCAATTTGACTGTCCCAGATGGCCAACGGAAGCTGTCACCCTAGCATGAGTCTGATAAGGCTTCAGGTGCACCCCCAGATAGCCAGATAATCACATATCAATGGGAGATGAACTCCAGGCCAATGGCTCCAACAACCCCTCATAAGACAGAGGCTGGCCTTCACCCGACTCAGAGCCTTTGAAAAGGCAAGAGCTCTGAACAACACCGGGTACAGCTGGTAAGGTGCCAGCCACCATCAAAGCTTTGCTCTTTGCCGTGTCTGCTCCTGCGGTCACGTCACCGGGCGCTTGCAGACCACCCACACAGCACTTACTACAGTGATAGCCCAACTGCTGCCTACTTCTGGTGAGAGCCAGTGCTTACTTAGGACCCAAACCTCTTCTGGCCCTCCATCTTGCCCACACTTCCTCCAGCGCCTCTTGCAAATGCCTTTTAAACACATAACGCTCAGTCTACACTCAGCAACGCGTAGCTAACAACAAGCACGGTAGACCACTAGATTTAACACCTAATTTAGTCTGCTAATATTATTTTAGGGATCAGATGCCATTCTCTTTACATGTACCACCATGCTCAACAAGTTATATGTAAATAACACAACTCAGATGCTGATGTGTAAAGCATCAGCCCTCGGTCAGATTCTGAGCCGTCAGAACCCCACGCATGTATAGTGGGATGTTGCCACAGGGACGTGGGAGGCCAGCACCTCCGCATCTTACTTTTACACTGAAGTCCTTGTCGCATTATCCCCCAGAGCAAGGAGCCGCAGTGATCGCAGAACGTGGGCACCTTGTAGTTGTGGATGCTGAACTTGTGTGGGATGTTGATTCCGAAGCGCTGCTCTGCAATCTGGAGGGAGAGGAGGGCAGCTCAGCTCCTCAGAACGTCTTTTGTAATAATGATTGCAACGGGAGCACAGCAAAGGCCGAGTATCTCGATGACACCCGGGCTCTGGATGCATTATTCTACTAGGCTCAGCTCTGGCTGCTCAAGTCTCAGCACAGGGCTGAGACAAGAACAAGACAGGGCTGAGATACAGGTGCGTGTGAGGACCGTTCACCATTTGGAGAAAGAAACAGAAATTAAAATGTTCCCCTCATCCTTTGTACTCAGATCACAGTTCTCCCTCAGTTCTAGAAACTGTGTCACTCAGAAGGCATGGGGATCACGGAATGAAGCCACCCCACAGTGACCCCGCAGCGGCCATCACACCCAACCCTCCCAACCTTCATCTGGCGTTTGCATTTGGACAGTGGGAGTGCAGACTTAATGGTTTTTCCCCGTGTGCCGTTTCTCTGTACCTCCTCGCCATATGCTCTATGATCAGCCTCACAGCTGGAAGCCAAAACTACAGGTGCACCACGAGAAAGGGCAGGACGATGCCTGCTCCTCTGTGGACTTTCCCGGGCCTCTTTCCTTTACGAGCTCCAGTCCACATCCCTCTGTGTGTTCCCTAACCTGCATGTGCACCGTCGTCACCGGTCCCCAAGTTGGACTCTCCCAAGCACTCGCAAGTCCACTGAGTGTCAACAACACTCCCCCTGCTCTCTCCCTCCCGAATTTAGAGCATGTGCCCATCCCAGGCAAAGGCAACGGGAGCTTTTACACACAGAGACATTTCCCTGGAGTCCCTGTGAGGCTGAAGGAGGCCGGGGGTCTCTTTGCTTAGCAAGCATTCTTTACAGTTAATGGACTTGTCAGTTCCGTTTAACTGCCACAAATACGCATGAGCAAGGCATAGATGTTTCAGGCTGATGCTCAGAGAGGCTGTGGATCGGGCCTGAGCTGACAGAGGAACTTGAAGGGAGCCAGACTCAGCACTGCAGGTGCTTGTACAAGCTCGGCCTCTTTCTCTCCACCAGAGCTCCCTGTATAATAGTGCCAGTGGCGTATACAGCTCGGCTCAGCTGACCACTGACTGGGTCCTTGCAAGGTGTTGTGCTTCCAATGCTAGCCATGTCTCACAAGCTTGTGTTCAGAACACAAGGGTCCCTAGCCAGTGGTGCTATTTGGCGTGGCTACAGAGTCACGAGGAGGTAGGATCTAGCTTTACACACACACACACACACACACACACACACACACACACACACACACGCTCCCATTCTTAGTGGTAGAACTTTGTAGGTAATACCCCACCCTAGGTTCCAGGCTCAGCGTCCTCTCCACCCTGCTAGGAACTGTTCTGCTCCGTAGAGCCCTCCCCATTCTGATAGTCTGAAACATCTGACACCATGAGACAAAATAATGGGGTAGGCTTTCTGTCACAGTGAGGCAAAGTCACTACTATACATAGTGAGGTCATACTACAAAGGAGCAGAAATAAAAATTCCAGCACTGTTGTGTGTTCTAAGAATGATGGGAAGGCCGAGGGGGAGGGGGAGAGCGAAACAGGGAGGCAGGAGAAGTGGGGAGAGTGTGAGAGCACACAGGGAAGGGGTGCTTAATCAGCAGACCAGCGTTCTCTTACCTTGGCATCCACTTTGTTAATATTGTTTTGGCAAGTGCAGGCTGTAACAATTAGATGATGGCAGCGTTTATGGACGACGCAGGTGCACACTAGGAAATTAAATCCAGCAATTACACATTTATCAGAAGCTCCCCGGACAGTTGGTTGCAGCAGTCAACGAAAGCTTGCCCATGCCAGCGACTTGACTTGGATGTCTGGCCACATCCTGGCAGCCCAGCCAGGGCTCTCATCCTTCCTGCATCTATTGACAACACCCTAACGAGACCTCTGTTTAAGGGCCAACTGTCTGCCGTCCCGCCCTACGCTGCTCCCTCCTTCCTGACTGTGTTTCATCCTGCACCCACCTTCAGAGGAATCTTTTCACGGTATGACCCTAGTCACATCTGTCCCATGACTGAACACTCCCAGCACCATCTCACGGCCATCAACAGTGTCCAAACCCAGCCAGGCTCCAGACCCCTCAGAGGCCACCATGCCACTTAATATTATCCTTCTATGAGACTCATTGGCTTCAATAAAAACTAAACTGTACGATCTTTCTAGGACAGTGTTCCCTCTCCGTCTCTAAGATATCCTACTTGCCTGGGAGCTAACGTTTATAATAAGATAAAACTCAAAGACTATCTCACCTGAGAAAATATTCTCCATCTGTCCCTTTCTACCCAAACTCCCCCTCCTCCTCGGATTCCTCACAGCCCCTCAGACCGCCCCTTCCTTCAAATCTTCTACATGTGGCTGAGGCCTGCCCAGAAGTCCTTGCACGGTGCTAAGTGCTCAGTGGGCAATTTAACACACATTTGCAGAACAGCTCAGCCAGCTTCCTGAATATTCCAGACTCCAAGCGGTGCCCTAAGTGCGTGTAATGCTATAAATTTTCCATCCGAGTATGGTTTCCACTATGCCCCACCTGTTTTTATATTCTTCATTTTTATTAAATGCAAGATTTTTTTTTATGTTCTTGTAAGCTTTTGTTGCCTCCTGTGCTACCTAGAATGTGTTGTTTTCTTTTCAAATAATGAAGGTTTTTCAGATATCTTTCTGCTATTGGCTTCAAGTTTAATCCCATTGTGAACTGACAGGATGATTCTTTTGTTTTTGTTTTAAAAATGTGTGTGTGTGTGTGTGTGTGTGTGTGTGTGTGTGTGTGTGAGAGAGAGAGAGAGAGACAGAGACAGAGACAGAGACAGAGACAGAGACAAAGACAGAGACAGAGAGACAGGAAGACAGGCAGACACAGAGACACAGAGAGAACAGAGTGAAAGAGAAAGTGTGTGTGTGTGTGTGTGTGTGTGTGTGTGTGTGTGTGAGTCTATGAGCATGTGTGTATGAGTGAGCATGCGTGTATGTCTGTGAGTGTATAAACATGTTTTATGTGTGTGTGTTTGTGCATGTATGTGCATTAAGTGAGCATATGTGTATGTGTGTGTATGAGCATACGAGCATGTGCATATGAATGAGCATGTATGTGTCTGAATATGTGAGTATTTGTGTGAGCTAGTGTGTGTATGTGTGTTTATAAGTGTATGAATGAATGTGTGTATGCATGTGTGTCTCTAAATGTATAAATGCTCGCATGCGTGCGTGCATGCGTGTGTGTGTGTGTGTGTGTGTGTGTGTGTGTGTGTGTGTGTGTGTGTGTACATGTGTATATAGGCCAGAGGACAGCTCTGGATCTCCCCTGCCACCTTGTGGGATCCAGGGATCAGCCTCGGGCTCTCAGGCTATATAGGAGCATCTCTACCTGCTGAACCATTGGCTGGCCAGACCACATGACTCCTGTGTGTTCTGTTTCTTTCCACATTTGTTAAAGTAGTGTAAGGTCCAGAATGTGTCTTTTGGTGATAAACGTTCCTCATGAGCTTGGGAGGAATGTGTTGTTGACTGCTGCTGGCTGGTGTGTTCCATGAATGTTAGTGTGATCATGCTGTGGTAGTGCCGCTCAGGTCAGCCAAAGCCCTGATGCTTTCCAGTGGGCCTGTCTATTTCTCTCCTAGTCCTGGAGTCTTTGTCTCGAACGCTTTGCTGTCTGCTGCTAGGTACGTGCGTGTTACTCGTGGCACATCTTTCTGAAGAACTGGCCCTGTTGCTACACAGTGGCCTTTCTAGCTCTGATGGTTTCCTCACCCTCAGACCTGCTTTGTCTGAAACATCCACCCCGTGCTTCTGATGAGGATTGGCCCAGCACACTTCTCTCCTACCAGGCATTTGCTTTTATGTCCTTCAGTGAGATGTAAACAAAAACCTCTCATGCCTCCTAAATAATGTTCTTTCCTGCTCTTTAAAGAACAGGCATCCTGCTGGGTGGTGGTGGCGGCCTCGGCGGCAGCGCACACCTTTAATCCCAGCACTCGGGAGGCAGAGGCAGGTGGATCTCTGTGAGTTCAAGGCCAGCCTGGTCTACAGAGCAAGATCTAGGACAGGCATCAAAGCTACACAGAGAAATCCTGTCTCGAAAAAAACAAAAACAAAAACAAAAACAAAGAAAAGAAAAAAAGAATAGGTACCCCACTGAAAGTCAGCCATCAAATGCCCCAGCACAATACTTCTCAACTTCTTTCCTAATGCAGCAACTCTTCAATGCAGTTCCTTAGGTTGTAGTGACACCAACCGTAAAATTATTTTCCTTGCTACTTCATAACTGTAGTTTTGCTACTGTTAGGAGTCATAATGTAAATATCTGATGTGCAGCCCCCAAAGGGGCCACAAGCCACAGGTTGAGAATCACTGCCCTGGTGCTATGCTGAGAGAAAAAGAAACAAAAGACACACCTTTCAATCATAGAGTTTAATCTGTAAACTCCACCCTTGTGCATCTAGAGCTTCTCGATCTATGTAAGAATGTATAAGGTGGATATATGGCTGGAGGGCATACCCCCGAGCAGGTCCAGGCTAAAAAGTGGTATCGGCCTGACTCGTGAGCTGTCTGCTCATTTAGGACTGAATTTGCAGCGTGTAGGTCAGTTACAACTGCTATATTAATTACATGCTCATTTTCCCTAACTTGGAGAGTTCGGTGGAATTTTCCACACATAAAAGTAAAAATTAGGTTCAAGAGCATGTCTCAATCAGTTCTCCTAAGTAAAAAAAAAAAAAAAAAAAAAAAAAAAAAAAGCACATTATCTCGCCTCCTCTAAAAGAGAGGATTTTCTTATTTACATGTGGACAGCCACTGTGGAATATGTGGCACTATGTTACCAGTCACCTGATGAGAGGAAGTCAAAATGCCCAGCACTGATGTCCAGATGTCACTCAGGGCAACAGTAGGGGAGGTCCCATGAAAGGCCAGCAGACCCCGCCCACATAGACCCACCTAGGAGGAAGCTTCTTTTACACTTCCTTTTTACTTCTTCCTAAGTCTGCAAGAATACTAATACAGTGATTTTACCTTAGAACTGTGAAAATGAGAGGTATTTAACTGTAAAGATTTCCTCACATTGATTGATTGATTGATTGATTGATTGATTGATTGATTGATCGATTGTGTTAGGATCAAGACTATGGCCTGGTACATGCTAATATCTTATGTAAGTTCTTACTTAATTTTTATTTAATGTTTATGGGTATTTGTTTGGCCTGTGAGTGTATCTGTGCAGCACATGCAAGCAGTACTCATGGAGGCCAGAAGGGGGCATCAGATCTCCAAACTGGAGCTGCAGTGTGAGCAGCCCTGTGGGTGCTGGGACCTGAACCCTGGGGTCCTCGGCAAGAGCAATAAGTGTTCTTAACCTCTGATCCACCACTCCAGCCCCTCATTTTGGTTTGTTTGTTTGTTCTTGTTTTGTTTTGTTCTGAATTCAGAAAGCTGAAAAATAAAGCTAATTTGGGTAACAGCACCGAATCCCTATGCCGGTGACATATACACATCAATCAGCATTCAGCGTCTCACCCTGCCAACAGCGCAACATGAAAACCAAAAACTGATCTTCAGTACTCAAGGGCACGCTTGCACATCGGTACTACTTCTCAGTCTTGTCATGTTACTGCAAGCTTTCAGCAGCAAAGCTCTTTTGGGAGTCCTTGCTTTAGAAATGAACATGTTTCCTCTCTATTGTCAAAACATCCAGGGTCTGGTAAGGACTAGAGTTGCCACCTGGGTGCCATGCGACTTGTGGAGAATTACCACAGTATTGATGGGGTGCAGCCTGGCCTGTTTTCTATTGGTATTACCGTATTTTCACAAAGGGACGGACGCGATTAAACATGGTCGTAAACATGTTTTCTTACCTTGGCATTGATAACCCTGTTTCCCAAATACTCCCCTGTTCAAGACAAAAGAGAGAGAGAGAGAGAGAGAGAGAGAGAGAGAGAGAGAGAGAGAGAGAGAGAGAGAAAACTACTGTCAGTCAAATAGTTCAGTAATAACGTCTGTAATCATAGTTCTTAAGGTGAATTGCTTTCTCTGGTCCTTTATGAAAAGCATCACTTCAGGGAAGAGGCATAGGACAGTGTGCTGTTCTGAGCTCTTGTTTATTACCAGTAGGCACAAAGGACATCAGCTGACAGACTGGATGCTCCCGGTAATGTGAAAGTTAGGTGATGAAGGTTCCCGTTCCACCTACCATCAGCTGTCTCCTAAATCCTCAGTGAAAACCAACCCCGTGTGTAGGAGGCTGAACTCAGCCAGGAGCTCCTCTACTACCTCACTGCTTCTCACACGCACAATGTGGCAGTACTCACATGTAGACGTCAGTCAGTCAGACAGGCAGGCAGACAGATAGACAGACAGAGACACAGACACACACAGAGACTCACAGGCACACACACACACACACACACACACACACACACACACACACACACACACACACACCACAGCACACTGCAGCTACCAGGCCCCAGCACTCTCCCTCATCTTGTCCCTACATCTCCCTCTGGAGTCCACAGGGGGGCAGAAGTGTTACCACCATCCCCTGTCTGCTCCTAGCTTGATAGTCTTTTTCTGATAAGTTCTATGGGAGTGTGTGTGTGTGTGTGTGTGTGTGTGTGTGTGTGTGTGTGTGTGTCTGTGTCTGTGTCTGTGTCTGTGTTGGTGTGGGGGAGGGGGGCAATTCTATTTCCAAATGCCGTAAGTGTGCTTGACCTCGACTCTCATCGACAGTAACTATTGCTTACATTTATTTTCTGCTACAGACTTGCTACTGCTTGCTCCATTTACATCCTGTAAGACATTGTCCCCAGTCTTCAGAATTTCTCAACCTTTAATTACGTTAGTACCTACTTGCTGGAGGTTAGATTGTGGTATAGGACCACTAGAGGCCATAAACCACGTGCACACTATATGCCATGTGTCTGGACACTACTGACAACTAGATTTTTCTCCCAACAATTACTTCCCATAACTTATCACATTCTCCACACCTTCTTCCAAGCAATACTCTTAATTGTCCTTTCTCTTCAGCCAGGTTTTCTAATTTATCAATTGATTGGTCTCTCTCTCTCTCTCTCTCTCTCTCTCTCTCTCTCTCTCTCTCTCTCTCTCTCTCTGGCTCATGCTTTGGACTCATCAGTACCTTCAATGAAGTTACCAGTGTAAGAAATGATACCTAACATTTGGATCTGTACGTTATTTAGTTTTGTTGTTGTTTTATCGGTGGGATTAAGAGAGTCAACACACGAACAGAGGAGACAAAAATCAGATCCAAAGACTATTCCTCCTTATCTATACATTTTCTCCTGAAACCAGACATAAGCCAGGGTAACCTCTCACAGCCAGAGGCCGGAGGGGAGTGGGTTACGTGTAAGTGGGGTGTCTTACCAGATGAATTCCCGGCAGTGGGAACAGTAGGTGGGCTGCCTCAGGTATGTGGCCATAAACTTATGTCCGTTGACCTGATGGACTCGCCTTCGCATAGCCCTTTGGCGCTTCCTGGTAAAATGCTTGAAGATGCGGTCTCTCTGGAGGGTAGCTGTGTGTTAGAAAGGAAAACGGGCTGAGGATACGACTTGTAAAGTACTTGCTGCACAAGAATCAGGACTGAGTTCAAATCCCCTGTACCCACTTTAAACAAATGAACAAAAATGGGCATGCTGACATAGGTCTGGGGGAGCACGGACAGAGACGGGGGAACTCTGGGGCTCCTTAGCTAACTAGTTTAGACAATCTGTGAGCACCATGTCCAATGACAGACAATCTCCAAATTTAAGGTGGTGACAGAGGAAGACGCCCTATGTTGAGCTCTGGCCTCCACATGCACACATATGTGTGTACCTATGCACACAGGCACAAACTCTCAATACAGCACACAGAGAGACAGTATCATAGACAAAAAAAGAAAACTGTAATGAATCAGACTAAATATATGAGCGAGCCAGACTCCTTAAGCACCCTCTAAATTATTTTTTCTTTCTTCAAGATAGAAAACGTCTTAGAAAATGCGCTTACCTAATGACCTTAGAATAGTTTGTTCCTTCATCTTTGTGACACTGGGGTTGGATCCAGGGCCTCAGGCATGCTTGGCAAGCACGCTGCCACTAGACTGCCTACTCAGTGCTCCTTTACGTTTTAATTAGAGACAGGGTCACGTTCTGTAGCGCAGGCAGACTTTGATTCTCCTGTCTCAGCTTCCCAAGTAGCTGGGAATCAGGATGCAGGCTTGTCGGAACTCTTACGTTTTAAGGTTAGACCTATACTGCATACTATTGCCTATTGGACATGGGCTACTGTGGGCTAATCCCCCAGCACAGGCAGGAGCTTCCCAAAGGTCCTATGCATGGTCTTCTACTCCTCATACAGATGTCTAGCCCCTCGGATCCAGGCATGAGTTGTAAGTGCTGGCTGGTGAAACCGACTGACGGAGCTGCCCAAACACAGACTGCACAGAACCACCTTTGTTAATCTTGATTAGGGGAAAGTAACCAGGGGGTGGGCTCAAAATTGTCTAATCTGATATCTAAAAATAATGGCTCCTAATCTGAAGACCTCAAAAACTAGGTAACAGCTAAAGATGGCGAGTTATGTCTGTCTTCCACATCATTATACTAGGCTTTCCCCAACATGCGCAGAGGCTTGGGATGAATACAGCAAAGCTTACTTCCTCATGATGCTTTTTAAATAAATCACCAGGATAAAGAAAATTTAAGGAACTATGAGAGAAGAAATGAACAAGAATTTATATATCTAGAAGAAACGGAAGAGTGACAGCTGATCACTATAAGCAACTTTGTGGAGTGTAGAACAATGCCTCAGGATATTTATTTATTTGTTGCGAACTGCTTGACATGGTATGAATAGACTACCCACCATCTCAAACAGTTATCATTTCTTCATGGAGAGACCATTCAAAACCCTGTCTTATAGCTACTTAGTTAATATGAGACAATATCATTAACTTCAATCACCCTCTGTGCAGCACAACACCAGAACTTGCTGCCTGGCTGTAACTTTGCGCTCAGTTTCTAAAATAACCTGTCTCAGTTAGGGTGCTGTCTACCGTGATAAAACACCATGACCAGGAGCAACTTGGGAAGAAAATGGTTTACTCAGCTTCTACCTCTCCATCACTAAGGGGAGTCAGGGCACGGTCTCAAACAGGGCAGGAATCTGGTGGCAGGAGCTGAAGCAGAGGCCATGGAGGGATGCTGCCTACTGGCTTGTTCCTTGTGGCTTGCTCAGCCCGCTTTCCTATACTGTCTAGGACCACCTGTCCAGGAGTGGCACAAGCCACAGCAGCTGGGCCCTCCCCATCCATCATTAATCAAGAAAATGCTCTACAAACTTGCCTATGGAGGCATCTTCCCATTTAAGATCCCCTCTTCCCTGATGGGTCTAGGTTTGTGTCGAGTTCGCAAACATCAATCAGGTCGATTGCAGATATGCGTTATGGAGGAATTGCAGAAAAACAAGAATAGCACAGAAAGATATTATACTCCTAAGATGGAGGAAGGGTAGCTCCTTAAAAGATAAACAGATTCACAATTAGAACTACAAAGTTCTGCTTGGCAAAACACACAAAAGCAAAAAGTTGATAGAAACAAACCAGAGAGAAAAGGGGTTTGCAATACACGGCAGAGGGTTGCCACTCAGGACATGTAGAAATCAGCCTGTCATAGTGGCACAGGCCTGAAATCTAGCTAGATGGGAGGCTAAGCCAGGAGGGTCACAAGTTCAAGGCCAGCCTAGGGTACTGGGTAAATTCAGATTAATCTGGACAACTTAGTGAGGTCCTGTCTCAAAGTAAAAAGTGAAAAAGAAGAGTAGAGACAGAGAGGGGTGGGTGGGAAAACACTTGGCTAGAACACCCTAGACCCTAAAGAATGAAGAAAAGGGGGAGGGAGGAGGGAGGAAGGGAGAGGAGATTGAAGGAACCAGTAAAAGAAATAAGTGAACAATTCAGTAAAAATGAGACGGAGACTATAAAAGACAATTTCAAAACTATGCAAATTGCCAATAAACATGTCAGTACACAGAATCCTATGTAAGACAGGCACTTCAAAACAAAGCTAAATCATGTTCTCCCTTTTAAGTTCATAACTATGAGGAGAATTGTGCCTGTGTTCAAAGCGGTTTGCAGGAGGATAAGCTGGGACCCTGACCTGGCCAGGACTTGTGGTATGTTCTTGGTGCCAAGCCTGAGGACTCCTACGTACAGACCAGGCAACAATGTCTTCCTAGCTCTGTCCAGGAAGGGTTGATGGGGACCACATTCAAAACGCTCGGCACAAAGCAATACATCGTAGTATTCAAAAACCGAAGCTATTTCAGGGATATTCGGGGAGACTAACGTCTGTCAAAGTTTAAATGTATGTTCCTTACATTCAACAATCAACTGGAAGGATTTTTGTTTGTATTAAATCTATATATACATATATGTGTGTACATATATGTGTGTATATATCAGTACATATATGTGTGTATATATGTATACATATACATATATATGTGTGTATATATGTATACATATACATATATATGTGTGTAAGCAAGAACGTATAGGCTATCTAGGTATCAACTGCTGCATTCTTTTCTAGTAGAAGCGGGGTCAGCTAAGTGCAATAGTATACCTCTGGTCTCAGGTACCCAGGAGGTTGAGGCTCTGGCTTGAGCCCAGAGCACTGAGGGTCATCAACAAAGCAAGACCCTAAATTGAAAAAGTTCTTAAATTTAAAATAATCTAAACAGACATGAAAGCAAAGGGGCACTACCAGAGACGAGTGTGGGTAAGCAGAGGGGTCGATACAAGCCAAGTCTCTTCTATTCCTGTCTGGAAATGGCTTAAGGAGCCCCCCTATTTTGTGCAGTTGATATACACTAGTAAAAGGTAGGGGGAGCAGAGTCTACATGAGAATGCCCAAAGAGGAAAATGCAGGAAGAGCCAAAATGAATTTGGCTCAAAGGCCAGTGAGTTCAGAGGCTGTGACACAGTTCAAATCGTATCTGGCTCACCCTGTGGGTGAGGAATTGGCAATCTGTCACACCATCTAACTTCTCTCTCTCTCTCTCTCTCTCTCTCTCTCTCTCTCTCTCTCTCTCTCTCTCTCTCTCTCTCTCGTGTTTTCTGTCTCAAGAAGATAAAGTGCAACACTATCCTGTGCCCTGTGAGGATAGTGCCATAATCAATAGTCCTACCAGGTTCCTACAATGTTGGACAATGGCTACATAAGGACAGAAGTCACCCTACTGCCCCCTGCCCTTCCCCAGTACGCTACCAAAAGTCACTTGGTAACCCCTAAGTGAACAGGCTCTAAGCATCCCTGGTTGGCAGGTGATAAAATGAGGCTGAAGGTGTCACCACATACACAGGCATTATCCTCAGACACAGCTCAGTCGTGGACAAAACAGGATGTGTTTTGAATTACTAAACACTTACATACCTACATACAAATTAAGTTCTCTGTAGGAGTCTAATTACGAAGAACCTACTTATTTAGTCCTTTAATACTACAAAGACTGGCTAAAAGGTCAACTCACTTGAATTTTTAATGTTTCATGATTAAATCCTTTTTGTTTCCTCTATGCTATCTGCAGAGTAGTAGCATGAACTGTGAACTTTCCAGATTCCTTCTAACCAGGAAATCTCAGCAGAATCTACTTGTAGCTATCCTCTACGCCACTCCGGTCTTCCATCCTTTCCAGAATACCTCTTTTTGTTTTCCAATTAGACTTCTCTTTCTCCTGCCTGCCTCAGAACCCAGCAGCTTCCATCAAGGTAAAATGCTCCCCACCTGTACCAGAGCAGCCTGAGAGTGTACCCCAATCTCTTCTATACCCCAACCCTGTGAGCCAGGCTTCTGCAGGTCCTGCACACTTCATGCACACACAGGGACTCTACCGACATGCCACTCACTCTTTCCTGTGTTCTTTCCCATGTGCACCTTCTGCTTTAAAAGCAAGTGTGCATGTGTACACTCATGCATATGCACATGTGCATGCATGCGCGCACACACACACACACACACACACACACACACACACACACGCACACACACACCCCTGGGAATCTGAAAGACATATGGTCACATAAAAACTATGAAGTCAGCAGGCTCTTATGGCGCATGCCTTTAATCCCAGCACTCAGGAGGCAGAGGCAGGTGTATCTCTGTGAGTTTGAGGCCAGCCTGGTCTACAGAGTGAGTTCCAGGACAGCCAGGGTAATACAGAGAAACCCTGTCTCAGAAAAACCAACCAAACAACAAAACCCTCAGAACCCGCATTTCCCCAGTGGCACTCACTGTCACCATTCTCTTGACTGATGCTTTGAATAGGAATAGGAGAGGGAACTCCCGCACTGCATCCCACCCACCCCACTGCAGACTTGCACCCCACTTCACAGCCTGAGGACAGAGGGGAGCTTCCTCATTGTTTACACCAGCTTTCTATTTACTTAGGTTGGAATTTACAGGACTACCTAATCCTGCTGTGGCTTACATCACCAGGGCTTTGAGAAATCTTTCAAATCATATTTTAGTCAGACACATTGGGCAACCCTAACATGCTTTGCAGCTAAAACTTGCATCACAACTTCTGCTTGGCTCCCAAGGTGCCCAGGGCCTCTTAAATAAATAGGAAGCTGGCTCTGAGCCCCAGCAAGG
This sequence comes from Peromyscus californicus insignis, assembly GCF_007827085.1. NCBI lineage: Eukaryota > Metazoa > Chordata > Mammalia > Rodentia > Cricetidae > Peromyscus > Peromyscus californicus. Next base: position 81,849,860 of record NW_026294447.1, read on the forward strand.
AAATGCACATTCCAGTCTCCAGAGGTCAGCAGCCTTGCAGCCCTGATACATCCCTCCAGGAGTAGCCTGTGACCAGGGATAGGGTGCGGGGGCAAGCCTGTCCGTGTAATGAAATCTTTACAGAATTCCAGTGTTGCAAACCTGACTGTTAACCCACATACTTATTTTGAGAACTTCTGAATGCTCACATGGCCGGGAGTTACCATGCAATCCCATGGTAAGGGTGAATTTGCAAAAATTTGTTCTGCCTTGAAACTTATGTCACATGAGGCTCCTCAGAGGCAGCACGGGGACATCTCGTTAAATTGGCTCTAACTTTACCTCAACAAAGGTAACTTCCGCATCCTCCTAAGCTCTTTGCTTCACCAACCTGATGCGCTGTTTTATTTGAAAATACTTTCGGAACATTCTGATACAGGGCCAGCGCAATGCCCACACCCCTAATTTTCTTTCTCTGTGTGTGCTCTTCACTCACAACGAGTCTCCTGGTATCCCTGGGAAGTAATACATTTTCTGGAAACTCAGAAACTAACAGGAAGGTTAAGTGGGGGTCAAGCAGCCAATGATACCAGTGAAGAGGCCAGATTCTGTTTACTGCTGTCAAACTACCGGGCAATACTAACTAATGTCTTTTCTCCCATCCTATAGAGAGAGTTGCTTTATCATTTGTTTTTATATGGGGGGGGAAAACCAATTATGAGCAAAACAAACCAGAAGACCTTAGGGTTGACTAGTTGACCAAGTTACTAGTCAGGAAAGAACCAGAATGCAACACATGCTCCCAAGACGTATCTCTGGATGGGAATGAGACAACACCTCAGGAGAATGGTCCTTTGTGTTATCAAAACAAACCAGAAGACCTTAGGGTTGACTAGTTGACCAAGTTACTAGTCAGGAAAGAACCAGAATGCAACACATGCTCCCAAGACGTATCTCTGGATGGGAATGAGACAACACCTCAGGAGAATGGTCCTTTGTGTTATCAAACACACAGAATAAGCCCCTGTCTGGTCACAGAGCTGTTGATGGGAAGGATGATGCCTCAAAATGTGACTGTGGCTGAACCCTGTTAGAGACAACAGTGATAGGAACAGAGAAAGACTAGATATGCATGAAGCACACATTTAAGTGAGCACACCACCACCCGTGGGTGGGAGCCCTTGGCAGGTGGTAAGTGAGGAGGAACGCATGGGAGAGGCACGTCTTGTCCTCTGATGTGCGACATAAAGGTGCTGAGAGTAGAAGTTGATGGAGGGGAGGACGGAGAATTTGCTGAATTAAGACAGTGCCCGGGTTCCAGGAACTTGTGCCCTGCCGATGCCAAAGATGGCAGAAAGGTTTATGCCTTATCAACAGCAGCAAATACCCAGAAGAGGTATTTACAAAGCACAGAATCTTCTGGGCTTTCTGGAAAAGAGTTTAACTGTATGACAGACAGCAACTTCCAAATTCAGACTCATTGTATCCAGAGCGTTGGCCCTATGGTTGCATCCAGGCTTCCTAACGATGTGAATCCCTCTGAGGAAGACTGGCCCACATAAAGACCCAGCGTTCTGAGAGCTGGACAGGCCCCAGCTACCAATGCAAAAGGAGAATTGGGAAGAAGCTTGTTACTAGACTGTCTCTCTTGCGTTGGAGCGGCAGATCTCGCAAACCATGAAGGCTGAGTGGACACACTGTCACTCCAGCAAACCTCGCTAGCTGGAAGTGGGTCACAACAGAACTGACTGTGACCCCCTGCAATGGCACCGAAGTTCCACTGAGAACCACGGGAAAACCTCTCACCAGAGTTGAGAAGACGCCTTGGCCTCCCACCCCCTTCTCACCACCTCCTTTCGTTCCTCACCTCAGGGAAATAACAAAACTCCAAACTACAAGCTCCCTCCTCCTCATGACATCTCTCCTCTCTCCTTCTCTTGACGTCTCGCAATTGGCTCTATACTGAGGATTCCCAAATGCACAGCTCTAGCTCCGCCTTCTCTGGCTTCTTAGCATTCCTCCAATAGATCCCTAAGTTGTCTAAACTTGGCATTTATAGGGCTGAACTTTCCTCAACACTGTCGTTGTCTTCAGCCGCAAGGGTGCCATTTTCCTTGGAGTCACCCAAAGGTTCGAGCCGTGTCTTGAGAGTTTTCTCTTTTTACTGCTTGCCTGTCCTAGCTCTGTTTGGTCAGTGTTCACCATCACCTGGATTCCTCCAGGGGCAAAGCTCAAGACAAGGTCTTAAATGACAAAGGGTCATCAGCCCTGTGTATCTGTGCTTTCCACATTCGCGAATTCAAACAATCTCAGATCAAGAACACTTTTTAAAAATGCCTCCCAACTGAACAAGTACATCCTCTTTTATCATAGTGTAACAGGTATTTGCATTGTATTTGGTATTATGCGTAATCTGGAGATTCTTTAAAATATGCAAGATATATAAATACTATACATTTCATGTACAGAGGCCTAGTTGTCACCTAGACTTTGGTATCTGTGAGAAATCCTAAAGCCAGTCATCTCCTGCAAGTATGGAGGGTCAACTGGAGGTCACTTGGGAAATAATTCCCAGAAGCAACAGAAGATTGCAGTCGCGAGGGAGGGACGGAAAAGGAGCCACAGAGTGTATGCTGCTAACAGGTTCCCGTCCTGGGCAACTGAGGCTCAGCACCTTATGGGGGATCACAAGGCACAAGCAGAGCATGCGAGAGGGATGAAGAAACTAGGTGTGGGCCCTCCAGCTGCCATCCGACACTAGGAGCCCATTAACCTACCAGCATTTCCAGTTTCTTTCTGGTGAGAGGGTGTATGGGCGGAACATCCAGGAAGAAACTGTTAGCCTAGTCCTGGCTTCTCATATATATGATAGAAGAATATAAATACATATATATTCATACATATGTATATATTCATACATTGACATATATTCATACATATATGTGTATTCACATATATTTATACATAGATATACATATGCAGTGTGTCATATATACATATACAGTATATATGTGTGTGTGTGTATATAGTTTATATGAATTTCCTATATGCTTCTTTAAACTCTTTGTAGACTGGAGCTTGAGCAGAATATTTTCCAATAATAATTTTCAATGACTATTACAATACCCACTGTTTTCTGCAGAAATAATTTAACCACGTACGTTCCTTTCCATCTTTTATTATCACTTGTAAGAATCCTACAGTTCTCTTTTGAAAGAAATGTTAAAAGTTCCTATCTTCTTGCTGTGATTCTACAAATTTTTCATTTTCCTCCAACTGATTTCACCCCGAAGTAGATCGGCAGCTACCCCTTCTCCAGCATCCTTATTTAAAAAAGAAAATTCCTCACTGGATTCTGAAACCTACCAGTAGGTTTCAGGATGAGGGGGAAACTTTTTCTTCTGTCAAGTCTGGAGTGGCTCCTTAACATCTCACCATTATTCTCCCGATTCTTATCTAAAAAGAATCTCAAAACAGTACAGTACTGTCATCCCAGGGCTCAAGTTAGACTACGTATGTTGGTTTTATTTGCTCAAAATGTAAGCCTTTTCCAGTTATCGGGATATTTTTCTTGTCTTTCACTACAAAGCTTCACTGAGAGAAGATAACCCTTCGCAAGCTCCTGCCTGCCCTGCGAACCTCTTAACAACATGTAAAGGGTCAGTGCAGCCAGAACACAGCTACACATGTTACAGTCAATCACTCTTTGTTCCTTGTTGCTGTTCTTGTTTAGAAGGATAATACACAATCACTGTGGGAAATGCACATGGTTCAGAAACTATTAAAAAGTCATCCTGAAGTCTGGTGTGGTGGCACACGCCTTTAATCCCAATACTAAGGAAGCAGAGGCAGGCAGATCTCTGAGTACAAGGCCAGCCTGGTCTACATAGTGAGACCCTGTCTAAAAATCAAACAAACAAACAAAAAGTTGCCTAAACAACATCTTTGGGGCAGGAGAGATGGCTTAACCATTAAGAGCACTAGCTGCTCTTGCAAAGGACCTGGGTTCAATTCCTAGCACCTACACAGTGGATCACAGCTTCCTGTAAGTCCCGTTACAAGGCATCTGATGCCCTCCTCGGCAATAAAAACAAATAAAGATAGGATTTTTTTAAATAAAAGTCACCCCAACCCTTATTATACAAATATCTGCTACATGCCTTGGCAATCACGCCAAATACACACATGACGTAGACACAGTCTTACATTAATGGTGTCACTCTCCCTGAGGTGCTTTGCCAACTACGTTTTAGCCCCCCAAATCTCTCCACATCTTTCTAAAAATGGCTACTATTAATATGAAAGCTACCATTTTACCATTATCTCTCATGGAACAAATGCACATCACAACTCTGAAGTGGCCCAAAGGCAGACCCCGTGCCCGTGAACGCTGGCTTCTCGCTGGGGATCTGTTTTTCTCTTTTACTTGGGGCTTCAAGACTGCTCATTCCACCCCCACCTCAGCCTCCAGACCCAGGCTGGTCTTCCTTCCTCACACACACACACACACACACACACACACACACACACACACACACACACACAGAACTCTTACACAAACAAAGTGTCCAACCAAAATCTTTTCCAGATAAACATGTGTTTCCTGCCCATTGGTCTGGCTGATTCCATTTCCCTTTCAACCCCTCCTCCCTCTTTTCCACTGCAGCTTCCGAAGGCCCTTCCAAAGCTCCCCAGTTCTGGGTGGATGATTTAGAAAACCCTACTGGGTATTAACCATGCAGACGGCTGCCTAGTCACTTCCTTCTTCAACGTCATTGTTGGAGTGAAGAGCAGCTGGCCTCCGCTGTGTGGCCGATCCGCCATGACTTCAAAAACTACTGCCCCGCTTCACTGGAATCCCACTGATCCAGAGCCTTACACTGAAGGTCAGAGACCTTCATTGAACAGTCAAATTCCCTGCAACACCTATGAAGGATTTAAACACCACTTACTTTGTTTTAATAATAATAATAATAATAAAAAGAGGCAGAGACACTTCCTTTAATCAAATGTCATTTATATTATTTGGTCACTCCCTCTCAGAAGTTAACAGATTAAAAGCCATTAAAAGCAATGGCTGCCACATTGGAGTTTTAAATGTTGTTTAACAATTATATTATTTCTTGAATTAAACAAGAAAGAAAGAAAATAAAAAAATCAAGCATGCTGTATCTGGGTTTGTGGTATAAACAAAGAGTTGACAGGGACAGGAGTGAGTTTAACTTCTAATGAAAATTGGTGTTTGGGAAGAAGTTCTCTCCTCCATGACCGAGTGCTGTCAACCTTCTGCTATCAGAAATGGGTCGTACTAAAATCCATTGAAAAGACCCTTCCTCTGTTATTACCTTAAATCAATCTGTCGCATTGCGTAAGAGTTTTGAGGACTCTGGCCCTCGTAGTATCTGAAGGAGCTACACAAGCTGCCAAAGGAGAAAAGCAGTCAATATTCCTACTCATCTGTAAAGCCTACAAACCACAGCAAGTGTCTCAACAAAATAGTGCAATAGTAGTACTGTTACCTCGGGGGTAACCAAGAGTCGTCTAAATTGGACTTCAGGCCCTTCAATAAGAGGAAACTCATGCCTAGTACCCTAAACCTCGCCAACTACCCAAGGCTGGAGAGGTCATTGACCTCGGAGGAGAACCTGGACATACTACATCCTGTTTGGAGATAAGTAAACTATGCAAGAGACAAGGAGTACCTTGTATACTCAAAGCTCAGTGCCACCTACAAGTGTTAAGACGTGGGGGCTGGGGTAGCCAGCAGGACTGGAGAGAGGGTTCAGATCAAGGTAAATAGACAGGTATGGCAGAAAGGAGGGTCAACACCCAGGGACACAGACCTTGGAAAGTAGCTAGAAAACCAACCACTAATACAAGTGGTCTGTCCTGGTTTGTGTCAACTTGACACAAGCTAGAGTCATTTGGAAAGAGGGACTCTCAACTAAGAACATGTGCTCAAAAGATGTGACTGTAGGCAAGTCTAGAGTGCACTTTCTTGACTAATAATTGGTGTGGGTGGGCCCAGCTCACTGGGGGCAGTGCCGCCCTTGGGAAGGTTGTACTGGATAGTATAAGCCTGCTGATGAAGCTTTGAGGAACAAACCTGTAAGCAGCTCTCCTCCATGGCCTCTGCTTCAGTTCCTGCCTCCAGGTTCCTGCTTTGACTTCCTGCCCTGACTTTCCTGGATGATGGACTGCAAGCTGTAAGATGGAATAAACCCTTTCCTCCCTAGTTGCTTTTGGTCATGGTGTTTTATCATAGCAATAGAAACTCTAAGACATGATCCCATTGTGTTAAAAATCTTGGTATGAAAACACAAACTCAGACAGAGGCAACACTCAGGATAAAGCTAAGAAACTGCCCTTTATCCTGTGAGCAGAAGGAACCCTATACAAGTCAAGTGTTGCCTCTGGGCTGAGTGGCAGGTTTCCCTAAAACAAAAGGCTGAGCTAAGTGATCAGTGACTTTTTTTCTTCTTCATTCCTAACAGTCTGTGTAACTAGCAAAACTAGCTTCTGAGAATGAGGGCAAAATAAAGATGACTCACCACCAAGTACCTTCCCTATGTAAACACCAAGAGGGTGCTTTACAATGAGGAAGACAGATGTTCATCAAAAGTCTATGCTCCTAAAAAATAAGTTGATCTAAAAATTATAAATACATAGGTAGATATAAATGATAGAAAAAGTGAGCCATGATACCTAATGAGAATTCAAAAGACAAAAAGTAAAATCCAAAATACCAAACAATTGTGTGTAAGCCAGGAGAAAGGTGGCTGGAATAAGAGGCATGCTGAGCACCTTAGATTGTTCTGAGGGGGACAAGCAGCACCAAGCTTCAGAACTCATCACACACACAGTAAGATTCCAAGCATAACCACTTACAGAGGTTCTGCTTTCCAACCCGCAGACATGAGGGGGATGGAGTTGGTGAAATACAAGGGTAGGAAGAACCTCAATGTAATTCAAAAGGGGGGTCTAATTTCCTTTTGTTTTTAAGACACAGGCCTAAAGCACGGGCAGGAAAGGAGAAAGCAAAGGATGAAGGAGGATGGAAGGACAACACTAAACAAAAGAAATGCAGAGTGGCCACCTCCACAGCAGACAAGAATACTAGGAAGGAACAGATGTGACCACAGAGTGGAAAAGGGTCAGTTTCACCAGAAGAATATAGCAGTATCATATCTGTACCGATTGCACAGCAGAATTTTAAAATAAACTGATAAACAACATCTACTTAACATGTAAATATCGTTTCATGCAGAGTTGAGAGGAGAAGGTCACATTCTGTCTCAAAGCCCACTCTGAACCACAAGGAGGAAACCGTTCTAGATGCCAACCTCAAACGCATTCTCTATGCTTTCACTCTGTCGGGTGTTCCAAAGTATACCATGCTTTTAGCATTTTCCAATTCAAGGAGATTTGCTTCCATTTCTCTTGGGTAAATGCCGAAAAAAAGAATTTCCAATTCACAGGGCAGATCTACGCTTATTCCTGGGAGAAACGACCACACTATTTTTCACAGTGGTTGTACCGTTTTGCAACCTCACTGATACAATGTGAAAAATTCTGGCACATCCCAGTCTTACCAAGATTCAGTGTTGTGAATCTTTTTCATTTATTATGTTCTTAATTAGGACTTCCCTAATTCCTAGGCACACAGAGCATGATCGATCCCAAGTGCATAATAATTATTCATATAGTTCTTCATTAGAGAAAAAAAAGATTATTCAGTTCTAAAGAAACAGTTCTCTTTCATTTGAACCATGACTCTCTTATGTACTTTTATTTTATTTTATTTTATTGTTTAAAGAATCTAGTAAATATTTTTTCCTGTTGAGAGAAGAAACATGCCTTCACACTGGTTCCGTGGAATTCAGCTGAGTACTCCCTGGCCAGGACACAGACTGAAAGTAAAGAAAGTCACAGAAAAGTAAGACAGCACACCTACTTTTCCTTTATGCACAGAGGGGAAGGAATAATACCTATACTGTGTTTTAAAATCCCATGAATATAAGATCTGGGACAAAGCATGTAAAAAAACCCATACTTCTTTAACATTTCTTATAAAACGTCTAGTTAAATAAGATAACACAACTGAAATGTAAAATTTCAATGTCTTAAAAAACAATCCAAATGTCACTGATTCTTCCCCTCTATTGACAGTTCCAGCATACAAGTACCGCCTTTCTCTTTTCCCGGCCTCTCTAGGACAAGTCTTGTTAGCCTCATTGTCAAGTTCTTAATTAACTGAAGCAGACCTGATTTTATCCACTGTCACCACAGCTAGTCAACTGTGGCAGAGTCCAGGGGACACACATTCCAGGACTCCGCAAGGCTCTGCACGGAGTAACCCTGGGTGTGGCCGATCGCCTTTGTTTCGCAAGGAGGCACTGAGCTATTGTACAGACTGACTTAAAAAAAAAATACTCGACTTCATCTTTGATGGCAAAGATCAAAAACAGTGGAGGAATGCAGGCCCTCTAAATGTCAAGCATTTACAAACACTCGCCATTTGCCGTGAGAAACAGAGTCGACTCTGCTCTACAAACTTCTATGCTAGCTGTCACTCAAAGCTTGCATACTCATGTAAACATGGTCATCAGTTGAAAAGGGCATGGAAATGACCGCTCTTCCCAGCCCTCAAGCTCACCTTTAGTTTAGAATTTGTACTGAACAGGAAGGTATGAATGGTTTCACGTGAGGTTTAAGGAATGGAGCTTTTTGTGTCTCCTCCTAGTCCTCAGACCAACTGGAAACTTGTGTAAAACGGAAGGGGTCTCTAAAATGATCAAGAGATAATTCCATCTTGCTTTAGCTCTGCTGCCTTTAAGAACCTTGTTTTAGCCAAGCTTGGTGGCACAGGCCTCCATGAATCCCAGTTCCTGGGGTGCTGGGGCAGGCTTCTGTACACCCCTACCTCTGGCACACACATTCAAGCACCTATGGATCTTATGTGCCCTTTGTTATTAAAGATGTTTTTAAAAACTGTCTTGCAGGTCAGGACTAAGTTTTATGGTTTTATATCCTCTCAATATATTATAATGGGTGCAAGCTCAGGGCCTGCCTGAACAATACAGTGAGTTCACGGCCAGCAGAGGTGACTTAGCCAGACCTCGTGTCAAAATAAAAAGTAAAAAGAGGGCTAGGAATATAGCCCAGTGGGAGAGTGCTTGCCTAGTGTGTATGAGGCCCTGTGTTTAAAAATAAAAAGAACACAGTTTTAACCTTTGGCCTTGAACATCATAATGGGATATGGACATTCAGAGTCCCTTAAAATATCTAGGCCCAAAAAAGGATAAAACCATAGCTTCTGAAAGCTGGTCTGTCTCCTTTTCCAAAAAGGGGTTTTAAAGACACATAGAAAAAAAGCAAGGTAGGAAATAAAAAACATTTTTAACAAAGTCATGTAGGCGATCATTGACTCCCAGAACCACACCAATAGGGACTATCTTCTGTGACTCACCAAACATTTCACTTATCCAAATGAAGTCCTGCCACTGGGACATTCAGTGTTTCAGGGCAAAGTTAGAGATCCATACAGACGTCAAAATTAAGCAGATCATGTACGAAGTGGCCTTTTTGAAGAGTCAGCCATAAACAGCACTGTTTGCTCAAATCAGAGCAAAGGTAGGTTCCACTAGTCTACAGCTGGTGCAGTCCAGTGATAAGAAAGGATGTCCAGAGGGAAGCTGCTACCGTTCTCAGCAAGGGCCCGCACGTCCCCAACAAGGGCCTGCACGTCCCCACTTCTCCATCCACTTCCATCAGAAGCGTGCCCTGACTCCTGAGAGGTGAGAGCGTCCAATATCTTCACACAAAACTTTCCACATTTTCTTGTGACAAAACTCCTCTGTGAACAAAGATATGGGGTCCCTGGCTTCACACTGTCACCGAAGATAAGACATTCTGAACAGGAACTACTTCAGAATAAGCTACAGCCTTTCCACCTAAGACAGAGTGAGTGATGGGGGAGTGTCACTCTTCACTATGAGCTGCAACCACAAAGTACAACTGGACGCTTCGCAAGAGACCTTTAGGACTTCCAGGGAACAAAATTACCATGTCAAACGAAAAAGACATTCCCCGGGTTGAAGGGCTATTCAGAGGCGACCCCTAATGCAAGCAGTCTGGGAGAAAGAGTCTAGTCTTGCCTCTGTAGCATTGGGTGCAGCCTGGAAGCCTTTATCTCAGCCGTGTGTCTGGTGACTCGAGAACTGTCATTTAAATCAACAACTCAGGCGATCACAGTTTTGTCTGTCTGAATGTTTTCACGGAAGGTGCTAGAAAACACAGTGTGGCAGCGTGTGTGCATGCTGAGGCAGGGACGTGTAAAATGCCTATGAACAATAAAAAGCAAATGAAACTGTCCCAGGCTGCACCACGGTCTGCTTTCCACTGGCCTGGGAGTCAAGGGTGGCCTCTCCAAACAGAGGAGCCCATGGTGACTGCCTTAAATGAAAAACCCCTGACCTTTAAGTGCCTGGATCTGGGCTGGAGGATAATAGGGTTAAATTCCTGAATGTGGTCCATGTAGCCTTTCATTTCAGGCCTGTGGTGGTTCGAAGGAGAATGGTCCCCACAGGCTCCTATGTTTGGTTACTTGGTCCCCAGTTGATGGAACTGTTTGGGAAGGATTAGGAGGTGTTGGGAGAGGTGTGTCACTGGGGATGGGCTTTGATCTCTCTCTCTCTCTCTCTCTCTCTCTCTCTCTCTCTCTCTCCCTCTCTGCCTTGTGGTTATGTCTCAAGAGGTGGTCTCTCAGCTACTACTCTAACACCATGCTTGCCTGTCTGCTGCCATGCTTCCCCTCCCCCACCCCTGTGATGGTCATGGACTCTATAACCTTCTGGAACTGTAAGTCCCCAATATACCGTGTCTTCTCTAAGTTGCTTGAGTCACAGTGTCTTATCACAGCAGCAGAAAATTAACTAAGACAAGGAAGGTCCTTCAAACCTAGCTCAGCATCCCCCTCTCAAGGACAACCTCGCATGTGTGGTATGCTCATTCCTTAAGGCCCACCTCCTGCGGAGCACCTATTCACATCACACTCACCTGGCAGGGTGGCTTCTCACCTCCCCAAAGCCAGACTTCATGGAATCACTCCCTCACCCTGAGGTCTCTGGAGAGCTTCAGAGCCAACAGCCCTTTCTCCCTTCCCTCCCAGGTCACGCCTCAGTTCTAATGCTCTCCTGGGCCAAGTGCGCCATACAACCATCACACTCTGAACATGTGTTCAGTTGCCTGCGTGGTTTTGCCTGTAGCTCCCTAGGACACCAATACTCCTGCAGGCAAGACCTAAGTTGTATGGGTTTGTATCCTCACGACATCTGTTACAGGGCTGTTTGACTGCCACTGATGCTGTCTTTCCAAATTATACTTAAGTGTCACTAAAAACTATAAAATGCAACTGCAAGAGCTCTTATCCTATTTCTGCATCCCTGGATGCTATGGCTCAAAGGGACTGCTTGTTTCTCAAGCGCCACCTTGACAGGCAACAATAGTGATACTGGGAAGGAGCCTGGCACTGGAATCATCTGTGAGCGTAAGTTTAGACACTGACACACTTTCAGACACAGGTGTAGGGCAAAATCTTCAAAACTGCACATCTGCAACTGGCCTTGTTATAATCAAAGCTTACTGCTCACCCCTCCCCGCCAGGCCCGGAGTCCACATCAGCTCTGACCACTGCTATCACCACCTCTCCTTATGCCCCTCTTCCCACCATCCTTGCTATTCAAATGACAGACTTCAGGGAAGCTCTGGGGTTTGACTGCCCTCCTCACAACTCCCGCAGGATCAAGACCACTGCCCTGCTCAGACAGCATACTTTCCTGCTTAGACTAGGAGCAGACAAATGCATTTCTGGTGTTCACAGTACACACAGGAGTGAATGAATGGATGAGTGGATGAATGAATGAATCCAAGCTTGCATGAACCAGGAAACGGGAGTGTAAAAGAGCCTGACACACTCAAGTCCTTCTGTGCCTTTGGCTAGGACTAGACTGCAGCGTGTATGATAGACAGGTAGGAATGAGATTTTAAAACAACTCAGTTCCAGGCTGGGACAGACAGAGAACTGTGAGGCCTCTCAGGTCACAGGGAGGCCCTGACAGGTCTCCACAGCAATCTCACCTTATTCTCCAAGTTCTGGCAAGATGGGGCCAAGGAAAGGCCATTACCAGAGGCTGATTTGGGCTGATAAAGCAATATTATAATATGTAAACTGCTTTCACATGTACTAAGTTAAGAAAAACGTAGGACTAGTTTCTGCAACTCCAATCAAACACATCCAATCCTTGCTTTTTTGTTTTGTTTTGCTATGTTTTAAGACAAGGTTTCACTATGTGTCCGTGCTGTCTGGAACTCAAGGTGTAGACCAGACTGGCCTCAAACTTACGGAGATCAACCTGCCCTGCCTCTGCTTCCCCAGTGCTGTGGATATCGCTCTGGATAAATAAAATGCTGATTGGCCAGTAGCCAGGCAGGAAGTATGGCGGGACAAGCAGAGAAGAGAATTCTGGGAACAGGAAGGCTGAGTCAGAGAGATGCTGCCAGCCGCCGCCATGAATATGAACATGTGAAGATACCGGTAAGCCACGAGCCATGTGGCAAGGTATAGATTTATAGAAATGGGTTAATTTAAGATATAAGAACTAGATAACAAGAAGCCTGCTGCGGTCATACAGTTTATAAGCAATATAAGACTCTGTATGTTTACTCGGTTGGGTCTGAGCGGCTGTGGAACTGGCGGGTGAGAGAGATTTGTCCTGACTGTGGGCCAGGCAGGAAAACTCTAGCTACACCCCAGTGCTGGGATTAAAGGCTGCTCCCACCAAACCCAGATCAATCTTCGTTTTTTATACAAAACCTCATTATATAGCCCAGGATGGCTTTAAATTTGCAATCCTCCTGCTGCAGCCTCCCAAATCACAGGGTTATACCACTACACTCAGCTTCCTATTGGATTTAATAATGTTTGATTGCTGCACTTCTATCAATGTTACCTAAAACTAGCTGCGTATTTTGATGATAAGAGGTGATCAATATGCAAAGCTCAGGAAATGCAATCACTTACCAGGGAATCATGGAAGAGAGAAGCATCCTGGGAACTCCACTCCTCTTTCAAAACAAACCAACTATCTATCTGTCTATCTATCTATCTATCTATCTATCTATCTGTCTGTCTGTCTATCTATCCTTTGTCATTCATAAACCTAACTACTAGATAATGTCTACTAAAAACTAGTGCAAGCAATGATAACCTTTGTTGAGTCTCATTTCAGTTCGCTGGGTTGTGTAATTTATCTCACAACAACAATCCACACCAAAAGATTTAAACCAACCAAAGGCCTTCAAATCTCAGACGAGGTTTTGTTTTATACTTGCAGCAATCTCCCTCCATCAAGGACCAGAAGGAGCTGTGGTTGGAGGTGGGGGAAGGGTGGGGCTTTTGCCCATGTTCCAACCCAAACCACCCATGTGATCAACTTTCCTGCAATCTAAGACACGGGGAAGGGATTCGAATAATGGAGGCATGCTACCATTGGCTCCTCCAGGAATGGGAAGCAAACCTCTGTGAGACCCCTGAGAGTGGGATTCTCAGGAGAATCCCATATGGCCATACAGTCAGTGAGCTCTGCTCACTCCTTTGTTCTCCATCTCCAGGCTAACTGCTGTAGTCATGTGATCTTTAGGAAAAATAAAACACTGCTACCCAGACCAAGAGACCTTCACCTGCAGCCAAACAAATCATTAGGATGAGAGGCACATCTTTAAGCTATGTAGCAGCTCACATCTTTAAGCTATGTAGCAGCTAGTCGCTGATTTAATGATGCATTTATGCTGCCAAGTAGGATTAGATTGAGTTTGCCAGGGAGACAGACTGACAGAGACCTCTAAGCAGTCACTTCCCTCCCTTCCTTCTTTCCCCAACCTGTCTCTTCACAGTGACAAGTGGCTCACTTAGTGGAATTGGTTTTGGTTTTCACAAGGTTCCGGTTTCTGTCTGGAGAACGGACCCTAACAATGCTTTCTCATCCTCACTTGGGGGTGGGGTAGAGTGGTGTATGCCAAATTCCCAGTGTTCCCCCTAAAGTCCATGCTAGTGTAAGGAGAAAACAGCACCTAGCTTCTGGGACAGCAGTTCTCAAGCTGTGGGTCGTGACCCCACAGGGGGTCGCATATCAGATATCCTGCATATCAGCTACTTACATTAGGGAGGTTGAGAACCACTGTTCTAGAACCAGCACATACACACAACTACATGTCACTTGGTACAAAGACCCATCTAGTGAGTTTGGAACAACTCTGGTCCAATCTGAAATCTAGTGAGACTCATTGAAAGAGGCCACAAAAGACAGACCACCCATGGGGCCCCTCTAAGCAGAGCCAGTATTGCTAAGCCTCATGGGAGCTGAAGTTTTGTGCCACAAAGGGCCAACCGAACTCCTAAACTGAGAGCCAGGCTTCTCTCTGGCATACCTGGCAAAGCAGGGTGAACTGGGGCCCAGGGAGAGGGGTTCAGTGAACCTGAGTTTGGATGCCTGGCATCCAGTTAATGACAAAAAGCAGGGTGTGGCCATTCACACCTGGAACCCCAGTGCTAGGGAAGCAGGGAACACAAGAGGCTCTCTGAAGAGCTTGCTGGCTGCCAGCATAACAGGAAAGCAGTAGACTCCAAGTTCAGCAAAAGTCACTGTCTCAAGGGAATAGGTGGAACATGAGAAGAAGGCACCCCAAGTCTTTCTCTGGCCCCTGCAGGTGCACATGAGCTCACATATACACCCATGCATCCCCACACATATATGCACACCTACACTCATGCAAGTAAGCATGCTTGCACATGCACACACACATAAACATGAACACGCACATACGTGCACACATATGTGGATATGCGCACACACACACACACACACACACACACACACACACACACACACACACACAGAGGCATATAGCATACACCCATGCACAAGATTGGGGGAAGTAGAGAGGCAAGGCAAATTGTGGTAGCTAAACCACAATGCCTGTGGAGTCTGGCAGACATCACCCAGTCACTTCTTTTTCCTTTATTAAGTGCACCCAGTTATACATATTAAGTATGTACACGTAAGTGTCTACTGTACAGGGGTTCAATCTACCTGTGTGCTTCTGCCTAACTCAATTCTTTTGCTTTGTTTGCAACAGGCTCTCTGCGCCCCAGGTTTTAACAATTGTAATCTGCCCTGCTCTAGGACACCCAGAGCTCCCTGCATCACCCATGAGGGGACCCTGGGCAGGGCTCTCAGGTGGGGCCTAATCCCACCATTAACTTATGGCTTCCTTCTTTCTGAAAATCAGTTTCAGGAACCATATTGTATTGGGTCTCAAGCAGGAATGACTCTGCGATCCTTTCAGGGAATTTTTATCACATTTGGAAACATTTTCTGACTGTCACAATCTCTTGGCATCTAGCAGGCAGAGACCAGGGAAGCTGCTAGGCACCCTACTGTGCAGAGCACAGTCCCCGGAACAATGAGTTATCCTGTCCCCAACTGCAATAATGGTGAAGGTGAGAAGCCCTGCAGCACTTGTATTGTATGGATTTCATTTTGAGGGAGAAGTATTTGCTGCTTAAAAATAAATGAAAACTTCGGCTCCAGGGCACCTGCATGGGCTCAACCGATTCGACAAAGTGTTAGCCCTTTGTGGCGCGCTTCAAAGTCTTAAAATAGCACAGATTTTCACATCAGACACTTGCTTTTAAATGTGAATCAAAGGCTGTTAGAAAGAGCTGAGGGTCTGTCCTTTTTTCCCCTCATATTCACCAGTGGTTGGGAACAAGAGCCCTGTAGCCACCTTGGAGCACACAGCAGCCAACCTCCAGCTGAGGTCCTTGAAAATCAACCAGCGAAGGGAAGGCAGATGGGACAGCATGTTTGTGCAGATGGGAAGCCATGGGTGTTCCCTTCAGAGCTCAGCTCGCTATCAGTCAGGCAGAGGGCCAGAAGTTAAATATATTGCTTCTTTTAGGAAGGAAAGTGAACAATGGCCCCGCATTTGAAACCACAATAGGAATTTAGGAAGAGGTGGAGCCTAGCTCCCAAGGTGGAACATGGCCTGGGCTTCAGTATTAATGTCCTTGCTCTTGTCTCCAAGAGATCTTTCCAGTCATTGCTATTTACCGTTTACTAATTCTAGTGAATCCCACGTGTTAACTGGCACCTTTTAGTACCAAAAATAAAAACACAAGAGGAATTTTGATTATGGGGTCAAGAAGAGGATAAAGCTGGCCTTCCCATTCACAGAGGCTTCCCGCTACCCTGAGATTCTCTAACATGCCTCTTGGCAAAAGGAAGCAACACTCGCCATAGTCAGGCTGGCTCTTGATGGTATGCATAGTTCCACAGCACATTCCCATAAGCCCTGCTTCATCTTCCATACCTGAATTCTACCAGGGACCTCCAAGGTAATCATTACCCACCACACTGAAATGTATTTAAAGACCTTCCTCTCAAGACTGTGAGCTTTTTGCTGACCCATTTGTCATGAGGATCTAGGCTAATGCCCAGATCATGGGGAATAAGAGCCTGATCTGTCAGACACAAAATATGCTTCAGAGTGTGATCGACTAGGTGTATGCTGCAGGCCCAGTCCTCACTCACACTCTACGTGAAGTCTGCAGTGTATGAACACAAGCCCAGAAGTCACTCCAGTAAACACAGTCAAAGGACAGGATAGACCTGTGCAGGCGTTAGCTCTTTCTCCAGGAAGCATTCCATACGTAACACAATCACAGGGTGGAGAAATTCAATAAACAACTGCCTTTGAGGAGGCAGAAGACACACTCTCCCTTTTCAAGTCTCACTAATCAGTGGGTCAAATGGCCTTGACTTTACACGTTCAGCAGAGAAGCAATGCTGGTGTGTGACTTCCACATCAGAGCTTAAAAACATGTACCGGAAACCACAAACACAAACTGCAGTCACAAAGCCCTTCCAGCTAGAGGCTTCCACTGGGTCATCTGACTGATCAGGCTGACTCTACGGGCATGGCAATCACTACACAGCATGCACAAAAGGATTGAGACTGCTTTCTCCTTGAGTCCGTGAACATTCTAAAAATACAAATACTATCACATTCATCGTGATCTTATCACCAGGACACAAGCCGATGCCATAATATTGGCACATGGGGAACATTATATTGAATGAATGAATGATCTTGGCCTATCAGACACAAGATAACCCTTCCCTTCCTCTTCTGCCTTCTTCTTCTTCTTCTTCTTTCTCACTGGCACCCTTCCTTCCTCCCTGTTGCAGAACATTATTTTAAGCTGTGTTACATTTGTTGATGCTGTGGAGCGTTTGTTTTAATGATGCAAAGATGTGTTGCATTCTTTTATGTTGCATTTGTTTAACTCTGTGGAGCTGTGTTACTTTGCCTGCCTAAAACATCTGATTAGTTTAATAAAGAGCTGAACGGCCAATAGCAAGGCAGGAGAAAGGATAGGCGGGGCTGGCAGGTAGAGAGGATAAATGGGAGGAGAAACTCAGGAAGGGAAAGATCCAAGGAGGAGCAAGAAAAGGAGAAGGACACTAGGAGCCAGCCATGGAGTAAGAGTCAAAGTAAGGTTACAGGAGTAAGAAAAGGAAAAGGCCCAGAGGCAAAAGGTAGATGGGATAATTTAAGAAAAACTAGCTAGCAACAAGCCAAGGTAAGGCCGAGCGTTTATAAAAAAAAAGAGTAAGTCTCAAGTCTCCATGTGTATTTATTTGGGAGCTGGATGGCAGGCCCCCCAAAGAGACAAAGAGTAAAAAAAACAACCAACAACACCTTCCCTCTCCTCCTCCTCTGAGGCAGGGGGAGAACTCTTTATAAGAGCCTATGACTATCTCAGTCAATCAAGTATCAACACGTCTAGCTAGTGCTTACATGCTTTCATAACTTAAAAAAAAAAAGTCATGTCTATGGGTGTTTGGCTTACATGTGTGTACCTGAAACAGGTGCATGCCTGATGCCCACAGCAGCCAAATGGGGGCACCAGATAGCCTGGAACTAGAGTTACAGATGGTTGTGAGCTCCGTGTGGGTGCTGGGAACCAAACCTGAGTCCTCTGGAAGAGCAGCCGGTGCTCTTACTCACTAAGCCGTCCCTCCAGCACCACGTTGGTAAGTTTTCAGTCCCATTAATTTCCTTCCTGAATTCTGTTACCAGGTTAAGGATATTATTGGGAACAAAGAAAGATGCAAAGTACAATACTTCTGAGAAGGTCTGGAGGATTTAGTGGTGGTCTTCCTAATCAAAAGGTTCAAAACCCCAAAGTCAGTTCCTGCGGGCTGTTTCCTCTGCTGTGCTGAACCAACAGCCTTAGAAATGAGGCTCATTCCTTTCACTGAGAATGAGAAAACAGGGGAGACTGGCAAAAAAAAAAAAAAGGAACAATAAAGACTATTTGGTAAAGCAATGTAGGGTTCCGATAGCCTGAAGCAAGCCCTTTCAAAGAAGCCTGTATGTACGGAATTGGCTGGCCTCTGTGTCACATGCAGGGATTAATAAAGGGTTTCAAATCCCAACAATTCATTTTCAAGTATGAAGGACCTGGAGAGGAGGAAGATTGGGAGGAAGATAGAATTTCTGTGCAGCCCTTACATGGGGCAGAGAGAGAGAGAACGGCTACTGGGTTCTTTTGAATTGAAATGTAACAGGATATTGGGTGGAATTTTCCTCTTGTCCCAGAATTTTAGTACCCGGCACCCCACAGGACAAGCTCTTGGAGCCTTCTCCTATGGGGCCTCCTTGGAGATGAGAACACTACCCACACCATCACTCCTGCTCTATATCAACAGAAAGTGCCTGAGGGGAAGGACATCAGTTTTGGAGGCATGCTGTGCTTTAGGAGGGAAACTGCTCTCTCCCCTACCTGAGGCGGAGGAAAACTCTTAAGAGAATCCTTCTGGGGACAGAAGAAAGACCATGGAGAGATGCGAAGGTGAAACTGTATCTTTAGGACAAGGCCGCACCGCCTCCTTCACTCCCAACAGTTGAGCCAAGTCAGAGAAGGCCAGTCTCCACTTAGTCGGAGGCGACTTTTCAAAATGCACAAGGCTCAATCTTCATAATAGGAGAATATTTTAAAACTGAAGGTGAGTAACTCAAGTGCCTGCTGGGAGATGAATAGGTGAGCGAAATGATATAGAGACAATGGATATCTTTGGGCTTTAAAAAGTGAAAAGAACAAAAATTCTGACACATACTATAGTGTGGCTGACCTCTGAGTGGATACACTATGTGGAGGGGAAAGAAGCCCGGGAAAAAATGAACAGATCCTGTCGGATGGCACTTCCATGAGGTACTTAGAATAGTGAAATTGTGAGAGACAGGAAGCAACACAGTGGCTGTCTGGGGAGAGAGGACACTCAGGGTCAATTCTGCAACAGGAAAAGAGCTCAGAGGATGGACAGAGTGGGGTGGCTGCACACCGTGTGACCGTACTTCAACTGGCTGACATACACATGTGTAAGATGGTAACCTCTGTGTTCTGTGTGCTCTACCACAGCTAAAACAGTTTTTATTTTCAATGAGGCTGACGGGAACATGATAGAGCTGACCCAGTGTGGTGTTAAGGAAAGAGTCCTCACAGCATAGTCTAAAGTGAGTGCTGTCAAGATTCCTATAAACACTCCAGTCTGGGTCTTCACTGACTGCTGACACATCCTTATTCAAAACCAACTCACTTCTTCAGCACTTGTCTAGCTGAAAATGAAAGGCTGAACCAAGTCTCCAAAGTCTCATAACCTCTGAGAAGATGATAAAGCAGGAATGGGGGCTGTGGTGGCCACGCCAGCTTATTAAAGGGGGAAATGATGGGGGGCATTTTTCCTGCCCCTTCTCTTTGTCTCCTTTAGACACATATCACCACGGTAGGGAGCAGAAGGGTACAGGGTATTCAGTCAACACTAACCTGAGATTACTACTGATTTAGCTGGGAAGAGACTAGCTATGGGTAGGGGAACCACTTGGGTTCAAGCTCTGGCATCCCAGAAGAAAGTAATGACAGAAACAGAGAAGGGAAGGTACTGATGGGCAAGAGAGGAAAATGATGACTAGGCCGAGTGTGAGGTGAAGGAACCCAGGTTCACAGGGAGAACTGATGTGGGATGTGGTACCTCAGAGATTCCCTGAGAATGGGGGTCCAGTCATAAGACAAAGAAAGATGGACAGGAACTCAGGAAAGAGACAGAAAAGCCAGCCAAGGAGACAAAGCAGAGTCTAGAAAGCGGGGTGTGGGGGTGTGTGGGGGGATACTTTCGTTCATCATATGCTGCATTTTATACTCAAATAAACTTAAGGACAGGGGATGTGTGCTTTGTGAATAAAAGGATGAGTGCCAGGAGGAGGTGCCCAATGCATGACTAGAGACACATGACTCAGGCTAGGACTCAGGAGACAGTGGCCACAGATACAGGTGAAGGGGTGGATAGCAGGGTCCAATCCAAGATCCAAACAGATCCTGTGGACTGTGAGTGATGGGGGAGGCCTGAGATCTGACCCCTGAAGAACACTGTCTGAAGGGCAGAGAAGCCCAAAGGTACAAGCAACAAAGAGCCATGGAGGACCCAGGAGGGCCAGCTGATTTCAGAGTGCAGGGCCCTGAGAGAGGAGGAGGGATGAGTGCCAGGTCTAGGAAGTTGGTGAGTGACAGCCGCTTACTAGACCAGGAGGTAGCCCTGTCCTCAGTGACCTCGTCAAGGGCTCCCTCGGGGATGGTTTGAGATACAATTGGGGGCTTAAAAAAATCTTCCACATTTGCAACTAACATTTTAAACACAGGGAATACAGCCATAACTGTTAACTGTCTGGTCGATCAGTTCTAACATCTGCATACTGGGTCAGTTTCAAATGAATTGCTCTCACTATGGGTAATAGTTTCTCACTTCTTGGCCTGGTCACGTTTGATTGGATGTCAGACATTGTGAATTTTGCCTCCTTAGTGCTAGACAGTTTTATAGTACATTTTCAGTTTCATCTGCAACCCAGTGAAGGTATTTGGAAACAACTTGATATTATCAGATCTTGCTTTTAAGATCTGGTGGAGAGACGGCTCAGCCATTAAAGGCTAGGCTCACAACCAAAAATATGATTTGGTAGATGAACCACAGTAGAATTTACTCAGGGCTAGTTACCCTTCACCAGGGAGGCAAGAACTGTCTACATTCTTAGTGCCTTACCCAGTGCTCTAAGCCTCTTTCTTGAGGTTTTGCAGTCTTGTTGGTAGGCATAGGTATTATTTCTAGTTCTGTGTGGGTACCAGACAAAATCATTTCTGATCCTTTGGGATGATTTTTTTTTGGGGGGGGGGGGGAGTTAGAGACAGGGTTTCTCTGTGTAGACCAGGCTGGCCTCGAGCTCACAGAGATCCACCTGGCTCTGCCTCCCGAGTGCTGGGATTAAAAGCGTGTGCCACCACCACCCAGCTGGGATGATTTTTTTTCCCCTACAGTCCCTGGTAGTTTCTTCATCGTGCCCAGTATTCAGAAACCCTGAGAGTGTACTTTGTAAGTTTCCAGCATCTGAGTAGAGATGTAGCTCAGCTCAGAGAGTGTTGTCTAGCATACACAAAGCAGAGAGTGTTGTCTAGCATGCACAAAGCTCGGCTTCAATCTCAGGCATTGCATAAAGCCAGGTGTGGTGGCACACTGGTAATCCCAGCACGTGGGAGGTGGGGGCACTAGGATTAATTCACGGTCCTACTCAGCTACACAGTGAATTAGAAGTCAACCAGGCTGTGTGAGAGCCTTTCAAGAGAAAAGGGAGTGGGAAGAAGAGGAGGAAGAGGAGGAGGAGGAGGAGCAGGAGGAGGAGGAGGAAGAGAGGAAAGGGGAGGGAAGGAGGGAGGGAGGGGGAAAGGTTCTCGGCATCCTCTCTATATAGCTGTCTCTCTCTGGCACTCTTATCTAGTGCCTCTCCCTGGTCAGAAGCATCTAAGCACCTCATCTTTCTTCTTCTAAAACCTGAAACCTCTCAGCACAGGTTCACGACACATCTGGATGACCCCTCAAAGGCCTGGATTTATTTTGTTTTGTGTTTGTGCTTCTGGGGAATCCAACCTACAGCCTAACACATTCTAGGCAAACAATGTGTCAATGCGCTCTAGACCCAGCTCAAGACTTTCCTGTTTGGTTTGTTTATTTTTGTTTTTTGAGACAGGGTTTCTCTCTGTAGCCCTGGCTGTCCTGGAACTCACTCTGTCAACCAGGCTGGCCTTGAACAAGGTCTACCTGCCTCTGCCTCCCGAGTGCTGGGATTAAAGGTGTGCACCACCACCGCCCGGCATTTTTAATACACAAATTTCATATGACTTGTTTCCCATTTCTCTTACCTGGTATTAGCATATTGCAAATCCTTCTTTGATTTATTTTACTCATATTTTGTTAGAGCTGAGTAAATTCTACCCTTGCTATAGAATCTTGAGTAACAGTAAAAGTCCCCTCTTGGTACTCTGAACGATCTATCCCACCAGCCTACCAGGCCTGGTAAATCTATGTGTTTTATTGGTTGAAAGAGGCATCCTGTTGTTAACTCTCCACTACTATCCATGGATCCTTCGAAATTAAGAGATCCCTAACGGGTGTGTGTGTGTGTGTGTGTGTGTGTGTGTGTGTGTGTGTGTGTGTGTGTGTGTGTGTGTGTGTCTGTCTGTCTGTCTGTCCGTCTATGTATCTGTGTGTGTAAGAGAGAGATGGGGGAGAGAAGGGAGTTACTCTATTTCCTGCTTTACAACCACTGATGCCTGCTGTGTTGGCCACTTAAGAAGTCACAGGACACCAGCCAAGAGCAATGCATAAAGCATGGGCATGAAGAGGGCCACAATGAAAATGGCGGCCATGACGCCATGAAGACGGCAGCCTACAGGGAGCCTCAGCACCCTGTTTAACAAAGACACCCTCTTTCAGTCACATGGTGCCTGTGTCTGAGAGGTCACTAGGATGCTGTCCCTGCTGGGTGCTGCTGCTATTTTCTCCAGGAAACTTAAAGATCCTGATACCCAACTGACCGAAGAGCTGAGGAGAAGATGGCGCCCATCACATCCCATCCTCTTCTCTGTATCTTTGCTCTCACTCTCCGTTTCTGAAATGTAGCTGGTCCCGCTCTTCCCAGCAGGCTTCAGGACGCCATGTGGTTTAGAATTAGTCTAGCCAGGTACACCAGTCAGTGTCACAAGGGCAAGCTGATGAAAGTAGTGGGGAGGGGGGTGACCACCCAAGAGAGCTGGCCCTCACCTCTGTACTCATCTGCGTCTTTCACAACCAGATGAAAAGGTCAGGCACACTGACCACAGTTGACTCTCATCTTTGAACTAGCAAACGGAAGCCCTCAGATAAAGGAAACATGGCTTCCAAGAATCCATTGGGGAGGTGAAATTCAACCTCAATAGTCCTCTCCGTCATACTCTACAGGCTGGAAACAGGAAGCAAATACCCTGAGCTGGGCTCCATTCTCTCCTGGCAGCAGGATTTCCCAGCAGCCCTCAATGAAAAGAGCTTGGACACACTTCTGTGAGATTTGTCTGCTGCTGCCCTGAGCCTCCATCACCCCACAGTAATAACCCCTCACCCACAAAGCATAGAGCAGATTAGAAAGGAACATCTTGCCAGGATATTTCCCCTTTTGCCTGTAATAAAATTATAATTTTGCCTACAAAATGTGCACAGTGTGCATTAATTAATCATGCAAGTACTGGATTCTTCAATGCATTTTCACTTGAACATTTTTACCCTTCTCATTTACCAAGGACCAGGGGGGTTGGTTAAGCCTTAAACAAAACAAGCCAGCAAGCAAACAAAACCAGCTCACAGACTCAAGCGAAAGATGCTATCTGAGCCTCAAAGACAACCAAGGCTGTCAGGCTGAAACCACAAACTCACTGTGTACTTTACCTTATAAATGAGAACTAATTTAATAAATGAAGGCAAATGTCGGGGGAAGACCAAAGGCCATTAAAAAAAAAATCCACAAAGAATGAACCAATTCCATTTCTTTGTGAATCAATGAGGAGGTAAATGGCCACTCCCACGGTCAGGTCCCATTCAATCTCTTAAGGCAAGTTTTGTTTCTGGGACTTAGAAATGTCCTGTAAGTACGGATGAATGTATTCATCTTCACGGAGCCCCAGGGAGAAGGTACACATTGTATTCCTTTATACTGAAGGAAGCAGCCGGTGTGGAACTCGCTTGCAAAGAGACTCCAAACAGCAGCTCCCTGGGTTGACAACACTGACTGTCTAGTCACTACAAAGCTAAAGTCTGGACAGTCCTTCAAGCAGATAAAGCACTGAGGATGCCTATAGCCAGGCTCAGTCTAGCCATCTCCACTACCACTCAGAGCGGAGCTGGTCTCCAGAGGACAGCCAGCAGCCCGGGCATTAGCTGGACCCTCAGGCAGTTCCTCAGGAAAGGGGGTGAGACTAGGTCTGATGGGTCGATTTAGGGACAATATATGTTCCCTGAAGGCCTGAGAGCTGGCTGCAGGCAAGGCAGATGGAGAATGAATCCTTCCTACACCTTCCCCACCCCGCTATGACATACATCCTGTGACATTCAATTGCTGCCTAGAATTTGAAACAATGGCTGAGAAACAAAGCTTATGTAATCATATTATTTTCCAGTGCCTTTGACATGATTCACCATCAAGAACCTAGAAGTAAATGGGTGATGGATTTCCTTAAAAGTGGGTGGGTCCATAAGCTGCACCAGACCCTAATGTAACACTGTGGGTGTGTGCTTGTGTGTTTAATCTCCTGAAACCTTCACAGCAATCCTGGGGGTAGGTATCATGGTATACACACAAGACAACCATTGCTCAAAGCCACTCAGCTAGTTAGGTACATGTGGCAGAACTGGTTTATCTGATCAAAAGCTAATGGCTTGCAGCCACCCACCCTCCTTCTCCAGCACAGCAGAGACACCCCCCACAACAGCCATCGATGGCTAGAGGGTTTTTGCTATTTAGTAAAAGGTTAGCAATTAGCCCTTTTGAGCCTGTCACACTGTGGACATCATTAGTATGTCTAAAAGCAAACTCATTTCAAAAGACCCACCTGAAAGCAGGACTTCGTCTCTGGAATCAAACAAACAAACAAAAATGAAAGAGATTTCTTTTTCATTTCTTCCTCCCAAAAAGCCCTTCAGAGTAGTGAAAACTATACCGTCCCAAACTGGAAATGAGGGTACTTCTGAGCAGGGTGGGGGGCTGAATGATGAAAGATAAGGGGAGTGTTTTTAGATTTGACTCGAGCAAAGATGGGATCTTTCCCACTCAAAGCGACCCATAGCCATGCACTGCCCAGTGACTACGTGGGATACACGCTAATATTCAGAACAAATTGAGACCAAGGATGGAAGCATGGAGGCGTGAAGGGCATTCAGATGGCAAGGATTGCTGGGAGTGTGGTGCACTGGAAAACCTGGCCCCGTCTGAAGAGTTCAAGTGTGGAAACTTCAAAAACATTGTCACTCTATATAAAGCAGGGCTGATCTGCGGCTGGCTTAGCCCATGGGTATTTGGCTATCCCTGATTACAGACAGACTACAGCCAAAAGGACAGAGTCAGTTGTACTGGCTATTTTTATGTCAACCTGATACACACTAGAGTTATCTGAGAAAAGGGAACCACAGCTGAGAAAATGCCTCCATAACACTGATCTGTAGGCAAGTCTGTGATGTACTGTGTTGACTAATAACTGATGTGGAAGGGCCCCTACCACAGGGGTGGTGCCACCCCTGGACGGGTGGTTCTGAATTGTGTAAGGAAGCAGGCTGAGAAAGTCATGAGAAGAAGCAAGCCATTAAGTAGCACTCCTCCATGGCTTCTGCTTCCGTTCCTGCCTTGAGTTCCGACCCTGACTTCCATCAATACTTTGGTCACCCCGACTGTGATCTGGAAGTATAAAAATAAATAAACCCTCCCCTTCCCAAGTTGCTCTTGGTCGTTGTGTTTTATTAAAGAATAGAAACCTAACTAAGATCGCCAATGTTCTGCATATTGGATAGAGGGCTTCATACAGATTGCACTTAGGGTACATTCAAGCATTCAAGGAAGCCAAGAGCAAGAATGTAGAAATCCAAGGTTTCAAAGATACTTGACAAATACTGACAAGCCAGACATGCTTGAGTGGGGTCCTTCCACAACAGAGGCCAGGCGTCCTCAGCTCCCCTAAGGAAGGGACAATGTCAGAGTCCTACTGAGCTGTCATTTACAAAACATTTTTGTTAAATAGTGTGGCTCCCTCCCAGAGTAAGCTTCAGTCTTCATGCATGGATCCTTCAGAAAGCCCCCAATCAGAGGGCATATTCTGGTCTGCTCCAGGAACTACTGTATGCTCCTTTGGCTCTGGGATCCTTAGTATCTGGGAGATGAGATGGGGGTAACCAGACACGTTCTTCCTCCCAAAGAACAAACACTACAGACTTATCACCTATCTAAGAGTCAGTATGTTATTCATAGGAAATAAATTATTCCTTTTAGAAACATCCGAACTCATGAGCTAAGTATTCATTACCAAAATGTCTCCAACAGGGAGATTTAAACAGGCAAATTACACGATCAGAGCATAAACAGGGCCACCGATGAACACACTGACCACTTCTAAATCAGTTTTTTTCTCCAACATCCTTTAATGCTGAAGGCCTCCCTATCCCGGCCCACCGTGTAAGCATAGCTGTTCCACATCCCATAATAGTCTCTACATACTGAAGCTCAATGGGTGAGATCTTAAGTTCAGTGCAAGAGGTCACAAAACTGACTTCAGTCACTCTAACCACAGCAAAGGCAAGACAAAGCAAATCTGAGGCACATCCGCAAGGATGAAGAGCTCCACACTGATGGAGCTGGAAATGCTGACCTTCTGAGACAGTCTTGCAAAACTAACCCTCTTCAGGACAGTGCCGAGAAAGTCGGCATGACGTCATCATGACTTCAAACCTCAGAGAGGTGCACACTGAGTGCGCCCATCCATTCTTGCTTCTAAGAATTAGCACACAGGTGCCATTATAATCAGAACACGGACACACAGGGTGGAAGAAACAGACTTTCGTGGTTTCTGTTGTTTTCAAGACAGATACCAGTCAAACCTGTTTTTAGGGTATGTGCCATAAAATCTCTGAGCTATTTTAACATTGCCTGTACCTGGTTCTGTTCCTTTAAGAAAAGGAGGAGCCTGAAGGCTGTCTCTGGTCTAGCCAGCACTCACATTCGATCTTATCACCTTCAAGGCTGGATGGAGTCCCCACATCAGCACTGAGACTTTGCAGGCATTACCAGGGCTGTTAGCCAATAGAGTCAGCTCTTTCCTTCACCATGTGGGTCTCTAGATTGAACTCAGGACTTAGGGCTTTATCCACTAAGCCATCTGACTGGTCCTTGGTCAACTCTTGAAAGACTATACCAACCAAGAGTGGTGGCACACGCCTTTAATCCAATGCTCAGGAGGCAGAGGCAGGCGGATCTTTGTGATTTGGAGGCCAGCCTGATCTACAAAGTGAGTTCCAGGACAGTCAGGGCTCTGTTACAAAGAGAAACTCTGTATAGAAAAAAAAAGCAATCCACTCCTCTATGCATTTTGTTTCCCTATGTGGCTTTTCAACTGGCAAGTCTCTCAATCATCAAAATCTTACCTTGATCAAATTAGGTGATTTAGCACACAATGGAAGTATCCAAAAAAGGTCAAGAATCAGTCATAGTGATACCTTGCTCTAATTGGCTGCCTTGGTCTCTTATTCAAAGATTTTGATTTAGTCTGAGGCCTGAGAATCTGGTTTTGTTTTTTTTGTTTTTTTTTTTTTTTTTTTTTTACACAATTTCAAGTGAACCCATGAGTTTCAGATAAGTTTCTTTCTTGCCATTTCATACTTTGGACGTTCCTGTTTTCTGTGCTTGGTAAATCCTGTGCCTGAGGACTCAGGATGACAGTAAGCTTCATCAATACGCAGGAAGAACAAAGCTCCCAAAGGGTACATACTGAGTCTCCCCACACCAGGCCTCAGCCTGTTTACAGCTGGAGGCCTCAGGGGAAAGATGTGCCACCAGCATCTATTAAAACTGCCCCACGAATGAGGGCTCACTTGGAGTTAAGAATAGAGGCTCCAGCCTAAATTTTCTGGTCTGTGTTTTTGAAGGGTGAAGCACATAAATAAGTCATTTTTTAATGAGCCATAAATAGAACTAAATTACAGCTAATTACGGCGAGCAGTGTAACGACTTGCTACATGTCTCCAGACTCAAGGTCAATGCAAACTGAACTTTGACCTGTTAGTAAGCTATAATGAAGTTAGTAACTTGAAATGGGTAGATGGCTTCCAGTGTAGCAGGGAACAATGAAAAACCAGTATAGAGTTTGCAGAACTTGAGAAAGCTCTCATGATGAACTCAGAATCAGTTCTGCTGTAGCAACATACACGGAATCATTGTTTGTGGTGTGGGGGGGTGCTCTCCAGGCCTCTACCCAGAGTTACAGGAAGATGTTCACCCGCCCCAATGGAAGCTGCACCACACCGCAGGGAGCTACATGTAAGGGACATGGGAATGCTCTTGAAGATGGAAGTAGCATGAACAGAGTACTGACCTTGTGCCAACAACCACGACACACAGAACATCCCAGGCCTCCCTGGGAGCTTCACTGCTTTCCCCTCCCTGCATGAATTCTCACTCACTGACCATATTCCTCCTGAGGGTTTACACTCTTTTAGTTCCCTGTCTCCCACTTCACAGACGACTCCCGTCCTCCCTTCCTTCAATGGCTCAGATGACACTCTGTGCCCTCCCTGAGCACCCGAACAGAACAGCGTACACACAAACCCACCACTGTCTTCTCCTCACTCTGCCTTTCCACGGAGCAAGGAAATGATATGACCTTAAAATGTCTAATTGTTTGAGTCCCCACCCCCACACCGAAGTCTGAGTTCTATGAGAACAAAACAGCATCATTATAAAGTATATTCCACATATACGTATAAACACACACATCCATGACATAATTTTCTATGTAAGTACTTTGAATATGGAGGAATAAGTGGGTAGGCGGGTAGATGGATAAACAGACCCTCTTCTTAATCAACAAGACTGGAGTGGTAGTCATTTACAAGTATTGCTCATATCCCACATACTGTACAGCCAGCCAAATATACATTCATAGAGGGAGCAACTGTTTTCTCCTGAGGAATGTGAGTGCTGAGGTACCACCTACAACATCTCTGGCCATCTCTGGCGTGCACACACAGAGTGCTACAACCCTAGGACACTACACCCATGCTGTGCTGATGTCATCCAACACTCGCTGAGACCCAGAACCCAAGTCTCAGGATCCAGGCTGGAGTCATGATGCATAAGATAAGGATTAGAGGAGGAAAGGGGGGAGGGGAGGGGAATGTGTCTTTTGGCCTTCTACCTGCCACTGGCAGGAGGTATTGCCAGGAAACCACAGAAAGAGAGCATCACATCCACACAACTGACCAAGAAAATGGAGATCCAGCTGCCTCGCTCATTTGAACAAAATGAGCAGCAGGAAAAGGAGCTGTTGGAAATAAAATTGAAATATAATTAGAATAAATGCTGAAAAATTAAATAATTTCTGTCCTACTCAACTCTTTCCCCACTGAGAGAAGCTGACGTCAGTACAATTCCAACATAGAAAAATCAGCCGGAAAGACAACTTGAAACTAGTGGGGCTGTTTTGCAAGAGCTCTGATTCCGAAGGAGCGTGCAGTTAACAGGCTGGTGGCTCACACACGCAGGCGCGCACAGAGCAAGGTCTCCGATCTCAGTGCTGTTTCTGGGGTCAATTCTTAGGGATGGAGCTCTGCCCACCAGCTCAAAAGTGCTAGGGTTGCCTTGATCTGTCCAAATTAAACAGTCAGCATGGCGCTGCCTATAACCACCAAGCCTGGAGTAGTTATGGTATCATTCCTGGCCTAATTTTTTTGAGAGCAGGCTTGTCAGGGCAACTGGCTGAAAAGATGTGCCTTATCGTAATAACAATGACAAAACATTATAGTTTTAAAAACACAACAAGTTCCAGCCCACCCAAAGACGTTGAAAACAAACAAAAACAAACATGACTAATTAATTTGGTTGCTTACATCATCTAATGGTCCTTAGTCTTCAATATAGCATAAACAAACATCTATCAGTGTCTTCTCCCAATTACTGAACTTTTGGGGAAATTGACCTAGAAATTCTGAAAGTTTTTTTTTCTTTTTTTGGTTTGAGAGCTCCTTTACAGTCTTTAAAGCTACTGGGTGCTGGGAGAGTTTCAGGTTGTGTAGGTTTTACTAATATGGCCACATTAGAGATTGAAATGTCAAAACTTAAACATTTCTTCCTTTACTTAAAACAGTAATGACAAATCCATTCCATAGTAACATAGCATTTTAAAAGGCAACTATGTATTGCAAAATGAAGCAAAAGTTAGTGATCGCATTGTTTTATAATTTGAAAACTCAGCTGACACCTGACTTAAAAGCAACAGCTTTGTTCTTACATCTGTTTCTGTACTTTATCCATAGCAGTGTCTCTCGAGTTAAAGAATAAATAAAACCCAGCCTCACACAGAGGGTAGCTTAACGAGAACACACCCTTTCAGCTAATTATGGCTATTTTTCTTTGATCCATCAAAACTCAACAAATGATAGCATCTTGAAAGTTGGCTCCAGTGTGGGATGTGTAAGGCTTTGCATACTTCTCCACCAAAATCCACTTGTCTACCTTACAGTTTCAGCATGATCACTGGACTGTAACATCCTGTGCTGGTCATTTTGAAAATATGTGTTTACTGAGTCATGTAGCTCTTCCAAAAGCTGATGCATTTCATCACATCATTTCAAAAAAAAAATCACAATTTTGAATTAATATAAACAGCGCACTCATGAAAAAAGACATCAAGTATGGAGAGGCTGTCCAGTCCACAACGGCAGAGATAAATTTTTCTAAAAGCCTCATTATGCTGTAAAGGTTTTGTTTAGATTGCTGGCACCAAACATTTGTGATTGTCCCTTTTGAAGTAACTGACTCAATCCTCTCTCTCTCTTTTTTTTTTTTTTTTAGGGTAATATTTCACAATTTGCCAAGTTCCATTACTACAGTTCGCCTGCCCTTCTTCCAAGGTAGAAACGATGTTCCACGCACAAATAATGTTCCATGCTCAAGAGACAACTTCATTGCACAAGTCCTGTCTCTGAGACGCAGCGGTACTGCCTGTGCCCTCAGATGTCCTCACACACGCTTCCCATCCTGCCTCAGAGTAACTTTACAAACATTAATAATGACTCCCTCATCAACGGCCTCAAGCGGAACTAGTCTGCCTGCCCCCTGCCGTGTGTAGCTACGAAGAAAACACTGACAACGGTCCAGTCTCAGGTAAGATTTGCACTTGGGAGCCTGAAATTTCACCCGCCACCCTTTTTCATCAGCAAGGTTCATGGTCAGTGAGGTCTGCTGTGGATATCTGTATGCTGTGAATGTGTTGCTCTGATTGGTTAATAAATCAAGTGCTGATTGGCCAGTAGCCAGGCAGGAAGTATAGGTGGGACAAAGAGAGAGGAGAATTCTAGGAACAGGAGGGGTGGGTTAGGAGACGCTGACAGCCGCCGCCACCACAGCCATGAGAAGCAAGATGTAAAGTACCGGTAAGCCACAAGCCACGTGGCAACTTATAGATTAACAGAAATGGGTTAATTTAAGATACAAGAACTAGATAGCAAGATGCCTGACACGGCCATACAGTTTATAAGTAATATAAGTCTCTGTGTGTTTACTTAGGTCTGAGAGGCTGCGGGCCTGAGCAGGACTGGAGAAAACTCCAGCTACAGAGGTTAAAGAGAAAATAACATTTAAGTAATATAAGAAAAACAAATTGGAACTTCAGAACTTTTGTAAACATCCTCAGAGCTCTCTTAAGTCTGTGGGGGGGGGTCACATTTTGATAACTTATTTAAAAAGAAAAATCAACAGAATGGTAGGTAGAGTATGGGGCATAAACAAGCACATACAGCCATGGTGCCCCTAACCTGGACTCATTTACTTTATTTTCATTTTTCTCTTACTTCTAGCTTCCGGTCTCCATTAAGGGACTCTACTGGTCCCATGATGGCAGTCAACTTGGGTAAATCTTAAACTCAGTCTGCCCGAAGCTCATGACACAGGCCTCGAGCTGGCACAAATCATCCTGCCAGGATCATCAAGTCAAAGGCGGAGCCCAGGAGAAACCTTGAGAACAGAAAGCATCACAAAAATATGGCTCTGGGGAGGGTGGCCCTGTGCCACCACCAAAGCCAGTCCTCCCGGGCAGAGGGAAGAAAGAACACTCTGGTGTTGTGCCGTAGTGTTAATGTGCTCCCGAAGCTCATTATGTTAGGTTATATGGAAAACAACATAACTCTTGATGTAAGCGCTGGCATGTGGAGCTCAATAGGAGGTGATCAGGTCATGGGGGCTCTGTCTTTTTAGATAAACCATCACTATCACAGGTTGTTATCAAAGTGAGTTCAACTCCCTCCCTCTCCCTTCCCCCCCCCCCCCCTCCCCCTCCCCCCCCCTCCCCACCATTTTACAAAGCAGCAAGAGGACCCTCCTTAGATGCACTCCCTCAGCTCCAGGCTTCCCAGCTCTGGGCAGATAGATATCCTGAAAAGATCTTAGACTCACTCTTATTGGCGTTTGGCTCTGACATTTATTTCCCAATGGGTCATAGACAATCAGTGTCTCCAGACTGGCTGGACCTTCGCACACTGAGAATCACACCAGCCACACAAGTTCGCTGGAAGCAAATGAGGCCATGGATAGGACGGCAGGGACTCCGTGACTCAGGTAAGAGTCGATCCTGTCACCAGGAGTGAAGCAAAGCTGTGTTCTAGAGTGAGTGTGACACTTCCAGTCCCCAGAAGGTGTCCCATAAGCATACTAGATGCCATGGAGCAGAGAAGCACGTATCATCCCTTCCTTTTCTAGTCCCTCTTCCCTCCCTTCCACAGCTCCTCTACCCTGTCTTCACTTGGTATCCATTTCCAGTGGCAGTCACAAGGATTGCTCAGGCTTGCAAGAACACTAAGTATTCACTCATGACTAACACAATACACAAGATGAATCCAATTTAAAGCTAATTTTCAAAAATCTAAGCCGAGAAGTCGTCCCAGGGCTTCAAAGATGACAAAGCAATGCTGTACATCAACTACAAGCCAACCACTTTTCCTGTAAGGAGGGCAGGTGTGAGAAGCATTCGAGTGTGAAACCGGGGGCTGCAGCTTCGAAGCAACCTCACACTTCACCTGACTTCTCGTCCATGGGTCACACTGCCTGAGCAGAGCTTCACAATCATGCAGCCGTGGTTTGAGACAGGAAACATGAGCTAAATGCTGAGGCAAGAGTCGTGGTCGGAATCTTACCCAGCACTCTAGCGCACTGCCTGCTAGAGAGGTTACCAGTGTCCTCTCCACACCGTCCCTAAGAAACGTGTCAGTTGTAAGTAATGAGTCAAAGATACACGTGATGCAAGATTTTGGCAAATGCAAAAGACACGCCCTCCCCTTTTTCCCTAAACAAGCTTCAAATCCACAACTGACAAGTGTTTTGTGAGTTTGTTTTTGGTGTGTTTCTTCGAAACGGGCACAGAATGGAGTATTTTCACATATGCTTGCTGATACCAGAGAAGAAACAAGCACTGCGGAACCTCTGTCATTCTATCTTTCTAAAGATACTCCCATTATCATTAATTCTGTTGATCTACTTGATCAGCTCAGGAAATTCTCCTAAGTCAGAGCTTCACAACTGCAAAGTGTTATATAACCGTTTAGGAACTGAGCCTCCTGTCACTCATGGTGCGCGGGAACTTCATGACAGATGGAAAGGAAATCTCCTCCTCGCTCCTTCCTACCTGCAGCACTTGACTCACAGCTTAATATGTGGGCACATTAAAAATCTTTCTCAAGTTCTTTAGACATTTAAATTTTTAATGTATCTTTTCATAAAACATAAAAAAATGAGAATTAAGAATAAAATAGCCTCCCTCAAAATACCATTCCCTAGCTTCTGTTTGTAGAGAAAGAACAGCACATGTATTCAAGGTTAAGGGATCATTTCGATGTCATAGGAGCAACCCAGATTCTGGTTTTTTGTTTCAAGGATAAGTATTTTCTTATTTCATCTTGTTTTACTTTTCACTCTCTTGTTAACGGCAACTGCAAAACCATGCAAAATTAAGAAACCCATGTGCAACATGCAATTGCTATGTAGATTCAATAATCAATTCACGGGGACTGAGGAGTTGGCTCAGTTGATAAAGCTGATACAGTTCATGATAAAGCCCTGAGTTCAGATCCCAAGCAGAAACCTAAGAAGTCAGGTGTGGTGACACACACCTGCTGTCCTCAGGGAAGGTAGAAAGAGAACCAGTGGGGTTTACTCGGTAGGTGTAGTCTTACTGAGTTGGTGAGCTCCAGGTTTGACAAGACTAACTTCAAAAAGTAAGGTAGACCATGAAAGAGGAATACACTCAACACTGACCTCTAAACTCTACACACACACACACACACACACACACACACACACACACACACACACACACACACAATCAATCGATCAATCAATTGATACATGGTTAACCCTACGGATGTTATAACATTTCATTAGTAAATATGAATTTCTAATAGATGCTCATTTTATCTTAAACAACTACAGTGCCACAATCACACCTAAATAATGTTAACACTTCCATATAATTACCACCTATAAAAATGACCCATATATTACACTTGGTTAAAATGTCTCTTTCCTATTATTTTGGCTTTTTTTCTTTCAAATTGTGGTTAAAGAAGCCAAACTTGTCTTCTTTTTAAAAGCCCTCATTATGGACTTTGCTGATTACATCACTCGGTCGCATCTGAGATCTCTTGTCCTCTGGAACACATGGTTGCATCTGGAAGCCTGGCCAGACTCAAGACCAGTCTCCCTCCTCACTGATGGCATGGGCTTCCATCAGGTGGAATGTCAAGTTCGGTTTTCATGCTGTAAGCCAAACACTTAAGGTTGAGGATCCCTGAGTCCAGACAAACTCACATTCTCTACAAATCGTATAACGTCACTGTATTTTCCAATAACATAAAGATACACCAACATCTTCTCAACCTGTGCTTGAGTAAAGGGATATCATACTTTATTTTTGTTGGTTCCCTTCCAAATAAAGCAGCTACGTATTTAGTTTGTTACATTTCTGTCACTTCCCTTTACTTCCACATTCTCTTTGGATGCTCGGCTCTAAGTGAAACCCAGTCCAACACTGTGATAACCATTGGTGCAGCCACAATGCATCATCTAAGGTCTATTAAAATCCAGGCCTGCTTCGCTGCTGCCATAAATCCCAGCTGGATTAGACCATGCACTCCAGAAATACTTGGCCAAATAAGAAAAGATTGACATAAAACAGTCTTTTCACAATAACAATGCATTCAGCCATGTCCCTGACTCAGCACTAAAGGATTCAGCTCCTCACCCCAGGGGTAATACCTTTCTCAATCATGAGCTGTCTTCTGACCTAGTGACTTCCACAGAGCAATGGTTTCTAGAGATTTTTTAAAAATCTATTTTAATAAAGAAACTACTTTTATCCCCAAATGCAAACACTGCTTTATAAAGTCTTTCACGTTACATTCTTTGTTCAGACTTCATTACCAAACATTCTCATGTTGACCTGGGGAATGTTACACAATCTTAGAGAAACTGCCTCGGATACAGTAAGCATTCCAATATTATTATTTCAGTAAGGAGTACATTAGTAAGATGAGCAGTCAATAAGGAAATCCTCGACAGAGTTTGAGTTGATTTGACACACAATAAGCTAAAGTCTTCAGACGCTGGTGTTCCACAGAGCTGCAATGCTGGTCAGGCCTGGCTCCCTACCTCTTCTCACTGGTCCCTCCATCCATGTTTCTGAGTTCCACCTTGCACTTAGAGCTCGCTCCCAGAAGCAACATTTGGCCAAAGTCCAGACTTCCATTTCCAGTTCAAATCGGACATCTCTTCCTGGACTTCTCACAAATACTCCAAACTCCATCTGCCCAAGCCTAAATTCATTATCCTCCAGCTGATGTTTCTACCCTAGCAATGACCCCAGTTAGCATCTGAGCAACACTGGAGACTCCTCCTTCATCCCTGGCGCTGGGTGGGTTGCCAAGTCCTGTTGCTTTTGATTCCACACATCGCTCAGTACTACCCATTCTTCTCTGTCCCCTCATATTCCAACTTTGCTCAAGCCCAATAGTTTTCCCTTAGAGTCTCCTAACGGCTCTCTTCATTTTGAGCTCTTGAGATCTAACACTCTCCTGCCAAGCCTTTAAAACAACTGACACCAATTAGATCACGCTCCTCTCTGCTTAATTCTTCCCCAGGGGCTGAGGAGATGATCAGCTGGTAAAGTGCTTGATGCTCAAACATGAGGAGCTGCATTCCATTCCCATCACCCTGATTTTGTTTTTTTTTAAAGCCAGATGCACTGGTGCATGCCTGGAGTCCCAGAACTTGAGAGGCAGACAAGAGGATCCTTGGGCCTGCTGGCCAGCCAGCCTCGCTGAATCAATGAGCTCTAGCTTTAGCAAGAGACAGTCTCACAAAAGCAAGATGGAGAGTGTTTGCAAAAAGACACCCTACATCAACCTGTGGCCTCCATATGTGTGTGCACACACTCGCACATGCATGCACACACATGTTGCACACACGCAGCACATACACAAACAGAATCTTCCCTGAGACCCCATCATCACTTCCAATTCTAGAAGTAGTGTGTGACTCTGCAATGTACTAACTTGGCACCCTTCCGAGAATGGAAGACGATACTGTTTGACAGTCACACTGGCAATGACAGATGGGACTGTCCTGTCCCAAGTCTCTCTTTACATCTCCCATCAGCATGTCTCCACCTTCAGCATCTCCACCCTCCCTGTGTCATGCTATCTCTGGGGTGCTATCTCTGGGATACTAATATCTCTAATATAATATAAAGGGGGGCTGCTGGGAGCAAGCCCAAGCCAGAGACATGCTCTTAGAGCCACGTCCAGGCTCTGGCCACAGCTGTGGCGGGTGCTTTGGCTAGGAGTCAGGGGAGGATAAAGAGGAGAGAAGAGGAACAGAGGAAAGAGGGAGGGAAGGTGGGACGGGAGAGAGAGAGAGAGAGAGAGAGAGAGAGAGAGAGAGAGAGAGAGAGAGAGAGAGAGAGTATGAACCCCACCCTCTGCATTGACGAGAGAAATGCATTCTGAGACAAATGCCACATGAAAGCTCAAACTGAGTCTAGATTCCAAACTGAAAAGACGGTGCTCCCATAGAGACAGAACAGACCTAAGGTTCCTAAAATCAATCCCACACACAGGTGCCACTGCTCTTAAAGTTTCGACATTAAAGTCTATCTGTCATGTGCAAAATAGGTTCTAGCATCTTTTAAAATATGCGAGCACACCCAGGGGCAGAGTACTAGGGCGGCAAGCTCTGTCCGCACAGTGTCCTTCGTCCATGAACTCACTGTCTTCGTACTCTTACTGGAGACAGGGAGGAAGAAGGACTAGTTTAAGGGGAGATCCGGTTGCCAAAGATGAACTCAGCCCGTCACACAGGGTCAGCGCCAAACAGAATACAATTGCTATGACCTAATAGAACTCATCCCCCAAATAATCTGTCATTTCTTCCTTCTTATCACTAAAGCTTAGAAATAAGTACAGAGAGGAGATCAGGTGTTTTCTCAGGTTGACACCATGAACGAAGATACATCTTAGTGGCATCCCATCCAAGAGAGCTAGTGTGGACCTTAAAAATGCCCTGCAATGTCCGCAGCACAGTCAGGCCTGCCATGGCAAGTGTGGCCATATGTCACTGGTCCCCTCCAGCAATGCAGGAAGGTGAGACCACACTTTCAGAATCTCACCCACTCCCCTTCCGGCCTCTTTTCTCACCACTGGGTTCCCCTGTACCACGGCTGGTGCATGTAATACTATATTAATTTTATTCCACCGAGCAAAGAGTAACTTCGCTTGCCCCCAGATAAAGTAAAAGAGAATTGCTGAGGACAGACGAAAAACCTTCAAACTGTAGTCCGGGCGATTTTCGTATGTCTGAGGAGACCAGACTTTCTGCTAAGTTCAGGGCTTCACATAAGGCACCGTTTAATGGACAGAGCCGACAGAGTGTAAACCTGACCACTAAAACCATTTTTCCATATGAGTAAGACAAGCTGGCGGAGAGGAAGGGAGAAGACTGCCTCTCAAAGCAACTGGAACCAATTTGCAAAACATCAACGCCACACATGCAAACAACCTGCGTGCTTAAAAATCTCCATAGGACTTTAACAACGGTAGAAAACCTTGTCATGAACTAATCTTCCCACTGAGCAATTAAAATATCTGGGCAATATTTTTTAAATAGCTAGTTGAAAATAGAAGAACTGAAGACCAATCCAAACCAGGAGCAAACCAGAGGGAATCAGACACCCGAGAGAAGGGAACTCCAGGGGGCAAGAGCCCTGTTTGTAAGCGTCTCTCTAGATTATGCTCCCAAGCTACAAGGGAAGCCACAGTTCTATCAGCTGGAGGTACAATTCAGGACCACCAGATGACCAGACGTGGAGGAAATCATAGACAGGACAGGGCCACAGACAAGACGTCAGTCTGTCAGCTTCTGAAATCCACACATCTTCCTTAACTGTGTATGTACAAGGGAGACTCAAGATGTCCTGAAACTGGGGGAGCTAAAACATTAAATAAAGTTAGAAGGGTCGGGCAGTGGTGGCGCACGCCTTTAATCACAGCACTCAGGAGGCAGAGCCAGGTGGATCTCTGTGAGTTTGAGGCCAGCCTGGGCTACAGAGTGAGATCCAGGACAGGTACCAAAACTACACAGAGAAACCCTTTCTCAAAAAAAAAAAAAAAAAAAGTTAAAGGACTTAAAGTCCTTGGGATTTCCAGTGAATCACCAGATTGGCTGTGCTTGGTAAGTAAGCGCTATGCCCTAGGGCTGTAAAACTGGTCCCGGACTAAGAAGAATGAAACAGTTCCATTCTTGAAAGACTCCACGCCTTTAAGGGGATCGGCCAATGATGTAACTACTCACTAGAGAAAAAAAAGAAAACAGGAGGAGGAATCCAAGAAGGCCTGTATAGGACACTCTCAGTAAGAGAAAGCACTTGCCAGAATTTGACAGGC
Organism: Peromyscus californicus insignis; assembly: GCF_007827085.1. Classification (NCBI taxonomy): domain Eukaryota; kingdom Metazoa; phylum Chordata; class Mammalia; order Rodentia; family Cricetidae; genus Peromyscus; species Peromyscus californicus. The sequence goes on from NW_026294447.1 coordinate 81,889,057, forward strand.
ACTCCTATTTTAGAAAAAATAAAGGAGCTCAAAGATAAACAAGAATTAGAAAGGGCTTCATTTTGAGCAAGTCAACCTGTGATATATCTAAAGCACCAGCTAAAGAGCCTGATGCTTGAAGATTTGCCATCTTAAGAAAAGGCACATACGATTACGATGGTGCATGCCTATAACTCCAGCTACTCGGCAGGCTGAGGCAGGAGGATGGCAAGTTCTTCCTCCTTAGAACGGGTAGGTCTGAGACAAGGCCGCAGTGACCTGGGGATACACTGAGGCATTTAAAAGGGCATAAACATGTAACTGTGTTTGTTCACAGACGACACGGATACTACACAAGTGCACACAAACACAGCTATTAGAAGCATTATTTAGTAGTGCATTTAGTAATAAGGCCATAGCATAAAAAGCCAATGTCCCCCCCAAAAAACACTTCTATACACTATTTTTAAAATGAAATCCTCAAAATTCCATTTCCAACGTCACAAACCTTGACATAGGTAGCAATAAATTTTTTTTTAAACACAAGCAAGCTCTATATCGAAAATTATATAATACTAATCATTCTAATTATACTGCTGAGCAACGTTCAAAGCCATCATGGGGAGAGGCGTACTGTGTTCATTGACTTGAAGACACTTATAATGAGTAAGCTGCCAATCTGCTCAAATTGATCTAGGGAGCCAATCCAATTTCATTTCAAAGTCCAGAGGCTCCTTGTGCAGAAACGATAAGCTGATGCCAAGGCGGACGTCAAAATTCCAAATACTGAGGATAGCTAACACAACCTTAAGTAAAAAGCAAATGGGAGCACAGCTAGGGTCCTCACAGGACTGAAGCTTGTGTCTTACTACCAATTGATGTTGAAGAGGGCAGTGTTGAACCAGCCAACCATGACCAAACAGATCAGCAGAACAGAACAGATTACCCAGAAACAGACCCACCCATGTGAGCACTAGATTTTCAACACAAGTTCTGTGGTTGTTCAGTGGGAATGGGAAGCTTTGACTACAGTGGTCCTGTAGTAACACATTCGGGTCTGTGAAGATGCTCTGAATTCCGCTTACAGCATGGACATTAAGGTGACACATGGACTACAATGTAAAAGTGAAAATGCAAGATTCCAGAATAAAACACGTGACTATCTTGGCGAACCCCCCAAGAGACCTTGTAAAGAAGACAAAATGTACAAATTACAAAAGACGATGCTGACACATGGAGCTTTGCCGTAACTAAAACCTTCCAAATTCTAAAAAAAAAAAAAAACCTAAATTAAAAGCTTGGCAGTTTGAGGCAGACAGATGACAAGTTTGAAGGCTTACCTGGGCAACTTAGTAAGATCCTATCTCAAAAAGAGAAGGTAAAAGAAGTCTAAGCACCAAGCGGTGGTGGTGCACAGCTTTAATCCCAGCACTCGGAAGGCAGAGCCAGGCAGATCTCTGTGAGTTTGAGACCAGCCTTGTCTACAGAGTGAGTTCCAGAACAGACACCAAAACTACACAGAGAAACACTGTCTCGGGGGAAAAAAAAGCCTAAGCATGAACAGAGTGTAGGTCACTTGCAGAGCACACACAAGACCCCGGTGCCAATCCCCAGTAGGAAGACAAGGAGGGATGCACAGGGAGACTGGGAAAAACACTTGTCATATGTATTTACACAAAGGCCTCCCATTAAGAAAACATAAGAACTCCCATAAATTGTGGTAAAAGGGCATTTTCATCTAACTTGGGGCTAGGGCCTGCCTCCATCGTGGAGTGCTCTGGAGAGCAAGCATGAGGCCCTGGGTTTAATCCTCAGCGTAAAGAAAAATCACAAATAGTTCACAATGTTTAGAGAACAGGGCAGAAGACTTAAAGGAACACATCCACTAAAGAAACATAAATGGCAGAGAAGCCCATGAGAAAGTTCTCCACATCAGTAACACACATATTACAACCACAAAGCCACGGTTCCCATCCACCAGAGCATTGAAGGTCAAAAAGAATGATCCCACCAAGTGTTAGTAAGAGCCTAGAACATTCATAGGCTGCAGTGAGGGTGTAAGAAAATAGGACCACTTCAGATAACCATCTTGAGACTCATAAAACTAAACGCACATCCACGCTAAGACCTAGCAAGTCTGCTCTTATCAATTTACCTAAAAGCAATGAAAAGTGTGCATTCACAAAACTTAAGTTCAAGGATGCTTACAGAAGCACTATTCATAATAGATAATGACAGGGAAACCCCCAAGGTCTAAACAAATGGGTGCTAGAGTTATGTAATGAAATATTATTATCAATAAAGATAAAAATACTGATGTGTACAATGATATGAATGAATCCTTCAGAAATGATGATAAGCAAAAAGAAACTAGACCCCCAAAACAAGCTATACAATTCCATTTACACGAATTTCTAGAATGGGCAAAAATACTCCACAGGAGTGAGAAAGCATTATAGTTATTACCCTGGGCAGCAGGAGTGGCCAATAGAACGCGTAAGGGAACCCTCAGAAAGGCAGAGAGGTTCTGCATCTTGGATTACAGAGCTGATTTACTGGGTTATTTACTGAATTATTTGAAAGATCAAATTACTCACATTGGATCTTTCACTTCACCATATATAATTTTTGCCTCAATTTTCACAAATGGTTTTTGGTTATGAGGGACAATTTGGTAGCACCAACTAAAGCACAGGATCTCTTAAGGGATAAGAATAAAGTGGAGATTATGAAAAAAAGAACATGATCCTCAAATTTCTTTTAGAGGCAAACTAAAACCTGGCACAAAACCAGAACTCTGAAGTAGAATTTAATAGGCATGACTCAGAAGAAACAAAACAATCCCGCAGTTCATCTAGGAGATGACGGATAAGAACAAAAAGTCAGTGAGTGTGATAACAAAACCCAAGACTGACAGTTCTGCAAAAGACATTGAACTTGGCAATCTGAACAGGTAGACTTCTGGGCAAGAGAGTTCAGACAGCCCAAGTTACACGAGAGGTTTTAAAGCATCCTTCCAGAAATGCTCCTGCTGTAATTTCCATTGACAGACATTTATGGTGATATTTTATTTGTATTAAAATGTTATTTGTATGTTAATAAATAAAGTTGCCCGGGGGTCAGAGCTATTAGCAAGCCATAGGAAAGCAGGGCAGTGGTAGCATACGCTTGTAATTCCAGCACTTGGTAGGCAGAGCTGGGTAAGTCTCTGTGTGTTCAGGGATACAGCCATTATTGGATACACATGCCTTTAATCTTAATACCAATCATGGAAAACCTGGAGGCCTATACAGACAGGCCGTGAGGAGGCGGTCATGTGGTTGGGTTTACAACCAATGAGAAGGCAGGACAGGAACTCTATATAAAGACTTTAACACAGGGGTAGCTCTGGTTCGGAGAGGTAGGACCACCGCAGGAGGAAGGGTAAGGTTTTAGCTCTTAGCTCTGACCTCTTGGCTTTCTTCTTTGCATTGGTTCTGTGTTTCTTATTTAATAAGAAGGTTGGATACATCTACAGACATTCCTCTTAATTATGGACTGAAACTACACATGCACCAGAAACCACTCAAAACTCATTCTTACCTTCAGTGAAACTCCCTGTTAGGGTTATTACCACAAACACTTTCCCCTCGGGCTCCAGATCCACCTAGAAAGAGAAAAAAAACAGAGCATATATTTTAATATTGAATTGCTTTTTGTACATCTTAAATAATTCTTTTTTTTTTTTTTTTTTTTTTTTTTTTTTGGTTTTTCGAGACAGGGTTTCTCTGTGTAGCTTTGCGCCTCTCCTGGAACTCACTTGGTAGCCCAGGCTGGCCTCGAACTCACAGAGATCCGCCTGGCTCTGCCTCCCAAGTGCTGGGATTAAAGGCGTGCGCCACCACCGCCCGGCTACATCTTAAATAATTCTTTATGGAGAGGCCTAACTGCATAAATCACAGTCACAAACTGAAACTAAATCTTTCATTGGACAATAAAGAGACAAAGAAATAAGTGGAATCTTGAGAAACAGTGGAGCTTGGAAACCAACGATCTACTGAGAGCTTCCTCTTAAATTGCCTTCCCTCCCTGTCTGCATCGCTGGATGCACAGGAGCAAGCATGCACTTGCTTCTTGCTTTGGAGCCCCCACATCTTATGCACGTCTCTAGTAGGAGCAGTTAAACCACATTGCAAGTAAGTGGGCTAGAGAAACAAGGGCAACGTAGAAGGAGTTGAGGAAATGTGGCTCAGTCAACTCCAAAGGTCTAGTTTTAGGAAGTAAAATGTCTGAAGAGGCTCTATCTGTTTCGACCAGTACAGCCCATGACAAAGATTAATTACTTTTGTACAGCTCAACAGCCATTAAGGTTATCTATCAGCTGAGACATCAAGACTGTATTCTAAAGATCCTCACACAGCAGGGCACCCAGGATGGAACCGCGCCCTGCAGACCTGCTGCATCTCCATATACCTGACCTCCATATGCTCTGACCTCTTCCTTCAAGATGTTAAACTCACTGTCCACCCACATTTCAAAACGCTGCACCATGAGATGCTTGTGGATTAAAATGCGCGCATTTACAAATGTCCTCAAATCCTCATTCAGCTCATGGCTCCACTTCTGCCTTTGACCTTTCCCCTACAAGAAGAAAGTCCGGCTAAGTATAGCCATGATGACCTGGGGGGGGGGGGCGCAGAACAGCACTTTAAATAAGCTGCAAATTGCATGATACAACAGAGGACCCCTGCCCTGGAGGACCTATCTGATTCTACTGCAGGTAGCAATGGAGTGGCCCCGTCCTCCACCTTCGGAAAGTCCCTGTTCTCTGAGAGTTCACATGAGGCATTTCTGGCCCAACTTCCATCACAGAACTTAACCGTGTTACTCATTGCTTTAATTGTATCTACAGGTAAACAAAGACCCCCTCAAAGTGCACTGGTCTTTGCTAAGTCACTACCATACATCACACTCCCGTTAGATACTTTTCACAATACAATGTGACCGCTTTCTACTCCCTGAAGGCTTTTACCTCTAGACTGCGGCAGCCAGTTCTTAAACTCTGCCTTTCTCTGCACGGAATCTGTGCCCAGTGAGATTACCATACTGTCAATCACTTCCATGCTCAACTCAAACTGCCTGGATCGAGATGAACACTAACTTACAATGTCATGTTAACTACCTTGACGCCACTTGCGAGCCTCTCCTGAGTGCTTCTGAAAATAACCGTCTCTGGAGAGATGACTACACAGGATGGCGGTGTCTCATTGTCTCCACTCTCCGCCTCGACTTGTTTCAAGTCAAAAAGATGTTATTTTTAAAAGCCACTCCCTCACCTTCAGCAAAAAGGCCTGACAAAGAAGGCGTACACACACTCAGCCCCACAGCACAATCCGCTGTGCATGCTGGTGCAGCCACTGATAGCCTGCGGACAGACAGACTGCCAGCCCCCCTCTGCCATCCTACACCCACAACCAGCATGTGAACCTTTGCCAACAACACCCAGAGGACCCACAAAGATGGCCACTTCATCCCCACGGGCTAGGAGCTCTCTGATGGATGTCAGGAGACCACACCACCTAGAGTCAGGTGCTCACACACAGAGAACCGGCTTGCCTCCTCCTTTTTCCCATGCATTATCGTCGTCATGAGAGCCCAGAGTCAAGCCCCATCTTCAAGCCTTGTCTGTCTGAAGCAGATGTGCTAGGACAGGGGACCTAAGCACAGGGTTTCAAACCGTAGGCCAAGGCTTAGTCATAGGGATGGGAAAACAAGTCAGTGGATTGCACATCGCAGGGATTTGTAAGCAGAATCTAACAGGACAGAAAATGTAAACACGGCAAGTGTAAAGGAGAAGCACCATTTTGTAAAGCTTTGTGTGTAACGTTCCTCTGTGTGCACACGTGTGCACACGGGTATACATGCAAACATGTATATGTGGAGGTCAGAGAGCAACATGGGGAGTCTTCCTGCTCTCTACTGTATTTTTGAAGACACAGTCTCACACTGAACATGGGGCTCGTACCTGGCCAATGAGCTCCAAGAACGTACCTGTCTCCACCTTCTACACATGCACGACAGCTTCCACGGGGTGCTGAGAGTCCAAGTTCAGGCCCTCATATTTGTGAACCGGGTACTTTGAGGATGAAACATCTCCCCGAGCCCCGATTTCATGAAATTTTTGTTTGCATTTTGATATGCATGTAAGAGTGCACTGGGTTTTCATGTAAAGATGCATTCTCTGCTGTGTCATAAAGAAACCTGAGGTCGTGGAGCTGGTAAGATGGATTGGCTACTGTCACTTATTCACGGTGTTTGCTTTGACATCCCCCTTGAGAGCTGACTGCCTCCCTCAACAACAGGACTGTTTCATTCCTGTATTTCGCAGGAAGCGCTATGAGCAGAAATGGAATGCGATCAATGATTTCCACTCGCTGACACTCGTTCTCCCCTCCCCAGTTCTAGTGGAAACCGTCTCTCCAGTCAGACTGCAACACCTAGAGCAGCTCTTGGCCTTTGGTTCAGCTAGCCCCCTACCCCACTTACAGGGTGCACTGGTGACCTAGGATTAGTTAATCAGAGCACAAGTCCCTACAACCACAATGACAGACCGTGATGGTTAGCCATGTCAGCTTGACATGACTGAGAATCACTAAGGAGAGCAAGCCTATGGGCACATCTGTGAGGTACTGTCTAGACTAGGTTAATCGAGGTGGGAAAGCCCACCATCCATGTGGGCAGTACCATTCCCTTGGCTGGTGTCCTGGACCAAAGGTAAGAGGAAAAAGCAAGCTGAGCACAGATGTTCATCACTTTGTGCCCCTTGACTGCAGATGGAATGGGACGGGCTGCTTCAAGTTCCTGCTGCCATGAATTCCCCACCACGATGGACTGTGGACCAAAATACCCCTTCCTTCTTGAGGCTGCTCCTGTCAAGTACTCTACAACAGCAATACATAACTAATACATCAGCCTAGAACAGACACTGTCCCTGTCTGGCTATAGGCGCAACGTAACTCTCTCCTCTTGGTCACTGCTAGTTCAAGTTTGGGTACGAAATTTAAGTAGATCCAACTAGGAATTCTAGATATGCAAGAAAGAGTCAATGTCTCATTTCCTGCTTAACATCACCCTAGGACATCAACTTTGAAGTATCTGGCACCCTTGATATCACACAAAACTAGAGAATGAGGCAAAGAGGAGAAAGCTGAGAGGTAGAAGGAGACCAGGTTTTGATACTATTTCATCCCATGGCTCCTGTCATGTTCTCGTCTTCTTGAGTTTTCAGTGATTTGAGCTCATAAACCCCTCTTTCATTATCCAGCCACCTTGAACAGGGTTTTCCATCACTCACACCCAAAAGTCTTAACTCACATCCTAAGAAAAAGAGAAGACACCAAAAATGTAACTAATACATCCCTTCTGCATGCTATCTCTTCGACTGTGATGCTCTGCCTCACTCCATCGCTTAAATAGCTCTTCCAGCCTCATCTCATCCTCCTGTCAAATCCACCAACTGGTCCATCATCATCATCCACACACAAGCGTGTTCATCACAGTTGATTTCTCAGGAGCATTTGATCTTGTTGGCAGTTTCCTTCCAGACTCTGTCTCAGGACCACCGCTTCTGGACATCACTCTTTCAGGGCCCTCCTCACGCTTCTTTACTTTTCTCAAGCTCCAGTAACGCACTCTTTCATGCTCTCTGTCTCTCTGTCTGTCTCTTTCTCTTTCTTTTCTCCATGATCTCACTAGAATTGCTGTTGTTGATGATGATGATGATGATGTTGTTGTTAATAACCACTCTGACTGGAGTGAGATGACAATTCACTGCGGCTTTGATTTGTATGTCTTCAGTGGCACTGTGTATTTCGGCCCTCTGTATACCCTCCTTCAAAAACACATGTGGAGGTTGTATCCACAGGAATCCATGTTGCTCTAATACCTCCTTACCCTAGCGCATCCTCTGCATCTGTCTGGGAGCAATGCCGGAAGACAATTAGACCCTAGAGCTAGATACGTCCTCTCTAGTCTGTGACCCTGCGTAAGTCATTCAGCATCTCGACACCAAGACCCTACCAACAATCCACAGTCTGAATTAACTGGGGAAAATGGGTGGCGGAGCGGGGTGGGGGTGAGGGGTGGAACTGATGCTTTTCTAAGTTCCTGAAGGCTCTGACGCAGTCAGACCTTGACCCATCACCTGGGAATCCTGAGTTAGGTGATCTCTGAGAACTTTAATGGCTCTGATTCCTTGCTCGCCTGAGTTTCCAGTTACCACAGAATCACTGAATCTGCCATTCTTGTAATCTCCAAAACTAAACATCTTGGAGCCTCTCTAGCTCGGGATACCCTGCAAATCTGTCTTTCCAACCTCTGCAGCACTGGAGCATCCCATTCCCACAGGATTCTTTGTCTTCCAGATGTGAACACCCTCCCCAAAGCACACACAAAGCAAGCAAAGAATGTCTTCACCTGGCTATCCAAGGACCCTTTCCAAAGTGCCTCTCTCAGCATCCCCCATCCTTCCTGGGGCCTTCGGAATAAAACAGCCTCCTCTACAGGCTTTCAAGAACACAAGGGCTCTCATTGGTTTGCCTCTCACTAACCTTCCCAAACCTCTCTTTGCAAATTCCATCCTGTGAACCTACTCTTCAAGTCACACCTGTCCCCTCCATCCATTACACAGCCACACCTCTGCTCCTGAGATGTGAGACTTGGGAAGCCTCTGTTTCTTCATATCACCTAATCATGCGTTCACACCTTTGCAGGATGCCTCCCAGAATGGGGCTACTGCCAGCTGCTCAGGATTTCCCAGAGTACGGTTGTAGGTTGTAAATGGGATGGCCCACCAGGCACACCATAGAGGAGGAAAGCACCCAGGAGCAGGGGGGAGGCATGGCTGTCAGGTTCCCAGAGAGACCCTGATATCCACATGGATCCCACCAATCTTAAATTCTGATCTCCACTGCTATCTTAACGGTGGCCATTCCTATTCTTGAATAATTTCTAAGTCTTCATACACCTGTGTCTCAGCACTTGCTAGAAGTCGGCAAGTTCCATTCAGGGAGCTCCTGACACTTTGTTCTCCCAGAAGCACAGCAGAATTCTTGGAAGCATGTACCGACTCAACAAATACAGATTGGTTTGGTGTAGTGAGCTCAAAAGGAAGGTCACTTGACCTCACCTATAAAATAGGAATGATAGTTGTTATTGCAGGATAAAACACAGAGCTTTATTTAAAAAAAAAAAAGTAACAGGGCCAATCAGATGGCTCAGAGGGCAAAGGCACTTGACCAAACCTTTAATATGAATTTGATCCCTGGACTGCACATGGTAGAAGAAGAGTATACCAACTCCTGCAAACAGTTGTCTTCTACCTCTACACCTGCACCATCACACACACACACACACACACACACACACACACACACACACACACACACACACACAGATCATGAGAGAGAGACAGAGAGACAGAGACAGAGAGACAGACAGAGAGAAAGACGCATGCACACACGTACGCACTCCACTCCCAAACAAATGAATAAATGTAAAAAAAATAATAACAATGACAGTACTCAGACATACCAGGGTATATGGCCCACCACTTAGTTAATTACACTCAGCCAGCATCCCACCCCTACACCCTTAGCCCAAGTTTGTGCCCACAGAGGCATCCCTTGGCAGAAGTCTTACGAGTCGCTTTCATCCCTGGCTCAACCTCCATGAGGTGTTCTCTAGAACCCTCCTAGCATCAATGTTCCATGATTATAAACAGGCTTGACTAACAGCCTGTGCACACGACTCCAGGGAAACACTCATTTAATTAACCGATAATAGCTTATAATCATTTCCTTTCACAAAAGGCATTAGAATTGATCACAGGCAGGAAACCGCCATCTCCTCAATATCCATCTCAGCCTGGATTAAGCAGAGGAATCTGGCATATTAAAAGGGGAAAGGCTTTGATTTGAGCAAAAGGTGTACGGTGCCTGCAGGCTGCATGAGAGACATCTACGAGAAGAAGGTCCATATATCTCAAATTACAGGCTAGGCGGCCCTTTTATTGCTTTTTAATTCTTGCACGAATAGCAAAGGAACCTGAGACTGTGGTAAAGCATCCCATCGTTCCCCTAAGACTAAACCATCAAGCTTATGGTAAGAGTGCCAGTTCTTACAGGACTGTATCAGGGACCCATAGGAGATGGGACGCCTGTGTTCTCGGCTAAAACAGAGCAGCTTCCACTTAAACGTCACCAATGTGCTGAGTCCTTACTAAATCCCTGACCATCATCAAGTCTCACCTTCACCATCTGCAGGCTAAGTGCCACCGTGGCCATTAAAGAAATGGAAAGATGGAGTCACAGTGGCGTTCCAGAACTAGCCACGGTCACCCAAGCCCGGAAGGCCAAGTCAAGATTTAAATCCTGGAAAGATTCCCCCACTGTTGTCTTACCAGCCTCCCTCCAGGCTCCTACAGCCCAGTGCCCATAGGTCTGTGTGCCTGCCTGCTGCTCAACCCAGTGCTGCTCCCGGGCTCCTGATGGGAGCCGGAGCTGCTGAGGAAGAAGGTGCATCCGTGCTGGGACGTTAGTTAGTGGCTGGGAGCCCGAACCGGCTCCACATGCTGCAAGTACACGAGACATCCTCCAGGAGAAAAAGTTTCGGAGGGAAAGGGGGCGACTGAGGCAAACACAATGAGCCTGCTCACTTTCTGTTGTCTCCACAGCGCTCACACTCAGTTTTATATGCTTTCGGCACATGAAGAAGAACCACGGCTGAAAAACCACTAGAAAACAATGATTGTAAAAAATCTGACTGATTTTAAATGGGAAAAAAAAAAACCACTCCCGTTATTTCAGCGATGAAACTGTTGGTCATTCCTTGTTCTGCTAAAACTAGGCTCTGCTCTGTCTACGACTTGCAAAGACATTTGAAGACTCATAACATTTCTGTTTCTAAAATTCAAATGTTTTGAAGGCTCAAAACAATTCTTACACACCCACTCCCTGCAGCTAAACACACAGAGTCAGTAGAAATTTACATTTGGGATTCCTCACAGCTCAGGCTCATTTTCTCTAACCTTTCACATGAAAAGTTTATCTTCCAAAAGAAAAGAAAAAAAAACCTTTTTCACATACACCCAAAGGAATTTTTCAAAGTTTCTTTCACACAATAGAAAAAAAATCAATAAGCAATACCCGATCTTATCCCTGCAGACTAAAATGTTTTTTTTTCCTCTTCCAAACAGAGGACTAAAAGCATAAATGACCCACTCTATGTCATGGTGGTATGTGTGTGTGCCTGTGAGTGTGCACATGTGTGCACACATTTCAATTCTACTATTGAAGGGATTGAAATTGTAAATGAAACAGACACGTTATGGTTTTCAAACACGTTCGTCTACAATTCTTCCCCCTACATCCACAGGTATTTAATCCTGCAACCCCTTTTTGAATGAAGATGGAGGCTCTGAGAGGATGTGCCTGGTTCATCAGGACAGTCAGGGCTTATGGTGCCCCCGAGGGACCAAAAACAATGGGCCATATTCTTAAAAAAAAAAAAAAAAAAAGAGTCAAATGCTCTATCCACTCTTGAAACCAGAAGCAGTGTCTTGGGCTGCTACTCTGCTCCAGTTAGTTACCCCAAGAGCTCACACCAGCACAGATGCTGAGGTGGGAGAGGGGAACCCCACTAGCTTTATACATTCTCCAAACTGCAGATCTCCTACAAAGAGCACTTCTGCACGAGTCCACTGTGTCTCTTTTCTGGTACTCTGAGTAGGACCTTTTTTTTCAGGTGGGGAAGGCCTTCCCAAATGAGATAAAGGGGGGGGGGGTGTCTCTGTGACCCTGATGGAGGGAGGCATGTACCCATGCTTGACCTCCCTATCCCATGGCCTCACAGTCTGCCGCTCTTTTATTAACCATATTTATGGGATCAGAACTGGACCCCCTTTTTTTTTTAAAAGGGATTTGCCACAGGAAAGAAGAAATATTAGGCTAGGATATCTCAGTCCTAATGAAATAATTATTCCTTTGTGCCCCACCCCCAGCCCAACAGTTTAATCTAACGATGTTGGATATTTTAAAATGATACAAATAATCCCAGAGTTTTTCTATAGTGTTGGTTCTTATTATCCATTTGTAATAGAGGAAGAAGGTGAAAGCCCCAGCAAAATCAAGCAAGTAATCAGAGAAAAGTCAAAGCATTACAAGGTGCTTTATACACCTGTCTACTTAATGGCTCGCTCACTGGGTTATCTTGGGACGACTCAATCAAAGAGCACAGTAGAACGCACATCAAGCCCAAATACCTACCTCCATAGTATTTTATGACCTCTTTACTCCCTTTGATCTTCCAGAGGAAGAGAGACGAAACCCCACAAGAGATGGGACCACGCCTAGAAATTCTGTAAACTGTTTTCAAGGGGACAGGGGACAGGCATGCTGGTAGGGATGCAGAGGACTGATCAGGGGTTACTCATGGTTAAATGCAGGCTGTTCAAGTGAGGTCAGAAACAGGGCTGAGGACCACTATAATCTGGTGACATGCTAGAGGCTGGCCCTGACCCTGGGGCAACAGGGAAGTGCTGAGAGGCTTCAATCAACAAAGTCACAGCATCATCCTTACATGTCAGACCCTTACACACAGGATGAGGGTGTTGAAAGTGGAGAGAAGATGGTGGTGGATACATATTAAAAAGCTTTTCCAGTGTCATAGTGAAGGATGCTGTTGACCTGAACTAAGTCTGCATTGGAAAGAGGGTTGTGGAAAAGAGAACACACCCAGGAGGGAGCAACATCCAGACATGCCATGTAAAGGTGATGGCATGCCCAGGCAGGGACAATTCTTAGTATCATTGACTGAGCCAGGAGCTCCATGGGAGTGAACAGGGCTGGAAGAAAGAATTTAATTGCCTCTGTTGACTGAACACCCACTGGGTTGTCCTTAACCACTCTGGAAGCTCGGGTGATAGGGGAGGGGGATGACATGATCCGGACAACATCCTGGCACAGTCCCAACTGAACAAGTAGCAGCTACATGATGCATGCTACTCAGACCAAGAGAAGAGAGAGCACTGGGCCACCAGAATGCTCTCCCTGGGAAGTGTCACCTACACTGAGACCCAAAGGCAAGTCATGAGTGGAAGGTGAGATCATTCTGAGTCGGGGGCCTGTGGTGAGAAGACAGAGCCAGCATGAGAGCACACACTGGAGGGGCCCTGGAGGAGCGTGCAAGAGAAGGAAAAGAAAAGGTAGGAATAGATGCACCCAGGTGACTCCAACGCCATGATGAAGGCCAAGGGGGAACCAGGGGTGAAGCACCAGGTAAAATGATGGAGGTTAACAGGCAGAGGGGCGGGGTTATCTACTAAACTAGTGAATAGCAAGTCACGGTCTAGAAACAGGGATGGTTTCAGAAGAGTGCAATCAAGGAAAACCACGTGAAGAGGATGAATGAAGAAAAAGGCCAAAGGGATATCATCTTAAGTGACCCAGAAGAAAAGTCAACAAACGGTGCCCTGGGGCCCATTTCAACATGCTGCCAATTCTTGTTAAGTCAAGTTTTAGCGAAACACAGTCACACCTTTCTTAGCCTCAGACTATCTATGAGTGCCTTTTGCTCTAAGGCAGCCGTGATGATAGTCATGTACCACATGACGACAATTCTCCAAGGACAGACTGCTGATACGACAGTGGGTCCCGTCAGACCAGAATGAAGCTGAAGAGTTCCTATCTCTCAGTGACATCTTAGGGATGGTGACGTCTCAGCTTATGGCATCATGGGTCTGTGGCGATGCTGAGGTAAACAAACCCACTGTACCGTCAGTGACAGAAGAGTACAACATGTGCAATTATGTCCTACACGTAACACCTGATAACAGACAGCTAGGTTATTGGACTGTGCATTTCTATAGTGTGCTCGCCATCATTTGGAAATATACTCCTACTTACCCAAAACAACCTCACTGTAACACAGCATGCATGCTGCAGCTGCCTACAGCTCCTATCTGTTTCTCGGGTCTCCTGATCGCATCAGGAGGACAGGCTCGGGGATAAATCTCACCACCTAGGTCCATGTAACTGCCTTTTATGACGTTCTACGACAAAAATGCACAACAACATATTTCTCAGAATGTATCCCATCATTAGGTAACACATGACTATAGCTATGACAAAGATTTTATTGCCCACAAAGCCTTTTACACACACACACACACACACACACACACACACACACACACACACACACACAAACAACAACAACAATAACAACAAAAAACTTGCCAAACTTTGTCTCCATTAATCACCCAGGGAACTCTGAGGGAAAGAGCCTGTTTTGGAAGGAAGGAAGTGAGTTTAAGTTTGGACACAAAGGTCCTGAAATAGAAACAACTGTTAAGAAGTTAGAAATAAAGGCAAAACGTGGAGTGAAGATAAGACCAGGGTGATTATTGGGGGCTCTTCCTCGAAAGGTAATCACTAACATTGATAAAACCCTTCGGGAAGGATGACAGGAAAGGAAGAGACAAACCCTGGGAGAAGGAGGAAGAGAACCAGAGGAGATGCCACTCTGAGGGGTGGGAAGTGTGGTGCTGGGGGACCTCGGAGAAAGTTCAACAAAGGAAGACACCAAATGCCACAGAGAAGAGTAAAGGTAGCTTTCCTGGGCCCGTTGGACGCGGGAAATGGAGGAAAAGGTAGACTCCATTCATAACGCCTACCTCATCTCCAGCAGGCCGGGATGGAGGGGGGAGGTTTCTTTACGCAGCAGGGAATGTTAAGTCTTGTGTAGTTTAACGATGTCAGCAGATAAATTTAGAAGGGTTGGGCTAAAGGTTGTTGATACCAGGTGAAGAGCTGAAAGGCTAATTTCAAAATATTAGACTAGCAACCATCTAAGCGACAGGCTAGAGGACAAGCCACGGGAGGAAGAGACTGGGTTATAGGAGAGACCAGAGTGAGTGCTAAGAAGAAAAGCAAGGGAACGCTGCGTCAAAGGGTTGGAAAGGAATCCGGTGTCTGAAAGACCATAAGGTTTATCCTGGAAGATTCTAGAAGGGCAGCTAGTTTGGGACGACGCTGGTTTTCAAATGTACTGACGGTACAGGGAAATCATTGCACAGAAATGCATGGCAGAGAGAGACATGAGGCCTGAAACTTAAAACCAAGCCAGGCTGAAGCGAGAGGGTTGTAAGAGTCATCCGCAGAAGGACAGCCGGACTGCAGAACAGTTGACTCCGAGGACGGATTATACAGTTCAAAAGAACAGTGACTCGGGGAACATGATGAAGCTGAGAGAATGGGGGAGAGCAGGCCTCGTGAGTGGGAAAAAACAGTGTCCCAAGGGGTTCTGTGTCTCCCGTGGGTCCCCCAAATACCTCACATGTATTCGTTTACTGTCCCTCATAGCCACCTTCAGAGTGAAGCAGTTCCATCGCCCCCTGACACGGCCCAGCCATCCAGAGGTGAGTGACTTAATAGGCTGGTGGCAGGTTAAACTGGTGCGGCTTTTAAGGTCTCACTGCCCTCCCCACCACCCTGTGACTGGAATTCTGAGGAGTTCGTGACTTTTTAATGAAGCTTGTCATGTAATGTCTGTCACACAGGAAGTTTCATCAAGTTCGCTTGTCCCGTCCACTGACTTCTTACCATATATGTGTGTGTGTGTGTGTGTGTGTGTGTGTGTGTGTGTGTGTGTGTGTGTATACACATATACATACATACATATGTATGTATATGTGTGTATATTATACATACATATATATGTGTGTGTGTGTGTGTGTATATATATATATATATATTTCTCACCTTCTGCCTAGTTAGGGGAAACTAAGTTACACAACCACAACTGAAACCCAGCTAGTTTTTTCAGTCAGCTGACTGACATCAGGAAAGTGTTTGAAAATTGTTCGGAATTAGAGCCAGAACTGCTTTCAGATGCGTCTGTCTGGCAAGACTCAACTGGGCAGTTAAACCAAACGATGACTTGGGGTCATTTGCGCAGGGAGGGTTTTGTTTTGTTTTGTTTTGTTTTTAAGGGCAGAGAAGGAATGCTGAATGATACTGTAAGTGTTGATATAGATAGAGCTAACATTTGTCAGAAATCTGTCAACTTTCCAGCACTGTGAAACAGAATGCGGTCCATTAAAATTCAATTCGGGGAGACACGTGATATGTGTCGGTCAGTGGGTAAAGATGCTTTCTACACAGCCTGATGACCTGATTTGATCCCCGGTACCCACATAAAGGTGGAATGAGAGAACCAAGTCCACGTGACTCTGACCTCCGCGTGAGTGCCGTGGCAGACACAAACACATTACACACACACACACACACACACACACTTTTTTAAATTCAGGGCATCACAAGGCCCTGGGGTGGAATATGGAAGGCAGAGTGGAGATGAAAAACAAGTACTAAAATGTATGAAGTAACGTCACTGCAGCAAGTGTGTGGGGCGGGGCGGGGTGGAGTGGGGCAGTCTGGCCTATGTAAATTTAGGGCAGTATGGAGACTTGGAGGAAACGTGAAAAGAACCTCACACGAGTGCTCAACAGGAGCTGGTAAGTTGTTTCTTGGGAAATATTGCTTAACAATTCCAGAAGTGAGTGGATGGCGGTAGGGAGAGCCAGGCAGGCAGGGGTCACGGCTAGAATGATCGGGCATCACCATACTAGAGTTAGAAATATCAGTATGAACTCACACTGAACACAAATCCATGCAGATGGACACATACAGAAATTCTTAGTAGGTGAGCTTCTATACAAGGGTTAGGGACATGAATTTCTGTCGTCTGTCAGCTGAGAAAACTTACAAGCCTGATCCCCCAATCACTAGGACACTCAGCACCCAGAACTTGGTTTCTGATACCACCCTCCAATAAAAGAAACCAAGGTCCCTTGAAGAAATGGATGATTCTAAGATGGAGCAAAAATAAGTCAACGTGAAGTCTCTGGTGACCTATTCGATCGCCAGCATCTACATAAAGATGGAACCAGAGAAAACAAACACGTGCTCGGAAAACAAACCACAGCCACACTCCCACAGTGATAAGGCACACATCACTAAGAATGAAGCCCGCTGGGAAAACTTCCCAGGTCAGCACCGGCAAAGTGCAAAGCTGGACGTCTACCCTGATACTGAATAAGGGCTCGGGGGATGGCTCACTGGCTAAAGCCCTTGCCTTACAAGCATGAGGATTGAGTTCAGATCCTTAGCACCCACAAAAATGCCAGGTGGGCACGAACCCCACCTGTAATCCCAGCATTCAAGAGCCAGGGACAGAGGATTCCCTGGAACAAGGTAGGCTAGCTGAATCGGTGAGCTCTAGGTTTAGTTGAAAGACCTGGTTCAATATATAAGGTGGAGCGTGATGGAGGAAGACAGGTTACACCAATCTCTGGCCTCCAGGTGCATACATAGATGCATGCACACACATACTTGCACTCACACATGATATATATACATATATATATATATATATATACACACACACACACACACACACACACACACACACACACACACACACACAATACACACCAAAAAAGCTGAATGAGTAAATAAGCGAGAAAAAGAGATTAGAATTCTGAATAATTTATTTATAAACACATTATCCTGCCAAGGAAGTGAAGCGTAATTTCCACAGCTTAAGTGTGGGCTGAGCACAGTCACTTCCTTTCAAAGACTACAATATACATTGGGGGAGGGGGATAACCATAGGAAATGCCCAACAAGCATCACCGCAGCCAGGAAAGCAAGACACACATCAGTGGCAACAGGCCGGCTGAGTGTATGGATGCACATTCGCTGTATATGTGCATGTCTGTCCAGGGCAGCACATTCGCACACTGTGATGTCATCAGATCTGTCACTCAGGTCCTGCTATCTTCCTTCCCAAATCCTAGCTCCAAAAGAAACACCAGACAAACCAAATAAAAACACTGTCCAAAATGCCTGGCTAGTATTTCATAATCTGGAAGGCACACTGAAGCCAAGGCAAGCCTGAGAAACTATAATACCCTAGGGGGGTCCTGACACAGACGGGGGACATTGATGTAAACTGTAAGGAAAGCAGAGAAACTAGGGGATTTAATTAGTGCAAGTGCCATTATTGGTTCATAAACTGTGAGACACACCACAGGAAGACACTAGTCGGGGAGGAAACAGCGTGAGGATATGGAATTCTGTGTCACCTTCCCAACTGTTCTGTAACTCCAAATCTGTTCTAAAATGTGCATTCGTTTAAGAAACAGGACTTTTAACTAAAAACTGCCCCACAGAGTTCTAAACCCAAGTAAACCTCAGAGAAACTTAACTCTCAATTAGTTATCAATTGCTACCAATGGGTTATCGATTACTACAGACATTCAACCTGAGTCTATCACCAGGCGGGTGAAAGGAAAGCCAGAGGCGACAGCACAAAGGAAAACTGGACCTTTCCAGCTGAGCATGTCACACCACCATGCCGATGCTCAGGCGGCCCTTGACCAGCTCCCCACCGCCGGCCAGGCATCAGCCTCCCAGGCTGAGCAAAGTCCATGCCAAGTGCTAGTTACTTCACACTCCTGAGGAGGGACGGCCGGGGGAGCACACAACACATTTTCCAAAACAACTTCTTTCTCGGAACTGTTCTCTTTGGTGAAGTACCCCCCTCCCTCCCTAAGCTGAAAGCAGAAGAAAGGGCAAGGGACACACAGAGTGGGGCGGGGGGGCGGGGGGTGGTGGTGAACTGGGGTGGGGTCGGGGTGGGGTCGGGGTGAGGTCGGGCACACAGAGAATCAGAAGCACAGCTACAAACTGCCAACGAATATCTAACATCGTGAGTAACGTTGCGAAGCTAAGGCTGAGTAATAGGGGTGACAGCATGCACATTACGCTATTTGATTTCTGCAAATGTGGTGGACAAATCTGAACAAGGAGGCCGTATCCAAAAGTGATAACGTGGAAGGTTCCCAGCACAGCCCCACAGCCCCAGCCTTCTATTCTTTTCCCCAACATTTAGGGAGTAAGGACTGCCAAAACTTTGCCCACCCAGCTCCCCTGGGCTGGAATCTCCTGGTGGACAGATTAAGGATGTGAACCCCCTCCCACATCAGACCTCATAAACCAGCATCCCAGTTAACAAACTCCTCAGGAGAGTCTCATCCTTACCAAAGTTCGGCAACCACTGTAGAAGTTTCTTCTTTCGACGTTAACACCGCTCCCCTACCCCACCCCCACCCTCCCTTTTTGCTATCAACAGCCAGAGATGGTGTATGGTGCCCTTATACATATTAGGGATGTCAGTCTAGGAAAATATGCAAGTCAAATATCTCTGATCAGAAATGCTAGGGGCCAAAAGAACTTTAAATGCCAGCTGAGTTTTTCAGATACTGCAATATTTGCATATACTTAATGAGAAGTCTTGGGACTGGGACCCAACTCTAAATATAAACCTCATTTATGCTCCAGATATACCTTGAAACATGTACCCTGGAGGTAATTTCGTGCAAGATTTTGAGCACACCTGTATTTCAACTACAACCCATCGCATGAAATCAGGTGGGGGAATTTTCAACTTGCGGAATCCTGTTAGCATTCAAAACACTTCATATTTTAGAGACTTTACCATATACATGCATACATACATATATATATATATTGCATATACTAAGAAAATGTATTTTTCTGCATGTAGATCATATGATCTTTGTGACTTTTTAAAAAGAAGTTCTATGTTTCTAAGAGCATTATCTCTCATCTTCAGTTTTTTCTTTTCCATTCCTTCACTAATTACTTGATATTTAATAATCCAACGCTTTTGAGGAAACTGCTGTCCAGAGTTAATGCATTCAACAGTCTAAAACATTCAAGAGTTTAATGTTAATATAAAAACCAAATGCCCCTGGAAAAGAACACTGACTGAAATAATATTTATTATTATGTACTGTATTCTACACAACAGACTCAACATCCAGGAGTATATGTAATAAAATTACAATAGACATGTGAAAATCAAAACAGGGAAAATGAAACAGGAGAGCAAATTAAAGCACAGACAGTGTAAACTGTATCACAGTTGAGCCACAGACGCGATTTCTGAATTCTAAAGCAAAGGGAACCAGAGTCAGCAACACAGTTCATGTTAATCATGCTGACGCCACACTAATTTCTCAGGAGAACTATTTCCAAGGCCCTTCAGCTAACGAAGGTGTTTCTAATGTAGTGGTTCTCAAGGTATGGTCTCAAGGCCAGCAGGATGGGCACCTCCCGGCAACCTGCTAAAAATCCACAGACTTAGAGCTCAAGGTGAGAGCCAGCCACCTGGGTAACAAACCCTGCAAACGATTGTCATGCCAGCCGCACCCTGAGGACCCCTACGTCGCTTTATCTCCACACAGCTTACAGCGGGGGTTGGTTACACACCTGTTCAGAAACATCCCAACCCTGGGGGCTTTTCCCACAGCAGATCCTAGTTCATCCTTCAGGATAATGAGGGCAAAGCTGATCTACAGAGCCTGGAAACCTGGGTCCCAGTAGACAGCTGGGGTGTGGAAAGGAAGCACGGGCTGTGTGATCTGTGTTTCCCAGGGTCTGGCACATGCCAGCATGCTTCAGAACATTTTCTGGACAATAGATAAATATGTGCGTGAATGGACATCCACTCAACAATAACCAGTGATTGTCCAGTGTTAGGGGTACCTATAAGCAAATACAGAATGACGTTTTCAAAGGCTGTAAAATATTTCCATGAGTTTAGTTGGAGGAATATTGCCAGTTATAATCAAACATCTTCCTGCCTTAAATTTGAAAAAATAATAAAATTTGCACGAAAGTCTTCTGCGGTGGCTCCACAGTTCTAGCTCCACAGTCCAGTAAGAAGATATAATTAGCAGCAATCCAGCTTTACAAATGAGAAGCACCCCCAGAAGGTGGGTCCAGTTGCCAGTGGGCTCATGACCCTTAAGTCCTCTGACCCCTGGCCTACTTGTTCCTTTGACTTTTACCAGACATTGGTGTCTGCCAAAGGGCAGCGAAGCACAGGCAGTTCTGCTTTTCTGTCAGTTTGTCGGGAGAAGGATGTCCGACTCGGGGATGAGACAGGATCCCACAGACGTCAGAGAGCCGGGCTTTGCTAGTTCAGAAACACACAAGGCTCCAAGGCCAGACATCTTGGAACCCCAATTCTCTCTTTCAAGTGCTCGAAGAGGCTAGGCATGGGCTGTCAGGGTCCGGACTCTGCAGCAGAAATTGTATTAGAGATTGCTGCCACGCCCAAGTGGCCCCAGGCAACCTCAGAAGACTGATCCCAACCAACGTAATATTTCTCATCTGACTTCTCCCTGGGAGATCCTGACCTGACATACCATTCCACAAGGCTCACACACACACACACACACACCTGGAAGCTCTTCCAAGCCTCCCAGGGCAAGAGCCTGCTGTCTACCTGGGGACACAATATTTATTGTCATTATCAGAAAGCTACAAGCAGGGCTTCTTAAATCATCTCTGGGAAGGTCACGTTCTTTCCAATTGATTCCGGGTCACGGCCCCTTCAACTAGGCCAGAGTTCAGGAGTTGGCATCAACACTCATTCATCCAGTTATTCATCCAATAAACACGTATCAGACACCACTGTGCACCAGATACCAGGCTGGGTGCTGAAAACAGGGAAATCCGGGGAGGAGAGCCGGAACGAAGTGGCAGCATAGCTGGGGTGTGCCTCTTGCACTGTGGCCTCATCCGTGTGACCTCACTCAGGGTGAACCTCTGTGGCTGCTACAACGTAGCTAACACCTGATGCATGGGGTCTCTCTCTCCCTCCCTCCCTCCCTCCCTCCCTCCCTCCCTCCCTCCCTCCCTCCCTCCCTCCCTCCCTCTCTGGGGGCAGCAGCATCTCCTATTGGTTTCTCGGGCACCATGTCCCTTGAAGATGCTGGCATCTGAATACTTTAGACTGGGGTAGAGGTGGGCCTAGGTCCCTCTGAGCAGTAGCTACTGACTCCATGCTTCTCTACAGACATAATCCACATTGTCTTCGTCTTCCTGTCTCTCTGCGCTTTTCTTATTGCCATACCTTCTGCTGTCTCTTAAGCGCTAGATCTCTGCTGTGCTGATGTGAAGGAAAGCTCTCACTGTTCCAGAAGCGATGGGGCCCGTCGGAACGTGGACACAATCAAGAGAATAGAGTTCTTTGCAGTCAAAAACATTGTTTCCTAAACCTCAAGTTTAGCACCCTTACTGCTATGTTAAAGCAGAGATGCCAGGTATGCTCAGTGGGTTCAAGGCTGGGGAGGCCTGTGGTCCTCTTGTCTAACTTTCAACATCATTAAAGAGCTGTGGGAGCCTCGAGTGCCTCAGAACTCAGGCAAGTGAGGCAGGTACACACACACACACACACACACACACACACACACACACACACACACACACACCCCTTGAAACACAGATGGTGAAGGGTATTTCTTGCATAAGGGTTTTAACTAATTACCAAGTCTCGATACAAGCTTCCTTGTCTAATGGATGCCACGCATGTTCTCAAAGCAATTAATGCAAGGTTGCAGTGACTGGTTCCTACTTCCTCACACCCAGGAAACTGTGAACTCTGGTTTTATTTCCTCCAAAGTACCTGATGCCAAGCTGGGCTTCCCCCAAAGTGAGGATCAGCCAACCTACAATTTGTTCCCTCTGGCTTTCCTGAAGGAGGGCCAGGTCAACAGTCAAAGTCAAAGAATGTGTTCCTCGAAAGTTTGGGTTTTCTTTTGTGCTGTTTCCTTACTCACTGTGGCCTTTTCTCAATGAAATAAAGAACTACACAAGGATACAAAGCCATGGGAAGGATCTTCCCAATCTAACCGTTTGCTTGAAGTTTCTTCAGTTTATTTTTTTAATATTACATTATTTTTATTTAGAGTTTCTTCAGTTTCTTGTTTGTTTGTTTTTGTTTTTTTGAGATAGGGTTTCTCTGTGTAGCTTTGCACCTTTCCTGGAACTCACTCTGTAGCCCAGGCTGGCCTTGAACTCACAGAGATCCACCTGCCTCTGCCTCCTGAGTGCTGGGATTAAAGGCGTGCGCCACCACCGCCTGGCTGAGTTTCTTCAGTTGTATGAGTCTCCTCTCATTAGGAATGGGGATGTAATACACGGCCACATATCTTACTTTTATATCTTACTTGGTAAACCTGAACAGCATAAATAAAATCCCATTAACTGAAAACATCACACACCTTCATAGTGTGCAAATGTTACACCTACACAGGTTGGGAGGGTCAGACCTCATTTGCAAAGAGCATTGCAGTCAGTTTCATCAGCTAACTCAGCTGCCTTCTACAGGTTGGGAAATTGAGGCAAAAAGGCAAGACGGGAGGTGCAGAACAAGGATGTGGCAATGCCCAAGCTTCAGTCTCTCTCTCTAACTTTTCTCTTCACTGGTTTTATCTTTAAGCCATTACCACCTTCCTACACTGCCAACCACCCTCAAGGACCCCTGTCTGCTGACCCCTTACAGCCGCACGTGGCGTTTGGTCCTGTTACACCTGTTTGCTTAAATCCTGTAGGATTACCACCTGTGTCATCTTGTGTTTATTTATATCCTGCTTCTTCAACTCAGTTTGAGGTTCTCCAAGAGCCAGAAACAAGAAAATTCACCAGTGTGTCCTCACTACTTGATACGTCATAGGAAACCACAAAATACATGAGGCCAGCCTGGTCTACACAGAGAGACCCTGTTTTCAAAAACCAAAATAATAACAATAATAATAATAATAATAATAATAATAATAATAATAATAAATACACTTCCAAGAGCCAATATACTAAACCAAATTGCAAATAGAATGAAATGACCAAAAAGCAAAATGTAAACATATGGAATATTGCCGTAAATTATACCCATTGTCAAAACTTTTCCTCCTAAAAGAATCAGGAACTCTGACTTTTTTCCATACCTTACACAAACGGACTGGAGTCTTCCAAGACTCTATCCTGTACCTGCCTCTGCATCCCAAAGGACAGCTCGAAGCATTGAGGACCTACGGACACACACTAACCTAAAGCGTTCAAATAAAATGTTTTGTTCTACACAAGCAGCCTTGGAATCCAATGTCAGGGTAAGTTGAAGACAAGTTCTACTCTGCCATATTCCCTGGTGCTGATCTCCATTCCACAGGCCTTTACTGCCAGGCCACCTCTGTCCCCTACTTCCAAGGCCACACCCTGGAATGTCTCTGTCCAGAAACCTACATCCCTTAACAGCCAGCTGCCCGTCTCCTGTTACACCTGATTTTGGCTGAGTTGAGGAACTGTGTTCTGTTAGCCCTGAGGCCTCTTTGGGCCCGTGTCCTTCTTATTTTTAACATCTCTCCTACACACCCACTCCTCCCTGCCCTCTCTCTCTCTCTTGCCTTGCTTTTCTGCCACATCTAGCTGGTAAAGTTCTACCATGGGCCAATCTTATCACCCGTTGCCTCTGCTCAAATATACAAGCTAGGGTCACACAGCTAGAGCCACTGTGTGTGCGGGTGTGTCTGTCTGTCTGTCTGTGTTTGTATGTGCACACGTGTGTATAAATGTGCACATGTTCATGTGTACATATAGTGTGGACAGGTAGACACACAGGTGTGTTCGTGTACCTGTGGAGGCCAGAGGTCAACCTCAGGGGTCTCCCTTAGTTAATCCTCTGCCTTGTGTTTTCTCTTGGAGACAGGGTATTTGCTTTTACCTGGAGCTCGTTAATTTGGCCAGACTGTTAGTCAGCAAGGCCCAGGTTTCACCGGTTTCTACCTCGCTGGCGCTGGGATTGCCAGCATGCACCACCACGCCTGGTTTTGTTTTGTTTTATGTGGGTCCTTCGGATCAAGCTCAAGTCTTCAATGTCCCCATTCTGTGGACTGTGCCATCTCTCCAGCCCCAAAACCAAAGTTTCAACTGTCTGTGGGTCTCAGCATCTCTTCCAATTTCTTTTACTCTCCTCTCATCCTCTCCCTCTTCCTTCCAAGACTAATCCAGACTTTGTCTTCAAGATCTCTACCCCACTATACCTTTCGATGAGATGCTAAAATGGACTTGGGGCTGACTATCTCAACTCCAGACCTTTGAAAACCATTTCTTCCCAGCACCTGTGACACCATGCACACTCTACCTTCACAACTATCCTCTGAGTCTTTTCTGGGAAAGTCTTCTCCCACCCACCCCTCCACTCTCGCCTCAAGTCTCCTATGACTCCATTCTCCTTCTGTTCCTTAACCCTGTATTCTCCCACATTAAACTACACACGTGGTTCTAATGATCTCCGTGTGTAGATAATGCCCATATTCCTGTCTCCATCACCCATCTTCTCAGAGATTCAGACTCATTCAACTGTGCAATGGGCGCTTCAAAAGAATCAGTCATTCCCTTGGCCCCACACCCATCTCTCCTCCTACATAGACTCGAAGTCCACACTAGGACCTGAGGAGTCGCTCTGGCGTCTCCCTCATCCATGCCTGTAGCCAGATGATCAAAGTCACCCATCCTGGGCACTTCGCAAGCCCATCTTCTCTCTCGCCTTCTCCTTCACTGCTTTCCTGCATGTACGCTCCCCTCACATCTGGACTATTCTGCCAATAGCTTCCTGCCATCAAGCCTCAGATCTATGACCCACCCACCGAGCCGCCATGGCAACCCATCCCAAAGGGAGACCCTTGGTGAAAATCCTTCAGTGGTTCTCTAATGCCTGCAGCACATGCTCGGAGACCTCACAGCACACACCCTGATCTTCACTGCCGTGGCCTCATCTACATCACTCCCCCGTGTAGTTCTCAAACCCCCACAATGCTTTACACTCCACTCCCATGAAGACGCTTGCACTGCCAACCACGCCAAGTGCTGTATTAGCGCCACTCAGGCTGTTCTCCTAGTCTACTATGCCCTCTCTCTTTTTAAAAACATTTGGAGATTCTAATATATCTTCCCCTCTCTTTCCTTCGTCCAAACCATCCCATGTTCACTGCCCCTTGTTCTCTTTCAAATTCATGGCCTCTTTTACTTCAATCGTTGTTTCATTCACACACACACACACTCCTAAACACATACATACAACCCGCTCAGTCCACATAATGTTTCTTACATGGATATATTTTCAGGGCTGACCACTTGTACTAGGTCACTAACTTGTGTGTTCATCCCTGGGGAAGACTCTCCTACTCCCAGCTTTCCTTCGTTTCCTGCAGTTCTTCGTCTATGGTGGAGACCTTGTGAGCGTCCTCCCTTCCACATTAGTTTTATCCTTGTTCAGGTCACGCTTAGGCGGCCATGTTGGTGAAACTTTGTGGGTGTAGCTTCTCTAGCATTTCTAGGAGACACAGTCTCCCAGAAAATTTCCTATTCTTCTGGCTTTTCCACTTTCTCTGTCCCCTCATCTGCAATGATCCCTGAGCCTTAAATGCAGGAGTCATGTCATCAGGGGGAACTGGGCTCCACAATTCTGCATCTTGATTGGCTGTGGTTTTCTGTGATGGTCTCTGTCTGATGCAGAGGAAGTTTCCTGGATGAGGGTGAGGACCACACTTCTCTGAGGGCATAGGGATCAATATTTAGAATGTAGTCAGGAATTGTGCTGGCTAGTAAAGCGACAGCTGTAAGTTCTCCTCCAAGATCCATAGCTTCACTAGCCCTACAGAGGAGAAGTCGGCTAGGCTCTCAGCACCAGGCATGATTTCCTTCCTGTTGAGTGTGCCTTCAGTTCAATTAGAGAGCTGTTAGTTACCTACTGCACCCTTGGAGGGTTAGCGTGCCACGTTGGTCATAGCCATGGGTCAGGGGCATCGCAGCTGAGCAGAACTGTTGGTTGCCTCCCTCCTTTGGAAGACTGTGTGACACCTTCTGGCACCACTAAAGCTAGTCCTCAGGGAGGAAGCTCTCAGGTCAGAACCAGTTCAGGTCCTCTGGGCTCTGTGTCTAAAGTGCATGGTGTCCTCAGCAAGAGGGACTTACCTTCCACCTCTGTGGGGGGTGGGGGGAACAAGGACATTAGCAATAGCCTAAGTTTTGAGTCTCTCGGGCAACCCTGACCAATAACAAAACAGGGATTCTCGTGCCTCCTGTTGAGGGTTTTGTTAGATAGTCTATGGCTCCTGGGGGCAGCATTGTCAGCCCAGATGAGAAATTTCCACAAAATCTATAGATTTATATTTATATATCAACTTACATGTAATATAGATATTTTTAGTGGTTAATAGTATGATTCCTTATGATTTTTTTCAGACACCCTGACTGTTGCTTTTATCCTCATTTCTCCTTATTCTATATTTATCTCTCTCTGCTCTCACTAATTAGAGTACCCCCCGCCCCATTTTTTTCCATAATGGGCCTGTGACCCAAACAAAGAGTTCTCAAAAAAAAGAAATTAAAATGGCTACAAAAAATAAAATAAAATATTCATCATCCCTAACACTTAGGGAAATGCAAACCAGAACAACTTTGAGATCTCACCTTACCCCAGTCAGAATGACAAAGGCCAATGAAACAACTGACAGGGATGCTGGAGAGGATGTGGGGGTGCGGTGGGGGGAGGGGGGTGGGGAGCACACCCTCATTCTCGGCTGGTGGGATCCCAAATGGTACGGCCACTTTGCGCATGAGTGTGGAGAACTCGCAAAGAGCTAAAAATACTTACCCACCATATGACCCAGGTATAGCATTCTTCGGCATCTGCCTAAAGAACTTGACATCCTACCCCACAGATACTCGCCCAGTCATGTTCACTGTGGCTCCCTTCACAATAACTAGGAAATGGAATCAAACTAAATGTCCTCCAGCTGATGACTGATGATGAAAATGTGGTACATACACATGATGGGACACTATTCAGTTGCAAAAGGGAAAGAAAGAAAGAAAGAAAGAAAGAAAGAAAGAAAGAAAGAAAGAAAGAAAGAAAGAAAGAAAGAGGAGGGAGGAAGAGAGGAAGTGTGAGAGAGAAAACCCATGAACTTTGTAGGTACATGGATGGACTAAAGAGATCCTGTTGAGGTAACCCAGACTCATAGAGACAAAGGTCTCACATCCTCTCTCACTGGAGGCTCCTACAGATATGAGCACACAGCCTGGAGTAACTACAGGAAATCAGGACAGTAAAATGGGACCATGGCCAGCAGGGGAGGGGGTGGGCAATAGAGAGGAAAATTGCAGGGTACAAGTGGATCTCTTCCTCTCTTATCCACTCCTCATCAGAACCAGTCCTGCTCAGTATCCAACACTCCAGCAAGCTCACTGCTCCACAATGCTTTGTTCTGGCTGCCCTGCCCTTCACGTGGAACGGGGGCTGTGACTTGGGATCACTCCTTAACGACACTCATCACATTAAGACGATACTGACACCACCTGTCGGTGGGAGGTCTCTTATTCTAGGTGACCTGCTTCTCTAAGGCTGATACTTTTCCTCACTCATCCTCTCGCTCAGGGACTAACCCGGCATCAGATGAAAGAGGGTTATCAATGGATTGTGGCACTTTCACAGAACATGTATCTTCCATTACACCGGCCCGAGGGGCACAGGCGTTCAAGCAAAAGGAACCTCGTTTTCTCTTGTTATGAGGGTTGCAAATTGATCTAGAGAGAAGCACTTGACTATCCCACCCCCTCTGCGGCAGAGTCACATGAAACATGACTTGTACAAATGCCCACCAGCAACAAACACCAAGCAGTCCAACACAAACAAGTTGGTGATTTTCCCATAGGCATGGTTGAATTCAGCAACTGATATGACCCAAAACAGTGAAAACATTCGAATAATCAAAGGTTTTGCCGTCTGTGAGTGATCTTTTGAGGGAATGTCGAGTTGGTTCAGTAACTGAAAACACTACTGTCACAGGCTGGACAGGACCTGAGTATAATCCAGGAACCACGGAAAAGCTGGATGTGGCGGCAGACATCCATCAAGCCAGCACTCATGGTGAAATGGAAGGCAGAGACAGGAAAATCCTGAGACCAGCTAGCATGGAGGAATCAGGAGAAACAACAAGCAAGACCCTACCTTAACTATGTGGAAGGTGAGAAGTGATTCCTGAAAGTTGTCCTTTGACCTCCACACATATGCCTGTACATACACCAGGTACACACACCAAGCAAGTGTGTGTGCATGTGTGTGCACATGAGTGACCAAGTGTGGAACATGGTACTGAAATGATTTTTTTTTTTTTCGAGACAGGGTTTCTCTGCATAGTTTTGGTTCCTGTCCTGGATCTTGCTCTGTAGACCAGGCTGGCCTCAGACTCACAGAGATCTGCCTTTGCTGGCTTCTTGATCCTCAGGCCCTCGAAGCCACATGGGTAAGGCCACTGGATAGGAAAGGAAAGCTGAAGCTTTTGCTTCTCTTTTGATGTTAATTTGTAAAGAAGTGTTTCCATAGCACACAACAATACAAATCATTTTGTCCAAAGAAAACACACATGGCTTAAAAAAAAAGAAAGAAAAAAAATGTAAATGTTTAGTTCCAGGCATCATTTTAGCCTCTAAGCTTTTATGATAATATAAAACAGAGAAAAACAATTCCATTTGCTAGACTCCCATTCCTTCTTCCCCTCTGAGTTGTACAAGAAAGCATTTTCCAAGCAGACAACACTACATGATGAATGCCATGTTCATTACTTTCTGAACATTACTATCCCTAAAGATGATCCCAAGACACAGTGATACAACACTACATATGCTATATAAAATGTTGCAGTAACTATGTGGTGTTCCCGGGAAGAATTCTTATGCCATGGCACTGAGAAACTCCCTCTGTGGTAAAGTGGACTCAGAACTATCTATCAAGATCCTCACATCCTAAGCTGCTGCGGACTGAACACTCTGCATTGATGGAAATGGTCCATATGTGAGACATCCAATATGGCTGCCACTACCCACATGTGGACATCGAGGAGGACCTGCCATGGGGCTCATGTGATAAGGAGCTGGTTTTTTCATTTTGCTTCATTTTAATTCAATTCAACCTGAAATAGCCACAGAGGACCACAATACTGAGCAGCACAATTCCAAAACCCCCACAGCTTTGGGGACTCATTCTTTACCTCTTAAAAATAGAAAATTAGGATTCGGGCCATCTCTCACATAACTCAGTCTACTTCACATTTCAGGTAAGTTCTGGGAAAGAGGTCCCACCGTGGTTCAACTCCTGTCAGAAAAATTTTACCTGTGGGATCTATCATGGAAGTTCTTAATCAAATAGAACATGTTAACATTGCCAGAGGTTCTAAAATAATGTCCTGCAGAGGAAAAAAAACACTAAGAAGCAAACTTACAATATGAAATATTTTATTTTGCTTATGAATAATTCTCAGGATCACTCTGACATTGATAAATTGACAATCTCAGTGCCAGGCCTTAGGCCTGGAGAGCCAATAGAAGGAATATTGGAATGTCAACTTCAGTTATGGGTGCTCCAGGCACAGCCTGAAACTCCCAAGACCCAGCCCTGCCTCAGAAACCAGGGTCACCCAGAATTCATTTACCAGACATTTCATTGGTGCCTACTGCATGTCAATCATGAGGCTGGACATACTAAGTTGAGGAACTCAGTTTCTGTCTTTTTGGACTTAGACGTTGGGAGGAAGGACATATAAACACATTATGAAACAACCTGGTAAGTTCAGGATGAGCCCAGAGAATGACAGATCTCTATGGGTGGTGATCTGACCTCTCCCTGAAGGATCAGAGAAGAAGGTAACGTCTGCACTGAGTACTCAGAATGAGGAATTAGTATGGTGAAAGCAGGAAGGGGCATTCCAAGCCCCGAGGTTCACCAAGGTGGGAAGCAGGCTGAAAAGCCTGATGGGAAATGCAGGAAGTGTTGCTCAAGTACGAATTTGGAGTCAGGCAGTGGTGAGTAGCTGCCTGGTGGCATACTCAAGAGGAGATTTACAGAAGCAAAGAGAAGCAGGAGACAGGCTTTCATCTTAGAGATCAGTAATAAAGACCTGCACACAGGCTGCTATAATGAGGATCGAGAGAAGAGAGATCTTAGAAATTTCGAGAACTAGGAAATAAACTGTAATTATAATCTGCTACCCCAGGTGACCGGATGGATGTGGGAGCTAAAGAAAACAGGTATTAGGGATGACTCCCAGATTATTAGCTTTGATGATGCTATGAATGGGCCTAGCTGAAAAAGAACACAGTCAAAAGCCACTCATGTGTGTTACACTCTAGTTCTGCACTAGGCATTGTGCAAATGCTTTATGGCTACCTCAGAAGATGCTTGTGAGGTACAGTGTTACCTTTATTTCAAAAAGGAGCTGAGGACATGCCTCAATGGGTAAAGGCGCTTGCCTGCTTACCTGAGAGTTTGATTTCAGTACCCATGTAAAGACAGAAGGAGAGAATCAATTCCACGGTGACCTACACATATATGCCATGGTACACATACAATCCCACATGCACATATTCCCCTACACAAATATCATACAGACACACACACACACACACACACACACACACACACTCACTCACTCACCATCAATAATAAATTAAAAATTTTAAATACGCCGGGCGGTGGTGGCGCACGCCTTTAATCCCAGCACTCGGGAGGCAGAGCCAGGCGGATCTCTGTGAGTTCGAGGCCAGCCTGGGCTACCAAGTGAGTTCCAGGAAAAGGCGCAAAGCTACACAGAGAAACCCTGTCTCGAAAAAACCAAAAAAAAAAATTTTAAATGCAAGACTTGGAAAATACATGACTTACTCAAGTTCAAACATTCAGTAGGAGGGAGAGCCACCACTCAGATCCAGTTCTAACTCAAAACCACTGTGCAACACAGTCTAAACCCAGCAGACAAGACAAGGCTGGGAGGAGGTGATGCATCCCAGGCCTGGAGAATTTCTGAAGCCTTTTCAGGTACATATACGGTAACCAGCAGATGGCTGGATTCCAGGCTGCAAAGCCAGGCAGAGACATGGGACCATCAGCCTGTGCATGGCAATGAAGACCCAGGGAACAGATGAAGCTCCAAACCTAGGGTGCATGAGAAAAGCAACCTTCCCTGAACTAAACTAAAAATGATAGATGGGCAAAGAACAAGAAGCCCGCTAAGACAATATTGGGCAGAGAGGCAGCAAGAAAGAAGCGTGGCCATGGAATGAGTCAAGCCTCTTCAAGAGCTGACAGCAGGCAGGCCACACTGACTGGTATAACAAGGGCTGCAGCTCATCCACTGGGTCAGGCAAGTGAGTAAGTCATTGCTGGGCATAAGAAATGCAGACATGGGAAACATTTTATGGTCAAGGAGGAAGCATTGACCAATAGAGCAAGGTCTACCAGAAGGCCAAGCAGATGGGACACCCCTGGAGAGAACCAGGCCATGGTGACTGGGGTTATACTTAAGTTTATAGGCACCAAATGGGAAATTGGTGGCCACTCCACGCAACCATTCTCGAGTTTCTTAATAAGGTTGGATACAAGGTCATCTGTGAGGAGGCAGGGGTTGGAGAGTCCTGAAGAAGAACAGCAGCTGCATGAAGTAAACACTTGATGGAACAAAGTGTAGGAGAGGGCCACACCTTCCTGCCCAGTGCGGCCTGATACTCTGTAAAGAGGAAGCAGTCTGACCTCAGCATGCCGTCCAAGGATGGCAGGTGCGCTGATAGGTATGTCACGGGATTGGAGGTACTGATCCTGTTCCAAGGACTCTCCATTTTACAATCCGCTCACCACTGGCTGCCCACTGATAGTTCCCCTCTACGCAGAGAGAGCTCCAGCCATAGAAACAAAGAACCGAGGAAGAGAGCATCCTTTTCCCCTGGAGATCTCCCAAGACAGTCCTAATAAAGTACCAAACCAACCCTGCTATGTCAGTTAAATTCTTTGACTCCTACTGTGTGAGCCTATGAGACAAAAGTCAGCTGACCCTCAAAAGATGGCAGTGGCAGGCTGGTAAGAAGGTTCAGAGAGTGAAAGCACTTGCCTTTGAACATGACAACCTGAGCTCAACCTACGCTGAGGGAGAGAGTCAACTCCTACAAGTTGTCCTCTGATCTCCACGTGTGCAGAATAAATAAATAAATGTGTGTGTGTGTGTGTGTGCGCACGTGTGTGTGTGTGTGCGTGTGTGTGTGTGTGTGTGTGTGTGTGTGTGTGTGTGTGTGTGTGTGAGAGAGAGAGAGAGAGAGAGAGAGAGAAAGAGAGAGAGAGAGAGAGAGAGAGAGAGAGAGAGAGAGAGAGAGAGAGAGAGCATGAAGTGTGTCAGTGACAAAGCTAGAAATGGCCCGTGGGAGCCTTCTGTCTCTTGGCTTTCAGACTGCACAGCAATTTGGCACTGAAGAATCTTGGTTCTTAAAAGTGAGCCCAGGGCTAAGCATGAGGGGAATACCAGTAACCACAAACAACCTGGAATATGAAGTGAGGCAAGGAGGAAACGGGCACCAGTCCCTCCTCCCTGGAAGGTCAACAGGACATCCACAGGAGGACCAGCAACAATAGAAATGCTTGCCTCCAGACTCCAGTTCCTCCCAGCCCCTGCCCCCAAACAACCCACCTCACAAGACTGTGCAGCGCACAGAACAATGGAAACGTCAGGTCACCCTCCGGTTCCATGCCCCCCAGCTGCACTCCCACTTCCTCTTTCGCCCTGTGTGAGCTGTCATCTTTCCATGAAGGAATGCCAAACGCTCTGTCTGACTGGCACTTCCTGCTCTTCAGGTTCTCTGCGTGCTTCAAGTGGGTGGCCAGCAATGTGCAACCGGAAAGACTACCCTCCCCACAGGCTGAGCTCTAGGGGTCCGCCCCTCGTGAGTCACCTGCCAGTTTCTATCCTAGAGAAGATCTATGATTATAGGAGACTTCATCAGGGCATCACGGGCTAGAGACAACCTCTCTCACAAGTGGCCCTTCTAAATCCACACTGGGTTAGGCGAGGGTTTGGATGGTGCTCATCTAGATGTCTGGTTAGCAAAGCACAAAGGCAATAAAATTAAAATCATGACGTAGCAACACTAACACGGTAGGCCCTGAGCTGTCTGTTAGTAAGAAATAGATGCTGAAGCCACTCAGGAAACAGCCCATAAGTCAAAGCAAAAGCGGTTAAGGTATCCAGTCTTAGTTATAAGACCACAAAAATCTTCCGTGTGTGTGTGTGTGTGTGTGTGTGTGTGTGTGTGTGTGTGTGTGTGTGTGTGAAGACCAGCAGACCAGCTTGGGTCACATAATTTAAATATTTAATTGATGATCACCTTTAAAAGGGAAACTTCTCCATTTAATCTAAGAGACAATTTGTGGCACATAACAATGTATGGCACATATTAAAAAAACGGATTTTCAAAGTCTCCTGAACCTAGGTCTTAGCATCCCTCTGTAGTGGACACTGCTGGAGAGGACATCAATCTTTTCTTCAGAATTAAGATTTTTAAAGGGTCATGAAGACTAGAGTAGGTCCAGCAAAAAGAGTTGAAGAAATAGGTTTGTCTGTTAAAAACAAAAAACCAAGAAACCCTAGATGTCAAAAAAGCAACAAAGGTGAATGTTCCCAGCACTCGGCGCAATGACTCTTGAGTGGATTTACACAGAAAAGTCATATCTGTGGCACGAAAAGAATTGGCTTCAGGTGAGCTGTTCCTAAGTACAGTCACAGGTGTTGCGTGACAGGTTGGAATGGAGCCTTCCAGGGACCTCACTGTAAAGAAGGAAAGGGGATTTTCTCTATGTCTTAGTAAATGTATACAAACAATTAAAAAAAAAGAAGGAAAGGGGATAGCTGGGAAAAGGTTTATTTTCTGTTTTCTGTGAATCACGTATGCAACCCTGAGATTGTCAATCCAGTCCATTGTTCACCTCCAGCCTTCTAAGTCTCCCAAAGCGGGAATCACATTCAAATACTTGTTCAGTTAACTCACGACCTACCAGATGTCAGGTCTAACATGCAAGGCATTGAAGGGGCAACCAATCAGACACGTTCCTGCTCTCAGCATTCAGAGTCTAGTGAGGAAGGCAGAGCTGGAACAAGTGATCCCAGAGTAATGCCTTGACAGTCATGGAGGCTCCACTGGTAAGAAGAAGTTAAGGGATGAATCAGCCTGGTAACTGGGAGGGAAAAGGAGGGGGTTCCAGGACACACAAACAGCTTGTGCATCCATCTGGGTCCTAAAATCCATCTCTGCACCTCCAGAACCCAGCACAAGGCAGATACTCAGCCAATGCTGATGGAAGAAGTGTGAAGAGAACAGGAAAGGGGAATTATAAGTTCAGGGAGGTGTCATTTGTAACACGGAGAAAGAATTAGAAACAGCAACAAAAAC
Source organism: Peromyscus californicus insignis (assembly GCF_007827085.1). NCBI lineage: Eukaryota > Metazoa > Chordata > Mammalia > Rodentia > Cricetidae > Peromyscus > Peromyscus californicus. Next base: position 81,924,267 of record NW_026294447.1, read on the forward strand.
ACACCAAGTTACGTAAAGCACTGTGTGGAATATATTCAGCTATCAGGAAAAACAATGGCCATATACACTTACATGGATAAACCAACAAGTGTATTATGATGAGAAATACAGAAAAGTGTAAAGATTAGAATACTTCAGATCCCTAAGTACTGACTTGTAAAATTAAACAATTAGCCATCTCACTTATATTCCACCCATAAAATTGCTAGCCCTTCCATTTTGAAGGCATTAATCCATCCAAATTCAAAGAAAGCCCATTCAGCCTCCCTTCACTCATTTTCAGGCCCCTTTGGAAGTGCAACATTGGGGCTGGTTCAATACTTAAAAGCCCATGTTGCTCTTGCAGAAGACCTGAGTTTGGTTCCCAGCTCACAACCATCTGTAACTCTAGTTCCAGAGGATCTGATGCCTTCTTCTGACCTCCACAGGCACCGGGCACACACAGAGTACAGAGATGTGCATGCAGGCAAAACACACATACACATAAAATAAATACATCCTTAATGTAATTCTTAAAAAGAAGTGCAATATTACTTCAACAGCGTCTTACAGCTTCATAACTGAGCTCTCCATTGCATTTTGTCTGTTGTCTCTAGCTTCTTGTAGGTGATCCTGACTGTAACAGGCTAGCCTAAGCACCAGCATAGAGCACCAAGGATGGAGCGGTACCTTATTATTTCCCACATTCCAAGAGATACATTTTTCCCATCACTGACATTTGAATTTACTGTCAGACCATTTTCCCTAATGCAATCAAGAAAAATCCAGTAAGATATAATTCTATTACAAAATTCTAAAATTTTGAGAAAAATAGCTTGATATCCTCACGTAAGCAGTACTAGAGATTTGTTAAATATAATTCTGCATACTTTTCATTTTTTCTTTCTTTTTTCCTTTTTTTTTTTTTCCAGTGTCTCACTCTGAAGCCCTGGTCAGCCCGGAACTCTCTCTCTGTAGACCAGGCTGGCCTTGAAATTGTAGTGATCCTCTTGCTTCTGCTTCCTGGGTGCTGGGATGAAACACGAACCGCCTCACCTGGTTTGAAAAGGTCTTTATTTAGTCTGTTTTTGTCATACTGGAGGGTGAAGGACTTGGGCCTGCAGGAGGAGGTAGGAGATGGGACTCTCACAGTCTTAGGTCAACAGCTAACAGGCTCCGGGGACCCTAGGAGTCCCACCTCCCACTGCTCCTGCCTGCTCTGTGGCTGTTCTCAGACACTGTGTTCTGACAGCAGGGGCTATGGAGCGTGACTGGGAGAACTGCGACCCCAGCTTTCTCTGCCAGGCGCCCATGATTTGCCAAGCTGTTAACGGAAAAGTTGGTCTGCCCAGCCTGGGGAGCAACGGTCCCCCAAACTTCACAGATCGCCAACGTGTTCTCATTCATGTATGGTGAGTCCCATGTGCATCCAAGTCCCCAAATCCCAAGCACGGACAATCAAAGGAGAGAAGGCTGATGGTGGTGACGGTCTACGGGCCTGCCCTTGCCCTTCACAGCGCATATGCTCCCCTCCCGAGGCTTTCTTGCTCAGAGAGGGAAAGGCAGGCGATTCAACTCTACAGGACCTTAGCCAAAAAATGCCAATCAGGAGAAGAAAGACTCATGGACAGGGTCCTCCCGAATCCAACATTTCTCGTCCGCTCTCCAAGAAAGAGGATACAAATCAGAATGATGTACCTCTGTTTCAATGTAGTTCTGTTAGTTAAGAAGAAGGGGTTGGGGGGGGGTGTGGAATCATCATCACAATACTTTATTTTTAATGGAGAATCGTTTCCCGGCAACTCTGCCCCTTCCGAAACAAGCGGGACATAATGTGTGCGAACTGACTGCAGGGGTGAAATCCATACCTCGGGACCCTCCCATGCCAAACCAAGTGGTACTCCAGCGAGCCGCAGGAAGAGGAAGCAGTCATTTCCTTGTCTCAGGCCATGCGAGAGAGAACTAACTGGCTGGCACACGGAGGGCCAAAAATAACCTCTAGCCCTCACAGAAATTGTTGCTAGACTCCGATCCCGAAGGCCGGATTCCCAGCACTATGAGGTCCCCAATCGCACCGTTATTAGAGATGGGGAGCACCTGTCTGGGATAGATGAGTGTTGACGTATTTCAAGAGTGGATATAACCCTTCTGATGTCCACATGCTCCTATCTTGCCCCACGAAAGAGCACTGACAAGCCTCTATCTTGTCTTCCTTTCTGAGGGCTCCCTCCAGCACTGCCAAGCACCCTGAACTGAGAGGTGTAGACAGACAAGTGGGGTCATCCACTGTGTCTGCATCCACAAGAGGAGAAGGGATGTTTGTTTAGTGGGCTGCCGGTGAGCCAGTGACGGGGGCGGGATCCAGTTGCAGAACGGTTCTTCCAGGTACCGAGGCGGTCTGCACATCGAGAGCAGATATGGAGCAGGCACACCGGTGGGCTGACCTCTACCAGCCACCGGGGCTCGTCTTGACAAACACCTCCAGGTCTAATGACCCGCTGGCTCCCGCCTCTGCATTTTTGTGCGGTGCGTGTACAGAAAGGGGGGCGAGGCAGGCAGATAGGCTGATGCTCTTCCGGATGAGAGGCAGGCAACCACTGGTGACCTTTGAACAGGCTAGCATCTCACCCTGAGCCCTGGAGAGGCTGGAGGAGAGGACAGAAGGGAGAGGAAGAGTGAGAGAATGCAAAAAGACAACGCAAACCGGAGTGACTCTCAACGTAAGCAAGCGGACAGCCATAGAGCATCACACGAATGCTGGCTACTGCCCCAGCCTATGCCTCGGGCGCACCGGACTCCAACGTTTGGGGACGTATCAGACACGCTATTGTGCATCCCTAACGAGTTGCTCTCTGAGCCTGTACGTCCTCGTCTGTAAAATGAAGACAATGACACCTACCTCGGCAGAACTAGTGGGAGATAAAGCGTTAAAAACGGGCACACAATGGATGCTCAACAAGTCCGGGAGGTAGGGTAAGACAGTGGAAAGGCTGACAGAATCCAAAGCCTGAGATCACTCACCAGGTCCCAGCAATGCTGTTAAGCCGCCAGATGCCTGCACAACATCCTGTTTCTCTGAGCACAAAAGTCAGCGACAAGCTCAGAGAAGCACCATGGGGGTTCAAAGCAGAAAATGCACACGAAATGGAACAAACACTCAAACTCTCTAAAGGGCTACACAAACAAACAATTTCTGAGGGGCCTCAAGCCTACACTTTAAAGAGCGCGAACCGATCTCAGTCCTCTCGGGAAGATTCCGTTGAAACTGAGGCCCAGCTTCAGAAGGAAACACTGTCAGTCGGCAACCAACAGTAACAGATATGACAAGTACTAAGTGACTGTCTACTGTGGGCCGAGCACTCTGCTGGAAACACAGGCAGAGAGGCTGCTGAGGGACTGGGCCCTCCTAGCCTTCACAAAGCTGACAGTCGTGGGGGTAAGTGATTGGTTGTAAGAAATCACACACAAACACTGCAGTCCACCACTATAGAACCATAAGGAACGATGGTGGAGGCAGAGGGTTGATCCTAACTGAGCCCGGAGGTTGGGTAAGCGTGAAGAAGGAAAGGTCAGAAGTCACATACCAGAGCTGGTGCCCAGCCCATCTCCTCACAGCCAACTGCAATTAAGAAGCTGCCAATAAAACTTCTGCCTTTTTATGGGGCCCATAAAGAACTGAAGAAGCCTCCCTCCATCTAAATCCAGTCTGCATACAAAAAGGAAAGAAAAGAAAGGTGTTCTGCTCCCAAGGCCAGCATCAGAGGCAGAGGCACTGTCATTACTCCCCTCCGTCAGTCACCAGACCCTGTCAGGCCACCTGTCTCTCCAGACACCACATGTGGTTGAAATGGTGTTTCTCACCCAGCCAACACTTTCTGGTCATTCAAAAATATTCTTTCCAGCAACAGATCCCCAAAGCATGTCAACCTGGACCGCATGGGCAGTCAGGTGCCTGCTCTGGTTGTGACACACCCCAGGGAGACATGCCCTCTCTTAGGAGACAGTCTCTTAGGAGCCCCTAAGAAGGAATGGTGTTGACAGGGGCAGAGGGCTGCCTACGGCATGAACGACAGTGGAGCCTTCTCTGAGGGAGGAACAGGAAGGACCTGGGCATTCCCCTGTGGGCTCCTTAGCTCTCTTGGCCCTAGATGAATCAACTTTGAGAAAGCAGTGAAACACCCTCCTTCCAGGGCCTATTAACTTCCTCCCCTCAACCCACTGCCTCAGCCACGCTCATTAAAGAGTTCACTCACCTGTTCCCTGGAAACCTGGGTCCTCTCTCCCTTTCTATTCCAGCAAAAGCAGTTGTCTCCTCCCTCGCTGACTGAATGAGCAACACGAGAGGCAGAAAGCAGTTTTAATGTCCAGCACTTCAGATCTGCCAGTCCACAGTGCTAGGGAGGCCATTAATGGTCCTATTAGGTGTCTGCTATATAAATCAAAGACTGGCAAGGAGGCCTCGATATAATGACAGGGACCCAGCACCTCTTCAAGAACCCATGGCAGGTGTCTTCCACCTCATTTTCTGCTTGACACTAACCACTGCTTCCAGGTCATTGAGACTAAGCCAGAGAACAGAGCTCCGCAAAAGTAGAGGTTTGGGGCTAAGCTACAGATGCTCCACTTGCATCAGACCCAGAAGCAGCACACTAAGACCAGCTGTCACCAGGACAACTGAAGAAGGCACAGAAGTACGCACTAAGTTATACTCCACAGGGCCTTGAAGACGATCAGAAGAACATCACTACACAGAGACCGTTTAGAGCCACAACAGCCCATCCCACCATCCCAAGGAAAACAATGAAATAAAAAGAAAATGCATTTTGTGGTCCCACCAGGATTTATTTCCTTCTTTTAGTCTGGCACAAAGACAGTGGGATGACATTTGCCAAGCCAAAACTCCCTCTACTGTTTTCAAGACACACACCCTCTGCTGTGGGATAATGCTTTTGTACACGGGTTTAATACTGATTGGCCAGTAACCGGACAGAAAGTATAGGCGGGGCCAACAGACAACGAGAATTCTGGGAAGGGAAAGAGCGAAGTCAAGAGACGCCAGCCCGCTGCCCAAGGAGCAACACGTAATGGGATGCAGGTAAAGCCACAGAACCCATGGCAACATATAGAGTAACAGAAATGGGCTGAGTTTAAATGTAAGAGCTAGTCAGTGAAAAGCCTGAGCTAATGGCCAAACAATTTTAATTAATATAAGTGTCTGTGTGTTTACTTGGGGGATGCGAGTAGGAGAGATTTGTCCCGACCGCCGGCCGGCTGGGACACAGGAAATTTTCCAACTACAACCCTCAGTTCCTCTTCCCATCAGTCCCTGGTCCTCGGGTCCTCACTGTCCAACCTCAGAAGGACACAATCATCTGTGAGCCGGTTTCGAAGAAAGGAGCAGCCAAAGCGAAGAGGCGGCTAAATTCCCAGGCCACCTAGACAACGCTGGAAATGACTTGTGAACAGGAGGCATCCACAACTCCAGCTGAGGTCTGGAAGAAAAGGTGAGGGCTGAGAAGCAAGTCACTTAATATCCGTCTTCGTCTTCGTAGTGGCTGTTTGGGTAACATGCAGAGCTGCAGGAAAAATCAGGCTCCCATTAACAGAACAGACGTGGAGCGTCTGCTTCCGATCGCTGTTGATGAGAAAGCCCTCCTCCTTCACTGGGCTCAGCAGGAACCCCCGGAATACACACAGATTTCAAGCTCTGGGCCACCAGAGTGGGCATGCACCTGCCTCTGCTGGAAGACGAGCTGCACCTTTGTGTTTCCTCCTGTCTATGGCTAGCATCAGCCAGGACAGACACCTGCTCTAGCCAAGCGCTGGACCTTGGACTGGGCTGTAGGTCAGTGCTGTGGTGTGGGTTTAGCATGTACAAAGCCCTGGTTTGGGTCTCCAACACCAAACAGCAACAGAAGCAGTGAGCCTCTTGGCAAAGTGACAGCTAATTTTGAAATATTTCCGAAGAGAATAGAACAGCCCAGTACTGCAGGTGGGGAAATTCCACACCACCTCAAGCTACTGTTTATGCAACTTACTCCACACTCTACACAACTAACTGCTTGTGCTGATACAGCCAGTCATGATTTTGCTTGCTTCTTCATTGTTTGACTGAAAAGAATGAAATCAAGCCAGAAGTGGTGATGTATGCCTGCAATCCCAACACTTGGGAAGCTGACGCAAGAGGATGATGAGTTTGAAGCTATTCTGGGCTAACACAGTGAGCTCAAGGCCAGCCTGAGCTACATTGCAATATTTTGTCTCAAAAAAAAAACCCATAAATTTAAAAATAGAAATATTGCTCAGGGTGGTAGTGCATACCTTTAATCCCAGCACTGAGGAGGCAGAAGCAGGTGGATAGCTGTGAGTTCAAGGCGTGAGTTCAAGGCCAGCTTGATCTCTCTCTTTATATATATGAGACCCTGTGTCAAAAAGAAAAGAAAAGAAAAGCAAAGTGCCGGGCGGTGGTGGCGCACGCCTTTAATCCCAGCACTCGGGAGGCAGAGGCAGGCGGAGCTCTGTGAGTTCGAGGCCAGCCTGGACTACCAAGTGAGTTCCAGGAAAGGCGCAAAGCTACACAGAGAAACCCTGTCTCAAAAAACCAAAAAAAAAAAGAAAGAAAAAGAAAAGAAAAGAAAGAAAGGTGGGTAGGTAGGTGGGTGGGTAGGTACATGGGTGGGTAGATAGGTGGGTAGGTGGGTAGATAGGTAGTGTTCAAGCATTGCAGAGGCACATACAGGGATGTACTGTGCCCTTCCTAGCCAGGGACCCATCCTACAAACTAACTCTGAGGTGTAACCTTAAAAGGCAAATACTCAGGAGTTCCCAGTCCAGTGGTCTGCTCAGATGTTCCAGTCTGGAGCAGAAATCTGGTTTGTGTATGTGTGCTCTGTGTGTGTGTGTGTGTGTGTGTGTGTGTGTGTGTGTGTGTGTGTGTGTGGTGTGTATGCACACATACACACATGGACACACACACACACACACACACACACACACACACACACACACACACACACACGGAAGCTTGAGGTCAACACCGTATGTCTTCCTCAGCCAGTTCACCTTACTCTGTGAGGCAGGCTCTCTAACTGAACTGGGAGCTCACTGGTTCTGCTAGCTAGTGAACCTGAAGAATCCACTCGTCTCTGCCCCCCCAGCTCAGGATTACAGACATACACCAGCACACTTGGCTTTTATGAGCGTGCTGGGAACTCAAACCTGGCTCCTCATGCTTACACAGCAGGCCTTCTACCCATGAGCCATCTCTCCAGTCCTTGGGACAAGTATCTTAACCTCGCTGGGCCTCAGCTGCCTTGGGAAGAGGGGATTATAATATGATCGATAGGTCCCTAAGGAACTATGAGGATTAGATGAATAAAAGCATGTGGAGCACTTAGCCTGACACCTAATTCATCTTCCCCCAAGAAGCTACCAGCATGGCAGACTATCCCATCCCACCCCTCCCCCTCCATTCATCTCATCTCTCCTCCCTCCCGACACCGCAGAGGAGCTCCAAGGCAGAGGCAGCATCGCTGCCTGCCGGATGTTTCTCCTCTTCAATATGCACGATTTGCAGTGGTTTCTCCACCATGGTCCCTTAATCTGTGGCTTACCCTTGCCCAAATACTGAAAGGTGCGCTTTCTGCGTGGAAAAAGGCTACACGTGATGCATTTCCCATTGAAGTCGAAGCCTGCACAGTCCAGAGAAACCAAGCACACTCATGGCTGTGTGAATGAACACAAGCCGCTTGGGAACATTGGTTCCTTCCTAGCTTCAAAGGGACAGCAGTGACAGAGACTCCTGAGGGACTGTCACTAAACATGCCTTCTGGAAGGGAGGCCATGTCTGTGTGAATAATTCAGCACGTGGTGCCCTAGAAATAGTGGAAAGAGGGAAATGATTAGTTAGGAAATAGACTAGAAAAGGGAACTGGAGGCACATGAGCACAGGCCCTGCTGTTGGGACAGAAATAGAAAGAAGCCCTCTTAGCAAGCTTCAGAAGGCCATTCAAGTAGGAGACAGAGAGACCAGCATGTGAGGCAGGGCACACTGGAGTCTAGCCTCAGCCACTCATGGGAGAGCCCAGAGCCATCGCTGTATTAAAAAACCAACCAAACCAAACCAAACTTTGTTCTGAATGACCGCCAAGGTTCCTCCAGCTTGTAGAGTGAGCCATCTGGACCACTGAAAGTGGACGGCCCCACGAGCAGGCCTTGGGAGAAAGAAGACTCACCCCAGCAACGGTCAACAAGTCAGGTCGGGGTTCATAAGGGCAAGTGACCACACTTACTACTCCTGCCACTCACAAGCAAACCAGCACTGCGCAGACCTGCCAGCTGCCCCGGCTGTACCTGCAGCTGTTGGATGGTCCCACAGCTGCCCCAGCTGTACCTACAGCTGTTGGGTGGTCCCACAGCCAGACTCTGTGGCCTGCTCACAAGGCATCCACCCAGCACTCACTCCACGAGGTCCACTTGCTTTTGATCTCTTAGTTTTTCATAAACATTAAGCTCTTGAACAAATGAAAGGGGAGATGGGAAGGATAGAGGGAGGAGATTAAATTTGTCACTAAAATCTGTTTTCAGTATTTTCACACCAGTCGATTGGTTACTTCGTGGGGACACCTGGTGCACAGTGAACCTCAAGCCCGCCTTTACTTCCTTCGTAGGACACATCTGTACCAGTATGGCTGAGAAATGCCAAGTACCATCTAGGTGAAACCTTCATCCTGCTTCCCAGGGGCTTGGTCACACCAGGTGACATTTATTTCCCTCTCTTACTAACATCCAGCATCATAAACAACAACTGTGGCAGTGGCCATGGATGTCATTAGAAGTCTTGGCACCAAGGGAACTTATGATCAGCCAGTTCGCTGGCCCTGTGAAATCAATCTATTGCTCTTCTGTCTCGAACCCCCCAGTTACCACCCTTCGGTGACAGGCCCTATGGTGTTGGGGTGGTATTCTCACCATTTTGAGATGGGGTGCCTTGCTGGGAAACACCACTGGAAATCAACATCCAACATGCACTACGGCATGCAGACCCTGTGTGGTATGATGTCAAGGCTCTGGCGGCACAGGACTCACGCTTGAGAACTGACTATCAAGGTCCTGAACCTCAAAAAAGCCACCAGCCCAGACAAGACTTCCACACATAAGATACACACCTAGAAACCATTTGTTCTGAATATCCCAGATGAGTTTTTGCCATTAACAGCAATTCTATTCATTCTGGCTTGACAGAGTCATAGACAAAATGCTTAAAACTTCTTCTGTACTCATGTATATTTTTAGACAAAATTTTGCATTTTTGAAGTGTGTCACAGGATGTTATATAATGAAGCATTACTATAAATATTGCTTAATGACAAAAGGCTAGATTTTTTTAATTCTCACGTTACGTTTGATTGAAGGAGAAGGTATAAAGAAATCTGCCATCCACCCCGCATTCTCTAGTCCTTGTTTGTTCCCCAGAACAAAGGAAACCTAACCGTCTAATCCTTGCATCAACTGGTAAGTCTTCTCTATCCAGTCCAGGGTCATATTTGCCGGTCACTCTCCAAGTTTGGTTTTTCTTGCTGTGATAAACACCATGACCAAAAGCGACTTAGGGAGGAACCGGTTTATTTCGTCTATGCTTCCCTGTCAGTCACAGAGGGAAGCGAGGGCAGGAACTACTGTAGGATCCTAGAGGCAGGAACTGGAACAGAAATCGTGGAGGAATGTTGCTCACCAGCTTGCTTCCCTGGGTTGTTCAGCCAGGTTTTATTTTTATACAACCCAGAACCACCTCCACAGAGGTGACACAGCTCCATTGGCCTGAGCCCTCCCAAACCAATCATTAATCAAGAAAATGTCTCCACAGACTTGAATACAGACCATTTGATGGAGGCATTTTCTCAGCTGAGGCGCCCTCCTTTCCAGACGAAGCTGGGGCGAGTTTACCAAACCAACACCCTCACCATTATGCTAAAGGCTTGACCTTTGTAAGATCCGAGCTCTCACTTGGGTTAAAATTGTTTGAGGCTCCTTCACTGCTTAATTGAAGTCGCATTAGGCGCTTTCCCCTGGCGATACTCTAGGCTCCAAGCCAGTCCTTTGATTTACCAAGCACCAAACCAGGTCACTCTGTCAACTGCTTCCCTGCGATTACTGGTAAACATGAAATCCAGGCATGGGGGTCTCAGACCTGCAATCCCAGCATTTGGGAGGCTGAAGCAAAGGATTACAATTTTTCAGGCCAGTCTGCACATAGGAGAACCTGCCTGAAAAAATAATAATAATAAAACAATAATAAAGAGTTGAACATGGAATCCAGCCTACTGTGTAAGCAGTAGGGAAAAGTAAACACAGTAAGCATATCTAAGGAGGATCAGAGGGGAAAAAAACACAAACAAACAAAAAAAAAAACCACCTCACTCAGAACAGTGTCTGAGCCACAGAGAAACAGGGACAAAATCACCTTCTCCAGAGTTGAAGTTCCCTGGCTGTGTTGAGGATGACACCACACAGTCCTTGGGCCCCAGTGTCTTAGGTGACACTCACTGGGAAAGAAACATGAAGCCATCTTTCTAGATGCCAATCTTCAACGAACCATTAAGGATCTGTCGTTATCTGTTCTCATGTGGTAACAACAGGTAAACCCTGGGGTTTAAGATACCACAGCGGACCCAGAACCCACTGGAAAATTCACACTGAAGAATGGAAAGATCTGTTGTATTTTCAACGGGGACTGTGACGCCTCCGCCCTGTGGGCTCTGTGCACAGCCACAGCAGTGACACTGACTAAGGGCGGGGTTCCTGTGGAAACACTTACAGGGCAATACTTCTGATCGAGTTGGGTCTTTGAAAAAAAAAAAAGAACAACAAAGGCTTCGCCCAAGAGTAGGGAGTAATGCAGCCCAATAGAAAGGCAGGCAACTCAGATTCCAACTAAGCCAAGCATTAACTGCCCGTAGGCAGAGATAAAAAGTCTGTCATTAACGGAAGGACAAAGCCTGAAGATAGGTAGGACACATTCTGGCATCTTCTGACCTCTAGAAAGGTGTCTACTGGTTAACTCGTAATCAAGGGTAGCTCTCCAAGCCTTTTCTAATGCTAGGAAATGACAAGCCACAACCATCAATGTCCATATGAACAAGGAGAGCACCATTACATGCTTTAAAAAATGTGATCCACCTCCACTGTCTTTCTACGTGCATTGAATGACGAGCTTAGACGTAAGCAGGGCCTTCTCTTCACTTGCAAATGAGTTTGGCTGTCCTGTTCAGAATAGCTGGACACCTACAACTCTCTCTGCCCCTCCTGGAAATTAGCCAAGCTGTACTGCAAAGGTAGGTATCAGGGCTCACAGCCCCAGAAGGCTACCTACACATCTCCCAACTACCACACAGACTTCTGCCAACTCCAGGGAAAGAAGAAAACCCTTTCTCATGCCTCCCTTCAAGGTATCCAATCCAACCACCACCTACTCGGCACAGCCAGAGGGGCAGCTGTGTCAGGGGCCAAACATCTGCCTTCAGGAAGCCAGTTCTACAGTGGTATGATCTAGGCACGTTTACTTTCAGAACACGCTCAGCTAGTGTCAGTCTGATGAAAAGAAAGACAGGTCAAATTCCAGGTGACAAATTCAAATCCTCAAGATGGAGACGAGGAAGGTGTGCGTACCACCTCCTGTCTGATTAATACTCACTTCCCCTGGGGGGCTCCAGGACCTACTTCCTTCAAGAAGTCTTCCCTGGGTGCTCAGAGTCACAATTCCCTATTTCTCTATAGACATTTCTATCCTGAGCTCAGTCACCTATGATGACATCATGGGTCCGTGCTGGCCCTCAACCAGAGGCCAACCTCCTGGAGCTCCTCCAGAGAGCACTGACTTGCTCTCCCCTCCTACAAAGAACTAAAGCCCATGTGGAGATGGGTGTGTGCTCAGGCTTGCCGGTGGGGGTTACACAGAGAGTGACATTTTTTCCTGCAGAACTTCTCCGCCCCTATCTAACATTGTACAAGTCCTCTGCCCTCCTCCTCCTCCCATACTCACTAAACATGAGTGACACATGAGCAGAGGCAAGAAAAGCTGATCTGCGGATGAACCGGGAAGTCGGACACGTGCGAGGAGGAAGAGAGATGGCCAGGGCCAGCCTACAGGGATCTTCTCCAGCAGCCTGAACTTCCCAGGGGAAGGGGAGCAAGAAGGTCTCCTGCAGAAAAGTGGTTAGTGTTGAGTCTCAGGAAGCTCCTTGGGACGGCACCGAGGAGGACTCATCTGAGACTGGAAAACTATTTTGTGAAGATCAGTTCTAAGACGAGGTCAATAATCCACAGGAAGACTATCCTTTCAGCCATCGTGTCTACGGTTCATCAATAATCCACACGGGTGATAAGGACATCAAAAAAGTATGATGGTCGCGGGAAAAGGGAAATACGCACAGGAAATAGTTTGCAATCCAATTCACCAGATTCTGCCAATAAAATGAACTGGGGGAAGAAGTAGTGGAGAAGGAAATGCACGCAATGCCACCCAGGTGGTGACTGGAATGACGGTGAGTGGGTTCTGATGGGAAATGGGTCGAGGAGCAGGTTAAGCACGAGGTGTAAGCGGGTGCTGAATCATGGACAGGTTGAGTTGGAGGTGTTCGAAGGGTGTCCAAGTGGGCCTGTGCAGAGAAGCACATTAGACCCCCAAGTGGTCTGCTCCTGTACCTGCCTTGGGTGGGAAACGCATGTGTCATAGATTTCCCCTCCTCCTAATCCCGTTAGGTGGTTAAAGACGACAGAGTAGAAAGCCCTTTGCCCTCTCTGACCCTTCCCATTTCTAGAAGCAGCGGTCACACTCAGTGGGAAAGCTGGAACACGGGGCTTTTGCAGTCCCTGGCGCCAGGGCAACACAGTGCAGAGCATAAAAAGACAACGTCACTGGGATGTGTAAGACAACAAAGTGAGGGTGAAACTCCAAGGAGCGAGCGAGCGTCAGCCCTTACGATGTCTGATGGGTGATGGGAAAGGTGCGAAAGAAAAATACGGAGGAAAACATCCCAGCAGTAAACACTGGAGAAACACACAGAAACGAAAATGCAAAGACCCCGAAAGAGAAAGAAGCAGCCACGGAGACACAGAAGAGAAACCAAGAGCCACTGAGACACGGAAGAAGTAACAACCCACAGGACGCCATGGGCATGCCTGGGCTCTGCCGAAGCCGAGACCTCACACCTCACCTAAGAGAAGGCTGAGAGCTGCCGGGAAGTAATGCAGAGAGGGCGGCTCTTTGAGGCACTTTCTCTTTGGGGAAGAGATGGAGACACCCTGTAGCCCACCTCCGAAAGGCAGCAAGCCAGGCCTAGACAGGGCTGGGTCACTTGTGCAGCTAAAGCCAGGGAGGCTGTTTGGGAGGCCTGGATACACTTATAAAGGAAGGAAGTGAAGCAGGAGGGGAGGCTCAGTCCAGAGAGAACACAGAGGGGATCCCACGAAGCAGTGGGGGAGGGTATGCCCAGGAGAGGAAGGTGGCCCACCCCAAGACTGCCAGCAACTGAAAGCTGGGCGACAACAGAGGACAGTCTGCCGGTCAGCGAAGGTGTTCACCCTGTGGACTCCGGCCTTCTGGGAACACTGGCACACTTCCCTACGGAGAATCTGAGTTCTGGGAAAGAAACCCGTTCTCCCCTATGTTAACTCTAGTCTGGGAGCTTCCTGAACAGTGGCCTGGGTAAGAGGAAGGGGAAGAAGTGAAGGGTCTGCCTAAGTCTGAGGCAAGCTCACTGGTAGGCGAGGAGCTTGAGCTGAGGGGAGACTGCTGCATCTTCCAGTTCTCTGGGGGCGGTTCCTTCCTTTTGACATGACCTCCACCAACACACAGCCGTTCAAAACTATAACGGAGGGCTACTGGTTACATGACTCAGTGGGCAAAGACACTTGCCTGCTGTGGATATCATTCTGTGTAAATAAAACACTGATTGGCCAGTGGCCAGGCAGGAAGTAGGCGGGACAAGGAGAGGAGAATTCTGGGAAGTGGAAGGCTGAGTGAAGAAGACACTACCAGCCGCTGCCATGACAAGCAGCATGTGAAGACACCGGTAAGCCACGAGCCACGTGGCAAGGTATAGATTAATGGAAATGGATTAATTTAAGCTATAAGAACAGTTAGCAAGAAGCTTGCCACAGCCATACAGTTTGTAACCAATATAAGTCTCTGTGTTTACTTGGTCGGGTCTGAGCGGCTGTGGGTCTGGCAGGTGAGAGAGATTTGTCCTGACTGTGGGCCAGGCAGGAAAACTCTAGCTACACTTGCCACCAGGTCTAACGACTTGAACTCAATCCCCGAGACCCACACAACGGAGGGAGAGAACGCGTCCCCACAAGGTCCCGCCTTTGGGACCTCCACGTGTGCCATGACACACAGGGGACACACTTGAGTGCACACACACACACACACAAAATCCACGACACACAGGCATCCACACACGTGGACACACACACACACAAAATAAACAAATGAATGTCAGTTTTAGAATTTATCAACAGCGATAATGGAAAGAATACTGACGAAAAGGCTCATGTGACGTCTTGAGTGACTTTCCAGGATCGTGTTTTGTTTTGTTTTGTTTTTTTCCAGCTTAAAACAAAACTGGGAGTCACAACGAGGGAGTCACAATGTCCAACTGTAATCCCAGCCCTTCCGAGGCTAAAGCAGGAGAATGGCTGCGAATGTGAGCCAATCTGGAAGTCACATAACCGGTGTTTAGACAACCCGTACTGCGCCGCAGGACCCTGCCTAAAAGAACACCCTAACATTATCTAAAAACGAACAAATCGCAATTTTATGTGCGTAAGGTCCCTGCAGAGCCAAATCATAACAAACAGCGTCAAAATGACCCTTGAAAAACTCGGTGCTGAAGGAAAATGGAAACTGGAGTACTGAGGCAGCAGCTTCAGGAGATCTGGGAGACAAGGAAGGGTAGCTTGAGGACCATGCATGTAAATGGAAATCATCGCCTCACGGCGGTACCTCGGCGTAGCTTAAGCCTCTCACGGGTGTCCTGTTTTCATGAGGCCCACTGGTATATTCTGGTCATCGGATGCAATGGGCAATGTTCGACCTCTCCACTTTTCCTGGTTTGAAATCTATTTCCTATCATTCAAACTAAAGTTGTTAACATTTTATTGGAGGGCCAGAAACGTAGCGAGTCATTTCATGCACCATTTACACTTTATTTAAACAGGCAAAGGACTAAAATACATTCTGGGATCACTCTCTGTTAACCATTCCTCAAGGTTCTCCAGACATCACACATGTCCCACCCCTGAAATATACTAACGTCTACATCTGAAAGATGCATTTCTAAATGAAACCTTTCAGCTCGTGGAGAGGGCGGCGCTTAAGTCCCCATTCACACGCAAGAACTGAGAGCAGTGAAGAATTTTTCCTTCTGCGATTCTTTGCGAAACCTTGGCACGTAAAGGCACTTCACCAGATGCTGAGAGGAGGCTGCGGATCCCCAGTGTTCACACAGAGAGCACTGCTTGGGGGGGGGGCTGAAAATAGCAGGGTCATCAACCAACGTCAGGGCAAAGAGCCACAAACACATTCTCATTCACCCCAGACATCTGCCCCAGCAGCGCCACAGCAAATCAATATATCCACAGTCCAGGTACAGGACACGCATGATAAGAAGGCCAGCGGCCCAGCAGGGACGCAAAACAGTCCACTCACAGAGACTTCTGAACAGCTCCACCAAGAGCAAGCCTTATTGTGCCCTACCTAGTGGGGGAGCAAATGGACTTTTGTTCTGAAATTTTAAATGAGCACAGCTCAGAAAATGCTAATATAAAATCAACAGAAACACTAAAGACCCAAAACAAGTGTGCGGGCAACAGATGAAAGTCCAGATAATCATATTCAAGATGAAGGCTAAAAGCAGTTCCCAACTTTCTGAAAACTCCATAGGAACTCTTGGTGCTCTTGATTTCATCCACAGATCCACTTTCAGATGGTCCACTTTTTAAATTGGAGTCTCCCTCCTTGAGAGCATGACTGAACAATGCAGCCCAATGAATCAAAAGAAACTTCTTTTATTTCCATTGGAAGAGGCTGTTTAGAATCACTCCCCTTAATTGCAACAATAAAAATGTTTGCTTCAGCTTTTACTGCAACTGTATTTCCTCCTGGCTTGTTGATTTGCACTACCTCTGAGCCTCCAGTATGCCCAACACTAAATAATGAAGCCAGAAGACTCCACTAACAGCTTTCCATCAACTAATGTGGACCAGCTTTGCAGCTATACACATTGGGAACTTTGCTTTCCCATATTCCTTGTAAGAACTCTGAGTGGCCATTTGTACAGGATTTACCCCAAATCCCTAGGAAGCCATCTTTCCTTCTAGAGGGAGCTAGAAGTACCTGTTGGTTTCTATTACTCAACCTCAAATATAAAGCAAAATAAGAAAGTTGCACTCAAAACTCCCTTGTAACTCTAAAATTTTGTGTAAATACATAAACTGTTTTCAACACAGACGAGAAAAGAACCTGGGCTCTTGACTATATGTAGGCACTGAGGGTGGAGCAGTGGCCATGATGGCGGCTTTAACAATGACTTTGTTTTCTGTGCTGGTATATATAACTGTGCTAAAGGTTCCCGTAAGTCCATCCTGAATTCTCAAGTGACCCTGTGAAGTAGGCACTGACAGGATAGAAAGCTGAGGCTGGGGGCTCAGGCAGTGGCTCAGTGAATAAAGGGCTTGCCGTAGCATGCAGACATGAGGATCTGAGTTCAGATCCCCAACACACAGGTAAAAGGGCAAAGTGTGGCAGTGCACGCGTAATTCAAGGGCTGGGAGCCGTAAATAGAGAAGGCTCCACAGCTCCCAGACCAGCCAGCCAGCCTCACCAATCAGTGAGTTCCACATTCAGTGAGAGAGTGTCTCAGTAAAGAGAGAGGGGGGAGGGAGGGAGAGAGAGAGAACCACAGAAGATATGCTCACATGCACACACACTCACCACAAACACAGGTACACACACAAACCACACATACACATATATACACCACATACACTTCACAGAGACACACAAAAACACACTGAGAGAAGAAAGAAAGAAAGAAAGAAAGAAAGAAAGAAAGAAAGAAAGAAAGAAAGAAAGAAAGAAAGAAAGAAAGAGAGAGAGGGAGGGAGGGAGGGAGGGAGGGAGGGAGGGAGGGAGGAAAGGAAGGAAGGAAGGAAGGAAGGAAGGAAGGAAGGAAGGAAGGAAGGAAGGAAGGAAGGAAGGAAGGAAGGCTAATGGACAAATGGATGAACAGACAGATGGACTGAAGGCAGACTGACTTGCAGGAGTTAAACAGCTCAGTTGACAGGAGGCAGACTTGACCATGGACCCTGCACCTGGCTGAAGCCCAGGCATGGCACCGTGACGCGCTGTTCCAGGCGGCAGCCATCTGACAGCGCCCTCAGAGCCCACATCTGAGCATCAGGCCACAAAGACTCTGCATCCCAACTTACGTGACTCAGACAGATGCTCAGGTGTCCCTCTATACTCAACCCAGACTAAGTGGATGTTTCAAGGGGAGGTCAGTTATACTATTTTTATATAATCGATATTTTTTTTATATTTTTATATATCAAATTTTCCATAATATTTCCCTTACCCAAAACTATTCAAAATTATCCAGAGATAATTCATAAAATTGTATCAACCAAGTAAGTGAACTTTCAAAAGGAAGCAAGAATAAACTATATGTAATTATTCTTAATAAGAATCTTACTTGTGTTAATTAATTAATCAATCTGTAAATTTATTTAGAGCCCTATCAATTGTACCACCACAATACAAGTATCCCGTCCCTTTACATTATTAAAGCTTTCCATTAATACTTATGAGTTCACAGGAAAAAAATGAGAAAATTTAGAATCTGGAACAAAGTTCTGACTTTTTTCTCTCTCGACCATGTCTCGAGGCCTTCAGAGATCACAGCACCGAAGCAGACACAGACAGAAGCCGATCCTCGGGTTTGATAAGCACCCGCTTCTCTGATGCCATCTGAGGAACAACCACAAGACTGCACCTCCCCCGTCCTGAGAAACTTTCTCATGGCCACCTTGAAGTGCTGAGGTCCTAAAAGCATTCTTTCCTGACGGTGGCTGTCGACATATCCATCCCCTCAGCAGATTAAAAGCAACCGAAGCGATTGTTTCTCGGGGGCCTACTTTGTGCCGGGCATGTTTGAGGTATGGTGTGACACCCAAGCTAGAGGCTGCCAGCACTGGCATCCCTCTCTAGAGAAGAAGATTCACAGCCAGAGATGGAAGGGACCTGTCCCTTGTCACACTCCTGTGAAGCAGCAGTGTTGGACAGTGGCCCTGAGCTGGCCGCCTCCAGCTCCACCCTCTCCACCATCCTGAACTGGGTCTCAAACACCAGGCTGCTCTCTTTCTGCCTGGGACCCTTTCTCTAACCCTCCCACAGCTGCTTGTTTTGTGTCACTGGCCATGAGGATGTCACCTTGTCGTGATTGAGCTGTCTCTCTGACCATTCTGGGCGAAGCAGCCCTGACCCTCTCATTTAATACCGCCCTGCCTTGATTTCCCCACTTAAAATCTCTGTAAAATTTGTTATCGCTCAGTCATTTGCTCCCTAAGTTACTATTTTTGACCCAGTCTCCTGTAGCCCGGACCGGCCTTGAACTCACTATGTAGCTGAAGATGACTTTGAATTTCTGATCCCCCTGCCTCTGCTTCCCAAGGACTGGGATTACAGACATGTACCACCATACGCAGTTTCGGCCATGTTTAGGATCCAATCTGGGGCTACCTGCAGGCTAGGCGGGCTTCCCCCAACTGAGCCCCATTCCCCACCCTCCCCTATTGCTGACGTCTCTTTGTGCAGGCAGCAGCTCCGTGAGCTAGCAGTTCTGGGTTGTGTATACACTGCTGTATGGACCCCCCTGGAACACACCTGGGCACACAGTAGTGCCTGGCAAACACCTGTGAGTGACTGGGCATTCACGCGGCCCCTCCCCACACGGAGGTGCAGTAGAGAAAGAATGTTGGCCCAAAGTGCAGAAGGCCAGATTCTTCTGTCACCCCCTCCTCCACCAGTCAGGAGAGGGTTCCCCAGATGATCTCCCCTCAGCTCAACTTCCAATATCGTATCATCTTGTTGGGTGAAAGAGACCCAGGGTACAGAAACCCCAATTCCAAAGGGAAGAGAAACGCAGAATTGCCGCCCACCTCACTGGTTTCTCTTGCACTGACACCCCAATGCTGTTACAGCTCCCAAAGAATGTGAACGGTTTAAGCAAAGTTACAGAACAGACAAACCCTATTTCATTTCACAGGGGCAAGTTTAGATTTTTCAGAAGATACCAAACCAAGGTCACTCGACATGTCCTAGTTTTACTTAAAAAAAAAAAAAAATTATCTATTGCAAACTTCAGAGCTCGCACTCAAATACAGAGGCTTTTGAAAATACTTAGATAACATGACCAAATATGCCCAAAACCAGTTATTATCTACTACAGTCCACCAGGAGCCAGAACTAAGGGAAAACAGAGCTTTTAAAGCACAACCTTAAATGTATAGCTTCTCTCTTTTTTTAAACTGGCCAACTGTCTCCTAAGATTAATAGGAGTAGAGGTGTCTTCCAACACAAGGAAAAAAAAAACACTAAAACCACACCATGGGAGGCCAGATTCATAAAAGCCTGAGTTGTGATACATTTCAGTTGGGTGTTTTTACCTGACACTCTGTTATTCAAAGTCAGGTGCCAGGGGACCACTCATCAGGTGACATTATTCCCAGAATGTGGTCAGAAAAAAACATGTGCATATTTTTCTAGAAATAGAGTCCATAGCTTTTACCAGCCAGGGCACTGAAATGGTTTCTGAGCCATCTGCTCAATTTAAAACCTGCTCTCCGCTCTGCCACCAGGAAACACAAACGCGTCGACATGTCTGAGAGACTCGAGGCTGGTGAACACAAGAACCTTTTCATTTAGAAAATCATGCTAACACATGCATGACTTTTAAGGTGCTCTTCTGAGAAGAACTTCAAGGCCTGAAACCAATCTGGGCATTGATTGGTAGACGGATCTCCAGAAGGCAGAATGGAGCATTGTGTTCATCGTTCAACGGAACTACAAAAGTCAGAGGCTGTTGGAAGAGGTGGGATTGGGGGGTGGGTTGGAGGGGAGGGCTGGAAGGTGGGAGGAGGGAGAACAGAGGAATCCGTGGTTGGTATGTAAAATGAATAGAAAATCTCTTAATAAAAAAAAGGCAGAGGCTGAAAGGGGCACAGCACTCCACTCATCCATGCCTCTGACTGACATCACAGGCAGCGAAGGTATAGCCCAGCAAGGAGTCAGAGGCCACACAATACCACAGGTAAGTGCTACAGATGTGCAGGGGCAGCGTTGCGCCTGTGCACGGGATAAACACGACTTAAAAATGAAAACGCAGCCTATGGTTTTAGTTTGTGCAGAGACTGAAGCCTGGGTCTGAAATTAGGTTCACAGGGCCGGATACAGAACATGCTCACACTAGCCCCAAATGACTTGGTTTATTAACGCAATTATGAGGGGCTCGTGTTGACCATGGTTCTGTCCTCTGGCAAATTTCTTCCCTTTTAACCCCAAGCACAAACCAAACACTGCTGCTAACCCATTAAGCATTCCTCTGCCTGTGAGGTCGAATGTGTACAAGGGTAAAACACAAAACCAAAGGAGCCTTCGAGAAGGCAGCAAACAGTCAGAGCGCTTCTGGTGAGTCATCTGTGAAGGGTCTTTCTACCACACCAGTCCCCTGTGCTTCGACGGCCAGGGCTCTGATTCATGGGGTCCTATGGGAACAGACTGGCATCGTAACTGTGATGGAACCTTTCGGATTCCTGCTTTACAAAATTCTTCAGCACAGCACAGCACTGCAGTGCTGTGACAGCCAAGACCCTTGAGCTCCTTCCTCTGTCTAATTAAAGCATTTGTCCTGAAGTGATTTATTGTATTTGTCGTTACCTAGGGTGGATATATAGACTGGCGGCTTTAATGACCCTGCTCATGAGAGTGACTTCTATCAAAACCTTAAACAGTGGGATGTTCTCATTCTCTCTTCCCTCTCTGCCTCTCTCACTTCCCCCTCCCTCCCTCTGTCCCTCTGTCTCTCTATCTTTGTCTCTGTCTGTCTCTCTTTGTGTCTCTCTGTCTCTGTCTCTGTCTCTCTCTCTCTCTCACACACACACACACACACATACACACACACACACACACACACACACACACACACACACACACACACGAGTAAACAGGGACGTAACTTACAATTGCCCCCACAGAACAAGAAGTGCATTACTGTAAATTAAGAAATACAACCACATGGCTTGAAAGGAGGCCTTACCATAATGACTTCAGTCTGATCTTAAACCAAGGAAATAACACCAGCATCATTGTTGATGCTGGACAGGTCGCTCACACACAAGCTAAATCCTCTCCAAACTTGAGCAACTTAGATGTGGGGCCAATTTAATTCTTAGGAATCACTAACTTTGATGAGACATAATTCATATTGACTGCTTAAAACCAACCCAGTTACTCCTAAAGGGAGGAAATGACATCATCGCCTGAAGCATGGAGGCAGAGGCTGTACAGACGGAAGGGTCCTCAGGGATAGCCTGGTGCAGTCTTCTGTTGAAACAAGCCAGAAAGCTGACACTCTGATAAGTGGAGACTTGCCTGAGATCCCAGCTGACAGGGGACAAAGTCACACGCTGAGCCCTGTTCTCCCCCGACTCGTGATAGACCACAGTCCTCACATACGCCGTAAGCTGTGGACTAAAACACAGAGCGGGGGCTTGCCTGGTGTGCGCAAACACTGGGTTATTCCTCCGCACTATAATGTAACAAAATAAAACGCAGAGTCTTCTCATGGGGTAGTTGGTAATATACTAGTTTCCCAACCTAATTACTGAGAAGCCAGCTTCCCTGAACAGGACACAACTCTACAGATCTAAAGAGGTATCTCGATAAATACAGATGTAGTGTATTTACAAATTAACGAACATCTTAACAAATCTAAGTAAATATACCTCGATCTGTGCACACAGTATACAGACATGGATTGTGCTCACGTTTGTGTGTCACACTTCCTGTGAGCCACCCATTGCTTGGGCTGGAATTTTGGTTCCCACATTCTGAAAACAGGCTATAGGGTCACAAACTCAAACCCTCCCAGGACTGAGAAGGCTCTGACTCAAAGGGTTGCTTTCGTAACAGGGAGGGAGTGGTGGAGTCGGCGGCCAACCGGAGTGTCACAGCACTCAAGGGCCTCGGTTTCTGTGTAAAAACGTTGGTGCCACCGAAGGAGTACACCTGCAGGCTGTCTGCAGGCCTGCCAGCTGCCAGGCTCGCCGTGGCGGCTCCGAACCAGGTGATCTTGCAGCTCAGCCTCTAGGACCCTCTTCAGATGCACACGCAACGTGAGGTGCGTTAGGACTCAAACGCAGTGCTGACTGCTTTCCTGCCCGTGGGAGTCAGAAGTACGGGCAGGATATTTGCTGCTAGCAAAACGTGATACCTTCCCATAGTTTCCAAAGATGGAAATACCTCTGAGGGGTCAGAGGTACTGAAGACCTTTTCACCCGTGATGTCACCTGGAGAGAAGCCTCAGGTCAGAAGTTCCTGTTCCTTCTCAGGGAAGATTCTTCTGTCATTTAAGCAAAGTCGGAATGGGCCGCATCTGCTTCCCCCACTGACTCTCAAGGGTACAACATCAAGCCGTGCCCGCAGCTCGCCCTCCACGGTAGGCATGCCCAGCTGGGCCTTGGCATTTCAGATGGAGATGTGTCTGTTACACTAGCTACTTCAAGACCAAAGAAGATTGCTCAGTCACTTGCCCACTGTGACCTTGAAGCCAAGGGGAATCCAGGGAGCAACGAACAGGAGCAGGGCGAATCAGAGAAGGTTCTCTGGGACAGTAGTGTCTGCCATGGGGGCCTGAAGCATGGGTAGGAACTGGCACAGTGGATGGACCTATGCAGAGCTGGAAGGCTTTCACTCTGAAGAATGTGGACTAGAGGGGGGGGACTCAGGACTCAAGAGGAAAACAGCAGTAAAACAAAGGAGCACATCCCAGACCAAACTAGAGACTTTCGGCTTCTCTGATCCGGTTGAGAAACCAAGGAAGAGTTTTAAGTTTCTGGGTGGCAACTGAGAAAGGTCACTCTGGATATCAGAACAGTAAGAATGGAAAGCAATGGGTAAGAGACTCTTCCCCTTGGGCTCCATTTTTCCTTACTTTCTAATACGAGAGCACTTAACCATCCACGCACAAGGGGGACATGATAGCCAACTACCATGCTGCAAAAAAACAGAAAAAAAAATTACAGAAGACCCCAGGTACTTACTTCCCTTACTCTAACTGCTACCCACCTCATAAAAATGCACCCCCTTCTGCCACCACTGTTCTCTTTTCCAGACACCCTCCAGATACCACGCTACACAAGGCCATGATTCAGGCTCCACCCACCAACCCCAGTAGCTCTCCAAGGCGGAAGACGTGCACTTCTTGCATATGCCTCCAGATTCAACACTAGGCTCAAAAACAGCCGCTGGGAGAAACTACCAGGTATCACCAACGTAAAAAAAAAACAAAAAAACAAAAACAAACAAACAAAAAAACCACATAGATTTTTAGAAGGAATAAAGCAAGGAATTTTTCATCTGTGCTGGTTTGCTTTCTGTTGCTATGATAAAGACCACTACTAAAAGCAACCTGAAGAGAAAAGGGTTTGTTTCATCTTACAGGTAACGTTCATCACTGAGGGACGTCAAGGCAGGAATATGGAAGCAGGAACCAATGCACAGGCCATGGAGGAGCTCTTCTTGCTGTTTTTTTGTTTTGTTTTGTTTTGTTTTGTTTTGTTTTTTAATAAAACTCAGGACCACCGGCTTAGGGGTAGCTGTGCCCTCCTACACCAGAAAACTAGCCAGTCCACCATGCATAGCATTTTCCATTCAACTAATTGTGTTTATAGTTAGAAGTCCTCAACAATGCAACTTAGGGTCCCAGATGGCTTTACTTATAACTTATCTTGTGTACTTAAGGATGCATTATTACCTGCTTTATACAGACTCTTTCAGAAAATAGAAGGGAAAGAAACATCTTAATTCATTGTTTGAAATAATACCAATGCACAATGAAGGCATTCCAAACCAAGACAGCTGCAGGCAGGTATCCTTCTTCATGACCTTAGATGCAAAAGCTTTAAATTGTAGTCAATTAAATCAAACACCACAGCAAGCAGAAAGTACATCATAATCAAACAAGGGTTATATCCAGGACTCTAAGGCCGACTTAATGTTTGTAGAGTGGCCCGTGGACTCCTTGTGTGGACAGCGTCAAAGTGAAGGCTTGTCTGATCACCTCAATAGATACAGAAAGAGTATTTGAGAAAATGAACCATCTATTCAGGGTAAAGTTTCTCGGCAAGTTAGAACCAGGAAGAAATCACGTCAACTCAATAGAGGCCATCTATACATACCCGCTGTCACCCTCCCACACAGCTCTTAGGAATGTCAAAGACCGCAGCCCTGTTGGAAAACAGTATGGCTGTCTTTTAAACATGTACTTACTGTATGACTTATCTACCGTTAAATGTTTACCAAGAGAGAGAAAATCATTCATAGTAAGACTTGTGAGTGACCGTTCACAGGAGTTTCATCTGTGATGCTCTCAAACTGGAAACTCATTTGCAACAATCAGGGATGCTTAAGTAAACTGTGGTGTATCCATACTGACAGAGACGGATGAATCTGTGATACATGCAGCCGAATCTCCAAGGAATTCTGCTCTGTGGATGGGCCAGACCAACTTCTCTCACACCCACCCTACCCCAAAAGAACATATATGATTCCATTTATGCAAAGTTCTGGAAAATGAAATTAAGGCCATGGCGACAGGAAGCATACCGGTGGATGTCTGGGAATGAGGGAGAGATAGAATATAATGGAGGCACAGGTGAAATATTTATTATTTTGACAGTGGGGGTGAGTTCACACTTACCTAAATATGCCAAAGCTTATCAAGTAGTTCACTTGACAGAGGTGCCTCATGTTATATTTCAGTCATACTTCAGGAAGACCGTAGACAAACAGTCAAGATTTATCATCTTTATTTTGCTGAAAGTGTAGAAAGGATGCTAATGATGATGGAATTGAGCCAGCTCTGACTCTGGGAAACAGCATTGCTTCCTCAGAGTCGGAGCCTAGAAAACCCCAACTCAATAAGATCACTTTACTTCGTTAATTTCTGATTTTTGGACAGTTTCATTTTCTAAATTGTCACTCAGATTTTTGTTTTTGTTTCTGTTTTTCTGCTTCTTCCAGAACTTCTTTGTTTTGTATAATTTCTTGAACTTCGGATTAGTCAAAGTCCGCTGAAGGCACCATTTCCTTTTTTCCCCTCTGGTATCTGCTTTTGTTTTCTGACTTTGCAAATGGAGCCTGCTAGCTAA
Source organism: Peromyscus californicus insignis (assembly GCF_007827085.1). NCBI lineage: Eukaryota > Metazoa > Chordata > Mammalia > Rodentia > Cricetidae > Peromyscus > Peromyscus californicus. Next base: position 81,949,734 of record NW_026294447.1, read on the forward strand.
AACTTGATGCCCGGTATAGAGGGCTGAAGGAGGCAGGGGGAGCTGGAGGCTGCGTCATGGAAAGACCTTGGCACCCCCTCAGGAAGGAAGGACCTGCTTGGCGGGATCCCAGCCCGCTTTCCTGTTCAGCCTCCTGAAGACATTCTGTTCTGTGTGGAGGGCGGCTCTCTCAGTTTCTTTGAGATACCCGGTTGATAGTCTTCTCAGGTGAAGCCGCCTGCTCACCCGCGGGCAATCATCGATCTTCTTTTCACTTGGTTGCTGGATCCAGGCGCATGAATTTTTTACACCCCAATTTTTCTATATTTTCTGCCACTGGGTTTATTCTCTTTTGTACTTTGTAATGCAGTTACTCATTCTCATGATTGATATATTTTTCCCCCTGTCTGAGCCAGCTGTAAGGAGTGTCTAACACTGACTGGCTTGCAGTGTTTTAGGGGAATGTGGTTTAGAACCTCTAGGGAGGTCTGTTCTAGTGTCTGGATTAACTGTGCCGTCCTTCCATTGCATTGGAAGATGGATTTCGCTCTGGGAAAGCTGGTTGCTTTGTCATGCAGGTTATGGCTTGGATGGATAGCTACCCTTCCCAAGAGCGTGTTCTCAGGTGGATACCCTTCTCAAGAGCGTGCTCCCTGTCCTGTCCTGTTGTCTTGTCAACCTTAATCGGACTGCTCTTATCACTCTCTGAGATCATTTTGTTAGTCAATTCCTTTATTAGACCCCCTCCTTTTCAGTATTGGGGATTGAACCCATGGATTCACCCAGGCTAGCCAATCTCTCCATCACTGAGCTACTCTGCTAGCCATCCCACCTTGCTTCTATGGAGCATAAACTCCTGGGAAGCAGGGTACTGTTTGAACCCCAGCGTTGTGAACAGCTTGTGGTGTGTGACATTAAATATTTGTCAAAAACAAAAACAAAAACAAAACACACAAATATATAAAAGAAAGAAGCTTCGTGTGACTTTGGGATAAATAAAGTAAATACGTATTTGGGTAATATTTTTTTCTTTAAACATGTCATTCATGTTTTAAAGCCAGTCAGTGTTGTACCTGTTTAATCAATGGCATACTCACGTGAGCTTGAAAGATCGGGTTGGATGTTCATGCCCAATGAATATGTTAGTAGAATGGCTACTGACTTTGGCCTTTCCAGTGGGAACAGACTATATTTTGTGTTTTGTTTTCATTTGTATCCCCTTAGTGATCAGGATCATGGAGTATATTACAATATGCTATTTCCTACAGAACAGAGGTACTTATTCAAACCCTGTGGCCCACTTTTAAATTGCACAAATTGGGATTTTTCTCATTACTGTTGAAATTTTAGTTATTATTGCAAGTGCCCTGCCTAAATCATATTGTGCAATTATTTACCCCCAGATACTGGCTTGTGTTTTTTTCATATTCTTGGACATCTTTAAGAGGTAATTTTTAAATTTTACAAAGCTTGATCTTTTTAATAATTGGGGCTTTGGGGTCGCCATCTTTTCTTCCTTTTTTTTGAACTCGAGATTATAAGATTTTTTTTCTGCTATAATTTTTTAAAGATATTTGGCAGGCTCTTACTTTAGGTCTATACCATTTTGAGTTAACTTTGTACGTGGTACGGGATAGAGGTCAAGGTTTCTCCTCCTCCACATGGCTACACAGCCCAGTCACTTGAGAAGATTGACATGTCCCCCACAGAATTGTCTTCTTGGCACCTTTGTTAAAAGCCAACTGATGGTTCATGGGAGGATCTGTTTTTAGACTCTTGTGTTCCGCTGGCAACACTACAATAAACTCTAAGGTCAGATAGTGCAAATCCTTCAAGGTGTTCTTTTTAAAAATAATTCTTAGACCAATATAGGTCCTTTATCTCTCTGTATAAATGAGTATCAGTCTATCAATTTCTATGACAAGCCTTGCTGAGATCATGACAGACTGCTTTAAATCTACTGAATATTTTGGAAGAACAGAGTTCTTAATAATTCAGAATCCTCCCAGCCATGAATACATCATACTCTCCATTTACTTAGATGTTTATTTCAGCAATGTTTTATCATTTCCACTGAAAAGGTCTTGCGTCTATTCTATCTAATTCATCCAATTTCATCTTCGATTTTCTTACACGTGATATTTTTAATTTCAGTTTTCAGTAGTTCACTGCTAATAACATAGAAACACAATTGATTTTTGTGCATTAGTTTGGATCCTGCAAATCGACTTTGTTGGTCCTCCAAACTTTTTTTTTTTTTGGTCTGCAAATAAAGATGGTTTTACTTCTTCCTCTGTAATGTATGAACATTTTCTTTCTTGAAACTTCCTTATTGCATTCTTGGATGGTGTGGAAACAGCAGACAGAGCAGTTCCCTTACCTTGTTCCTGATCACGGGGGAATATTGTTCACTCTACCACCTCTAAGACCGTTCCTGCAGGTATGTATAGATGGCCTCTATTGAGTTGACGTGATTTCTTCCTGGTTCTAACTTGCCGAGAAACTTTACCCTAAATAGATGGTTCATTTTCTCAAATACTCTTTCTGTATCTATTGAGGTGATCAGACAAGCCTTCACTTTGACGCTGTCCACACAAGGAGTCCACGGGCCACTCTACAAACATTAAGTCGGCCTTAGAGTCCTGGATATAACCCTTGTTTGATTATGATGTACTTTCTGCTTGCTGTGGTGTTTGATTTAATTGACTACAATTTAAAGCTTTTGCATCTAAGGTCATGAAGGAGGATACCTGCCTGCAGCTGTCTTGGTTTGGAATGCCTTCGTTGTGCATTGGTATTATTTCAAACAATGAATTAAGATGTTTCTTTCCCTTCTATTTTCTGAAAGAGTCTGTATAAAGCAGGTAATAATGCATCCTTAAGTACACAAGATAAGTTATAAGTAAAGCCATCTGGGACCCTAAGTTGCATTGTTGAGGACTTCTAACTATAAGCACAATTAGTTGAATGGTTATAAACTGACTTAAGTTATTCGAGTGGAATTGGGCAGTTTATACATTTTAGAGAAAACTGTGCATTTCATCTAAACTGTGGAGCTCAGTGGCATAACCCTGTTTATAACTTATGTGTCTCTTCCTTTATAACGTCGGTAGGCTCTGTAGTGATGCTCCTGTTCCCATTCTAAACAGTGGTGACGTCTAGCCTGCATCCTCTCATCTCCATCATTCTGGCCGAGGCCCATCAACTGAAAAAGAGAAAGACTCTGCCTTTTCTGTATTGGGTTCCTGTTTTCCACTCGTCCAACTTCTGTTATCTTTACAAACTTCCTTACTCTTAGTTCAGTCTGCTCTTTGGGGTTCATGATGAAAGTGCAGATCTGTGATTTGAAGTTTTACTAATCTCAGTATCTGGTGTGATTAATTTCCATTAAAAAAAATTTACCTGTATCTTACCACCTTAATTCATCTTATATATACTGAATGAAATGAGTGTACAATTAATAAAAAAGATTGAGTGTCTATTCCATGTCAGACACTGAAGCAGGCACCAGACATACATTTTCTTAAAATAGAGCTTTCCCTTCTCCTACCAACTGAACACCAATAAGGTGGTGCTAAAGCCAATATTCCTGGTTATCTTCTTGATACTTGGAAAGTATCTCAGTCAATGAAGCACAGAAGGTTTCTTGGTTTATTATAATGGGGAAAAGGCTGTTTTATAATAAACTCATAGTTACATCCCTTTCTTATGATCCAGCAGTTGCTAGATTATATTTGTAGTTCCACTTGCAACCAGAATAATTTTTATTCTCCCACTTACACTGTGAATAAATTATGCATTTGAATTTGATAAGCAAATGTAGGTATTTCTATGGTCCATAAAAGATAATTTTGAAGAATGCATTCCATGTAGTTTCATATATTTTCTCTTTTCTTCCTTTAAGGATATTTTTATTTTTATGTGCCTTGGTGTTTTGCCATGGGTTGTTGGGTCCCCTGAAACTGGAATTTCAGACAGGTGTGAGCTGCCATGTGGGTGCTGAGAATTGAACCCTGGTCCTCTGGAAGAGCAGTCAGTGCTCTTAATCACTGAGCCATCCCTCCAGCAACCTCATATATTTTCTTAACAAGAAAACATTCTAGTCATTCTATCCTCATTTCAAAATGCTTAGAACGTGTGTGTGTGTGTGTGTGTGTGTGTGTGTGTGTGTGTGTGTGTGCCATCTAAGTGAATATAATTCATGACAAATCACTGATTCTAACATCATTTAAATGCTGGCCCTATCCTACCATTAAAGTTTTCCAGAATGCTATCAGTGGGTCCTATTAAACGTTGAGGCATAATTTTAAGCAAATATAGAGTTTGAACTTCAGTTCACATTTAAATCTTCGCTCATCCCCTGCAACAGTAAATAGCTCTGGGCTCCTCCTAGTTAGCTAAGTCTCCGCTGAGGTTTTATCATGGCCTCACGTCTAGGTCTTCATTTCTGTTCCATATTCTCTATCTTAACTACTTTTTCTGTCACCTAGGAAGTCTGTAAGTACTGATGCTGGAGTCCCACTCTCAGAGGTTTCTATCTAGCATATTTAAAAGTAGAGGTGTTTAAAAGCTCTCCCGGGACTCAAACCTTCAGACTAATCTGGGCTGTCTCCAGTAAGCCATCTTATCATGGCTGATGGCCAGCCTGTACCACACTCCATCACCTAATTCCCCTAGAGATTTGGCCAGCCTAACTCTTAAGCAAACACCAGTTCAAAAAAAAAAAATTCTCATGCTCAGTTCGATTCCATGTCCAGAAATTCACAGACAACATGTAAACTTACTTGGGAAGTTGAGGCAAAAGAATTGTCCTAAATTCAAGCCAGTCTGGGCCACTGTGTGAGACCCTGTCTCACACCAACAACAAAGTTAATTTTTAACTGTATTTTATCGGATCCTATCTAGCCCACTACTAAATTCCAAAAAGAAAGTTAGACTGAGGTGAAATTAACCCCATCATTTGAGAACTGAGGTTAAAAAGCCATGGATTTTTTTTTCTTACTTCCATTTAAAAGACGAAGACTTAGAGATATCTAGACCATGACTGGAAAAAGTACAGAGACAACTAGCCAAACTAGTGGAAACACATGAACTGTGGACCAATAGCTGAGGAGCCTCCAATGGTACTGGACTAGGCCCTCTAGGTAAGTGAGACAGTTGTTTAGCTTGAACTGTTTAGGGGGCCCCCAGGCAGTGGAACTAGGACCTGTCCCTAGTGCAATGAGCCAGCTTTTTGGAACCTAGTGCCTATGGTGAGACACTTTGCACAGCCTTGTTTCAGGAAGGAGGGCCTTGGACCTGCCTCAACTGAGTGTACCAGGCTCTGCTGACTCCCCATGGGAGACCTTGCCTTGGAGGAGGTGGGAATAGGGGGCGGGTTAGGGGGAAAGGCTGGGGGTGGGGTGGGAGGGAGGACGGGGGAATCTGTGGTTGATATGTAAAATGAATAGAAAATCTCTTAATAAAAAAAAATAAAAATAAAAGACGAAGACTTTCAAGCCTTTGGTGCTATTACAGAACATATGGTAAAATTAACACCACCCGGAAACAAAATACGTATCTCACTGAATCTTTGCCACTATCCATCTTGTTCCACCACTTGTGAATTTCAAACAGATTTTGAATACCGATTCACCTGGGGTTCCAAACCCACTCGCGTCAGAGCTGAGGCCATTATTAAACTACATTTTGCCAGGCCACTTCATTGTAATCACCATTTCAGCATCTCAGAGAGAGCACAATAACCCCAACCTCACAGAGACAGAGCGAGGATTAAGAAACAAGGGCGTTTGGGCACTGTGTGAGGCACTCTAGAAATTTACAGTAGAAATTCTGTCTCCAGGGAACTATGGGAACGGCAGCGGCATGTAAGAAGTTGCGCGCAGCTACATGTCTTGCAGAGAGGACAACCAAACTCCAGGTGCTCTGGCCACCTCTTCTGGGAGGAATAGTTTGGAAACACTATTGCAGCCCTCACGCACCCCAGGCTGATTAAACTTAATAGCAAACACAGAGAAGTTTCACCACCACCACCATCACCACCTACACACACACACACACACACACACACACACACACACACACACACACACACACACACACGCCCCCGGGAAAAAGCTAAACAAAACTCTGCCAGGGTGCAAAGCCACGCACTCATTCTGATCCCTGCCAGGGGAGCTATTGTACCTCTGGGATGTAATGGATGTGCATGCTGAAACACGTGTGCACGTCTGTGTGGCTGAACCAACATGCATCCATAAACACTATGAATAATACTCGCGAGAATGTATGGCTTTCTCCTAAGAAGTGCTGGAAGCACGTTACTCAAACCATATCACTTTCATATCACCCCCTACCCTGAGAGGAGGAGAAGGATGGCGCTCTCTATCACTGCGGGGCTTCCCCTAAGCGCAAAGTCCAGGTCCACAAAGAAGACGGTGGCCAGGCCGGCTTCCCAGAGTCACACCTGCGCCCTCACACACCCTCGGCTGTCCCATCAACAGTGCAGGTCACCTGGGAGAGAACCAAAGTCTAGAGGGAATTCCCTCCGCTGCGGAGCGATGAGAAAGCGGGACCCTGATGAGTTGTTTTATATATATAAAATAAATAAAAGGAGGAAAGATCCAGCAGTCATGAAAGAGCGAGGAGGTGGCTACTCACCCAGCCCTCGAAGGTGTCCGAGGCGCCCGCCGTGCGCAACAGCTCCTGGAACTGCAGCGTGCAGTTGGCCACAAAGTGGTCATAACCCAGAGGTGTCTCGTGGAAGACGGCCAGCTCCAGGTGGCCGCCGTCGGTGACATTGGCGCAGAACTCCTCGTTGTAGGTGGGTTTGTTGGTCTTCTGCTTGGTGCTGGTCTGGCCCACGCGCACCTGATCCACGCTCACCGTCAGGTAGGGGTCCAGCAGCTGGTGGCCCTTTTTGAAGAGCGAGTGCCGCAGGGACCAGCGGGTGGGCTGCAGCCCCACAGCCTCTCCGATGCGGACCCTCAGATAGCCATTGAACTTCATTGTGCCGGACGACATGCCGGCGCTGCTGCCGGGGCCCCGTGGGGGCCGCGCTAGCTGGCACCGGGGAGCAGGGAGCCCGGGTTCAGGGTAGCCCTCGCCGCAGCCACAGGCTTGGAGACAACTCCCGGGAGAAGCAGCGCCCGAGCCCCCTGCCACCGGCCATTCCGCCTCCTCTAAGGGACCTTCCCCTCCCCTCCTTCCCTCCCGCCCTTTCTCTCGAGGTGGAAAGGAGGGGAGCTGGGCTCCCAGCCCTTGGCGGGCTGGTGGGTTCCCGACCGTCCCTATGGAGCGCGCGGGGCTCGCCCCTTCTCCGGGGCCGGGCAGATCGTCTCCCCGGAGAGCAGGAGCGACCCGTCCGGCTAGCTCCAGCCTTGGCGTCTCTGCCCCCGCCTCCGCCCGCTCCTCCTGCCCCCGCCTCCGCGGGCTCACGCTCTCCCCCACTCGGTGAGCTGCTGCGAACCAGGAAGCAGCCGCCGTCGCCGCCGCAGCCCCGGCCCGAGCCGCACGCCACCAGGCTCTAAGTTCTCAGAAGCCGGGCGCGGGCTGCTGTGCCTTCCGGACCCCGGGGGCGTGGCGCGCCGCCGGCAGCCCGGCCTTGCAAGGTGGGGTGCTGGGGTGCACCCGGTAGAGGAGGTCCGCGCCCCCCGCAGGCAGCCCGGGCCCTGCGTGCTCCCGGATCCCTGCTTCTGGTTGCCAGGTTGAAGGAGCGTTTCGGGCTGGGGGGCTGCCCTAAGAGGCTGGACAAAAAGAAAGAATTCGTGGTCGACCGCCAACAAACACCTGAGGCGTGGCAGACAAACCCAGAGAGTTGGCAAGCCGGGAGGATGCGGAAGATCGGCAGCAGGGAGCCCTACCTCCCACCCTAAGCGGTGGCCTGGAGCCACTGCCCTTTGGTGGCGAGAGGCCTGGCCAGGGGCGGGGGCATGATAGGGAGGAAGCTTTTCCTAATCTTTACAGGGATGGCTCATCCCAAGGTTCATCTTAGACTCATCCTGTTTGTGCGCCTTTCCTGCAGAGAGTAATTAGTTGTTTTGTTTGTGTTTTTTTTTTAATAGGGCAATGATAATGATGGAAATCCTGTGCTCCTCCTTCCTCGGAGAGGTGTGTCCCTGCACAAAGAGCAGGAAAGGTTGGTTCTGCTGGAGACAGACATACATGGTCAGGGTATATAATAAGTCCCTTCCTCCGCGAGAGGCGGTTACTGGTCCACCCAGTCCTGCATCGTAAGGACAGAAAGTGTTCACATGCACCACCCTGACGCACAGGGGCCTTAGAATCTACCTCTTGCAGGAACACTTTAGGTTATTACTATCGGAGTGGGCAGACTCCGAACTTACTCATCTCGTGGCTCCTGCAGGTTTTGTCCCCTAGGAAAATGATTTGGATCTAATCCATTCTACCAGAAAGCTTGCTCCCCGAGGGCCAGCCACAACCAATTTGTCTCCCATAAAGTCTAGGCTATTCTTAAGATACTTGATGGCACTCTTACCCTTCTGGTTCTTATGGACCAGGTTGGTCTTTGTAGCCCCCTTTCTAGAGCCTAAGACTGGCTCTCTGAGAAGGTTCTCGGCCAGTTCACACTAGTGTATTGAGACCTCACCAGTAGCAGCTTCCCACTATAGGATGAAAGCGAGAACAATAGGCTGATGGGAAGGGCCTCTCTTGGAAATACCAAGGCTTCCTGAAAGAGTGGGGCAAGGATGTAGCAGGTCACTTGAGTTCAGGCAGAGCTCTGTCAGGCATGCTAGCAACGCTGGAGGAACTCCTAGGTAAGAGGTCAGATCTGCCCAGTGAGTCACCTCCCGCAAAGAGCTGGACCCGACTCCCTGACTCGTCCAAAGAGCTGGCTCGCCTTCAGAACCGCTGAAGGATTTGCCGCTGTTCAGCTTTGGCGGTTTAAGACGACCGTCCCCAAATGAAGAGGAGCTACCCAGCTGACCCGAGGTTGGCGTTGGAGGAACACCAGACATTCTGTAGTCGACGTCGTATCAGGCCCCAGGGTGGGCTGTGCGCAGAACAGCCAAGTGCCTGCTACGCCTGTGGGGCCTAGAAGCAACAAATAGAAAACGCCATACGTGGCAAGTGTAGAGAAGGAAAAGACCAAGGGCCCTGACCCATGTGATCCCCGTGGGTGGGTAGGTGGGTAGGGAGGGTCCTCTGTGGAAGTAAGCAGTAGCAGGATTGGGTCAGACTCTGAGAAATAGCGTGGTTTGACCCATCTAGGGAACACTGAGCACTGGGAAGCTGGAGACGGGAAAGGTGAGACTCAAGAAGGTAAGATTATCCTGAAAAGGTGGCCACACGGCCAGACTGGTGGAGGGGAGTCAGGAGAAAGTGTGGCCATTCCCTATGGGCAACCTTAGAAGCCCTCGAGGCAGAGCCAAGGCAGGATGAGATTTATGTTTTAAAAATATTCATTGGGCCGCGTGGCCAAAATATTGGAAGAACGAGCCTGGGGGGAGAAGGGTCCTGTGAGGGGGTTGCTGTTGCCTGGGATTTTCGGGCGTTAATGGAGATGGAGATACATAGATGAATTGGAGACATATTAAGGAGGTCGAATTGACAGGTCTGGGAGCTAGATTGAACAGAGGGGGATGAGGAAAGGAGAGCATCTGGGGTGACTTGCAGAATGCGGCTTAAGCTACTGGGCCCACTGGGGAGCCATGAAGGAGTTAAGACACTGCTGGAGAGAAAAGATTTGTGGGCGGAGATGAAGAGTTCAATTTGAAACTTGTCAAGTTTGATGTATGTTTGATACATTTAAGTGGAAATCTGAAACTGGGCGATTGGCTGGGCAATTGTGACACTCCAAGGGACATTCTGGGCTGAAGACATGAATTTAGGAGCCAAGGTACATAGAGAGTAATGGAAGCCAGGACACTGGTTGAGGTTCTGCTATACGAAACAGACTAGAAGAGTGTAGCGTGGGAAATAAAAAGAACAAAGACAGAGCTCCTCAGAAAGCCCCACATTTGTAGGTGGAGGAGAAGAGAGCAGGGGTGCCCAGAAGCCGGTAAGAAAGGAGCGGGAGGCAAGAGGGTGTCCTGGACAAGTATTGTGGAAACCAAAGGGAACAGGGTTCAAACAGGTCAAATGATGCGGGACTCACATGAGCACGGAGGAAACGTGCCCTGTGTTTTGGGCAATGGACAGGGTTTGGGGATCTTTGTGCTGTTTCTCTAGAGGGAAGGCGGCAGAAGACCATCCCATGTGGGTTGAGGTGGAAAAATTAAAAAAAATAAAAAACATGAAGAAGTAAAGATTGTGAGATAATACCACAAGTTTTGGTCAGAATGAGGAGCAAGGGCACTGAAGAAGAGAAGAGAACACTTGGAGGGTAGGTAGCAAGACGAGACCCGAGAGAGATCACCCAGCCCCGAGAATATAGGAGGAATGAAGGGATGGGCCTTGCTTTAAAAGAAGGACCTAGCTGAGCATGCATGGTAGCATGTGCCTCTAGACCCAGCTACAGGGAAGGCTGAGGTGGATTCCGGATGACCTAAACCCAAATTCAAGTCCAGCCTGGAGAATACAGCCAGACATGGGCTCAAGAGGGAGAGAAGCGTCTATGTTTGTGTTTAGTCTTCTGGCTACAAGTGTCTGATTAAAGTCACACATTAGAGTGAGATAGTTCAGTGCAGGCCACCTCCGGTGTTAGTCCAACTGTTTCTTAGTGTACTCACGTGCTTTCTTAGCTTCTTCTTCTCTCTCATCACACATTGTGCCTTCTCTTCTGTCCTCTCCTCTCCTCCCCCCCTCCCTCCCTCATTTTCAGAAAGGGTCTTTCTATGTACCCCGGGCTGGCCTGGAACTCTCTACATAGACCAGGCTGGCCTCGAACTCACAGAGATCCCCCTGCCTCTGCTTCCGGAGTACTGAGCCACTTCGTTGGCCTTTTCTTCTCTGATTGCCTTCCTGATTTCCTCCTCCAGTAACTGGCTCTCTCGGTTCTGGAGATAGCCACCCACAGCTCCAACTTCCCAGATTTATAGCTTGGCAGCCCTGGCAGAGCCAAGATTTCCTACCAGCATCTTCAAGTCCATCTCCAGGAAGCCGTGTGGTTTCCAGGAGACACTAGACAGGTCCAAGGTCTCTGTCAGAGGGGACTGTCTGTTAACCCAAGCCTCACCTGTATAACAGCTTTGAGCCAGATCTGGCCCTGATGTAGAAGGAAGGCCCTTTATGGCTGTGCATCCCACCCAGATCACTACATGTATATAATGCGATAAAGCAACCAGTGTAATAGAGCCATATCTGTGTGGCCACTTGGAAATCTGTGCTATGCAGGCTTTGTAAACTGAAGGACCTTTTCCTGTAACTACTAGTGCTCCTTAGCCACATAGTAACTGGGTTTCTCTGTTTGTGATTCCTAGCACACTTTTTTTTTTTAATTATGAACTGCTGGGTTGATTGAACTGCTGCAAATTTTCTGATTCCTTAAGGAAAGTTTCACACAATGCTCATTCTACTTTTAAAATAGAATCAGAGAACTTAGCAAATGTCACAGCCAGGTCAAAACTTACTCCGTGTTACTCTAAGATGTCAACAGCCTTTGGGGATATATCTGACAGTAAACATTAATGGATTTAAAGCTCGTTCTTATACTGCAAACATCTAGTAATACTTGGATGTGTAAGTAAATCCTAGAGTAACAACTCAATGGGCTACCATCCAGCTATTAAAACTACATATAATTAACAGCAAAAAACCCAGGGTAAATAACATTTAAAACTAGACCATGAAATTTAAATAGTTATAAAGTATACAAAATATATATAATAAAATATTATATTGCAAAATAAATGAAAACAGATGTCAGATTGTTGTGCTTATGAGCAAGTAACACGTGTACGTATCTCAAAAGGTTCTGAAGATAAACCAACCAAATCATATAAAGCATATGAGCCATTACTGGGCAGGTGTCGCGTTTTGGCCATGATATTGGCTGCCATGTTATGATGGGTTGCTCATCCGCCTTCTGAACAAGACACTTGACAAACTTTGTTTTATCCCCATGACAACAATACCAGTGTTATTAGACTCGGTGCTTTACAAATAAAGGAATCCAGGGTCAAAAGATTTACATGAATTTGATCATGGTTAATACATAGCTAAGCTGGGTTTTGACCCCTTTCATTGTTTTTTTTAAATGCATGCCTAAGCCCCATGCTGGAGTGATTCCAACCCATAACAGGTTAGAGAACTAACGACTGCTGGTTCTGAGTACAAGGCAAAGAAGGAGATTCTCCACAGGCAGGACACAGTGGCATGGCGAGGGTGGGGTGGGGTGGGGGTGTCAATTCAGGGCTGTTCTGTATCCAGTTCTAAACATGCAAAGGTACATCTAAGTAAGAGGGCCCACGATGTCCTACTTCTGAATGTTCCAGAAAGAACAGAAAATGGTAGATATTTCACAGAAACGGTAACATTTCTCAGAATGGAAGAAGACACTAGCTTCATATCGAAAAGTGATACCCGTATTATAGGGAATGAGTAAAAAGCCCCACCTCTGGGTCTGGCAATGTGAAGTCGCTGAATGTGACAGTGAATACAGGGAATGACTTCAGAGGATGAGCTGAGGTAAAGTGGAGGCTGGGCAGAACAGTGAGATCAGAGAGGACTGGACTTGTTAGCCCAGGGATCCCGACGCGATAGTCAGCTCGGGTATCTCAAGGATAAACAGCCCATGAGGAAAGAGGACAGGAAGTGTGAAAGGAGCAGTCCTGGAAGAGCAGGCAGACTCCATGTCCTCTGGGGACACAGAAGGAAGAGCCTTAAAATCCAACTCCAGTAAGACGGGTCCCCAGACGGAGAGCAGAACAGGCCATGCAAACTAGTCCCTAAAGAAGAATCAAGCTAGTGACACTGTGTACTGTGTCCTAGCCCGGCGATCAAGAGCTGCAGCCCCATAAAACACTTCTGCTGGGTTTCCAAACAGGAAAATCAAGTGAGGCTAAATATTTGATGTGCCTACAAGAACAAATGCAAATCTCTCTCATGACCAATTTTCTTCTCAACATAACTCACCCAGCTGAATCTACCAAGATTAGACTGGTACATTTGGAACTGTCTGCCTGCGTTTCTAGAGGTTGGGTGTTACCCCCAGAAAACCTTATGACACCGTGCTAAGAAACAGACTCATAAAAGCCTGATTATAGTTTTCTCAATTAAGAAAACATATTTCATATACAATAAAAGATAAATAGTTTAGGGGAGTCAAAGCTAATTGCATGTAGTCGCCCCAAACTTCTTGTCTACAAGTGTATAATAACAACTAGAAATTAAAGCATGTCATGTAAAGCAAGAATCTCCCTTCAAATTAAAATTTAAAACTTACTATATGTCTTCACTTTTTAACCTTTTTCTTGTCACATAAAAAAGGTATTTGTGAAAGAAGCAAGTGAACATGACTTAAAATACTAATTATTTTTTCTCTAAATCTATTATTAATACAGCCTATGGTCAGCCTGTCCCAGTAACTTGTCTGGTTGGGTTCCAACCCATGAACAAGCCACGTGGTTATTAACTACAAGTATCAACCAAGTTATTAGCTGGTGTCACTTGTGTGAGAAACTTGGGAAAGAAAAATGCCCACCTGATCTAACACCCTCACCCTTCACTGGCTTTTCTCTGGTCCGCTCAGTGACTCTCCACATAATCGCTAATTCCAGTCTGGCCAAAACCATCATACTTGGATGTTAAGGTCTCCAGAATTACATTTAGGTCATTTAAAAAAACCTTCACACACACACACACACACACACACACACACACACACACACACACACACACACACACACCCTTTGACTGAACCATTTCATAGTGATGAAATTTAACACACAAAATGTTTTTCATCAATTCAGATAATTAATTGTACCATTAAAGTCACTTGAGTGTGAACGGGAAAGCTTCACTTGAAAGCCTTCACCAGGATAAAGCCACAACTGTTTTCTTATCACACTAGCCATCTTAAATTTTTTCATGATATGTAGTTAACAAAACAGTATACCAAATGATACAATTCACTGGAATCCTACTTGACAGGAAATATGTACAGGTAGTGTATTGTCATTTTGGAAGGGTGTAGCCCTAAATGTGAACAGTGGTTGTCACAGGTCATGAGTAGATTCCGGTAGTCCATCCCAACAGTAGGAATTTGGGCTCTGCCTAGCTTTACTGGATGTTGCTTTTCCCATCTACACTAGAAGTTATTCTGTGCACTTGGAATAGTGCTTGGTAAACAGAAAGTAACTTTGTAAGTGTTTATATTGCTAGAGGGATCTTCTTCAATTGTCTCTATTTTGTGTTTTTTTCTGTAATGAAAACTTTAGCAGTTTAATAAAGGGTTTCCAGCTCATAATAAAATTCCTAATACTGCACACAAATCACAATAAGACCAACTTTGATCATTTTAAATTTTAATTATTTCCTGTCACCTTTCAGGTAAAACTTGAATATTTTCTTGTTTTTAATAATTGAAGTCGCAAATTGAGCCCTGTTCCTAGAACTTATAGTTCCTAATAGGAATGTGTAGCAGACTCCTGCCCTTGAAATCCTAAGTGTGAAATTTTCACATCAAACCCCATCATTTTTCTCATGGCAAAACAATAAAACAGCAACAACAAAAAGTCTAGGCTGGGCGGTGGTGGCGCACACCTTTAATCCCAGCACTCGGGAGGCAAAGCCAGGCGGATCTCTGTGAGCTCGAGGCCAGCCTGGTCTACAGAGTGAGATCCAGCACAGGCTCCAAAACTACACGGAGTAACCCTGTCTTGAAAAAAATAAAAGCCTATATAACTGGCCAAGAGGAATCCTATGTTGAAATCTTCCAATGTCCTGCTTGTCTGTCACCTCTTTTAGAACTCTCAGTTGGGTAGCTGGAAGGATGGCTCAGTAGTTAAGAACATCTGTTCCTCTCGTCCAGAGGACCACCTGTTGCCCGGCACCACACTGAGTGGTCCAACTCCAGAGGATCTGAACTCGCTAGCTTCCTCAGGCACCTGCACCCATGCACACAATACACACACACACACACACACACACACACACACACACACACACACACACGCACACACACACACTAAAACAAGCAAAGCTGGTCATGGTGGCGCACATCTTTAACCCCAGCACTAAGGAGGCAGAGGCAGGTAGATCTCTGTGAGTTCCAGTCCAGTCTGGTCTACAGAGCGAGACCTTGTCTAAAAGACAAAACAAACAAACAAAAACAAAACAAAACAAAAAAACCCTGACCAAACTTAAATAAATAGATAAAATTCAGAATTGAGGCTTTTGTCCTTTGGTAATTTATGGGTGGTGACCCCCCTAGGAGTTGCATATTAGATATCCTGAATATCAGATATTTACATTACAATTCATAACAATAGCAAAATTACAGTTATGAAGTATCAATGAAATAATTTTATGGTTGGGGGGGTCACAACATGAGGAACTGTATTAAAGGGTCGCAGCATCAGGAAGGTTGAGAACCAGTGCATTAAGCCGGTAAACTACTCGGAGGGCATTTCTGCCAACACTTTCAGATTGGCATGGGGAGTTGGATGACCCAGTAACTGGCACCGCGGACAGTGTTTAACAAGCCAACATGATCCTTCTGAACACCAAAGGCAATGGCATTCAAGCACCTGGGTTTGCATCCTCCAAAGTTGTTGGCTGGGTTGGACAAATCATACCTTTCCACAGAAATAAGTGAGAAACTGAAGTTAATTTGAAGGAGGCAGACTCACCAAAGTGCTGCAAATCCTGCCTCCTGAGAGTGCTCTTTCCTTCCGCCCATCTCATCCTCACGGCAGCATGTTCAGTGCCATGTGCCCTCAGGTAAGGAAGACCAAAACACAGACTAACAGCCGTTAAGAGACCCACCGAGTCAGAGGGAGCGGCTGAAACCCCGTAGGCTCTTAGTCTAACCATACTCACCAAATGTGGGTCCAAGGCAGACCACAGAGACCTGCACGGTGCAATAACAGGACATAAAAGGGAGAACTCTGGTGACTATCACAAGAAAGGGACATGGTAAGCTCAAGGACAACACAGGCATGGGAATACAAAACCGCCCAGCACACTAAGCTGAGACATGGGCTCGATACGCAGAAAGGAAGCTCACAAAGGAATTTTACACATTTCCCTGAGTTACTCGGTTTTTGTTTTTGGTTGTTTTTTTTTTTCAGAGTCGGAACAACTGAAACCAGGAAACACCTGGGGTTGTTAACATTAGTTAGGAAATAACTTTAAAAGCTTGGGCTCCGTTTGAGATAGCGGGTGGCAGGCGGTGACCCGGCTCCAGCATCTGTGAGTTCATGAAAACGCACAAGCTGTTGCTCTTCATTTGCGTCCATTTTCATAAGAGTAGCTAAGCAGTCAATGTGTCGTGATTATATTTTTTAGGTTAAAAATTGCCTAGCTGCATTTTTGTCCCCATTAACAACTATATAAAGATGTTACACTTGACATGAAAATAAGTGCATGGGGTAATAGTCTTAAGATAAAAGAATTTTAACATGGGGCTAGAGAGATGGCTCAGTGGTTAAGAGCACTGACTGCTCTTCCAGAGGACCCCAGTTCAATTTCCAGCACCCTACATGGCAGCTGACAACTGTCTGTAACTCCAGTTCTAGGGGATTCAACACCCTCATACAGGCAAAACTCCAATGCACAAGAAATAAAAGAAATCATTAATTTATATTTTTAAATATATTTATATTTCTACATATTTTAATGTACTTATATATTTACTATATGTGTATACACATATGTTATATATATGCACATATATGTTATATATATACACACATATATGTTATATATATAAAATAAAATGTGCAGTATTTCAGTAGGAAGATGGGCTAGGAAGTAAAATTAAGAACACACAGAAAGATTGATTGTGTGGGAAGGCTTGCTGACAGAACTCTGGACCAAAGCTGTTTTAGTGCTCAGGAGCTGGGATGGGAAGGCGAGTGCTTGTCAAACTGATATTCGGCTTTCTCTGAGTTCTCGGGACCTGGAGCCCGAGCTCACCAGACTCTGCTCTCAAGTAAACTATTGCCCAGCAGCCCTTATCGCCAGCTGATTTATACAGCAGCATTATCGTTTACATTGCTTTGATATGCTTTGTTAAGCAATAAGGAAAAACGCATCAGTTCCAACACAATGATTTATATCAGCAGTTCTAAAACACACAGTGCCAGGCAAGTTTGTTTCTGGCGTTTTCCTTTGATATGTCATTTAAATTATTAATTGTGAAAAAGGATTATTTTTTGTCAAAGAAAGTAACAGGTTTTTTTATACCAGAGAACACAATTTACACAGAACATTTTGCCTTATAACAATAACATTGGGCCTCACTTTTTGAGTGTGTGTGTGTGTGTGTGTGTGTGTGTGTGTGTGTGTGTGTTCAGGTTCACATACACATGTGGAGACCGGAGGTTGACACTGGTGTCCTCCCCTGTTGCTCTCCACTTGGGTTTGTTTGCTTGAGACAGGGTTTCTCACTGAACCTGGAACTTATCCATTTAGCTAGATTGGCTGTCCAGCATGCCCCAGAGCTCCTTCCATCTCTGATTCCCCCGGTGTGGTGGTTTGAATGAGAATGGCCTTTATAGGCTCCTGTGTTTGAATACTTAGGGCCCAGTTGGTGAAACTATTTGGAAAGGATTAGGGGGTGTGGCTTTGTTGAAGGAGGTGTGCCACTGGGGTGAGGTGGTTTTGAGGTTTCAAAATCCTCCACCATTTCCAGTTGGCTTTCTCTGCCTCTGGATCATACAGAAGCTCTCAGCCATTGCTCCAACACCTTGCCTGCCTACAGGCTGCTATGCCCCTCCCCCACATGATGGTCATGGACTCTCACCCTCTAGAATGGTGAGCCCCCGAATTAAATACTTCTTTGATAAGCTGACTTGGTCATGGTGTCTCTTCACAGCAAAAGAAGGGTAAGGAAGACCCATTTCGGATATGCAGAGCAAAGCCTGGCTTTCTACATGGCTGCTTCAGATCCAAACTCGGGGCCTCATACTTACAAGCGCTTTACCAACTGAGCTATTGCCCCTGACCCTTTATCTCAGTTTTTAAGTAGCAGCATTCTAAAATACACATTGTTCCACCCAAATTTTGCACTAAACTTTTAACAAATGTTTTACGGTGTTTGGTTAAATAAGTTTTGCAGATGTAATTTGTATTAATTATTAATCATTATCATTTGTACGAATCAATTGCAATAAATTAGGTGAACTCCAGAAAACCACTTTTTTTAGCCCTGGGAACTGAACCCAGGGCGGACATATGCTAGGCAAGCATTTTGCCATGGAGCTGTATTCATGTATCTAAATTAATAATTATTAAGGTCAGATTAAGAACACAAAACAATCATCAAGAACAATGTCCTGCTACCGATGTGAAATAAAGTTCTTGCAGGTTAGGGTGTAGCTCAGTAGTAGAGTGTGTGCTTAGCATGCATGGGGCCTTTTGTTAAATCCCCAGTATGAGGGGGTGAAGAGAGAGAGGAGGAAGAGGAGGAGGAAGAAGGGGGGACAAGGAAGGAACAATAATGAAGTCAAGGAAGAGGAGAAAGAAGAAGTGGATAAAGATAAGGAGAAAGAGGTGGAGGAAGAAGAGTAGAATGAGGAGAAAGAGGAGGAGGGGGTCCCAACACTCTTCAGGCTGAGGCAGAAGGATCTTGTGGTAGTTTGAATGTAATTGGTCCCCATAAACTCATAGGAAGTGGCACTGTTAGGAGGTGTGGCTTTGTTGGAGTAAGTGTAGCCTTATTGGAGGAAATGTGTCACTGTGGGGGCGGGCTTTGATGTCTCAAAGCTCAAGCTTCCCTCAGTGTAACACTCAGTCCACTTCCTGTTGCCTTCTGATCAAGATGTAGCCAGCATCATGTCTGCCTGCACGCTGCCATGCTCCCCACCATGATGATAATGGACTGAACCTCTGAACTGTAGGCAGGCACCTCAAATAAATGTTTTACTTTATAAGAGTTGCTATGGTCATAGTGTCTTTTCACGGCAATAGAAATCCTGAGACAGATCTTAAGTTTGAAGCTAGCCTGAGCTACATAGTGAAACTTTGCCTCCAAAACAAAACAAGAACAAAAGCCCGAAATAGAGCTGCCCTGACACATAATTAAAAAAAAAAAAAGCCTGATGGAGCAAAGCTTCACAAATTTTAAAAGAAGGTAAGACAATCTAATCTTTATAACTCTTCTACAGTAATGTTCAACAAGTGAATCCTGGGCATGGTGGCAAAGGACTGTAGAACCAACCATGTGAGAGGCTAGGGTAGAATCCGCAAACTCCCAGGCAGAATAAATACAAACACACAATAACAACAAAAAATCTACACCTAACTATATCATTGACAAAGGTCTAAAACACAAAGATAAGGTACAAATGGTGAGATCAGGAGAACTATTACGTTCAGGGGAGAACAACATTATGAATGACAGTTCACATCTCATTAGGAACAGGGGAAAGTGAATGAAATGGGATGGCCACCAACCCAGAATTCCATTCAGAATAATAATAATAATAATAATAATAATAATAATAATAATATATATCATTCAGAAGTGAAAACAGGGCTGGAGAGCTGGCTCAGAGGTTCTGATTGCACACTGCTCTTTTAGAGGACCCACGTTCTGTTCCCAGCACCACGTCAGGTGGCTCACAACATCTCTTAACTCCAGCTCCAAGGGATTCAGTGGGTCTGCACTCCTCTGAGAACACCTGCACTCTTGCACACACGCAATGTTAAAATTAAATAAATCTTTTTAAAGTGAAAACCACACAAAATAACTTTGGATAAATGATTTAATGAGAAGTCACAGTAAAGTGGAAGAAAAACAGTAGGAGACTATTTAGCCTAACAGGAAATGCTAGCAGGGAGAAACCCAAGCCACAGAAATAAATAGCAAAACAAATAACTTTTTCACATACATATGCATGTGTGTATGTATGTGTATATATGGATACACACAATATACAACACAACCAATTGTTTAAAGGTGATCTATTGTAGGGTGGCTTTTTGCTCCTGATGAACTAAAATATATGACAATAATAGCAAAAAGGACAAAGTTAATAAAATTGTACTGTTTTAAAGTTCTTTTAAACATTTTTATAGTATTTCTTTACATGCACCACAGTACATGTGGATGGGAAAGGACAACCTGAAGAAGTTGGTTATCTCCTTCTACTATGTGGGTTACAGCATCACACTCACAGCATTAGGTTTGGAGGAAAGGGCCTTTATCCACTGAACCTGTAGTGGCCCGCAGAAGCTATCTAGTGAGACCTTACTCAGGGTCAGATAATCCGAGCATTTTTTACCCAGCAGGGCTGCATAATAGGATGATTTGGCCATGGCGTGGTTACCAGGTGTTTGGAAGGGTCTATACTTGGCTATATGGTATGCTTTGATTTTGCAAGGGGGAGGCCTTTTGGCTCTCCCCTTGGCATATTATAAAAAGCCCTCCTTTTGAATAAAGCTCAGGGTGACTGGGTATTGACCCAGGGCCCTCCCGAAGCAATCCTGTGTCTCTGTCTTTTTTACTGTCTCTTTCTACCTTTCTAATATTTCCTCATTCCTCTCTCCTCCACCCAAGAACCCTTCGAAACATGGGAGCAGGTTGGAGCTGGACTCCCACAGGAACTGCCTCGCCAATTCAAGGTATAAGTTTTAAAATAAATTTATTTATTTGTTTTACACCCTGGCTGCAGTTTCCTTTCCCTCCTCTCCTTCCAGCCCCTCCCCTCACCCTACTCTCTCTGTTCCCACCCCCAATCCACTCCTCTGTTTCTGTTTAGGAAAAGTCAGGTCTCCCATGAGTATCAACAAAACATAGTATATTGAGTTGCAGTAAGATCAAGCACCTCCCCAAAAGCTGGGCAAGACAACCCAGTATGAAGTTCCAAAAGCCAGTAAAAGTCAGAGACAGCCTCTGTTCCCACTGTTAGGAGTCCCAAAAGAGGACCAAGCTACACAATTGTAACATATATGTAGAGTGCCTAGGTCAGTCCCATGCAGGTTCCCTGGTTGTCAGTTCATTCTCTGTGAGCCCCTATGAGCCCAGGTTAGTTTATTCTGCAAGTTTTCTTGTCGTCCTTGGTCATTGACCCCTCTGGCTTCTACAATCCTTTCTCCCCTCTTCTGCAGGATTCCCCGAACTCCACCTGAAGTTTGGTTGTGGGTCTGCATCTGTTTCCATCAGTTGCTGGATGAAGCCTCTCTGATGACAGTTGGGCTAGGCACCAGTCTGGTCACAGGAGAGGGCCAGTTCAGACTAGCATCTGCTATTGCTAGGAGTCTACGCTGGGGTCTTCCTTGTAGATTTCTGGGAGATTCCCCTGCACCAGGGTTTTACCTGACTCTGAAATGCCTCCCCCTTTCCAGTAGTCTCTTTCAGTACCCTCCATCCCCCTAACCTGATGACTCATGTTCCCATCCCCACCTGCCTTCAGTCCACTCAATAAATTCCTTCTATTTCCCCTTCCCAGGGAGATCTTGCTGTCCCCCAATAAAGCTTCCTTATTACCTAGTCTCCCTGGGTCTGTAGATTATGGCATAGTTATTCTTTGTGTTACAGCTAATATCCACTTAGGAGTGAGTACAAATCATGTTTGTCTTCCTTGGTCTGGGTTACCTCACTCAGGATGATTTTTTTTTTTTACTAGTTCCATCCATTTGCCTTCAAATTTCCTGGTGTTTTTGTTTTTAACAGCTGAGTAATACTCCATTATGTAAATATACCACATTTGCTCTATCCATTCCTCAGTTAAAGGACATCTAGGTTGTTTCCAGGTTATGGCTATTACAAATAAAGCTGCTATGAATGTAGTTGAGCAACTGTCCTTGTGGTATGATTATGCATTCTTTGGGTATCTGCCCAAGAGCAGTGTAACTGGGTCTTGTGGTAGGTTGATTCCCAGTTTTCTGAGAAAGTGCCACACTGACTTCCAAAGTGGCTGCACAAGTTTGCACTCCCACCAGCAATGCAGGAGTGTTCCCCTTGCTCCACATCCTCTCCAGCATGAGCTGTGGTTGTGTTTTTGATCTTGGCCATTCTGATGGAATCTCAGAGTCATTTTGATTTGCATTTCCCTGATGGTTTAAGGATGTTTAAATAGATTTATAGTCCTTAAGGAAATAGAAGCAGTCATTAAAAGTCTCCCAACCAAAAAAAAAAAAAAGCCCAGGGCCAGATGGTTTTAATGCAGATTTTGACCAGACTTTCAAAGAAGAGTTAAGACCAATACTCTTCAAATTATTCCACAAAATAGAAACAGAAGGAGTAATACCAAATTCTGTCTATGAGGCCATAGTCACCCTGATACCCAAACACACAAAGACTCAACAAAGAAAGAGAATTATAGACCAATTTCACTCATGAACATAGATGCAAAAATACTCAATAAAATACTGGTAAACTGAATCCAAGAACACATCAAGAAGATCATCCACCATGACCAAGTAGGTTTCATCCCAGGGATGCAGGGATGGTTCACCATATAAAAATCTGTCAATGTAATCCACCATATGAACAACCTGAAAGAAAAAAAGAAGCACATGGTCATCTCCTTAGATGCTGAAAAAGCCTTTGACAAAATTCAGCATCCCTTCATGATAAAAAAAAAAAAGTCTTAGAGAGATCAGGATTACAAGGGACATGCCTAAACATGATAAAAGCAATATACAGCAAGCCAATTTCCAGCATCAAATTAAATGGAAAGAAACTCAAGCAATTCCACTAAAATCAGAAACAAGACAAAGTTGTCTACTAATTTAAATTCCAGCTCTTTGGTGATATTTGCTTCCAGGTAACTGGGGATGAACTGTTACCTCAAAGTGTGAGATAAATAAACTCTTTCCTCCCCAAGTTCTTTTGGTCATGGTGTTTAGCAACAGCAATAGAAACCCTGACTAACACCCACCCTTAAAGGAAACCATCCATCTCTCCCAGAAGCTATAAAATGCCAATTGCTCAATTTGCCCACCTGCCCCGCCATGCTGGGATTCTGTCTGTCTTGAAGCTTGTGCAGGTCTTGTGCATGCTGTAATATTTTATTAAGACAAGAGAGGAGGAAATTAGACAAGAAAAACAAAAGAAAACAAACAAAAAATCAATAGAAAGGTGGTAGACAAGTCCAGCATAACAATAATATATTAGATATAAATGAACTAAACTGAGCTAAAGAAAAGGAAAGGATCATAAGGATAAATAAAATCTGGATTAAATGCTTCTGTATAGAATACTTTTCAAAGACCCAAAAAGTTTAAGAGTAAAAGGAAAAAACAGATTATGCTAATCTAAGGAGCCGAAAGATGTTTGTGTGAGAACATTATCATTACACATGGTATATTTCAAATCAAAGACAACTGTCAGATTTGAAAAATGACATTCTTCAATGAAAAGTGGTTATGGTGTCATAAAGACAGAAATTATTAAGTGTGTAACTGAAAACTTTTGGGCTGGTGATCTTGGGTTCTATAAGAAAGCAGGCTGAGAAAGCCAGGAAGGGCAAGCCAGCAAGCAGCACCCCTCCACGGCCTCTGCATCAGCTCCCGCCTCCAGGATCCTGACCTGCTTAGTTCCTGTCCTGACTTCCTCCAATTATGAGCAAAGATGTGGAAGCGAAAGTCAAATAAACCCTTCCCTTCCCAGGTTGCTTTGGCTGTGGTGTTTCATCACAGCAACAGTAACCCTAACTAAGACAGCCTTCAATTACTTAAAGCAAAAAAAAAAAAAAAAATGAAAATGAGACATAAATGTCCAAATCCATAATTATAGCTGAGTTATTTTAATGCATCTCTATAATGTATACAGCTACACTAAAATGAATACAGATATGAATGACTCAAACAATTTTTAATTTGTTTATCTCATGTGTGTGAGTACTTTGCCTGCATATATATCTATGTGCCACATGCAGGTCGGATGCCCACGGAGGCCAAAGAGAGCATCAGATCCCCTGGAACTGGGGTTAGAGGTGATTGTGAGCTATCATGTGATGTGTGATGGGTACTGGATCTCGGTTGGTCCCCTGTAAGAGCTGCCCGTGCTCTTATCCACTTGGCCATCTCTCCAGCCCCAGTGTGAGCAATTTTGTGATCAGTTTGACCCAAATAATGAGGCTGAGTTACCTCATTTAGCATCTATAGAAAAATATCATTTTCAAGAGACTATCGGATGGTTACCAGCATCATGTGTTGAGACATAAATACAAAGCTTTGAGTGAACGAACATAACAGGATAAAATTAAAAACAAAATAAAATATCAAAAACCTTCCTAAATATCTGGAAATTCCCCAACATGATTATAACTCTTGAGTTAGAAAAAAAAAATCACAAGTGATTTTTGGAAAAATACCAACATTTGGGATATAGATAGCATAGTGCTTAAAAGGAAATTTCAATATTTATGCTTACAT
The DNA here is from genome assembly GCF_007827085.1 of Peromyscus californicus insignis. Lineage (NCBI taxonomy): Eukaryota > Metazoa > Chordata > Mammalia > Rodentia > Cricetidae > Peromyscus > Peromyscus californicus. The sequence goes on from NW_026294447.1 coordinate 81,974,163, forward strand.
TGGAAAAAAGAATACTCTTAAAAGCTATGAAAAAGAGTAAATTAAACACAAAAGAGGACATAATTAAGAGCAGAAACTGACAAAATAGAAGACAGATAAAAATCGGGTAAAATCTCCACTCTTTGAAAGATTAATAGCATTTCCAACCCCAGTAAAGCTAGCCAGTGTAATTCTTATAGAATCACCAAGAGGGTATATGCTCTGCCTCCCTGTTCTCTTTATATATATATATACACATGCATGTGTAAATATGTGCACATACATACACATACACACAAACATACAGGTATACATATATATACACACATGCATGCACTCATACATACATACATATGCAGATACCTACATACATATATATGCAAATATATACATACACACATGCATACACACATCACACACACACACACACACACACACACACACACCCCTTAGCTGCTAGTGATCCATGAGCAGGAACAGCGGTAAAGATGGCCGTCAGCTTGTGAAGAGGAGAGAGGCTCTGTTTGCCTCAAGAGAAAGAGACAGGCAATGGTTGCAAGTTTCCTCCAGGGCTCTGGGCAAAGATGCTCCTGGGGAGGAGGCTGAGAAGAAGAGTTTGTGGGCATAGACTTCCCTTTTAGTCACAGGTAGCAAGCACCAGGTTGAAACAGGTCCTCAGGTTTAATTAAATGAGACCACGGCCCCCCCCATCGGAATAACAAGAACGAGCATGGCATCATCACGCTCTCTGTGTTGCAGATGAGGGTCGTGATTTGGAGGCCAACTGCGCAGGCCCAAACCAAGATCCTCCCCTCATCGCTGGGTAAGCTGAAAAACCTCTTTGCATATTGATTTTCTGGTCTCCGTAATGGGAGCGACAGTCGATGGCCCCTACTTCAAGGGGTTCTCTCGAAGAATGAATTGTTGTGTGCAAATTGCTTGTAAAGTATGTGCTTCAACTAAAGTTTTCAGGCTTTCTGTTGAAAAATGAATTCAAGTACTTGGGGTTTTTGGATGAGGCCAAGGTGCCCACCTGAAAGTCCAGCAAACGCATTCAACACAGACCTTGACACTCTCAAATGATAGGGTAGTTTTTTTTTTTCCTTTCCAAATAAATGTTTGAGGTTTTCAAACCCTTAAATTCTAAATAAGATATTTTTTTAAGCAGTAAAAGGGAAGGTTTGGGCTAGAAAACCAAAACAAAGCTTAAACCCTCAAATCGAGCAAAAACTTTCTTCTCTGCCTTAACCACAATTTGCGGCACGGTTCTTAGAAACAGGAAAATTGTTCTGTGAACACCATCAGAGTGCCACTAAGGAGGATGTGCAGGCCGAGGGGGGGGGGGGGGGTTTACAAGGTGTCCACAGAAACTGCATGCTCCCACTGGGTCCATAGAAAGGACAGTCTGCCTGGCTTAGAAAGAGTTGAGTAAGGTACTAGGCATGCAGCTCCATGGTGGGGCACTTGACCTGTGCATACAAGCCTCAAGTTCTCAGAGCTGCAAATATGAAATAAATTTGTTTTGTTTTGTTGGTTTTGTTTTGTTTTGTTTTGTTTTGTTTTTCGAGACAAGGTTTCTCTGTGTAGTTTTGGTGCCTGTCCTGGATCTCGCGCTGTAGACCAGGCTGGCCTCGAACTCACAGAGATCCTCCCGCCTCTGCCTTCCAAGTGCTGGGATTAAAGGCGTGCGCCACCACCGCCAGGCAAAATAAAATATTTTTAATGAGTAGAGAGGAGACTATGGGGACTGATGACGGTGTAGGCAGGTCTTCAGCCATACGATAAGTATTTATTGAGCACCTACTGCGTGTTTAACACTAGGCTCTATGGCGAGGGTATGGCAAGCAGGGTAGATGTGCCTCTCCTAGTCAGAGGAATAAACAACCTACAACAGCTGCAGCCCAGTGTGATGAGGGTCCCGAGGGCCTCTGAGAACCCACCCTACCTAAGTAGAGATGGTCGTGGGAGGGTCCTTCCTGTACAGGAAATGGAGCAGGGAGGAGAGAGGTAGAAATGGAAAAGCAGGAGACCTGCGCAGAGTCTGGAGAGAGCAAACTGCTTGAAAGTGCCGAAAGGCTTGTCCTACAAGAGAGTGTAGAGGCAGAAGAGCTGGGGCCAGAGGGGCAGGGCTGGCCCAGTGCCTTACAGTTAAGGAGTTTACATCTGTCAAGGCAAGAGGCCACGAGGGGTTTCTGTCAAGTGCCAGACACAACACGTGCGTTGTACAAGATCACACTGGCTGTAGTGGGTTGTGAGACCCCCAAACCCAGCAGACATTTGACCACTTATCCACGTGACCTGATCCATGACCTGGATAACACAGAGTAAATGCCAACAGATGGGGGGCAGGTGAGCTGTAGGATGGGCAGACCTGGAACCGTGTGCATCCTGGGGTATGAGGAGAAGGTGGTACTTACTTCTCAGGTCTCAGCCTAAGGCGGCTGCAAAGACAGGAAGAGCATGAGTCTCATTTCAAATGACTGAACTTCCGGAATGCCTAGGGACTTCCAAGTGGGAGAAGTGGACCCTTGGACTGGAGATACAGAGTGGAAAACAGCAACACCAAGGAGGTCACGCAGTCCCGACCGCAGAGAGCTAGGCTGTTCAGAGAGCTGTGGGAGGAGAGGCCATATACCTGGTGCAGAGCTCTGGAGTGAATGGAGAGGAGACTTGAGATGAGGGCAGACGAGGAGAATTCAGGCATCGTAAGGAGTGAGTGGTACCTAGGGGATGAAGTCCAGGGGGGAGCTTCAGTACAGCATCTTCCACTAACTGGTACAGGTGAGGGTAAAAGAAGCTACCTCTGAGGGTCAATTTCTAGCAAAGCCAAGCAGTTCTAGTCTTTCCGAAGCTCAGAGTTCACCTCCAGGTACTTGATAAATGAACTTGGACCCTCTTCGCAAGTTGTTGATTCGAACGGTAAAAACCTCAGGGTGGCAGGATTTGGCTAAACCCCACAAGCTATCAACCTCTGTAAAAAGTCACCAGCACAGAGCTCGGAAGGGGGAGGGCGCGGAACGCGTGATCCCAAGTCCAGGGAGTCGGCTTAGAGAGTCATTGTCCTAGTGTCTCGCGGAAGAAATTTTCTAAACCTCATCTGAAACTGTGTGATCGTTTTGGGTTTCTGTTAAATACGCTATGGAATACTGGAAATTTTCTATTAAAATTAAAATGTTTATGTCTTCGTTGAGACAATAGCATGAAAATGTTAACTAATAACGCCTGTGACTTCCCTGCAGCCTAGAATTTCCAGCGTTTTTCTTATTTGGAATCGCATAGCGCCCTCTAATGGCCACAAGCCATAAAGAGAAAGAAGAAGAAAACCTTCAAAGTAAAATTTAATACATTTCAAGTGTCAAAGTTGTTCAGTTAACTGTTTTTGTCGACAATAATTTTACCTTTTCCAGAATCACTGCCATATGGATGACAGACAACCCTCCACATACATAGTAACTCTGCATCACATTTTAAGTTGGAGTACTTCCTGTCAAGCCATATTTATCCTTTTTTTTTAAACATAAAGATCATTCTCAACACCTTGAATAAAATAGTATGTCCAACTAGGATCATTTCATATTTTTTAAATGTGATTAAGTTAAAGAGTCCCAGTCTGGGGGTGGTGGTGCATGCCTTTAATCCCAGCACTCCGGAGGCAGAGATGAGAGGATCTCTGTGAGTTCGAGGCCAGCCTGGTCTACAGAGCGAGATCCAGGACAGGCACCAAAACTACACAGAGAAACCCTGTCTTGAAAAAACAACAACAAAAAACAAACAAACAAACAAAAAAGAGTCCCATAGGAAGCTTTAGCCTGGTTTTTGTAAGATTGAATTAAAATGTGGCCCCTCTCTGCACAGACCATAATTATTACCTGTTGCCACCATGGTCCCTGAAGCCCCTGGAGACTCGGGGATGACAGCGTGATTTAATGAGGCTTATCTCTGCTGGTTCTATTTTGGAAGGCGGCAGCCTGTGGCACAGCCCTTCCATAGCTCAGCCCCGGGTCAAAGGAATTTTCCGTGGCTCATACATGCCCCTTAACCCTGAGACACAGTGATTGAAGTTACAGCAACCCAGAGCAAGGGTGGGAAGGATATCGCTGTTCACTGTCTTCATGGATCTGCCCCGAGGAGCAACCAACCTTGCGCCCCCCAAGAACAAAACTAAACTTTGCCTCCCAGCTGGGTGGCTTCCTCAGAACTTTCTCTCTGCCCTTCAAACGCAGTTTGAATCAGACTCTATATGAGTTGATAGCCCCACATAGGAACTGATTTTAAAATAGACTGCTCTGGGAGGGATGTGAAAAAGAGCAAAGGGGGGCAAAACCAAAATACATGGTATGCATGTATGACATCGTCCAAAAGAAGTAACAAAGGTCATTAGTTTTTAATTAATTTTGAAGAACTTTTTAAAAAATTAAGTATGCCATTTGACTCTCCTCCATGGTATAAGGTGTAGTGAACAACAAAAATCCCCTAAAATGTGATGTGTAAGACTGACATGTCCATGGGTTGTTTACTCTGGACTGTATCTGGAGAGTGCAGATCGTGTGTTGCCTAGCAAATTGCTCAAGCGCAACTGAAAATATATCTTAAGTCAACTTCTAGGCCTATCAGACTTGTGAGGGGGTTTCCATGCTGGGAAAGTTTAAAAAAAAAAAGACAATAAAAAAAAGAAGACAAGAAACAGAGGAGGCAGATAGGAGAGGAGGTACACCTGAGCATGTAGTTTGAAGGTAAGTTACTCATTGAGGGTTTCGTCATTTGCCCATTGAGTCTTAGAAACAATTATTTTCACAGAGTGAAGCCATGTGAAACCACTGCTTTTTTTCTTCTTCTTTGGGGGCTGGAATGTGTTGCAGATAGACGTGGGAGGCAGCGTGGGGTGGAAGGCCAGGGGCTAAGGCTGAGAACTGTGGCTGCATGCTGTGGAGGCCGACATGCTCACGAGTCGGGCTTTCCTGGGGTTGAGCTGCTGAGGTTGAGTGTGAAATGTCCCCGTGGGCCCACGTGTCTGAACACTTACCCAGTCTCCAGCTGGTGCCTGGTTTGGAAGGTTGTGAGCCTCTAGAAGCAGAGCTGCTGTCTCCTCTTGGCTTCCCGACTGCGGACACTGCGGAACCAGCCCCCTTGCGCTCTGGCTGCTCTTCATGCCTTCCCTTCATACCGTGTTCCTTCAAACTGTGACCCAAGCAAACCTTCCCTCCCGAGAGTTGCTCCCCCTCAGCTACCCCATCACATGTACAAGAAAAGCAACAAACGGCCACACGCACTGTCTTGCTTAAGCTTCGCCACCGTCCTTTAGGGGTGTTCTTGACACTCTGTCGAGCAGCTCTGAAGAAAACTAAAAGTTTTTCCTGCTCAAGCTTAAGTCTCCTGCGGTCCCACAGTAAGCCGGAGATGTGGTTCAGTCGGTAGATGCGTGCATGAATACATGCATGATCACACTTGGGTTGATCCTCAGCACTGCGTAACCCAGCGATGGTGGTGTGCACCTGTAATCCTAGCGCCCAGGTGGTGGAGGCAGGAGGATCAGAAGTTCAAGGTTAGCTCTGGCTACATAATGAGTTTAAGGCTAGCCTGGGATACATAAGACCCTGTACCAAAGAAGGAAGGGAGCACAGAAGCCAAGTTTCATCATAATTAAGCAGTTTCATCTTCCAGCTGACCAAAAATTACCACTGCCATTACCACTGTGGCTTTATGTATTTATTAATTCATTCATTGTTTTAACGTATGCGTATGATGTGTATGTGACGTGTATGTGTACGTGCATGTATGTACCAGAGCAAGTATGTGGAAGTCAGAAGAGAACTTCAGGTGTTCGTCCTCACCTGCCACCTTGTTCAAGGCTGGGTCTCATGTTCACTGCCACGTATGGCAGGCTCTCAGGCCAGGAGCTGCCACAAGAATTCTCTTTGTCTCCCATCTCTTGGTAGGCATGTGTTACCTCATCCAACTTTGAGTTCTGGGAATCCAAACCTCCCCCCTCTTCATGCTTGTACAGAGCGCTTGTACAGAAAGGCTTTGCAAATCCCCTTCAGGAACTCCATTCAGGGGATGTGAGATCCTCTGTCAAACAGGAGAGGTCTCTGAGGACATGCCGGAGACGCGCTTTCATGTCTTGTGAATTTTTCTTAAAACACAAAAGTCTTTGTTGTATCCTCTGTTCCTGGAAAGAATTCATGTTAGTTGAGTTGTTTCTTAGAACACACAGATGGATATTAAAAGGAGAAATTGCTGGTAGCCTGATCACATAAAGATAAATACTGACATGTTTGATGCATTTCTTTGTGAACCTTTTTCTATGTTTATATACAACCAAACACTGTGTAAGAATGTGATCAAGATATAGACGTTCAGTAGGACAATGTAAGTAAACAAAACCAGGCATGGCCACCTGGGACTACACAAAATTTTAAGCTCACTATCAACATACCGTTACCTCCAAGGAAGGAGCTCTTCCACTCTGCCAATAGGCAGCTTCCGAGGCAGAGCTGTCTTGGTAGGTTTGTCCCAGGAGTGAACCACAGTTCAGGGGGAGGCTGCTGTGAGGGAGACGCCTTCGCACAGCTGACTAGCAGAGATGGGTGCTCTGTGGACCAGAGACTGAGATTTGTAAGTACTTTTTGAAAAACTGATCTAAAAAAAAAAAAAACCTTGGAAAAAATTTATAATTACCCTCAGTTCCCTTCTGAGAGAGAACTATGATCTTAGCAAGCTCACTAAAATAGTTGAATTTGTCTTTTTTTCTTTAGATGTTTGGGGAACTGGGTCATTTGGTCCCCCCCCCCCCCCCCCGGCTAGTGTTATCTGTTTCTATTGCCAGCAGAGGGCGCTCTGCTGCCTGAATTTTAGGATGAAATACCAAGAATAGCCAGAGGTGGGGTATGTGGACTAACAGGAGAATAGGGAGAGAAAGGACTTCCTCCACTCTGAAGTGGGTGGGCGGGGGCGTCCTTAGGACCAGCCTTTCCTGTCCTGCTTGCTTTCAAGCCTGCCAAGCTCTTGGGCTCTGGTGTGCTGTTCCTGTCCTGGTAGTTGAGGATGAGGTGAAAAGGGCCACATGATATTCACAAGTTTCTGTTTGGGGCAACAGCTGGCAGGCCCTCTACAGAGGTGGGAAAGTCAGTCCACACAGTTACGACCAATCAGGCACTGGGGAGTTTGTCATAACAGACATTTGACACGTTATTATTTATTTATGATGTGCGTGTGTAATGTGAGCATGTGAGGCCTCCCATTGCCGTCCGGGAGGTCAAAGAGCATTGCCTTGTAGTTTATTCCCTTTACAACCTTCCTCGCTCACACTTGAGTCACAACTACCACAAGTCCAGCTCCGCAGACACACACACCACGCCTCCCCAGCTCTCGACACAGAGCTTAGGACATCGAGGCTTCGTAAACAGACAGGGAAGGCATCTCTCTTGGTGTTTGTGTTTTTGAAGAGAAATTTCTCCTTCTTGATTGGAAATTTTTCCGACTGTATGGCCCATTGATAATGCATGCAGTTCTGGGACTCTGTGGCCAGTGTTCTACATGAGGCTAGCCCCAGGCAGAGCTAATCCCACCACTCACGATTATCCTTAGTCATCCATTCTTGGGGTAGCAATCTAGTCAGAAAAAAAAGCTAAGGATGCTTGCATTTTTTTAAAATCTATCTTTCTGTAATCTTTGATTCTGGGGATTGAAATCAGTTATAGGCCAAGATACATGTGGTAGTTTGAATGTAACTGGCCCCCATAATCTCATAGGGAGTGGCACTATTAGGAGGTGTGGCTTTGTTGGAGTGGGTATGGCCTTGTTAGAGGAAGTGTGTCTCTGTGTGGGTGGGCTTTAATGTTTCCTATGCTCAGAATACTGCCCAGTGTCTCAGTTCACTTCCTGTTGCCTACAAGATGTAGGATTCTCAGCTACTTCTCCAGTACCACGTCTGCCTGCACACCACCACACTCCCTGCCATGATGATAATGGACTGAACCTCTGAAACCATAAGGAGCCAGCCCCAATTAAATGTTTTCATTTATAGAGTTGCTGTGATCATGGTGTCTCTTCACAGCAATAAAAACCCAAACTAGGCCAGGCGGTGGTGGCGCACGCCTTTAATCCCAGCACTCGGGAGGCAGAGGCAGGTGGATCTCTGTGAGTTCGAGGCCAGCCTGGTCTCCAAAGCGAGTACCAGGAAAGGCGCAAAGCTACACAGAGAAACCCTGTCTCGAAAAACCAAAAAAAAAAAAAAAAAAAAAAAAAAAAAACCCAAACTAAGACAATACACAAGCTCAATATAGATTTCCAAGTCCCACCCCCAACTCTAATGGCTGAAAAGAATCGTGCATACAATAAAACTTGTAACACAAATCTTAAACAGGTCTCATTAATAAAAACAAACCTGGAGCCAGGTATTGGGGTAAACGCTGAAAGATCAGAGAAGCAGAACAAGCCACAGCCACCTCACCTTGCCAGTTCCTCAGCTGATCCTGTTTCCTCAGAATGGAAGCTTCTGAGTCCTCATCCAAATGGATCTCAGCTGAACTGTGCTGCTCAAAGCCTAAAAGCTTAAACAGCTCTAGTTCCTGGTTTTCACACCTTATATACCTTTCTGCTTTCTGCCATCACTTCCTGGAATTAAAGGCATGAGTCACCGTGCCTGGCTCTTTCCAGTGGGGCTTTGAACTCACAGAGATCCGATGGATCTCTGCCTCCCAAGTGATAGGATTAAAGGCGTGTGTGCCACCATTTTCTGGCCTCTGTATCTAGTGGCTGTTCTGTTCTCTGACCCCAGATAACTTTATTAGGGTGCACAATATTTTGGGGAACATAATAATCACCACAAAAACTGTACTTCCTGGTCCACAATAACTGATGGATCATATACGGTGCTAATCCAATGACAAGAAATATAGAGAGAAGCCTTCTCTTATTTATTTTCACAAAGAAGGGCCAGGAGTTCTAAATCCAACGATTGACTTTTTAACAGGCACACAAATACACCTCACACAAACATACACACGCATACACATACTCACAAAGACAGACACATCCCTTAGGTGTAGTCTTATTCTATGGGTGCTTTACTGAGATTCGTTTAATGGGTTAAATAGGCAATTGGTTATATAAAAGATTTAAATTTTTTGCAGGGTAAAATCATTAAGGCTGTCCATTGTAGATCACCTTGTGAGAACAAATACCAAATTATTCTTTGTGAAGAACCTGAGCATGCCAGACCTTCTGTCCAGCATATGCCCTTGTTAGGTAACTCGGGCGTGATAAGAACTTGTCAATAGCTCGCTGGCTTGCTCGCTTATTAAACACATGCAGAAGATCTATCCGACCACGCAGCAACACTGTGCCCCAGAAGCCTAGCAGATGCTTAATCTTGGAACTCAGGGTTACTCCACAGTGTCTAAAATCTGAAAAGTGGGGCTTGGAAAGGGGGTTCAGCAGTTAAGAGCACTGTTGCTCTTACAGAGGACCCAGGTTTAGTTTCTAGCATCCATATGGTGGTTCACAACTGACTGTAACACCAGTGCCAGGGGATCCAATGCTCTTTCCCAGACTCCATGGGCACCAGGGCTGCATGTGGTGCATATTCAGACATGAAGGAAAAACATCCATACACATTAAAAAAAAAATAGATCTATTTTCCTTAAAAAGCTTTGAGCAGAGAGCTGCAGAGCCATTTAACTCGAGGGCCAAGACCCAGAGAGTCTCCAAGACTGGATCATGAGACCTCCATGGAATGGCCTTGTTCTTGACCACAGACCTCCCATTTTCCCTCTGGTTTACTAACATGGAAGTCACTACAGTACTTACTGTAGGTCCTATAGTGTAGGAGGATGTTTAGAGTTGTTATTTTTAATACCTGCATCACATCCTTTCAGAAAGGACTCCAAGGAGAATGTTTCCCCCGGTGTTTGTAGCAGAAATTAACATTCTCCAGAGTTAGCGTTTCGTTTTCTCTTGTGAACACAGGGATGCATCTTCCCTTCTCCTCCACTAGGCTGAAGAAGGGACCCAGCAGGCTCCCCCCAGGAAGGCCTCTTCACATTCAGCTCACCTTCCTCTAAAAACCAGATGCCCTCTGCTTTCATTCTCAGGCCCTGATGTGTTTGTTTTGCTGCTTTATCGAATTGTTTAAAGCCACCAGCAATCGCTTTGAAACGCTACTGAGCACTAGCAAAGAATTTCTAAGTTTTTAAAAAAGAGGATCTACCCACTCAAGCCATGTACAAAGACAGGCCATCACAGCAATGAGAGTCTAGCTGCAAAGAGGGACGGGAATTAACCCTACCTGGGCTGGCCTTAAACCTCTCGTGATGGCAGCCTCTGGAGTCGTGGAGAGTGGACAGATGCTGGGACCTGCTGGTCCAGAACCTCACCTGAACTTCAGGGAATCATCACCAGGGAGGGTTTTTCACCTGCAGGACTGCAGGCAATGACCCAGGGTGCAGCCAGAAGCCACAATGTGCTTGGAGGGTGGCATCCAGCATACTCGACAGTGTTGCTTACACAGACCAAGCATCGGCATCCACTCTACTCCCTGCTCAGCTGGGCTATGTCAGTACTGCTGGGTCTGTGGACGCTGGTCAGCAGGGCCCTAGGCACTTCCTCACCCTCCCAGAGTAGATCCTGCAGGGAGCCCAAGAGGTTCAAGAGAAGGACAATGATGACTTCTCCACCCCCTGGCCCTTCTGCTCTCCTCTTACATCCTGCTTCTCGTACTCTCAGACCCCCTTCTAAAGCAGCCAGGACCAACCATCGCTTCCCAACTTGCTCACTCCATACTGCAGTATCTGCAGGAACCGCTCACCTTCATCAGTGCTGAACTTGAGGCCCCGGGAATTTTGCTTGTACAGAAAACTTAAAAGAAAAGAATGCCCTCTCCTCTGGAGGACAGACACTTTGACTTTGTAACGCTCAAGCAGCTGTGTCTCAAGTCTAAAAGACTCACCGGAGTGAACAACTCAGAACTAGAAAACAGGCAGGTCGAACGAGGTTTCTCATATTCTAGCACCAAACAGAAAATATCCAGCACTCAGACAAAGGCAGGGAGAGTGCCACAAGTTCAAGGCCAGGCAGGGCTACAAAGTAAGACAGAGGGATGGAGAGGGGCAGGGGAAGAGGAGGGGAAAAGAGGAGTGAACATAATGGAGAGGAAAAACAATTTACAGTAGAAACTAAAAAATATAAAATAAAGAACCATGAATAACCCACATTAGAGAAGATAGGCTTTACTGAAAGACAAATTATTGAAGATACAAACTGCTGCATTGAACCAACATTATAATAATATCAGGCGTTTTGAAATAATATCAAGTATACTCACAATCAAAATGCCAACAAGATCTTTTAAACATTAAATAATTAAAGCCTACTTGAAAGAATAAATGTCCCACAGAAACATTTGCTATATATTTATTTGTGGGTTTTTGTTGGTGGGTTGGTTTTTTGTTGTTGTGTGGTTTTTCTTTTTTGGATTTTTTTTTTTGAGACAAGTTTCTCTGTTTGTCTTGGCTGCCCTGGAACTCACTTCTGTAGACCAGGCTGGCCTCGAACTCAGAGATCCACCTGCCTCTGCCTCCTGAGTGCTGGGATTAAAGACGTGTGCCACCACCGCCCCGTGAAAATTTTTTAAATGTTTAATTTTTTTTATCCCTGCATCCGAAGTAAGAAATTCCTAAATTTTCCAATAGGCACTGTCACTGTGTTAAAGCGTCAGCCTGTAGTCACGGAGGTGACGCCTTCCCTAAACTAGCAAGTTTCACTCCATCAGGGACAGCATGGCCAAGGGGAGCCTCTTTCCGAAGACTGGCTCTACAGACGCTGTTTTTTGCTTTCTTGTCCCTTTCCCATTCCCAGCCCTCACCCTGGGTGCTGAGTCCCTCTCACCTGAGCCCTAGGACAGTCTGTTTCAGTTCTGATGCCATTGTTTCCTCTTTCCAGACGCAGCTCTTCCTGCTCTAACTTGTGTGGAGTCTCTCCTACCAATTCACCAAGCGCTACACCCCATAGGCAAATTCTCTGCACAGCTTGGGACCAGTCCCATGTTCACGGGCTGATCTACTGTCTTTTTTTTTTTTTTTTTTTTTTTTTTTTTTTTGGTTTTTCGAGACAGGGTTTCTCTGTGTAGCTTTGCGCCTTTCCTGGGACTCACTTGGTAGCCCAGGCTGGCCTCGAACTCACAGAGATCCGCCTGGCTCTGCCTCCCGAGTGCTGGGATTAAAGGCGTGCGCCACCACCGCCCGGCTGATCTACTGTCTTTTAACCTGGCCATTCCACACCCAGTGCCTCTGTCACTTATGACCTTTGGATGCCTATCTTGGTCCCAATCTTCACCTTATACTGCCCCCTGCTGTTCAGCCCACCCAACTGCACTCACAGTTCGCACTCTGACCTCAGTTGTTTTTCCGGTAAATCTGTCGGTAAAGAACTGCCCCAGGGGGAAAGAAGCTGTGTCTGTGTTTTGAACTTCCTTTCCTTCTGTGCTGGCTAACTGAAGTTTCTGTAGAACTTCCACTAGGGGGTACCACCCCGTAACATTTGAAAAAGGGAAGGCTGCTGAATGCAATTCTTAATGAAAATTGAAGTCCAGACACATGGAATTTTAGAAACTTTTCTGAACACATGCTGTAATTTTATGAAGCAATTTAATTTGATTCCTTTTAAATAAAAGCTGCCCCATGGGCAGAGTAATAGGCAACAATCTTAAGCAGTATAAACCTATATAAGGGAAAACCAATTAAAAACCCAGACTCCATTACTATAACATAAATAGTCATGAATTAAGTAAAATATACGTAAGACCTTAGTAGAGCCAGACAAGCAAAGTTATTTTCACTTTAGCAAGAGAAATAGATATGCAAAAGTTGGCTTTAAAACAAAAGCTTTGCAAAAACAAAAATAAAGGCAGCTCAGATGTTCTGGGACTCCTTGCATAAATAAAATCAAATGATTCTATTATCCCTGGGGTTTAAGAATTTACCTGCAATACTGCAAACTGATTCAAAGTTGGTATCTTCTGAGTTCTTTTAGGAGAAAATAAGCCAAGGAATTATAGTGTAGTGGTTGAAATGCAGGACCCTAGAATTAAGTTGACCTTTGAATCCTTCATCTCTTTCTCACTACTCTGAGCACTTAGGCAATCTCCATCACATTAGTCAGAATCCTGGTTCTGCATCCCCTCATTGGGAATGATAATTGAACCCACCTCACTGGTTTGTGCTCTGAAGTAGATGAAATAATTCAAATGTGACTCACCTCCAGAAGATACTCAGTAACTGGTAGCTTCTCATTCAATGAGTGATTGTAATGAAGGCCTTTTAAGATGACATCTTAGTTAGGGTGACTATTGCTGGGATGAAACCCCATGACCAAAAGCGACTTGGGGAGGAAAGGGTTGATTTCGCTCACAGTTCCATATAACACTTCATCATCAAAAGCGCCAAGGGCAGGAACCTGGAGGCAGGAGCTAATGCAGAGGCCATGGAGGGGTGCTGCTTACTGATTTGCCCAGCCTACATTCTTATTGACTCCAGGACCACCAGCCCAGGGATGGCACCACTCACAAAGGGCTGGACCCTACCCATCAATCCCTAATTAAGAGAATGTCCTACAGGCTTTTCTGCTTACGGCTGGATCTTCTGGAGGCATTTTCTCAATTGAGGTTCCCTCCTCTCAGATGTAGCTTGTATCGAGTTAACATTAAACTAGCCAGCACAGATGACTGGGAACAGAAATCATCTCATGGAAAGAGATGTTAACTATCTTTTTGATAAACACACTCTAAGGCTAGAAAAAACATTCAGCAACTTGATGATAATCACACAGTTGCTCCCCCACTTTAGAGTAAACCTGGACCTCCTTAATGCCAGGCCTGCCTTCCTTCCCCAGTATCACACGACTCTCCCGGTACCCGACAGCTTATTAATATAGACTAAATGTATTCCTTAGTTAAAAATAGATTTTTAGGACAAAATTTTGCTAAAGTAACAAAATAAATGCGCGGTGTGACAGTTTGGAAGGATCTTACCACACATATATTAAGAGTTTGAATTTTAAGCCCATTTCTTACTTTAGAAATTTACCTTTAGGAAATAATTTCTTTAATTATATGTGAAAGATTCACTCCCACATACCTGAAAAGGAAAAACTCCATATGTTCAACAGTAAGAGAACAATTAAAGATGACAGACCTATGAGTTACGGAAGCACTAGGAAATGCCAAAGAAGCCTGGGGCCCTATCTCAGTGGGAACCCCTGCACCCTGAGTTGGATCCCCAGCACTGGAGAAAAAGGAAGTTGGGAAAGGGGTGGCAGAGAGAAAGAAGGGAAAAAGAGGAAGAAGATAGCAAAGAAGACAAAACACAAAGGAACCTAGAAAATATTTATTTCATTCCTCATTTCATTCCAAAAGGCAGTGATCTGGCAAGTAGAATAACAATTTATTTTATGCTCATTATAACCAATTAAAATTAAATACTGACTTGGTTAGAACCTAGAAAAAAAGAAGGAAAGAGTGAAGTAATTTTAGGAGTATTTAGATGAGAAATTTCTTTTTTCCCCCTTTGAGTTCTCTTGAGACTGATACAATAAAGAATCCTGCAGAATGAACGCATTTTTTCATGTGGTTGGTAGTAAAAAAGAGTTCACATGATCCAAGCATCCTTTAATACATTATGATAACATGTACAATAAAAGGAAAGGCCCAAGACCAGAGCCTCTGTCATGCAATGAGCTCTGAGGGGCACATGGTATCTATCAGTCCCTAGCCTCTCCAAATTCACCAGCTGGGACAGGAAACAGGGCACATACAGCCATCTCTTCAAATCCTAGGGATGTTGGTTCCAGGAACCCTGAAGGATGCCAAGATCTGCAGATGCTCAAGTACCCAATAAACTGGTGTGTGGTATTTGCATATACACAGATAGCCACCTGAATAGTCTAAACCACCTCTAAATTTCTTGCAATACGAGAAATACCCTATATTGTCTAGGGAAGGACATGAGAACTATCTGAGCATATTCAGCACAGACAAAATTGTTTCCTATTAAACTTGGCTGAATCTGCAGCCATGGATCTCAGCACCACTTTACCTTAGTCTTGGATATCCCATCTCAGACAGTCACTCTTCCTCACCTTTCCTGCCATCAGCCCAGTGGTCCCTTCGTCTTTCTCTGGACCACCAGCTTGGCTCCATTTTCTTTACCACGTTTCTGAAATACTAAGACTCATCACTTCAGCTGCCACTCCACAGGGATCATAAGATGTTGACCAGTTTCTTTTCCGATTCATCGATCCAGAAAACCCCCTTAAGCTGGGGATATCCCAAGCCTGAGTTGCATAATTCCCTGGTATCCCTTCCTGGATTCCTGACAGGCACCCTCTCCCCAAGCCCTCAACGCTCCCTTCAGCCCACTCATGCCATCCCTTCCTTCTCCTAGGCAGCTGATATTGCCTTTTATTGTACAGAAAGGAATTCCTGGCCTCAGGGGCTCACTCCACACCAGCCTGTCCAGTGGCTGAGGCTCCAGTTTGTGTCAGCAGCTCTAGCCAGAAAGAATTCTGAAACAAAAACTTGCTGAGCCTAAAGTCCAGTTGTATTCTGCCTGTCCTTGCTTCCCACTCTTTGGTTTCAGAGTCAACAAGGCACTTGCTTCCTGGACCCAGGACCTTCCACCTACTCCTACCTTAGTCCACCCTTGTTTATGCCGCCATCGTCTCCCCCAAATAGCATGTTTCTGCCAGCTAGAAAGAGGCCTTTCCTTTAGAATACAAGTTCTTCCAGGTCATTATCGCTGGCTTTTCTCCTCTCTTTACACATATCTAAAGAGCTGCCTTTCCCACTGCCCATTTCCCCCCCTCCCACTCCTGATTGCAGCTAACTCCTCCCACCCCTGAAATGGTACCTCGGAATCGAAAGCCAATGGCTCTTTTCCATCTTCCATTTCTCTTGACCTTTCAGTTGTGTTTAATCCTTTTGGCCATTTTATGCCCCGAAATATCCTCCTTTTTTTTTGCTCTGTCGCCTTAATCAGCGGAATGAGTAAACTCTTGCCTTTAGGCCATCCAGGGAGAAGAGACAGGGATGAAAGGCCCTGAGGTCCTCAGGTGAGCTTGCAGGGGTGTGGTGGCCGCTAGATCTGAAGATCCATTAGGTAAGTTGTGAGAACTGGATTCCTTCCCGCAGCCTGAATCAGACAGAAGGGGGGGGGGGGGGGAGGAAGCCATCAGAAAGGTAAATAGAGCAGCTTATTCTTGTGTCAGAAAAAAAAAAATAGTGCAAGGGAGAATGGACTGTATTATGGGGACCTATTGACAGTGTGGAATTCCCTCATGGGGTGTAAGGGATAGAAGTAGAATTGAAGACAGCGGGTCTTTTGCAGTATTCTCGAACAGCTAGCATTTCCAACCTGCATTCGTTCAACGGAACAAAATCAACTTTGCACTGTTAAAACAATTTTGCTTTTTAATTTTAGTGTTAGTTTTGTGTGTACAGATTGATATGTGATTATATGCTAGCTACTGATGGTCTTGATTCCTACTCCTAAGTAATATGTGCCTGTCTTAGTTTTCTACTTCCGTGACAAAATACCACAACAAAAAGCAACTTGGAGAGGGTCAGGTTTATTGTTCTCATATATATATGAAATATATATATATATATATTTCATATATATATAAAAATAAAAAATTTTATTTAAAAATTTTTCATCCCACCCCCCCAACCCAACCCCACCCCCATCCCCTCCTCATAGAGGTTAAGGCCTCCCTTGGGTAGTCAACACAGGCTGGCATACCAAGTTGGGGCCTGAACAAGTCCCTCCTCCTGCATCACGGCTGAGTAAGGCATGCACCATAGGGAATGGGCTCTAAAAAAAAACAGTTCGTGTACCCGGGATAAATCCTGGTCCCACTGCCAGGGGACCCACAAACACATCAAGCCATGAAACTGTCACCCACATTCAGAGGTCCTAGTTCGGTCCCATGCAGGCTCCCCAGCTGTCAGTCCAGAGTCCATGAGCTCCCACTAGCTTGGGTCAGCTGTCTCCGTGGTTTTTCCCATCATGGTTCTGACCCGAGGATCGGGTTTATTTCCCATTATACTTCCACACCGAAGTCCATCATCAAAGGAAGTCAGGGCAGGAACCTGGAGATGGGAAATAAAGCCGAAGTCGTGGAGGAACACTGCTTACTTCCCATGGCTTGCTCGACCTGCTTTCTTATAGATTCCGGGACCATCCACCCAGAGGGAGCAGCAACCACATCAATCATTAACCGAACAGTACCCCACAGACTTGCCTACAGGCCGGTCTCAGGGAGACATCTTCTCAGTTGTGGTTCCTTCTTCTCAGATAGCTCTAGTGTATGCCAAGTTGACACACAAAAACAACAACATCCTGGACAGCACCATATTGGACTGCAAAAGTTCCAGTTTGGTCTAATTTCCTTTTGTCGTCTACACTGTTATTTTTAACAAGTATTTTACTTTTCCAAGTTTCAATGGATTTTGAATGAGCACTGAGCGCAACACATAATACTGGTGTGTGTGAAAGTGTCACAGAGAAAAAACCCTGAGGTTATTTGCACTTTGTGAGCTGGAGAAGTGAGTGTACTTCAGTAGCTAAGGAGGATTCCCTACAACATGAAACAGGCTCTGGCCTGTGCTAACCAACCTAGACACAAAAACAACAACACAAACAAACAAACAAACAAACCACAGAACCCCGGGCAACCCTTAGAACTGATGAGTCTTTATGAGGTTTACAAACCCTTCCAGTTCACCTTTCTTAGACCAAGCACGCCAAACGTCCTTGACTGTGGGTATCAGCTAGGTCCCCTGGGATCAGGTTGGTCCAGCAGGTAATCTGAAAAGAACGTCACATGCAGTCCACATCACCCCACCACCACCACCCTTGGTGGTTTCTCCACCAGTTAGGGAAGACATTCAAAGGCTGCAAACTCTCCCGGTCTTCGATTCTTTTTAAAAAGATCATTTGAGTTTTACAGAACTTTCCACCTTTCGTAGATTATTAAGCCAGACTGGAACATACGGATAGAAAAGAATTGTAGCTTCAATGGGGGGGGGGGGGGGGGGGGGGGAGAACCCGTGTTGAAATAGATACAGTTACCATAATGTAATTCCCGGGGCACTACAATTTGTGCTTGAAAACTAAGTGAAAACCTACTAAGACTCGCCCTCTTCCTTAAATAACGAGGATTAACAACCTTAACAAGGTAATAAATCATCAAGCCAACAGAACCTCACCCTGGCCTGAGCTCTGGGGTGGAACTTTCTGCTTCAGGCAGGCTTGTGACTGGGAGAAAGTGACCCAGGCCCTGTAGAAGGCGTTAAGGAACATGAATGCCGGAGCAAAAGTATGAGCTGCTCAGATCCCATCACCCACAGTGGCATGGAGGGTAGGGGGTGGGGTGGGAATGGGGGTGGGGACCGTGCACCGAGGGCAGAGGAGCCAAAGCCGGCCTGGTGAGTTGAGGAACCCCGCCCTGCTCACCTGGGAAGGGCGCCATGCAGGGGCGGAGCCGTCTCAGGTCACCCGGGGCGGTGGTGGCGGAACTGAGGAGTCTGGGCGGACGCCGGGCACCCCGCCACCCACCTCACCTGCGCGGGAGGCGGGGCCGGACGCACCTGCGCGGGCGGGAGGCGGGGCCGGGGAGCAGCCGTCGAGCCGGGAGAGGGCGCGGAGGCGGGAAGCCAGGCGCAGCCCCTGCCCCCCCCGGGGCTGAGATCCCGCCGCAGGCCCCCCCTGTCCCGGGTTGAGACCCCTCCGCAGGCTTTCCCCGATTGAGACCCAGCCATGACCTGGAGCGTCTCGGCGCGGGGCGCGCACCAGCCCGACAACACGGCCTTCACGCAGCAGCGCCTCCCGGCCTGGCAGCCGCTGCTCTCGGCCGGCATCACGCTGCCGCTCTTCTTCTGCGCCGGCCTGGCTTTCATCGGCCTGGGCCTGGGCCTCTTCTACTCCTCCAACGGCATCAAGGAGCTGGAGTACGACTACACCGGCAACCCCGGCACCACCGGCAACTGCTCGCTGTGCGCCGCCGAGGGCCAGGGCCGCGCGCCGCCGCCCAACTGCTCGTGCGCCTGGTACTTCTCGCTGCCCGAGCTCTTCCCGGGCCCCGTCTACCTCTACTACGAGCTGTCCAACTTCTACCAGAACAACCGGCGCTACGGCGTGTCCCGCGACGACGCGCAGCTCAGCGGCCTGGCCAGCGCGCTGCGCCACCCGGCCAACGAGTGCGCCCCCTACCAGTTCAGCGCCACCGGGCTGCCCATCGCGCCCTGCGGCGCCATCGCCAACAGCCTCTTCAACGACTCCTTCTCACTGTGGCACCAGCGCCAGCCCGGGGGACCCTACGTCGAGGTGCCCCTCGACCGCACCGCCATCGCCTGGTGGACCGACTACCACGTCAAGTTCCGCAACCCGCCGCTGGTGAACGGCAGCCTGGCGCTGGCCTTCCGCGGCACGGCGCCACCGCCCAACTGGCACCGGCCGGTTTACGAGCTCAGTCCCGATCCCAACAACACCGGGTTCATCAACCAGGACTTCGTGGTGTGGATGCGCACGGCGGCGCTGCCCACCTTCCGCAAGCTCTATGCGCGCATCCGTCAGGGCAACTACTCGGCAGGCCTGCCCCGGGGTGCCTACCGTGTCAACATCACCTACAACTACCCGGTGCGCGCCTTCGGCGGCCACAAGCTCATTATCTTTAGCAACATCTCGTGGATGGGTGGGAAGAACCCTTTCCTGGGCATCGCCTACCTGGTTGTTGGCTCTCTCTGTATCCTCATGGGCTTTGTCATGCTGGTTGTCTACATTCGCTACCAGGACCAGGACGACGACGACAATGATGATGAGTGATGCTGCTTCCCAGAGACCCTTTCCTGCTTCTCGGCCAAGCCGCTTTTAGCGGTGGCCCTTTGCTCCTTAACACAACTTTAAGCTCACTGATCTCTTGTGTTCGAAGGGCCTAGAGAAAGGAATCACCTGCCTCCTCTTAACAGATACGACACAGTTCTCAGGTTTTGGACTGTAAAATGCCAGATCTTGCGGCGATTTCTCCCCATCTCCTCTATGGCTTACAGAGTTGACATGTCAGGTCTTGAAAGTCTATAGCGTTCCAGAGCGAAGGACCGGGGGAAGATTCCTGGACTGGAACTCATTAAGACCAGCAGACAGAGGTTGGATCCCGATTCTGGGTCTAAGCTTTGGTTCCTTCAGTAACACGGTTTTCTGGGAGGAAGGTATCGGTGGGGGGAGGAAGGGGTTTAGATGGAGAGTGGTGGCCACTGATGGCCTACAGAAGCTTGGAGGAGTGGGGAAAGCGTATTTGGTAAAATTTAAGTCGATGAAGAGGCACCGAGCCTCTCAGGTTCTGACCCAGGAAGGCCAAGACTGGCAACCTTCACTGAAGAGTCCCTGTACCCTTGAATTTGGGAATCTTGAGCCAGGCTGGGTCTGGAGCACTCACTTGATTTTAATTTTTGGTTTTTTGTTTTTGTTTTTTTTTTTTTTTTTTCAGTAATAATTGGTTCCCATGAACAGTGACAATCACAGTGCTGGGATTTGGTCTTAAACACAGGAAGCCTGCAATTTGTAGAATGAATGAGAAAAGTCGCTAGCGCTAGGAAACTAGCACACAGATCTGCAGGGCAGGCGTGTGCCAACTCGTAATTAAATGGAAAAGCAACCTTCACAAGACACTATGTAAAAACTTGAAAACGCAAGTCCAGTTTGCATGGCTCAGGGCGAAGTGTCTTAACCTTAGGAACTGACGTGCAAAATGATCTTAGCAGGAAGCTGTTTTCCTGGGTCCCTGAGTGTCCCCTTGTCCCCTTTGCTCAGTCCCTTTTGAAACATCATCATCATCATCATCATTATCATCATCTTTTTTAATGCTTCAGGGAATAGTTTAATTAATTCATATCATTTTCACGAAGGACTATCTTAAATACAGTTTTAATTTATTCACCAATGAGACCCACTTCTAGTGATCATGTTTAAAGAATGCTAAGGATTATCTTATATGCAAAGTAGACTCTTGAGATTATTTCAGCCTCAGTGTCAAAATCACTCAGCTGATTGTATTTGATTGCCCACAGTTGATATAAAGCTATTCTCAGAGGCAATTGGGACTTTTTTTTTTATTTTAAAACCCTCTTTTTATGGAACAATAATGTAAAAGAACTTAAAAATAAAATTTCCCATGAGACCGTCTTCCAGGTTCCCTGAAGAAAACAGTTACTTGCTATTTGTCAGGGTCCTCTGGTCTCAGATCCGCAGTACAGTTATTTTCTACTTCTTGGTGTATTTTTATTCCTCAAAGGCAGTTCAAGGTCTTGAAGTATATTTTATTTTTATGGCGGTCAAATACTGAGTTCTATTGAATAATTTCCATTCATTCTCTTCTTCGGTTCTAGTTGATACTTGTTTTTGGATGTACAGCATGTCTTAGATTGTCTGGGTCAAAAGTGACTTAAAATAATCTTGTCTCATCTTTATGTATATCAGAAAATTCTCTAGTAATTCCAGTGTGCTGGCTTTCTGACTTCTGATTGTGATGAAATTTACTCTCCGATCACATACTGTGATTTTTGACTGTGAAAGGCTGATCCTTACATGTGCTTTCAGAAAGTTGGATTTATGATGAGTGTCTGGTTGGTCAGCTCTCTTCTGTGTCAGCTAATGGAGTTTGCTACATTTGTCTTTCACTATATAGTTGAGGGTAACTGTATTTTGCTATCATTTGTAGAACATTAGCCTTTTGTTATAAATTTTTATGTGAGACCATGAAACTTAAAGTCCTGTGATTAAGTCGTAGTTTCAGGCCTTGTTTTCGAAAGAGAATAAAGGTTGTGTTTGTCTTTCTCTGTTATCACATTACTTAGCTCTTTTGAACTGTGATCTTAAAGGCACAAACACCACGGCGTGTGCCTCATGTTACTAGCAGAGTTACATTGATGCGGCATCACCCTGCAGAGAATAGGTTCAGTCAATGTGAACTCATTCTTTTTTGCTAACTTCCTGAAACGCCATTTGAACTTAATCAACATCCCGTGTTTGGATTTACATGATCTCCAATTATTGTTTAAATTTGATAAATGACAATCCCTTTTAAATTTTAGTATGAAATGTTATTAAAGAATGTGATCATAGTTGGTGTTTGAGACTGCAAAAGAGCAGAAAGGTTTAAAACGAAATTGTCAGGTCTTTGCCTTAGTGATCCCTGTGCTGTGTAGCATTTTTGTCCGGTATCAGGATTCTGATTAATTGTATCCTTGTGCTTCCCAACTGGAGGTATGTCTTCTAAGAGTGAGACACAAGGGTGAACCTCAGCAGTTGAACTCGAAATAAACTTTGACCTGCTTTGTGAAGTAAAGGTACAAACAAAAGTGTTCAGTGAGAATACCCACCTCCATAACAATTTAAAAATAATAATAATAATAATAATGATGAAGAAGAAGAAGAAGAAGAAGAAGAAGAAGAAGAAGAAGAAGAAGAAGAAGAAAGCTGCGGGTTCCAGTGTCTCCACAACTGACATCACTCAACAATCTGCCAACTGGGCAATTGTTAAAAAATCAAGGGCAGACTCTCCTTTGGAACAAACTTTACTTAGTAGGATGTAGCCACAACTCCTCTGCCACACCAAAGAGTTCTCGGTGAGTCTCTGTTATCATCCAGCTCCTTATATGGGCTTGCATAAAAGTCATCAGTCACTATAAATAAAATTCTTTATTTGCACTGGACGTTTACAGCCCACATTTTGGCTATAGGTAAAACAGAGCTGGTTAGTTTTAGTTGGCAATTTAAAAAAAAATTCCGCCCCTCCCCTCCCAGGGGAATTTCTCTTAATTCTCTCTCCAACACTAGAGTCACTTGAAGGGCCTTCCCAAATCTGACTGAGACTCTTTAAGGCCCTGAAGAGATCTCACATGATAACTTCACTTTGTAAAGAACTGGCTCCATTATTTTTCTTCAGCAGTTTTCCAGTTGCTGATTTGCTACACTAATATCCTTTATAATTTTCCCACTGAGAATGGCAGTGTGCATTTGGGGAAAATAACCCACACTGCTCTGTCACCTTGTATGAAGATAGCCATCATCAGTGTCCCTGGTGTGGGGGAGGTCTCTAGAGCGTGCCAACCTTCCTCAGTTAGCATACCTGTGGGCTAGCACAGGGAAAACTCCTAGGCAGTAAGAGCGAGCGCACACTGGAGTCCTAGACGGGAAGGGAAGGATGGAAGGGAAAGGTGACCAGATATACCCCTAGGCTGACAGGATACCCAGAGGGCGCGGGGTCAGCAGCCAGCAGCATTGGAAGCTCCGGAGAAGACAGGCCTGGCTCAGCACAGAATCCACTCATGACAGACGGGGCTTTGTGGAGATGCGGTGGGCGAATAGCGGCTTACCACCTTCCGCACCCCTTGTCTTGGTGATCAATCTGAGTACAATCTATCTTTTCTTCAGAAGCAAAGGTGTTGTCGTCAGGGGCCTTCATAGCCCTGCCCTCCACACTGACTCCTCATTAAGCTCCCAGGGTGAATGACACCTCCCATAACCAGTGATAACTGCAAATGATGTGTATTAATAACGACATTGGTTTTTCTAAAAGGGCTTTGTTCTGGAAGCCCAAGGGTGCTGAACACTGTGTGGTCTCATTCATCTTCTCCATCAAAATGCCTGGGCTTCTACAAAGTTAAGACCAATGAGGTAGAAACAGATTCTTTTCTATTTTGTTCAAAACTCGATAAAAATAAGCCGTGCCAGCCGGGGACATGACTCAGTAGGTAAAGGTACTTGTCACCAAGCCTGACACCCCGAGTTCTGTTCCGGGGACCAACAGAGTGAAAGGAGGAAGCTGACCCCTGAAAGTTGTTCTCTGGCCTCCATCCTGGAGCTCTTGCACATGTAAGCCCACACACATGCACAAGCACACACAATAAATAGGTGTAAAAATAGTTTAAGTAGTCTTCCCTAGAAACGAAAGGGAGTAGTCTAATACTGAATGAAGTGGTGACCGCCATTGAAATGGCTTGCTTAATTATTTTTTAAAACTTATTACATGTGCCGGATAGTGTTGACGCACGGCTTTAGTCCCAGCACTCAGGAGGCAGAAGCAGGTGGATGTCTGTGAGTTCGAGGCCAGTCTGATTTACAAAGTGAATTCCAGGACAGCCAGGCCTGTTATATAGAGAAACCCTGTCTCAAAAAAATAAAAAAAGAAATTATTACATTTATTTATTTGGTTGTGTGTGTGTGCACGCGTGCGTGTGTGTGTGTGTGTGTGTGTGTGTGTGTGTGTGTGTGTGTGTGTGTGTGTGATGAACACTTGAGAGCAAGTGTTCACAATCCACAACACATGTGAAAGTCAGAGGACAACTTTCAGGAGTCATTTTTTTTTTCAGATTTATGTTATATGTATGAGTGTTTTGCCTGCATGTATGTATGTGCACCACGTTCAATGCCTGGTGCCTGAGGTCAGGAGAAGGCATTGGATCCCTTGAAAACGGAGTGATCAATGGTTGTGAGCTACCATTTGAGTGTTGGGAATGGAAACCGGGTCTTCTGCAAGAACAGCGAGTGCTTGCAACTGCAGAGCCATCTCTCCAGCCCCTCGGGAGTCTGTTCTAGCTTTCTTTCAAGTGGATCCTAGCACTCAAACTTGTATCATCAGGCTTCGTGGCCAGCACCCTTATCTGCTGCTCCATCTTGCTATCCTCCCAGCTCCACCATTTAAAGGAATTATTTTTGTTGTAAGATGATTTCCTGGACTATCTATCTATCTATCTATCTATCTATCTATCTATCTATCTACTGATTACTTTCTCCAACACCCTCTCTTATTTCTTTCCCATCCCTACAGCAGACTCCCTCTCCCCCATCCCTACCAGAACTTTTCCTATGTCCATGACTTAGTTTTGTTGTGTAGCCTATTTCAATTAACCAGGGCCATCACGAAACCATTGAATTGGGAGTGTCTATTGGAGCTTACTGGGGTCATCTGTGGGTGGACAGCTGGAGGTAATGATGTGCCCACTTCCTGAATCTATGAGCATCAGATAGATGAGTTAGGGCACCCTGGGCCTCTCCTCCATCCATGTCTGGCTGTTGATGGTGATGCTGTGAGTTTGTAACTACAATGGCTGTGCCTTGCCCTGAAAATGACATCTCATGGCCCTTCTCCCCATCCTCTGGCTCTTCCATGCTTTCCACTCTGTTCTACGGTGTTCCCTGAGCCTCGGAGAGCACGATATAAATGTTTTGTTATGAGCTGAGCACTCAGCTGTCACTTGTTCTCAGCACATTCTGCAGCCATGCATTTCTGTATTCTCCATCCTGCTTCATCATTTAAAAATAAATTCATTCTTGTTATGAATTAGAAGGGCATTCCCCATTGATTTTTTTCTTTTTCTTCTCTTCATGTGTACATGCAATAGGGTATGCATGCCTGTGTATATGTATGTTTTTGAGTGTAGGTTACAGGTGTTTATGAATGCATGGGAAGGCCCAGAGTTGGTAATCTTCATCCACTGTACTCTATTCTAGTCACTGAGGCAGGGGTTCTCAATCAAACCCAGAGCTCACTGATATGGCTAGTCTTGTTAGCCCATGTGCATCTGGTATTTCCTGTGTCCTCTTTCTGAGTCTGAACTCTCAGGCAGGCTGCCACACCCACCTGGGATTTGCATGGGTCATCTTACTTTCAGAAAGTGTTTTAATCACTGAGCCCACGTTCATCGTTTCTGTCAACACATCTAAAACAGGAGCTACAGCATTTCCCACTCAGACTGAGTGATAGAATTTTAAACTCTAATCTTTTCATTTTTTTCCCTGCAAGTCTTTAAAACTTAAGACTTATCAGTCACTTCAACACAATTTCCAAGTAACTGAATATGGTATCTGTCATGTTTTCCTTAAAGGAGCCAATTGGTGCTTGTGTTCACTTGCATAAATCTTTAAAACATTACTGAATGATTGATATATAAGTGACAACTCTCCTGTCTCCAAGCCTATCTTCTCTCCTAACTCACATTTCCAACCACGTCGTGGATATACCTGAAGGTCTCCCTAGTGCCATCTGTCTGGGTGGTCAGAGCCAAATTTCCTGTTGTCTTCTGCAGGCTTTGTACTTCTGTCTTAGTTACTTTTCTATTGCTGTGAAGAAATACCATGACCAAGGCAATTTATAAAAGGAAGCATTTAGTTGAGGGCTTGCTTGCAGTTTCGGTAGGTTAGCCTATGACCATTATGGTGGGGAGCATGGAAGCAGGCAGGCAGCCAGGCATGGTGCTGGAGCAGTAGCTGAGAGCTTACATCCTGATTCAAAGGCAACAGGCAGAGAGAAAGAGTCTCAGTATGGAACGGTCTTTTGGAACCTCAAAGCTCACTCCCAGTGCCACACCTCCTCCAACAAGGCCACACCTCCTAATCCTTCCCCAAAAGTTCCACTCACTGTGGACCAGGCATTCAAACTTAAGAGCCTCTGGGGCCATCCTCCCTCAAACCACCACACACAGCATTCCTGATTCCAGTGATCATTCCCGGTACTTAACCTGACTCCTCCATCTCCTCAGTCAAACCCCTGAACTGCCTGCTTCGTTGGTCTGTTTCTGTTCTCTCCTACTTCCCACTGTTGCCGGATACTGTGGCTTCTGGACCCCAAAGACCCTTTTAGTCAAGCCCATCTTTTACTGCTGCTCTGGCCTCGCTGTGTTGTTTCTCACCCGGACGTTGGAGGGGCCTCCTAATCAGGAGTCCGGTTGACTTTCCGCATTACAGCCACATCCTAAATAACAAACCTCACGTGTTAGCAGCCTTCAACTTACAATCACTCATGCCTGTGTACAGCTGACTGGAGGGAGTCTAAATCTCCAGAGGGCTCTTCAAGGCCTTCACAGTTGGCTTTGCTCTGGATCTTCAGGCACTTTTCTTCCAGCATCCCACAAGATTCAAACCCTCGTTGCCTCTTCCACTTCCTCCTCAGCCTAGTCTTACTTAGGATGTTTGCCGTGGTGCCTAGACATCTGCCGGTCCCCTCTTCATCTCCATCTCCACACTCAGGCTGTTAACTCTGGGGGAACTGAGGACCTGTTCCATCCTGTGTTTCTTCATTGCCAATCCCTGGTACCTGGGCCAGTACACACAGGTCCTTAAATAGTTGTTAAAGGACATCGAGGAAACTGATAATTCCATTACTTTACTACCACGGAACATTTCATTTCCTATAATTGAACGTGTTGGAAATAATTCAGAAAACAAATGAGACGCAGAAATGACACTGTAAAAAATTGCAAATTTTAGGGTTAAAAGTGTTGTGAACACACATACATGCTGAACAGCAAGGAAACACTAAACTTAAGAGTTCCCATTTGGATAACTTAAATGTTCGGGCAGGGTTTCCTCCATAAAGTCATTTGCAGAAATGAATAGCAGATGGGTTACGTTAGCCCTTGATAGTGGGATGGTTCCTTTATGCTCACAGGGACTTGATGTCTTTGCTAGTAAACTGCAGTATGTTAATGGAATATTTACATTTCTGTGGTGCTTCTTTATAGAGGAGAATTTTTTATTCACTAAAGTATTTAATAATAAAATATAAAATGAACATTGCTTTCCTCTGCTGGGTAATTACCTCAGAATCCATTTAAACAAAAACAGCATCATGGAGAACTACCCAAAAAGGAAGGCAAAACAAATCCAATAGTAGCTGCTCTGTTTGCTGCCTGGTGTTCGGTTTATAACTTTTGGCACATCTTGATATTGCCATAATAGCAATTTTAGAACTATAAATGATACTTTACAGGGGTCACACCATAGTTATTTAAGTTCAGGGTTGATTTCCCTGAGCATTAAGTAGCTATGAATAAATTGTGTTTAGTCTGATCCTCCACAGAAGGGTCATAAACCTCCTTTATTCTATGCTTTATCACAAAGCATAGAATGTCACTTCAACATGTCAGGAAAATTGTTCATGGGAAAGAATAATGCAGGACAAGGGAAAGGTATTTTTATGTCTTAAGAGTAATATATGTTTCTGGGAAGGAGTTATAAAATTTTGCCACATTGAACTTTCCTCTGATTCTGGAAAACAAGTTAAGAAAGGGGCTTTAGATTTATTCTTAGCCATGACGGATCCAGAAAAATGAATTAGGAAGGGACCTTGGGCCCAGAATGAGGAACGATCTCTCCCCCTCCGTCCATCAAAAAGAGGAAAAGAAAGAGAAGTCTCAAGATCCCACAGTGACTTCACAGGCTTCTCTCTATCCCAGGATTCTTCTCCAGTTTCTCCGGGCAAGTGTTTCTGTGGCCACGAGGCAATGAGTGCTGGGAAACTTTCAGCAGTAAGATAAGACTCGCTTTTAAAATTAAACCCAGTTAAAGAGATTATGGGGAAATACATCCAGATGACATCCCAAGTGAACTACCTTGATTTTCAGCTTGATCTTGACAAGTTCAACATTTTCTCCACTTTGTTAATGCAGGAACAAAACATTGACAGAGAACCTGGCCCAAGGTCAAAGCTAGTTGAGAAACAGCAGGGATCCCAGCTAGCCCAGTGAACTTCAGAAACTCTCTGGCTCCTGGGAGTCCATCCGACGGCATTTACCATAAAGTTCCCAGGCAATCCACCCAACACATTGCCTATCTTGACATGCCAAGTCAATCCTGGGAAGCAGGCACTACCATGTCTCCATTGCACCTAGGAGGAAGCCAGTGTCAGATGGAGTTAAATAACCAGCTTCAAGCAGTGTAGACCCGGAGCCAGGATTTCCATTGCGCCCTTGGGCTGAGGGGACATCTCAGTAACTTGGGGTCACACTGTCTATTTTTTGTTGGATTTTTGTGCTCGTCGTAGTGATGAATTAAAATGCCAAGACTAATTCAATGAGAGAAAAAGAACAAAGAAGAGAATTTGGGGAGAGGGACTCCTCCCTCAGTCAGGAGGTAGTAAGGTTCCTCAAAAGGAAGCCTTACGATTTAGCTTCAGTAACCTGGACAGGGTGATTTTAGTACCGGGAAAGACAGATAGACCAATGGAACAGAATAGATTTGGATAAGAAGGGAAAAACACAGAGGGTGCAAAGGGGCCCATGTGGGAGGGGGTCACGCAGCTGTCCATTTGGCTCCTTCTTTCTTAAGTGTTCCATACAGCATATACACTCTTTAGTACTGAAAACAAACTAGCAGTACCAGCTGGAGTATTGACTCAGCGCTAATGATTGGGCTTCTAATACTACACTCTCAGGATGTGTTCAGGTGTCTTTCAGGGCTACGGACACAAGTCATACACAAAGTTACCATAATTCGTCCATAAACATTCGATACCTTGTTGAAGAGCTTGGAGGGGAACGGGAAACCCTAATTCAGCATTTTCTTTAAGTCAACACTAAAAACAGGAAAATTGCTTCTCAGGACACTCTAATGGAAAGTTGAAGTGTCGAGTCCCGGGCAACTCTAGTGAGGCTGGCACACCTAAGTTGTGTGCAGGAAGCAAAGCCCTGGGCGGTGTTGGTGTGGGAGGTGACTTCTGTGTCAGATGATAGGTATGCCACGGGGCCTTGCCCAGACTCCTCCTTTCTCTTCCCTCAGAGAGGAGGCGGAGAGAACTCAGCTCTTTATGCACAGCCCACGTTTTTTGCCTTTTTGCGGCTAGGCACATTACAAACCTTGGAAGGGAAGGCTTCGGTTTTTCCATCAGGTCTCTTCCAGTCACCTGGGTGTGGGCTCCCTGATCCTACTAAGACCTGAGACCGGAACCTAACTGACAGACCTTAGCTTAAGGTTTCTAGGGTAAGTCTAATAGCACCAAGAATCGGGTTCCAAAGACGTACACTACTGCCCTCTTCTGGAAGTAGACGGAACCACCGGCACTTACTATTGAGGTCTCAGGCCAGAGGGAAGGGGGAAAGCATTGCTCTTACTAGATTGCGGCAAGTATGTGTGAAATATTAGCTATACAAAGGAAAATCCCTGTTGGGTATGATAGCCCAACCTGTAATCTCAGAACTTTGGAGACAACGGTAGAAAGAGTGCTCCGAGTTCCAGGTCCGCCTGGACTAAAGTGAAACCCTGTCTCAAAAAATAAATAAATAAATAAATAAGGTGAACTATTGAGGTGGCGTAGAGGATAAAGGAGATGGTCATGCAAGCCTGGAGACCTGAGACCCTAACCTTTGTAAAGGTGGAAGGAGAGAACCTACTCCACAAAGCGGTCCCCTGACCTCCATCTGTGGAGCAGGCTTGCCTCCCCAGTAAAAATAAATAAAATATTTAAAACAAACAATAAACACATGGATAGATAAATAAGTAAAATTATTGATAGAAAATAAAATGAGTACTTATAAATTGCGTGGTAATTCTGTGAGTTTTCATACATTCCAGTTAATTGATTGAAACGGGCACTGACATGCTTGTCTTCAATTTTTACTCAAACAATATAGACTATTTCTTCAATAGACTTCCAATGGTTGCTACCATTTTTTTTCCTCTGAAACACTTAGTTTTCCAGAATAAATAAGATTTGAAACTATGTCACAAAGAATGGATTTGCACTCACTGCTGGGGAAGTATCAGCCATTTGACATTTGGCTGTTGTAAGCACAGACACAAAAAATGGGAAACAGCACTACGGTTCTTTTACCAGATGATTTTGAAAAATAAATACCTCTTCCTCCCTCTTCTCCCCTGCACCCCAGGCATGGAACTCTAGGCCCTGCACATGCTAGACAAATGCTCTGAACTAATCTGTCATCTGCAGCCCCTGGGTTTTTGAGACGGCATCTCACGATGTAGCCAAGGCTGGCCTCAAGAAGCAATTGTCCTGCTGGACAACCCTCCTGGGCAGTAGGATTACAAATCTACACCAGCCTGCCTGACTCTAAGTCTTTTTATATTAGAAACTGCCCTTTGTGGGGGGGAAGACTGATGAATATTGGCGGATGCCTTCCCAGGAGCTGTGTGAATGTGCCTCTCAGCTTGATGGACGAACTGTTAAACCCTGCCTATAGCTATTTCCTTCAAAGAGGAAATGCTGGCACCTTTTACTAGAGGGAACATGAGTTTGCTCATGTGGGGCCCTAGAAATTGCTTACACTGAAGTGATCAAAACAAAACGCTTTGGGTGTGAATGATTTTAAGCCTTACATACTTTTCTGAGGTGGGGATTATAAGTGAAGAAATAGAAATTTTTATAAAACACTTAAGTTTTGTGCAAGGGAACCAGGTACCATGATCTAGCACCCAAACAAACCATATTCATCCCGTGTAAGCTGCACATCTCACGTTTTAACATCTTTAAAATCAAGGCAAGCCTTAAGTTCTTGGCTTCTCCTAATCCATGGCATCTGTCACTCAGATGACTGGCACCCAGATTTACACTCAGCCAGAGGACAGTCATGATACAGTTGATATTGTGCCTTACCACACTGAATTGGGGCAAACATTACGTTGTCAATAAAATGGACACTGGAGCTTCTTTCACTAAAGGGGTTCAGAACACTTGGTCCAGTACAAGGAAGTTTCAGGAAAACTTTAGTCAATTTGCTCTATGCATACATTTCTTTTGAGACAATCCCAGACTAACCTTGAATTTGCTATTTAGTTGAGAATGACCTTGAACTCCCAATCCTCCTGTGGTGTATGCTGCCATGCTGGGTTATTTTTCCTTTCTGGGTCTTCGAAGCATGATACATAAAAGAACTCTGTAAATAAATCTACAAGGGTCCATGAAAGGGGGCAAAATACAAAAGTTTCAATGTAAGAAATGACTTGGTCGTGTTCTAATCATTAACATTTTTTTCTTGGCATCGCATACAGTGAAGGCATGTCTTATGATTAACGCCATCTTCCATTCAATGCATCACATAGTATCATAACAGAGCAGTGGAAAGAACGTCTCTGAATGTAAAAGCAGGTGACGTACAACAGCAGTAACCGAAAAGCACATCCCTCAATTTGCACTGCCCAAGGCATCAATCAATTTTTGAGAAGAAAATGGAATTTTCAGAACTCTCTCTCTCCTCTGATGTACCTCGATATTGGAAGGATAAAATAATGCACCAGATGCCAACATGGATAAACCCCACAGCAGGTGGCATCTCGCTGCAACGGCTGGATGCAGGCCAGCCAGCCTTGTACATCATGGGACAAACAGGCGAGGCACTCAGAGATCAAAGCCAACACGGAGCTCAGCTCAAGCCCCGTGATGTACCTCGCTGAAAAGATGTACAGGGAGATTGAGTGTCAGCAGAGTGAGAACACTGGTGTCTTTCCCAGTCCCCAAGGTCTCCTTTGGACCAGAAAGCATTGCTGGGAAGGCATACATCATGGGCCCGAGTATTACATCTCTCTATGGGTTCTCAGTATGAGTGGAGCAAGAGTGTGTGAAGTTGATGATCTGATATAAATCAGAGTCATTTCTGTTGACAGGAAATAAAGTTAGACTATCAGACATACTCAGAGCCAATATCTGCTTTCATGTTTTTCAAGTTATGAGGGAAAGATGTCTTCCATTATTGTAAATGTGTCAGAGCTGATACTGGGCCAGCCTGTTCCTCCCAGCTTCATTTCTCAGCCAAGACTGGAAACCACGCTGTGATAAAACATCACCAAGGGAAGGTTCCAAGTAAAGGCTCCTTCTCCTTAGACCGGTCTGGCTAAGAACTCCTTCCGCTCACCCTCCACCTCTCCGCTCAAGGAATCAGGCTTCTGTTTTGCCATCAAACATCATTTCTGCCCCCTGATCGCCTGCCCCAGGCTTCATTTTAACAAAGCTCAAGGAATCAGATCTTTCTTCATCTGCACAAACTCCTGGGTGGAAGTGTGGGCCTATTGTATTTGATGTGCACAGTGAGAACACAGGGTTATACATGACCAACATGTATACAGAGCAATGTCCAGGTCCACTTCTGTGAGACTTACTTGAGCCTTTCATAAGGCATGTGTCTTATGGGAAGATACATGTCCATGTGTCTTCACTTGAGTCCCATCACTGACTCAAGAGGTTCGTGACCTCCATGAACCTTCCTTTCAGGTCCCCTGAAGTGCCCACCACTGTCCTCAGTCACCGTCAAAGCTTCTGAAAATGTCCTTTTTCTCTTTATACAGCTATAAGATCGGAACCTTTCTGCCTATGCCCTGGAACTTTCTGAAACGCCTGAGTCATCTTGAAGCCCCTCCCCAGTCCAAACTCAAGTCTTCTTCAAGTTCCAGGAGCTCTCATTTGGACCTTTGTCTAGGACCTACTCTCCAGCTTAGTGTTTTCCCCAAGCAAACACCAGCCCAGAACAACCACGTGGCAACCATGTCTGTTGTCACAGATGATTTTTGGATGGGACACTATTAGAGGTGTCAGAATGATAAGAAGCCTGCCCTGAAGCAGGAAGTAGTGATTCTAAAGACAGCCCACTTCCTCCTGCTTTCTGACCACATGACCTACTTAAGTTATTTTTGTCCTATACTTCCTTTTCTATAAACATGGAGGCTTGGGTCTAACCCACTGGGTTCCTTCCTAGTGGTAGAATTCTGTGCTGTAGGCTTGAGACAGAACATCTTACAGCTGGTATAGATTTTTTTCTTTGTTTAATATTAAAGGATTGCTCATTTCTTAGGAATATCTTGATTACTTCTATTTTATTTTTTATGAGAGGCTATATAGAGTTGTTTTGTTGTATCAAAGTCCATGGCCTGAGGCTTCTTCCATGCGGGGCTATTTGGACTTGCTAAAGTGATGGTGTGCTTGTAAGTCTTCAGGAAGGAGAGCAAGTGTATTAGAACAGAGTCCAATTTGAACAAACACCTCTTGTTCCTTCTACTATCAGCTGCCATGTTACAGACCTAACATGTCACACGAGGCATCCTGGAGAAGGTTGCTCCAGGAATGGTTTCTTGAGAAATGCAATTGTCAGATTTTTTGTTTTGTATGGTGATATTTTATTTGTATTAAAATGTTATTTGTATGTTAATAAATAAAGTTCCCCGGGGGTCAGAGCTATTAGCAAGCCATAGGAAAGCAGGGCAGTGGTAGCTTACGCTTGTAATTCCAGCACTTGGTAGGCAGAGCTGGGTAAGTCTCTGTGTGTTCAGGGATACAGCCATTATTGGATACACATACCTTTAATCTTAATACCAATCATGGAAAACCTGGAGGCCTATACAGACAGGCCGTGAGGAGGCGGTCATGTGGTTGGGTTTACAACCAATGAGAAGGCAGGACAGGAACTCTATATAAAGACTTTAACACAGGGGTAGCTCTGGTTCGGAGAGGTAGGACCACCGCAGGAGGAAGGGTAAGGTTTTAGCTCTTAGCTCTGACCTCTTGGCTTTCTTCTTTGCATTGGTTCTGTGTTTATTATTTAATAAGAAGGTTGGATACATCTACAGTTTTGTTTTGTTTTGTTTTGTTTTGTTTGTTGAGACAGGGTTTCTCTGTGTAGCTTTGCGCCTTTCCTGGAACTTGCTTTGGAGACCAGACTGGCCTCGAACTCACAGAGATCCGCCTGCCTCTCCCTCCAAGCTGGGATCAAAGGCATGCGCCACCACTGCCCGGCTGCAATTGTCAGATTTTAAGAGTTCATAACAGAGAACAGTGCTGTTATCTTCCACTGAGGAGTGTGTGTGTGTGTGTGTGTGTGTGTGTGTGTGTGTGTGTGTGTGTGTTGCATGTATATAAATACATGAGTGGCCATGCCCACGGCCACACACATGAGGAGGCCAGAAAAGGATGTCAGGTATCTTGCTATAGATTGCCTTGAGACAGGGTATATCACCGGACTGTAAATGTGTTATTTGGATTAAGCTGGTTGGCCAGCAGGCTCTCAGGATCCACCCGGCACCTGTGCCCAACGCTGGGGTTACAGGCAAGTGTGGCCAAGCCCAGCTTTAATGTGAGTGATGGAGAGTGAAAGTCGAGTCCTCATGATCTCAGAGCAAGCACTCTTCTTACCCAGTAAGCTGTGCCCCCAGCCCTTCCACTGAGGGCTTTTTAAACGTTACATTGAGGTTTGACATTAAAAAAAAAAAAGTGACATGTTTTTGATAGTCAACAGCATGTCGCAGTGAAATAGCCCTTGGTGTGTGCACTGCTCTTCATGTCTTAGTACCTCAATCCCAGCCCATCCTTCCTCTCATTACGCTCAGCCCAAACAACACAGACTTTTCCAGCATGTGTTCTGAGCCTGCATCGTGGAGCCCAAGAGCCAAACTCTCAGGAATTTAAGCCTGTTTGTTTCATTGCCAGACACTATCCCAAAAGGTCACCGATCTTTGAAATCTGCCAGCCTCTAAACCCACTGAAGGGCTTGGGAGAGTTAAAAGGTTCCAGATGTGGACTGAGTAGCCTCTCCGATTTCTTCAGCCTCTGTTGCTGATTCAGGGTGTGACCTGTACAGGTCATGGAATCTCTATGTGCTTTCAACTCCCCATTTATAAAATGTAGCCAATATGTATGGATCCCCAGGGTGTTTAGAGATACTAGAATTGAGTCACTACAGAAAGAAGACTTTCTCCCTGGGTTTCGTGTTGTTGCCGATGAAGACCTTAGGTGCCGCCTAGCCCCCAGAAAGCAGCAGTTGAGGGGCAGCTGCCGCAACTGGACACATTGACCTCTCTAAACTCTGAAACCCTGCTGCTCCACTCAATCTGGACTTTCACATCAGACAACATCTAGTTTATAAAGGAAAATATTTAATTAACAGGACCCTGGGGCTGGCAACGCTCCTTCTCACATGTAACAAGATACCTGAAACTCGAAAGCAAACCCTGAAAACTTAAACTACTGTAAAATTACAAAGTTTAACATAAAATGGGAAATCTTTAAATAGCTGTTTTGTTCGATGTTCTTAACAGACAAGATTGCCACACAAAGGAACTATGTAACCGCTAGCAGCAGGCACTCCAGGAAGATAAAATAAACTGGCTTTATGGACCCAAGGAATTGATTTTTAATGAGATTCTGCTTGGTTGTAATGGCATCCTGAGAGGGTGATCCAGTTTCCATGGCCTCTGGTATACAGTTATAAGGTGAGGAGCAAGGACTTGGTTAAACAATGTCTGTGCATTTACCCTTTTAGTATATGAGATTAAAATAAAATAAGGATGCTGTTCTGAGACATTCTCCAGAAAGTGCACATGAACACACACCCCCATATGCATGCACGCACGCACGCACGCACGCACGCTCACATGAGCTTGCTCTCCAAAGGCTTTTCTCAAAACAATCCCTGCTTGGATAGTCTGAGTTTTAGAGGACTAAATAATTGAAATTAAATACACACATTTATATTTATCTCCCAGAGTACCTCTAAGTTATTAGATGGACTTGGATGATTATGTCGCATACTCATAACCTGGATTCCTTGATGACTTTTATGTTTACATATAGATAGCCATATGCCACAGGCAGTGGCACCATAGAGTGGAGAGCATAGCATAGCATCTTGGTAAAGAGCGTTAGGGCTGAATCTTTCTTCTGTCCTTGGATGTGTTAATTAAATTATCTGAGCCCCAACTTCAACTTCTACGAATGCGGATAACACCTGTCTTACAGGTTGGTGGCAAAGATGAAAAGATACAAAGGTACATAATAAGTAACATAAACTATAGCAATGTAATATTAAAGAAAAAGAAGTAAGTCCCCACCCCAAGATTATGTATAACATTTCATCATAAAGTTAGAGCTAAATAGCATTGAACTTTATGTTTATGTGCTCATGTGGGATCAATAAAATTATATGTAAGATTGGACATATTGGCATGTGTGGAGTTTGGTAGTTGAGCGCCTGATCATGAGTGTGTGTGTGTGTGTGTGTGTGTGTGTGTGTGTTTAAAAGATCAGACATCAACACAGGCTTTAGGTAGGAAGACGAGAGAGCAGATGTGAGAATCAGACAGTGAGGTAGGAGATTATAGTCAAGGCATTTGTGTCGGAGTGACAGGCCCAGGAGGGCACATTGTGATGAAAATAACTAGCTCACTAAATAAATCTAGCTGTGCAAGGGTCAGTGATGTGCGTGTGTCATGAGCCATCGACCACAATTAATCCAAACCTGAACTGGAGGATCAAAAAAAAAAAAAAAATCAAGTCAATGAGAAAAAGTTTGAGAAAGTGATGAGCACAATGTTTGGTGCTCAGTCAGCAGTCAGTGGCTGTAAAAACAGTTGTGGGCCAGGGATTTCTACACACATTCAAGCTGTTCTCCTCCTCAATAAGTTTAGCTTCCCTTGGCGTTATCAGCAGCTTCCCATTTCTGTTTCTGGATCTCTTCATCCTCTCTTTGTTCCCATTGTATTTCCCAAATACCTAACTTTTGATTTTACCTTGAGATATGATATATAACATAATACCGTAAGCAAACCCTGGAGGTTCTGCTCGATGTATGTTGTCAACTATGTTTAAAAACTTGACCATCATTCGATATAAGATACAGTGTGTGAGTGTGAGTGTGTGTGTGTGTGTGTGTGTGTGTGTGTGTGTGTGTGTGTGTGTGCATCTGTTCAAATGCATGACCAGAGATCAGCCTCAGGTACAGTCCCTCAGATGCCATCCACTTTGGGTTTTTGTGTTTGTTGGTTGGTTGGTTGGTTTGTTTTGAGATGGGTTTCCCACTGGGCTCTAAGTAATTAGGCTAGGCTGACTAGCCAGAGAGTTCCAGGGTTCCTCCTGTCTCCCCATCCCCAGCTTTGGGATTATGGACACATGTCCCTACGCCCTGCTTTTTATGTGAGTTCTGGGGATCAAACTCAAGCAACTGAGCTTGCACTGTAAGCCTGTCACTGACCACACTGTCCCCACATTCCCAGACACCCCCAAAAGTTTCTCTGTGCCTATCACAGTCAACTGATCCCCTGTTAGTTCAGACTTCTTTTACTATAGACCAGCTCTGATTGTCGGTGGGCTTCGTAGAAATGGATCACAGACTATTCTTTTCAGCTTCTTTTGATGAAGATAATGTTTCAGGGATTCTCTCTCTTGTATCAGTAGCCCATTCCTTTTTCTTGCTGAGTAGCAGTCTCACACCGGAATAGTCAATCTATTATCCTCCCTTTCTCCCTTGGATGAATGATCTGTTGTTTTCCAATCTAGAGCTATTATGAATAAGGCTGCAGCAAATATTCCTGCATAATTTCTTTTGTGGAGACATCTTTTCATTTCTCTTAGGTAATGCCCAGGAGTGGAACTGCTGAGGCAGATGCCTGTTTATTTTTCATGAGAAACTGCCAGTTTTCCAAAGTGGCTGGGGTCAATCGGATTCCTGAACTCTGTAAGATCTAACTGTGGTTAAGAGACCACACCAACAAGGACCCGTTGTGCCGGGCCCATGTTTTTCACCAACTCCAAAAGGATGCCTGGGCCAGGCAAAACAAAAATTTTGAAACAATATGGCTGTAAATGGCAACAGATGAATGTTTACTTGTCTGACCGTACAATGTACAAAACCAGAAGTGTGAGGAAGAGCTTCCCTGCTGATTCAAACCGCAACATGAATCACGGTGAAGAATCCGGCTTGGGTGAAGTGCGAACCTAAATCATAGCTTCTCTAGCTTGGGTGGATGCCCCTTTCTGCTCCTGGGCTCAACATCCAGATGGGACTGCCATTTGGCGGGTTGGGGGCCAGGGGTTGCTTGGTGAAGGGTAGTAGGGACATGAATTGCTTCCAATTGGCTGGTTGATTTGGTTGTAAAGACAATGGCCTGCCCTGGTACCCGAGAGCTTTACATCTGTTTCTCATACAGCTCAGCCACCCATGCTGCCTCAGCCAGGCCCTCCTGCAGGCCAGGCCAGCACTTTATAGATGTTTCTCCTGCCCTTTTAAAAAGATGAAAGTTTCTAAAAGCTCCTTGTGTGCAAGCGTGTGTGTGTTTGTGTGCGCAAAGGTGTTGGTGACAGCAGGGATTTCGGCCTCAGCGCCCTCCCCACCTCACCCCTGGCAGTGGAGTGAGCTGCACTACTGTTGGGGTGTGTATTTGGGGAGGCGATTACTCTAGGGTTGGGCACCCACAGCAGTGGAGCTGGCAGAAGCCTAACAGTTAGGAAGTGATGACAACAGCTTAAAGATAATTAGTGACAATGAGCTGAGACCTCATTAACCCCTTTAACACCTCGTGGGTTGTGATTAGGGTGAAACACATGAAGGTCCTTTCGAGATCATCTTGTCTAATCTCAGAAATTGATCAGGTATTAGTAAAATACTTGATGCAATGTCTCCCATTATTTTGTAACTA
The DNA here is from genome assembly GCF_007827085.1 of Peromyscus californicus insignis. Lineage (NCBI taxonomy): Eukaryota > Metazoa > Chordata > Mammalia > Rodentia > Cricetidae > Peromyscus > Peromyscus californicus. The sequence continues at coordinate 82,013,378 of NW_026294447.1, forward strand.
TTAACAATGATTACTCCCAAAGGTTGTACTTTCTTTGAAAACCAGGGGATTTAAAGTCTGTGCTTCTATTTATTTATTTAGATGGGTTTACATTATGAAGCCCAGGCGGGCCTTGAACTCACAATTCTTCTGCCTTAGCCTTGCCACCGTCGCCCTCCCCGCTCCATCATTCATTTTGTTCCTCTAGATTTCGTGGAGCAATAGAGTTCTCAAAGATTTGTAGTGAAGTTTCAATAACAGGAAGTATAATGGCTGGAAACTCCTACAATGGCAATCTGCAGGTATGCCCTTATTTAGATGAATCTGGGGTATTTCAAAGCAATGCCAGCTTCAAGTACCAGGGAAAACGACTGTTTCCACCGTCCTGATGGGCCCTTACTAAAGGACGGTAAACTGAGGCAGAGATACCTAGGTCTCCTGGGATTGCTTCAATCCCGTTCTGCTTCCAAGGCGTCCCTCCATTTAAACCACGGCATACAAATCCTGGAGGGTCTCTTTGCTCTTAAATGTTCCTTATGAAAATTATCGTGCTTTTGGGAAAGTGCAACGGCATTACTTGTTAAACCACACACGTCAGAAAATAAGCCAATACTTCAGAACGGCAAAGGTAAGTTTTATTATATATTATAAACTGTTACTTAGTGACAAAGCTGTAGTGTTTTTCAATTTTTCTTTTATTTTTGTATATGTATGTAGTGTGTGTGTGTGTGTGTGTGTGTGTGTGTGTGTGTGTGTGTGTCTATGTAAGGGTGCTCACACCCATGTGGAGGTCCGAGGATAACTTTCAGGAGTTCATTCCCACCTTCTACTGTGCTTGGAGGCAGGTTCTCAGCCAACCACCTATGGACACATAAGGTCCATATTAATGAAGCCAAGACTGTTGAGTTTTTACTCTTTGAGGACAGTGGTCCTTTCCCTTTCCTGGGTCACAGACTCACTTCAGGAAGTTGGTGGCTCCTATGCCTTTCGATGCAGAAGGGAGCTCCAAGTTAATTACAACCCAAACTTACTGCATTTGGGGGCTCTGTGGGTGCCAGGTTGATATTTTCCTCATCAGCAACAGAATGATGACATATTGATGAATCTTACTTTATAAAACAAAGGAAGAGAGAATGGACTGAAGGTGACTAGATCATCTTCAGATGGGAACTTGGACTTGAGAGAATTACCTTCATTTCTAAGAAAACCAAAGGAGGGGAGGGCAATGAGAAGTGCTTTGTTGTAAAGTAAGGGTCAAGTGGGCAGCAGACATTTATTGAGAAGATAGATTACCAGAAGCGCGAGGTGAAGTGGGTCCCTCAGTATCTAAGCGACCCATCAGCAGAGACGGTGGTTGAAAATGTCATTAGGGGACCTCCAAAGACTGTGCCACATGCCCTTTGGTGGGAGGCGGGGCCCGGAGTTTCCAGGTAATTCTAAGGCACAGTTAAGTTTGTGAACCTGCCTCCCGCTCTTACTCTTGGCATGAGCTTTTCTGCAAAGCACTTTATATAATATCGTTAGCCAGTCACTGTGAATGAGGGACTTCCATAAACAGCCAGAAAATGCTTTTGATAACCCCAATTTGGGCAGTGAATGTCAGCAGAGAGCCCCGTGGAAGGCAGCTGTAAACAATTGTCACTCCGCTGCTCTTAGCATCAGAAGGCCACTTCAGCTCGGCCTATCACCGAGTTTCATTTTTTCGGTGCTTAGCCATTTGTTACAATAAAAATTAAGTTACAGGAAAGGAACGCTGTGACGGGATAATGGACTCCCACTCAGAAGAAGCCAGCCTGTGTCCAATTCATCACTGCGTTTATAGTGCATTAGGAGACATTACAGCCGCAGCAGCCTCGTTCCTCTGGGGCAGGAAGAAAAGCCGGAGTGAGAGAGAAAGAGGAATTTGCTTCATGAACTTGGCAAAAGTGAAGTAAAAATAGAATATAGGGGTGCTTTCAATGGCCGTGTTCAGTGCTCGATGGCCATTCCTCACAGTCTTTGTGACTAGCGTTCCAACGCACTAAAAATTTAGTTCATTTCACTCCTCACCACAGGAGCGGTTTGTCTATTAAACTGGAATGGTTGTCTGAGCAATAGGAGAAAAGCACAAAGAAAATCGGCAAACGTTAGGCAATTCAAAATGATTAAAGCCTGCAAAATATTTTGCAAATAGAAAATCCTGGAGAGAGCCTTAATAATAATATTAGTCCAATGGATGGGGCCAGCGATATCTATATTGTCTGGATATTTTAATTGGCAGATTGAAGTATCATTATAAACTCATAGGAAATCTATGTCAGTGTTCTCATAAAAGTAAAACCGCTTATTTGATGTTAGAACGCCGTGCTTTGAAACATAGTTGCTGAAGGAATGTGGCACGGGGTAGGTATGTCTGCCAATTTAGGCCTGGGAACTTAATAACTTTATAGCGTTTTTATGATTGGCCCCTGTGCCGTGGTAAGCCTGAAGGCAAGTGAGGGGCCTCAGGCCACCTGGAATAATGGGACCAATGTCTTCATTCTGTGATTTTTAAGGTAACGTTTTTTTTCCAACTCTACTTTTATATTAAAATAACATTATTTCATAGATAGAAAATCTGAGGGACGGCTGCAGGTTTCCCTCTTAAGAAAGTCTTTTTAATTCATTTCTGAATCTGTTTGAACAAAAAACCTGTGTGGTCTCATTTTCCTCTCTATCAATCTGTGTTATTTCCAGGGTGAAAGGTAATTTTGACCCATAAACATGGCTTCCATCACACATTTCTAATTTTAACCTATTTGTCTCTGTTTGATTTACATTGGGTTGAGAGCAAATGAACTATTGCGAGCTTTTATTGAGAATTAATTAGGTGGCTGAAGTGCCCGTGGCAGAGTCTCTGCCAGGACAAGCCTCTCCCTGGGTCCCCAGCCTTCTCCAGTTAAAACACCTAGCAACTTAAAAAAAAAAAAGATCCATAAAACCAATGATATAATTAGTTCCAGAGTGGAACTTAATCCCTTTGAAATCAGACGCTGTCTTCCAGTGCAGAAGGGCCATATTAGAACCAGCATTTCATGGTATCAAGGAGTTTTCCTGGGGGGGGGGCGGGGGTAACGTCGGAACGAGTAGCTCATTCCGGTGATCCACCTCACAGGTCTCACAAAGTTGCCCCGTGGTGCCGGACGTGGCTGTGCCTCGTGTCCCATCCTGAAGTCAGAGCATGGAGAAAGGAAACGGGCTTAATAAAAATAAATAAATAAATAAAGTGACCTGACTCCATGAATGTGTGTGCGCATGGGGGGTGGGTGGACGAGGGGGGTGGGGGTGGAGACAGAGAGAGAACTTACATTTTCACAAATCCCCGGGTATAAATGTGATTTATCGTAAATAGTTCCACAACATCGAAATGAGTTTTTATTTTCTGCGTATGCCGCTTCAAAGAGGAGCTCCGTGGGCTCGTAAAAGCGCAGAGAACAAATCGGGGCCCCTAAGTCCAATTTATATGCCATGCCCACTGTGCACCGAGACACGTATAATCTGTAAAACGTCAGCTTCAAAGTTCCACGGAGATCGGTGTTAACCCTGACCTCTGACCCCGCTGCCTCTGGCTGGGCCTGTGTGCTCTCTTTCCCAGCTGTTTTAGATAAACGTGGCCCATTTTTAAGAGATTGTCTCGGTGGTTTTTACATGAATCGTGGCAATAGTATTAACTCTCACTGGAGAAACCACCTTTTCCCAGAGGGCCTTACCGGAGAGCCAATCACTTAATGCCTCGCGCAGGGAAGAGTGGATTAATAAATATGTCACTCTACCAAAAATATTTAAACAACTCGAGGAGAAAAGAGCAAGACACACAACAAAAGGAAAGCGCAGAAGTGTGTTTCCTGTCAAAATACACAGAGGAAGCACTTTATTTGGACCGTTCTCTCCATAAAGGGACCCGGCGGGCCAACATAAACAGAGGGGAAGAATCTGGTTTATCCCACTTTGGAGTTTGGAGGCCATCAGCTCCACCAAAGTTCTGAGCCCAAAACCAGGCTATCTCCCTTGAGGCTGCTAAGGGAGGTCGGTGACAATGGCCGCCGACAGATATACTTAGCAAGTCAATGCTCCGCCATGAAGCGGTCCAAATGGTTCCTTGTGTGGTTGGGTGGAATGATTCACTTGCTGGGATCAGTTCGGAGTAATGCACATAACGGGTTTGTGCAACCAAGACTATAAACAGTGGTCTCAGCCAGAGTCTGGGGAAATTTTTACATTTCAACCCAACAACACAAATCCTGAATGAACGTTACCAGAGAGCTTACCACATAGAAGGTGGGCTAAAGGTACAGAAAACGTACATTACCGGCCAACCCCCAAAAATGAGCATTCAGGATTCAAAAAGCCAGCCAAATGTCACATGGAAGAAGGTCATGATCAGGAGGTGGGATCTCAATGGAACTGGGGTTTGGGGGGGGGGCGGGGGGCGGGGGATGTCGGGGGCAGGTCTAGTGAGGTTCACTGAGCTAGAGGTACTGGGAAATCAACCCTGAGAGCTTCAGATCAGCAACTGGAAAAAAAGTAAATATCCTTGGCTTTGCTCAGGGAGGTTATGGCCAGAGAAAAAGGAAGACACCGATCCAAAATAAAAAGAGGCCACCTCCTTTTGGGATGACACATCCAGGAGCCTGTTTAAGTCCGGTCCTGCTTAGCCCTGGGAAGCTCAGTGTCTTGGGTGGAAACTCTGGCTGGCAAGCATTCTCACGAGCTGTGGAACTGGGTTTTGGAAGATTTGCCCAGACTTTAAAATGATGAAGAAAACGCTGCAAAACCCTGAAGCAGTCTCAATCCCTCCAAATCCGCAGGCGTTTGAAACAGGATCCCAGATTCTCACGCTTCAGCTTCAGGCGCGAGAGCACTTTGGAATTCTTTCATGTACAGAGACTAAGAACAACTTAGATGGACTAAGCCACAATTCGTGTTTTGTTTTGTTTTGTTTTGTTTTTAACATGAAAAAGGTCCTCCAGATAGATAAGAACCCCTAACAGCATTAAAGAAATCATCTTGAGAGGGGGCGTCTGTTCGCTCTGGGATATCATGTTATTAGAAAATTGGGTACTCTCCAATGTGTCACCCAAACCTTCGAGGTCTAGACCAGGTGAAAAGACTGGTTTTGAAACTGATCCAGGAGACTTGTCCCTTTTAAGTAGCAGCTTTCATGGAGCAGCCAGTATTTATATATTATTATAAGATAATACCCCCACCTCACCAGGCTGTTGTGAGAATCAATTAATGTTTACCAAATACTTTGAGCTCTGTAGATGAAAGTTGGTGGAGATGTTCACTGGTATTATTACCTTCATCTGTATTTGAAGTTGGCTGTTATGAAACAGTCTTTTTTTTTTTCTCTCAACCCCCCCCCCGCGTTTTTTCTTTGGGGAGAAAAGGTAAAAACTGTCCCATGCACAGTGGTGCTCTCAAAAGGGCAGGTGTGATGAGGAGGGTTTGATCTAAAGAATAGACTGAAGTAGAGAAAGGCCTCACTTCAAAAGAACGTATGCCATCTCTCAAAACCTCTCCTGGGAGCCTTGGGAGTGTCAAGTTCAATCTGTGACTCCTGCTGAGACAGGACCAAATGGAAAGGCAAGGACCAGCTGCGCATTGGTGTAGCATAGAAACAGCAACCCCAAACTCTGCCGATTAGCCAGCTCTGCTGAGGGGTTTAAGTGAGCAACCTGCTTACTGAAGAGAAAAACACTTCCTTAATCCTGCCACAAGGTTCAAGGGCAAACGGTGGGAAGCTGGTTTTGCTAAGAGTTGACTACTTAGCTTTGAGAGCTACTTAGCTTTGACAGAGTTCACACTGTTGTACTGTGATCCTAGTGAGTGCCCGGAGATAGGATGCTGTAGCCCTCAATGGGCCCATCTGAGAATGTAAGATTGGAAGGAAGACAGAGCAGTGCAAACTCTAAATTTGACGGGTCAGAATTCTTCCCCCCTCCCCAACAGCACGCCTCACAGGTGGAGAACGCTGTCTTCATTATCTTTAGATCTGTGTGTACATTTTAAAAAATAGTCAACATTGCATCACCACACAAAATACCTGACAGGCTACTTATCACGATGTTTCAGAGAATCAAGTGTCCAAAAAGCACGGGCTCTAGGTGACTGCCCCTTGGCTACATCACTGCAAGGCAAATAGTAGTGATGGGAGCAAGCATGTGACGACATCCTGAAGTAGAGATGTCAGGCTTCCTTCTTTTATAACAATCCTCTCCCGAGAACCCAAGCGGCCACTCCAGAACTCACACCCAATAACCCAAGGATCCTCCATGAGGCCCCACATTAATGGTTCCATTCCTTTCCAATTGCATTACCCAAGAAACCAAGCATCTCATCACACCAGATCCTTGGATCAACCATAAGAAAAGCACAGCAGCTTTTCTCCTAGTACCATTCAGGAGATGAGACAGAGTTGGTGGATACAGGTTGGTGGAGGAGGAAGCGGGGTTGCACTGGTGGGGGTGTCTTAGTTGGCTAAACACAATGGCTAAAAGCAGCTCGGGAGTGAAGGGTTTATCTGCCTTACAGTTCCCAGTCCATCATTAGGGGAGCCAAGGCAGGAACCTGGAGGCAGGAACCTGGAGGCAGGAACTTAGAGGCAGGAACCTGGAGGCAGGAACCTAGAGGCAGGAACCTGGAGGCAGGAACTTAGAGGCAGGAACCTGGAGGCAGGAACCTGGAGGCAGGAACCTGGAGGCAGGACCTGAAGCAGAGACCACAGAGGAACACTGATTACTGACTTGCTCCTTCTGGCTTTGCTGAGTTTGTTTTCTTTTACAACCCGGAACCACCTGCCCACAGTGGTCTGGGCTCTTCCAAGGAAATACCCCACAGGCTTGCCTACAGGCTAATCTGATAGGGATATTTTCTCAACTGAAGTCCCCTCTTCTCAGATGACTAGCTTGGGTGGAGCTAAGGAGCACAACGGGTGATCAACTGTACCTGTCTCTACCGTGAGAACAGCCAGATTCCTTATGGATAGGAAGCTGGAAATTCCCACGAGTTTCCTAACCCCATCCTTTGGTAAATGTTCATATAGACAGAGAAACCTCTAAAATTAACTTATTTTAACTTACTCATTCCAAAATTAAAGGCTTGCCTACCAACCGTTAATAACTTCCTGCCCCCAAATTCACACATGCCTTGCCAGTCTTCCAGCATATTTTTGTAATGGCAAATCAGGATTTTTAAAGGCAGAAATTCATTTTTCAGGGAAAAGTTAATGACTTTTTTTTTTCCTGATAAGTTTGATCATTTTCAGTTCATTATTTTCAAAAGTATTCACAATGTTCTCCCACCACAAGTTAAGGACCAACAGTCTTGAAACTATCCAAATTCCTCTGCAATCAAGGAGGAAAGCCTGACAAAAAAGGGGGGTGTCGATGTCTCTTTGAATGCATTTGACCTGCACGTTGACCGGTCCCCAACTCACCTTACTTCCAAGGAGTCGAGAAAATACAGCGTGAGAGCCTGCCCCTCACCTCAGACTTATCAGAAGTGGGCAACACACGCTCCTGCCTGGGCATGAACAGCTTGGACTTCCAGCAGGCAGGTAGATAGGAAAGAAGTCCTTTAGCTAGTCAACAGTGAGGGGTTCCTAGAACCTGTGTGCAAGACTTGAGAGGCTCTCTGAAAAACCACGTAGGTGCCAATAGATTGGAGAAGTGGGGAGCATGTAACATGGTTTGTTTCTACAACACTACTAAGAAAAGGTAAATCTACGTGTTTGATTTTTAACCCCATATAGTTTAGAAAGAGAAACGGAAGTGTTTTTTTTTTTCTGTTTCTCCACAAGCATCGCATAGTCTTTCTGGGATAGTCCAGGGCGGGTGCGAGTATGTCCCATTCGCCCAGCAGAGGTCGCTCTTGCCCACCGTAATCTTCAAAAGCTCTCTCCCTTGTCTCGCTACACTCGCGGCTTCAGGCAGAGGCTGCAGTGTGAAATAATAACGTGGGCAAAGACATTATTAGTCTTGAGAGATGGAACAGAAAAGAATCTGTGGTTTGTGGAATAATATTGCAGTGTTTGGGGGAAACGATACTTGGATGATGACTCTGAACGGTAGGCTTCAATCTGGATAAACCCATCAGTTCCTTTAGTAAAACGACAAGCTTAGCTCCACTCTGTAAAACCTGCCCACCTTTGTCCCTTCTCTGAGAGACACCTTCAGTCGAGAAACTCGGGACAAGAAAGTCAAGCAGTGTGGTCTGCCACCCACCCGCCGTTCTCAGCCCGGGGTCTCATCACATTGTTGAGGGCCGCCTCTGTGATACAGCTAATCACTCCACGCGATCCAACCTTGAGTGTCTCCGAAGACCATCTAACCTCAGTGGGAAGGTGGGATTAGTGTGGTAGCAGCGCCCTCCTTTAAGAACTCAGCAAGTTCAGTGAGCTGTGGGGACCAGGTCAGACCTATGCATACATGTTGATGAGTTCCTGCATACATGCTATAGGGTCCCTGCATACATGTGATAGGGTTCCAGAGAAGAAACCTAGTCTCCCCATCTCCCTACTCAGCATGGTCTTCTAGGTAGAAAACAGGCTGCCCTGGACGAGGTGCTGATAGGATGCTGAGGAGGCAGGCGTGGCTTCTCACACAGAGGGAGGTGACCCACTACACACTGAAAATGGCTTCACCCCACATGGCATTAAAAATAAAACACTCCAGGGCTGGAAGGGTGACTCGGTGGTTAAGAGCGTGTACTGCTCATGCAGGAGAGTTTGGTCTCCAGCACCCACAAGGTGGGAGTGGGGTGGGGGAGGCAGTTCACACCAGCCTGTAACTCCAGCTCTAGGACACTGTCTTCTGGATTCTGTGGCATCTACACTCACACGTGCACAAGCCCACACACACACACACACACACACACACACACACAACTAAAAATAAATAAAAGAAGTATTTTTAAATGAAGCATGGGGGGGGGGGGATGTGCTTCTCTAGACCAGTCAGGGCCTAACCACTGGCATTTAAGTCAAATATTTACAAGACCTATGGCTGATACTGTAGCTTAGTGGAGCACAGCAGGCCCCGGGCTCCCTGAGTTTAATTCCTTGTACGGAAAAAAATGTAAAGAATTACCTTCCTTTGCTCTCTTTCTAACATGCTAGACAAAAAATAAAAAATAAAAATCTTTGTTTTTCAGAACTGTTTTGGGACCACAGCACAGAGAGTTTCTGTCTACTCCCTGCCTGCCCCTGCCCCTAATCCATTTGTTACAGCCCACAAACCCACATACTTATCTGCCAGAGTCCACAGCTCACATTAGGGTTCGTTTTGTTCATAGTCTGGACAAATGTATAGTGACCCAAATCCACCATCGCAGTATTCTACAGAACCGTCTCACTGCCCTAAAATCCTGTGTGCTCTGCCAACTCTTCCCTCCTTCATCTCTGGTCCCCGGCGAGCATGGCTCACTGTCTCAATGGTTTTGCTTTTCCAGCACGTCATAGAGTTCGAATGACACGCATGTGACTTTCTCAGACTGCCTTCTTTCCTTCCAGAGTCCTCCACGTCTGTTCACGGCTTAAAAACACGCGTCTCCTTATGGCCGAATACTATTACATTGCTTGCTGGGTCTTGCTCACCTCCTGCAAGACATCTTGGTTGCTTCCAAATCGGGGGAATTTATGAATAAGTTTGCACTGAGCGTCTTCATGCAACAGTGAATGCCATGGCTCGTGGATGGTCAGAGTGCTGAGGAAAAGGTGACGCAGAGCGCTCGACCTTGAACGGGATGTCTGTATCAAACCCCCTCCACCAAGACTCAGAGGAAAGGACGTAAGAATTGCAGGAGGAGGAGGAGCGCCATGAAATGCAGTTGACTGCACACGACGCAGTCACGGTGCTTACAAACTCACGGTTGCCATAGTCACCTGCGCGGTAGCACACCAGCAAGAGCAGTTCTCCCGGAAGTCAGCGCGGACGGAGCGCAGTAGGTTAAAACATACGTAACATACATACATAAATAAATAGACTTGGGAGGGGGACATGTGGGGCTGTCTGGGAGGTGTGTGACAGGGAGCTGGGGTGGATAACATCTAGGTATGTTGTATACACGTATGAAATGTCAAAGGACAAATGAAAGAAATTCTAAAAGACTTCATGCAAATTTTAGTGTGAATGTAACTATCACATATAATATAACAATTGCTGTATCTAATCATACACCTCCACCACCACCACCCCATTACTGGGAATTGAGTTTAGGGCTGTGTACATGCTAGGTAAATGTTCTACCAGAGTTACACACTTAGAACACCTCTCTCTCTCTCTCTCTCTCTCTCTCTCTCTCTCTCTCTCTCTCCCCTCCCATCATGAGACAGGGTTTTAGTAGTTGTCCAAATAGGCCTCGAACTTGGAATCCTTCTGTTTTAACCTCCTAAGTAGCTGGGATATAGCTTACACCACTGAGGCCTGGCTCCTTTACAGCTGGGATTACAGCCTATGCCACTGAGATTTAGTCTCTATACAGCTGGGATGACAGCCTATGCCACTGAGATTTAGTCTCTATACAGCTGGGATTACAGCCTATGCCACTGAGATTTAGTCTCTATATAGCTGGTATTACAGCCTATGCCACTGAGGCTCCACCCCTATACACCCGGGTTATAGCCTGTGCCATTGAGACCCGGCCTCTATATTTTTTGTTTAAGTTTTGCAGTTGGTGGATCAAGGCCATGTCTTCAGAACGACGGCGCAGATACCACCCCAAGATTGGAAGCTGGGGTCTGATAGATCCCAAGACCCCTACCTCCTACATCCCCTTCTGGAGAACTCTGTGGCTGAGCTGCGACTGTCACAGGAGAGATCAGCAGGTGAGGAGACGGCAGTCTCCGCTGAAGCCTTCAGCTGGTGACACAGTAGGACAGGTGCTTTTCCTGGCGGTTTGTTCAGCATTAGAGCACACCACATGTGCTGACATATGCTCTTGATCACGCTGGGGTTTCCAGTTACTCACTGCCCATATCTATTGAATCACTGAATTAGATGAGTCTTCACATTCTAGCAAGACAGTTCTGTGTTGTAGTGGTGGTAGTAGTGCTTCAGTCAATAGTGTGCCCCCCTCTTTTTTTTTTTAATGCTGGGGATTAAACTCTGGGCTAATCACAGACTAATTAATCAACTGGGTTCCTCCATCCTCTGATGGTGATTTTGATCCTCAGCGTAGAATGCTTATCAAAGGGATTAGAATCCTGAGGCACATCCCTTTTCCTTTGGACAGGACGAGCATTCCTTGTTCTGATCCCTCAGACTGTGCTGGTGGTCATGGCATTGGTGGGGCAAGAAGGAAGGAAGGCTGAAGGCTGCTGGGGCAGCTAGTGCCAGCCTCTTCCTTTGTCCCCTGCTGCTGGGACAGTGACAGCCACTATCTCAGCTTTGCTTATGGTACTCTGGCTTCCCTGTCCCTAACCCCGTCTTCCTCAGCATCTTTAAAATTTGGAAGCGTGTATTTTTCTAAAAGATAAACCAACTGAAGATTGGGTTTGATGGTTGAGGTAACATACTGTATGCCAAAGTGCAAGCGCTCTGGTTAGCCCAGGAGGGAACGCTCCCGCTGATGGGTGAGACTGCACTGTGGCTGTGGTCCAACCATCATGACGGGATTGCAAAGAGTCTGGGGAAGAGGCTCTAGTGTGAGGTAAAATGTGACGTCAGAGGTACAGCTCATGAGGTACCTGTGGATGACTTGAGTCATTAGCGTGACCATTGTTAAAAAATACACCCGGAAACTATGCAAGGTAGACCTGGAGCCCCATGGTTGTGCAGACGCTTCCCACTAAGCAGATGAGTAGGCTGTATTTGGGAGCCATCTTAGAATTATAGAAAAATAAAGCCCAGGGAACATCAAGACTGCCTCTCAATGGTGACATTCCCAAAAAATCTGGACTGTCATCCACAGGTGACAAACATTACCTCCTCTCCTGGAAGGTCCCTGGAAGCTTCTAGACACTGGGGCTGATTTTTGCCCACCGATGCCTTCCAGCCATTCCACCAAACATCCTTTAATCAATCAGCTTTCCAAATGCTGTGGCTTTTGATTTAAACAAATTCTCAAGGAGCTGGAGAATACAGAGAGGAGCCGAATAATACTAGTTAAACATCTATGTAGGCTGTGTCTCTTTAGAGTTAAGAGGAAGAATCACTTTCCTATGGGTAATTACAATTTGGTTTGCTTCTTTGGTTGTTTTCAAATGCCAGCTCTGCCTGGATTCTGTACGGGTGGCAGAGGACGGAGGCCACTGCTCTGACTTCGGTGTTCTCCATGGAGGAGAGGGATGAGGCACTGCGATATGGTGTAGGCTGTGCTGGAGGAGGTAGGGGGTCACAGTCTGCAGGCTCACTCCTGGGATACATCTCCAAACATCCAGGAGTGTATGCCTGCAGGATGGCACTGGAGCCAGTGGGGTCAGAAAAAGGGACCTTGTGTCATGGAGGACAGGACAAAAAATATCGGTGTGGAAGGCACCTAAGAGAGAAGGGGAAGTTATACAGGGGGAGGCTGTAGAAGCTACTGTGAGTCCTCTTAGGGAGTTTGGGGTCAAGGTGGGCGTCAGGGCAGGTTTTTCGCAGGAACTTTCGGAAAGAAGATTCTAATGGTTATGCAGCAGCTCTCGGCTCAGAGGAAGAAAGAGCAGAAGCAGAGGGGTTATTGAGAAGGTATTATCGTGATTGCACAACTTTCTAGCTGCAGCTGCTAGCAAAGTTAATGAGGAAATTCTCTTTTCGGTGCAAAGGTGTGTGCGTTGAAGGTACGCGCAGCATATTGACGCACCAGTGAACTCAGTATTCTTCATGTAAGGCAGAAAGCCTCATGTGTATATCAGGTCTCACCTGGAGATGTTCTTCCTCACACCACTGAGCATCTCTGAGACTAGAGACCTTCAATTTCCAGGTATGATTTAGGAAACAGAGAAGCCTCCCCCACCTCCTCCACTAAATCTTCCCACGATGCCCTTCTACACGAGGACACTTTATTTATTATTGATTGATTGATTGATTTTGTATCTTTTAGGTTTGGATGCTTGGATCCGAGTACGCTAACTGAATAATATGGAATTTATTCCTATTTTCCTATTTTCCCTCAGATGCACCCTTTCCTTCCACGGCCTTTTCTTTGCCAGGCAGCTGATCTGCCACTTCCGTTGGGTGAACTTCCTGCCTGACTCCTGTGTGAGCCCCTTCAGTTTAGGGATGAGTGCAGACCCCTCGTGGTGGTAGCCCTGGGCCCTCTCCAGTTCTCCATGTCTTTCGACAAGCCTACACCTCACTAAGTAGCCCTTTTACTTATCCAATGCTCCTCAGTGAACACCCGTGAGAACTTCCTATATTCTTGCTGGCATGGGACCTCTCCTGCATCTGTACTATAAGAGGAAGAGATGGAGCCCCCGCACGTGAGGATCAAGAAAGAAGATAGATAGATAGATAGATAGATAGATAGATAGATAGATAGATAGATAGATAGGATACAGACAGACAGACAGATATCCTGGAGTCACAGATGACCTCCTTCCCACCTATCCTCAGGCTGGCTGACTGCCCGTCTGCTCAGACCCCTCTTCTGTTCATGTTTCTGTTAGCTGAGAAAAGGCTGCCCCCACAGATCTGGTTTGAATTTATGTAAAAAAAAAATTCCAAATTGATTTGCAAGCTCCAATCTGTAGTTCATAACCACTCCTCATCAGTATTTCTTGTCTGACTGTGTAACTTAGCGGACTCATCACACGGAAACAAGAAACACACAGATGTCACCCAACATTGGGTGAATAATAGAGTCTTCAAGGGTTAAGAACTGGCCACACGCTGCGCCTCAGGTACGGCAGGGTTACCAGAGCTCTTCTTTTGTGTTCTAACAATAAAGTAGTTGGTGGTCTGCTGCCTATGGCCTGTTACACATTCCTGGGTTTTATTAGGATAACCGTAAGCAACCATAAGCCTCCAAGACCCACCCTGATGTCAGTGGCAAGTTTTACAGAACTTGTTGGATTTGGGGGTATATAAAGTGTGAGGTGTAATAGGTAGCAGGCTGGAAGAGCAGCTGAGGGCTGGCTGATACAAGTCCCAGCTCCTGATGTGAATATTTAATAACTGCTCATTACAGGCAAAGGTTGGCCACCAGATGTCTGTTTCTGCAGCTCCCGAGCCCACTAAACTTCAGAGTTCCTTCAGGAGCTGGCATGGAGGTTCACAGTTAACTCTGTTGTTCACACACCTTGGAGATCAGGACAGGCCCAGATGATTTGGGGGCACTGGGTGAGGTGTATTTGCTGAAAGTATCTCATTTGTTATTCCACAGTCAAGCAACCAATTACTTCTGTTCCAATCATTTGCCAAGTAGACACAGCACAGTCGGCCTAAAGTAGAAATGTAACATCTTGGTGTGGGCATGCCTGAGTTCCTCACACATCAGATCAGGAAGGGCCCCGGTGGTCACGACCTCAGTACGCCATGGTTAATGGGACACTGACCTAGCTTTGCACACCTGGGCTGAAAAACTCCTTCCCCACTCATCAGGTTCTAGGTACAGTGATCTGCCCAGCTGTGTTTTGACCACAGCTGGTCTAGGAATTAAACTGCGTTGTGTTTCCATGGCCCATGAAGTTTTATGACAGAACACTCTCAGGACAGTTGCATGTCTCAGCTCCCCATGTCGACAGGAGAAAGAGTCTCTGGTTGCCTTCCACCACAAGCTTCTGTCTTCCCAGCATGCTCCATTGCCTGCTCCATTGCCCTAGACCATGGCAGCAGAGGCAGATGGCAGGCTGTGCCAGCTTCAACTCCTCAGGCTGTGTGTAGAGGGAGCTGTTTATTTTTTTAAAAAAAACAATTCTTAATTTCTATTTATGTGTATGTGTGTATCTGTAGAGGTGAATACCTCACATGTCTAGGTGCCCATGGAGACTCTAAGAGGGTGCCTGATCCCCTGGAGCTGGATTTATAGGTGGTTATGATCTGCCCAGTGTGGTTGCTGGGAACCAAATTCAGGTTCTTTAGAAGAGCGGCATGCTCTCTTAACCATGGAGTCATCTCCAACCCCAAAGAGGGAGCCGCTTGTGTGTGTGTGTGTGTTTGTGTGTGTGTGTGTGTGTATAAATATGCACACATCATAAATATATATGATTTTATATATAGGAGGAGTCTGTTTAATTGGCCTTATGAATCCGAAGCCAAGAACTCCAAAATTATAGATGACAACTCTTTGAAATTTTTTCTCTTTTTTTAGTTTTCTAAAATGAACACAGCTTTATGTTACCACATCTTTGCTTAAAACCTTGTTTTCCATTTATTTTCAAACAAGATGCAAAGGCTGGCATGTGTGTGTAAACCTGTAACGTCGATAGTTGGGAAGCTGATGCAAAAGGATGAGTTCAAGACCGGCTTGGGCTACACAGTAGGATCTTGTCTCTAAACTGCATTCTAAAGGCTGAGAAAGTTATTATTAACGAGCTCTGTGGAGCCACACTCGCCCCAGCCTATGTTCACTTGCACAGCCTCCATTCCCTCCAAGCTGTAGCACTCTGGTATGTTCTAAATCTCTTGAAGTTTCCTTGCCTTAGGGTCTTAGAGCATGCTCTTCTGTCCACCTGGAATACATTTTCCTCTTTCCTCCTCTTCTTCCCTTTAGACTTCGGCTCTAAAATAATAATACTTCAGGGAGGTCACCCCGAGGCTTAGGTAAAATATCCCCTGGTGCCTTGTCTTCTCGACTTCTCAGTAGAGCCTCCTGTCACTGGAAGCAATTAATTCTTGGTATGATTACTTATTTAGTGTCTTATACTGTAAACACCAGGAGGCAATGGATGCTGGATCCTCAGTGCCTAGCTGAGTTGAGTATATAGACTGATACCTAATTGTTCAATTAATTATTTAAAAACACATGCTTATTACAAAACAATTTACAGAAAGGACAGAAAAACAGAGAAGAAAATTAAAGTAATCAATAATCATACCTTCCAATATAGCAAATACTAATATATTGGTGCATTTCCCTGGTTTTTTTCCTTCTAAATACAGCCATGATGTACATATAAGCAATGCCTACTGAAAGCATATTCTGTGTGACCACGTCCTCCTGAGATGTACTAGCTCTTGCTTTTTGCTCCTGATATCAGCTGAAGAAGTTTGGAGTTCCACCAGCTGTGTAAAGGATATGGGATTAAACCCAGATCCTGGAAGCAAATTCAGGCTTCTCCCTACCATAACCCACTATCATTCCAGGCCAGTGTTTCTCAACCTTCCTAATGCTGTGACTCTTTAATACGGTTCCTCATATTGTGGTGACCCCCAGCCATAAAAATTAATTTCCTTCCTACTCTGTAACTATAATTTTGCTACTGTTATGCATCATAGTGTAAATATCTGATGTGTAGGATGGTCTTAGATGACCCCTGTAAAAGGGTCATTTAACACCCCCAATGGTTCACGACCCACAGGTTGAGAACCACTGTTCTACAGTCTCAGCTCAGTCCTCTTAGTAATTAGTATTCTTCAATCTATAGAACTATGTTATTTCACTGTTTTGAATTTATTTTCTTGCCATTGTCCTTTCTCTTTTTCCCTAACTCTTATTAAAGGAGAAACTTTTCAGGATCGTGAAACCAGGCTGCGCACTCATGGCTCTTCTGTGACATGAGCTGGAAACAGGCTGAGCGCCTGGATCGTCCCTACTTCCAAATAATCGTGTGGTTTCTTTCCAAGTACCTGCCACTTGATCTCACTGTATCTATTCCTACCCACGGCTAAGCCCACAGGGAGAGGCATCTTCTAAGTGGTCAGAGGTGTCACAGAACATGCTAGGAAGTCATTGAGTCAGGGCTGCAACCCAGGCAGCCAGGTTCTGAGCCACTGCCCAAAGCCACTGCCTCACCAAGCAGCGGGAAATACCAGGAGACCTCAGTCTTTAGAACCCATGAACTTGTACCCACACATTGTGTAGCCACACATATTCATTTTATTGTCTCCCCTGGGAAGAAGAACTCTACATTTCATCAGGTTTATTTAGAACAAGAAAAAAAAAGACTAATGTAAATGAACAATTGCACTCATATTTGTTGCCAGGTTACCAAGTACCATTGTAAGCACTTCATATGAAGTGAGCCCTTTAATCCTCCCAATGACCCCATGAAGTAGATACCACTGTCCCCCTTTTATGGTTGAAGAAACCGAGGCAGGGAGAGACTATTACTGTGCCAGGTCACACAGATGTCCAGAACTGAAGGAAATCTCTTCCAGGAGATCTCATTCTCACTTAACCACAGGAAACAAACACCTCTCTGGCAAATGTCGCCATTTAAATATGCATTTTCTGACCCCAGAACTTGGGGTATGTCTGTTAACATTTACAGCCCACGCTGTATTTCTTCCTTCCTCTAGGAAAGGAAAAAGCTGATGCTTGTAGAATATTCCTTTACACTGTGTGACTATACGTCTCTGTGATTGGTTTAAGGAAGAAGCTGACTGGCCAATAGCTGGACAGGATAAGGCTAGGTGGGAGAGCCAAAGTGAGAATGATGGGAAGAAGAGCAGAGTCTGGAGTCGTGAGAGATGCCGGGAGAAGCAAGACGAACATGCGCTATGGAAAGAAGGTACCGCCACATGGCAGAGGGTAGACAAGAAATACGGGTTAATTTAAAATGTAAGCGTTAGCTAATAACGACCTGAGCTATTGGATGAGCACCTATAATTATTATTAAGTCTCTGTGTAGGTTATTTGGGAACTTGCAGGCGGGAAAGAAAAGTCCGTCTATGGTTGCTCAGTGGAGTCGACGGAAGCTCTTACCCTCGAAGATATGGTGGAGTAGAGAAGCAACTCCCCTTTATTGAGATTAAATCACTAGCAACCCATGGAATCAGCTTAATGATCAAAGGAATTTATTTGGGAGTTAACTCACAACCACGGGAGATTTATCATAGGGGTCCGGGAAAGCTGAGCTATGTCCCACATTGAAAGGCTGGGTCCAAGATCTCAAACCATGAGGTAGCCAAGAGAGAGCACTTATGTGCGTCAGGTCTTAAGGTCACCCCCCCACCCAGTGGCCACGCCCCAGGGGCATGTACCTCAAGGTCATAGGCAGGTGTAACTGTGACTAGGGGCGGGGCTTCAGGGCATGTCTCAAACAGCCATCCACTACACCTCTTCCTAAGGAGGAGCCTTTTAGTGACTCCAACTGATTCTTACATATTTTAACACGATTGCTGTCCTTCGGGTATGCAGACTGGACAGTCAAATTTTTGATGGGTTGAGTTCTGCATTAGCAGGGAGGCCTTCTGGTGGGAGCAGGTCCTGAAAAAAGAGGGCTCAACAGGGGAGTATGCTAACACCATTGTACGTGTGGCAGGATGTCAGAATTTGCACGTTTATAATGTGTGCATTTGTGATCACATACTTCCATGGCCACTTCTGCAGTACACCCAGACTAAACCACGTTTGATCGGTTATATTGACTCAGATGAATGGAATTTAAATTATACGATGCTTTCTCTATACCTTTTGAGGGAATGAGACATGACCTAAGCTGTTCCCAGAACACTGCCCCACACGCTTTAGAGTTTTTCCCTCTGCAGATGGAAAAACAGAGCCGAGGGAAGCAGGCTCACTGTTCAGCGGCTTCTAGGAGATTTAACAGAAAGCTATGAAGAAACTTATGACTTTATTCTCCCCGTTGGGGATTTAGCATTTTCTTGATGAAGTGACATTGAGACAAAAAACTGAAATAACAAAGTCTCGGAGATGAGATTGAGTCCACCCCAGGGTCCAGATGAGGCAAAAGACAAAATGGGAAATGTGCACGCTTGAAGCATGAGGCTTTGGTGGACACCCACACGGCCTCCCTAGCCTCAGCTGAGCGGGTGTGGGAGAAAGTTCTGGAAAATGCACCCTAGGCAGGCTTTGGACAGGCTGATCTTCTACCTTTTTTTTTCTTTTAATGTTAAAATCTTGGCAGAGTCCCACTTTCAGGCCCGTTAAAATTCAGGAAAAGAAAAGGGGGGGGGGCAGAGGAAGAAAAAAGAGATTTTAAAGAGACAATGAACGCATCCACTCTTGCAAAAATAAAATCCTACTCCAAAAAGCCTTTGTGAAAATGCTTTTCAGCTTTAAAAAACAGGGGGAGGTTGGAATGCTGTTGGGACCGTGGGATGACTGTTAAATGTGCCGTTTGATTAGCTCTTGTGCGCATGCACCTAAACCTTGCTCCGTCCTTGGAGAGAAATAGCCTTGTCTTCTCCCCAAATGGAGTGGAACCCATTTCTATGGATGGACTAGATCGGCCTGTGTGCGGATGCGGTTGGGTGGAGTGCAGAGGACAATTTGTTCCCATGTGCTGGCTCCAAAATAAGAGCCTCCCGCTCTGAGAAGTTTCCTTCCAACCCCCCTCCAACGCAATCAATGGTCCCGCCAAATCCCTTCCTCCGGTCTCAGATTTCTGTTATATAAACTGCGCTAATCAAACAGTCTCCTTCCAATGCAGAACAAGGCTATTCAGAATAAGCATTTACCAGCAAGCCCGTGGCTTATGTAACCAGAGCTCGACATACAAATTGTGAGAAATCTGGTCCCTCACTCAGGTGAGCTCCGTGTCTACTGAATCCCAATTCTGTAGTTTGTACTTGCTGGCTACAGCAGGGTTGATTTCAGACAGACAAAAGGCTTCTTCCCCCTTTCCACACTGGCTGAGCTCAGGTTCTGGAGCCCAGTGTAAGCCATGCCTTAGCGCCCCCCCCCCCCCATTCCCCAGCGAACCCCAAGCATAGCCTTGTATTCAATGCAATTAAATACGTCTAGGAAGCTGTTGAGTGGCTACTTGGCATTCCTGCTGTATGATATTTAAGCCATCTCCTATTTCAGAGTATTTAAATGAGTCCCATTTGGGGAGTGATTATAATTATTTCATGAGGAATGCTCTGTTATATAAATATTTATGCCACTGTTTCCATAAATTCCTAGCAGTGGAATTTCTTAGTCAAGGATATGCCCATTTTGATGGCTTTTTGTTACATGTTGCCAAATTACTTTCCAGAAAGGTGAAATGGATTTATACTCCCATCAGCCACTGCCTGATACCATATCCAAAATCATTTAATAATTTTTTTTTTTTACAAAAATGATTAAGTAGGAAAGAAAAAAAAAAAAGCCCTCAGAACTCCTTTCCTTAAGAAAACATCATACATACAGGAAATGTCTGGTGAGCCATCCATCTATTCTCTCGTGTGCTGCTAGGAAAATGTCCCTGGGAGGGGAGAATACAGCTGTGCACATCAGCCTGGCCTTCACAGCAGATTCACCTCCTGCCCACTGTGTTAAATTCCTATGCCCTTCCTTTCCCCCTCCCTGTCTTGCAGGTTCTAGTCACAGCTCTGATCTTCAATCCTTCAAGGTGCTCTGCGAAGAGGTGCCCTCGGACAGCAGAGTAGAACCTGCTGGATGAGGAGAAAGGCAGGTTCAGGTTCCATGCTGTCAGCAAAAAACCCCCTATAAACAGAGGCCGACACAGCAAGCCCTTGCTGTTAATATGCCGTCTAGACTTAAGATTGCTCCTTCTCTGTCCTCTAAGCTTCAACTTTTGACCTTGCTTCTGTTCTTGCATAGGTACGAGTGACTACGTTCAACCATTTCCTCTTTCATGGGTTCAACGGCCAAGCGACCTGTCATCTAAGCTGCCACAATGACCCGATGACACCGTCCTAGCCTCGTCCCTCTATGTAGTGAACGAAAGGCTTCTGGCCATGAGAGACAACTTAAAGGAACAGTCCCTGCAGAAACTGGAGCAGACAACCTTTGCCAAAGGTGGGTGGCGTTATAAAGTACGTTTTTAAATTAACTTTTTAACTGACATAGAAAACCACATATTACGCATGTTTAAGGGCATATGTCCCGTGGGATTTAAAAAAAAAAAGATTTATTTAATTATTTTGTAGTTATATGTGTGTGTCTACATGGAGGTATGTGCATGTGAGTGCAGGTGCCCACAGAAGCCAGAAGAGGGCGTCAGATCCCCTGGATCCGTAGTCACAGTCAGTTGTGAGCTGCCCAGTGTGCTGGGGACTATACTGTAGTCCTCTGGAAGAGCGACAAGTGCTCTTACCCAGTGAGCCATCAGCCCGGCAGCCTTTACTATGTTTTGATACATGAACATGTTCAGCACCAGGAAAGTATGTGTGGGAAGGTTAGGAAAAGAGTTTGAGGGTGCTACATTTATAGTAGAAACAAATTACTAGCAAAATGATTTGGGGTAAGGTTTATTTTACATCTATTTTTACCCAGGAATGTTTCTCCATCTCCTCCACATTGCCAAATCCCCATTGCCCATATTTTAATGTGTGCTTATTCAAGTATTTCCTTCCTCACCGTGTAAACTTATTAAGCATTTGCCGTGTGCCCAACATTCTTGTTCACGAACATCAAAAATGTTCTCATCTAATGTTCTCAACTGCAACAGTACTCTTGGGGTACTGTTACTATTATAATTCCTGCAATATGCAGGAAGAGACTGGAGCATAAGCAATTATGAAGCTTGTTGAAGACAACAGAGCCAGTGGGGGAAGCATTCTGGCTCTTAGAAACACACTACCAACCAATATTCTCTATTACCAGCCTATCTAGATTCTTTTGTTTGGAGTTTTACACACACACACACACACACACACACACACACACACACACACACACTTATCCTGGTAATATCTTATCTGAGCCTTGTAAACTAATCTGATTATCAAATTTAGGCTGATAATGGGCTAATGTATTTCCAGTCTCAGTAAACTGATAGTTGACTAGAACTAGCACTGTGAAAGGACTAGTAGTGGTGGCAGTTAGGGACATCCACGAATGACGGGCCAATGGGAAGAGTGATGGTGATAGGTGCAAGAAAGGTCTGGTAGGTAGGATGATAATCTTGGGAAGTGTTGGGTAAGCCTGTGGTATCTGCAGTCACCGGTTCACTCAGCACATGGGGCCAGACAGACAATGGATATAATGTGTAAGTCTTTATTAGGAATGACTGATTGTTCATATGTTTGCCATCGTGATTAAGAAATCCAAGTCTCCAGAGAACTGCTATCATCTGTCAAAGATGACCGAACCACTATGTTTAATGGAAACCACGTAATTCCACCACGGTTCTATCCACAACATCTTGTTTTTGTCTACATTTTTGTGACTAAGGAAAGCAACGGGAGTATGACACATGCCCCGCGTGGATCTATCTGTACCCCAGCCTGGTATACACCAACAGAAAAGTCACATCCCACATCAAGTTGTCACATTCTTTTTAATTTCATTGACCCACAGCATCCCACATAGAATTTCCTCTCCTGATTCCCTTTGGGGCTGGGCAGTTTATGTTAGAGAGAAGATGATGAGCTGGAAGGTGTGGCCTAGGAATAATATCATCTTTGGCTTGCATATGTATACTTTGGTCCTGGAAAAGTATACTTAGGAGATTTTAATGAGTCATGAAGGTGGTGCTGACATGTAGAACAATATTTTTCATACTCTTCAGAATGAATAACTGCACAGGGCTTCCAAGTGGAGGCCCACAAATGCCTGTTGGTCAGAACAAGTGAGTGAGTAGTGGCACTCCATGGTAAGATCAACCCACCCACACCACAGTTAGGGTGGGTGGGATGGTGCATTGCAGACCTCATCTTTAAGAGTGTCTTGAAGGGGCTGCCAGGTATTAGTAAGACAGTTTCCTTTTGTCCAGTCATGATCTAGGAATTAAAAACATTCCCACTTCTAAGATTACATTTATTCCTTCCAAGAACTTTCATAGACTTCCATAAGAGTACATTGTTTTGCCTTGTTGATTTTTATAAACTTGTAGGATGAAGTGCTAAATGATATTTAAAAAAAAAAAAAAACCAGAGCCAGATATTGGGGTGAAAAGCTGAGAGATCAGAAAAGCAGAAAGAAGCCAGCCATGTTCTTACCACTTGGAGATCCTCCACCAAAGAGAGCTACTTCCTGTATACCCACACCTATATGCTTTTCTGTTCTGCATCTCACTTCCTCTTTCCACCTAGCTACATCACTTCCTCTTTCTGCCTAGGTCTGTCACTTCCTGTTGGTCTGTACAGACCTCCAGACCTTTATGGTTAACTAGTGTTGGAATTCAAGGTGTGTGCCACCATGCCTGGCTCTGTTCCCAGTGTGGCCTTGAACTCACAGAGATCCAGACAGATCCCTGCCTCCCAAGTGATAGGATTAAAGGCATGTGATACCATTGCCTGACTACTATGTTTAATATAGTGGCTGACTTTTTCCTCTGATCCTCAGATAAACTTTATTGGGGGACACAGATTAAAATATCACCACACAAACTGATGATCTTTCATTTCCTTGATGCCAACACCTACTCATATGCTAATAGAGCTCTCTCTCAAAGGAATGTCAAGGAATTTATGAATATTATAATGTGCCCTATGGGGCTGGAGAGATAGCTCAGTGGTTAAGAGCACTGACTGCTCTTCCAGAGGTCCTGAGTTCAATTCCCAGCAACCACATGGTGGCTCACAACCACCTGTAATGAGATCTGGTGCCCTCTTCTGGCCTGCAAGGACACATGCAGACAGAACACTGTATGTATAATAAATAAATAAATAAATAAATAAATAAATAAATAAATAAATAAATAAATAATGTGCCCTATGTAGCTTTCCCATAGACCCTTCCTGGAGCCATGGGGGGAGGGGGTCTATATGCCACACTACCAGGGTCTGCATGCCACACTACCTTAGCATCGGAAGTATCTGTCCTGATTCCACCCATTTCAACTTTAGTGTGTTCGGCATGGTGCCCTGGTGAGGACTTGGGTTTCATCTCTTCTGGGCAAGAAGCTGTTCCCAGGCTCCAGGAGGCATACTGGGTTTGCCAAGCCCACAGTGCAGGGACCAGTGGAGACACAGAACTAGTTGAAGGGGTTTTTTTTTGTTTTGTTTTTTGTTTTGTTTTGTTTTATTCCTAGTAGAAAGTTAAAGAGCTGGAACAAGAAAGCACACACATCATTTCCAGCTCATGTGCATGTCCTTCTGCTCCCCAAACACTGACTATGCCACAAGCCACACACTCTTGTTCAGGACTCAGCTCAAAATGAGAGCCGGCCCAAAGCCACTGAAAGGAGCCGAGAGAGTGCGCTTAGTGGAGAGGGGCTGCTTCCAGCTGTCAAGGGTGTTTTTGATGCAGAAGGCTCAGGAAGGCACAATACAATTACAGAATGGTAGCTCAGAAGTCCAGGCAGTGGATAAGCTGCTTCTGAGGATGGGTGAGTGCCCCCTGGAGTTGGTCTCATGATGGGAAAGTCCTAGTCTCAGCCATGGCTCTAGCACAGGGTGATGCAATCCCATTATAGGCCCTGCCAATTGAGTCCGGACTAAGAAACTGGATGAGGAGATACTTCAGCCAGGGAAGGGCTTGTAGGGCAACCGGGAGAATCTGAGCTTGATCCCTAGAGTCGACATGAAAATCTGGGTGGCGTTCGTAATCCCAGCACTCGGGGAGGGGGAAACAGGACTCTCTCTGGGGTTCTCTGGCCAGTTGTGGTGGTGCACGCTTGTAAGATTTGCTGAAGGAGGCAGTGGCAGGAGGATCATGAGTGTGAGGCCAATCTGGGGTTATCTGGCCAGAAAGCCTAACTAATTCAGATTCTGTGAGCACCGGGTCTCAAGAGATTCTGTTTAAAAACACGAGGTAGACAGCTCCTCAGGTGCAACATCCATGGTTCTCTTCTGATCGCCACATGCACACAGGCACACATTTGCACTCTCCCACACGAACATGTACACACACAGATGCACAAAAGGACCCTACTGTGACCCCTTGTGAGTGTGGCTTGGAGCTTGCTCCAAAGAGCAGAGCAGGGAGTATAAATGTGAGAGCTGCTTTACACAGAGGGGCCTCGTAGATGCTCTCTGGGCCAGGGGCTCAAAGTTAGCATCCATAGCAAAAACCCACATGGTCCACAATAGCCTGGACCTCCTGATCAGTGTGATAGGAATGGCAGTACACCTCTATCATCTCCTCCATGACAAATCCATAACCTCAGTCTAATTATGAGGCGGGGGTGGGGGTGGGGGAGTGGGGGGAGCCTCAGTTGAGGAGGATTCTACAAAACACTCAACCCAACAATTCTTGGCCATCAAGCGAAGTCCGAGGAACATGGTCTTAGCCAAGAGGGTCTGAAGAAGAAGTGATGACAAATATAGAATCCTGAATTTAAATAAAAAGTGCTAGTGAAACACACACGCATCGTGACATTGTAGTAGTGACGAATGTGCCATGGTGATGTAAGGCAATAACAATGGCGGATGAATGAGGAAGACATGAGAGTTTCTGTTCTATCTCTCCAGTGTTTCTGCAAACCTAAAACTATTCTAAAATAAAGTTAATCAGGAGCTAAAGAGCGATCTCTCAATGTACACTTTTGCATTGGAGTTATGAACCATGTGACTGCATCAAGTCTATGTGTGTGTGTGTGTGTGTGTGTGTGTGTGTGTGTGTGTGTGTGTGTGTGTGTCTACCTCCTGGGACCGTGGCCTGCTTCAACATGTTGAAAGAGAACAGTGTCAAGGGGGATGCTTATTAGGCAAAATGTTAATTCTTAAAAGTGTAGCTTGCATAGCAAATGAGGGCCAGACATGTGGGGATAAGGTTGTCAGTTGCAAATGTGCTCCCCCACAAGGAGCTATTTGTGGCTGCCTGTCTGGACTGCTGGCTTGTGAGTGTGAAGTTTTGAAAAAGCAATTTGGCTCTGAGGGGCCTCCTGAGAGTTAGCTCTCTTGCAAGCTTCTGGCCCTTCCTTTCTGGGTGCTTATGCTCCATGACTGTTTAATGGTGGGCAGCGCCTCTCATTCACTCTGCTGCAAAGACCCGGTGTCAGACAGGAAGGGAGGGTCGTATATTATAGATCTCAGTCCTAATAAATAAATTCAGAGGCCGATATCACGCTGTATAATGGAGTGTGGGAAAAGAGCAATAAAGATCAGGCAACAGAGTCTTCCCAGGAGGCCAGGGAAGGGGGCAGAAGGTAGGGAGAGGCTGAACTTGGGCCAAATGGTAGGAGCTGAGGATGGAGCTGCGATCTGCAAGCAATGCGGTTGAACTAAACTCATCTCCACTGAGGTCTCAGTACAAGACACTCTGACTAGAGGCTAAAGGAAAAGGTTGCAGGGAAACACCATCACTTCATTTTAAAGACAAACAAAAGCTGAAGTGTTTACCTCCGTCCCTCCAACTGTCCTTGTGACGTCATCCATTTTATGGGGCGTGTGGGTCGAGAGTGTCTGGAACCTGAAAGTTCAATCTCCCTTTGCTATGTGAAATCTCGTCCCTGTGCTATGGGGTTCCCAGTCCATCTACCTAGATCCTGGAATGTACTGAAACTGTTTAGATGGATGAGACTGAATGATCTTTAACATTTCTTCCACTTCTAGAAGCCCTTGGAATGCCTTTGCTTATGAGAAATGGGCTTCATCGTTTGAGTCTTCCTAGTTGGGAGGACTGGGTAAGACAGAGATAAACTAGCTGTTGAAAATTTAAAGATGGGGATCCATAACTCTTTTAGATTGTTTGTTTATTAAGATTTTTTTAAAGATATCTTTATAGACTGAAAACATCTCCTGGGATTTCCAAGTTTCTTAAATGTTAGGAGTGTGAAACTAGCTGCTGGGAATAAAATGTAGAGACAAGAGTTGGTAAGACAGATGAGTCTCTTAAGTTTGAGTTTCACTCATGAGGTTTGACCCAGCTTATAAGGGACCTCTGGTCTTCAGAGAAGGCATAGTCCACACAAGAAGCTCAAAGCTTTTCATCCATGCAGAGTTTCTTTTCTCAGACACTGCTTCTCCACTGTAAAGCAAGCAGCCTTGGTAGAAAGACCATCTCATGGCATAGGAAAGGGAGAGCTGAGGTGTGTCAACCAGTCACTCCCATGAGGCAATGGTCCAGCACTCAGATGATCCACAAACTCAGATGATCCACAAAAGAAGTTCAAGTTGATGGTGTCTGAAGCCAAAATCCTTCGCATTAGCCTGTCGGTAAGCCAGAGAGAACACTGTTTGTGTGCAAGTATTTTAATACAGGGAATACAGGGCTGCCTGTGACTTCTAAAGCCCCTGTATATGAGGGAGCTTTGAAGTAAAATCCCACTGGTTGTCTTGAAAAGACACGTGAGGATGTGAGCCATGAAAATGCTTCTCTGGCCTGATTTGCTGAATAAATGACAAGAAAAAAATGGGCACAATCAACTAAACAGAACCAAAGCAAAGTGCTGAGCAATAAGGAACCATTTCAGAGACACCATGAGGATCATTTTCTAGGTCCTTGGTGCATTAATTGCATAACTGAAACACAATAACGCACCTCAAATTGTGTAGCAAAGAGGCGTATCGATGGGGAGACTCCGAGCCAGTCTGACAACTTTTCTGAGATTAGAAAAGAGGAAAAGTATCACTTTGCCAATCTAGTTTGCAGAAGGCGGTCACCACTGCTCTGTGGAGACAGGGGCATGACCAGGCAGTGCATGGAAAAGACGGGCTGTAACTGCTCTCTGCTCCAGAGATAATGAGGAAGCAGCACCTGAGGGCAACCTCTGGGGACCATTTGGATTACAAATATTCTCCCATGTTGCCTTTTAACGAAGAGTCACTTGGGAGAGCCTGCAGCTGAAACCCTGCCTTCTCCTCCTGGGCCAGTGCTTAAGCAAATGATCCAAAGAAGGTGCCCTAGGAAGAAAGCAGAAGAGAGGAGGGAGGAGGGGATTGTTAGGATCTGGAGGGGACGGAAACTAGGAGGCCGCTTCAAAGGCGGCTGTGTCCTGATCGGTGAGCATGTTTGGGGCACCGGATCCAGCCCGGGGGAGCAGAGTGAGCCAGGGCTAGAGAGGTGAGAGCAGCAGGTCAGGTGGGCCTCGCCCTCCCATGCTCCATTCCTCTCACAAAGAAGGGAAGAACATGAAGGAATAGGGGAGCGGGTTGGAAGAGGGAGATGGCTCAAAACTTTCCTACGGTGAAAAAAAAAAAGTGAGTGCAAACAGGCTGAAGGAGTGGAAGGTGAGGAGGAAGAGGAGGAGGAGGAAGAGGAGGAGGAGGAGGAGGAAGAGGAGGAGGAGGAGGAAGAGGAAGAAGAGGAGGAGGAGGAGGAGGAGGAAGAGGAGGAGGAGGAAGAGGAGGAGGAAGAGGAAGAAGAAGAGGAAGAGGAGGAGGAGGAAGAGGAGGAGGAGGAGGAGGAGGAGGAGGAGGAGGAGGAGGAGGAGGAGGAGGAGGAAAGGCAGACCCTAAACCCAAACACAGTCCCAACCAGGTTGTCTAAGCCCATGGTGCCCCACAATGTTAACTCAGTAAGAAGTCCCCTGGGGGATTAAGCATCCAAAGACAATTTCCAAGAAACAAATGTCTGCCACTCTTCAGGGGTCTCCTAGTGGGCTTATCTATTAGGTTCCCCGACTCTAAGACCCAGGGGTTCCAAGCAGCACCCCCACTTGCTTGGTGCCTTTGTCCTGTTTTTCCTCATTTCCTGACTAATCTGAAACCCTCCTCACCTTTGTCCTAAATCTGAAGCTCCAGATTCATTTTTATAAAAAATGACCTGCCACTACAGCATGTAATTTTTATGAATGTCTACCCAAGGCTAGGAGCACCAAGTAATAAGACTCAAATCCCCATAGCCACATTATTCTGCCAATCCCCCCTTCCCCCTAGACTTACCAGAGTGCAGGCTGCCTGCCAGGAAAATACAATAAAATGTGGGAACAGGAATAAATAAATAAAAATAAAATGTTAAATTATGTATCTTTGCCTGCTTAGTGTTTCTCTCTCAAACGTATAGCCCTCTCTTTCCTATCTTTCCTATGTGCTAGTTTTCACCCGGCTTTGTGCCTGCCTCCCATGTTGATTTCAATACATCTACCCCTTCCTTACGAATTTTCCAGGTCAGCAGGTCACTCTCTGCACTCGCTGCCTTGTAATGCTCCCCTCTTGCCATTTCTTACGTCCCTCTGTGTGGAACTGCTCCTTCCAGCTGAAGTCATTTTTTTTTTTGTCCTGTGGGCTCTGGGTCACGATTCCGCGTCTTGGCTGCGCCTCTGGAAAAATCTTACCTGGATTTTCACTATGCCAGCAATTCTTCTGGTTGCTGTTTGTAGGGCCCTCCCTCCCTCGGGGCCTAGTGCATTTCTCGAGACATTCTTTAACCCTCAAACTCCCTGTCCTTCCTAACAGGCGGCTGTGGCAGGTGTGTGTGTGTGTGTGTGTGTGTGTGTGTGTGTGTGTGTGTGTGTGTGTGTGTGTGATATAGTTTGGATACAATCTAGAAAACTGTGCGCGTTGGAAGCTTTATCTCCAAAGCAGCCCTGTTGAGAAGTGCAGACTTGGGAGGCCACCAGGGCTCTGCCCTCGTCTGTAGATTCATGTGTTTATGGAGTTGTGCATTAATAGGGTAAAGGATTCTCTTGAGAGTGGCTTTGTTATAAAAGCAGGTTCTGTCCGATGCGCCTGAGCCGCCTCATCCTGTGGTTCCCCCTCCTTTGTGAGGCAGAGAAGAGGCCATCCCCAGCTGGCACCACACTCTCATAGACTTCCTAGCCTCCAGAACCGTGAGCTTAAAAAACAAAACAAAACAAAACTTCCCCAGCCTTTGTAAGTTAACCACCATATATAGAGTAGAAATGGAGTGATGAGGTCTCAGGACTATGGATGGGCCTTTCTGGAATCTTCTAACCCTACACTGTATTTCTCACCATTGATCATCAAGCTCAAAAATCCTAATGCTCCTGCACCTACACATTCCCCACTCCCGTGGTGAGAGCAAACTTGAGTTCTCCCAAGGGCTCGGTGCCGATGCAGGTTCCCAAGTCTTACACAGTAAATCCATCCTAACATTACAACCTCTCTGAGGCCTCCACTCCCTCCTCGCTAGTATACCAGGCAACTCTGACATTTCCACCTCTTTTCTCATGAGCCGGTTTCTGTGTAGCCCTGCAGCAACAGCAAGGACAGAAAGGATTTATGAGGAATCTTTGCAGTAAAGTTGAAACTCAGAATACAATTCTCTAAAACTTTGCAGTTGGAGAAACCATAACAACTCAAATATTATTCTTGCACGCTTTTTTTTTTCATTTTAACAATGGGTGTTATTCCTCTGGGTAACATTAAGTAATTCAGCCGGTAGGTTAACTAAGGTCTAAGAGGTAATGGAACTGACTGGGACAGTGACAGCATCGCCTTTCTGTTTCTGTTTTGTGGGGTGGTGGTGCCTCTGTGCTTGGGAGGCTAACTCTAACTCCACTGGGGTATAAGTGACGGGAAACTTGTGTCAAGGAGAAATCATGGATCAACGGATATGACTCAGATGGTGTCCCATTGAAGTTTACTATCCTTGCCTTGGTGGAAAGAGGCAGTGTGAAGAACACAATGCCTTCTTCGGTTTTGGAGTTTCAATGGCACCGTGGTTACCAAGCGATAGCCGGGTCATTTGTTCTAAAAAGATGATCTGTTATCTGTTTTACCAAGCGATAGCCGGGCCATTTGTACTAAAAAGATGATCTGTTATCTGTTTGCAACTCAAACTCCACTTGGCATTCTGTATTTTATGTGGAGATTCTAATAACATGACTGCCATACTTCATTCCCACGGAGGGCCAAGGACCACTACCCATCTGTAACAATTACCTCTAACACACCTATGAGTCTCAAATTCTGCCTCTGCTCCAAAGCCAAAGGAGGTTGATGTAGTCCAAATTCTGGTCCTTGCCAGCTTCAGTTTGGATTGTTTACTTCAGGGACACTGATTAAGTCATATATTATAAAGAAGCCTCCCCATGCCACTAATTCAAAACAGCTGGACCAGATTTTCCTGCCAGCCAAGCCTTACTGTGCATGCCTTTGGAGGGGACAGGGCTTGGGACGAGGGTAATGGGGGGACAGCGCTAATATTAAGCAAGGACATCTCTTTATGCCCTTGTAGAAAAAAGCTCTTTATAGAGCATCAAGTTACAAAGCCTCAGTTAGGTTCGGGGAGCGGAGGGACAGAGGGGCACAATGCTTGAGGATCAAAGAATCCAGCCTGTCAAGTGCTGTGATATTTCTTCAGTGAGGAAATGGGTTCACATTTTCTCCCCGAGGGTTTACAGACAAAAGCCACGGTTCCACTCCAAATTTTAAGACATTTATTAAGATGCCAAACTATGCCTGTCCACAGATGCCTCGGTCCCACTCAGTTTTCACTTTCAACTCTGAGGGCAGGAGAACATTTTATTATGTGGCTACGAGGGTCACAATCGGGTGACTAGGGCCGTTTTGAAATGTGCGAAAGGTGAGGAATGAGTTTGCTTTTATTTATTTTTTTATTTTTTTATTTTTTTTGGTTTTTCGAGACAGGGTTTCTCTGTGTAGCTTTGCGCCTTTCCTGGAACTCACTTGGTAGCCCAGGCTGGCCTCGAACTCACAGAGATCCGCCTGGCTCTGCCTCCCGAGTGCTGGGATTAAAGGCAGGCGCCACCACCGCCCGGCGAGTTTGCTTTTAAAGTTCATTTAAAAAATGAAGAGGATGTTTGGCCGAACGCTGTGAGGTGATGAAGGGCTGGCTACGAACCTGCATGCCCGTAGCTCATGCCTCCCCCTCCCTCCCCCCTCATCTGAACTGCAGGTTGGAGGAGAGGGTGCAGGTTTGCAGGAAAGAGGGTGGGGATGGTTGGGAACGCAGGAAGGCTGCAGTGAGATTTTTCTCCTCTCACAGATATTTCCAACGGTGCCTTTCTGGAGAGACTCCAGTTTGTTTTAATTTCATTTTACAGTCAACTCTGTGTGAATGGACATGAAAGTGCAGTCAAGGTCAGCAGGCCATGGGATGAAACGGACCGGCTCAGAGCAATTCCACCTTCATGTCTATTGACCAGAAACATAACATTAGCTATGCTGAGGAAATCAGCAGATAAAAATCAAAACTCAGTCTTTGCCTGGCCCCAAGGCAGGCCCTATATTTGCCTTTGCGCAAGCTTTATAATATCTGCTCTAGCCTGACAGGCGTTTGAAGGAACAGACGTTCTTTGAGAAAATCAAGGAGGCCCTTCCAGTGCTCAGAGGCTGCCCGTCAAGATGCCGGCACAGATAGAGGGGGCCGGTGGATGTGGATGCATGTCTGCCTCACGGGCAAGGGCAAGACCAGCGTTTCCTGTCTTGGTTTGTTTTCGTGCTGGCTGTTGTACCTAGGGCCTTGTGAATGTGCTCTAACTAGAGTTACAGGACCTAGAGCTAGGCATGTGCTCTACCCTTGAGTTACATACCCAGTCCTTTCTTCATTTTGAAATTTTATTTTGAGACAGGGTCTCGTTTAATTCCCCAGGCTGCCCTTGAACTTGCTCAGGCAGACCAGATCTTGCAATCCTCCTGCCTCTGTCTTCCAGAGTAGCTAGGATTACAGGCCTGGAGTTTTCCTTTCCCCTAAATGTTTCTAAAAGTCATGAAGAAGGTTCCGGTGGGATGGCCTTTAGCTGGTGAGGAGCAGGAGGCAGATGATGTTGCCATCAAGGCTGCTGTGATGTGGGTGAAGTCAGAGAGATCATGGAAACTGGGTGGAGAAGGCCAGAGCCAGGGGGCACAGGAGTGCTTCTGCAGATGGCAATAGAAACTCAAATAAGAATGAAGCCAGATCTGGTGGTGCAGGCCTGCAATGCATTTAATCCAGCCACTTAAAAGGCCAAAAGGGGGTGCTGGAGAGAGGGCTCAGCGGTTAAGAGCACTGGCTGTTCTTCCAGAGGTCCTGAGTTCAATTCCCAGCAACCACATGGTGGCTCACAACCATCTGTAATGAGGTCTGGCGTCCTCTTCTGGCCTACAGGTGTATACGCAGGCAGAACATTGTATACATAATTAATAAATAAATCTTTAAAAAAAAAAAAAAGGCCAAAAGGGGCCTCAGCTCAGGCAACTTTGTGAGCTCTTGTCTCAAAGTAAAAACAGAAAGAGTCTGAAGATTTGGATCAGTGGCAGAGCACCTGCCTAGCGCTCAGGGGCCCTGGATTCAAATCTCTTAGTTCCTCCAGCCCTACAAAGATATATGATGAACTCAGGAGACACCACGTACTAGGGATGTAGCTCAGTGGTAGAGTGTTTGCACAGTACACGTAAGCCCTTGATGGCTTTTAGCTCCCAAACCACAAAAAGATGAACTAAGGACATCATTATCATCATCATCACCATCATCATCACCATCACCATATCATCATCATCATCATCATCACCACTATCATCATCATCATCATCATCATCATCATCATCCCCTCTCCCTCACTCGCCTCTCTCCTGAGATACAACATATAGTAAAGGATATGAATCTAAAGTGTAGAGTTGGATGAATTTTCACAAATGTGGTCTGTCTTGACACCCTTCAATTCAGATATTGAACAAAGCCTAGAGTGAAAGACATCCTGACCACAACATTCCAAGGGATGACAGTTTCGAACCTTTACATGTCAGAATAGCCTGTCACTCTAATGTGGCCCCAGTCCCTTGTTGTGGAGAAATAATCATATTAAATGAATGAATACAGATAGCTGCCTTGATTTTGTAGCGATACAGAGCAAATAAGAGCTTTGCTTAACTTAATCAACATAACTGTAATCACCTTGGAGTTTAGCCAGCACTAACATGTGATGTTCAGGAGCCAGGCCTTCAGTAACACAAGGTAGACAGATGTTCTAAACTTTGTAGGGAGTCAAGTGAGCATTTGTGATGAACTTGAAGAAGGAGAGGTAAACTTGAGGCGGTTCCATCCTTCAGAAAGTCTGAATATGGCCTTTACCCATTCACCATGATTTATTTTCTGGTATCTTTTAACTTTTATTATTTGTTTTAAATCCCTAAAGTTTCTTCCACCCTGATAGCGAAGGTACCCAGTGTCTAGATCACAAAGTAACTGTGGAGAGATGTGGTCTGAAAAGTGCTTCTAAACCGTGTGTTTAATTAGCCAGCAGTGTGTGAAGCTGCAAAGGACTGTGTGCTATCACCTTGGATTGGGAACACTGTGGAGTCCCAGAGGGCCTATCATCCTCCTAGATGTCTCTTGAAACTCACAGTGGTTCTAAGCTGCAGTATTGATTCTGAGCTCAGCACAGAGGTTCTTCTTATCACAGGAACTTGGGCCCAATTGAAGGACAGGGTCTATGGCTGTGTGGAATAGAACACAACAGAAGCAGGGATACGCAATTTTCCTAAGCAGTGGCAAAACCTAGAAAAGAGGAAAGGCCCAGGCTAGAAGTTTGGATGAATTAAATAATTAAATAGCAAGTGCTTATTTGGTACTTATTGTTCCCAAGTTCATGTTTCTTGAACTTCTGCACTGGCCAGAGTTCTTTGAAATAAACAAAAACAACAGAACCGAACAGGGGTGTTTTCAAATGCGAAAAGAGAGCTCTCTTCCAAAAAACTGGATCAGTGACTGTGGACCTGGTAAACCTGGACTCTGAAGAGCCAAAATATAGGTAAGAGTTGATGATGTCATCTCAGCTCTGAAATCTGTGACGGCGAGCTGGAAAGGAAAGCAAGATTTCTGTGTTGCAGTCTTGAGGCTGAATTCCTCCTAAAAGCAGGTTCAGTTCTGCTTTCGGGGCTTCCAATGGATTGGACAAGGCTCTCTTGCTCGACAAACAGTAATGTAATCCTCTGTATTCGAAGTCTGTGTTTGTAAATGTTAAATCTCGTTTTAAAACACTTCCACATCCATACTGACATTTCACCAAACAACTTGGCACCTGGGCCTGGCAAAGGTGACAGATAAAAGGAACTGTCACAACATTCAATTGTCTAAACCCTATACTAGGTTTGCAGAAGAAACCCATAGGAAATAAAACCAAAGTTAATAAGAAACCATCCCTTCCCAGGAAGCCTGTCATCCATGAAAAGGGGGCATAAGGACTGTCCTTAGAAATACAACCAGCTAGATTTTGGGTGTAGTATAAAATGTGATTGCAACCATGATTTTAAGTGCTCTAACAACTGAAGGGAAGCAATGAATCTATAGGAGCCAACAACATCCTGGAGCAAGACTTCTAGAGGACTGTCTGCCCCTAATGACCTGGGCTCCCCTTGTGGAGGGAGGTTCAGGACCAACCAAGATAAGGAATCAAAGAGGAGACCTTTACTTGAACCTGGATCCCATGAGTCATACATTTTAGAGTAGACTAGAAATGAGCTTCCCGTGTTCTGTGTCGAAAGGGATATCAAGGAGACGTCATACTGGATGGAGTTGGTCTTTGTGTAGTTTTTGTTTTGTTTTGTTTTTTACCTGAATCTGCACTATCTCTGTGATCTGAATACCAGTGGAGAATTGAGTTCAAAGCACTTCCAAGTCACAGTGTCCTCAGGTAGCTAAGGACTGGAGCAGATCTTTTCTCAGGTTTCAAAGAATCCCTACGGATGAGTACCAAGAACACTACGTCAGCATCAAAAAACATCAACCCCATAAACAAGGCACAGTGAATGACTGTTGGCAGAATTGAGTGCACAAAAAAAATTTCCTGTTCTGAAATCATCGGACTCAGACTGCAAATACTTTTCATTTGTTTTTAGAAATGAAAGTTTGAAAATATGAACAAAGAACAGGAAAGAATTTTTTAAAAATAGAATTTCTAGAAATTAAAAACTCTGAAGTAGTACTATAAACCAGAAATTGAACAGATAAAAGAGAATTAGTAAACTGGTAATGAGATGTGAAGACATTATTCAGAGTTAGTCAAGACACACAAAGACAGAATACATGAAAAAGTGGGTAAAGAACCTAGAGGCTAAATGGGGAAAGTCTACTGTAAGTCCAACAGGCATCCTCATTATTTCCAGAATTGCTGAAGATCCTCAGCTCTAGTATCCAGGAAACCAGCTGATCCAATCCCAATAAATAATACATCACTGTAAGAGAATAAAGGAACAGCAAAGATATAAAGTCATAAACATCTGGAGAGAAAGCCAAAAGAAGCTTGGCGTGGTGGTACACAACTGTAATCCTAGCAAATGGGAGGCTGGGGCAGAGGGCAGGTGTTTAAGGACAGCCTGAGCTACAGAGTAAATTTCAGGCCAGTTGGTCTACACAGTGAGTGTCTACTTCAGAGAGAAAGAAAGGAAGCAGCGTAGGGTGGTGGTGGCACACGCCCTTAATCTCAGCACTTGGGGGGCAGAGGCAGGTGGATTTCTGAGTTCAAGGACAGCCTGGTCTACAGAGCAAGTTCCAGACAACCAGGACTGTTACACAGAGAAACCCTGTCTTGAGAAAAAAAAATGAAACAAAAAACCAAGAAAGGTATAAAATAACAAGAAATAGTAAATAGTGTTCTGTAACATATTAAAAGGCAAAGCAGAGTAATATTTAATGTGTACAACATACAAGAAAAAAAGAGGGTTGGGGATTTAGCTCAGTGGTAGAGTGCTTGCCTAGCAAGCGCAAGGCCCTGGGTTCAGTCCTCAGCTCCAAATTAAAAAAAAAAAAAAAAAAAGAAAGAAGTCAATCTAAAATTTTTATACCCAGAAAACCTGTCAAAAACCTACATGAAATAGAGAACTAATAAGAGTTTATTTAATACTGAACGATACTCAGGAGAAACTACAAGAGTACATTCCGAGAGAAACAGACTAGAATACAAGAACCAGTGGTTAACGTGCTGGTTAGTTTTATGTCAGCTTGACACAATCTAAAGCCATCTGGAAGAGGGATCTTCAGTGGAGAAAATGTCCCCACCAGATTGGCCTGTGGGTAAGCCTATGCTACATTTTCTTGACTGATGGTTGGTGTGGGAGGGCCCAGTTCACTGTGGGCCATGCTGTCCCTGGGCTGATGGTCCTGGTTGCTATGCGGAAGCAAGATGAACAAGTCATGAGGAGTGAGCCGACAAGCAGGACTCCTTTACGGCTTCTGCTCCAGTTCCTGCCTCTAGCTGGCTGCCCTGCTTGAGTTCTTGCCCTGATTTCACTCAGGGATGGACTGTGATGTGGAACTGGGATGTGGAACCATGAGCTGAAATAAACCTTCTCCTTCCCAAGTTGCTTTTAGTTGTGTTTTATCATAGCAATAGAGCCCCTAACTAAGATGGTAAACAGTATGTTGTTCATAATGTGTTAAATACTGCACTTATTTTATGAATTTTAAGAATAAACTAGAACTTAGTATCAAATAAATAAATTGGAAAATAGGTCACTAGAGTTAAAAAAAGTTTTAAGATTCTTGCATATCTCAGGAAGAAAAGAAAAATTTGAAACTAATATATGTAAGTAAAACTAGTGCATTAAGTACCTAGAATATACAGTAATGGAAAAGACACACAATATAATGTGCAAATCCAGACTTGCAGAAGAGAAAAATACTGAAATTCAATTCATTATCAAGTAAGGAGGAAAAGAAAATGAATAAACAAGACAGGACAGATACAACAGAAGCCACCCAATAAGGCATCAGAAATAAAACCAGATATAATGGTAATCAAAAGAAATGTAAGAAGAAAATTCAGGCATTTTCTGTTTATGAAGATTATAAGAACACAGAATGACTGAAAGTAAATTATAAAAGAATGGGAGGAAGAAAGAAAGCGAGAGAGAGAAAGAAAGAAAGAAAGAAAGAAGAAAGGAAGGAAGAAAGAAAGAAGGGAAGGAAGGAGAAGGAAGGAAGAGAGAGAGAAGGCTGACACAGTTGTTTAACCACACCAAAAAGATTTTGTGTGTCTGTGTAATACTGAGGACCAAACCAGAGCTTTATACATGCCAGGTAAACACTGGCACTAAGCCGTCCCCAGCCCCCCAAAAGATTTTAAGACAATGGGGGGTAATACTTATTATTGACAAGTAGAGTCATTGCAAAATGGCAAAAGTTTTGATATATTAAAAGGTATCACAGCTCTAAACGGATTTGTCCTTGATAGATGTGACAAAGACGGGGAGACATAAATGGAGACAAGTCCAAACGTTTAATGGCATGCTCTGCAGGAGAATGAGACAACGTATGTTGACCAGTGGGGAACAGGGATGGTGGCTAACAGGGCTGGGAATGTGTGGTAGAACCAGATTACAGCAGGTACTGTAAGTCAGAGGAATCCAAACTGGTCCACAGTTATAGTCTTGCTGGGATGGGCGGGGAATACAACTGAAATGGTGATATACGATGAAACCCAGAAAATAAGACCATTTGCAAGGTGGGACGGATGAAGAGTGTATACCAATAAAGAGGTCGCAATACCTTGGATTTGGGCATGGAGGAACCTGAAAAAAATCTGTGTCTAAGAATAGTACAAGTCTGTTGAATTGTTTCCTTTCCTCAGACAAAATCAGTGGGACATTGTGACTCACTAGTGAGCTATTTTTTTCTTTAGACGTGACTGAAGGTGAATATAATTCCCCAAAATGACCTGGTTAAAAAAAGAAGCTTTGTTGAATCCCAAGGGAGGCCTGTCCCTTTCTGAAAAGAAGCAGAGGAGGAGCCAGGTGGTGGTGGCTCACGCCTTTAATCCCAGCACTCGGGAGGCAGAGGCAGGCAGATCTCTGTAAGTTCAAGACCAGCCTGAGCTACAGAGTGAGTTCCAGGACAGGTACCAAAACTACACAGAGAAACCCTGTCTCAAAAAGCCCCCCCCCCAAAAAAGAAGAAGAAGAGAATGGGGGGAGGGAGGCCAGAGGGCAGGAGGGAGGGGAAACTATGGTCCGGATATAAAATAAATTAATAAATTTAATTAATAAAAAAAAAAAGAAGAAGAAGCTGAGCTCCTTCCTATCTGCTTCCTGGAAGGTTCACTTTCTTTATCCTCAGGAACTAAGCTCAATGGCCCACCTTACGTGGATCACCAGGTCCTTTATTCTCGGGCCCTAAAAAATCATTTTAAAATGTTTGCTGAAGGACTGGGATTGGGACTCTGGTGAAGAGCCTGCCTAGCATGTCTGAGATGTTGGCCTAGGAGAAAAGGAAGCAGCAAGCTGACTGAGGGAAGCATCTTGGGAAGACTTTGCAGTGTTAGATCATTTAAAGACTCAGGTTTTTTTCTATTTTTTTAAAATTTAAATTTTTTTTCATTTTACATACCAACCACAGTTCTCCCTCCCTCCTCTTCTCCAGCTCCCCCCTCACACACACACACTTCACTCCCCACCCTCTCCCCATTCACTCCTCAGAGGGGGTAAGGCCTCCCCTGGGGAATCAACACAAAGTAGCATACCAAGTTGAGGCAGGACCAAGGCCCCCCCACTTGCATCAAGGCTAAGCAAGGTATCCCACTATAGGGAATAGGCTCCAAAAAGCCACTTCATGCATCTGGGATAAGTCCTGGTCCCACTGCCAGGGGCTTCACAAACAAGATCAAGGCACACAACTGTCATCCACATTCAGAGGGTCTAGTTCGGTCCCCTGCAGGTTCCCCAGCTGTCAGTCCAGAGCCCCCACTAGCTCTAGTCAGCTGTCTCTGTGGTTTTCCCCATCATGGTCTTGACTCCCCGCCCCTCTGCCCGCCCCCCTTGCTTATATAATCCCTCCTCCCTCTCTTCAACTGGACTCCAGGAGCTTGGCCCAGTGCTTGGCTGTGGATCTCTGCATCTGCTTCCATCAGTTACCGGATGTTAAGTTCTATGATGACAATTAGGGTACTCACCAATCTGGTTACAGGGGGAGGCCAGTTCAGGGACCCTCTCTGCTATTGCTCGGAGTCATAGCTGGGGTCATGACATAGGTTTATTCTTTAAACAACTCCCCAGAGACTGGAGATTCCAAGTTATAGCTATTCCATACTAAAAACTCCACCTGTATTCTCCCAAATTAATCGCACATCAGTTACTTTATTGTGCATGTGTGATTTAGTTTTTCAGGTCAATTTTTAAAAGTTTATTTTATGTGCACTGGTGTTTTGCCTGCATGTATGTCTGTGTAACAGTGTGGGAGCCCCTGGAACTGGAGTTACGGACAGTTGAGAGCTATCATGTGGGTGCTGGGAACTGAACTCAGTCCTCTGAAAGAACAGCCAGTGCTCTTAACCACTGGGCCGTCTCTCAGCCCTCAGGGCAGTCTTTTACATGAGGAAACACCGACGTTTAAATATATATTTCACAAAAGCTTGACACAGGTTGGGTGTCACTGAAATGCTCCAGTTCAAAAAATGTCCAGATTTACGTAGATGTTTAAATTTTGGAATATTCATATACACATAATGAAATACCCTGAGGATAGGACCCAAGTTTAAGTGCAAAATTTATTTATGTTTTATATGCCCCTTATGCCCACATAGTGCCATGGTAACTTTATCCAACATTTTACGTAATTTTGTACATGAAATGAAGTTTCACACTATATAATTTTCTACTTGTGGTGAGCTTGTTCGTGCTCAGAGGAGTTTGGATTTTGGAGTAGTTTGGATTTGGGATTTTTGGATAAGGGATGTTTAACCTGTATATTCTTTACCATCTCTTAGAGAAGTCAGCTAAGAGCCATATTGAATTACCACCAGACTTCAGTGATCTCTCTATTTGGTAGAATGATTTATGGACTAAACCACCCACGTGAGTCCAGCCTAGATCTCAGTCTGATCCCCAGGAAGAGTCTGCACCATAAATAGTAGGAGGAAAGCTAGATCCTACTCGGATGGTTTCATCACAGACCAAGGAAAAGGTATTAAGTAACAGACATGCTTCCAGGCCCAACTTATTTATGATGCATGTTAAAAAGCCTGGGCCAGTGTCGAATGAACTGTGTGCTGGGACCTCCTGTTACATCAAGAGGAAAGTAAGAATTATTTTAGAAGCCAATAGTACTGTTTTATTATGTTGGGTTGACCGCCTGAAGAGGCCACTGATCCCGACTAATAACCATCGAGAGAGGGACTGCACATCATCAGTTTTACCTTAAGCTTATTATTGTTGGTAGCTGTTCCCAGCACTGTCTGGATTTGTACATAACAAATTGTCTTATTTTATGTCATTTGTTACTCCAACATTTGGCTGTCCAATGACTCAATTCCATTCTTTTCCTGTCTGCTTTTATTATAGACCCCATCAGTCAGGACTTACGTCCTGCAAGACTTCAGATTTGAGTCACAAGTCTCCAGTTGCCAGTCACTCACCCTTCTGACTGGCTGGCTATAATGTGGGGTCCCCACAATTCCTGCCTCCAACTTCATAATTTGCTAAAGTGGCTTGCAGAACTCAGGAAAATTTGATACTTACATTTACTGGTTTATTGTAAAGGACATGAATGATTGGCAGAAAAAGAGAGTCATAGGCAAGGTCCAGAAGGGTCCTAAGTACAAGTGTCTCTAGCCCCATGGAGTTTGGATGTAATACTTATCCAGAATGTGGATATCTTCACCAATCTGGAAGCTTCCAGAATCCTATTTTCAAAAACTTATTAGAAGTTCCTTCTGTAGCTCCATCTGGTAGTCCCTGATGTGGGCAAAAGGGGCCGAAACGCTCCAACTGACCACTTGGGCTTTAGACCAACCCGTCCTGAGATTGCCCAGGGGCCCTGCCCCCTCACTGCATAGCACAAACTTAGTTATAAATGAAAGTGATTCATTATGAACAAGAGGAAACACTCCTAGCACATAGGAAATTCCAGGTCTTCAGTAGATCTGAGCTAGGAACCAGGGACAATTCTACTGCAGTCACCTGCCTTACCTCAGAGGCTGGACAGGAGAGTGGTATTACTCAATTATAGGTGTGTCTGGCTGGTGTGAGATGGGTGTCTGAATAGACTTCCTTAAGATTCTACT
The DNA here is from genome assembly GCF_007827085.1 of Peromyscus californicus insignis. Classification (NCBI taxonomy): domain Eukaryota; kingdom Metazoa; phylum Chordata; class Mammalia; order Rodentia; family Cricetidae; genus Peromyscus; species Peromyscus californicus. Next base: position 82,055,094 of record NW_026294447.1, read on the forward strand.
TTCTAGGCTGACACTATCACAATTCTGTTACAGGGAGTAGAATATCATCAGCCTTCGTAGGAAGCTTTCTTGTCGGACTATCTGTGGATCACCAGCCCACAAATAACAACTCAGAGGCTTACTATTAATTATGAAAGCTTGGCCTTAGCTCAACCTTTTTCCCACCTAACTTAAGTGAACTTGTCTCTATTAATCTACATTCTGCCATGTGGCTCAGTTACCTCTGCTCTATACCGTATATCCAACTTCCTCAGAGTCTCCTGGCATCTCTCCACCTCTCTTCTTCCCAGAGCTCGCTCTCCCTAGAAACCCCGCCTATTCTCTGCTGTCTAGCTATTGGCCACTCAGCTCTTTATTACACCAACCACAGTAACACATCTTCACATAGTGTACAAATACCCCACAACAAGCCTTGGCAGCCCATGAGCTAATACACCAACATAGCTCCTGAGGAGTTCTGAGAGTCTGCACCTGCCCATAGCTGCTCCTGGTTCACTTGAGCCCCAAGAGTAAGGCTGCCAAAGCAGCACTTATTTTCTCCTGACTTCCTATTTGACCTTGGCTACAGGATCAATAGCAAGGGCGTCTTCTGCACAGAGCTGGACGGGCAATTGCTGGTGAGATACCCTTGCAGAAGTGCTTTCTGTGTCAAATTATGGAGGTTTTGTTGTGGGCACAGCTCTGGCAGTCTCTCATGACAGTTGCCATTATGAAGAAATGTATGAGAGCCTTCCTGTTGTGTTTTGAATGTGAAATGCCCTCATGTGTTTGGACACCTGCTTCCAAGCTGGTGATGTTGTTTTAGAAGACTGTGGTGTCTTTAGGAGCTGGTGCCTTTCAGGAAGAAGTGGATCACTGGGATGGGATTTGAGGTTTGGTAGCCTGGACCCACGTCTTGTTGCCTCTCTGCTTCCTGAATGGGATGCAGTGTGACCAGCCAGCTTCCTGCTCCCCCTGCTGTGACTTCCCTGCCTGTTGCAATGTCTTCCCCACCACGGACTCTACTCCTCTGCAACAGTAAGCCAAAAAAAAAACCAAACCAATCCAAACCAAACCACCTTTCTCCCTTCCGTTTTGTTTGTCTGTTTTGTTATTTTGGTCAGGATATTTTGTCACAGCAACAGAAAAGAAACTCATACACTTTCATCCTCCAGGCTTCTCTATTGTCACTGTTCTAACAGTGACTGTACTTAGATCCTGGCAGTGGTCACAGATTTAATTGAGGGACGAATGCAGACAGAGGGGAGTGGACCTGCATCCACTGGAGTGACTGAAGTTGAGATAAGGCATAAGAAACAAGCTTCATGTTCAGTGTGACTTTAAGTAGCTCTTAGTGGGAGGACCAGAATTCAAAGAAGGTTTATTGAAGGGGATCACACACCATTTTTCAAGAGATACTTTCTATAGTGTTAAAGTCCATGTGTGGATAAAGTCAAGGCAAGCAGTAGACCTGGCTCACATACCCAGTTCCCTCAAACTCCTAGGCCAAATCAGTCTTCCTGCCTTGGTCTTCCATATGGGGGCTGTAGACATGTGCCACCGTGTCCATCTAGAATCCTGGCTTCTCTGTCATCTTTCCTTTGCAACCTTGTGTTTTATATATCCTTAGAGTTGCTCTTGCTTCTTATATTGAGTGTCTTGACATAAGTAAGTACACCAACTATAACAGTTCAAGATATGTAAAGAGAGGTTTCTGTCCTACCAGCAACTCCCAAATACCCAGCAGCCACTTCCCAAATCATTGGCTCAGAGGTTTAATATTACTTATAAATGCTTGGCCGGTAGCTCAGGCTTATTACTAACTAGCTCTTACACTTAAATTAACCCATAGTTCTTATCTATGTTTAACCACGTGGCTTGGTACCTTTTCTTGGTATGATATTCTCATCTTGCTTCTTCTGCATCTGGCTGGCAACTCTTGACTCCACCCCTCCTCTTCCCAGCATTCTTAGTTTGGTTGCCCCGCCTATACTTCCTGCCTGGATACTGGCCAATCAGCATTTTATTAAATCAATTCAAATGATGAATCTTTACAGTGTACAAGAGCATTATCTCACAGCAGAGCTATGTCAGTGTTTCCTCGTAGGGTCAGAACAAAACTGCTCTCTGTGGGGATGTCACCTAAAGGTCACTACTTGCTTAGCTTCTTCCCCTTCCAACTCTGTTGCTCCCAAGGAGGAGCACTGAACCATCATAAGAATCTGTGTGTAGGTTGGGGGTGGCTCCTCCCACTATCTTCCTTGCCTTCATACGACCAGTGAGACCCCCCTGATTCTGCCTCTGATATATGTTTAAGACCTGCCCGACTCTCTCTTCCTTGCTCTCCTCGCCCCTGGCAAGACCCACATGATACATTTCCATAGCGGCAACCCAGTTTCCAATCTCAGTGCATACAGATCTGTTCTGCACATGGTAACCAGCAGTGCTTCCCCCAACAAAGCTGATGGTGCCATCTCTTCGCTTAGTGTTCTTCAGGAATGTTACACTGACCTTAACATGAAGCCTGAGCTTTTAGCTGGCCTATGAGGTCCTCCCCCATCAGGACTAGGCTTTGCTGCTGCCTCCTCCCCCTTCTCCCCACCTGTGTTCCGCCTACAGCGCTTCTTTCTCAGGCAGGCTTTGGGCATAGACTAGTCCCTCCTTCCAAACATTCTCCCTCTTCCTCTCCTCTTCTTTTTTTTAAAAGAAGCCATTCACTTGACAAGTATTTATGACCCTGCCAGGTGTGAGACTGGAGCTGGGATCTCTGGGTTTCATCAACATTCTTAGGCTGTCAGCCTGAGGTCACGTTCCTAGTGACACTCTCACAGTCCACCCACCCTGAGCTATGACACACGTGGGCTTCTGTGAGCTCCTAAAACACCTGGTTCTGGTAACCACCCTTAGCAAGAGAGCCAAGGGTGGGCTGTCTTATATTCTCCAGAGCCTTGGCATGGTAGCTGGCATGGGTTAGGTGCTCAGTAAACATTCTTTCAATGAAGAATTCTCACTTTCACATTACCGACAGCTCACAGGGCAGTCCTTTTTGCTCCAGCCCCATTTGCCATGGCCTCGGGTATGGGAACAGCCTTACCCGGGCCCTGCTGAAGCATTCTTGACAGATGGGCTCAGGAACAGCCCATAGTGCCTTTGGTCAGAAGACACTTTTCGCCCACTAATTTTCATAACCCTGTTTGTTTGGGAGGAAATCTAATCCAGATGTTCCAGATTCATTAACATTCAACTCATCACCACGTGACTCCCTAACAGATTTTGATGACCATGAAGTCCTTCTTCACAAAACAGGCACTTGCCATTTGCCAACTATAAATGAGCATAAGACCTCAGTTTGCATTTGGGTCCAAATTTAGACTCAATAAGAATTGGGGTGGGGGGTGAAGTTTGGCGACTCTGTCTTCTCTCTGCTGAGGCACAGATGGGATTTCATAGACCTCGGAATGTAGATTTCCTAATGATGCTGATGAATGTCATGGTGTGATGGTTTCAGCCACCAGACAGGCAAGGCAACCAGGCTCTCCCATGTCCTATGAGTCCTTCAGCCCACTGGAAAGGGAACTGGGAGACGGCAAAGAGGTCAAGAAAGGTGTCAGAGAAGAGGGAGTAAGCAAGCACACATTTGCACACAAATACACACCCCAAGCTGCAACAACCCCTTGACTCACTAAGGCACCGGGGCACTGAAGTCTGCTAAGCCCTCTAGCAGGCAGAGAGCTGAGGCCACCCTCTCTCCCCCTCCTCTCCCTCTCCTTTCCTCTACCCACCCTTCTTTCTCTGACATAGGGGTATTTTTTGGCACAAAAAGACGCCGCCTCGTTCCATTGAATTAACTCAACACTGCAAAACTAACTCAAAGTGATCTGTAAGAATATTTTATGGCTCAGAAAATGTGTGTACAAGGGTGGTTCTCTGGAACTGTTGGGAAACGCTGCCTTGGCACAGTGAGTTGTTCCCTCTGCTATCTTTGTGTTTTGCAATTTATTTGCTCCGAAGGCTATTACCATCAACGGACTGGGAAGACCCAGGGACAAGAGGAGTCCTGTAGCACGAATCTTAAAAGGTCTTATTAATAAAAACAAACCTGGAGCCAGGTACTGGGGTCAATGATGGAAGATCAGAGAAGCAGAACAAGCCACAGCCACCTCACCTGGCCAGTTCCTCAGCTGATCCTGTTTCCTCAGACTGGAAGCTTCTGTGTCCTCATCCAGAATGAATCTCAGCTGAACTGCTGCTAAAAGCCTAAAAGCTTAAACAGCTCTAGTTCCTGGTCCTCACGCCTTATATACCTTTCTGCTTTCTGCCATCACTTCCTGGAATTAAAGGCGTGAGTCACCATGCCTGGCTGTTTCCAGTGTGGCCTTGAACTCACAGAGATCCAGATGGATCTCTGCCTTAGGAATGCCAGGATTAAAGACATATGCTACCACTGCCTAACCTCTATGTTTAATATTATGGCTGTTCTGTCCTCTGACCCCCAGATAAGTTTATTTGGGTGCACGATATATCAACCACAGAGTCCAGTGCCATTTGTTCTTGACTATTCAGTACTCATTGCTTAGTACACAGCTCATGAAATAGCTGATGAACGAATGAGCAACTCTATCAACCAATGCTTCTATATTAACCGGAGCTTTCAGATCCCACCACCCAGACTTAGACAGACGTGGAGACAACATAGGTCAGCATGGAATGGAGAGAGGAAGGAGAAAGGAAAAGAAAGGCAAGATGGGGCTTCTACTTCTTAAAGAGCCCATGAGTGGAACTACGGAATTTTAAACACCTCATCCAAGTGGCAGCAACATGCTTTGAACATAACTCTACAGCAGTGTTCTCTGACTCTGTCTTGCCTCCATTGTATAGCCTCGTTCAGGTGTCAAAGCTGTGAAAACTTGTCATTTCTCTGCTTTCCAAGGATGTCATCAAAATAACACCAGCAACACAAACATCCACGTCTGCCAACAGTATGGCAGCCGCCAGACACCGCTCAGTGATCTAGGACATTCTGTCTTTGCTGAGGTCCAAAGTCAATGGCACCTGTGAGTAAGGAGTAAAGTGCTAGCACGTTTTTTAAAATTCTGTTTTCTCCGTAAGCGATTGGATTTCCTTAGTCCTCCACACACTCGCTAGGACACAGCAGTGCTTGGATGTAGAAGCATGGCCTCCGTCTGAAAGGAAGGGAAAGATGATGTCATCGTTAGCCATTAAGGACTGGGGGGATTACAAGATTTGAAGTGGGATTTGAATAAACCTCTGGTGCTGTGAATACTGGGACTGCTGGCAGCCTCTTCACCTGCACAGAAACGCCTCCTGCTTGCCTCTGCAAACTGTAATAACTGTCCTCCTGGCCGGGACTCTGACAGCTTGCTTTCGGTCATTTTTTCCACTCTGAATTTCAAGGGATTTTACCATAGGACCATGATTCTCCCCACCCCACTTTTATTCAAATCTTTTTGACATGATTTCAGATTGTGAGCAGTCTGAAGTGTTGGTGGGGTATTAATGGAACGGTACACTTGGCAGCTTAGGAGCTACAATGGAGAAGCAATTATGGAGGCGAGGAGTGGGCCACAGCCATTCAGGGATCGCTTCAGCCCTCAGAGGGCTGCACAGCTGTGTTTGGCTTTCTTAGTCATGCGAGACTGCAGGCCAACACGGCTCTTCGAGTTATTTCACAGCAATGGACCAGACTTCTGGTGTGTCTGCAAAGATCCTACTCAATAGAGTGTAGGTTTGTAGAATTAATAGAGCTTCTCACAGCCAGCTCCCCTTCGTCCAGTAGAAATCCATTCCAGAACAAATGATGCTGTCCTGCGCCTGCTGAGCCAGGCTGGAGTGACCTTTTTAGAATGTCCTTCTCCGGGGCAGGGATGGTCACACGAGAGACGTGTGGATGTGTTCATCTCTGCGTTTGCGTTCAGGAGGTCATTGAAGATGCCAGGCTGCCCGGTACGCCTCATCCTGTCATCCCTTGGCTGGCCCCGTGAGGGGCCACCTGAATTTTCAGCTTTCCACTCTGACTCCATCACCCAGTGACAAAGGGCCATCAGCTCTTCCTGCAAGGCCAGAATCACCGAGAGATAAAGACACAGCTTACCCTTTTCAGTACTAGTACTCAGGCGGGTTTCTTGTCTGTGGTCAGCGTTCCCCCTCCATCGCTCCCCCAACAGCATAGCAGGGAAAGGCATGGACTCTGCCTCCCGCTTCCATGACTGTCTATGGTCGAATCCCGAGAGGACAAGCCTCGTTCCACAGCACTCAGGCCTTTTGCATCCACACCCCTCACGCGGGTTGGCGATATGAAGTGTCATTTCCCCCACCCCAAAGTGTATGTCTACCTTGAGCCATGGAATGCAACCTTATCTGAGGAAAGCTTCGTTCCTTAGTCACTGGCCTCATTATTGTGACAAAATGTCTGACGAGAGAAACTATGAGGGAAGGGTCTATGTTGGTCCAGGAGTCCAGGGTGCTGTCCATCATCAGGAAAGTCACGCGGAAGGAGCTTGAAGCAGCGGCTCACTTTGTGTCCACAGTCAGGAAACAGGAAGATGAGTGCTGGTGTTCAGTGCCGTTTCCCTCTTTATGCAGTCAGTGATCCTGCCCTGTGGGACGGTGGCACTCACAATTAACACGGATCTTCCCTCCTCCATTAGCCCAATCTCTCAGAGGCATACTCAGAGGCTGACCTCATCTAGATAATCCTTCCCAGGTGTGCTGTCTTCCAGGTAAGTCCTGATCGTGTTGACAATATTAAGCATCACGGGTTCATTGTAGATGTGGTTCGTGAAGATGGGGTCACACTGGACTGGAGCAAATGAATAGTGTCTGTATAAGAATATTAGAGGCTACATGGGGTCAGGAAGAAGGCACTGTGAGGCAGAGCAGAGACTGCCTGGGTTAACTATAAGCTGAGGTACGCTGGGAGCCATAGAGGTTAGGAAAAGTCGAGGAGGATTCTCGGTAGCCCGAGAAAGTCCAGCTCCGACGACGCTCCGACTTCTGGTTTCTGGTCTCAATGGTGAGTCAGAGATGATTCGTTAGAGCAGTTGCAGGAAACTAATACATCAACCCTGATGTTTCTGTCTTCTTCCTCGCTCCCCATCACACAGTCCCCTTGCCATGGTGTCTTAGTTTGAGATCTTTATCTCTAAAGGAGACAGGAGCTTGGCTGAAGGTGAGTTACTGGGGAGGTGGTGCCTAGAAGCACAGTGAGGGAACAAAGGCACTGTGAAGGAAGAGAACCTGAGAGACTGTGAAGGAAGAGAACCTGAGAGACTGTGAAGGAAGAGAACCTGAGAGACTGTGAAGGAAGAGAACCTGAGAGACTGAAGGAAAAAACTGAGAGACTGTGAAGGAAGAAAACCTGAGAGAGAGAATCTTAATGAATCGTTAGCACCATGACCCACCAGAGGCTCAGTCCTACTGGACTCTCTGAGGAGCAATGGAGAGTTAATCTCAGATACTTCTGACCCAGGAGTCGGGGAGTTGCACACTGATGCTCACTCTTAGTTAGGTGAGAGCTGTCTCTGGGTACCCCTGCCATCCTCAGCATCTCAGCTTTGCCAGTGTCTGGGAAACCTCCAGGGGAGGAAAGCACCCAGGGAAGCTATAGGCAGGAAGGGGGGATGTTCTATTCACAGGGGACCAAGTGTGGGCCAAGGGAACCCAGGGTTCAGTCACCAGGGTGTCTGCCTTACTGCTGCCAACTCCTGCAGAACTCCTCTTTGTTGACCCAGGCCTGGGAACAGGGCTCCGTCATCCCTTGCCCATGGTTTCTCAGAGTCCCCTATTGCCCCCAGAAAGCGTCTTTACACTAAGCTGTCTTCAGAATCTCAACTCCTTCCATTTCTTGTCAATCCTGACTGGCAGAGAGACAGGGACATGCTGCTTTCCAGAGGCCTTTGGCTCTCTACGTGGCGCGAGGCCAGCAGCAGCCTTTGTACTCCTCTATGGGATTCTCTAGTAATATTATTGCGACAGTGTGAGGGTGTCCTCAGTTTGTCTACATATATTGCCAAAATGCTTTCCAAAAATTTTCTCCCATGAGCTCTACTAACTTCAAATTGTGTTCCGTGACTTCCTCCTCTACAGAAATTAGGCCATGGCTGTGGTATAGATACAGTTTGCTGCTTCAAGATTCGTGCACTAGAGACACAGTCTTTGGTATAATGGTGTTAAAATGGTGGGACTTTTAATAGGCGGGACCGAGTGCAAAGTAATCAGGTCATTGGAGGTGCTGCCCTAGAAGGTAATAACCTAGCTGAAGTGATAACCCACAATACACTCATGAATACAGGACAAAGTAGACGCCACTGCTGGTCCAGCTGCCGTTGTCCTGCCGTTCTGCCCAAGGGTGATGAGGACCAACCACAAGCCACGCTTCCACTTGCTTCTGCTCCGACCACCCGAGAGTAGACCACGATCCCTCCTCTCCTCAGTTCTCAAGCAGTCACTTACGCAGACAAGACTATGCCCTAGAGCTTGTTACCCCCATGCCATTGGCTGACCGATGATATTCCCGCAACACCTAGCCTTGTGTTTGTTCTTGGCAGAGTAGGTGGCCGTACTCTGAAGCTGTCTCATGGAGTGCCCACTTCCTCACACGGGCTCCCCCTGCTTTCCTCTGCCATGCGATGGCTTTACCAAAAGGGCTCTTACCAAAGACTGAACTGATCTTGCAACATCAATTGTTAGCTAAATACACCTGTTTGTAAAGTACCCAGCTGGAAGTCTTTCACTCTAGCCACAGAAAACAAACGAATACAAGGATTACCGCGTCCTTCTTTTCTTTCGTTGGTTACAGTTTGGACTTGAATTCATGTATAACCTTGATCAATGTTCCTTCCACTTGTCCATATGTTGACATTTGTAATCATTTAAATAGTGTCCAATAGGTGCTAGAATTGCCTTGGCTTCCTTGAATGGCCTCTGTTCCCAGCTTAGGAGCTCATCATTTAGAATATTCATCGAGGACTAGTGGGGTCTCTCTTCTAGACAGCTGCTTCATTAAATCGGGGCATAGCTAGTTGACTGAAGTCCTTCTGTAAACTCTCCCAGTCTTTGGAGGGTCTTTTCATTCTATCCTCCACTATCATCTTATGTCTGCTGTGTGCTTACACTACAGAAAGTGAGTTAACTTTCTCCCCCAAAGGCTTCGATTCTTCTCTTGAATTATCTAAGATCCCTCTGTATGTTTTCTCGATCGCCCTGCAACCTTTTCTTCTGTCTCTGTTATTCTGGGTCAGAGTTATTAGTTTGCAAGTTGCATATCTCCCACACGCACACACCTTGAACCCACTCCCTTAGCTACACCCTTTATATAGCCTCCCCCAGAGAAGAATGAGAACAGAACATCTACATGCGTGTTCTTAGTGTCCCCCCCTCCCCCACACACTGCCAGTTCCAAGTTTCTGGAATGGAGCTGGCAGAATATTTTCACATTCATGCTCTCGTTGACCATACTTTATGCATTAAGGGTTGAGAGACTGTAAGGTGCATTCACTTCCGGTTAGCATTTTGGACCTTGCCCCAGTGATTCCAAGCACACTCTTGAGCCTCTTGGGGTTTTTTGAGGTAGCCTGGCTCCAGTCATCTTTGTGGCTTTCCAGTCAGACTATAAAAAAAACTTAACCCCGCCTATTTCATTCAATAGCTCCCCCTTCCCCCCACTTTCCATCATGCAGAAATCTGCTGACCCTCTTCTATTCTAGGGGGTGTGCTTACTCCTCTTTCCAAACACCTCACACTTTTATGACTCCATTTTGTGCGCTGTGCGGCCAGGGAAAGTTATTCGAACAGTTTGCACCCAGTTTTCTTAAACATAAAGTGCAAAACAGTGAAACTTGCCCCACCGAAGTTTGTGTAGAATTTTAAAAGTTAATGCATCCAAAGGCACGAGGCCAGCACTCAGCCTCTGGACAGCTTTATAATACAAACTGGTTATCCTTTGATTATGTGGTGAGGGCTTGAGAGGAGAGAAAAGCAGGGTCCTGGGCCTCTGTGTGTAGACGATTTGCAGAGGGCTCCGGCCTCAAGTGTAAGCACCTCACCAAAGAGATTACCTGTTGTACATAGATAAGGTTTACTTATCTTTGGCTTCTTTTTTTTTTTTTTTTTTTTTTTTTTTTTTTTTTTTTTTCGAGACAGGGTTTCTCTATGTAGCTTTGCGCCTTTCCTGGAACTCGCTTTGGAGACCAGGCTGGCCTCGAACTCACAGAGATCCGCCTGGCTCTGCCTCCCGAGTGCTAGGATTAAAGGCGTGCGCCACCACCGCCCGGCTATCTTTGGCTTCTTATATGAAGCTCTTTGTATTTGTTTTGTTTGTTTGTTTGTTTTTCGAGACAGGGTTTCTTTAATGCAACAGCTCTGGCTATCCTGGAACCCCCTTTGTAGACCAGAACTCACAGAGATCTGCCTGCCTCTGCCTCCCAATTGCTGGGATTGAAGGTGTGAGCCACCAACACGCACCTCCCCGGAAGCTTCTTCAACTTCAGCGTGCATCACAGTTCCATGAAAACCCTGCTAACTGGCAGATCCCAGCTTAGTGTGTAGAGAGTAAGCTCGGTAGTCTCTGTTCCTGTCAAGCTCTTTGGTGACACAGATCCCGACAGCGTGTGGAGGTACTTGTGTGCTAGGATCAATAGGAAATTTACTCTTATTGTGGGTACTATATATCGGGCTGGAAACTCCGCCTTGGCCCCACTCCTCCTTCTCCAGCTCTGCGGGCCTGGAAGGTCACCCAAGAGTGCTTTTGCTCATTAAACCTGGTCTCTTTTAATTTGGCTTGGTCTGGCTTACTATGTCAGCAGAGAAAACTAATATCGGGGTACAAAAAAAACATCACTGTAAAAAAAATTATTAGAGAACGCTGCAGAGAAATTATCTTAAGAGTCTCACTCTGAGCTGTCTCCACAAGAGATTGCTCCTCATCTCATGGCAGCCTTGGAAGTCAGGCATGATTTTATCCAGGAAGCCTGAGGGCTACACACTGCTCCTGACGGCTGTGCAGTAATGGTATTTCACAAATCCTTACAAATCCTCAGCTCAACCTTTCAAGGCCCCCACAGGGCTGGGATGGTGCTGGGCATTATCTGCATGTCTGTGCAGGTTTTCCCAGCACTTGGAGCTCCCGGCTTGGCGCCTCTCTTACAGACCACCAGGGACCTGACATCCCCATCCCTTCCCCGGGGTATCTGATTTCACTCTTCAGCCACTGGTTTTAGATTTCTTTTCCTTGGAAGACAGGGACAGCTGGGAATGTGGATCTCATCCTGTCTGGGTTTTCCCCTGACAAGTGGCCGTAGTGGCAGGATATGAGGTGCTTGAAGACCACTCATGATACTATTATCACCCAGAGCAGAGTCAGCAAAGGAAGGGACAGGTGCAGGGGCCCTGGTTTCATTTTGCAGGCAAATGGGACCGGCCAGCCAGAAGGATGTGGAAATCACAGAGTGAGGGGAAAACAACCGAGTGAGAGACTAAGAGGTGAAACACAGTAGAGTTTTCTGGTCCTGAATCTATTCTGTGTGACATTATGAATTTGTTATTAAAAAAAAAAAAAACCTTTAAATCAGTGGTTCTCAATGTGTGGGTTGCAACCCATTACAGTTACGAAGTGGCAATGAAATAATTTTCTGGAGGTCACCATGACACGAGGAAGCATATTAAAGGGTCGCAGCTTTAGGAGGGGTTGAGAGCCAGTGCTTTAAATGTACGACACCAAAAGTGAGCCCCAGTCTCACCTATGGCCTTTCATTCTTAAAATTGTGTCAGCGTTGACTATCCAGAAAGGCAAGATGCCGACCCCAGGGAATCTGGGAAAGGGGGCGTGAGGGTGAGTGTGTAGCAACTTTCTTAACTTCTACTCGGTTTTCCTATAAAACTAAAATTGCTCAAAATTTGCTCTTAACTTTTTAAAGGTAGACATTAAAAACTAACCTCATTTGGATACTATGTTTATCCAAGTACAGAAAATACACAGAGCACTGAAAGTTGCTTAAAAGTGATGCAAAAGCCATGAAATAAGTGTCGACCTTCCCTCCACAAAAACCCCAAATGCAGCACATGGGGCGGGGGATGAATTATTGCTGGCGTCCTACAGAAACACCTTCCCTCCTTCTGGACTCCTGTCAGCAGAAGTGCTACCTGCCTCAAGAGAGGGGCGTGTGCCTGCACACCATTTCCACATATATACATACAGGGGAAATGATACATCTCAAATACCTCTCCATATTACACGCTTTCCGGAGGTTGCTTCCTATTCTCACACCCCATCTACCCTTGAAGTCAAGCTGAAGCTTCTTGTGCCACGGAACCCCAGTAATAGGACACAGGTGAGGGAGCCAAGCCCCTGCCTTATCTTTGGAAAGGTATAAACGGAGAAGTGCATTCAGACAGAAGGGTCCTCTCGCCTCCCATCTCAGAACTAAACATTGGGGAGGGTGCAGGAGTAGAGACGGAGACACAGTGACTGTTGACCCAGCACCCCCAGGACTGTAGCCCAGCCTTGGAAGAGCCCTTGCTTGTTCTGATGAATACCGTTTCTGCACGGGCATGCTGGGAGTGAACCCTAGCTGATAACTTACTGAAGTGAATAGTACTCAGATGGTTCTTATTACAAAAAATAAAATGTACACATGGAAATAATCATTTAACTGGAAAGGTATGAAATAAATACTAAAAATAATGCTTCATGACCCCCCAACCCAGGCACTCTTTTTAAAGGAAGCAGTATTATGCATCTATGGTTATCCCCCGCCTGCGAGTCAATTATCTACTTTAAACAGCACATTTATACTGTTTTCTGGTTCATCAGCTTTAAGGAGAAACTATTGAATGTTGTTTTGCAAAACTAAAAATTTTGACTCTCTTTAAACTCCCTTACAACTTTAATTGGGCTTTTGTTTTTTAATTCTGTTAGCTACTTTATGCCTTAAAAATACACCGTTTTGTATAGCACCATTAAACTGTACCTCTTCTATCGGAGAATGCAAGAAAATGCACATTCTTTTCCTGTCCCGTTATATTCCCCTAACTTCTGGTTGGATTGCTACTTTTTGGTGTCCAAGATCAGCCATTTTGTCATTGTCTGCTGTAATTATAAATGGAGTTTCACATACTTTGTCGATGGGAATTATTTATTTTCAAAAGTCAAAATAGCATTTGCAGTGACCGTGAAAACATTCGTTGCCAATGGGATAGCATCACTCTCTTGAAACTTCGTTGATACAAACTCATCCCATAGAGGAGTTTGCTTCATTTTGAGATCATAACTTTTTGTATTTTCTGGCAATTCTAACTGCTTTTCTGTTTTCTTGTTGACCAGAGAGACTTATAATAGGCAACATCATACTGTGTGCTGAATGGTCAAATTTGAAAAGAAAGTGATTATGTAATTCCTGACAAAGAGACAGAGGCCCTGGGGTTCCTGACTTTCCAACTATAGCCTTTGTGCTCTCTGTCTCTCTGTCTCTCTCTCTGTGTGTGTCTCTCTCTGTCTCTCTCTCCTCTCTCTCTCTGTCTCTCTCTGTCTCTCTCTCTGTCTCTCTCTCCTCTCTCTCTCCCTCTCTCTTTCTGTCTCTGTCTGTCTGTCTGTCTCTCTCTCTCTCTCTCTCTCTCTCTCTCTATATATATATATATATATATATATATATAGAGAGAGAGAGAGAGAGAGAGAGATGACAGAGATAGATAGAGAGAGATACATAGATAGATAGAGATATATCCACAGCTACATAGATAGAGATACACTTGTAGTAAGGTCAGTCATGCCCTTCAGTCCTTACTCCTCCTCAGACTCATAACATACAACAGGGTTAGCTCTGGGATTCCTAAGATGCACTTAGTTCCTAAGATGTATGTATATTTGATGGGGTACTGTATGAACGTCAAGGTAATGACTAGAGTCGGTCATTGACACATGGAAAGGAAGGAGAATCCATCCATGTTACTTATTGATATTAGTAATTATGATAACTGTAAAACTCCTCGTCAGAAATATTCCTATGGGAGCTTGAGATTTTAATTAATGCCAAGCTTACCGGAAGACCAAAGGGAGTGGGGGAGAACATACAACAGACACGAGGTCTCCACAGGGAATGAGCGCCTGATATTTCCTGACACTCCCCACTTTCCAACAATGCAAATGCTATCAGTTCCCCTACATTGACTGTGGTGTCTTAATAAATCAAGTTATCCAAGGCTCATAAGTGTAGAAAAAGCAAAAACAAGTGAAGCAAGCGTAGACTGCCGCTCCAACATCAAAGAACCCAAACCATAAATCCATAACATTCACTTTCCAAAGCCGACGATGAAAAATATGGAATGAGTTTCTTAGATTTAATTTGAAGGCTGCAGAAGTATGTGAAAGCAGAAGAGAAATGCTGAGAAGCAGAAACCAGAGCAGAGGGCGCTTCATTTTAGAATTCTTCGCTTCTCCAGGGAGCTAAAGAGCTTACTTCCATGATGGCTGGAAACCGTAGCAGAGTTTGCAAACTCCACCATGCCTGGAAACCACGGCAGTATGCAAGCTCTTTTCTGTATTAAGTCCAATCGTTCAGCTCCAGCTAGTAAATCAGAAGCCCAAGGGGTATGTGATACATTACTAAATTTATGCAAGAGCTCTGAATTCACCAAGGAAAATAAAGGTGCTAGATGTCGTGAATGATTCACTGGAAATCAAACCATCCAGTGTTAAATTGATGTTTAAGTCTATGGTTCCCTTTTGTGTAGAGTCTTACTTATAGTAGTAGACACTGGTCTTTTGTTTGTTTATTTTTGTTTTTTTGTTGTTGTTGTTGTTACATATATTTCATTCCCCTTCTGATGACATCCCAGTTTCCTTTCAGGGAATGGGAATTGACTTTCCTTATTTCCTTATTGTGTAACCTTGGTGGGAAGCGGTGAATTCCCCCTGCTTTCTAGTCCTTCAAGCTGAAGGGGGTCAATCAACCTCATCCCAGCCTGCCCACGGGGCAGCCTATGTGCCCATGACACAGGCCCATTCAGTGGGATACTTCCCCCAGCCTCAGAATATCAAATGAAGAATGCCAGAGTGTGTGGTCATGAGGACTTGTTTTCCTCTGTTGACAGGCCTCAGGTTCCCTTTAGTCTTACCCATTTTCCAAACCCAGCATCTGTCTCTTCATCGGTCTGCTCCCAGTCACCAGCAGACCCTTTATTTTTTGTTAGGACCATCAGAATCAGTTATTCATCAAAGGAAGTCTGATGGGCACATTCATTCAAGGGAAAAATTCTGTGTATCCATTACGTGTGGCATCAGGGGGACAGAGACATGAATCCTGACCTAGGACCCCCTGTAACAGAGATTGTTAGGTAAATAAGACAATTGTACTGTGATGCAAGAGGCACTATGGCAGAAATAAAAGTCACAGAGGGAGAAGTCAGTAGTTCCACTTAGGGTTTACAGGCAATGTCTTAGAGAGGAAGCAGAGAATCAGTGGTTCTCAAGGAATAAAAGGAGTTGAAAAAAAATGCTGCAGGCTTCTAGAAGAGACTGCACACATAAGGGTTGCGCTGCGTTGGAGAGCCAGGCCACTCTTGGCAGCTTCTGGGAGAACCAGAACCCGGGGTGGGGCCAGCTTCCGGGAGAATCAGGCCACTCACAAGAGCTTCCAGAAGTCAAGCATGGGCTCAGCAGGCTATATCATGAAAGACGGTGTAAAACAAAATGGTCTTTTTTTTTTTAAAGATTGATTTTTATGTATGTGTCTGTTGAGTGTATGCCAGGTAAGGGTGGGACCTCATGGAGGCCAGAGAAGGCATCGAGTCCCCTAGAGCTCGGGTGACAAGTGGTTGTGAGCTGCCACGTGGGTAGTGGGAACTGAACTCGGGTCCCCTGAAAGAGCAACAAGTGCTCTTTACAGCATTCACATTTACACATTTATAGTTCATTTATACGTCAAGTGCTGAACCATCTCTCCAGGCCCCGAAATTATCCTTTTAAATCCCGTGGAACTCCAGTTTCCATTTCCAGAAGAATGTCACTAGCTCCAAATGTTGATACTCAGAATATTTCAACATTACTTACTATTGGGGGACAGTTCTTCAGGGATCTGTCCTAATCTCTATACCTTGCAAGCTGAGACACTGACTGCTCTTCATTTCAGACTGTCTATTTAATGAGGTGTTTGTAATGGACAGCCTTGGAAATTTGAGGTACATTGTCCCCTAGGATAACAGCGAGCATAAAACATCAAACATCCACTCAATGCTTAGCTCTAAACTAGGTCCTATAGGAGATAAGAACAAAGAATAAAGCATCCTTAGTATATCTAGGGAGTGGTGGCCAACACAGGAAAGCAGAGGCCACACACGTTTATAGGTGATCAAAGTCAGGCATGGTGGAGCATTCCTTTAATCCCGACACTTGGAAGATAGAGGCAGGAGGATCTCTGTTAGTTCAAGACCTTCATGGTCTACATAGAGAAGTCTAGGCCAAGCAGGACTATGGCTGAAGATGATCTCCTGACTTTTCAACTTTGGTTAAAAATATTTTCTTTTTCCTAATGCCCATCACCTGCTGGAAGCTTGTCTTCTACTGTGCTCATGTTGAGGTGGGAGTATCTCTAAGAAGTGAGGCCTAGAGGAAGCTAATTGTGTCACAGGGCACCACCCTCAGGAGGGGTTAATGTTGATCTCCAAGAGTAAATTAGTCCTAATTAGTCCTCTCTCTTTTTTTTTTTTTTCCGGAGACAGGGTTTCTCTGTAACAGGCCCCCATCCCCCACCCACCCCCGCTGTCCTGGAACTAGCTCTGTAGACCAGACTGGTCTTGAACTCACAGAGATCCACCTGCCTCTGCCTCCCAGGTGCTGGGATTAAAGGAGCGCGCCACCGCCTGGCAAATTAGTCCTCTTGAAAGCAGACTCGGTAAAGAAAAGCCATTTCTTCCAGCCCCTGTGTGTGTTTGAGCTCTTCTGCATGTGGCTGGTTCTGAAGATATGTAAGGAAGTTACCAGTTAGATCTCATCATGGAGCTGGGAAGTCAGCCGTCACCTCCGTGCTCTCTCGGGGCAGCTGGTATGTATCCTTTGTTCCTGACCATTTTTCCTTCTCACATAACTTGGCCTTCTAAGGCTGGGAAGGAATTTCAAATGATCCATCTATACCAGCTCCAATTCCCCTTCCCTGTGGAATCCAAGACTATACCTCTTCTCTATGGGCATTATTCCAACAGCCCAGGTTATTTCTTTCCTATATCTTTAATGTTGCCCTCCTTACTGATTCTTCAACTTCAATTAAAAATATTTTATTTTCCCTAATGCCCTTCAGTTATGGACTGGGTGTTTTTGTCCACCCCACCCCCGTGCATACGATGACTCCCTACCATCTAGTGTGATTGTATTTAGAGATAGGACTAACAGGTTTTCTGTACCTCAATAATAGGTTTCTCTGTCAACACAGAAAGCCAGATCAAGCTGAACTGAAAAAGTAAAAGGACAGGTTTATTTGAGCAAAGCAACCCCCTGGGTGAGTTCTCCAGCCCCCAGAGATCAAGGCAGAAGAGTCAGGAGAAGTCAGTGCCTGAACTAAATCAGGGAGTTTAAATACCCTGTAGGCGAGGGGTGATGACCTATTCTCTCTCTACAAGCTGGATTTGTGCCCAAGTATGGTACACTTTAGGCAGGGTCTTGAGCAACTTCAGGGGAGCCGCCAAGAACGTAGAACTGGACTTTTTGGTGCCTTTCCTTTCTTGGAGGTTCTCTGAGAGGGTGGGGGTTTGGAGAGGGGGGGGGAAGGGGGAGGGAGAGGGGGAGGGAGAGGGGGAGGGAGAGAGATGGTGCTTTCCAGATCAAACAGGAGTGAACTGGAGGTTCCAGCTGAACAAGGGCTTCTATAGAAACCATTAAAACTGAAAGAGATCCCAGAGTATGACTCCACCCTGACTGGATTTATGTGCATTGAAGAGGAGACCCAAGAAAGCTATCACTGACGAGAGGTTTCCTCTCTCCCTTCTCCCTTCCTACTCTGTGCTCCCTTGGAAAGACCATGTTTAGGACATAGCAAGAAGGTCATGACATTTACAAATCCGTAAATAAGCCCCTACAGCAGTGGTTCTCAACCAGTCACAACTCTTTTGGGGGTCAAACGACCCTTTCACAGGGGCGGTCTAAGACCATTGAGAAACACAGACATTTACGTTATGATTCATAACAGTAGCAAAATTACAGTTATGAAGCAGCAACAAAAATAATTTCATGGTTGGGGGTCACCACGACATGAGGAATTATGTTAAAGGGTCCCAGTGTTAGAAAGACTGAGAATCACTGCCTTACAGAATTGTAACTGATATATGGATCTAGCAAATTCTATTCTTTAAAATTCAAGATACCTTGGCTCTTAATTTTAATTGGAGTCTTCTTCCTTTGGCTCCTAAAATGTCCTCTGCATATAATTCTGTCCTGGAGCTGTCACGTTAATGTAACCACTTCTTAGCCTTCTTCCCCTCCACTACATCTTCTGGGAGTCAAGACCAGGTCTCATTTGAGTTTATACTCTCAGTGACCAGTGCATTGCCTGGCACACGAACAGTCTTGGGTTAAAAAAATGCGTTTCACAAATCTTCTATGCGAATCACAGACCTCCTAATTATAAACCACAAAGCTTTCCTGTAATTAGGGCAGTCTATTCTTGAAGGTGGGAAAACAAATTTATGTAGGTTTAGGCAGAAAATGTTACAATTAGAAGGAAAGTTACTGAGCAAGCTTTGAAACAAAGACCTAGGCAGACAAATATGGCGGGAATGTGTCGGCAACAGCTATTTATTTAAAAGAAACGCTAGAGGAAGTTCTGGAGGCAGAAGGAAAACAGTACTAGATGGAAACATGGTAATACGGGAGGAATGTAAAGGAGGAAAAGGTAAACACTGGGTAAAACATAATAAATATTGACTGCCTACAACAACAACAGTAATGTTTTGTGGGATGAAAAGTATGCAGAAATAAAACATATGACAATAATAACAACAGCCAAAGCCAAGTGAGTGGGTACCACCATCTGTCCAGGCTGCTGTGAGAAAATACCACAAACCCGGTGGCTTTTAAACAACAGAAATCTAGTTTTCACAATTCTGGAAGCTGGGAAGTCCAAGATTAAGGCAGATGCAGAGTCTGATGAGGATCAGTGTAAGACAAATTGCTAAACGGTTTTATTTATTAAAAAAAACCTGGAGCCAGATACTGGGGTGAAAGCCCAGAGATCGAGGATTAGGACAAGCCACAGCCAACCTCACCTCACCAACTCCTCAGCCTCCAAAGAGAGCTGCTACTTCCTGGATACCCACACCTATATCCTTTCTCTCCTTCCATCTCACTTCCTCTCTCCGCCCAGCTACATCACTTCCTGTCTGTCTGTACAGACCTCCAGACCTTCATGGTTAGTGCTGGGATTAAAGGCCTGTGTCAGCACACCTGGCTCTCTTCCCAGCGTGGCCTTGAACCCACAGAGATCTGGATGGATCGCTGCCTCCCGAATGCTAGGATTAAAGGTGTGGGCTACCATTGCCTGACATCTATGTTTACTACAGTGGCTGGCTTTTTCCTCTGATCCACAGATAAGCTTTATTAGGGTGCACAGATAAAATATCACCACAGATCAGTTTCTGGCTTACAGCTGATGCCTTCTTATTGTGTCTTCCCAAGGTGGAAGGGGCAAGCAGTCTCTTCCAGGCCTCTTTAGTCTGGGCATTAATTCCACTCCTGAGGGGTCTGCTTCCAGGAGCCAATCACCTCCCCAAGGTCCCAGTGCCATCAAGCTGGAGGCAAGGACTCCAACATAAGGATTTAGGGGAGAAGGTACAAATATGTAGACCATAGTAATGGTTTTCAATGTGATGAGGTATTTTAGTTGCCTGAGAAGAATTAATGCTACTAATTTATAGTAGGTTCTGGTAAGTCAAGGATGCATATTTGTGTCTCTGTAATAACCAAAAAAAAAATTCTCATGTTTTTGGTTGTGAGCCTAGACTTTAATGGCTGAGCCATTTCTCCAGCTTAAAAAAAAAATTCTTAAAAATGTATAATGAACAAATAGGGAGTGGAAAATGGAATGATTTTTTAAATTCTTAATTAATGGCTAATGTAAGAAAGGACAGATGATGAGAGAAAAAAATTTTCACAAACAGATGGTACGCATGCTGGAGAGATGGCTCAGTGGTTAAGAGCACTTACTGTTCATAGGCTGGACCTTAGTTTAGTTCCCAGCACCCATGTTGGGCATCTCACAACGCCTGTAATTCCAGCTCAGGGATGATCACATACCTCTAGCCTTAGAAAGCACCTGCACTCACTCGGCGCTTACGAAAAGACACACATCATTAAAAATAATCAAATAATCTTTTTTATTTAAAAAATTAAATAAATAAAAATAAAAAAATAAGATACATACTATATATAAAAAAATTAAAAGATGGTGTAAATTGTAAATAGAGATGAAGACAACAGCTTTGAACCCACATCGTTCAGCCTACGAATTTCCGAAAAGCAGAACAGGCCAGGCTGGGGAAGCGAGGTGGTCATCCTGCAGCAGGTGTACAGAGAGGCTGGTCATCCTGCAGCAGATGTGCAGAGAGGCTGGTCATCCTGCAGCAGATGTGCAGAGAGGCGAGAGGAGACCCACCCTGCCTTGGGAGAAAGATGGATATGTCTTCACACAACCTTCCCAGCTCAGCGTCCTGAACGTGGGCTCTGGAGAGTGAAAAAGCTCGGGTATTCTTACAATAAACTCTACTTTCTGGGTTAATTTCAGGCCTGGTCCAACCTTCTGTTGCGAGCGCATGACCCCTGACTGAAAGAGCAGTCATGGTCAATAGGAACTGAGAAATATGGTCTCATTAGATCAGACTCTAGGGAGAGGGAACGAGTGTCTTGGACACGAAGCTTCTATCACAAGAATGCTTTCATATACCAGCTTTCGGCCATGACGACTTTATATATTTTTAAAGTGTCGTGTATATTTTAAAACCTCCATAATTACTCTTTAATCTTAAAAGGAAGGTGGTATTGCTTATAATTAATGGGATACTAAAAAATTATAAAAGAAAACGCCTCAGGCAAATAAACAGAAGAAAAACAAAGGCCCCTTGGTTGATTTTTCTACAATGGCCATCTGGTTTTGGAATTAGTATCTTGCCAATATACTGAAATATTTTCTATGTAAATCTTTGACATTCTTGCTGCATTTTCAATTAAAGACTCTGAATTAAAACTCTGTGCCATGAGTCAGCAGTTAAAGCAAACATGTTTTTTCCATTTACCTTCCTTTGGGAAAACCTATTCCCAAACGCAGAGTGCCTGCCTTCCTTTGGCTCTTTTCATCAATCCAGATGTCCATAATTACTTCTGGAGGTTACCACAGCAGTCTGCCCTGCCATCCGACACCGTCTTTCCCATGTGTGCCCAGAACAGCTTCTCCTGCCCTACACTGTTTCATACAAATACTCCCTTTCCACAGTGAAAAACATGACCTGTGGTCTGCAGATCCTGGACCTCGAGACACTCCATGTTCCTGGGTGGCTTCATGAAGGGACCGTCATTTTAGAACCATGATAAGGGAAAAGGTTCTCCATGGCCCATGTTAGAAATGGTGGTTCCATTCACTGAACTGTATCACATCGATATTCTGAAAACTTTACCTTCAGAAGGTAAAGTCCCAAAGGTCACATATACAAAAGTTACGAGGTCCACACAGACACCATGAGAATATCGTCCACAGTATGCACTCAAAACCATCTGGACCCTCAACATTTGGTTGGCTATTATATATATATCCTGTTGACTGTCTGTGGTAGATGTGGTTGGAGAAGTGCTAAGCACAGTGGTGTCCTGTTGACTGTTGACCAATATCCAGGCTAGAAAAAAATCTGCTTCTCTTGAACAAGCACTTCCAAAGTCAGTCCCAGGCCTTCTGAAGACACTCGTGTCTGCACACATCTCTACACACACACACACACACACACACACACACACACACACACACACACACACACACACACAAAGAGAGAGAGAGACACACACACAGAGAAAGAAACAGAAAGAGAGAAAGGTTAAGTCTTCACATGCTTTGAACATCTATCTCCTGCCAATGACCATGAGATGAGATAAGCGTAAAGGAATCTAACCACGTAGATAACATTCTTCTGCAATACATAGGAGTTTGCAAATTAAGGGGAGGTAAAATGTATGTTGAGAGGTTTGGTCAAAATCAAATTACTCAGAAAAAAAAAAATATACATCTGTATAATCCGCAACAGCACAATACACTCTGGAAGCTCCCAAAACCAACAGTGTCTAAGCAACTAGGCCTGCCTGGCACACCAGAAAGAGCAAAGAAGGAACTTGAAAAACCCAGGCCCACTTGTCTAATGCTGTATACACTGATGCCAGTTTTCCCTGCAGAAGCCAGCAACATACTTACAGTCAAGAAAATGAGGCGTATTGGTAGGGCTTGAGGCAAGATGAGTAAGCAGGCAAAGGTTGGTTGTAGTGACATTTTGTGTATGTTCTAACAAGCAAAGCTTGCCTGAAGATCAGAGGGCAGAGCCAGCCACTAGTTAGCCATAGAGGCCAGGCAGTGGTGGCTCACACACACCTTTAATCCCCTCACTTGGGATCTCATGCCTTGGCTCCCAGTACTTGGGAGGCACACACGCCTTTAATCCCAGCACTAGGGAGGTTGAGACAGGAAGTGATATGGCTGGGCGGCAAGAGGAATATAAGGGCAAGGGGAGAAAGGAGCCCAGTCTCTTTCAGACTGAGGATTTTGTAGAGGTAAGAACTGGTGGCTGGCTGCTCTGCTTCTCTGATCTTTCAGCTTTCACCCTGGTATCTGACTCCAGGTTTTTATTATTAAGACCAATTAGAATTCATGCTATAGCCGGGCGGTGGTAGCACACGCCTTTAATCCCAGCACTTGGGAGGCAGAGCCAGATGGATCTCTGTGAGTTTGAGGCCAGCCTCGTCTACAGAGCGAGATCCAGAACAGGCACCAAAACTACACAGAGAAACCCTGACTTGAAAAAACCACACACACACACACACACACACACACGAAGAATTCATGCTACAGTTGGTTGTCTTAATAGATTTACTCAATAGAGGTGAGGAATACGTTAGACATTTTCATCATTTTAAAAGAATCATTTCTCCCATTTTCATTGAAGCTGCGTGGGGAAAATAGCATCACCACCACCAAAGAAAGTCACATTTCTTCTCTCTGTAGTTGTCTTGGAGGCGATTTACGGACAGCATGGCCAGGTTTCTGGTCAATAATCTTGTACGGGGATTTTGATTTTAGAATTGGCTAACCTGGTGACTCTTTTGTTGTTGTTGTTGTTGAAAACTGTGTATTTACTTCTGTGGCCTTTGGCTAGCGCTGAATATTAATGATTTGTTTACCCTTCCCATTGTAAAACCATTTATTCCACCAGTAAATGAGTAAAAAGTTATTCCCAGTGCGATGGCAATACAGGAAGTGATGGGAAGGAGATAGGGGGTGTGATTGTCAGCTTCCTGTGACTAATAAATACCGGACGGTGAAACTTAAAAAAAAAAAAATAGAACAGTCAGTTTTGGCTCATGGGGTTGTGGGGAGGAGTTGGTCTGTGATCAGTTGACCCTATTTTGATACATCATGCCGGCGAGTGTGTGACGGAGCAAGCTGATCACCTCATAGGAACTGCAAAACAAAGGCAAAGACACCCTCTACTGCCAACCCCTCTGCAGGTACGTTCCAATAACCTAAAAGTCTCCTACCAGACCCTGCCCCTTAAAGATTTCCCCTCCTCCCAAGCTAGGGACTAAGCTTTTTTTTTTTTTTTGGTTTGCTTTTTCTGTGTAGTTATTGGAGCCTATCCTGGAACTCGCACTATAGACCAGGCTGGCCTCAAACTCACAGAGTTCCTCTGCCTGCCTCTGCCTCCTGAGTGCTGGGATTAAAGGCCTGCACCACCACCACCCAGCAGGGGAGTAAGCTTTTATCATGTTTGCCTTTGAGAACATTCCAGATGCCGACTACAACAGAGAGTAGCTGGTGGGGGTGGTGGGATTGGGGAGGTGGAGGTGGGAGTGGGTTGTCTTCGGTTGGACCTAGTGGTGGGATGCTTCTCTAAGGAGATAATAAGTATTATCTTTAAGTGAAGAGTCCACAGTTTAGGGAAAGAGAGTCCCACACTCAGGGAACAGTTCGTGCAGGGCCTCAAGGGGGACTCTCCTGCCATCAGGAAAAGAAAGGGCAGAAGATGGTGATGTCACCGAAATGCCGCCAGGGGTGAAGCGTGGCTGGGCCACAGGCAGACCCTGGTTTGGAGAACGCAGGTAAATTCGGAGGATAGGGGACACCAGAGAAGGATTTCCAGAAAGAGGGTGACATACTGGGGGGTTTCTGAAGTTCTTTTCGTTTGTTTTACTTCAAATGTTTTGTTTTGAAAAGACGGTGTTGGCTGCTGTCTGGAGAATGGTCTAAAGTGCGGGTGGAGGGGACTGTCGGGGAGGGGAGTAGAAGAGGAGACACTCGCAGGTCAAAGTGGATGTTCCGGTGGGGGAAAAACCTGGGCTCTCCCTTTGGGTGAGATAACGTGAAATCGAGGTGGAAGGACGAAAGCCATGGCTGACCTGAGCTCTCAGAGCCTGTGAAAGCCAGTTCTCGTCAGGAGTAGAGGGTGGGCTGAGTTCATTCAGAAAGGCAACACCGTGTCTTATTATTATAACTCTCCCCGTGGAGTATATTTTATGAGTAGACATTATATGCAATATGTCTTGTCAGCCCAACAATCTAACTTGGGTGTTCTTAACGCTGTTTTGCAGATAAAGAAATAAAAGCTCAGAGATTCAAAATGACTAGTACAGAGTCACAAAGGTCATAGTCGGTAAATGCTAAATCTGATCAAGCCTTTGCTCTCCCTGGGTCTGGGGGAGGGAGGAAAAGATAAGCACAGAAAAGATGCAAAAGTAAACAAAATAAGGCTACTATGTTTTACAAATGTTCCAGTCATTAATGGTATAGCCATTACATAACAGATAATATAAGAAAAAAAATCTCACTGTTTTCCCTGACTTGAGAAGGAACACCAAGCAAAGACTACAATTTAAAATGTTTACTTCAAAAACTGTTTGCCTGCTGGTGTTGATGGAGGTGCGGTATGCTCCAATATACAGAACACAGTAGCCTATGATCCCCTTTTTACGAAGACAGAGTCAGGAAGTCTGAGGTTAGCCTGGGCTACATGAGTTCCAGGCCAGCTGGGAGCTACACACATGGAGACCTTGTCCCCAAAATCACCCACCATCATTACCACCACCATTATCACCCACACAAATATATATGTGTGTGTGTGTGTTTTCCAGACAAGGTTTCTCTGTGTAGGCTTGGCTGTCCTGGAATTCACACTGTAGACCAGGCTGGCCTCAATTTCAGAGCTCGCCTGCCTCTGTCTCTGGAGTGCTGGGATTAAAAGCATGCGCCAACACACAAATTTTAAGAATGAAAATCAAGTATCAAACACTCCTAAAAAGAAAGGAAAGAAGGCAGGAGAGATGTAAAAGTGATCTAACGGGGGTAATATCAGCCTTTCCCTGGCGATCAAGGCAAGGATGACTGATGGGAAAAGTCCTTCACTTGCGACTCCTTCAAGAAGGGAGTGTTGTATGGGGTCACAATTCAGACTCTCTCTGACTCTCCCCTAAACTCAGAGGTTTGCAAAAAGAACATTGTGCAGTTCTGTTTTGTAAAGAAACAGCAACCCAGTGTGAATCCTTTGGAAGGTCAGGGCTAGGCCAGTGGCCGGCTGGGTCCCTGCTAAGATTCCCAAACACAGGCTATGTCCTAAGGCTCAGAAGGCCAGGCCCCAGGTCCCTTCCAAAGGCGTCTGTGCACTCCCATTCTCTTCCAGTGAGGTTATTTGTGCACCGTTGCCATGTTCTTTTGAGAATCCATAACTGTGGGCAGCAGGGGAGTCCCAGAGAGGGCAGGTCCCCGGAGACAGCTGCCACTGGGCTAGGCAGCTGACCAAGCCAAAGTAAACTCCCCAGGCCATGGGCCAGACCTCTGGCTGCTCCCCTGGGGAGCCCAGCCTGCCCCAGGCGCCCTCCCTGCTCCTGCCCTGGCTGTGGCCTCCTCCAGCCCACGGGGGACACCTCTCCACCAGAGCTGGCATACAAAGCAGGGCTGTCTCCCTCGCTCCCTTAGAGAGCCTGGCCACCCTCCTCAGCTGCCAAAGGTGAGACATCAGTCAGCTCTTGTCCCTCACACAGGATAGCCATGGATGCCCATAGCAAACCTCATGGGGGAGTAGAACATAGTATGAGATGTGTATGATATATATACCACTTGTGGTATTGATTGTCGTCACATATTTAATGTACAGCATTCTCTCTCTCTCTCTCTCTCTCTCTCTCTCTCTCTCAAGAAAAGGTCTCATGTATCCCAGACTGACCTCGAACTCCCTAAGCAATGTAGCTATGTAGTCGAGGATATATTGAACTTCTGATTCTCCTGTTCATCTTCCAAATGCTGGCCTTCCAGGCGGGCACCACCATAAGCACTTTATATGGCATTGGGTGTTAGCTTCATGCTAATCAAGCCAACGTCTTTGCTAACTGAACTGCGTATCTAGATCAACACATTTTTTTTTTTCCTATGTAAATCCTTCTTCTTAAACTGAAACTCTTAGGGATGGAGTCATCCATCCCAGGGCATACTGGTTGCTGAGAGTCAAGCTCAACTTTTAACTTCAAAGTCTCTTTACCTAATTTGTATTCACCAACTGATTTGACAAATTGTGTACCTACCACGTGCTGGCAAAGGACAGAGACCATTGTAAAACAGCCGGCCCTTCCTGCTTGGTACTCAATGTGAAATTCAAAAATGACGTTGGACTTTTTAAAAAGGCATTTGTAAGGTCTGCTGAAATTACAGTTCTATGCTTGATTTTTTTTATATTGTTCTGGCTGAAGAGATCACTGATGGTAAAGTTGTCTCTTTTTGGTACACACACATTCACATGCGTGCACACCACACACATCACACTTAGGTCACCAACACTGGGACAATCATGGAAGGTACCTTCTTTTTAGGAGCTGAGAGCTCCAGCAGGAAGCAGGTGCCTCTGTAAACATGAAATATTCTGAAGGGGATGCCTGTGGCCTCACTTCAGGATTCCTAGCGCCCCACCCCCCCTGTATTCTCAGGGCCCCAGAGCAAATCAGGAGGCCAGAGAGTAGGGCTGGGGAAGTTGGGGTCCCCGGGGTAATTAGCCTTGAGTTGCCTACAGGTGCTACACAGGTGGTCCCAGGCCCCAGCAACGACCTGGGCCAAGCCCATGGGATCCCTCAGCTGCAACCAATCCCGCAGGCTGCGGCCCTGCCTCCTTGACAGAGTCCAGGTTTCACTTATTAAACATATTAATCTGAAGTTAACCATTTGTGCTTGTTCCGCTGACCGGCTTGGAGAAAGACTGTAAGGAGGAGAATCTGATCCCCTCATGGTCTAAGTGGCCTCCGTCGTCTCCTGCCTCCGAAATCACTGGAAGTGGAGAGGCGGCTCCCAGAAGTGGAGGGCAGGAGGGTAACCCTACCTGGAGTTAAAGAAACACAAACAGAAGCCTTCCCCTTTCCAGCCTAGGCCTGCCATGTGACTCTGAGGACATTGCTTACCGCAGTGACAGCATTTTAAACAGCGGCCCAGAGGGCTTTTAAATAGACTTGATGTAATGCAATGATTTATGGAGCATGGGTTACCAAAATATTAAAGTTTTGAAATGTCCCTAAACCAACCATGCCCCCCCCCCAACACACACACACTACCCACTCTGCACCAAGGGCTTCTCTGCTGCTGAAGTCTGACTCTTATGGCTTCTTAAAAAAAAAAAAAAAAAAAAAAGAATGCAGCTGCTCTGAATAAGGGGCCAGAGAAAGACAAACAGCTTTGAGGAGTAGAGATGACCTTTCATATAAAAACACACTCGCTTGGTCTTCAACAGCTCAGGCCACCGCAAGTGCCAATCTCCAAGCAACAGGCTAGGTACTTATTCTTTAACTGTGTAACAACCCTTAAGGAAGTTGCAGTGGGATCAAGAAGTGAATCGAGTTAATGAAGTACCCCTAGAGCAGGACTTTATAAAATAAGCCACAAGTATGTAAACATGTTACAGCCTTAATCAATGGCCGCCTCAACTGTGATGAGCTAAAAGCTCACGGAAGTCTGAAATGGGCGGGTGTGCCCATCCTCTCGTGCACTCTTGTTATTACACTGGAGTGACCTCCTCTTCCTAATCCTTGAGTGTCCCCCGGACTCAAAGAGAATGCTGTGAACCAAAGGTTGGGCTCAGAGCATTCTGACAGTTCTGTTTATGTCAAAAATAATGAAGGACGACAGGCTATCACATTTAGACATGTAACCCGATCGTTTGCTTCGGGCCTTCCTGCTAAGATTAATTTGGAGACCGCAAAGAGGAAGGAGAAAGAGGAGGAGGAAGTGACTTTCGAGAAGGTGGGAAAAACAAACTTATTAAATGCTCACCTTAGGGGCCGGAGAGAAGGGCTGACGAGATGGTCCTCGCCATGGGAAGGTGCTTGCCACGCACCGCGCACTGACTCCCCCAAACCTGAGTAAAAGTAGGAGAGAGCTGACTCCGTAAAGCTGATCTCAGACCTCCACATGTGCACAATGGCACAACCTCCCCCCTCAATACACATAATACACACACAAACACTAATAATGATAATAACAACAACAACTATAAAATGCTCACCTTAAACGTAAGGGAGAGGCATTGATGGTATGGTCAATGATTTTCACTTAGCCAATGGACAGGAAACAGTTGAATGAAGTTTTATGTCAGTTTCTATTGAATCTTCCTTATATTTTAGGTACACATTTCACTGATGAACATAATGCACTGATGATAATGCCTCAGGTATGCAAGAAAATGAGAAGGTCCGCCTTTTTCTGGTGGTACTTTCCATAATCACCATCCTCAATACCATCACAAGCACTGTAGGGAACCTCGAAGTTGGCTCAAGGCACCCCAAGGCCAAGTTCTCAGCACAAAGGAGATTTATTTGCCCCAGGGGGACAAAAGGCAGGAAATAAGAGACAAAGACAAGAGATAGAGGATGAGGGAGAAGGGGACCGGGAAGAGGGGACTGCCTCTGGATAGAGAGGAGACAGATGCGGCCCATAGGCAAATGGTGGTTTATAAAGGTAAAATGGGAAACCCCTGCATTAATTTTAATTGAGCATGTTAATTAGGAGAGCCAAAGGGGGCTTTTGAGTGCTGGCTTCAATACTTCGATAGCTGGACCTTGGTGGTCAGCCTCAGGAGGAGGAATGGGCCAGATGAGGGAAGAGACCTTGGGGGCTAGCTTTAGGAATGCCATCTGGATGATTTTTATCAAGGCAGAGAATCAGAAGGGCAAGGCCTGCCGGAGCTACGTGCTCAAGTGGGCCAGTGTCCCTTCCAGCCCCGTGAGTACCACCACCATCATCACCGCCACAACCACGGCCATCTCCAACACTACCACTGTCAACAGGACACTGTTAACATGACCATCTGCTTTTTCTGTGACCTCGGGGAGACGTGGGGCCTTATGAGGATTGGGGGAAGGCCTGTGAACCCCCCCCCCCCCGCCCTCTCTCTCCCTCTCTCCATAAGGAAATGTTGATAGGCCCCATTTCATGAGGGTCTAACAGGGGTTATCACACCTTCCTGATTCAAGATGCAATGATCCTGTCTAACCCAGAGGAAACTGCTACACAATATCCAGTCTTATATGGAATAGAAAGGTCCCATATCATCGGCTTATTTCTATCTATCAATAGTATGTTAAAAAAGGGATAGATGGATGTTTCAGGTTCATTGAGAAAAAGGATATAAACACCTTTTTCTAGTCCCATCCTAAATACATAGAGATACATTTTTATTAAAATCCCATGGAGGAAAAGAGAGGAGATTGACGACCTTTCCACTCCTATTCCCCTAATATGACTGACCAGTCCACATTTACTCATAATTACATCCTAATGATTTAGCCTGGGAAATTTAATCCCTGGTTCTGAGAACCAGGAAGCCCAGGACTACATACATTGGTTATTGGTTCATATTATCAAACCACGTGAACCTGAAGACCTTGAGCACCAACAATGTGAGCTCTTTAATCTCTCAGTTCCCCTTAGCAGGTGTCTAATCTCCCAAAGTCACATCCTCCATGCTGTTTGCTACAGCTACTGTAGCAATGAAATCGCTCTCATGGCCTCAGGACCACAAGGGGGAAAGATTCTGAATGGCTTGGTTTGAATCGAGGTCAGACTTCTGCATCCATCACGGGAGCAGAAATGGGACCAGTGACAGGCTCAGTTTCAAGCCCATTGTGCAGCTAGAGGGCTGAACTCACACACAGAGGGCTGCTCCTATTCAGAACACATAGTTGAGTCAAGAGAGGAAGACAGGAAGGAGGGGTTGATTCTCCCAAAGAAGAGTAAGTAGACTCAGCCCCTTAAGGACAGTCAGTGTGAGTTTACCAAGCACTTCAATTTGAGCTGAGGATGTGACAATCTGATACGATACATGCACTGTGCGGATGTCAGTGGTGAGCAAAATCCTTCATCCTGGCTCTCAAGACCCTGCAGTTCTAGAATAGGATCATGGACAAGATATTTCTAAGCTTTGTCTCCAAAGTGCGGAAAAAATCAAGGGGTGAGGTGCAGGATATTTACAATGCAAAATCCTGTCCCATTCCAGAGAGTCTATTTTCCTAGATATAGAGCCCAGGGTTTTAAATTCCATACTACTCCTTCACAGGGTGATTTTGACATGCGAGATTTCCTGAGCATATTTGGGGAAATACTCGCCCAGTGCCTTATTTGATTCCATGCCTCCAGGTCTAAGGGAAGGTCAAGGTCTAAGTGGAGCAGACACAGTTCTGACCTCTGAAAGTTTTCTCCAAGTGTCACCTGCTGTTGCATTTGAGGGCTTAAGAGGTAGATTGTTGAGGCTGAAGAGATGGCTCACCAGTTAAGAGCCCTGCTCTTATTATTATTTGTTTTCTAGAGGACCTGGGTTCCATTCCCAGCACCCACATGGAGGCTCACAACCATCTGTATAACTCCAGTTATGAGATCTAGTGCCCTCCTAGGGCACCAGGTGTACAAGTGATGTACACACATACATGCAAGCAACACACACGTGCACACACACACACACACACACACACACACACACACACACACACACACATAATAAAATACACTTTTTAAAAGAGACCAAAATGGACTTTCCTTTAGTGCTTTATTTCTAGAGTCCTTTTCATTAAAGTCTGGAGAGCTCCAGGCACTCTGCCACCCAGTTAACCTACTGCCCCAGGCTCCCAAGGTCCCCTAAACTCTGTGGATGGACTCAGTGTTGATCTGAATAGCCTTCTGCAACAAGCCTCTCTCACAGTGCACTTCCCTGGGACTCTGAGCTAAGACCCCACCCCACAGGAGCGCCTGTCCTCCACGGGGCCACTGTCCCCCATCTTCTCAACCTGTCCCTGCTCCTGCTTTCAAGGAACAAATCACTACAGCCGTCAAGTTAATGGCCCGTCTAGATGCCGTCCCAGATACTAAGTCTGCAGTTCAAGAAAGCCTTCTACAGAAAAGGATTGATGGCAAGGATGAGCTGGTAGGGAAGGGAAATCGATCCCAGCCAGTCCAACCATCTCAGAGCAAGCAGTCACTCTCCTAGGAAGCCACAGGAGGCAGCACAGGCCTGGGAGTGGGCAGACTGTGGTGTGTGTGTGAAAAAGGCAGGGAATTCTGGCTCTCTTGGAAAGGACGGGGACTGAAGGACCTCAGGCAACCGAGGACAGGCTGAGCACAAATGAAGAAAGAGCTCAGAGAGAGCTTAAAGGCCGAATCACAACAAATCTAGTTTTGTAGATTTCAGCTGGTGACTCTGGAACTGGGGTAGCCGTCCGGCCAAAAACAGTTCAGAATGCACTGTGCCAAGTGAGATGGTGGATTGTGACTGACAAGGTTCCCCCTGTTATGACAGCAAGTTACGGTTTGTTTCTACAAGTTAGCGCACAGTTCACTCATGTACCACCCTTAACAGAGGGATCCTAGAAAGGCCTTCACAGCCTAGGTCCAGTCATGGCTTTGATCATTCTAACAGTGTGCCGGAGTCTCTATTTCTTCGTCTGGGAAATGGGAATGATAAGGATTGCACAATTTTTATTACCCAGAATTCACACACACATACACACACACACACACACACACACACACACACACACACACACACACACACACACAAAATAGCAAAGCAACTCTGCCCATGGTTCTGCCTTCTCATTACTAGGAACACTGCCTTGTCAACACTCCCAAGCCCATTCAGAGCAGAGATCCACAGGCATGTCCATCATCATACTTAGCACTTACCACACTCAGGTAGCACATACCTAGGACTGCTTGCTAAGGTTTCCTAAAACAGAACAGGGAGGAAAATCCCAGGACTTCACTGATGCTGACATTCTTGGTGACAGCCTTGAAAGGCAAGGGTTTTCTCTTTCGCAAAAGAGCAGGAACATGCATGGATTTCCCTGGAGCTAGAGAGAAAACCAGGGGGCTGTTAGAAATTGAGTCAGCTGGGCCTAGGCCCGCAGCTCTAAACCACTAAGCCAACTGGCTGGGAGGGGAGGGTGTGATCAGATGACTGCTTAACCCTCCATTTTAATGCATCCCGGCAGAACACATCTGAGTGGCTAACAGGACTGGCCGTGCTCTCGGTTTGGATAAAGAGTTAAAACCTCAGGGTCCCGTCCAAAGCACACTGGTAACTTTCCCCTTTTGTTACATTCCAAGCACATATGCACTTTCCGCCTGCTCTCGGGTTGTAACATCCTTGCAGAGGCTATGGCTTATGACCTATCATCACCTTCCAGATCAGCCTGGAAAGCAAGAAAAATATGATGTGAGAGGTTTTCCTCCCTCTAAGCCAGTCTTAAGGAATGAGCCCTTTTCAGAGGAAAAGCAGGATTGTTGAAGGGCCAATACACAGTGGGTTTATTTTAACCCTATGTGATGCACTAGTAATTAGGTATATATGATTTCTGCTTAAGAAAGGGCTGAGGAGAGTTGGGAGTTGGCTGGCTTGGGTTGAAAGGTTGTGTGAAGCAAAACAATGAGATACAGTTCTTTGGGGAGAGAAGAAATCTAAAAAGAAAAGAAAGCTCCCTAGGATTTGGAAAAAGGCAATAAAGAAAGTGAAGGTGTGTGGTGTCATGCCAAAGGCAAAGCCTGAAACCACAGTCCTGTTGTTGTTATGACTTAACGCTGTGATTGACAATGACTGGCTCGTGGGTATGAAACAATAATGCCCCATGCACCTGGCATCACCCTCCATGAACGGGAAACCAGATTCTTTTGAGTCTGTTCTTTAGTTTCCTGCTGAAAACCATCCATGATAGAGCTGAAAGCACACAAAACTATTGCCCAATTTCCTTTTATTTTTTTTTCCCCAGGGCCACGTACTTCCATCAGGGAAAGCTGGGAGTCTTCCTCCGACAGGACCAAGTGGTCGCAGTCAAGCATAATAATGCCTGCGAGGCTGGTTGCTCATGTTGCATTCAGTGGTTGGTAGGGAAGGAAGCGACCATTGACTTTCAAACGCATGCACATGTACAAACAGCCCCGCCAAGCTCCGTTTGTTCGGCAGCGGCAAACACACGGACTGGAGCCATTCAGTGTCATCAAGATCAAGGGTCCAAATCACAATATAGCACATCTGCCTCCCACGGAGCTCCTTGGAAATGTTTCAAAGGGATTGGCTGCCGCAGAGAGAAGAAGAAGAATGGGGGGATTGGCTGAACCTTGGGCCGCTTTCCTCCATGGTCTGGTTTCTAAGGCTTCTTGAAAAGTCTCCGAGAACTTGGAGGGAAGATTAATGGTTGGCTTGAGCCTGAGAAGATCCAAGTGAGTCAGTGTCATCTGTCAGCCCAAGCATTCTTAGCACTCTCAGGAACATCCTGGAGAGGATTCTGTTCCATGGATATCGTGCATACTTTTCCACGGATTGATTTCAGGATGGGATTATAATTTCTGCGTTAGCCTTCTGATTCTTTTTTTTTTTTTAGCCTTCTGATTCTTAAATAGTATGTCGGTAATAAACCAACTCATTTGAATGGTAAATAGCTGCAACTTGTTAATACAATTCAGGTGATCCCTAGTAAGACATTATCACACCTGTCAGGGCCTCTCTCGACTGCTCATCCTGAAAGCCACAGACCCCGTGACTAGCCTGGACCATAAACACATTCCATGCTCTACTTCCAGTTTTAAGCAAAAATAAATAAATAAAGCGTGAAAACAGTTTATCTTGTGTCCAGATAAGGAGGAATAGGCCACATTGATTATGACAGATTCAATTATAAATAATTAATCACAGATATTACTAAGTGTGCCTTGATTCCTATCTTTGGGTAAGACCACTTACCTGCACCCTTCCTAGCCCCTGATGTATGAAATCCAAAACCCCTTTGTTGGAATTGTAGATACAACACTCCCCTTGCCCTTCATAAACATGTACGTCCATGCAAGTGCATTTGGAATCCTAGCAAGAAAAAAAAAAAAAAACCACCTTTGCCCAGTCACCATCAAAGCTCTGACCGGACCACTGTCCTGGTTGGCTCTGTAGGTGTCTGGGGTGTAGTATAGAGAGACGCCTTTGGAAGAGTAACTGAGATCTTCCCAGATGTCCTGTGTGTAAGACAGGAGCTGAGCTGAGCCACCGCCCCACCACTGGGGACAGACAGGGACAAGGAGTGTCTACAGCACTTGGAGAACCAAGTTAGATGAATGACAAGATGAAGAACGGAGATGCAAGGAGCTGGAGGGGACTGGGGGAGCTGTGCCTTCCTGGGCTCTTGGCCTATAAAAGAAGTGTTAGACCAACAGTCCTCAACCTGTGGGCCACGACCCCTCTGTGGGTCTCCTATCAGATGTCCTGCATATCGGATATTTACATGACGGCTCGTAACAGTAGCAAAATTACATTTATGGAGTAGCAACAAAATAGTTTTCTGGTAGGGGGTCACCACAACATGGGGCACTGTCTTAAAGGTCACAGCATTAGGAAGGTTGAGAACCACTGCTCTAGATGGTTCTGACTCCATCTGGCCGGCATCCCTCACTCTCCTAACAGTCTGCCTCCATGTGCTCCAGCCTTGCTCAGCCTTTAACGGTCCCTCCCCGTCTATGTTTCTTTTCTCTTTCTTTCCCTCCTCGCTGCTGTATTTTTTTCTTTTGCTCTGAGGACTGACTGCTTGTCCCCCAGTGGACTGGTGAGTGGAAGTCCCTTGGAGGTCAGTTAGGGGAGCAGGGCCCTGAGGACTCAGCCAGAAGGTGAGGTTAAAAGAGCAGACAGATGGCCAGGGGGTGTGTTGGGGGGGAGGGGTGTCAGTGAGTGCTGGCCCATGCGCAGAGAGCACACTCTCCTCGTCAGGAGACCGGTGGCCGTACCCCTCCAACACTAGGGAGGCATCTCAGCCCCTCATTCTGGTGCAGCTCCAAAGTTCCGTGGGATGCTGGGATCCTAGCTGCATGCTGTAGCTCATACCTATGGTTACCTCCAGGCTTCTCGCAGAGTCCCCGTTCCTAGCCATGTTCGTTCCGTGCTTGGGTGAGACCTTCCCCCAGGGCTCCAAGCATTCTGGTTTTCATCTCCTGACTTGTAGTGCAGCCCTCCAGCAGAGCTAGTTGACTGCAAGCCCAGCGGGAACTCCAGAGCTCGGCTTCCGGGTTCTCGGCTCTTGCTGCTCCTCAGCATGGCCCTCCTCTGCTTTCCAAGTTACCGATTTTTTGGCTGCCAATGGGGCTCTTGTAAGAAATGGACTCAGACTCATTAATCCAAGCCAAGCAGAAACGAAGCTAGTCCGTGTACGGTGTTCTCTGTCTGTTTCTCTGCTGTGAACTTGAAATCCTATTGGATCTAGGATGTGGCTTTTCCTGTCTCTAGACACGCTCTTGGAGTCTAGAATTTACAAGATGAGGACTTCTTTTTATTTCATTTATTTTTAAGAGTGTGGATGTTTTGCCTACATCTGACAGCTGTGGTGCCCGTGGAGGCCAGAAGAGGGCATCAGATCTCCTGGACTGGCGTTTCAGACAGTTGTGAGCTGCCATGTAAATGCTGGCAATTGAACCTGGGTCCTCTGGGGAAAGCAGTCTTTTAAACTACTAAACCGTTTCTCCAGTTATGAGGACTTTTTAACCTAGATGAGGTTTAGAATACCAAAAGTATGCGTGGGAGGGGAGAGACCAGGCACACTAACAGCCTCCCCCCCCACTCGGTTCCACATCCTGCCCACCCTTTTAGAAGAGAGGAGGCGTCCTTATGTGTGGCTGAGCAGCTCCAAGTTAGGACCCCAGGGCTGGCCCTGAACTACTGAAGCCCAGTGCCACTAATGGGCGAGGCCTCTTCCTACACCCCCACTTGTCCAGCAGAGGGTGAGCATTTGCAGCATGTGGGCCCTGAGCATTGTGTACAGATCTCTGTTAAAAAAAAAAAAAAAAAAAATCAAGAGCTTGAATCACAGACACCTTTTGATCGGCGGTTGCTCTGTTTGCCGTGTTTCTCCTCCACTGAAACAAACCCCGACAGGGCAGGACTTTGTGCAAACACTCTCCACTGTGCCGCCCGGTACCCGGGACAGAATCTGGACCGTGGAAGGTGCTCCATGAGTATCTGTGATGGAAATTCAAGCACAACGACTCCGACTCTTGCTGCGTCGTCACGGTAAGAGGCAGAAGCCCAAAGTCTGTCTGGGTTGTCCATCCGTCCGTTGGTTACCAGAGTGACCGCTTCTCCCCGCCCTGCTTCCAGATCATCCCTACCTCCGGAACATCCCTTCTTCCCTCTTGCTTTTCTTTCCATTCCTGCATGTCTGCTGCTCTCCTACTACTAACGTAAGCGAGCCCGTTCCCTCCATGTTTCCAAACCACTGTCCACGCCGTTTCCCCCTCAGCTTGCCTCTGGTGAGAAAAGAAAGATCCCTCCCAGAAGTGTGACTCAGAGAAAGGGACTGAAATGTCATCCAAGGCCACCGGAATTTCTCAGCCTTGCATCACGTACCCTGCGCAAAGAGCCCTGGCTTCGGTCAAGACGGAAATTGTTTCAAAACCCAACACCCAGAGACACCCCCCCTTCACCCCCTCTTCCCAGTCCCGCCCACTTTTCCCGCTTCATGGTCGCTGTACTTGGCCACCTTGGGTGAAGGTTCGCTTCCTTCCCAGCAAGTTTCCATCACTGTGGCAAAGAACTTCAGCAACCCTGCAGGCCCCGCCCCGCCGCTGCCCCCCCCCCCCCCCCCCAGCAGCTGCCCATTGAGGATGCAGAGGAGACATCAGCCGCAGCCAGGTTTCACCACGGGCTCCCAGCCAAGGGGCCTCAAACTTGCCGCTGCACCTGGAGACAGGACATGAAAAATACAGGTTAGAAAGGAGCCATACTGTGCCATTCAAAAGCCTCATTCAGGAAATTCAAAACAAAACCAAACCCTGCAGGATTCACACTGCTCTGTTTAGTTTGTTCTTTCTCTTTTCCTCTAGTATTTGTAGAACAGGTCCCAGTGCATGCACGTGGGGGGGGGGGGGGGGGAGGGAGAACGAGAAAGAGCGAAGGAAGGGGGAGGGGGAGCGGGCGGAAGAAGGAAACCTCAGGTTCAAGCGAGCACAAAGAGGGCACAGACACCCAGAGAAGAGAAGCAATCCTGCGCTCGCATATGACAGGCAGCGACAGGTTGAGAAATTGCCATCCAGGTCATGGGAAGGTCATTGACAAGTTTTTCAGGTTTCCGGTAAGTAGGAAAATGACTGGGTCAACTAAACTTCCAGCAACCCTGACTGAGAGAAGCCGAACCTGGCACTGGCGGGCCCTCAACAGATCCCAGGGGAGTGATGAATGATGCCTGCTGGGCTTCTCTGAGGCTGGGACACTCAAGACAGAGCCGCCATCAAGGCACAAGGAAGCATGGTCAGCAGCACTCTTGTTGTCCAGCTGGGGTTCCACAAGGTGTTGTCAGAAAATCACAGGACCAGATTAAAGAGGGGGTTCATCTCTGCCCAGGGTGTCTGCTCTCCTGATGGTAACAGCCATGTCCTTATCACCATGGCAGTGATAAGGGCAATGTGGGATGCTGTCTTTAAAATGGGCAGGACCTAAAAAGGGAGCAAACTAATCTTGTCCCCTCATAAAGAAAGATTCCTCCTGCCCTGACTTTCTATCCAGCGCCCTGGGGACAAGGATAAAGGAACATTTTCCTTTATCTTGTCTGTGCCTGCCTGAAGGCGTTTAATTTGTAAACAAAACATTACTATACATGTACTGAAACCATTATGGTGTGGGTGGGTTTTTGGTTTTTGTAACAAGGAAACACTTTGTATCCCAGGCTGGTCTAGAAGTTGTAATTCTCTTGCTTCAACCTCCCAGATGCTAGAAAGGCACATGCCACCCAGCAAGGTACATTTTTTTTCATCTTTTAAGTATCAATAAAAAAATAAATATTAAAAATGTAGGCCAGGCATGGTGGCACACTCCTCTAATCTGAGCACTCATGAAACAGGTAAGCAGATCTCTGTGAGGTCTAGGCTGGTCTGGTCTATGTAGGGAGTTTCAGGCTAGCCTCAAAAGGAAAAAAAAAAAGAAGATAAGTATCAAAAATGGCAAAAAGAATTTAAACTCCGCTCAGTCAACCCTGCATTTCCTGAAACCTTGTATTACCCCAAAACCCTTGTGGACTATTTAGATGAAGGAAGAAATCTTTCTGGCTTACCAACTTCTAAAGAATGGTAGAACTAGTTTTAGGAAGTGTCATGACCAGGAACTTGAACATGGTCAGAACTTGAAGATTGCTACCTGGGCATTCCAGGCTCCTGACAGGCAGTGGGAGGCTCGCCAGCTTCCATTTTTTTCTTCTGAATCACAGGACTATTAGTTTTCCCAGACCCTACCTGGGATTATTCTGAACAAAGGGAAACTAGATGAGTGGAGATACCATCTACAGTCAGTTATCACACTTGTTTAGAAACTGTGAGTTCAGGACCAGCACTTCCGAGTTTGAGACCAGCCTGGTCTGCAGAGTGAGTTCCAGGACAGCCACAGCTCCATCACTATGACATCCAATACATGAATTTAGAAGAGCACATCCCAACAATGGCATCATGGGAATAAAAGAAAGATCTATGGGTAGAATAACTCCAAGTGCTAACAAATCAGTAAGAATAGGCCTGAGTGGGAATCCAGACCCATCCATGGTGGCTCACACCTGTAATCCCAGCACTCAGGAGAAAGCAGCAAGAGGTATGCTGAGTTCGAGGCCAGCCTGCACTACACTATCTCATATTGAGATCCTGTCTCAAAGGGGAGGAACGGAAGAGATGGAATGGGCATGGTGGAGGAGACCAAAAGCCACACAGTGGAAACGGGAAGGCAGTTCTCTCACAGAGTAAAGCATTGCCTGTTTACCAAAAAGTCGCAGATATTGCCAAATTCCACAGACCTGGCAGCTTTGGTGCTCCGAATGGCTGGTTTGGTGGTTTCAAACACCACTACATTTTCCAGTGGCTTTAGCTGTTGGCTGGAGCTCCGGGTGCAAATCAGAAAGACATGAACAAATTTCAAGCAGGGATACAAAAGTTGGCTCAAGATCGCATGTTCAACTTTGATGAAAAAGGTATCCATTGCAAATGTATGTATCCAAAAAAAAAAAAAAAAAAAAAAAGCCTGCGTTTCAAGGCCAGAGAAGGGAGCTGAGAATGTTGAAGCTTTTCTCCTACCTCTTCATCGAAACTCACACCCTGCCACCCTCTGGGTACCCACTTCACAAACAAATTCCGGGTCTTCGTTCACAATAAAACGCTGTATTGATTGTAGCCTTTGTGTATTCGTAAACGATTTAACACGCTCAGCACTGTAGTAGCTGCTTTACCAGATTCCTGGTTGTGTTTTCCTTCCTCTGACGAAGTCCTCTGGTACTGTACCCGTGCCCCGCTTCTCTGTAAACCCTGTGGTTTTATTGTGCAATTCTGCACAGCCCAGCGAATCTGAGGAATGTATCTATTGTATGACAGCAGAACCAGTGCACTGTAATGTAAGATGTAAAACTACCACACTAAATGAAAGTACCTGGCTTGCTTAATCCCTGTGTGTCTCCCTCAGCCGTTGTTTGGCTACCACATTCTACAGGTGAGAATCTGTACATCAAAATACACCCCGATCCAGAACCTTCTAGGCTCCCCTTCCTTGCTTGAGGCTGAGTCAAATTTCTTAATGACTCTGCAGCTGAAGTGATTGAAGGAAGCGCCCACTGAACTGCCTTCTGGCCTTTGTCTTTGACTGTGTACATCTGTCCTTGCTTAAGGCTACCCGCTAGAATCTTGATTGCTCTCCATTGCATGGCAATTTCCCTCTCTTCCCATCATCACATGGTGCTGGCTGATGGTCAAGACTTCCTCCAAGCTGGGCCCTTCCTGGGTGATTAACCGAGCCACCTAGAATGCTCACACAGATAGATCTGTGGCACGCGCACACTCGGGAAGAGTCTGGTTGTGGGCTCGGCAGGCCCAGAGCTGCCTCTGGTCTGTTCTGGAAGGCTCCACTTCCTGCAGGACTGTCGTCTCAGCAGGAGCCACCAGGACCAGTCAGCAGGAGGTGAGAAGAGCGGGCTGGAAATCAGACCCACGGCTACCTAGAAAACCGCATTTTAACCACCACCATTTAGGAAACCTCTTCCTGGGGGAATTTTATTATTCCTTCCTGGCTACCTAACACACGTCAGGGTTTGCAGAGTTAAGGAAATCCCCCGCTGGGTAAGCTTTATTTTACTTTAAAGGGGGAGATTTTAGTCCTTCCTGTTTCCAAACTTGAGGAGCTTTGTCTACATAAGAACACCACTGTGTGGCTCAGTTGAGACAACCTCACAATGAAAGGTGTAAATTATATTGCTCCAATGAGAGAGAGAGAGAGAGAGAGAGAGAGAGAGAGAGAGAGAGAGAGAGAGAGAGAGAGAGAGACTTTTAAACCAAAAGAGGCAGTCAGGAGAATCCTCCTGAAGTCTGAAAGACTTCCTTTTTTTTTTCTCCTTTTCCTTTTGTGTATATCACTTCCCACTCTTCTTCAAATTCATGGCCTCTTTTTTTCCCACTTGTTGTTACACACACACACACACATACACACACACACACACATATTTGTATATACATATATATTCCAAAATATAACCTGTTTAGTCCATATAATGTTACTTGTATGTGTGTTTCCGGGCTTGACTGTTGGGTATTGGACAACTGATTGGTGTGCTCTTCCATGGGGAGGACCACCTCTCCCTCTCCCGGCTTTCCTCAGTTGCCTTGGTTCTTTGTCTAGGGATGAAGCCTTGTGGTCTTTAGGTGTTCAGGTGGTCATGGCGAGAATTTATGAGTATAGCTTAGGACATCACTAGGAGACACAAACTCACAGCCAACTCCCTGAGCCTCTGGCTCTCCCGGTCTTTCCATCACCGCTTTCACAACGCTCCCTGAGCCTTAGGCGAGGGAGTGTTTTGTGGATATATCCACTGGGACTGGGCTCCACAACTCTACATTTTAACTGGTTATGGTTTTCTGCAGTCGTCTCCACCTGTTGCAAAGAGAAGTTTTCTTGATAAGAATTGAAGACTCCGCTTATTTGTGGGTCTGAGGGCAAATGTTTATAGATTGTTGTTAGAGATTGTGCGGTTTAGTAAGTTAGTGGCTGTCAATTCTCTTCCAGTAATGTGACTTCACTAGCACTGAATAGTTAGCTAGGTTTCTAGTACCAGGCATGGTTCCCCTCCTGTTGAGGGGGTCTTAAGTCCCATTAGAGAGCTGTGGGTCACCACTGAGGTATGTATGTACCACTACTGTACCGTTAGGATTATCGTGCTGTGCCGGTCATTGATG
Source organism: Peromyscus californicus insignis (assembly GCF_007827085.1). Classification (NCBI taxonomy): domain Eukaryota; kingdom Metazoa; phylum Chordata; class Mammalia; order Rodentia; family Cricetidae; genus Peromyscus; species Peromyscus californicus. The sequence goes on from NW_026294447.1 coordinate 82,097,054, forward strand.
TGGTTCATAGGCATCCTAGCTGGGTGGGACTGTTGGTTGCTCCCTACCTTTGGAAGCTGGCATGGTGCCTTCTTGAATTATGAAAGCTAATTCTCAAGGAGGGGGCATTCAGGTCAGTTCCAGCTGGGGGGGGGGGCACATTCTGAGCCCTGTTTCTGAAATGCATGATATCTTCAGCAGGAGGAACTTACCTTCCACCTTTGGAAGAGCAATAACAATAGGCGGTATGTTTTGAACAGCCCAGGGCCCAAAACTCAAAAGAGGGCTTTCTCGTGTCTGGTATTGCGGTTTTTGGTAAGTGGTCTTTGACTCTCAGAGAGAGCATTGTTAGTCCAGAAAAGAAAAGTTCATTCAAACTATGTATCCATACATAGAATTATGTGTATTACAGGTTTTCTTTCAGGTAAATAGTTAATAGCCTGATTCTCTGTGGCTTCTTCAGATATCCTTATTGCTATTTTATAGCCTCCCTACTTCTGAATTTACCTCCTTTCTTCTCCCTAGATGCTTCCTTTCCTATTTCCCTACCAGATCACTTCTATCCGCCACTTCCCTCTCTATCACTCCCCAAGCCCCTATCCTGGCAATGGCCCTGTTTTACTTTTCTGATTTCTATAGTTACTTCAGGTTATGTACACACATCTGAAAATTTGGAGTGAGACACCTCGAGTGAGAGAGAACATGAAACCTCTGTCATGGAAAACTTTCTTTAACCCCTTAATTTCCGCAGAACTCTATGTGGTTTAAGAGAAATTGTCAAGGAATGCATCGGTGAATTTTCTATTGCTGTGATAAAACACCACGATCAAGGTAACTTATGAAAGAAAACATTCAGTTGGGCTTACGGTTTCAGAGGGTTAGAGTCCCCGATGGTGGAGCAAGGGCATGGCAACAGAAACAGAGGATAGAAAGTGATTTGTGAAGGTCAGGTGACCAAATGATGATAGACAGAAGACTCCAATCCAGGAAGGCTATAACCTGCATCTTAAACACAGGGCTCTACCCACTTTCTAAGCAGGACCATCAGGATCATCCCCGGACCTTCCTCTTGCTTAAAAGCGGCGCATGTTTATTTAGACGTTTCTGTATAACTGTTCTTCCCAGCACACCCACTTCCTTAGGCAAGCACTCTGCCACTGAACTACAACTCCAAAACCCTCTCCATTTTTTTTTTTTAAGACAAAGCCTCACTAAGTAGCCAAGGCTGATATTGAACTCCTAGATATAAGTGACCTCAGATGCTGGGGTTACCGGCAGTGACCACTGCGGGTTATCTGTTATTGATGGTTTCAGTCCACAGGTGATTGTGAGAGGATAGCATGGGAATGAACACTCGAAACTATTTATTGTGGTTATAGTTCTTTTACAGCTAGATAAAGTCCTCATCCCTTTCTGGCTATTTGGGCATAGGTTCAGGTTCTGATAGATTACATAAGTTCTGGATCCACTTCTGAGACTTGTGTGCGTGTTTGGGTATCAAAGAAGGCACAGTAAGAGAACAGACACGCAAAGACCTGTCTGTTGCTGGGCTCCGTGGTCCTTCCTGTAAGATATCTAACCCATGGCAGTGGCATGCTCCACTCTGCTCCGACCAGCCCCCCAGCACTGATTCTGCATATTTCTCCCCAGCTGTGTTGAAGTGAGTCGTCCAGGATGGTGAGCAGTGGAAGCAACTAGACAACAAAAGCTGGCCATTGCCAAAAACTTCACATTCTCCCTCAGCCATTAATAAAACATTTACCAACACAGACCAGTATGGCGACCACACAAAAAAAGTGTATTTCGTTTGTGTGAAATGTTCTAAGTCATTTTTTTCCTCTCTTCAAGGTCCAGATAGTCAAAATTACAAAGAAAACCTGCAGAACGGAATAGAAAAACTTCTTGGATACTTGGTTAATCAATTCGGAACCATTGCCATGGTTACAAGTTGTCCTCCTCTGTCTGCATCTGTCTTTGGCTAAAGAGATGGAAGAGTTTTCAGATTTGCCCACATCCTCGGCAGGAATTGATGTAACCCTGGCCCTAGGGACCCCATCCAGAATTTTCCCTAGTTCTGTTAGACAAATTTCTCTGGACATGTCTGTAGCTGTTGGTTACTGACTAGTAGGAAATTCCTGTCCCTAGTCCTTGGCCTGGGGTTAGTTAAGTCCTGCTCTGAACTCATGGAAGTTTCTAGTAGCCCCTGGACCAGAAGTCCAGAATCAGAGCGACCTTTCCCTGAAAAGAAGTCGGTTAAAGGAAGAGCCAGCATTGGGGTGAAGATGTTCTTCTGAGATGTCTCCCAGGGAAAAGGACCAGACAACTGAGATGGGGTGGGGGTGGGGGGTTGGGGCGTGCCTGGAAAGAACAGAATCGAAGCTAGGACTCCGAAGTGGAGGAGAGGAAGTGGAACTGGAAATTTGTTGCATTCGGGAATTGGGGGTTGTGAGAAAGCCCAGTGGGTTGAAGAAACACTGCCTTCAAGCACAAGTGTGGTCCGTCCCCTAAGACCACGGCAGCATGCTGCGATTCAGTGCTAGAGGAAAACAGGCTCCCCGGGGCTTGCTGACCAGGCAGTCTAGCCTATGGTGAGCCCAGGCCATAGAAGCATCCATTTAAAAACAAATTAAAAGATGGATAATGCCTGATGAACAACAGCCAATGCTGTCCTCTGGTCTCCACACACAAGCACACCCCCAAAAGATGGAAGCTGGGTGTGTGTGGTAGCACACACCTGTAATCCTAGAACTCGGGAAACTGAGTCAAGAAGATGGTCACCAGTTTAAGTAACCTGTTCTATATAGGGAGAGCGTGGTCAGCCAAGACGACATAGCACGATGACATGTCTTTAAAAAAAGGGTGGGAGGAGGTGGCGCACGCCTTTAATCCCAGCACTCGGGAGGCAGAGCCAGGTGGATCTCTGTGAGTTCGAGGCCAGCCTGGGCTACAGAGTGAGTTCCAGGACAGGCACCAAAACAACACAGAGAAACCCTGTCTCAGAAAACAACAACAACAAACAAACAAAACAAACAAACAAAAATAACAAGAGAGAAAGAAAAGAAACACATAAATAAAAGCAAGCAAACAGATAATTAAAGGAAAAATAACTGGATCAATTTCCTGAAGGAGTGTCATGTAGAGGATAGTGGATAAGACTGCTGTCCAAAAGGCTTGGGGACTTCCCTGTAGACTTGGGCTACTCTCAAGTGTCAACAGGATCTCTCTGAAAACTGATGGCATTTCCAGGAGAAAAAGCTGTGACAGCTTTCCTATCAGGGGACAGTTGAGGCATAAATACTGAACAGACTCTGGTTTAAGGGGGGCAAACACAAGTGTTTTGTTTCTGATGTAAAAATCTAAACAAAATCAACTCCATTTGGAAGGCAGTCTGTTCCTGTTTTCCGAATATTGTGAAATAAATTTTCAAAGTAGTTAACACAATCTAACATGTGTTTGGTTAGTTCCTATTAAAATTTTGGGTAAATTTGAAGAAAGTTGTATCCATATATTTTTGATCCATTTGCATTCAACCAATTAAAGCAATATTTAAATGTTATTTTATTCTCAATCAAAGAGGGATAATATTCATCATGGCTGGGAATAAAAACACAGGATGAAGCTGAGTGGCAGTGGTGGCACATGCCTTTAGTCCCAGCACTCTGGAGACAGTGTGTCCATAAAAGTCCAGAGGGGTTCTCCATGTCAGCTCATTAGCTTTATTCATCTGGTTCTTGTTCTCGTTCACTGTGGTGACTTGCATGAGAGATGTCCCCCGTAGGTTTCGGGCATTTGAACACTTGGCCCCCAGTTGGTGCTGTGTTTGGGGAGGCTGAGGAGGTGCAGCCTTGACAGAGAAAGTGTGTCCCTGGAGTAGTCTTTGAGCGTGTAAACCTCACCCTGCTTCCAGTTCACTCTGTGCTTTGTGCTTGAGGCTGAAGATGTGAGCTCTCAGCTCCCTGTTCCTGCTGCCATGCCTGATCCTTGTTCTTCTGCCTCCCCAGTCCCGATGGACAATTTCCCCACCCTCCAGAATCATAGGCCAAAATAAACTCTCTTCCTCACATTACTTTTGATCCTGGTGTTTCGTCACAGCCACAGGGAAGTAACCAAGACACTCATTGAAGCATTAGGATGACATGGAAAACACTGGCTGTCCAAGTGCAAAGGAGGGTAGGTTTAAAAAAAAATCACTTTAGTTAATGATAAAGTTTTTATTTATTAGTCTCCTTGTCACAGCAAGAGATCCGAGAACAAAATCTTAAACTCAAGACATAACAAGAAATTACATCAGAGGATCAGCCCAAGGCTGGAATGAATGAAAACACAATAAGGGTGTGGTATTCAGATTATCAAGAGAAATCCTTCACCAACAATGAAACCATTCATTACAACCAATCCCAGAGAGTAGACTGTTTTCATTCATTGCTACCATTCTTTACTTCCCTTGGATCCAAAGAGTTTGTCAAGAAACTTAATGAAGCCCCAAAGACCAGTACCCTTCTATTGAAATAAGTTTTATTGAGTCATATCTTACTTTTGTATTGCTGTGAAGAGACACTATGACCAAGGCAACTCATAACAGAAAGCATTTAATAGGGGGCTGGCTTACAGTCTCAGAGGTGAGTCCATGACCGTCATGGCAGGAGCATGGCAGCAGGTAAGTGGGTGTGGTGCCGGAGCCACAGCTGAGAACTTACATCTGACTTACAAGCATATGGCAGAGAGCAGGGGGAAGGGAGAGAAAGAGAGAGAGAGAGAGAGAGAGAGAGAGAGAGAGAGAGAGAGAGAGAGAGAGAGAGAGAGACTTGCTTCCAATAAGGCTACAGTTCCTAATTCTTCCCAAAGCAGTTCTACCAATGGGGGACCAAGCATTCAAACATATGGGTACCATTTTCATTCAAACCATCATGAGTTATAGTTAATATGCAATGAATTCCACTTGTTTTTTAAGGTTTATTTTTAAATTATTTTTAAGTGTGGGAGTGTGTGTGTGTGTGTGTGTGTGTGTGTGTGTGTGTGTGTGCACATCTGAGTGCAGGTACCAACAGAGGCCAGAAGAGGGCGTTGTATCATCTGGAGCTTGGGTTACAGCTGCTAGTGAGCCATCCAACCTGGGTGCCGAGACCTAAACCCAGGTCCTCTCTGAAAGAGCAGTACTTCTCATAACCGCTGAGCATCTCTCCAGCCCCAGATCCATGATTTTTTTAATGTGTGTGTTTGTGTATGTAATCACGTGCACAGTCACTCAGTCATCACCACAATCCAGATACTGAGCATCTCTGTCTTACCAAGCAGCATCCCCACACCACACAGTGCAGCCAGTGTCTCACGTCACCATCTCCAGCCTGGAGCGAATGATGACTAATCTGGTTTCTGTTACTATGGCTTTGCTTTTTCTAGAATTTCATATAAGTGGAATCATACTTCATGCCATCTCCCACATCTGGCTTCTTTTTCTCTTAGCACAGCACTTGTGAGAATTTACTAGATTGTTGCCCATATCTGTGGTTGGTTTCTTTTTGATACGGAGAAGTACCACATTGTGAGGAAATCTAGTTTACTTCTCTACTCACCAGTTGATAGATACTTGAATGGTTTTCAGCTTTCGGCTACTGTAAATAATATTGCTATAAACATTCGTGCACACATTTCTTCTGTGCAGACACATGTTTTTATTTCTTTTCCATAAACATCTCAGAACTGAACCATGGGGTCATAGGATAAGTTTATATTTCATTTCAGAAAACTGCCACGCTGTTTTACAGAGGATGACACCATTTGTCCTGTTCCACCCGTGACACAGGAGAGTTCCAGGTGCTCCACATCCTCACCAACACACAGGACTTAAAGTGTTTTTAATCGGGGTGCCTCCCTGGAATGAGATTTGCTTGTTGTTTCTAGTTTGCCTTTCCTTGATGGTGAGCGATGCTGAGCAATTTTTCATGTCCTTATTTACTGTTTCTACATCTTCCAAGGGGAACTGGCTGCTGCAACCTTTTACACATTTGTTTCTCATGTAACAGAGAGTTGTTACATATTCCAGTCATGCCTTTCACAATATATAACTGCTACATTTTGCCCAGGTCTGTGGATAGCATTCCTTGAATCTTCTATACTTTCTCTGGTTGTTTTGTCTGCTTATTCTGTATTTATTAAGAGATACATACTAAAGGTTCTTGACACAATGTATCTTTGTCTATTTTTCCTTTTCGTTAGTTCCACTCCATTATTAGTTTGGATTTGCAGAAAAGTTACCAAGGTAGTGCAGAGAGCAGAGAACCCTTGTCTCACCTCAGTCAAGATTCCTCTCAGCAACTTTCACTTGTCACACTAAGGAGTCAACAGCAGCGTTCCTGTTGTCCTTGGTGCCACTGTTTACTCCCTTTCACTAGTTGGTTCCTCCCACCCCTTTTCTGTTCTGTGATCCAGTCCAGGATCTGACCTTACATTCCGTCCTCCTGTCTCCTGAGCCCTTTCTAGTCTATGACAGTCTCTCAGACTTTCCCTGTTTTTAATGACTTGGTGAGTTTTCAGGTATGTCATAGACGGTCCTTCAGCGTGGGGGCGTCTGACTTTTTTTCAGGGTTACACCTGTATTAGAGGTTCAGGGAAAGAAGAAGCCACAGAGGCAGAGTGCCATCCTTGGCACACCACAGCAAAGGTGCATGGTCATAGATTCCCACTGACAACACCAACCACGATTCCATGACCAGGATTTGCTACTATAACATCACCTACTCCTTCCTTTCCAAATTCCACTTTGTGATGTGTGTGTGTGTGTGTGTGTGTGTGTGTGTGTGTGTGTGTGTGTGTGAATTCTTCAGAGAGGTTTGTCTCTTCTTACTGAATTTCCTTATTTATTTGAACATTTTATATCCATGTTGACCTGTGGGTGTCTATTTTAGACTTTAGGATATAGTCCAGTACTACATTGTTTATTCTGTTGGTCTTACTTTAGCCAGAAGAAGCATTTTTATCACGGTTCCAGTTCCATCAGTCTTTCATGGGGTGCTTCTTTGTTTTTTGAGAAAAGATCTCTCTATGTAGCCTTCATTGGCCTGGAACTCACTATGTAGACCAGGCTGGCCTCCAGTGCATAGAGATCACCTGCCTCTGCCTCTCGAGTGCAGAAGCAAAGGTCTGTACCACCACCACACCCAGCTCTGTCTCACAGCTTTTAAGCCCTTATTGGGTGAATACTTTTTAGAGTGGTTTTATTTTCCTGAAGAAGCTTCTCCTCTCTGGTTAGGAATTTTCCCTTTTTAAAGGAAACCTTTGCTAATGATGCATCTGACAGAATTAATGTCTAGAAAATACAAAAGATTAGAAAACTAAATAAGGAGGAGATCAAGCAACGCCCCCCCCCCCTCGTCCCCAGTCAATAAGTGGGCAAATGAACGGATAGATCTCCAAAGATGAAGTGCAGATGGCCAATAAACTATGAAGAAAAAATTCAGCCTTACTAATCATCAGAGGAACGCAAATGAAAACTGTATTGAGACTCCACCTCACTCCAGTCAGAATGGCAGTCACTTAGGAAACAAATAACAGCAAATATTGATCACAGTGTGAATGAAAGGAGACCTACAGGCTGTGGTAGGGATGTAATTACTCTAGCCACTGTGGGGACAAATGACAGTAGAACGCCCACGTGACCCAGCTATTGCCACTGGCAGACACCCAGCAGACTCTAGATCAACGTATCACAGAGATCAACCGCATCAATGTTTGCTGCGGCTCTAGTCACAGCATCTGAAATTATGGAATCAACTCAGGGATCTAACAAGAGAAGAACGAGGGCAATGTGGCGTATATGCACAGCGGGATTTACTTTTCGGCCGTAAAGAGGAATAAACTTGCGCTGTTTTCAGGAGATAATCATAGTAGGAGAATCAAGACAGCCTCAGGAGGCAGACATCAGCTGTTTCCTCCTTTGTGAATACTACGTTTCATGCAGACGCATAAACTCATGTGTATATATATGGCACAAAAATCCAAGTGACACCCAATGAGGGCCAAAGGGGACTCACAGGAGGAGGAAGGTGTGGGAGAGGGGAAAGGAAGTCAAATGCTCAAGGGACATTATAGACTAGTATAAAAAGTTCCTATTAAAATCATTAATATTAAGAAGTTTCTTCTTTTGTCTTTGGTGTTATTTCTCCTGTGTGGGTCAATTTCCTAAGCTCATGGGGCAATCTATTTTAAAAGCCCGGGAAGTTTCTGGAAGGACTTTTGCCCTGATGGGTGAACTGAGATGAGTGTTGTCTTGATTACCTCACTCCAGGACTCAAAAGCAATGACTGAGTCACCATCTGCCCAAGCAGAAATCAATTGGCAAGAGAGAGCCGGGTTGGTTAGAAATATTTTCAAATATCAGACTTGAATCTCCTCAAACCAACAGGAAATTAAAATCCATCGCAAACTCCTTTATCAAGATGCACAAACCAGAGTGAGTCAAAACGAGGTGATGTATGCCAGACCTGATGGATGAGTCTGGTTTGTGAATGCTTTGGCTGCTGTGGATATCGTTCTTATTGTCCTGTATAAATAAAACACTGATTGGCCAGTGACCAAGCAGGAAGTATAGGCGGGACAAGGAGAGAGGAGAATTCTAGGAAGTAGAAGGCTGGGTGGGAGAGACACAGTAGCATGTGAAGATGCCGGTAAGCCACGAGCCACGTGGCAAGGTATAGATTTATAGAAATGGATTAATTTAAGATATGAGAACAGTTAGCAAGAAGCCTGCCACAGCCATACAGTTTGTAAGCAATAGAAGTCTCTGTGTTTACTTTGTCGGGTCTGAGCGGCTGTGGGACTGACAGGTGACAGAGATTTGTCCTGACTGTGGCAGGAAAACTCTAGCTACACGTTGGCTACATCCCATGCCTTCTCTCTTCTGCCTTTCTCAGTTTCTTGTAAACTTCTTACGAATGCACCGTGTGCTGTTCCTCCCCCCAGTCTTTCTCTTCCTCGCCTGTCATTTGCCCTTCCCGTTCCTCCTTGGCATTAAAAACGGAGTCACCAAGTGCCCACTGCATATCACATACTCTACTAGTTACCTTTCCCACCGCAGCGACCAGACACCTGACAGGAAACAGCTCACGGGAGGAAGGGGTCATTGTGTCTTGAACTTTGGGACAGAGACCATCATGGCGGGGAAGACACAGCTGCTGGAGCCTGGCAGTGTTAGTCACATTGTGTCCATCGTCAGGAAGGGCAGGACGGAGCCAGGTGGGAAAATCCAAGAGAATAGAGAGAGGAGAAAGGAGAGGAAGGAGAGACCCCAGCTGCCCGCAGGAGAAGCAAGATGTGAAAATACCGGTAAGCCACAGCCATGTGGTAACTTATAGATTAATAAAAATGGGTTAAGTTATAAGAGCTAGCTAGCAAGAATCCTGCCATAGGTCATAGAGTTTGTAAATAATATTAAGCCTCTGAATGACTATTTTGTTTTATAAGCGGCTGTGGGACCTTGGGGCCGGGCAAGACTGGAGATACCTTCTGGCTACAGAGAACAGCAGCAGGTCTGAATCATCACGTCTCAAGGTCCACCTGCGGGAACTCACTTTTTCCAGCAAGGTTTCACAATCTTCTAGAGTGTCATCCTCAGCTGCGGACTGTAACATGAATCTTAAAGGGTCTTATTAATAAAACCAAACCCAGGGCCAGTTATTGGGGTGAACGCTGGAAGATCAGAACAAGCCACAGCTTCCTCCCCTTGCCATTTCGTCAGCTGATCCTGTTTCCTCAGACTGGAAGCCTCTGAGTCCTCATCCAAATGGCTCTCAGCTGAACTGCTGCTCAAAACCTAAAAGCTTAACCAGACCAAAAGCCTCTAGTTCCTGGTCCTCACACCTTATATACCTTTCTGCTTCCTGCCATCACTTCCTGGGATTAAAGGCGTGTGTCACCCTGCCTGGCTGTTTCCAGTGTGGCTTTGAACTGACAGAGATCCAGATGGATCTCTGCCTCCAGAAGGCTAGGATTAAAGGTGTGTGTGCCACCATTTTCTGGCCTCTATATCTAGTGGCTGTTCTGTTCTCTGACCCCAGATAAGTTTATTAGGGTGCACAATATTTTGGGGAACACAATATCACCACAGGGGACCAAGTGTTTGAACGTAAGAGCCTATGGGAGGCATCGTATACTCAAACCACAAAGGGCACTGGAATTCATCTGCTTTCAAACTTGATCATGACTGAACAGATTTTAGATCAAAACCCAGTTTTCCATAGTAGCTCACCCCGTCAATCCCAGCTCTTGGGAAGCAGAGGCAGGCAGATTTCTGTGAGTTCTAGGCCAACCCTGGTCTTCATATCTAATTCCAGGCCAGCCAGAGCAACATAGTGAAATCCTATTTCAACAACAGCCTCTTGTGATGATGCATACATTAAGTAGCAGCACTCAGGAGGCAGAGACAGATGTGTCTCTGAGTTCCAGGCCATCCAGGGCTACATAGTGAGGCCCTGTCTCAAACAACGACAAAGACACAGTTTTCTTTTTCTGTCACATTTAACTGAACAGTCCTGTTTGTTTGCTATTTGAGACACTCTCACCACACTGCTAAGGCTGCTCTTGAACTTGTGATTCCTACTCCTTAGCTTCCCGAATGCTAAATTATCATGTGCAATCATCTCTGATCCGTATGTTAGTTTTTTAGGTTGATGTAGCCAAATACTGTCGCCTATGTGGCTTCAACAACAGGAATTTGTTTTCTTATGGTTCGGGAACAAAGGTTCCTGCTGAACATGTGTGGCTTCCCCCTAATAAAGTGCCTAATGGCCCCACAGTCTGTTCAAGAAACCATGTTTTCAAATTTGGAGATTTTTTTTTGCCAAGTGTATTGTTTTAAATAATTTTTTTTCCTTGCTACTGAAATCATCTGTTCTTGAATGGCATTCTGAGGGAAAATACACACAGTATAATTCTCAGCAATCCCATTAAATATTTAATAGTGAGTGCCTCTTACCCACTCGTGGCCAGCTCAGGGTCCTCAGTACCTCTAGGTATTTCCGGAAGGTCATTCCACCTCTCAGACAGGTGCCAACTTACTCTAACTGCTGGATCTCCCGTGTCTGCCATGTCTGGCTCTACGGAGGCACTTGGTCCACTCCGTTCATAGCCAGTCTCTTTCTGCCCTAAGAACCATAGTCTGGGGCTGGAGAGATGGCGCAGAGGTTAAGAATACTAACTGTACTTCCAGAGGACCTAAATTCAACTCCTAGCAACCATCTGTAACTCCAGTTCCAAGGGATGTCATACCCTCTTCCGGTCTCCTGGGGCACCGGGCACACAAGTGATACACTAAAATACATGCAGGAGAAACACCCAGACACATACAAATATAATAAATTTTTTTTTTGAGACAGGGTTTCTCTGTGTAGCTTTCCGCCTTTCCTGGAACTCACTCTGTAGTCCAGGCTGGCCTCGAACTCACAGAGATCCGCCTGCCTCTGCCTCCTGAGTGTTGAGATTAAAGGCGTGCGCCACCACCGCCTGGAAAAATATAATAAAGTTTTTTAAAAAAGGCCGGGCGGTGGTGGCACACGCCTTTAATCCCAGCACTCGGGAGGCAGAGCCAGGCGGATCTCTGTGAGTTCGAGGCCAGCCTGGACTACAGAGTGAGTTCCAGGAAAGGCGGAAAGCTACACAGAGAAACCCTGTCTCAAAAAAACCAAAAAAAAAAAAAAAAAAAAAGAAAAGAACTATGATCCATCCTGGGCGTGCACCCATAGACATTCATTGATTTGTATAGACTTTAGGTCAGGTTAATTTTTTTGTGTGATGTTTTAAAATTTTATAATAAACTTTGTAAAAACAAATTTTTAGAAAGCTACAATACAAAGCTCTGGGTGAGGGATACCTGCACATTTCTCTCAAATTATCTGTAGTCTCAGTACCTGGACTACATATTGTCAACATCTATACCCACTCAAGGCTGGTCCTGAAGCATGTAGGGTCACAGGTAGACATTTCTTTTGCAAGACTGCTATGGATATGAGATTTGAGTCACTCCAAATCAGCATGTCAGCACCACACTGGCTGTCCAGTGTTGAGCAATTGCATGAATGCGTACAGTCATTGGCAACAGTCTATTCCCCAGGGTACTCAACCCAAACTGGGTCCAACAAGGTGGCGCCATATAACATGGAGCCCTGGAGCTGCTCAGAGCATCTCCTGACCATATACACACAGGACAGGAAGGAGAGACGCATGGATCACTGCCCACATGGACCCCAGTCCACACTTAGGGTGCTTCACTTGGACTTTACTGCTCATCTTACTTTGTCCGAGATACCATTTGGTATCGTTTGGTGTCTCCTTCAAGAGGGGGACTTTAAGGAGGCAGGATGACAGATACGCAGTGTAAGGCTCAATACAAGGCTGTTTGCTGGGCTGAGGTAATATGGTATTTGGTAACAGGAATGGTTCAGTGCTAGAGGCTGGTCTCCAGCTCTTCTAAGCCAGATAGCGTAGAGCTAGCTCCTGGATGCATTTTTGAAGTTTCCCAGGTGGTTTCTGCAGGAACTCAGGGCGACTACTAAGTCATGTCTAGAGGACTGGCATCTTCCTACCACTGGCATAGAGAGGAAAATACTAGAGAAGTGAGTTTCATGTCACCCTGGAGGCTAAAACTTCAATCCCAATAGATGGCACGTTATCTGCCCTTCATTCCTGCACATCTCTCAAGGCTGTACTCACAGGTGGGGCTCCCACTTACCCCAGCCGGATCAAGTGCTGTTTTTTTGTCTTTGATGTAGCCTTTAGTTGCTATGGCTACTATTTCTGATCCTCAGTCTTCATGCTACCAAGAGGCAAAAGGGGGCTCAGGAGTATCTGGACAGTGTCTTAACAAAGACTCTGCCGGTTTTCTTCCCCGCCACGGCTGGGCATGGATCATCTCCTCTGGTTAAACTGACTAAGACACAACCCAGAGGAAGAACTTGCTTGCTTTTTAATTTTTGTTTTTGGGTAGGACTCCATGAGGAAGACCAAGTGATGCGACTTCCAGGCCTATTTATCCCCATGGGGTAGAAAAGATTTGAGAGCAGAGAGGGAGGAGGAAGGGACACATTATCCAGTGTTAGCTAGTCACAGGCCGGACTGCTGACAGGTGCTGGGTTGGTTTAGACACTAGCTGGAGATGGGGTTTGGATGCCTCTGGACAATCCACACATCAGTGAAGGAAAACACCCATGTGATTTTCTTTGACACATATCCCAAGTTCCTTTCCAACAGTATTATTGTTAGAAATTTCAGAAAGGAAAATACTGAATTATAAACCATCCTCTCTGGAAGAAAATTGAGTGTATAGATTCTTGGATCTATCAACATAGTTCTTGTATACCAAGTATATACACCCAGGGAGAGTCAGAAAAATTCCCTGCCTACCATGGTGGTGATAAAGTGGAGTGAGCCTATTCAAGGACCTACAAATTCTAGCTTTGTGTGCAGTCTCCTTCCTAGTTGTAGGAGACTCATAAAGATTTCAACTTTCCAAAGAAGAGGCTAAACAGAGTTGGGATGGAGCTAAGGTCCTTGGGGGAGGGGGGATGCGAGCAGATAGTACACTTGGAGAGTTGACTGAAGAGTTTGTGAACTGGTATTTTACAGAGATGCCAGGTAACCCCTAGAGATGAGGAAGTCCCCTGGGGCTGATGACAGCCCTGTGGTCTCCCATCCTGCAAGGGCCAGAAAAGAAAGTGGTTTGGGGAATCTGGGAAGGCCTGACCTTGTAGGAGCTAAGGACTTTGCCAACCCACAGCCCAGCGGGGAAGGACAGAGAAAGAATGTTCAACCTCGGTCTCGCCTCCCTCTGATCTCCTGCTGGGCATCCCTCTGGCTGAACTCAACAAGAACTCAGAGGGCAGAAGAGTCCAGTCACGCAGTCATAGAGGTCAGCCTCCTAGGACAGGCTGGAAGGCGGCCAGTGGAGCAGAGGGAGACTACCCTCCAAATAACACATTCTCAAATAAGCATCTGCAATATACTCGCCGCCTTTGGAGCCGTACGATCGCTTGATCATGCAGAAGGTTCTGCGTGATTGTCCATTTTGTTCTCGCTGCTATGGTGTTTGGAGTTAGAGAACTCTATAGACCTTAGATGCTGAGCAAATGGAACAGTTTAGCCATGGTCAGGTCCTTTGGATGGCACCAGGCTACGTCCATCTTCAGTGCTTTGCCCTCACTCTTACACCGGCAAAGCCCTCTGGAAACCCCAACAGCATCAGCCACAGCCAGGTTGCTTTGCTGTTGACCTTCCTCTCCTCCTGCGGGCAGCGGAATGTCAGCAAAGTTGCCAGGAGCCTGCTCACCAAGAGCCGGCTTGATTGCTTTGGAGACCCAGCCCTCCTCTGGAATTTAATAAAAACCACCCCCTCGTGGCGGGGTGGGGGCACTAGCTCTTTAAATGATGCTTTTTCTTTAAGCAGGAGGGGTGGGGTGGGGGTGAGGGGATGCCAGTAAGAGAAAGAAAAGAATTTGGATTTTCAAAGATGGAGGAAAATGTTTTTAATTTACAGCTTTGCTAATTTAATTCCCCTGCACCGAATTCTTTGATGGCTATCGTTGCCGAGGGGGGCTCACTTCAAATGCCTCAGCTACAGAGCTGGTCTCATCATTCTCTTTGGGCTGTGCTTCTTCCGTCAGACTGGGTGACGTGGCTGGCATTTTCTGGGCGGTTCTAGGTATATTCCCCCCACACAGCTTTTTCGTGCCACAGGTCAGAGGTTTGCAGTGCAAAAGAACCTTTGGCAAAATCTGAAGACATTTTTTATCGTTACCCTGGGGCAGGGAGTGTTGCTGGCATCTACTGGGTGGAATCCAGTGGAAGGTATGGATAAATAAATATATGGCGCTCAGGGGACCCCTTCACAGTCCCGCAGCCTCCAGGGTCACAGAGCTGAGGTTGATAAACCCTCTTCACACTGGAATTATACCCTTTCACTGACTGGCCACTTACCGCATGCGGTTTTACATTTTTATTGCATTTATTTAGTATTTATGTGCATGCCTCTGTGTGTGTACATGATACACATGTGAAGGTCAGCAAACTTGCAAGAGTGAGTTCCTTCCTTCCAATATGCGGACCTCAGGGATCAAACTCAGGTCCTCAGCCTTGGCAGTAAGTGTCTTGACCAGCTGAGCCATCTTGAAGGTCGGGTGTAGCTTTTGAGCCCTTTAAATGCAAGTGGTCCAAAGTCAAGTGTGTTGTGTCAAATGCTAGCCTAGTTTCTAAGAGTTCAGATAAACCACAGAATGTCAGTGTTTTGTTAATAATTTTCTCACCGATTACATGTGGAGATGATAACATTTTGAACATTACGATTTAAATAAAATACATTGTTATGATTAGCTTTACCTGCTTCTTATTGGTTTATGAATGTGGCCACTAGGAAACTTAATTATATATGGGCTGGTGTTCTTTCTCTGTCAATACTAGCCTAGTTCAAAGACAGGCAGTTTTTCTGCATGGACCATACACAGTCTAACCGATTTCTCTTTGTCTTCGTCTTGACCACCTCCACCTCATCCATTGCCACTTTAAAACGTACCAGTCTTTGGAAATGCAAAGTCCTTGAAACCTTTTAAAAATACACACTAATTTTAAAATATAAAAACAGTTCTTTAAGGGCTGGTAAGACGGCTCAGCAGGCAAAAGTGTTTGCCGTGAAAGCCTGAAACCTACGTTTGGTCCCTAGAACCCAGTTAAAGATGGAAGGAGAGAACTAATTCCACAAAGGTGTCCTCTGACCTCCATGTACATACTATGGCACCTGTGCTCCCTGCCGCCCCACCCCCCACACCACGAGTACAGGCATCTCATGAGTATATACACATACTAATAATTTTAAAATTAAAACCTAAAGAAATATTACCATATATTACTTGTACAAAATAATGGGTGGTCATCGTGACATTTTTATAAAGGCAGGTCATGCATTTTGTTCATCCTCTCCTGGCTCCCTCTGGTCCTGCCTTCCCTTTGAGCCCCTTTCTCTGAGCTAAGAAGCAGGCCTTGGTCTCTGATACAGCCTGTGGCCTGGTAACTGGTGAACTCAGAGAAGTCAGTGGGCCTCGGGAGGCCATCCTCCCTCCTTTCCTTTGCAGTGAGCTCCTTGGAATTCTCCATGGCCTTTCTTCTGCAAGTTCTGGAATCTGTGTCTCTAAATCCCACCCTCCCAGTGTGGCTGATGGAAGGTGACAGCAGCAGACCAGGCGGAGGCTGCATGGACCTTGCCCTCCGGGACCTTGCATTTTCTTTGTCTCTAAGTGGAGTAAATGACAACTCCGAATGAGGGTGAGTGTGAGGAGGAACCATCCAGACACAAGCAAAACCCAACACTTACCCCATGGTCCCTCGTTCTTACCTCATTATTACAGGCATCACTTTTCTGTGATTATATATTGCAAATGTTAAAACCTTTTTTGACCCACACAGATGGGAAAATATGAGGATGCTCATTATTCTCTGTGCTGCCAATGATTATTTTTAAAACCCAAGTTTCATCAAATTACCTTATAAAATCTATAGAATTATGCTGAACTACTTCCAAGCAGTTGATTGTTTTTCCAGGGAGTTACATCCCATCCATGCATAAGTGTGTATATGTTGGCAGCTTAGAATTAACAGTGTATTTTTTTTTAAGCTCTAAATTCCTTTCAAATGGGAACGAAGTGTTCTCCTGACCCGTCCCACACTCCATATTGCTGCCGACATCTGCAACTAATTGATGATCTATAAGTCAAAACTGTGACCAATTCAAAAAACCTTTAGCAAAGCCTGCCTGGGCCTGGCTGACCCTCCTCAGCATATTTCAGATTAGACTAATAGAGCCACCTTTTAGCTGCCCAACGGAGGACCAAACAGTAGCGCTGAGTGTTTACCAAACATCAAATAATAACATAATCAGATAACAGGCTTTCCAGGGAAAATCTAATTTAGAGCCTTTAATTTTTTTTTTTCATTTGGATTTTTAAAACCCAGACGTTTCTCGAGAGGTATAAAAATAAACGTGGACAGTGCGCAATTTGATTGACTAAAGTAACTCTTTGTGTCGGCAAAATCAAATTACGACCATCTGAGTTTCTGTAGTACATAAATGGCATTTTAAGAAATCACAGGAAAAGCCAACTTAGTGTTCTGGTAAGGAATTTGGGGTACATGGCCCTGAGCTGTGGCCTGGCTGTGCTGTCTACCAGCTAGATCATGCTGGGCAAGCTCCCAATCTCCTCCAGCCCTTTTGCTGCCTGTGAAATGGGCACTCTAGCACTGACCTACCTCTCTCTCCTCCCACGATGAACCCTGTGGGAATTCAAGGTATTCCCTTTAAAGAGAGGTGTTTGACACGCTCCAGACTGTGTTTGTAAGAGCTGCTAGCAAAAGGTTACAAAATGCAGTCTAAACTAGCAACAGTATTGTTTAAATGAAGTAAAGACAAACAAAAAATAGTTTGTAGCTATTTGTGTTTACTAACTGGCCTCCATCATATTCTTCAGAACATTAAATAAATGCATCTGCTTACCTCACATTAGATCCAGCTACACACAACTGCCTTTGTAAAAAGCAGCTTTTGTTAGCTGTCAACCACATTTAGTCACCCTCCGGCATTTCCTCTGCCCAGGGCCTCCGCTCTAGTCCTCTGCAGTGGACAGTCACAGCTCCAAGCTGCTCAATTTCAGTCCCTCTCAATAGGATGACACTTATGTCTCTGAGTTGTGCCACAGCCTGGTCTACATCGTTTGTCTAGCTACCCTAAACGTCCCATACGAAACTACCTGTCCATGCTGGAGTTCAAGTCCCAGTGCCACATAATCGGATCATGTTGGTGCTCGCTTATAATCCCAGGATGCAAGAGGTAGACTCAGGAAGACCCACAGGCTCAATAGAGTCTGTGGGTCATACTGGGCGATTTGAGATCTGTGGAGGAAGGGGAGGAGGAGGGAAGGAAAGAAGGAAGGAAGGAAGCGAGGAAGGGAGGGAAGGAGAGAGGAAGGAAGGGAGGAAGGGAGGGAGGGAAAGAAGGAGGGAGGGAAGAAGGGAAAGAAGGAGGGAGGAAGGAGCGAGGAAGAAGCCTGGTGTGGTAGTGCACACCTTTGATCCCAGCACTCAGGAGGCAGAGGCAGGTGGATCTCTGTGAGTTCGAGGCCAGCCTGGTCTACAGAGTGAGTTCCAGGACAGCCAGGGCTGCACAGAGAAACCCTGTCTCAAAAAAAAAAAACAAGGAAAGAAAGAATGAAAAAGAGAAAAGAACAAAGTAGGGGGGGTCTGGGGATGGGGAAATGGCCCAGTGGATAAGAACACTTGAGACCTGAGTTCAAATCCTCAGTATCTATGTAAAAAGTAGAGTATGTTCCCCTATGGGCCTGTAACCCCTTTGTGGGGGTTGGAAATGGAAGACTGCCAGACCCTGCTGGCCACCAGGCTATCTACAGAGAGACACTGTCTCAGATGGATAAGGCAGAATCATAGAGCAATTCTGTAATTCTATCTCCTCCGATGGCCTCTGCACACATGGGCACATACACAGAGGCATACACCACACTTGTGCACTAAAAACTACCCAGTCATTTTTAAGGATGTGATAAGATCAAGACAAGCGAAATTTCTTTTCTTTTTTTTTTTTTTTTTTGGTTTTTCGAGACAGGGTTTCTCTGTGTAGCTTTGCGCCTTTCCTGGAACTCACTTGGTAGCCCAGGCTGGCCTCGAACTCACAGAGATCCGCCTGGCTCTGCCTCCCGAGTGCTGGGATTAAAGGCGTGAGCCACCACCGCCCGGCTAAATTTCTTTTCTAATGTTTATTAGTAATCATCTGATTTCAAAATCAGACTAGACAGAAAAAGATACAGTGAGCTGAGTGATGATACATATCTTTAATCCTAGCACTCTGGAGGGAGAGGAAGGCAGATCTCTGTGAGTTCAAGGCCATCCTGGTCTACATAGTGAGTTCCAAGACAGCCAGGGAAACACAGAGAAATATTGTCTCCAAAACAAAACAAAACAAAAATGATACTTCTGCATTTTAAAATTATCAACATCCTCTAGAATAATGATTATACTTTACATTTTTGTTCATTGATGCTCCCTTCGCACACTGTGCTAACTAACTATGGTCATTTTTTTCCCTTCCCAGCTGCCTAGATTGGCAGCCTATAAAATGAGGTGGCAGACGAAGACGCCCGGAATCAGTTCTGTAAGTGCAGAGGCCACATTCATCTCAGAGGATCAGCTCCATGAGCTGGGACCCTGACAGACTTAGCCTCCCTCGTCCTATAGGGTTCCGAACCTGGGCAGGGTGCAGACAAATACACCAACCACAGGTCCACCCATACCAAAGCCCCCAAGTCCTTAAGGCAGCTTGGACACCTCATGTCAAAGGCCAGACCACCATGCAGTCCCTGAAGAGGGTACTCCTCGGCCACACTGAGGGGAATGTTGTCTTTGCACACCGTGAATTATTGATGGGCTAATCTGTCTCTCTTCCAAGATCAGGACAGGGTATATCCATGTGTCAATCAAACATCTGTAATGACTGGCACCTGTCTCTCCTCCAGCCCAAGCATGCCTGGCAGCAGGGGAAAGACAGGTGACAGTAACTAAGTACCTCCAAGGTGCTTGGGCAAGACACTTGGTGCTTTCCTATGTTATCTCATTTACGCCATGGTCACCTTTGTAACCGAGAACTTTGAGCCTCATTCAACAGCTAAGAAAGTTGAGGTTTAGAGGTATTAGTCACTTGAAAAAAATCTGGACGATTCTGTGTTAGAATCCAATCAAAGTTTAACAGATAAGTTCATACTTGGGAGGTGCTTCAGCAGACCAAGAAGGGGGCGGCTAAAACTGTCTCCTCAGCCCCACCCCTGACAGATGAATGCCTGTGTGATGTCGTGTGCATGATCATACACATGCACATGCATACACATGTACAACACATGAATAATCCCCGCCACACACACACACACACACACACACACACACACACACACACACACACGCACACATACACACATAGCATGGTGTAGAGGAACCTGTTTGTTTTATCTGCTCTGTGTCTCCTGACTTAAATCACTGGAGTCCTCTGCTCAGCTTGGAGTCATCCCTAACTGAAAGCTACAGAACACCCCAGAGCTCGGGTGTTCATCACTTAGGTCTCACGTTTGCTCCTCAGAGAGCTGCAGCTGACCACAACTGCTCTGGCACCGTTCCACCGTGAGGAAGTCACAGAAGTGGCATTTAAGTCCAGAGCGGGGGAAAAAACACCCGAAGCTTGTTGGTTTTTTTTTTTTTTTTCTGACAGGTGCTGGAGCCCATGAAAGGTCAGATTCTGGCTCACAGTCACATCCTGGCTTAGTTGGCTCCAGGCACACAAAGGCCTGTCTGTCTCCCCAGATCGAGGGGAGTGGGGATGCAAGCCAAGGGCTTAAAATGGCCAGCCGATGGGCTGCTCCTGCTGACCGGCTCCTTCACGGACATTGGCCTAAATGAAGCATTGGGAAGCCCAGCTGCCAAGGATGTGTGAAACAGGCCGGAGGAGGAAGAATGCAGGCTTTTTTCTTCTGTGAATTGCCAGAGATATTAAACCCCCCCCCCCCCCGGCAGCCCATGAATCCAGGCCCTGACATTGGCCTGCTGTGGCTCATTTGTAAGAGCCTGGGATACTTCTGTTTCATGTTCAAAGCCTTGCCTGGCTGGAAAATTGAGTGAAAGCGGTCTCTCCAAAGCCCTCCACAAAGATATTGGGAAAAAGAAGTGTGTTCTCTTCCACGTGGTCCATCTGGGATAGTGCAAGACCTGTGGTGTTATTGGAACAGAGGATGTGTGTTTGAACACACGTAGCCGCACGCTTTCAACCTGGACGGTTTGTTTTCACAGCCTTTATGAAAAACATCCCCTGATTCAATATGGCTCCGAGGACCTGCAGTTCTGTATTTACAGTTCCTCACCAGCAGCTATAGGCTGTGGTTATTTAATATCTGTAAACATCGATAAACCTATCTGAAAGGTCCCTGACCCCTCTCTGGTCATGTGCCCTCACCCCAAGAACTTTACATCAGATTGTGGTGCAGGCCAGAAGCTGAAAGATACCATGACTGCCCTGTAAAGGATGATTTTGACATTTTCTCCATTTTATCCCCTGACCATGGGTTCTCATGTAACCCAGGCTAGCTTCAAACTTGCTAGTAGCCAAAGAACTCCTGGTTTTCCGTATCCACATCTGGAGTGTTGGGATTAAAGGCCTCTGCAAGCACACTCAGTGTGAGTCCTTATAATAAGGACTTGAATGGAAACTTCCGTTAAATAGCAAGATCAGGGTATAAAAAAAATTGAATTGTATTTTATTTATTTTTTGCTGGGGATGAGTTGTGGGGTACAGCATGTGCCACGGGGTACCTGTGGTGGTAGGAGGACAACCAGCAGGAGTCAATTCTCTCCTTCTACCCTGTGGGTCCCAGGAATCAAATTCAGGTCACCAAGCTTGGCAGGAAACCATCTCACCAGTCTGGGATCAGAGTACTAATAATCTAAGAAATAGCAACCGCTAATGAAATAGCTGTTTTACAATGGTTTTCCCCTGTCAGGTGAAGACATCACCTTTAAAGTGAAATAAACTGTGAAAGCTGAGGCCTGACCTCTTCTCCCAGCTATTCTGGAATGTTCCAGAGTCAACCAAGTTCCTACAGGAAAAACCTACCTTAGCAAGAAGGGAGAGCTCCCCAAGGCCACTGAGTGTGCCTGTGTCTCTCTCCACACCCTAAAATCTGTCCCTTGCTTCCTTCCTTCAGTTGATAAGCTATTTCGTTAGCCTAACCAATGATTCAACTCAACTATCTTTAGTTAGCAATCTATTTGAAAAGGCAAGGTGTCCTTGGGGCCTGTCCCACAGTCACCTGTGATTCTTGGCTTCCATCTCCCAGCAGGGAACACAGACATTCTCTGGGTAAGCATGCAGACCATTATACCTGCTATGGTCACTAGGCAAAGTTGTTTCAGGTGTGGTCATATGACTTTATTCCGCTTTATAGAAAAGGTGCCCGAGGCTCAGAGAGACCCTAAGATGCCACGGATCCAGCACACAAATCCACATCAATTTGATGTCAAAGACCGCGTTCCTAGCTACCATGCTACGGTGCCTCTCGACCAAAGTGGGGCTATTAAGAATAACAGCAATCTTGAATTGCAGACAAGGCTTTAGTTTAAGGAAAATGAGCTGTCAGTATGTATCAGGCAACACAGAGCTTCGTGAAAATCTCTTATTCCTGCAGCATAAGTGTTCATGCCCCCGTTTTATATGTTAATGGCTTGATAGACACAAGAGACAAAATAAAATCTCAGCCTGGTCCAAGAGTAAGAGGCCTTGGCACTTCAATCCGGAAGACAGACAACATGAATCTGGCAGCTTGCTTCTGTGTTATTGTTATTTCTTATCCTCTGAAATAATAACTGTGGCATCTACAGAGCACAGACTGCCACATGTCCCCCGAGGGCTCTGTCCCCAGGAAGCTTGTGGTTTCACTTGGGAGATGTCAGCTTTCCAAAACCTGTGAGTCCTTTGAATTACACACTGCCTGGGACTGTGTGTATGTGTGTGTGTGTGTGGTGTTTGTGCACACCCTGCTATGTGTGCCAGGAAGTGTTCCCTCATTTAAACAGCCAACTAAAATCTACTTTAGTAATACTTACTGCATGTCCCTGCTTCTCGGCTCTCCCATCATGACAAGCTCTTAATTTGGACGAAGAGCTTCCAACAATGACTAGCAGCAGCGAGGTGAGTTCACCGAGCCTATAGGTCCTTTATTTTGCTTTCAAGGTGTGCCTTCCTGTAAAAGGCTCGAGGTTTGTGCTCGTAAATGACTTTAGACAATGCTCCATGCTTCAATGAGAAAAGCATGCTTGTCTTGTCCTGGCACGTTACACATAAAGTCCTCAATTTCAGCATCGTGTCAGGCTTTCATGGAGGCCAGAAGCAATGGGAAACCCTCCCTACTCAGTTGTGTGGATGCCAGAGGTCAGTGATGGAAGATGGGCTCCCTCTGAGAGTACAATGCTGAAAGATGACCTGGCTGTCATATCGAACGCCATTTATCCCATTTCTTTAAAGTAATCTGAGAGTCCAGATGGGCTGTATAAACAGAGAAGGAGGTTCCTGGGAGTTCACTGGCTTAATGAAGCCCGTATGTTTGACTCATGTAATAAGTATTTAATCATGCTGATGAAATTCACTTAAGCTTCAGCCACACACGCTGTTGCTGCAGCCCTGATTAAACGTCCTAGCTGCATTGGAACAAGAGAGGTCAGGTACAAAGTGGATGATGTTTCACAGGGAAGGTGGGCTTCGGAGGGCACCTCAGGGGGATAATGAACTGTGAACAGCTGGCCCGCAGGCCGACTGCCTCGGAACTGTGGTCTCCATCTGCCAGTGTGAGCCGATAAAGGCCTAAGCTCACGCTTGTTCTTGTTCTTAGTGTCTAAATGACGAGTAAGGAGAAAGGGCACATCAGACGAAGACTTTGGAGGAAGGCAACAGAAACCCTAGCTAGCTCAGCCAGCAGGAACAATCGGGAAACTTTGTCAATATGCAGTAGCAGGAGTTCCAAATGCAGGGCTAAGGACTCGCATCAGGAAGCAGCTGACCTCGCTGTGCTCTGTACCTCCTGGGGTTGTTCAGGTGTTCTCGGGCAGCTGCCTCACCACGAAATGCCAAGATGCTGGCAGCACCACCACGGAGAAGCAGAAAGGGCAGGAAGAGAGAAGCTCTTCACTCCTGAATGAGAAAGCAAGCTTTACCTAAAGTGCCCCAAGCCCAATCCCTAATATTTTTTTGCTCTCAAGCCAGACCCTGGCTGGAAGACTGGGTCATGATGATTATGTATCCCTGATCACAACAGAGCAGTATCTCACCAGAGCCAGAACATACCAGACGGGTGAAAACTGATAGCATTCATCTCTCCCTAGCCCTGACTTCGATGACCTTGTGGCGGTGGCTTGAAGTGGCCTTGGTGGGACTGTTTATACCACAGGAATTGGCAAGCCCTGTCAGTGTTTTCTTCCTGAAGATCCAGGTGCTAAATATTTGCCAGCACATCACTGTGACGAGATCTTCCTCCTCCTCCTCAGCGCTGGAACCTAAGTCAAAATGAGCTTCTCTAAGTTAGGGGGAAGATGATGTAGGTCCGGAATGCGAAATTAGTTGTGTGCACATCAAGCGTGTGGGACTGTTCCCTGGACATCCGGTGCAGCACTCAGAGATCTAAAATGCAGCACTTTTTTTTTTTGTTTGTTTGTTTGTTTGTTTTTTGAGACAGGGTTTTTCTGTATAGCCTTGCTTGGCTGTCCTGGAACTCTCTGTAGACCAGGCTGGCCTCGAACTCTGAGACCTGCCACCTCGGCCTCCCGAGTACTGGATTAAAGGTGTATACCACCACATACACCCTTTTTGCACTTTTCAGTCTTGAAGATGAATGGATTTTCACATGAGATCATTGAAATGGCTTTATGACATCCTGGAACAACCTGGGGTCAGGGATGTAGCTCAGTTGGTAGAGTGTTTACTTAGCAAGCACCGAGTCCTGGATTTGTTTGATCTCCAGCATAAGCTGGCCATGGTGGGACATGCCTGGAAGCCTGGCACTTGGGAGGTAGAGGCAGGAGGATCAGAAGCTCAGGGTTATCCTCAGCTACACAGGAAGTTTAAGACCAGCCTGGGCTACATGAGAACACCTCACCAAAACAACAAACCAACCAAATTGAGAAACTGGTAGGATGACTCAGTGGTTAAGAGCACTGGCTGCTCATGCAGAGGTCCTGGGTTCAATTCCCAGCATCCACATGGCAGCTCACAGCCGTCTGGACTCCACTGAGGGTGTGATGCCCTATCCTGGCCTCCATGGATACCAGACACACAAGTGGTTGACAGATATACACAACACTTTTACATGTGAAATAAAATAAAAATAATAAATTTTGAACAAACAAACAAACACCTGTCCAGGTAGGTGATTTTTTTTTTCTCAGCCGGTCTCATTTTCCTGCCCCAATTAAAACCCACGTCTGAGAAAGTCCCTAGTTCCTTTTGGCTAATGTGGCTCTCTCCACTTGGTGTCAATCATAATCCAGGAAAAGGCTCTTCCCCCTACTTCCGCCTCTGGGGTGTCAGGGTTCAGTACACTTGGGGTAGAGACTACACACCCCCACCTTAACAGACATCCCTGTGACCTTGGTGCAAGTGGTCTGAGAAACACACCGACAGAACGTGAGGAAATGTTCCCCTCAGCGAGCTAGCCTCAAGGCTGGCAGCTGTACCCATGAGCTAAGAATGCTTTTTTTTCTTCTTCTTCTATTTTTAATTGGTATTTAAAACCCCAAAGAATACTACTTTGTCCTATTAAAGCAATGTGAAATTCAAATTGCAGTGTCCATAAAAAAGGTTTTATCGGGAACACAACCACGTGTGTTTGTTGGTATAGCGGCTGTGGCTGTCCTCACACATAATGACAGAGTGGAGAAGCTGCGGCCGAGGTCACATGACCAGCATATCCTCGCTTGGCTCCTATCTGGCCCTTTCTGGAATGTCATGGGAAACATTGTCTGTTGTTTGTAATGTTTTATTTCTTTGATTTATGTGTGTGTGTGTGTGTGTGTGTGTGTGTGTGTGTGTGTGTGTGTACACGCACATGTGTGCACACACCATGGTACACCTATGGAGGTCAGAGGAGAGCTTTCATGAGTCAGTTATTTTTTTTCCACCAAGTGGATCCCCTGATCAAACTCTGGTAATCAGGCTTGGCAGCAAGCACCCTTACCAACTCAGCCATCTTGCCTCTCTAATATTGTCATCTCTCAATGTCCCAACAGAAGGTCCCCAACTGGGCAGACACCAAAAAGGGGCCTACAGCCCATGAGTCAACCTGTGACTCCACAGCCTTTAGTTCAAGAACTAATAGCTGTGGTCAGGTGCCTTTCCCGTTGACTGTTAAAGAGTCTCAGAAAGATGAGCATAAAACTTGTAGATATGTCTTTCCTGGTGACCTACTTCAACCTATTCCAAGAAATTGCTATGCTATGGCCCATGGAGCCTCTGCTACACACACACACACACACTCACACACACACACACACACACACACACACACACACACCTGTCTCGGTCCATTTTCTGGTCCTCTAACAGAATGCTTGAGGCTGGGAGATTCATGACAAGTAGCCAGGTCTATCAAGCCTTCATGCTGCATCATAACATGACGGTATGACAGGGCAATGGTACACTCAAGGATGCCCACGTCTGAAAGAGGTAAAACACAAGGGGAATGTGCCTTTGTAAGGACCCACTCTTGAGGTAACTACCCAGTCTTGGGAAACAAGCACCTCCTACCATAGACTACCTTCATGGAGGCAGCTCACTCACAGACAAATGCTCTTTCAAGGTCCCACTACTTCTGAAAAGATAACAATCCTATTCACTGTGATTTCCAGATAGTACAATCCTGCAACCACCTTGTGCTTGTCTATGCTGGGTGTCAGAGGAGAATGGACATACACCCATGCCTGGTCCCACCCTCCCAGAAGGTACACTTCAGCTGAGAGGAAAACATAGAACTTCCGAGTTGTACAAAAATAACTATGGTTCCATTTGAGGCTGGGGCGGCGGCTTTCCTGGAGAAAAGTCAGGAAAGTGTTCAGTGATTAACTGTCCCAGGGTAGGGTTTTATCAAATGTATGGTTCCTGTGAAAGAAAGGACCCCAAAGGAAAGCTTCTGGGGACGTAGCCTTTCACTGGATCCTGGCATGCCCCCGCCGAAGAGTATTATCAGTAGAATTCCACTGCAGCATGCTTTGTTACAAACCGTAGACCTTAGGCGGTTCAGCACAGGGCCTGGGTGGGGCCAGCAATAGAAACAGAAAGAGGGAAGTGTCTGAAAGGAGGAGGACCAGAAGCAAGGACGTGGAGGATGCTGAGCAGAATGAGATGTCTCCTGGATGTCAAGGTGAGTCCTGAGGTAGTGTGACCTTGGGCCATAATGGAGGAATCCTTAGTGCTAGGGTCAGAATGATATTTAGTCTCAAAGGCAAGGGAATGCCATGCCCAGGCTTTCACTTAGGTGATCTTTTCATTAAGGCATATTTTGTTAAGGGCACAAATCCAGACAGCAAGACCGCTCAGTGGGTAAAGTCATCTGTGTGACAGGCTGGGTGACCCGAGATTAATCCCAGAGCCATGTGAGGTGAAAGGGGAAACCAACTCCACAAAGTCCAATAACCTCCACATCCACA
Source organism: Peromyscus californicus insignis (assembly GCF_007827085.1). Lineage (NCBI taxonomy): Eukaryota > Metazoa > Chordata > Mammalia > Rodentia > Cricetidae > Peromyscus > Peromyscus californicus. The sequence continues at coordinate 82,124,300 of NW_026294447.1, forward strand.
AACACACATGAACACACATGTAATGATGATGATGATATTGATAATAGTAATAATAATAATAATGATAATTTAATTAAAAAATTTTTTAAAGGTCACGAATAAATGAGTTTTCATTAAGTGTGGCTCTGTTACCTGTAACATACTTGCCTGCTAGGCTTCTCCCAGTGACCTCTAGGACTTACATTTACTTTCATTGCTGCGATTTACAAACCATGTTGCTCAAGTCTCCACACATACATATATCTTATTTGTTTTTCTTTCTCAAGACAAGGCTTCTTGTGTAGTCCTGGCTGTCCTAGAACTTCTGTAGATCTGCCTGCCTCTGTCTCCCAAGTGCTGCATAAGGGTTTGAGTCACCACGCCCATCTTAACACATGATGTCTTGACCCCTTTGCTGGTGCAGCCGTTACAATGATGCCACGTATTAACTTTGTTATTTTTGTTTTTGTTTTCTGAGATAGGCTTTCTCCGTGTATCCCTTGACTGTCCTGGATCTCGCTCTGTAGACCAGGCTGGCCTCAAACTCACAGAGATCCGCCTGCCTCCCTAGTGCTGGGATTAAAGGCGTGCGCCACCACTGCCCCAGCTCATGTATTAATTTTTTAAATGGGCTATTGAAGTGTTTATATATATAAAATAGGTTATATCTTATTATACATATCATGGAGTGGTAATCAAACCAGAGGCGAATCATCTATGTTCAGCCTTGCCTCTGAACTTAAAAAATATTATATTCTTGTTTATATGTGTTTGCATGTATGTGTGTATTCCACATGTGTATACACCACCTGCTTGTGGGGGCCTGCAGGGGCCAGAAGAAGACATTGGATAATCTGGAACTGGAGTTACAGGTGGGTATGAGCCACTGGGAGCCCAGCTTCAGTTCTCTGCAAGAGCAGTACATGTTCTTAACTTCTGAGCCATTTCTCCAGGTTCCTTAACATTGATCTTCAGTGGCTTTGCAGCTGTGTACAAGTCCTGCAGATTCTGGGAGTCTTGCTTTTCCTCTCCTCAAAATGAATGTAGTCGCCCAAGTGACTACCACACAGGCAAATGAGTAGACCTGTGGGTGGTGGCAGAAACCTGTTCCCGAAGCATCCATGTCCTTGCAACCCTGCCTTTCAGTTCCCATCCCAGCTGTGTCCAACAGCATGGAGCTGAGGAGTGCGTTCTGACCCACTGCCAAGCGGAAGATGCCATTTCCAGCTCATGGCTGCCTTCAAGTCCTGCCAAGAATTAGTGGGTTTGTGGTAGTCCCACTTTGTACCAACCCATATTCCAGAAAACTAATTCCTTTATTTAAACAACCTACACCTAACTGATATTTTGAATGCTTGTTTGTTTGTTTTGAGAGAAGATCTCTTTATGTCGCCCAAGTTGGCCTTGAGCTCAAAGCACTCTTCCTTTCTTGCCCCTTGAGTGATGGGATTACAGGCTTGAGCCATCACACCCTGCTCGTTCAGTATTTTGATTATTTTCTTAGTGCCCCTTGACTCTTTGGAAGTAGGAGTACTATTTACTTCCTAAGCACAAGAACTTTGGCATCGTATCCAGTTCTCAACTGTCCCCATCACGAGTGATGTCGTCTCTCTAAAACTCAGGTTTTTCAACTGCAAAAGTCAAGAAAAAATGTATTCCTGGTGGAGTTTTGAGAGGATTCGATGAATTATGTAAAGTAGTGCAGTGCCTGAGAGCATAAATGCTCCAAAGTGGCGACATATAGTCCTAATGACCTATGACATGCCATCCCGGAAAGGACAGCACAGACTGCTGATTCAGGCACGGCAGTCCCTTCTGTGACCCTCACGAGGCCCTAAACACCAAAGTCTCAGTACATACTTGTACACAGGCAGACTCTGGGGACCACAAAGATAGGACAATAGCGACCACGTGCAGCGGCCTGGAAGCTTGGAGAAACATCTCTGGCATCCAGGGATTTGCCAGCACCTCCTGCTGCTGGCTGCCACATTTGGAGCTGAAACATAAGCATTCTGGCTTACACCAGTCCCCTCTGGGTAGCAGGCTTGGGGGGACACTAGCCATTCTTCCTCCTTGTCACCAGCCTATGGAAGATGGGAAGGGGACTGAGTTCACAGGAGGGTTGCCATGGTGTTTTTGCCTGTGAGCTCTCCAAAGACGCTAGACTCTACCTGATGAACACCCAAGTGCTTCCCAGGGCTTTGAGCGTGGGTTTCTTTGCCAAGAAACTCTGGCTACTAAAGCTAGAAAGAATGTGTGGTGCCTCCCAGCCTCTCTCCATCTTGGCTTCGCTTCCACCGTTCCCGCTCCCAGGGGACATCACTGTCTCGATGTCGCACAAGGACAACACAGGGGCACAAGACCATCTGCTTTTGTCTCTTTTGCCTTCCTGATTCAAAAGCCAATGGGGAACCGGAAGGGGCCTTAGTGGCTTTGTGATGGCTCTCCGCCTACGGAGGAGCGAGACTCCAAGCCCCTGGAGTCCTGCCAAGACATCGAGGTAAGATTCATGAGAAGGAAGCGTGGTGGGTCCATGAGAAAGCCTCGACTCTGTGGGCTGTGACCTAGGCCTGTCCCAGAGGGAGAACCAGCGGAGTCAGGTGGGAACATCATGCCTGGGACTACAGAAATGGCCGAGGGTGCCAGGAGAATGGGGGACGGCCAGAAGCCCTCATGGCGGACAACAGGTGCAGGCAGGCGGAGAGGGTAAGTGCGGCCTACTCCTCTTTGTCGCCTCAGGTCAGAGGACCCACAGCACCGTGGGTCACATTTGTTCCATGAAGGGGAGGGGAGAAGAGGAGGAGGGTCAACACAGCCAGCTCACTCTGGCTCGACGAATCTCTGGGAGGGAGACATCTTTTCTGGCGATGATCTTAGTGGAGCCGCCTGACGGTGAACCTGAGCGTCATAAGTCACCAGGGCTCTTGCCAATGTCAGCTCTACCCAATGGCCCAGTGCAAAAAAAAAAAACAAAAAAAAACAAAAAAAAAAAAAAAAAAAAAAAACCCGAAAACCACGGTTGTTTGGCTGTCAGTGGGGACACACACCGCTCCAAGGGCTAGGGTTGTTGTCTGCCAGCCCATGGACACGGGCCCACGCTCTCTGAGGTGTGACGGGGGGGGGGGGGGGGGGGGGGGGGTGAAGAGCAGCAACAGATTGCTGTCTCTGGGATTTCTGCCCAGTGGCCTGGTACAGCTGGAATGACCTTGGCCAGGTCTTGGTGAGCTCTCAGTCAGGGGATGAATCTCATGATCAAACAGCTTGGGCTTGCTGGAAGATTTTTATCCGCTCCCCCCGCCGCCAGGTTGCAGAATCATCCAGGGTCACTGCGGTGCCCTTGCAGCTCTTGTTAAGTCCCCCGGGATCAGCTCCGAGTTCCAATTGTTCAGCCGGTGCTAAATTTGTTTAGCCTCCGTGGGCATACCTAAGAGTAAACGTATCAAAGCTGTTCCCTTCCCATCTGTCACAGAAGGGGAAGTGAACCCAGAAAAGGGACAGCAGATGTCCCTTTTTACCACGTTTCACATAGCTCACCTTTCACACCCTTGGCCGCCACGGACACCAGCCCTGCTCATGCACCTGCTCTGAACTAGACTTGTAGAAAACATTTACTGTGCAACCCCCCCCATCCCCCAATGCCCATACTCACCTGCAAACCTTCCATACCCAAATGGCAACACCTGCCATACCCAAATGCCCATACTCCTGCAAAGCCTTCTCTGAGATCTTGCCCATTTCAAACAGAACCCACAGAAGCCTGCATTTCTATCTCTGTGACCAAATACCATGACCAAGGCAACTTTAAAAGAAAGAGTTTAATTGGGCTTCTGGTGTCAGAAGGTGAAAGTCCGTAATGGTGGAGCAAAGACGTGGCGGCAGGAACTGTTAAGAGCTCACATCTTCATCCCCAAGTGGGAGATAGAGCTACCTAAAATGGTATAAATCTTTTGAAACCTCAAAGCCCACCTCCACTGACAGACTTCCTCCAGTAAGACCACCCCTCCTCATCCCCCTTCCCACCCCCAAACCCCCAGCAGCTGGAGACCCAGTCTTTAAACACATGGACCTATGGAGGGCATTCCCATTCACACCACCCCAGAGCTCTTCTCTCCATCTGCTGAATAAATGATAATTAAGCCCCTGGCCGAGTCAGATACTGTCAGCACGGAGGAAAAGGAGATGCCTCCCTTCTCTGCCTTGATGGGTCTAAGAAGATGCACGTGTTCAGTAAGTGCTTTGAAGGAGGTAAGCAAGAAGCTGGGAGCAAACGGCAAAGATTAAGGTGGAGACGCTACTGTAGGTGGGAAAGCAGTCATTTCAGAGGAAGTTAGCGGATGAAAGGAATAGAGGAGATTGAGTACTCGGGGAAGAGTGACTGAGTGGTCCAGGCAGAGGGTGTCCTGTGCTCGGAGAAATCAGTAGGCACGAGGCACAAATTCCACCTGTGACTGCAGGACAGACAACCTCAGGCTTTCATGGAAAACAGATTACTGGAAGGGGATGTATGGAAGCCCAAGCTCAGCCTGCTCTGAATACTTTATATATGTGTAGGTGTGTGATATTTCTATGTATGCAAGTGTATGTATATATTATGTATGTATGTGTTTTGTTGTACTGGGGATAGAGGTCTCGTGCATGTTAGGTAAGCACCCTGCCACTGAGCCTCATCCCCAGCAGATACTTTGATTTTTAAATCTCTTGGTAGGTATGCACTTGCATTCTTCATATTGGTACACTTCCTACCTTCCAAGCCGAGTGCGAAGCCTTCAAACACAGACTTCATTTTGCTCATTTGTATCTGTGGGCAAGAGGCCATTCCGTAGACCACGGATGGGTGGATGAGATGTATAGTTGATGCTCAACCTCCGAGCCCCAGTTGACTCCTTCTCACAGAGAAAGAGCATGGAGATCCAAGCAGCCAGAAGAACTGCCTTGACCTTCGTCCTGAGGTAACCTTGGCACCTGAGGTATGATGTTCACAGCCTGGAACCACTTCAGGCTCCCGGTGTCTTTCCAGATGCTGGAGGTGCCAAGGTATTCTGCAAGACGGAGCTCCTTTTATGGCCTCATCCGTGTCTCGGACACAAGCCTTAAGTGTGTCATAATCTCCTTACAATTGTTTACAAGTGGTTGCTCTATATACAATACTGGTTAAAACAAATCAAGTACTTACTCTAAACCATGGACAGAATGTGATCTGTGGCAACAAGCATCCCTCACGGGCATCTTTTTCTATTTCAGCTCAATTCCGGTTTCCGCATTAGGCACAGGGGGCCAGGAAGGACAGTCTAGCCCCTGGCTTCAGGGAGCTTATCCTTGGAAAAACAAACAAACTTGGAAACAAGTAAATGGTACAAAGTATTTTAATGGCTGTGGTGTAGCCATCAGTTCAGTCTGTACACCCAGTGACCAGTTTCTCCTGGAGAAGAAGAGGTGTGGAGACTAGCAAGCTGTCCGCTGGGGACGGAAAGAGGGCATCCGGCTTGTAGTTGAGGGAAAGGGCCCTTAAGAGCCTGTTGTTCTGGGGACGAACAGGCAATGAGGCTGGGAGTGCAGGTCACACCAGCTGTAAGGGTATTTGTCAAGGTTCACGAGCTGTCGGCTGGAACAGAAGGGAGCCGGATGGTGGCAGGGCTAGGGATGCTGGGTTCGGGAGCTTTGATCTGATTGCTGCCATAGACAGCCCCCGAAGCGTTGTAAGTAGGGTATGGGTGGTGACGGCAAGTTCACTCGGGGGACGGGTTGCTGGACAGGCGGGATGGAGACTGGAGGAGAGGAGTTCAGCCAGGAGGCCAAGAAGTCAGACCCGGCACAAGTGAGGCCCGTCACCTTGAAAGAGAACGAAGATTCTGTAGGTATAAGGAAGTTGGAGTCACCAGGTTGTGAAATGCTGACTGTGTGAGGGCCCTAGAAAAGGAAAAGCCTGTCTCAGGGTCGCCCTGGGAGGGAATGAGGAAGCCCCTTATGCCCTGCCAAGGGCGGCTCACAGGGTTGCTGTACAGAGCAGCCCCAGGCAGTGGCCATGTGCTGTTTGCTTGGTGAAGTGTGCAGATGGAGTTTGGATAGACAGTTGGGGTTTTCTCCACACACGTGCAAGGTCATGCACGGTGTGAGACACAGTAGGAGCCTGGATAAAAAGGTCTTCTCTTGTCTCCTACTATTGGAACCAGACCTGGAGGCAGTGTGCAGGGCGACCTTCTTTTCTAGACTAATTACAGAGTCACCTCACTCTGCTCCGTGCACATTGGTCTGACTCAGTCTCCATGCCCCTTATCATCTTGGTTAACCTCCTATGATTTGACACTGAATTTTGCCAGACTAGGAATCTGGGTACCTGCTGTGTATTCTCTACAATCAGGGAGGCTGGATTCAGTTATGAAGGCCTGGATGAGTTTTAGGGGTGATTCAGGGCTGAAGTTGGCAGGAGAAAGAGGCATGCCTGGGGAGAACACCCAAACTGTAATTCAGAGAAGCAGGGATGGGGGTGGAGACACTCAGTGCCTGTGTCTCCCAGCGGTCCCCCCAAAACAAAGGTGAGGTCCACTCGGCTTTCTATGCTGTTTTTCTAACCCAGCTTTCCCTACAGTCTTTCTCTGGTCTGCTTTATAAAAACCAGTAGGTCTCCCTCTCTCCCTCCTGCCCTCCCTCCGTCTCTATCATAACACAACGCCTTCTCCAGGAAGGAGAGCAGTAGCCATCTGGATATCTTCTCTGTGTCTGGCCACCTCATCAACTCATCATCCCTTTCATAATCTCATCTGAAAACATATCGTTTCTCATTTGCTTCTTAATTTCTCCCTCCTCCCACCGCCCCTCTCTCTTTCTCTAAGACTTTATTATGACGTTACGGAACACTGGGGGATAGATCGCCTAGAAAATATGCACCGTAAAGTAAATGCATATGGTCCCATCTCCTGGTTGTCCAGATCTAGTCCAGCTGCACAGCTTCACAGGTCCAGCTGTTTACTGTGCATAGCCCCACAGCCTAGTGATACGGCCCTGGCTTAAAAACCACCTTGTTACCTGCTAGGACTTCCATGTAGTTAACCTTAGATCACTATGACTCAGACAGCAGCAGGTCTGGTACGTGACCAAGCCCAGAGCCCTGACAAGGCAAGCTTGAGCCCTCCTCCAGTCCAAGAGGAGAGCGAATATGAATTCTAAGCAATTAGGAGCTTCCTGACATTGGTGTCCCTGTGGCGTTTCATAAACCCTGACAGCTCCTCACCATTGTTTTACGGGAAACCAGCACCCCATTGCCTTCCCTGGAAATAAACTCTTCCCCTGCTTTGAGTCTTGTCCCAGCATGAAGGAGGGGAATGAATGCATAGGACCAAAAATGCCAACGATGACCTGAAAGAAAAGGGTACACATGTCTGCATCCTTTCCAGGAGCCCTGTGCAGTTCTTTTTAATTAGCTTATGCTGTGTTCTTCTCGGGTGGGGGCAGCCCAGGATCACCTGTCAACAGCTCTATCTATAGCAGAACCGCCATCCCTCACCCCACCATCTCTGCTTGCAAAAGGCTTGCTGACCCCGAGGCTCAGCTGTGAGAATCAATCATCTCCTTCCAGAATTCATCATTCAGCAGCTCCAGGGCCTCAGCTATTTTTACCGCCCCGAGAAACCAGTGGCCAGGGACGTGCCCGGCTACCTTTAAGGCAGGGGGTATTGCCGTGGAGATGAGCGGTGGGATGTCAGGGCAGCTGAGCTTCTGCCTCAGAGTTAAATCCAAAGTTCCTGACCTGGAACAGAACCACATTTGATCTCCTTCCATTGTGCAGCCTGCCCCAGAGGCTCACACCAGGGAAACAGATGTCTCAGGGAGGGAATGAGGCCAGGGACATGGAGGAAGGACTAAGGGTGGGAAGGAGAGGGGAAACAGGGTGCATGTGGCCTGGGTTACGCCTCACCAGGGGGTGGGATCTAGATACTTGACCTCAATGACCTGCACAGATGTAGAAAAACAAAAACAAAAAAACCCTCACTCTCTGTTCCTGATGGTTGCCGATCTTTGCAGATGCTTCCTGTGCACCAGGCCTAAAGCTCGGACTAGGTCTCCAGAATCTTCCCTGGAGTTGTCCAGAGTCTAGAGGAGAGGGCAAATTGGGCAGGCACCACCAAACTCTGGCAGTCCCATTCACAGGCCCTTTGTTCACTGCGGGCCAGGAGCCGGCAGGGTGACACTAAAGCAGTTTATATTTGCAGAGGTCTATTTGATACCCTCCACAAGCTCCTTCAGCACAACCTCTGAGGTAAGGCCGTATTTTTAGTCTGTGTAAAAATAGCCCGGATGGCTGGTTGTGCACATGTGTGCTTTGCTCGCCAAATGCCCAGCGGAGGGAAGGGCGACAGAAGGCTGAGACGCCCTAAAGCGCTTCCATCTCAGAAAAGAGGGGCCTCGAGAAGCTGAAAGCAGACTCCTGTGTGGTAGTGGAGGGGGACAGGGAAGCAGGTGACCTTCAACTCCTCTAGACTCCAAGGTGGGACAGAGGAATGGCATTAGATGAGCTAGAAACCAGGGTCCTCCCCAGCCTGCAGCCTCTCACTCATCTGTGGGGGACTCGCTGAGGGCAGTTGTGAGAGAGAGGGGTCCCACTGAGGCACCCTGCAGACCGGAGAGAGACCTCTACTGTTCATTCCTAAGGGCGGGAGTTGAGAAGCGAGATTTGCCCAGTGAGCAACGGGTCTGGCGGCAGATGGTAGCAGCCCTGGAGATAAACTGAGGTGTTTATCAACTGCCCTGGGGCCCTGCAATCCACCAAGGCCCAGAGCTTCCTGGAAGCTTAGCTCAAGGTGGCTGTTACTGTGATCAGACACTTGGCTGCTTTGACAAGTCACATCCATGCCACATTAGCAGACCATGGAAAGTCACCGACACTCAGTCTGGGCAGCACACAATTGATGTGATTTTCTGAGGGGGAATATGGCGATTAGTATGGGCTTTTAAAAATATATGTTTGAAAGTTGTATGGTACATGCCTGTAACCCCAGCACGTGGGAATCAGGAGGATTCCAAGTTTGAGGCCAGTCTGGGGCTATCTGAGGCCCTTTCAAGAAAGAAAGCTACGAAGGAAGGAAGGAAGGAAGGAAGGAAGGAAGGAAGGAAGGAAGGAAGGAAGGAAAGAGGTACACCCTTGAGCTGATAAGTTCTGCTTTATAAGTTTCCCCAAAGTCAAGGCTGTCCAACAACAGTGGGATTACAGAACACACTCTGAGGCATGTACTTAATCAAATCCTGTGCTGTTAAACATCTAACGATATGGGAACGTGCTAACAATATAACGCTCAACTGGACAGGCAGGGTAAAAACTGTATATAGCACATGATCTAAAGGCTTTTATTATTGCAACAGTTACTACAGGGAAAAAGTGCTTGTTTAGACAAATTTGTTCATAAGCCGCTTGCTTGAGGGGAAGGGTGTGGACAGATGTGCAGAGCAAGAGAAGAGATGATTCGGGGTCACGGTGGAGGGTGAGGAGGAGGGGAGCAGGCAGTTTCGGGGTGTGAGCCCCAGTCCTCTCCAAGTGTAAGGCTGCTGCCCCGAGCTGGCTGACTCCAGGTATAAAGAAGCTTGGTATTCTAATTGAAGGCGCTGCCGCTGCTGTGAACTAAACCTCAGCTGCGTTCCTGCATAAAGTTGTCAATAAAGTCCGTCAAATCAGGAACTGTTTTACCCAAGTGAAGATTTAGGGTGGAAAACCAGAGAGAGAGACCTATAAGATCTTGAAGTGCAGAACTACACAATGGAGTTAGTCATGGACATCGATGCTCGCGGGCTGGGGAAATGATTAAGTTCGTAAAGTGTTTTGCCATGTGTATTAGTCAGGGTTCTGTAGAGCAACAGAACTTATAGAATGCATCCATAGAGAGAGAGAAAAGGGATTTATTAGAATGGCTTACAGGCTGTGGTCCAGCTAGTCCAACAATGGCATCTACCAACGGAAGGTCCAAGAATCCAGTGGTTGTTCAGTCCATGAGACTGGATGTCTCAGCTGATCTTCAGCATATGCTGGAATCCCAAAGAAGTAGGCTCTAATGCCATAGAAGGAATGGACTTGCCAGTGAGACCAAGAGCAAGTGGGAAAAGAGAGAGGCTTCCTTCTTCCAGTCTATATAGGCTGCCAGCAGAAGGTGTGGCCTTCCCACCTCAAAAGATCTGGATTAACAGGTGGGTCTTCCCACTTCAAATGATTTAATCAAGAAAAAAAAATCACTCACAGGCATACCCAGCTGCTTGGGTTTTAGTTAATTCAAGGTGTAGGCAAATTGACAGTCAAGAATAGCCATAATCAGGAGTATCTGAGTTTGAGGCCAGCCTGATCCATAGAGTGATTTCCAGGAAGAACTACACAGACAAGGCTCAGATGGAAGAGTGCTTGTCTACCATGCACAAGTCCTGGGTTTAAGTCCCCAGCAGCACATAAACCAGACATGGTGGTGCATGCTCATAATTGCACTGAAGAAATAATAGCAAGGGAATCAGAAGTTCAAGGTCAACCTCAACTACAAAGCAAGTCTGAGGTCAGCTTGGGATAGATGAGATTCCACTTCAAAAATTGTTTTTCGACTCTTCCGTAATAACTCTAGGTTTTACAACTTTGAGAAAAACACTGAGTGTAAACACTGCCATTCCATGTGGTGTGTAGAGTCTGCTCTGGCTTCTGGGTTGATGCCCAACTGTCACCACGGACATTGATTCTTCATATAACTGGGGTCAACTCTCACCACGGACACTGATTCTTCATATAACTGGGGTCAACTCTCACCACGGACACTGATTCTTCATATAACTGGGGTCAACTCTCACCACGGACACTGATTCTTCATATAACTGGGGTCAACTCTCACCACGGACACTGATTCTTCATATAACTGGGGTCAACTCTCACCACGGACACTGATTCTTCATATAACTGGGGTCAACTCTCACCACGGACACTGATTCTGTATATAACTGGGGTCAACTCTCACCACGGACACTGATTCTTCATATAACTGGGGTCAACTCTCACCACGGACACTGATTCTTCATATAACTGGGGTCAACTCTCACCACGGACACTGGTTCTTCATATAACTGGGGTCAACTCTGGGTCCCTGGGGCCCTGCCCACTCACCAACACACAGAGATCCCATGGCATACCCAGGCGCTCAAAGACACATTCCAATGTGGTCAACAGCCCAGATCTCACTGCTGATCACAGCATCAGGCCCAGGAACCCTCAAAGTGTCCACTTGCAACATGAGGTGCCACCGAAGTTGTGAGGTGGCGATCTGTGTTTAGAATCTCACGCTTGGAGCGTTGCTTCCACGGCTGGGGATGTGAAAAGGCTTTCTTTCCTCAGCACCAATCCTTGAGCCATTTCAGGAAACAGAAGGAGTTGAGAGAGATTATTGCAGAGGGTAGAGAGACAAATCACACCAAGATTGTTTGATAAAGCCTCAAGGAATCACATTTTTATAGTTATCTAAAATTAATTATACACAATACATGTAAATGTGTGTATATGTATATATATACACACACATATATACATACAAATATGTGTGTATACAGATGCACACACTCACACATCATGAAGTTAAGCCACTTGGGCTGACAATGCTCCCCGCAAGAAACAGTCTAAGAGTGCCAGGCACAAGAAACCTCCTTTCTAATGGTTGGTCAGGGTAGCCCAAGTGACCCCCAGAACCATAGAGATCATCAATGTAGCCCTTGGTTGCTTCTCAGGGGTCGAGTGTAGGTCCCTATTGAAAAGGCCCTTAGCCTTTTCAATCTAATCTGGCATGACTCTTAAAACAGAAAGAGGGAAGCTTAGTCACACTCAGAAGCTGAAGACACCACTTAGGATACAAGAGGGTAACCTGAACTGGATCTGACCTGAAAGCCTGTTTCCTATGGTCTATCTTTCATGGTCCCAGAATATACTATGAATATACCCAAGGAAGAGAAGTCCCACCCAGCTGCAACACTCATAAACCACCATGGTGACCAGTGTGGCAGGGTGTCTTTAAAGGTGAATTGGTGGTAGCCAACAGCTGTCTAATTGGACCTCAGGCCCACTCCACAGGAGTGAAATCATGTCTGTTACTTGAACCCTAGTCACCTTCCCAGAGCTGGTGAGGTCATGGACCTCGGAAAAGAATCCACTCCCCCACCACTTTGCTAAGCCAGGACGATTCTTTACTACATTCTAAATCTTATCCTCATACCCACAGATAAGTGTAACTACCACCCCTCACCAAAGAAGCCGCTCTTTGTAACTAATGGACACAGAGACCAATGGGTTGTGGGAAGGAAAGGGAGGGGGTAAAGTGATACACTTCTGTTTCTATGAAAAACATATTAAAAATTATAAACATATACACACAGTTTTATAGTGTAATAGTTTTCTATGTATAATAATCTCCTGTCTATGCATGTATTCTATAGTTATTTAATATACTTGTATTATATTTCATAATCTAAAACAATTTTTTTTTCAACATTTTGATCGTAATTGGTTCTTAGGTTTCTACTCCTTTACATTTGGTAGTGTCCAGTAATGAGACGTTATGAAATCAAACACTGCTCCATAATCCAGGCTCAGCAAGACAAACACCACATGTTTTCTGGCATACTGTAGGGTCTAGGTTTTTATAGATGTGCATACATGTGAGTGTGGGTATAGGCTGTGAAACTAGACCGGGACTGTGGGAGAGAGAGAAGTTTTTAAGTGAGGGAAGAGGGCCATAGAACACCAGAACCATGAAAGTGAAAAGGGTTCGAGGGGAAGAGAGAGAGGCTGAGCAATGAAACGAAAGATGAAGTATTATAAAAATGCCATCATGAAACTCATTTCTTTGTATGTTAATTGAAAACACTTTTTAAAGAGTGGACATTGTTTACATGCAAGAGATTAACAGTTTATATTTCGTAACCCCTTCTCAGCTCCTCCACTGGCTTTGGACCATAACTCCACAGCGTGTTCACTCTTTTGTTTAATGAGCACACAGTTGTAGGCAAACAGGAAGAACAAGTCCAGCGTTGAGTGGCACAGTGTTGAATATTATTAATGCTATAATTAACATGAATTTATTGTATTTTCAAAATAACTAGAAGAGATGATTTTGGATATTCGTACCACAAAAAAAAATGAGAAATATTTGGCATGTTAGATATACTTATTATAATGATTTGGTTGTTATTCATTGTATATATGTATTGAATTATCACTCCATATAATGTATAATAATTATGTGTCAAACTAGAATTAAAGCAGTTATTTCTTCCTGGGAGACAACAGTCTAGGATTCTATTTTAAACTGGATTCTTCTTGCTTGGAAGGGACACTGAAGCATAGCAGAGCTCATAGCTGTAGAAAACTCTATTTTAATCAACAATCTTTTTGTTTTTCCAGCCCTTAGATGCTCTCTCCCACCCAAGAACCTCGATCCCGCCCAGGATCCAGAGTCCTGGACCGGGAAGACAGAGATGTGAGTCAGTCAGCCTTGTCCTCAGATGCCTATGTCTTCTCCCTGGGGGTGTCGGGTGAGATTTGAGCACGGAGTCAGAAAAAAGAAGCCTACAGAGTAAGGGAGGTTGAAGGGAGACCAAGCCACATCACCAGGGAGGCCTGGGTAGAGAAGAAAGCTAAGATGAAGGATGACAGCGGGAAAGAACAGTTTTTCTCAGAGAACCTCCTACCACAGCCAAGGACACCACCCCAAGGAACCTCCTACCACAGCCAAGGGCACCACCCCAAGGAACCTCCCACCACAGCCAAGGACATCACCCCAAGGAACCTCCTACCACAGCCAAGGACATCACCCCAAGGAACCTCCTACCACAGCCAAGGACATCACCCCCAAGGAATCAGCTACTTCAGCCTTTGGACAATTGAAACTGATTCTCAGGGTGCAAGGATCCAGTTCCATCAAACAGGACCGCCATAAGTGCTCCATCCCCAGTTGCCTGGCAGACTTCAACTTTCTTCTCTTCCCATAATCCAGTTTGTATGTGTGTAGCTGAAAGTTTTCCCGTGCCCACCCTGCTCCCATGTCCTCGCAGTCCCGCAGCCGCTCAGACACAAGTAAACACACAGAAGCTTATACTAACTATAACTGCTTGGCCATTAGTTCAGGCTTAATATTGACTAGCTCTTACACTTAAACTCAGCCCATTTCTGCTAATCTATGTGTCGCCAGGTTTTCCGTGGCTTTACCTGTGTGTCATTACATGCTGCTCCCTAGATGGCAGGCTGTCGTCTCCTGACTCAGCCTTCCTCTTCCCAGAATTCTCCTTGTCTGTTTATCCCGCCTATACTTCCTGCCTGGCTACTGGCCAGTCAGCATCTTGTTAAATCAGTGTACTGGTGTCCATCGTGGTGGCAAAAGTTTCCACCTAAAAACTGAGAAAAGAGTCTAAAACAGAGCTAAAAACAGTTCCTAATTGTCTCTCTCAAATGAGCGGCAGCTGCCGGTTTGAGCTACTGGTGGGTTCCTAGCGTGTGCGCTCGACCTGCAGTATGGCGGGAATGAGGCCTCTGCAAGTGGCACATTAAGTTGCATTGTGGATTTAGCCTTTGCTAGTACAAAACAAAAAAAGAGGTTTTGGGGCTACACGCTGCTTGGATAAAAGCATAGACCCACTATAGCTCCCAGAGCTGGTGGTAAAATACCACGCCATGTTGGGAAGCTGAGGTGGGTGGAGCCAGCAGCCACAGCTGCTGCAGCTTAAAGCGATAGATTCACAATAAGACAGATTCAGATGTAATAGTTTAAAATGTGTGTAAAATATACGTAGGCTTGAAAGAGACAAAAAAGGTAATATATACAGTATAAAAACAAATACATAGTTTTAAAAAATAAAGTCTTTAAAGAGACAGTAAAATTAATATAAAAAATAAGCCATGTAAAGATGAATATTACACAGAGAATCTGGATTGTGTTGTCTTTGAGATTTTTAACTACAAAAAGACATTTGATTGTAAAAGCTGTTCAGTTATGCCAAAATGTATATTTTAAAGGTACCTTGACTTCAAAATTTGGATATAAGGATATGTTGCTTTAAAAAGGAGATTCTGCTTTTGTTCCCACAGAAAGCCAGAGGCTATGGATTTGTTCCAGATTAAGATACATCAGGTTTGACCAGCCAAGACCCCCTGAAAGGTGACACCAAGGCCCAGATGATCCAACATCCAAAATGGTTTCAAGGCAACTGGCTCAGACGATACAGCCTCACGGACTACTCCATGATCCTAAAATTTTCTTTGTGTCCCCATAAGATACAGCGTTCCCCTCCAGCAGGAAGTAGTAAGAGAAGCTACGCCCAAATTCCCAAATATACCAAACTGACTTTGGAGATGTGTAAAGGTTAAAACCTTCCTTTTTAAGAAAAAAAAAAGGGGAAGTGCTGTGGGATGGTCTGTATGGCAAATGTGTTGCTGATTAGTCAATAAATAAATCACTGATTGGCCATTGGCCTGGCAGGAAGTATAGGCAGGACAAGGAGGAGAATAGAGCTGGGAAGTGGAAGGCTGAGTCAGAGAGACACTGCCAGCCGCTATGATGAGAAACAGGATGTAAAGATGCCGGTAAGCCACGAGCCATGTGGCAAGGTATAGATTAATGGAAATGGATTAATTTAAGCTGTAAGAACAGTTAGCAAGAAGCCTGCCACGGCCATACAATTTGTAACCAAAATAAGTCTCTGTGTTTACTTGGTCAGGTTTGAGCGGCTTGGGACTGGCGGGTGAGAGAGATTTGTCCTGACGGTGGGCCAGGCAGGAAAACTCTAGCTACAGTGTACAAAAGCATTATTCCACAGCATATGTGCTTTAAAAAAAAAAAACAAAAAGCCTGCACCACTAAGAAAAGTTTTGGTGAAGGTCCTCAGTCTTTATTAACTGCAAAACCAACAAGCCTCCTGGAGAAAGACTCCTCCCTGCCTTCTGTGTTCAAATGCCAGGACTGATCAAAACACCTGCTTCGTTTGTTTGCTGTTTTCTTTTTCATATGCAATTTTAGAGTCAAAGCGCCAGGCCTCTATATTTTCACAGCTGGGATGCCAAGGCCCAGGGAAATTAAAAGCATGCTTGAGGATGCACAGATGAGATGCGCAGAGCCAGGCCTGGTTCCAGAGTCTAGAGTCATCTTTCTCAAGGGAGGATGGGCAACTTGGGTAGCAACATCCAGTATCATTGGAGAAGGGAAAGGAGGTGGCATAGGTAGATGTAGGGGGGGAGGAGCGGTGTCTGGAGGAAATGGTGGGAATGAGGCTGCCAGGAGCAACCACAAAGTCGTGTGCTCAGTCAGCTCGGAAATGACATTCACCCTCCACAACCCTGTCCCTGTGCCAAGGGGTGAGGGGTCACCAGGGAGCCAGAGGCCACTCAGCCCTGTCCACATAGGAAGGTGAGTGAGAGAGAGGACAAGGTGGGTAGAGAAAGCAGAAGCAGAAGTCTGGCTGGAGGTGGGGGCGGGGCACATGCCGCCTGAGCAACGGTTGGGCTCACCTGGGGAAGCCCACACTTCCTGGGGCTGGAGCACTTGAGAACAGTGATGACTGAGGGATGCTGAGTCCGTTTTCCTGAAGATGGGCTGCTGTTGCTGCTGATGGTGGTCATCAGGCAGGAGTTTACATGTGACTTGCACAAGAGCCAAGCTTCTTTCCCCAAGTCAGAAAATAGCCCTCAGGGCAACATCCAGTTGGGTTTGTTCTATGGATGTGTCATGGTTGTGAAGAGACACCTTGACCAAGGCAGTTCTTATTAAAGAAAGCATCTAATTGCAGCTTAAAGATTTAGTCCATTTTCTTTTTCCTTTTGGTTTTTTTCAAGACGGTTTCTCTTTGTAGGCCTGGCTGTCCTGGAACTCGCTCTGTAGACCAGACTGGCTTCAAACTCAGAACTCAGCCTGCTTCTGCCTCCCCAGTACTGGGATTAAAGGCATGCGCCACCAATACCCGGGCAATTTAGTCCATTATCGTCATGGTGGGAAGCATGGCAGCTTGCAGGCAGACATGGTGCTGGAGGAGAAGCTGGGAGTGAGTTCCATATCCGGATTGGCAGGCAGCACAAAGAGAGACCCTGGGCTTGGAATGGGCTTTGTGAAACCTCAAAGCCCATCACTAGTGACACGCTTCTTCCAACAGGGCCACACTTCCAGATGACTAAGCATTCAGATATATGAGCCCATGGGGGCCATTCTTATTCAAACCACCACAAGCTGTATCCATAGTAGGAACTCTATACAATAAACACCGTGAGGAGAGCCGCATTACTCCTTTGACAATGATAAGACTTCTCAATGCAAGCTCTACTGATTCTTTGTCATAAACACTCTTGTCTCCAAAACAGCTCAACTGCATTCACGTAGCACCCCATTTCCATTCCCCACAACTCTCTACTCCTCCCACATCTCGGGAGTTCTTCCTTGCTATAACAGACAGAAACAATCAAACAGTGTTTCTCAAATTAGGGATCACTGTGGCTTTTGTTCTGTTCCCTTGTATGTAGCTGAGTTATCTGTCTCTCTGAAATGTCTTTAAGAGTTTGGTGTCCCTGCTGTCCATACCGATTACATTCAACAAGGAGTGGAGTAGTCACTAGCTCTGGAACACTCTGTGAACCTGGCCTCGTCTTTCCTGTACACAAATGGAAAGGGCTAGATGAAACCAGGGCTGACAGAAAGGCGCTGGCCGAGCCCCAAAGAAAATAAAAGGGTTCGACCCCAAGGAGGCAGACAGTCCTGATTCCCGGGCACAAGAGGTAAATGCCGAATGGAAACCCAACTGTTGCAGAGAGCGATTGCTCAGATGGAGCAAATGTGCTGTGAAATCAGCCCTTGGAAAATCATCTGGAGTTCATCTCAGCGAAATCCAAAAACAATAACCGCCTCCCCCTGGCTGCTTCGGAGGGGCCTCAGGAGCTCCCCTCAGCAGAAGCCGCAGAGGCCCCGGGTCACCCAACTCTGCCCTTGTTTATTTACAGATCTGCCTCTCTTTCCCACCTTAGGTCATCCTTCAGCTCTGCCCTCTCCAACCCCTGGGGAGCCCTGGGCATTCATAAGGCCTCTCACATGACAGACAGCTGGAGACGCAAATAAAAGGAGAGACAGTGAACTCCAGGGCTACCTGGCTCCTGGTGCAAACTGGAGCCCTGCACAGCTGGAGGGGGCTCACACAGCTGGAAACTGGGTAAAGGGATCCTTGAGCATTTCCCCAGAGAGCTCCTGCTGTGTGGAGCGCTGAGTTGACCTAAGGTTTTACTCTGAGATACTGCACCAAGGTCAGTGGGCGACACCCTGGAAGATAGAAGGAGCCTTGGTGTGGGGTTTTGACCGCTACGGCGCACATCCTAAGCCATTGGGAAAAGAGTCAGCTCTCTGGTCCCTAGGGCAGATTCCATTCCTACAAAGTGGCCTGTGCTCCTCCTTTACATTCCCAGGGAAAGGTCACGGCCCCACCAGTCAAGAAGCCTCGCAGTCTCCCACACCACCCACTTATTAGAAAGGCTCCTGCAACTGATGCTGGTTGGAGACCAGGGTGTCCCGGGGATTAGTTGCCATGGGAAGAATAGGTAGGGTGCACGTACCTGCACACACAGCACGGACACCTGCACAAACACACACACACACACACACACACACACACACACACACACACACACACACACGGACACACAAAAGGGTCTGTGGATGTAGCTCACTCGGTGCTTGCCTTGGATGCACAATAAGCAAAATGAAGAGCTTCCTGAAGGGGGCTGGAGAGATGGCTCGGAGGTTGGGAGCACTGGCTGCTCATCCAGAGGACCCAGGTTCAATTCCCAGCACCCACATGGCTGCTCACAACTGTCTGTAACTCAAATTCCAGGGGATCTGACACTTCCACACCAATGCACATAAAATAAACTTTATATATATTTTAAAAGAGCTTCCTGAGGACTGATGATTCCTATCCCAAGCTTCCCATCTTCCCTGGACAACCTCCCAGAACCCTGAGCCATCCTACCCTGGCTCTGCATTAAAATCTCAGATGGCCTGCTAGCACTGAAGGGGACAAGCTGGACAGAGTCGTTGTGAGGATGTTTGTAAGTTTCTCAGCAGACGAAACTGACATGTCAAATTTTCCAAGTCAAGTTCCAAAGCATTGTGCTAATGGATCTTCCAGAAGTCCATCTCTCAACAACCTGAAGGGAAGATTTGGTTCCCAGCCTTTGCCACAAGACACAGGCTGACGTCTCCGTGGGTAGCACATGCCCACCGACTGACACTCACTTGCACAGTCCCAACATCCTGGCTGCTTTCCAACACTTTGTCTCCCATTCATGAAAGCAAATTGGAATAAAAGTGATCGGGGGACACTATTATGGGGTGATCTAGAATCAAGTCTCGTTTCCTTTTCAATTGGTGTAAGAATCACTCACTGATTTTGATTCTTTGCTGTGAGGTAGATAACTGCTATCCCTGTGTAGTCTTGGTGGGCTCATGATAAGAAAGAAACCTGGAACCAGGTGGTTGGTGGCATACACCATTGATCCCACAAGGCAGAGGCAGGCAGATCTCTGAGTTTGAGGGCAGCCTGGTCTACAGAGTGAGTTTCAGGACAGCCAGGGCTACCCAGAGAAAACTTGTCTTGAAAAGCAAGAACAGAGAGAGAGAGAGAGACAGACAGACAGACAGACAGACACTGGGAACCAGCATAGAACTTCCTGAGGGTTTCTGTTTGATCCCTGAACACAGAATGACTGCCCGGCTCTCAGGGTCTTAGGTGTATATGTGTGGCAGGGAGGAAAAGGAGACAGATGGATGATGTGCTGTTATTATTCAGGCCGCATCCACAGGCTTTCAGAGGCTGGTGTCGCCCACTAATTTACAGGAGCAGCTTTCCTCACCTTTGATTGATGTAGACCAGAAAATTCCATATCTGGTGGAGTTTGGGGTAACCGATGTAGAATTGCATTTTCAAGACTGCTGTGCTGTGCTGGATATGATGGTGCCTTAGACTGACGGAGACAGGAGGATTGACAGTTTGAGTCCAACATAGCTGCATAACAAGACAGTGTCTCCAAAAAAAAAAAAAAAAAAAAAAGGATCTAAACAAAGCATGAGACCCAGTCAAGAGAGATGCACAGCATGGCATGAATACGCGAGAACATGGATGAGGTCTGTGGGGGGTCATTCTGGTTACTCCTGAAGTTGAGGCACAGTGTCCTAAGTTCAAGGCCAGCCTGGACCATTCAGCAAGATCCTGTCTCACACCAAAAGGCAGTGTTGGGGTTGTACTGGGGACACTGCTTCGTGATGAGATATTTGTTTGTCTGCTGGGATGCTTGTGTCTAACCCACAATACAGGGAGGGAGAGGAGAGTATGGTGCCGGTGCCACAATCCCGATTCTCTGGGAGCAGAGACAGGAGACTCACTGGAAGTTCTAGGCCAGCCTGGTCTACAGAGCGATGACGGGGACCATAAGCCTAAGCGACCCTTGACACACATGCCGCCATATTTGGGCTTCTCTCCTCTTTTCTTAGATCTAGGCCTTGCTTAAGTCTCCACAGCACCAGAACCTCTTCTCACAGATACCAGAACCTCTTCTCAGAAATCAGGTGAATGAGCTGCAGTTAAGCAATTAGGCAGTTAGACAAGGGTAGATAAATAACCCCCAGAGCAACATTCTCTGCTGGCCGAACAGCCCATAGTTAAGTCCCTTCCTGCTTGCAACCCCCATTACTAAGTCCCTTCCTGCTTGCAACCCCCATAATTAAGTTCCTTCCTGCTTGCAACCCCCTTTGCCTACCTATATATGCCTTAAGAGAAAAAATAAAATTTTGGAGCTTGATCAGACATCCTGTCTTGCTCTCATTCTTTGTGTGTCTTGTCCCTCTCATTCACCGGCCCTCCCTTTAGGACCCCCGTTGAGGACCCCGCTGGCCGGCGCAGAGCAAGTTTCAGGCTATCTAGAGCTATATAATGAGGTTCTCAAAAGGTTGGGGTCAGGAGATGGGGGGCTAGCTCAGTCGATAAAGTTCGTGTCACACGAACATGAAGACCCGAGTTTGATCCCCAAAATCCACATAAAAATGGCAGGTGTGATGGTGTGTGCTTGTAAACCTGATGCTGGGGAGACGGAGACAGGCAGACAGGTCTGGGGCTCATTGGCAGGCCAGTCTTGCCTACTTATTGTCAAGTCAGTGAGAGACCTTTTCTTAAAAACAAGGTGGATGACACCTGAGAAATTACATCAGAGGATGGACTTTCACATGCCTGTGCACAGAGTTGCATGCATACAGGAACGTACATGTACGCACTCGTGCACCTTGAGCGTGTGCGCGCGCGTGCACACACACACACACACACACACACACACACACACACACACACACACACACGAGGGCCTGTAGGTGAAATTCAGTTGGTACTTGCCTAGCATGCACAAAATTCTGGCTTCAGTCCCAGCCCATAAAAACTGGGCATGGTAGTACATGCCTGTAATCCTACACTAGGAAGGTAGAAGCAAGAGGGTCAGAAGTTCAGGGCCACTCTCATCCACACAGTACATCCAAGGCCAGCCTGGGAAACAAGAGATCCTGGAGGTGGGGGTGGGGCCTTGGGAAGGAGCTGGAAAAGACCAACACAAGAGCAAACAACGTGGGAGAAAAAACATTGGTGTGAGTCCCAGAAAAGGGGGCGGGAGCGTTGTTTGTTGGCTTGATTTTGTGTCTAGATTCCAGAACTTGCTTCCTAGGTCCCACACTTTGGGCCTCCAAAAAGCTCTTTCCCTCCTGCATGTTTCAGTACCCAACTCTGCAGTGTTAACAGCTGGCGACCCCTGCTTTGACCATCCCAACCCATCCCGCCACTCAAAGGTCGGAGACCCTGGGTCAACCCTCCTTAGAACGGTAACCACCCTTACCCTCAGAGGCTGCCACCCTCCCAGGCTGGCCCAGGCCTCCTCTTTCAAGCTCACTGAGTATTTAGAAGTGACTGAAAACAGGCAAGAGACACCAGGATTCAAATCCGGGTTTCCTCATCATGTATTCCCAATCGGCCGTGTGTGAACGGGACAAATACTGTCCCCACCCTTGGGGAGGGACTTTTTTGATAGAGATAGAGGAAACGGACTCAAAACAGGGAATGTCATCTCTAGGATGGCAAGGATTTTTGTCTATTTGGACTTTCCATCGCTTGAAAAGGTGCTCAATAGAGGAACGTACTTTAAAAAGGAAGTGTCTGCGTGCTAAGTGTTAGGGCATGGAATGAAGTGTGCTGAGATGGAGGCCAGGGGCTCTACCTGTACAGCAGAGCTGCTCTGAGCGAGGACCTCGGCAGCCCACTTTCTGGTTTCTGTTCACATGGCTGTGATTCAATGTCTGGGAGGAGTGGGTTACAAAAGGAAGGATTCATTTTGACCTGCGGTTCAGAGGATAAGGTCCTTCACAGTGGGGAAGGCATGGGGTGGGGGTGGGGGGCCCCCCCCCGCAGCTCTGCTCAAAGGACCAGGAAGCCAGGGAACCAAAGCAAATGGGGCAGAAAATGGGGCTAGATCATAACCCTCCAGGGACCACCCCAGTTATGGAGCGCTACCAGTCATGTCCCACAGCTTCCCAGAACAGTGCCATCAGCCAGGGAGCGAGTGTACAAGCACCTGAGCCCACGAGGGACATCTCAAATCTAAGCCACAACAGCACTGTTGTGTGGTTGAAGTTCTAGTTCCACTGCCCAAGCAAAGTGACACAGATGGAGTAGCTTAAACCACAGGAAGGAATTGTCACAAAGTCGAGAGGCTGGAAGGACATGATCAAGATGTCTGCCGGAGGATTCCTTCTGAGTTTATAAGAACCTCTGTCAATTTGTAGAGGGCAATCTCCTCCCATAACCTCTTCTTTTTATGTGTGTGTGTGTGCCTGTGTGTGTGTGTGTGTGTGTGTGTGTGTGTGTGTGTATTATGTGTGCACCCTTGTAAGCTTGTCCATGCATGTGCAAAGGCTAGAGGTCAATGTTGGATTTTCTCCACCACTGACCCACCCTATTTTTGGAGATAGCCTCCTACTCTGCTGACAGTATGCTACCCCCCACCCTAGCACTGGAGTTACAGATGGGCACTCCTACACCCAGTTTTTTACACAAGTGCTGTGGATCTGAACTCAGGACCTTGTATATATATAAGGACACCAATCATACTGGATAAGAGCCATTCAAAACACTTCATTTAACCTAATTACCTCAGGGAATGTTCTGGCTCCAAATAACGTCATCGTCTGAGGTATTAGAGATTTCAGCCTTTGAGCTTGGAGACGGCCAGCATTCAACCTATAATAGTAGTTAATAAATATGAGCTGTGGTTAATGATAACATCAGTAACAAGGAGAAGTAGAAACAAAAATCAAAGTTATTAACAGCAAAGAAAATAGCTTTCTCCAGCTAGCTCAGAATCTTCTAGTAGCTCTGTGTCACCCATGATATAAAGGCCAAACCCTTTAAGCTGCCAGTAAAGACCCCTTGTCCCCCAGTGTACCTTCACCTTGTGTCCCAGCCCTCTGTCTCCATTCCAGACCACACGGCCACACTCACTCCATCTCTTCTTGGCTTCTTAGCTGGGAGTGTGCTCCCCACAGGGAGGGCCTTTCCTTCCTCTCCTCTGCTTATTCAACTTCAACTCCTCAGGAATCCAGGTCTGCCTTTGTCCCTCTGGGGAGTATTTCTTGGGCATGGTTCACAGTCAGTGTCCCAACACACTCAAGAGACCGCTAAAGAATACAGAGCTTGTTGCCAGAGAAGTGGGGAGGGCCCAGGAGTCAAGGAAGAAGCTATGGCCACCAGTTTCCTACAGGAGCTGTCCCATGCTGTAGAGGAGCAGGCCAAAATCAAAATCATGGCAAGACAGGAGAAGGGGGAAGGGGAATGTGGTTTGAACAAGATGTCTTCCATAATCCAGGCATTTAAATACTTGGTCCTCAGTTGTTGGCTGTTTGGGGTAGGCTCATGAGGTGTGGCCTTGCTGGAAGAAGTTTATCACTGGGCTTTGGGGTTTCGAAAGGCACTTCAAGTTCACTTTCTCTGCTTCCTGTTGTGGTTCAAGATGACGGTCCTCAGCTCTCCGCTTCCAGCCTCAGTCACCAGGCCTGCCTGCTGCTACACTTGACTGTTCTCATCCCTCTGCAACCCGAAGCCCAATAGACCGCTTCCTTCTCTGAGCTACCTTGGCCGTGGTGTGTTATCCCAGCACTAGGAAAGAAACCGCGGTAGAAGTCCCGCTTCGTTTCTCTTCTGTCCTGCTGTCTCCTTCCACGGACACCAGTCCTGTGGGGACTCAGCAAAGAGCACGCAGACCAAGGTGAATATGGGACAAGCAAAATAACCAATGTACACCACCTCTAGCTCAACTCTTTCTGAACCCAGCTGCTGCTGAATCCAATCTGGACCACTTCTGTGACCTGTGGCCACTGAGAGCCATCTTGGCTGATGATCCTCCTTATCAGTGTGTGGCTGGAGCTATGGCTGTCACAACAACAAAGATGGACGAATGAGTGACCTGAGTTTGCTGGTCAGTAATCTCCCGGTGCCTAGATCCCCTCCGTACCGAGAACAGAGCTTTGCTGGTAGTATGTGCTTAACGAATCAGAGCTGAATACAGCCTGGGGTTTCAGAGAAGTGTGGGTGGGATCCGCGCAAATACTTATTGAAAAATCGCCAACTCTGGAAGAACCATTGTCAGGCCCATTTCCTGCTGTGCGTGGAGCCAGGAGACACTGGGGGCTTGGCAGCCTGACAGCTGAGGAGCGGCCAGGGAATTGAGCTGGAGACAGAGAAAATGAGTCCTGCGGGTCTGGCCCGGCACCATCAAAAGCAGACACTGGCAGAGCCTCTCATCCCAGATGCAAGGGCCAAGGTGGGAGGGTGCTGGCCCGGCTTGCACAGGTCCCCTGGGAGCCAGAGCATTTGGAATGCAGAGAGGAGGCAGCATCTTGAAGAGACTGATGGTTCTGTCCGAGACCAGACATCGCTAGAGGATCACAGTCATAGTCACCTAAGGGACGTTACAGATGTGTCTGTTGTGACACCTGCCGTATTGAGTCTCTGGTAGAGACTATTTGCCATTGACTTAGGCTAAAACGGCTGAATGGACCAAAAGTGGGCACTTGCCCACAGTCTAAGCCTTGATGTGTGCTGGATAGTGCAATCGCCATTCTAACATTCTTTCTGTTATGGACCTTCATGGCCATTTCATCCCCCTTTTGAATTTAGGAGTGTGTGTTTGATTCCATTCTGGCCAATGGAAATAAGTCTGATAGAACTTCTAGGAAAAGAGGATGACAGAACCTCTTCTGTCTTTAAATGAGGTGTCTCCACGTGATGTCTACTATGGCTGCCATCTTACTACCAAAAGATGGAACAAGGGCTAGGGAGCATAAACCAGAGGGGCGGAAAGAATCTCAGCCCTGAAAACAACCAGCCCTCAAACCTCGTGACCCGGATAGTCCCCTTTTGTGACTAACGATGCTCATGTCACCGAGGCTCCAAGAACACTGCTTGATGTAGCAGCGAAGACGATTTCCTAAGTCAGGTAGACCCTGTCCCTACAGGGATCTGCTCAGGAAAGGTAGTCCACAGCAGCTTGGTAGAGAGCTTCAACTATTACATAAACATTGGTATTTTAATATAATATTTCTATTAACTCTTTGATAATTTCATACAATGTATTTTTGATAAAACATTTAATAGTTGTGAATCTGTTTCAACGTTTGTGACTTTTTAAAGCAGTTGTCGGTTTTAAAAAGTGTAAAATAAATGGAGCACCAAGCCTGTGAAATAGTCCCTTCTACCATTTGCTCATTTAAGGAAAAATGTGAATGAGTTTTAAGATTATATTTTTAAGATTTCTCCTTTCTTTCTTTCTTTCTTTCTTGATTTTTCAAGACAGGGTTTCTCTGTGTAGCCCTGGCTGTCCTTGAACTCACTCTGTAGATTAAGACTGGCCTCAAACTCACAGAGATCCACCTGTTTCTGCCTCCCAAGTGCTGAGATTAAAGGCATGTGCCACTACCTCCAGGCTAGATTTATTTTTCTGTGTGTGTGTGTGTGTGTGTGTGTGTGTGTGTGTGTGTGTGTGTGTGTATGTATGTGTGTGTGTGTCTGTGCATATGCATACAGGTGCCCTAAGAGGCCAGAAGAGGGCGTCAGAGCCCCTGGAGCTGGAGTTACAGGTGGTTGTCACTATGAACTGAACTCTGGTCCTCTGTAAGAGCAGCCTTGGAGAGATGTTTTTTGTTTGTTTGTCTTTGTTTTTGTTTTTTCATTTTTTTTTTTTTTGAGACAGGATTTCTCTGTGTAGTTTTGGTGCCTGTCCTAAATCTCACTCTGTAGACCAACCTGGCCTTGAACTCACAGAGATCCGCCTGGTTCTGTCTCCTGAGTGCTGGGATTAAAGGCATGCGCTGCCGTCCCCACCGTCCGCCGCCGCCGCCGCCGCCGCCGCCGCCGCCACCACCACCACCACCCGGCTGAGAGATGGTTTTTTACTTTTTTTTTTTTTTTTTTTTTTTTTTTTTTTTTTTTTTTTTTTTGGTTTTTCGAGACAGGGTTTCTCTGTGTAGCTTTGCGCCTTTCCTGGAACTCACTTGGCAGCCCAGGCTGGCCTCGAACTCACAGAGATCCGCCTGGCTCTGCCTCCCGAGTGCTGGGATTAAAGGCGTGCGCCACCACCGCCCGGCGAGAGATGGTTTTTAAAGGAGAATATTGAATAAAAATACTGCATGGGTTCTCTGTTTCTTTGCGATCTTCATTTCTGAAAGCACCCATCTTACATTAAACCTATACTGAGTAGAGGCATATGCTTTTCTCTGTTGACTTGTCTTGTTTGGTAAGGATCTCTTGTCATAAACATGGCAATGGGTGAGAAAACAAAGTGTTTCATTCCTATAGTGCAAGTGATACGAAGTGAAGTATAGTGTATGATATGTGACTCTCTGAAAAGTGGGCACATGGGACAGAGGTTACTTGGAACTGCCTAGTGTCAGGTCCAAAGGAAACTCCATTTCCCCTTATTCTGGCAGTTAGACAAAAGCCAGGATTCCTCAGGAACTTGTAAGGCCGTTCCCCTTTACCAAAGGAGCCATTTCCCTTATCACTGGAAGAAGGGACATCTCTGTGTTGCCTGTCAGCATACCAAAGCCCATGCTGGCCTCCTGGCTCCCTCAATATCACAAGTACCTGCTACACATTTCAGAGTCCAGGCCGCCATCTTCTCCTCCTCACCCTTCTCACCTCCTCCCCTCCCCTAAACTTCTCCGGCTCATGGGCTTCCCTCTCCTCAGCCTCTCGTCTCTCCTGATGGCCCTGCTATTTCAGCTGTGCTCTGTCTCTCTCTTTTGCCCTCTCTGTCTTCATCTCTCATCTCCCTCCCTGTCCCGCTCTCTATTCTGCTCCTGTTTCTCTTAATGTCCAGAACCAGTCTGCTGGCCATGTCTAGTCTACTACTCTCTCTCTCTGCTCTGGACTCTTCCAGATGCCTCTGACTGTACTCTCCCTCAGATCTACAATGAAAACCTTCTTCTCCTCAACCATACCATGGAGCGGTCATGTAGTCAGTTTTTACACCTAGTAAAGAGTGAGAATCGATGAGGGCAGAAAGGTCAAGCATGAGAGATTTTCAGCCCAACACTGTGAGTCAAGAGCCTTTCGTGTGTATGTCAGGTTGGGGGATGCAGAGAGAGCAGGACAGTCACTCACCCTCCTGTCCTGTGTTTCCAGTCTAAGGGAGATGGACATCAGTCAGCTAAGCAACCCAAGGATAGTCACAGTGGTGGTGCGTTTTCTAAGGAGACAGAGGAGGTCAGGAGTATCCACACTAGAACTCACCTCATCCCAAGGGAATGAGAGGGAGAAGGAGGAAGAGGAAGAGAACAGGGAGAGAAAAGGAGTAGGGAGAAAGAAGGGGGTAGAAGGGATGGGTGCGGGAGAGAGAGCACGTTGCCTAACGTAGCTCTTGCAGGCCGCAGGACACCTCAGGAAGGCTTTCACTCTAGGAGGCTGCTGTGTAATTGTGCTCCCACCCCACCTAACCACCCCCACCCCCACCCCCAGCATCTCATATGCTGGAGTCCTAACTCCCCATGTCTCAGAATGTTGCTATTTGGAGATGAGTTCTACAAAGAAATAAGTCAAATAAAGTCACTAGGGTAGGCCCTAATCCAGTCTAACGGATGCTCTTCTAAAAGGAGAAATATTAGACACTGATATATATATGGAGGGAAAACCGTGCGAAGACCCGGGGAGGAGGTGGTCCTCCACTAGCCAAGGAGAGAAACCAGAAGCAGATCCATCTCTCCTTGGTCCTGCTAGCCCGAACCTTCATCTTGGCCTTCCAGCCTCTAGAACCATGAGACAATGATTTCCCATTGTTTGGCCACAAGTGTTTTAGAGCAGCCCTGGCGGAGTAACTTAGGGCTGAGTTTTTGCCCTTCTTGTTAATAGCTCACTATAGGACCTGGGAACACACGGCTGTGAGTTTAGAAGAGAGGCCTCGAGGCCTGAGGACTCACAGGACAGCCCTGTCCATCTGTCTGGTCTCATTGTTCTCCGGCCGGCCTCGCGTCCACTCTAGGACATTTGGAGCAGACACTGGTCCTCCCTCCTGATGGGAGCCGGGCTTCAAGGAGAACCCCTGATGTTCAATCCGGTCCAGTTATAAGAGTCCTGGGAAGGATGAGGTTTACTGCCAGGAAGAGAAACCCCAGGAAGCCAACCTCTCTGCTGCTGGAGACTCATGGGCAGTGGGGGTGTGGGGGGGGGGAGGGGGGAGCAAGATTCTCCAGCCATGACTCACCCTACACTTCACCGGGAAGGAAAGCGGAGACAGTCCGGAAAGGCCATACTGAAAAGCAGTTAAACTCGTTTTCAATGCACAGAAGTGAAAACAGTGCCATCGGATGCGTGCGTGCGCCACAGCTGCTGCAACTGAGTGTGTGACAAACACCACCATGTGGACTTAGTGTCCTTATTCAGGCCGGGCACAGGGCACACTGGACTGAGCTCCAGGGACCTTTGTGCTTCTGCCTACCTCCCCATTCCATTCCTGCTCTCTCTGGCCTCTTGGGATCACAGGGGTGTCTGCCCTGGGGTGGGGACACCACCATCGAGGGGGGTTATGTCCAGCAGATGAAGAGCAGGAACCAAGTTGGCAGAGCTTCGGGCCCTAGTGGTCCAGCTAAAAGGAAGGGCCTGGGCTGTTGGGAGGGGCGAGTTTGTGGCTGGAGTTGGAGCGGCCTGGTTTTTCCACTCCCGGTGTTTCTGGGCCTGAGAAAACACTTCTAGCAGCAGAAAGACTTGGACAGACAGCGTGGAGGAAGCCCCCGAAGTGGGGGGGCCCAGCAGGGAGAAAAACAGACTCTTTCGGAAAGGGCAGGAGATTGGCAGGTGCTAAGTAGGGGGTTTGAGGTGTAGCCAAGGGGCTGGTGCCGCACACCACGTCAGAGTCTCAGAACCTCACCTCCCTGTCAGCCCGGGGTTTGGGTTGGACATTCAGTCCTTTCAAGGCAGCTGACTGGCATCAGCCTGGCCATCTGCCCGCTAGCATTTATGGGGCACCAAATGTTTATAAAACGTAATACTGAGCCAGGTAGGTGGTGGTGGCCCACGCCTTTAATCCCAGCACTCAGGAGGCAGAGGTGGGCGGATCCCTGTGAGTTCGAGGCCAGCCTGGTCTACAAATGAGTTCCAGGACAGCCAGGGCTACCTAGAGAAAACCTGTCTTGGAAAACCAAAACAAAACAAAACAAAAAATGTAATAGTGTCAGCAGAGGGAAGCTTCCTAAACACGAGCAGATTAGTGTGATATCCTTGTGCTTGAGCCGTGCTGAGGGAGCAGTGACAGCTGTGCCCCCATCCCTTCTTTCAACCCCAGTAGCATGGAAGCCGCGAGGCGCTCACAGGAGGGGCCTGCTTTCTCCGTGCTAACCTGGCTGCCAAGGCTAGCCACGTGACACGTGTGCTGTGCCTAGCCAGGCAAACACACAAAGCACCCCAGGTTGTCCCAGAATAACAACTCCAGTGAACAGTGCAAGCCTTATAGATGAGGACCAGGGGAGGGCCCTGGGCTTTGGAAAGTCAATGAGAAGTCAGAAAAAGAAGATTACTTTCTTAAGTTACCACGGGATGCCACCTGTCCTTGTCCCAGCAGGATGCCAAAAGAAAACATTTTTTTTTAGAAGAAAAAATTCTATTCCCTCCTGTAATACACACTTTCATGAACTGATCAAGTGGATGCCGGGCAGGATGCACGCAGTACAAGAGTCCGAAGACAAAGGCTTTCTCCTCTGCCTACATGGAAACGGCTTAATGTCTCCCTTATCGGTAATTCCGACTCACTCAATTTCAAGAAGAATCTATTCAGAGTGTGTGGGAAAGGGGGTTGGACGGGACCCGGAAAGCTGTGAGGAGTCGAAGTCCTGCCTGGAATCCATTTTCCACTCGCCACTGGAGACGTTAGTCATCAGCATGCATCACAATCCAGGAAGAGCGAGGCTGGGAGTCCATCAGCATGGCTTCCTTGAGTCCTGCTGGGCTGCGGCAATTTATTCTAGGAACCACACTGTAGAGCGTGACCAAAAGTAGAAATTCGGGTTTTGCATATTTCATCCCCTAACCGAGCACTTTGACCCTTTCCACAGTGGGCTGGGATGACTGCTGCGATTAGTCAAAATGTGTTAACGTTTGGTATCTTCCATGTCAAAGGTGAGCTACCTTCAGAGAAGCATTTGCTGAGACTTTAATGTTTTAAACGCATTGTCCTCACCCGGTACTTAATTTCACCCCCATGTGAGACAGGGCAGCATATAGCCCAAGACGGCCTCCAACTTTGCTATGTAGCTGTATATGACCTTGAACCTCTAATCCTCCTGCCTCTACCTCCCAAGAGCTAAGATTACAGGCACCCACCACCATGTACGCTCAATTTACACAGTGCCTTGTGCACTCTACCAACTGAATTACAACTCTGATCACCAAAGGAAGGTTTTGTCTTGATGTTTGAGAACTCAGGAGATATGATATGGCTTTAAACAATGACCAGTTCATCTAGGTCAGTTGCTGACCTGACGGTGTGGGCAGCCCATGCAGAGGCCAACACTCTATCAGTCAAGTAAGTGCTAAGGGCTCAGAGAGGCAAGCTAGGAGAGTCTAATCGAGGCAGAAGTAGTGAAGCCAACCAAACCAGTGTATTTCCTTCTCTACAATCTGTTCCTCCTGGGCCCCTGCAGGTACTCAGTTGGCCGCCATTAGATTAGCATCCCTCCGAGTTAATGCAGTACTTATCCAATGGCTGTCACGGGTCAACAGCAAGATTAAGGCAGGAAGCTTCTCATAAAGCAGTTATCTTCCATTTCAAGGACCACCATTCATCTGAAATTCCTCCCTTCCTCTATTTCGCTGTTGTTGAAATGTGTTTTCTCTCCCCTGCCCCTCCTTCTTTTGACACCGGGTCTCATGGATCCAAAGCTGTCCTTGAACTTGCTTTGAGGTAGAGGATGAACTTGAGCTCTTGACCTTCCTGCTAGCTCCTGACTGGGGGAGTGATGGGTGTGCACTGCCACGTTTGGTTTATGTGGTACTGGGCACGGAACCCAGAGTTCCCTGCACATTAGACCAGAACTCTACCAACTGAACCCCATCTCCAGCCCTAAAATGTGCTTTCATTTACGGAGAATTGATGTCATTAGTTGGGAATTTTCTTTTTAATGTTCGCACTTAGCAAAATAAAAGCACTTTGACTAGGTTTGGACTACTGTCAAACTTAAATTTTGATGATTTTTTTCTTTAACCAAAATTCTTGGAAATTTTACTGGTCAGAAAACCTTCTGTGTTGAAACGGCACTCTCAGCAGAGTGTGGTGGCTCGTGCCTAAAATCCCTGCAATGAGAAAGCAGGGGCAGGAAGATTGCAATGCATGGGAAGACCTTGTGTAATACAAATAAAAAACAAACAAACAAACGAACAAACAAACAAACCCCACCACCACCACACCACCCAAACCCTAACTGATCCTCTAAGGAAGCTTGTGTTTTGTGTTTTGCAATGCAGGCATGCATGTCGAATCCAGGGCAGTGTGCAGTGAGGATGAGCTGCACTGGAATCCTGCAGGAACATCCTAAACTAGGATGGAGTCCCAGGAAAACGTGTTGACCTGCCCATCTTGCCACAGCTCCTCCAGTCTGCCTCTTCTCCAAAGAACAAAACCAGATGGACACACGTGCCCCAAGGACAAGAGGAGGAACTGGGCAGATTACAGTCTGGAAGGAACATTTATTATGGGTGATTTAGCAGCCTTCAAAAAAGAGAGTTATTATCAGTCATCTCCTGTCAGAATCCCTCTCTCTCTAAAGCCCAAACAAGAGGCAATTGCTTCAAAACGAGTGTAGTCAGTGCTGTTTCCCCGCCTCCCCCTTGTTTGGGGCCCAAATGAAAGTTCTCTCTGATGCTTGTCTCCCAGTCCTTCTGCCTTCAGAGCCTCATCCCCATTTCCACGGTGGCCCTAGTGGCTCATTGGGCGTTTATGAAAATGCCGTTTTCTTCTGTTCAAGAAAACATGGAAGTTAAAAGGCAGAAAGTTTGCATCAGAACAGACACACGTGACACTCCACTCCATGTGCAGTCAGCTCTCTTCTAAGCAGCTCAGGGAAATGATCTTGTTAATGCCCCCAGAAGGCAAAGTCTTCCGGAGCAACGCCAGGCTCTCCTTCCTTCCATACCTGGAGCCAGGGCTCACTGATGTCATACTGAGTGCGGCTGATGTACTGAGTTTACAAGAAAGACAACAGCTTGACTTGTCTAGCTCATGGAGGGGGGGGGGTGTCACCAAATCCAGGGATGTGGAGTTGGCTTACATGTCTGGGGACTCTTCTGGTTCTTTAACATTGACCCACACACGCCATATTCACTACAGGAATGTATATAAATCTGTGTCAGTGTGCTCATAGTTTACAACTTGTTGATCACTCCGTGGCTGCTGTGGGTGGGCGTGTAATCATCACCACCTTGGATGTTCTGTAGTTGTGTGGGTGTGCACTAAATTATTTATATGTGTGCACATATCCCAGAAGGGTTAGCAAATTAGTACACCAAGTCTGTGTCAACACGTCCATTAGAAATGAAACTACTCACGACTCACTTTTGGCTTTACCAACAGTTGTTAACATGGCAAACCAGAGGTTGATGAAGCAGGAAAAATAATAAACCATGTGAGGTTACTCTCCAAAATAACTTCTTTTAAAAACACGCCTTTGCTGGGAAAGGAAAATGGAGCTGGAGAAAGGCCAGAGAAACGCAACAATAATAATAATATGGCCCAGAAAATGGAGTGGCTTCTGTACAGCCAAGAAAAAAAAAATGGATCCTTTTTTTCTCCTGGAAATATGAGTGATAAACTATAGAGTTATAAAATTTTTGAAAGATGTAAGGGAGATAAACAGAAAGTCTGTTCCAGGTTTCAAGGTAACAGAATTTCTTTTCCTTTCTGTTTTGGAGAGCAAGGCAAAGTCAGCCAGAAAAAGGGAGCCCTGCCCTTTAGCTGCTGGAAGATAAAAGGCAGAACTCAGTACTTCTTTCTTTCACGTGGGGACTGGCCGCTAACGACTGGCTTAGGGATGGATGGGTGGATGAAGGGGTCATAATAAATTATTCACGAAAACCAGGATGTGGGAGGCAGGAAGTAGCTTCCTAGCTGAAGATGCTGACATTGTGGCCTCCACCAGTCATGCCTCAGAGGACATGTCGTGCTGAATGGATCATAAATTGATAGAGAAACCCTTACTTAACTGTGCATTTCTATATTTCCTGTTGAGTTCACAAGTCAGAATTGGATTTTCATTTATATACATAAATTATCTGTCTTCTTCAAAAGAAGTTTCATGGCATCATTATTATACAAACACAACTGTCTTCTACTAAAAGGCCTTCTTAAGTTGGTAATTGTCCCATCAAACAGCAGGACACTAGTTAACAGGTTTTCTGGTCAACCTCTTATAGTAACATTAACACAATTTCTGCCTTGGTCCCTACAGACCTCCCTCTGGTGCTTCCAAACTGCCACATATTCCAGACACTACAGCCACAGAAATGACCCCTCTGCTCTTAAACTCTCTGTTTTAGCCTTGAGCTGGAGACACTGAGTCCTTACTACGAAGCCAGAGAGGTGTTCCCAGGGACATGTTCTAAACGCATGGAGAGAGGTGACAGGAAGGGTTGGGGGCTCTTCCTGAGTTCTGTTCGATATGGTCCCATTCCTCATAGTTCTCCTGACAAGAGGCTTTTCTTAGCAGATAATCACATTTTCCCCTGCAGAACATGTGATTTGGATTAATGCTGCCAAAATGGTTGGTGGAGCAGCTGGTTTTCCCATGATTTCTGAACGTGTGTGGTGTGTGTCCACAGATCCTGGGCAGTACTGGGATCATCAGTTACAAGTAAAGTGTTTGAGATTTTGGCCTTAAATCTAATTATTCTGTCAAAGGGCCTTTCTATCTTGCTCTAACTGTTATCCCACAAAAAGCAGAAAATGACCTTGTGGAAAAAAACCACCTTTCTTGTTTTAGAAAACTAGTTGTGGAGAGGCTGGAGGGGAGCCTGGGTGTTTTTGTAGGCCAGTATGAAATGAACTCGCAGGGGAAAGTGATTATTTCTCATACCTATTTGCTTCCTTCAAAGACTGTCCAGTATTCAAGCTCCCAAACCAAACACACACTGACGTGTTTCCAAACTATTTTTCCCCCTCAGGGCAAAAGAGAATTTCCCATGAAGCACCACCCTTCTGGACGAAGCATCCTGACCACGCCAAAGTGAAAACACACCTAAAGCATGTTTCTCAATGTTAGGGTGCAGTATGGATACACAATCTCGGCCCAGTTCCCCTTGGCCATATAAAAACATGTCACCTAATTGTATTCTGGGTTACAAAATAAATATGTCCCCATTAGAACACACTGGGAAATGTTTGCCGACACCTCCACTCAAGCCAAGCAGGTTTCCCTGGAAGAGTTTGGCAAAGAACAGGCCCCTCCTTAACGAGGTGCTGGAGTTGGTTGAAAATTAAATATTAATTTACAAAAAATGCTGCATTAGAAAAAAAAATCAAAACTCAGGTCTGCAAGTGTGTGTCTGTGCTTCCTCAGTCTCTGGCCTGCAAAATGTCCCAGGTCAACTGAGGACCGTCAGTTTTTAATGAATTCCATCACTCTTTCTCTTTCTAGATCTGTCTATGAAAAATACCAAGTTCTCCCACGCTGCTGTTTGGACCTTTCTTTCCTTTTTATTTTGCTCTTCTTTGTTTTCTTTCTGCTCTTGGGAACTCCTTTCTGAACGTGCTGGTGGCTGTCGCATCTAATTCAGAGCTGCAGAAGCAATGGACAAGAAGACTCCAGATCCCACCTGATGACTCCCAGTTCTGAGAAGCTATCTGGGGCCTGGCTCGCCTTTCCTCTGGGTGAAGGATTATGGGTCTTCCCTTCCTCTCCTGACCTCCCCCAGGAGATTCTGAGTCTTCATTCTCCACGACCCACGGCTCTCAATTCCATGCCAGTGATACCTGTCCCAGCTCTGTGCTTCACCAACTCCCTCTCTGCTTTAACACACTCAAGTCCCACCAAATTATCAAGTTCTATGGCCTTAATTTGTAAGTGGAGTGATGGCTGTGTGTGCTCATAATGCCAATGCAAATGACATTCCTCTTAGTCATCCATGGATTCATTCCTTCGTTTCACAGTCCCAAGGGCTGAACTTAGGGACCCATGCAGGCAACACAAGTATTATACCACTGAGCTAACCTCCCAGCCAGCATCCGTTTAAAGTATTTAGTTTTATTTATATGAATGGGTATGTCTGTATGAGTGTATGCTACACGTTGCAAGTGCTTGAGGCCAGAAGAGGGCATTAGATCCCCTGGAGCCTGAGTTCCAGGTGGCTGTGAGCTGCCTGACATGGGTGATGGGAACCGAACCTGGGTCCTCTGGAATAGCAGTGAGCATCTCTCCAGCCCCTCATACAGCTTCAGCCACTTACATCCTACAAATGTCTCTCTTCACACAACTGCTAGAATTTCAAAGCGCCAGAGCCAAGTGGGTAGGATTTAGAGGCAGGCTGACCTTTGGGGTGCTCTTCCCTTTACACCTGCCTGCCCCAGCTGCCACATTCAGATCTGGGGGATGGGGTTTCAATGTCTGAGACCCAAATGAGTCTACATGTTTCAACACCATTTCAATCTAAAAGGATTTTTGTTTTTTGTTTTAAAGCATTTGGGACATGAGGAGTCTAACAAAGTGCTTTCAAGGAAACAGATACGTAAGACTAGCCAAGAAACATTTGAAAAGGAAAGCGAAGAGAGAGGTGCAGGCTTGATTAGATATGAGGGTGGGTGAGTTACACTCTTCCCTAATGCGCAGCATGCTGTGCTTTCCCCAGGGAACTCTATCACCATGTATTTCCTCGGATTCATAAGAAAACCAATATCACGGGGAATCCCAAATCCCGGAATCCAAGCAAAGAAAGCCAACAGAGATCAAATATGAATAAGGGCTGATAGTTGAGTAGGGACAGAAGAGAGCCTAAGGGAACATATGAAAAATAAAAGGGACTAGACAACGATGACAAAAAAATTAGCAAATTACCAAAGGCCTAAAGTGGCTCCCGTGGGAGGATTGGACACCTGGGAGTTCAAATGCAAGAGCACAGGCCTCCCTCTCCCTGCTGGCTCTTCTCCACCCACTGCCTAAGGATTGAAAGCACAGTTGTGGCCAAAACTGACCACCTTCCTTCAGACTGGAGGAAGGATAGCACCAGGGTTAGAGGCACAAAGCTCCCCCTCCTTCTCCTTTAATTCTGGGGGAGGGCCTTAGCGGCTGCTGCAATCAGGGTTGGGTGAGATCAAGGTCAGGTGTAGACTCACTGCAGCCAGGCTGCAGTAAAAGATACAGCTCTTGATTTTCAGGCCGAGCCAGAACATTTTTCTTCTGTTGATGACATAAGGTACAGTTTGGCTGTGGCAGGTAGAGTGCAAGAATCCTAAGAAAAGTCCACCCCTGAGACACGGAGGGCTAGCTGGTTTTATGTCAACTTGACACAAGCTAGAGGTATTTTGCAAGAGGGAAATTCTATTGGGAGAATGACCCCCATCAGATTGGCCTGTAGGCAAGCCTGTAGGGCATTTTCTTGATTGATGATTGATGTAAGAGGGCACTGGCCACTGTGGGTAGTGTCACCCCTGTGCTGGGGATCCTGGATAATATAAGAAAGCAGGTTAAGCCAGCCACGAAGAGCAAGCCAGTGAGAAGCACTCCTGTGTGACCTCTACATCAATTCTTACCTTCAGGTTCCTGCCCTGACTGCCTCTGATGATGAACTATGATATGGAAGTGTAAATGAAATAAACCCTTTCTACCCCAGGTTGCTTTTGGTCATGGCATTACAGCAG
Organism: Peromyscus californicus insignis; assembly: GCF_007827085.1. Classification (NCBI taxonomy): domain Eukaryota; kingdom Metazoa; phylum Chordata; class Mammalia; order Rodentia; family Cricetidae; genus Peromyscus; species Peromyscus californicus. Next base: position 82,161,717 of record NW_026294447.1, read on the forward strand.
AGCAATAGAAACCCTAACTAAGACACTCAAATATATACTCAGGCCTGCCTGAGACTGAACTAGGACCAAGCATACTCCATATTCCCACGTTATAAATAATAGCACTTTACCTCAGAATTGGAAGGCAGTAGCATGGGAAAAGACCCTTTTGCAGCATAGACACACAGTGAAGTATAAACTTAAGGGTGCAGGGAACCTTGATAACAAAAACCTAACTCCTTGGCACTCGACTCATGCCATTCACACAAAGCGATGGAAGCAAAATCCAGTAGCGTACCAAGTGCCACAGCAGCAACGAAACCGAACCAGTGGGAATCTTGCCTCAGTGGACTCAAAATGGCGCCCGAGGCAGGGCCTTATCAGGAACAAATCCTATTTACCTTCTTTGATCTATACATTGAGTGTTCTTGCATCCAATCAAAGCTTTAGGAGAAACATAAAAGGTCATATTGTGTGGGCTTTTTATTAACTATCTCAGATTTATGACTAGAATTCATTTTTCATCAATGCGTATATGACAAGTGTTAAGTGTTTGGGCAATTTGAGTCTTTCAAGGAACCAGTTTGTTTTACCACCCGAGACAATACACAACACCTGTGTTGTCAAGTACACAGCCAGGGAGAGAGAGATCTTTCATCCTTCTGTCGTCTGTGGGATCCGTAGTGATCCCCTCCTTCATGCCTGGAGTTGATCACTACATCTCTTGCTTTGTTGGTCCATATGGCTAAAGACTTAGCCATTTTATTGGGCTTTTCAAAGAACCAGGTTTCGCTGTCACTGTCTTTTTTTTTCTGTCTTCAATATTATTGGTTTCTACTTATTTTTATTATTTCCTTTGTATTGAGTTTAATTTGTTCTCTTTTGCTAGGTTTTTTGTTTGTATTTGTCCCCTGCAATAAGACACTTAAATGATTCTTTTTTTTTTTTTTTTACATTTTTCTGGATTCCTGGATTATTTAGAAGCATGTTGATTAATATTGAAAAATTTAGAAGTTTTCTAGGAATATTTCCATTAACAATTTCTGCTTAAATCTCACTGTGGTCCAATATCATATTTGTGTAATTTTTAATTTTTTAAAAATTACTGAAGTTTGTTTTATGGCTCAAAATATGTTCCATCTTGAGGAATATTGCAAATGCATTGCAAAAAATACATAGTTTGTTATTGCTGCCCAGAGTTATAAACAGTGTCAATTTGGTAGCTTGAGTTGGGGTTTCATTGTTGATTTTCTGTCTGTCTATTCTACCACTCCTGTAGAGAGAACTATTTCTCCAATGAGAACAGTAGGTATGCTATTATATTTTGAAACCTTGCTAGGTATATACCATCTAGGTAGTTATATTGTCTTACAGAACGAACATCATTTGAATTGTGTATCTTTCCTTGGAACATTTCTTATCATGAGGTTTACTTTGAATGATATTAATATGGACACCCCAGCTTACATTGGGCTATTATTTTCCTGGAATATTTTCTGTTCATTTTTTAAAGCCATTTCATGCCTTTGTATTGAAAGTAGGTTTGTGCCGGGCGGCGGTGGCGCACGCCTTTAATCCCCAGCACTTGGGAGGCAGAGTCAGGTGGATCTCTGTGAGTTTGAGGCCAGCCTGGTCTCCAAAGCGAGTTCCAGGAAAGGCACAAAGCTACACAGAGAAACCCTGTCTCGAAAAACCAAAAAAAAAAAAAAAAAAGAAAAAGAAAAAAGAAAAGAAAAGAAAAGAAAAAAAAGGAAAAAGGAAGTAGGTTTGCTTTATTTACACAGCCTGACAATCTCCAACAGATGTGTTTAAAGCCTTCACATTTAATGTGCTTACTAATATGTTTCAATTAAAGTCTGTTCTATTGAGCTGGAATGCAGCTCAGTAGGATGGAGCCTGTCTAGAATGAGGCCCCGGGTTTAAATCTCACACCTCAAACAAAAGTGCCGTCTTCCTCATGGTGACTGTTGTTGCTGCTGGCCTGTCTACATTTCTGCTTTCTCTTGGGCTAATGTAACTTTTTTTATGATTAACTTTCATCACCACTATTTGACATGTATCTCTCTGAATTCTTTTTAGTGGATGTCCTGGGTTTAGCACACATGCCTTTCATTGGTCAAAACCTCCTTTCATGTTATGCATTGCTGCCTTGTAAGGATGCTACCGTCTTTCTTCTCCCACAGCTTTGGACTGTCCTGTGGCATACTCCATTTCACGTGCCCTATGCACAAAACACATACTGACTCTCCCTCTCAACAGTCACTTGTCTTTTAGAATAACTTATACATCTCAGCCGTATCTTACTTCCCCTGTCTATCTGTGTAGAGTCTCATTTCTATCTGCTTGAAGGAATTCTGTAAGGAAGGTTCTTGGAGTAGCGTGTCGACTGACTGACTCGCCAGGCTCTGTCTCTGCATGGCTGCTCCTTCTGCCCCCTTCCCTGCCCCCCTCTTTCTGTAGGTCTCCACTGCAGTCCAAGGGGAGAGGTGTTTTGTCCTCTCTTCTTTAGATAGGGGTTTGTTCCGGAAGTGAGATGGGGAGAGGGGTCTGGGTGGCTGTAGCCGGAAGTTTCTCTGGTCCCACCTGACCAAGCAGTCCTGCAGCCGCTTATAAAATAATCACTCAGAGGCTTAATATTAGCTGCAAATTCTATGGCCTCTTGGCTCAGGCTTCTTGCTAGCTAGCTCTTTCATTAAATTAACCCATAGCTATTAATCTAAGTATCGCCACATGTTCCGTGGCTTTACTTGCGTCCCATTACATGTTGCTCCCTGGATGGTGGCTTGGCATCTCCCTTACTCTCCTTTCTCCTTTCACTGTCTCTCTTGGATTTTCCCGCCTGGCTCCATCCTGCCCTGCCACTGGCCAATGCAGCTTTATTTATCAACCAATCAGAGCAACACATATTCACAGCGTACAGAAAGACATCCCACAGCAGGTGGCTTCACATCTCTCTGCAGTGGCTTCTTCCTGGCTTGCCATGTGGATGAAGGAGCTCTGCTTGAGGACTTGGCCAATCTTTTTTTTTCTCTTTTCTACCAGTGCTGGGGACTGGGTCTGGGGGCTGCATGCTCGGCGATCAGTCAGTCTATGGTTGAGTTACTGCCGCAGACCTTGGCTTGTCTTCCTGTGAGTGCCTGCTACAGCCCACGGAGACACTTCCCCCTCCCCCATAGATGTGGTCCTTAGGAGCCAGACTCTCTCACTACCCACACAGATTTTCCACTATTTTTTATTCTTATTTCCCTTTAATTTTTACTGGCCATACCTGTTCCAGGAAAGCACCTGTCCATGCTTCCTCACAGGCTCCCATTAAAAGATTTTTAGGGCTTGGCTGCCCTGTAAACCCAACTCTCTGATGGATCAAGAGAGTAGTGTTTGAAGTTTTTCTTGAGATTCGTTGTTCACTGGGACCCAATAAGAAACAGACAACACCTGCTTCCCTCTGAATCTGGATGCCTAAAGTCCCATGTGTTATGTGGTGGCAGCCTGTGATGCTACTGGGAGACAGTGGGGGCATTTAGGAGGTAGAGATGGGTGTTCATAAACAGAACACCAGAGAGCTACCATCTCACCATGCCCTTGTATGGTCTTTCCTCTGTGCCTACCTCCTGTCTCCTCGGCTCATAAGGACAACAGCCACACTAGATTAAGGCTTGCTACAGGCTTTTGTTTGTAACTTTATGATCTCTCTAAAAGTCTCATATAAGCATGCTGTGCTCTGAGGTATGGGGGTCAGGGTTTCAACATACACATATGAGGAAGGCATAATGGTGAATACCCATAATCCCAGTATCCTGAAGCTTGAGGCAGGAGGATTGCCATGAGTTCAAGGTCAGCCTGAGCTACCCAGCAAAACCCTGTTCCAAATTAAAAAAAAAAAAAAAAAAGCAAGAACAACAACAATAAAAACATTAAAGTTGAGAAGTGGAACACTGGCCTGTTTGTAACAGTTAATAACAATGTGGGGACCGATTGCATCCTATGATTCAAAGGGCAAGAAGACATGGACTTACCAGAAGCCAGACCTGATGAGGATGGCTGGGCAGAGCAAGCTACCGGGTGGAAACGGTGCACTGTTGAGCAGGACACTGAGCCAACAGTGACTGGGCTGTGTGAGGGTCAGGGCAATACACAGGCTGACAAGCAGGCGACCCTACTTTTCTTCTACTCTGAGCTGTCACTAATGCTTCTCTGGTGGAAGCCAATGGAGGGTCAGAGGTAAACCAATCCACTGACACAGTCTACTTAGGTCCGTCTCTCAGACTCAGAGCAGGAGGATGGGGTGGGGGCAGTGCCAAGTGCCGAGCGTGATTCCCCAATTGAACGCTGTATTCTGCTCTGATGAACTATGCTTTATGAGAGGGGCACCTAATTGCCTGTTTTTCAAGGATTTGTGACTATGTTCCAAGGTGAGAGGACACACAGATTGCAGTTTTATGCTGAGGAGACATCTCCTGATGGACTAGCAATTTCTTCCAAAGGCTGGACTCAGGAGAGTCTGCCATACGGCTCAAAGGGACAACAGAGAAGTGTCTGGTATGACCTGGACTCTACCCTTCTCCTCAGGTCATTTTTGCCTTACTATGTCTAAGAATGTTCCCGGATGCGGGCAATCACACCTTTAGGTCCATGCTGCCTTCTCTATCTGCAGTGTCCACCACTCTCCTTTCCACTGACCCACGCTTGCTTACCCTCTCAGAAACCTTCCACACACCTGCTCAGACGCCCTTCAAGGTGTTCTCACAACTACCACATGACGAGTACAGTGATGACAGGTGACAGGTGACAGGGTGGTTATCCAAAGATTGCAAACACTTCAACGTCTTACATAGGAAACTGGCTTTGGCGATGGTGAAGGGGGCTGATCTCCATTCTCCCATCTAAGCATACCCCGAGGAGACTGCGCTGCTAGCTAGATCTAGATGCACGCTAGCTAGCAGAGGGAACAGGAAGGGCAGGGGGACCGGAAGGGCAGAGGGGATGGTCACACCGACAGGAAGCACCAGGCAGCATTATTATAAACTCCTTTGTGCCATTTCCTTGGGGACACAGACTGGTCCTGCTGTGTTGCCATGTACCACTGAAGATGTGGAACCCGTGTAGTACCCAGCCTACCTGATGGTCCAGAACCCAGCCCTGAGAATCAGTGCTCTGACATTGGACACTTGACTTGAACTCTCTGAATCTGTTCTATTACCTTAAAAACTGTAAAGAATAATGTTTTCCATGTTATATTGTTGTGAGAGGACAGTGAACTGATAACAGAATACACTCAGTAATGGTTGCCCTGCTTATTTTATTGGCAGAAGCATTTGGCGATTCAGAAGAGCAATCACCATGGACTAGGCGGCCAGGGAGGGCTCCATGGAACATGAGACTTGGATGAGCCTGGGAAGATGGTTTGGGATTTCTTTGGGTAATGAGCAGAAAGATGGGTTTCATAATGACCCCAACCACTAGAATGGCTGGTCTAGACCCCTGTCCAAGTACTTGGGTTTCTACTCTTCCACCAAGCATCCTGGCTGAGGTAGCAACCGTCCACACCCTGACTCCAGGGTCCACACCCTGACTCCAGGGCTGGCTCTTTCCCTCCTCTCTGAAGCCCTATGATTTGTTGCATGCCATGTGGCCTTCTAATTCCATCCCAAGGTTCCAGAGGTGCAGATCTGCAAACCAGCATGATTAGCCACCCTTGCTGGCTTCCCATTCAGCATATAAATCTAGTGCCTGGGATTACCTCATGCCAGAAAACCGAAATCCAAGTCAGATGGTTAAGGCATTAATAGCAGTGAGTGTTGTAAAGGCTCAACAATGCAAACCTTCCCAAAATGAACCATCCTGACCTCCCTCGCGCTGACAATGCGTGTGTGACATCATGTGTAAATGAGCCTTAAATTTGAACCAGGTGCTGAGAGCTGTCTGGCGTCTCCTGGCTGCTGTATTAACCACTAACATGCACAAGGGGATTCTGAGGCAGTAAAATGGAGCGGGACCAATGGCAATGACCAGGGCTGAGCCTAGCAGCTGTGGCAATGAACATTCAAATCACACCCACCCGGTTGGGCCTAGGGCCCCCAGCCCCTGTAAGGCATATTTCCGGAGGGCTGGGGCGCCCGGGGAATTTGGCTGCCTTCACTTAGAGGCAAAAGTTTCCCATGCAAATCAAACCACTGGACTTGCTTCAAGCTCTGGTTCCATTTGCATCCCCGAGGGCAGGACTTGGCTCACCAAAGCACAGCCCAAAGCAGCAGTTAGTTCTGAGCCTGGAAGACTATCACTCACAGGTATGCACAGCTCCGGATATATTTTTGGAAGACCCAATTTGCTTTCAAACAGGAGTCAGCTCTGAGACCCCAGATGCCATGGTGTTTACCAGGTTGGGACCTGGAGATAAAGGTGCCTTTGTTCACCTGGCATCACAGATTCCCTTGATGGGGCCTCTCCCCACAACACACGTGTCTCAAAGGCTCTGAGCATTAAATAACATCTGGAAGAATTGAATTAGGTGTGCAAAATGGGTGCAATGTCCCCACCACTGTTAGCCATTGCTAGGAGAAGGGAGGGGGGGAAGTGTGCTGGAGAGAAACAGTTCTTAAAAAGTAAGCCTGAAACATGTGAAATGGTTTTTGCAGTTTTTTTTTTTCTTTCCTAGCGTTTCCTGTCCATGGTGCCCAATCCCAGACTATTAACAGCTTGAGTCCTGATATCACTAACAAGCCCACAGAAGCCAGGAACAGTAAGGAGAGGAACCAGGATACAAAGTAATTCTTTCTTGGTGGGGACCCTGTAGAGGCTCTGTACACCCTGATGAAAAGCTGGAGGCAAAGAACGATGAAACTCTGCACCCTATGAATCCTGCAGGATTTCAACTCCAAAGAATCCCTCCTTGCTTAAAGGGACAGCTCTCCTGAAGGCATAGTGCTGCCCTATGATGTCTCTAGGTGACGGATGAAGTGGGGTGGGTAGCAGGTCCTCAGTGGAGACAAAGAGGGGCAGATGCCGTGTCCTTCCTGAAGGACGCGTTCTATTCTATAAAGAAATTAACTGTAGCCATCAAGACATCCAGGATAGGTTTTCAGAGTAACGGAGCAAGCAGCTATGTAAGTCACGGTCTTGGAGATTCTTCCAGAGGAGGCGAGTGTTGAGTTTGATGGACAGGAAGAGCTGTAAAGAGAAAAGACAAAGGCAGCATGAAGGACTCCTGCAAGTGTGGAGGCAAAATTCACAGGAAACCCCTTTGGAAGGCGAAGGTCGCAACAGGACCTCAGACCATCGCAGACTGCCTAAAACTCCAGAGACGATCCTCATGTCCACTAGCCCTAAGACCTGAGAAAAAAGTGAAGTGTGGGTTTTTAGATGGCCAGCTCTTGAAGGTTAACAGTGTTTCTTTTTAGCTTTTGGAAGATGGTAGTGGTGTTTAACACAGAGGCAGCTTGTCGCTTTCTGCCACTATTTTTTTAAAAAAAATTATTTATTTTTATTTTACGTGCATTGGTGTTTTGTCTGCATGTATGTTTCTGTGAGGGTGTCAGATCCCCTGGAACTGGAGTTAAAGACAGTTGTGAGCTGCCATGTGGGTGCTGGGAATTGAACCCAGGTCCTCTGGAAGAGCAGTCAGTGCTCTTAACTGCTGAGCCATCTCTCCAGCCCCTCTGCCATTATGTTTATCATGTGCTGTTCTACAGTCTTCAAGGAGACCTGCCTTCTGCTTGATGGGAAGTTCAGGCTAAGCCTAGCTTCCAGCACTCAGCTAACAGCAGGCTCCCACCCACCAGTGCTGCTTCTCAGGCTGCTGGACATCTCTGTTCCTAGCAATGTTTTTCTCACTCTAAACGATACCCCATATTTTCCTTTGCATTGTGAGTATTCACTTTGCAAGCTAACCCCCTTCCTTTCAAGCCCAGTTTCACTTCGGTTATCTTTCAATTTTCTACCAGCTGTTACCAGCTCCACAAAATCTTCATTCCTCAGCCAGAAGGCAGGGAGCCCCCACCCCTGTGGACCTTCCTAGTGGAACTTTGAATGTTCTTCCTACCAAACTATTTCATTTTTTTTCAACAAGCACCCATGAGTGACCTAGCGTTTACCTGGGTCATCCAATGGACAAACTCTGCCCTTTAGGATATAGTAACTAACCTAGTGTTGCATACAGGTTGCCTTCACTGGATTACAGCCAAATAAGATACAAATCCTATACTTAGCAATGCATAGTCATGTACCTCCATGACAGATAAGGTCATTCATTCATAAAGCTCCATAGAGGTAGATCAGAGCATAGTTCTAGGTTTCTAGGAAATGGCCAAGATGTAAGCAAGTTTATTTCTCCTTCTGGAAGTGACATGGTAGAAAGTTTAGTAACTGAACCTGGGAGTCATTAGACATCGTTTGGGGGATTTTATTGAAAATAAAATTAGGAAAGCCTTTTTTTACATTGATATTATGATGCATGAATGCAACTAACTATTTAGTCTGGCTCATCAATAACTTGAGAATTATTCTGGATGATTGAAAACTAAGAATTTATCCGAATGCAAATGAATGACAAATCTTTAGACAGAGATGTGGAGAAGCTCCAAGAATTTTGTTTCTCTATGAAATGTAAACATTATCCTGGTTTAATCATTCCTGATTGACTGGAGATGTATTTGATAAGCTGATGACATTTTAAAGTAAGAATGCTCCGTCAATGCTTGCCCCCCAATTCATTTGAAATGTTGGCAAAATTCTGGAAATTCATAAATCAAGGATTGATTAAATAGTTTTCCCTTCCAAGGTTCATAAATTATTGGCGAGAAAGCCAACTAAGTCATTTTTATAATCAAGATCTGTTTTAAACATAAATAAATTCCCTCTAAACATAACTGAAGTCACTGAGTATGAGACACGGGGAAATGATAACTGAATTTCTGAATCTAGACTCTGGTCATTTAAACTGCTGGTTTTCCAATGCTGCTCTGTAAGGTTTTAATTGGCCCTTGAGGAGAAAATCAGACTACATAGCATGTTTTCCACAGATCCAGACCTGTTGAACCCAAGAGCTTCCTTCACAGGACCCTACTTTGGTTTTCCATATTGAATGGGAAGGAAATATCCTCAGTCAACTTACAAAGTAAAAGGTTGACAGCATTACAAATGCCCCAAATATGTTCTGAAGGTTCTAAAGAGCCAAAGGCAATACCAAGTGTAGACAACACTGAATTGGATTGGGATTGCCTATTATGTACTTAACAATTTTTATTTGGGCTGGTGAGATGGCTCAGTGGTTAAGAGCATTTGTTGCTCTTGCAGAGGACCAGGGCTCGGTTTTCAGAATCCACATGGTAGCTTGCCACCACCTGTAACTACATTTACAGGGGTTCAGGGGGTACAACGTCCTCTTCTGACTTCGGTGGGCACCAGGCATGCATGTGGTATACATACATACATGCAGGCAAAATACAAACTGTAGTTTTGGGGTTTTTTTTTTTTAATAAACTCTTTGGCTCTTTAAGTCTTTGGGGGCCCACCATCCAGCTCCCAAATAAATCACACATGGAGATTTATTATTACTTATAAACTCCCGGCCTTAGCTTGGCTTATTTCTAGCCAGTTTTTCTTAATTTAAATTACCCCATCTACCGTTTGCCTCTGGGCTTTTTTCCTTTCTTACTTCTGTAATCTTACTTTCACTCTTACTCTCTGGCTGGCTGTGTGGCTGGGTGGCTGGTCCCTTGTTTTCTCGCTCCTTGATCTCTCTTACCTCCCGATCCCTCTTTTTCTCCTTCTATTTATTCTCTCTGCCTGCCAGCCCCTCCTATCCTTTCTCCTGACTCACTATTAGCCGTTCAGCTCTTTATTAGACCAATCAATCTTTATTAGACCTGTGTTTTAGACAGGCAAAGTAACACAGCTTCACAGAGTTAAACAAATGCAACATGAAATAATGTAAAACATCTTTGCATCATTAAAACAAATGTTCCACAGCATAAACAAATGTAATACATCTTAAAGTAATATTCCACAACAACAAACACATAAAATAAATAAAAAAAACTTTCTTTTAACTTTTAGACAAATAATTTCTATTTGTAAAGCCATAGACATGAACTGCTAACATTGTTTTTCAAGGGACTCCACTTTTGGAATTTTCTTGTTCTACGTACAAGCCTGTATCATATGTCTTTCCTTTGTTAGTGCTCTGGCAATAAACCATTATTCAGAGGATATAGCAGGCTCAAGTATTCGCTGGAGCATGTGACAGAACAGACTTAGATGCCACATTAGAAACTAATAGAGCATCTTTCAACACGGGATTGACTGTGTATCCCCTATGATCAGAACATTTTTATAAAGATAATAAATAAAACCACTACAGTTGGATCTAATTAACTAATTACTATGATAGTTAACACAGCAGTTCAACTTAAGATTATGTTTGAGATGTCTGACTTTGGACAGGCCAATCACTTACAATTGCTATAAACTTTCATTTCTAATCTATTAAAAGGGGTGGTTACAATTCCTACCTCTAGTTATATGATGTCATGCACTGGGCACAGCGCTTGTCTCCACACAGACACACAGCTCACTACTGCCACACGGCTTCACGAGACTGATGGCCCTCCATTATTGAGAATGCCAAAGTTTCCTATCTTTGAATGGAGTGGAGGCCTGGCTACCAGAACAAGGAGACTAGGCCATCCATCCTCTTTTTCCTATGGGAGGGCCACCCCCAGGGACCCCATTCTTTGCTGTCTACCATTACCATCTACCTAGAAGCTGAGCTAGACATTCGGATCCCAAACACACACCAACTCCAAGTCGCTATAAGGCAAGTCCTGGAAGCGGAGCCCCTGAGCTGCCTGCTGGGTTGCTACTGAAGGGAGACAGATGTGAGGGGGTGTAGCACTGCCCTAACCCAGGTGCCCCTCTGTAAAAGTCTGGTCTTTTTCTAGCAAGAGGTATTTCTCTACAAGTACAATTTGAAGACTAACAAAGAAGGAACTCTCAGGTCAATGAAGTAACACTGTATCGTTACGGTGTCCGATTGCTACACTCTGAGTCGGGCTGGTTGGTTCAATCACACACCTGTCTCAGGAATAGTCCCACGATCTTCCTAATGACCACGGAGGAAGCAGGTGTGTCGCTCTTTTGTTTCCTGGTCATCCCTAGTGTTGAATCCTGCCATTGCTTGGGTTTCTGGATCACATGGCCAGCATGTGGCTGTGTCCATGTGGGTTTATTTTATTTTTTACATAATTTATTGATTCTTTGGGAATTTCACATCATGCATCCCAATTCCACTCATTTCCCAGTCCCTCCATATCCATCCTTCACCCTTGCAACATCCTCCCCAAAAGAAATTTAAAAAAAAATTAAAACCAACCAACCAACCAACCAGACAAAAACAAACAAACAAATAAAACCCAAACCACTTTGCTCCTCCATCTTTCTCGAGTCTCCAACACCTCTTCATTAATCTTAGTGGCATTGGGAGCCTCAGTGTGTCACACAGTAGACCCTTTTGTCCTATTAGCTTTCCTTGCAAATGTTCATTGCAATGAGTCATTGGTCTGGTTCAAGGCCTCTGGTTTCTGGTACACCATCATCAATGGACCCTCACCGAAACTCCTCTCCGATAGAGGCCACCCGGAGTCACGGAGATCCTGTGGGTATTGTTCTGCAGGACCAGTCCTTTCACATGCTCCAGTAGGTCATAAATGGGATAGGTGTTAGGGTGGGTCAACCCAAGGCCCTGATATGGGCCAGGGTGGTAGTTAAGCTGGTTAGATCTGGTCACTGGAGCCAGCCCCCTAAGGCAAGGTGCAGAGCCAGCTCTCCTACACCCATACCAACAAGACCAGCTCTCCCACGCCCATGGTGAGGGGTGGGGCCATCTCCTCTGAGTGCAGGGGGCCAGCTCTCCTGTGCCCAGGACATTGGGGTCAGCTCTCTTGCTGAAGTGTCCAGCAAGGGGCAGGGTCAGTGAAGGGCAGGGCCAGGTCAGCCTGGCTCTCATATTTCATCATGCATGATTCTTATGGCCCCCTGTGGTAACACAGGCCTCAGACATCAACACAGACCCCAGCTGCAGCAGGACCACAGACCCAGACATGGCCCTCACCAGCAGCTTGGGCTGGACATCACCACGGCTCCTGTGGCAGCTCAGGTCACCCAGACCAGCATGGCTCCAGTGGTAGCCTGGCTCTTGAATACCAACATGGTCTCAGGTGGCTGACCAGACCCCAGGCATTTTCACAGCCCTTGGTGGTAACAGGAACTACAGATGTCAGCTCAGACCCTGGACACAGGTCTGGACACAGATCCCGACATAGACTTCGGCAGCAGCTTGAGCCTGGATGACACCATGGCCATTCAGGTCAGCGTGGCTCCCGTGGCAGCATGGCCCTCAGACACCAACAAGGCCACAGGTGGTGGGCCAGCCCCTAGGTATCCATGAGGCCCTTGGTGGCAACATGGGCCATGGACTCTGGCTACAGTAGGACCACGGACCCAGACATGACCCTAGGCAGCAGCCCCTGTCTGTGAAGCTGCTGAGGGCCAGAGTTGCTGCTGAGGGCCATGTCTAGGTCCATGGTCCTGCTGCAGCTGGGGTCTGTGTTGATGTCTGCAGCCTATGTTACCACAGGGGGCCATAAGAACCATGCATGATGAAATATGAGGGCCCGGCTGAGCTGGCCCTGCCCTTCACTGGCCCTTCCTGTCACCATGGCCTTGGGTGGCAAGCAAGCCACCCAGATCATCCTGCTCTTAACTGCCTTCACTTCCTCCATTCTCCCTGTGTTCACAGCACGGGGACCATTCCACCTCCCCACCACACATTTGCTCATCATAGTGGCACCCTACTGCCCAGTGCCACAAGGTGCCAGGCAGGCCTGTGAAGATCTCCAGCCAACCCAGGTCTTGAAGACCCAGGCTGGCCTGTGGGTGGCTTCTACCTGCCTGAGCTGAGTTTCCTTGTGAGTTTATACATGGGGTTCTCTTCACACAAAGCAATTTCACATAGTACCAACCTTACTGGCTCCAGAAGGATGTTGGCAGGCAAGTTAAATGGAGCGTTAGATATTTGCGTTCTTCACTGCCCTGATGTCGCTTTCCTCCACCCCAGTCCCTGTCGCTGCTCCTCTCTGTCCTTCCTCATGCCTTTCTTCTCTTTGCGATGCAGTCCTTTCATAGCTCCCTCCCTATATATTATGCTATATTATGGTATTATAGCATCCTGAGCTATGCTATATATTATATTATATTGTATTGTATTGTATTGTACTATATTGTATTGTATTATATTATATTATATTATATTATATTATATTATATTATATTATATTATATTATATTATATATTATATCATAGCTGGTGAAATGATCAAAATAGAGTTTTAAATTTACTGCTCAGTAAGCTGTCGGACATTTTCTTGAAAACCATTCTGCACATATATTTCCAGAGAAATTTACTGTATGGGGCTGGAGAGACGGCTTAGTTAAGAGTGCTTGCTGCTCTTTCAGAGGTTCCCCAGTACCCGCACCAGACAGCTTACACCTGCCTGTAACTAGCTCCAGGGCATCCAGCAAGTTATTCTGGCTTCCAAGGGCACCTGCACAGAGGAACACACAGAGACACACAGAGACAGATAAGTAAATGATAAAATAAATTTTATTCAGATGTGGGTAACAAGCAAATTTGAACAAATGTTAAATTTCAATGGGGCCTATGTAGGCAGGTTAGTTCAATTCACACTCGTGTTTGAAGTTTTTTTTATAATAAAAAGGCAGAGCACACTAATGAGGTAACTTTTCTGTTTAACTTATAGTAAAGAGCAAAACCTGCATTATCTCCTGAGTTACAGATCCGAGGAGTATTGGATGTGTTTGGTGTCAGCTGTAACCCTTAAGACCGAATGATTCACACTAAACAACCTGACAATAGACCCAAGCACTGTTCTGCCTCCAAGTCAGTGATGACCCGGGATCCAGGAAGAGCAGTAATAACAGCTGGCCTGCTGGGGTTGCCTGTCTGTCCTCTGCACTGCTCACTCTGAGATGCACTCTCCAGGGGAATGGTTTGGGAAGGCAGGGCCTTGCGGAGGTGACGGGGCCTTTCAGGCTCCACCCTCATGGGTGGGTAATGCCTTAATGAGGGAAATGCATTTCTCTTGTGGCTCATGCTTTTTCCTCATCTGAACAGTGCTCCCCTCCACAGGGTGTGGTGTTCCAGGTGTCCTCTTGGGATAGGAGACCAGGCAGGTCTTCAACAGACACCATGTCCAAGGCTATCGAGATACTGAACTTCCCTGCGACCTACGTGTTTGTGTTCGTTATAAATGGCCAAGCCTGTGGCAAGCAGGCTAACACAGCGTCTTTCCTACGAATCACACCTTATCTCATGGGAACAGCACACAGACAAAATGGAAATTCTCACAGAGCACTCATAAAAGCCACAAGAAAGCTCTCTAAATACACCATGCGGTAAGAGCTCTTAAGTAGTTCCTGAGAACCAATTCTAAGAACTAATCATCGGGCTTTAGAGCACTGGCCCAACACGCATCAAAACAACAGAACAAGAAGGCAGCCTCAGACTGTCAGAAAATATTTATAAGCTATAAACTTGGTAAGAAATTAATGTAATATATATGGAATTGTAATTCAGAAGTGGTAAGAAACCCCCAAATAATTTGATTTTAAAACAAAACAAAAAGGCTAGGTTATATATTTCTTCAGAGAAGACACGCAAATTGCTAAGTTCTATGGAAAGATACTTAACATCACGAATAATTACCTGAAGTTAACAAAACCTCACCGAGACAGCAGCTCACTCGTTAAGAATGGCTGTGAGCAAAAAGACAGACAGCAAATGCTGCCAAGGGTGTGGGGGAGCAGAGCCAGTGTTGGGGAGAGGGTAAGGCAGTACTTCAGCTAAAGAACAACTCAGATTAAACGTACAACTACCCTATGAGCCTGTAACCCATTTCTAGATACTCACCCCAAATAATTGGAAGACAGCATTACAAAAGGTCTGAACATTCTCATGTTCGTCACAGCATTATCTGTAATAGCCAAGAGGTGGAAATGGCCTACACGTCCACCGTTTGGTCAATGAACGAAGAGATCCTGGCGTGTACAGACAGTGGAGTGCTGTCCCGCCTTTAGAAAGAGAATCCCGTGTGTGTGTGTCTGGATGAAACTGGAGAATATGCTAAGCCAAACAAATCAGGTCCCAAGGGGCAGGCATCACAAGGTTTCTCTCCATGTGATGGTTTACACACTGTCCCTACATGGTCCACTCCAGGAGGGGACAGAGGGCTCCCACTCACAGAAACGAAGAAGTTGCCCAGGGCTGCAGGGCTGAAGATATAGAAACTGTTCAGTGGCATACAATTTCAGTCATGCCAGCTGAGAAAGTTCTAGGTATCTGCTGCACTGGGTGCATATGATACGGCACTACACACAGAGGTCTGCTAAGAGCACGGACACAATCGAGCCCTGCTGACCACAACGCAGATTCTGTTCTAAGTAAGATGGGAGGCCTGGAGGAAGGTAAACAGGGGTGTAAGTCATCACACATTTTTCAACAACTCTAGCTGTGCTGTTCCAAGGGGTTGCAGGTGGCAGGGGCTGGAGCAAGACAGCAGCTGGGAAGTTGGATGAGAACAGTGGTCTGTGAGCAGAGACAAGCCATGTAGAGGAACAGACTCAGGGTGAGTTCTAGGCGATCGTGAGACATCAAGCAGGTGATCTCGGAGCAACCTGAGATGCAGAAAATAGGCAAGTGTATAAAGTGCCTTCCTAACAAGAGGTGGGGCCGAGAAATTGAAGGCTGGGTGACACGATAGGCTATCAACACAGCACCAGAGGAATGACGTAGTGATGATGTAAAAGAGCTGTTTCTAGCAGTGGTACCCAGCTGTGTCACTTAGCCTTTTTACCTGTGAGTGAGATGAAGAATCGGAGGATAATAAAACATGTCCAAAAAGCAGGAGCTGTGACCGGTGCACTAGAATCATGATTTTAAAAAGGTGTCAATTGCTGGAATGTTAGCTGAAAGTAACTAGATGAAATCTAACACATAATGTAACAGGTTCATATCCAATCTCTCTCTCTCACACACACAAACACACACAGAGGAAACACTCGAGGTAATCAACTGAAGAAAGAGTCAAGGTTTGTTCTGGTCCAGTTTTAGAGCTTTCAGCCCAGGGTCCTTTGGTCTCGCTGCTTTAATGCACAGAGGGATGGGATACAGTGAAGGAAACTGATCACTTTACAGCATCCAGGAAGTGAAAACAGAAGGGCTAGGGTCCCCCACTTCAGTGGCCTGTGTCTGATGACTGAGGGACTTCCCGTGTGCCCTGCTCTTAAAACTCCTGCCACCCCCAAGCTGAGGACACTTAACACTCATCTCTAGCAGTATGCACGTTCCTTTATACTTAAATACTTGAAATCTACAGTTTAAATAAGGGTCTCCGGTGTAGAGCAATTCACCTGAAAAAGGCCCACATCTTTTGTTAGCCACATGCTGTATGTTCCAAAAGTGTGATGCTATTGAAATCGCAATGTTAATATAATAAAAATGCCTTTTCAGGGGGAGAAGACTTGAGGGGCGAGAACAAAGGCAAACATTATCCTCTGCTGCCTGAGTGGCTGACTCAGGGAAAGGGATACGGAGACACTTGGCTAGGAGCCATACAATCTGATGAACAGTCAGTAATAAAAGTGTCCATATAGTCAGTCATAATAGCTTCCTCTGGCTTCCCCCAACTACTACATAACTTGAAGAAATGAGTATATTTCTCCTGGTTGAGAGAAAACCAGTTTTCAAGAATCACAAATCTTTGGTGTTAAGAGGCAGGCATGGTTGGTGTGGTGGCTCATGCCAGCACCCAAGACTTAGGAGTCTGATGCAGGAGGATAACCGGGAGTTTGAGGTCATCCTGGCTACACATTGAGTTCCAGGCCAGCCTGGCTACACAGTGAGTTCCAGGTCAGCCTGGCCTATGACAGTGAGACCATCTCACTGGGCTGGAAAGATGGCTCAATGGTTAAGAGCCATGTGCATGCTGGGCAATCAGGAGGACCTGAGTTTGCATCCCAGCTTCCATGTAACAAGCTAGGTGTGGTAGAGAGACTCTGCCTCAAAGGTAGAGAGTGATAGATATAATACTCTTCTGGACTCTGCACACACACCCTCCCCCCTCCCCCCACATACACACCATCTCCACCATCACCACCTCCACCACCACCACCACTACCACCACCATCCCACCAGAACCAGGGCCAGCACCCCACCACCACCACCACCACCACCACCAGAAAACTAACTTGTTCAAAAGTAGAAAGAGTTGAACACGGGTTCAGTTTCATACTCACATCCTCCACAAACACACACATGCATATGAAAATGTATACACAAATCTCTCGCTCTTTTTTGTTTTTCAAGACAGCCCTGCTCTGTCCTCGAACTCACAGAGATCCGCCTGTCTCTGCCTCCCAAGTGCTGGGACTAAAGTTGTTCACCACCATACCCAGCCACAAATCTCCTTTTAAGCAGCTTCAATTATCCAACCAATCTGAACGGTTGCCAGGGAAGTTCAAGTTGTAGCTGAAGTCTTCTTCTCAGGCAAGATGGACACCAGCTCCTTGCTTTCCTCCTTCAGGACTGGCACACCCCGGAACTCCCAATTCTATCAGGCGACTATACGCCTAGCCTTTGCTTTGCACCTCAGTCCACTGAGGACATTAGATAAACATATACACCTTGAAACAAGTGAGAGACGTTTTTCTAAAGGTCACTTCGAAAAACAGTATCCCACGTTACAATGTCTTTCAACCATCTGTCCCCCGCCCAGGCAACTCAATTTCCCGTTCTCCCCATCTACTGTGTCCCACAGGTAAACAGAGCTCTCACGCCCACCTGTCCACTTGGCTGACAGCCAAGATGAGTCTCCTGCTCTTCCGAGTTGTTCTTGACGGGCAGGGTGGTGAGTCGGACAACAACAACAGCTCACCGAGAGAGAGGAGACAAAGAACTTTCACTCCAGGCAGAAACTATGCCTGAGGATCTGCTCAGCCTCCACCCAAGTTCCTCTTCCATTTCTCTACCCCACCGTGGAAAGACTGCGTGAGTACAGGTAGAGGAGTGAAGAAACCACTCATTTAAACTAGAGAACAAACTTCTCAGTATTGTAAAAGATGGGGAGATACCCTGAGGTCAGACATCGTGACGTCAGAACCTGCATGTGTAGCCGGGAGTCGTTCCGATGCAGCTGCAGAGCGCTGGTCACAGGGTAAATCAGCAGCTCGGGTGGGTCCCTTTGTTCCTCCTATCTCCTCTGTCTCTCCACATCCCATTGGCAACACCAGCATTGCAGACAGCTAGGAGGAACCTCCACATCCAGCTCCCCACAGGGTACCCAGTAACCCGATCTCGCAAACATGCAGAGCAGAGGGTGGAGGCAGAAAAATCTGCCCACATTAAAAAGAGGTCCTTCAAATTCACTACCTTTCACACAATGTTAGCCATTTTATGTGTGTTAAGAATACTTTATTCCTAGGCTCTAGAATGAATCCTTTCAGGTTAAATGGCTTTAGCACTTCCAATGACTGGGTTGCTCACTACAAAGGATGCTTTGAGAAAGGATTCTTTCCTCGCTGATGTCTGCTCACCTCACTATCGCAAGACTATGGAAACGTTTCTTTCAAAAAAGCCTTTGTTTTATTTATTATTTATTATTTGTGTGTGTGTGGAGGGAGGGAGGAAGGGAGGAAGGGAGGGAGGGAGGGGGAGGGAGAGAGAGGGAGAGAGAGGTGTGGAATGTGAGTATCACAGTATGTGGCTGTCAGAGGACAACTTTGTGGAGTTGGACTACAGGCTTTCCTGGCAAGGGCCTTAACCCTGAGTCATTTTTAGGGCCATACAAAAGTTCTTAAGGTTGATTTTTTTTTTTTTTTTTTTTTTTTTGGTCTTTTTGAGACAAGGTCTCTCTATTATGTAGCTCTGGTTGTCCTGGAACTCTTTATGTAGATCAGGCTAGCCTTGAACTCACAGAGATCTACCTGCTTCAGCCTGTTGGGATTAAAGGCGTGCGCCATCATGCCTGGCTTTTTAGAGGTAGATCTTTAGATACAGGCAAATAAGAACATAAAACTTCGCCAAAACAAAGTTTTTAAGCGTACAAGAAAAACCAATGAATTCTTAACCCACTGAAGTCATATGCGAAGTTAACCTGAAAATGGACCCGCCTGCTTCGCCATGGGTGAATTTTCCAGGGGACTAAGCTGGACTTTACAGACTACATTACAGGGCAGAACTGAACAGAGCCAGCGGGGCTTTCGTTGGCCTGGTACCCCACTACCCACTCAATGTCACGCAGTCACTGGAGAGGAGACAATTTACCACCTCTCAAGACTCCAGTTCCACACCTAAGCGGGATGCGACTTCACGATCCTGTTTCTAGGTAGAAAAGGAAAACGAACAAACAGACACAAACAGACGAAGAAACCACCCCAGGAACAAAGCTTTCCAGCCGATGGGTGTTTAAAGGACCTTCGCACAGTAAATCAGCCCGCTGCTGTCCTGTTTTCTCCGCAGCCAGACTGAAATAATACAGCCCCAGCAGAGGTGTGAATTACCCCCATTCATCTTAATGGAGTGTTAACTTCAAAGGCTTGTTTTAACCATTTAAATGCTAAGCTCATGAGTAAACATTGTTAAGGGAAAAAAAAAGGTACAACTTAAAACATTCACTCTGAACATATGAAAGTAATTTACGGTCTTGGCATTTTGTCTTTTAATTTAGCAAATAACTCTCCGAATGTTAGGAAAGTGTGTATTTTGTGCGTTTCTTCGTTTTATTTTTAAATAGTTATTACCTAATAAATTATGACCATTAAGCCCATAAGGAGAAGGCCCAAATTTCCCAGAAAAAGTGCTGGGGGTACTAGCCCAAGGTTATGAAGGGGCCATGGCTCTTGCTAGCCTTTCTCATTGGCTTCCTCCAAAGTCACAGAAAATGTGACCTCAGACAGGCAACCAGGCAAGGCAAAATGCTGAAGTAAAAGCGACCACCTCCACCAACTATTTTTCTTGATAGTAACTCCATTTTGTGCAGTGTTACAAAAGATATTTGTCTCCTGCCAAACCTCCCAGGGCACCAGCTCCAGAACAGGTGACAAACGTATTAATTGATGGCCAGCTGTCACCACACTTAACATTTGCCCCTGGGGGCATCCTTGCATCTGTTGTAGATTTAGGGTTATTTTGGTATTACCAGAGTTAAGATTTATTTAAGCAGCTGAACACCTATGAGCATTATTTCATAAACAGAACAATAGGGTATGAGTAGCTCAGTCGACGAGCTCTGACCTGAAGCCGAAGGAGAGGCCATGCTTGCCCGTGCTGGGGCATGCGAAGTGCTCAGCTTCGGCGTGGCAGGAGAAGCACACAGCTGGTGTGGAACTGTGGGAAAGCACTAACCCCTGCTTCCGGGGCCAGCTCCTGGGGGGGGGGGGGGGTGAAGGCCAAAGAGACTCAGGTCAAAGTTATGCAAGATAGAAGATGAAAAATCCAAGACTTCATTCTGTGCCCTGGGGTAAAAACCATTTCATTTTACTGCTCCAGATAAGGGATCAGACAAAGGGGCAAACAGCAAGTAAGAAAGCCTAGCTGGTCTGCATCTAATTTATTAAAGGCCATTTAATCCTCCCAACAGTCACGAAAATGGGTATTAATTCCCTTGCATGGAATTGGAAGTAGAGGCTCAGAGGTTAAGAGTGGTATGGCTTTCATTAAGATCTGAATCCTGCTCTTCCGAACCCACAGCTTGGCCTTTCCCTGTTATACCCAGCGCTCTCAGGTTGCCAGCGCTCTCTTTGATCTTTCCAAAAGAGAAGCTCTGTTGCCACACTTTCAGCCTCTTTCCTAAGTGGGAGGCAAGAGGACACCTGCGAAAGTGTGTATTTCCATGTATGCAAATTATGGCTTTGCATGAACCTCCCTACTTTACAAGTCACCTGCAGCCGGCCGCCAAACACAGCACCCTTTACATGGAACCCTCATGGCAGAGGAGTCCCAGCTTCAAGTTTCCAACGGGGAACCATGTCAATGGTCCAAAAGCAATGTTTTACAATTTCTAGACAACGTATGAGACAGACCATCACTAGGTGCCTGTTTTCCAGGAATAATGTTACCTATTATAGTGACAACCTGACAAGGTTTGGGGAACTTTCAAACTCATCAAAGCAACAGGAAAACCCCAGGTAAGACTGGGAGGCAGGGCCATACCCAGTAGAGAAATCTCAGTTTCTGACCGACACTAAAGTTAACCTCCACACTAAGAATCAATTTTGTATAAAAATGTAATACACTGACTTCTTAATAAAACAAAATTGATTCCTTATATATTGTAGGGAGGCACACCAACTCAAGACTTTCTTAGAGGCCCTACTGAATGGACAAAGGGAACTTTAGGCCTGTGACCTTGTCCAGGGGTGGACTTGGCAGGGCCTGTCCAGGGCTGAAGCCCATGTCTCAGGAGTCAAGGTTACAGTTCTGGGACCTGGCTCTTCCCCTTGGGCTGTGGTTACCCATCCTTAGGCAGCTGTGTCTGAGGAATTCCATGTCCTCTTTGACAACATGTCTGACTTAGTTCTTTGCTCCCCTAGTTCCCTGGTAAACAGTATATACAATGCTGTACTACTGAATCAACTAGCTTGGCTTGGCGTAAAGCCATTAGCTTAGGCAAGACCTTTTGGTCTCTGCTATTGCTTTTGTCTCACTTACTTATTTCTCATCCCTGGTCCTTACTCTCAACACCTCGCTGTTTGGGGCCCTTATTTCTGCTGCTTCGGGTCAGTGTGTGTGTGTGTGTGTGTGTGTGTGTGTGTGTGTGTGTGTAGTAATGTTTTATGTGTACAACCCAACTTAAAAATGGGCAAAAGAATCAGCCACTCATCTAAGAAAATAGGCAGCGGCTGGTCACAGAAGCATGTGCGATGCCCATATCATTCCATTAGGGAATCTCAGAACAGAGATGCCACTACATCACACTCAGTTGTTGAGAACTCAGCACACCACACTACTAACACCAAATGCTGGGGAGGATATGGGATTATAGAACGCTCACTCATTGCTGGCAATAATACAAAATGTTACAGCAGCTTGGGAAGAGCTCGGCAGTTTCTTATAAAACTAAACATACGTTTACAAGGCAGCATGTGCTCCTTGGTATTTAAACCCCCTCCCTCCCCAAATGAACACATGACCATGTAAAAACTGCACACAAACATTTTTAGCACCTTTATTGATAGTTGGCAAAACTTGGAAGCAGTAGGAAGGTCTTCCATGAGGTGAGTGGATCAACAAACTTGATACATCCCTACAATGGGATATTATTCAGTATTAAAAGGAAATGAGCTATTACATGAAAGTCAGTCTGGAAATGCCACAGGGTCCTATGTGGTGGTATTGTGTTCCCCAAAACATATCATGCACCCTAATAAATTTATCTGGGGTCAGAGAACAGAACAGCCACTAGACAGACATAGAGGCCAGAAAATGGTGGCACACATGCCTTTAATCCTAGGCTTCTGGAGGCAGAGATCCATCTGGATCTCTGTGAGTTTAAAGTCACACTGGAAACAGCCAGGTATGGTGATTCACGCCTTTAATCCCACGAAGTGAGCCTTTAATCCCAGGAAGTGATGGCAGAAAGCAGAAAGGTATATAAGGTGTGAAAACCAGGAACTAGCTGGTTAAGCTTTTAGGCTTTTGAGCAGCAGTTCAGCTGAGATCCATTTGGATATGAGGACACAGAGGCTTCCAGTCTGAGGAAACAGGATCAGCTGAGGAACTGGCGAGGTGAGGTTAGCTGTGGCCTGTTCTGTTTCTCTGACCTTCCAGCATTCACCCCAATACCTGGCTCCAAGTTTGATTTTATTAATAAGACCATTTAAGATTCGTGCTACAGTCCTACATGATCCCAATCACGGCATTCTGGTAAAGAGATCAGTGGTGGCCAAGAACAAACCCTCACTCGGACCTTTATCATTCCTGGGTATAACGTGCTATACTGACACAAGGCATTCATATCAGGGAAAGCTTGAGGTTAGACTACCCTTGTTGGGAGTCATATGGAATCCCTTAGTTCATTTACTCAATATATCTGGAAACATAAAACTACTCTAAAAAAATAAAAGCTATTTTTTTTTAAAAAAGTCACAAATGGCAGGTATGTGCCAGGGTGATGGTTGGCATGTGCCAGGATGCTGGTGCACACCTTTAAGGCCAGCACTTGTAAAGTGGCAGCAGGCAGATGCTATGAGTTCAAGGCCAGCCTCGTCAATACAGTGAGATCCTGTCTCAAAAACAAAATAAAATAAAATTCCCACAAAAAAGAGTGACTCAACATATTTAAGAACAACATTTTGAATATTTCTAATTTTTGGTTAAAAATAAATTGACTAAATTCCTGCTGCTCTGTCTTGCTTTTCTGGTAATAATTTTCCTGAGTGTGATTTTCATATCCAATGCCTTCCAGAATGATTCCTTCTTGCTTACAGAGGTAAGTTATTCTTTATAATAGAAAAAATTTTTTTTCATTGTTGACCCAGTCAAAAATGATGAGTGCTAAACTGAAGCTCCCAACCAAGGCACCAGTAACGAGCAGGAGCAAGGCCTGTGGAGACAAAGCAGACCGTGAGTGTGAGCCTCTGTCCTTCTCTGAGGTGTACTTTCACGCAGTATCAGAATACAGGGTCTCACTCTGTAGCTCAGGCTAGCCTCAAACACTCAGCAATCCTCCTGCCTCAGCCCCCTAAGAGCTGGGACTACAGGCATGAGCATCACACCCGACTCCAAAATGTACTTCATATATGAAGATACATATTGACTTAGACATAAACATAGTAATAAAATGACAAGCTATTTCTTAAGATGGAAGGCTTAAAGGAAACAGTTGGGAACAACTTACCCCAAGCTTTTTCCAAAGAAAATCCTCTCTGCTAAGTTTCAGATAAAACAGCCCTGGGAACACAAAAATCAAGCACGTTGATGTGCTGGCACCTACAAGGTAGAGGAGAAAATAAAACATCACTGGATTCCGCTGTGAGAGCAACGAGTTCATTACCCCTTTTCTCTCCGCGGAGCTGGAAATCAAATCCAAGAGCTCGACCACTGCGGCGCCCTCCCCAGCTCCTTTTAGGGCATGATTTCTTTTTTAATGGAAACTTACCAACTACACCAAACACATTCCTAATGTCAGGAACATATATTGCAAGTAAAACAATGATGATGTTGAGCGCTAACGTGGTCAGAGAATGCCGGATCCATGAAAATGGAAAATTTGAGAAAAGTAGCATCATTAAAGCTTTTCTGGCCTGTAGAGCAGAGAAGAGAGAGTCAGGCAAGGGGAAGGATCAAAGGCATGGCGTCTGCTTAGAGAAACACATGTATAGTAACCAGAATATTTTTACCCCAAATCATTTCTATTCCCCAGACGCAGCATAAACTATCATTATGCAGTGTTTTTATACACATAAACCTTTCTGGGCGAGCTTCATAAAAATGATTTTGCTTAAATTCCACACAAAAGTTTCACAGGCCATTTTTTTAAGGTTCTGTAATTTAAAAAATTACAAGCAATAACACTGTGTTATGAAATCACAAAGAACAATTTTCATTAAATTCAACAGACAAACAAACTTTCAGGCGGAAAAAAATAAACCATGGTATGGAAAAGAAATGCCATTTTCTGTTTTATTTCTGTTATCTGTTCCATGGCATGTAAATACAAAAAAACAGTTCCCATATCTCCCATTGCTTGGGCAGGCCACTGGTGACCACAGCGCACAAGTTTATCTGGCCTTGGTTGGACCTCTGGTCCTGCAGTCTCACAGGGAGGGGCAAGCATTCTGGAAGGTCCTGGATTTTAGGAACTCACATGAGTTCAAGACATCCAGGCAGAAGCATTTCCACCCACTGCCCTTGTTTTCATTTTCACAGAAATTTTTAGGATTCTTATGTGTAGCGACTGGATACAGATGGCAATCTATCCGCCTCTTGAATCCTAGAGCAAGTTCAAAGCTTAAGCATGAACTCCCCAGGGGAAGCAACCTGTAACAGACCAGGAAGGGCTCCTTCCTGCTGACTCGACTGTCTCTTCTTTGTGCACATTCTTTTGAAAACAGAATACAGAATGACACCTCCCCCCTCAAAAAGAAAAAAAAAGCCCCTTAAAACCATAGTCTCTAAATTAGAAACAAAACCAAGGGAGAGGTAAAGCTAAACCAAATCTCAGAAAGCACAAATTAGTTTCGAGGTTCACTGTTATTTTTGTGCTTTCATGGGACCATATGCTAGTATGAGGTCTTGGATCAATTACTTGACAAATGAATAAGATACACAAGACTAGATGTGATTCAAAGGGTCTGGTCTGCAAAGCATTAGCGTTGCCATATTAGGGAGTCATGACACTGAGCAACAGAACCTTTAGGCATACTTACAGGGAAGTGGATTAGAGGAACTGTCAAAAGCACAGCGAACAGTATGCATAACTTCACAGCCATGACAACAACATCATGTGGCAAGTATTTACTATAACCTTGTAGCAATTCTGACTCCACTTTGTCTGTAAATAAATTAAAACAACAACAGCAGCAGCAGCAGCAATCAGGGTCGCATTAGAAACGATGTGCCACTATATCAATAATAGCAAAATATGTTCTGTTGGTTTATTGGATCATACTAGGCTTGGATCCCATTCTGAAATTCATTTCTGGCCCTTTTCTCTCTGCTCTGAAATACCAAGATATTTAATATTTTCTTGAGACGTACACTTCTTTCTAGAACATATTACACTTACTGACTTATTTGGACATGCCAATACCGTTGCACATATGTGGAGTTCAGAGGACAGCTTGCAGGGGTTGGCTCTCTCCTTTTACCATGTGAGTCCTGAGACTCACACTTAGGTCATTGGGCTTGGTGGCAGGTGCTTCTACCTGCTGGGACATCTTGTCAGTCCATGTCCACTCTTGTGTTCTTTAAGAAACTTTAAACCAGGACACACAGAATCTCCACAATTTAGACAAAAAAAATGTACTTAAAAGTATCTCCCTAACCATGTGTGGTGGCGCAAGGCTTTTATCAAAACAATGGGGAGGCAGAGGCAGATGGATCTCGGTGAGTCTGAGGCTAGCCTGGTCTACCTAGCAAGTTCCAAGCCAGTGAGGCCCAGTCATAAAAACAACAAAATAAAACAAAACACAAACGAAAGCAAAACTCCTTAGAAGTTTCCATAATTTTAAGGAAAGTGTTTGTAAAATGCTCGCATGTGTACTGCTGAATTTGGTCACCATGGCAATATGAGATAGGTAGGCTCACAAATACCAGTCAGTTTGCCTAAGAACACGTATCGGGGGGCAGAGCAGGGCACCCCACACTTTCGTGCTAGCTCTCCCGCTATACCAGCGTTTTCTCAAATTTCACAGCGCTCTGTGTAAGACTATACTTTCAGGGTCAATTCTATAGTCTGCATAGTGTGCATGTTATCAGCTTTGTCCATTTTCATCTTGCATAAAAGAAAATGAAGCGTTAAGAAAATGGCTTGTTTAGTCAGGACAGAGAGAGACGACTGAGAGATGCCGACCCTGCTTTCCGCCTGGTAGTTTCCCTCACCCAGGTCACCTGAGGAAGAACAAGGGTGTTCACACCACACCTCAGGAACCATGGACAAAGACCAGTTTGAACTTAAATATAAAAATCAAATTTTAGAAGTACAAAAATTAGAGGAAATACAAAAAGCAAATATGCCTGTTTTTCTGGGTCTCAAGAGATAAGAGGACCCCATAAAAATGCACCGGAAAGTTTATACAAGGTGAACAAATCTAAGTGGCAGAAGGAGGCTTAAACAAAGAGCTACAGTAATTCTAAACTGAGACGACAATGCGCATTCAAATCCCACTACCTACTGTAACTTCCTGTCTTCAGATGATAGTAATTTATGGACCTCAACAGTTACTGAATTCACGGAATAAGCCGCTATGTGTGCTGACATTCAAAGACGTGGAACAGACTTTCTAGAACGGAGAAGCAGAACCAGCAGAAGCCTGCGGTAGCAAAGGGCACTTGTGCTTGAGGAAGTGAATGCTCCAGTCAGCACCACAGTGGAGGCATCCTGAGCAAGAGGACAAGAGGACAGCGAGTGAGTGAGTGAGCTGGAGAGGACCCGAAGACTCAGCAAGACAGCCCTGCACCGGGTTTAGATGAAATCTGACAAGCCAAAAGTACAAACATCTAGGAATTGGCTAATTTCAATTGTCAATTTGATGAGATCTAGAATCGCCCAGGAGACAGACCTCTGGCGTGCCTCTGGTGTGTGTGTGTGTGTGTGTGTGTGTGTGTGTGTGTGTGTGTGTGTGTGTGTGTGTGTGGTTATCCTGATTAGGTTAGTTGAGGTGGGAAGACTCAGTAGTGGATGGCACCATCCCATGGGCCAGGATCCTGGACTATATAAAAGGAGAAAGTAAGCTGGACAAGACTTCACTACTCCTGATTCTTCCGCCACTGTGCCTTCCCGGCCATGATGACCTGGGAGCCACAACAGACCGTCCCTCCCTCAGGCTGCTTTGGACCTTAGGTGTTGGGTGCAGCAGTGAGGAATGACACGAAGACAGAAAGAGGAGTGTACTGTGACTCGAACTACACACAAGTGCAGAGCGGAAGGAAAATACCAGAAACAAAGAAACAGAAAGCCACTGTTATAATCACTAAAGTAATGAGGCTCCGAGCTAGGCTAGTCATGGGCACAGCAGAGAAATAAAATCGTCTATAGTGCTACAGATGAAAATTACAGAATGAAGAGATGGGACTAGGTATGAGGACTGGGAAGGGCCAAGAAATCTGGATTCTATTTCCAAATCTGTGAGATACTTGGGAGTCTTTGGAGAAATATGGCAAACTATTTTATTTCCATTTTCTGAATCATAAAATGAACTGTTAACACTCCTTGTTTAACGACCTCACAGACATTAAAATGGCTGGCTACCCAGTGTTTGGGCACTGGCCTGGCTCACCAGAGGGACACTTTTCCTCTGTAACATCTGTGATTAGAACCAATATTATTCATGTAGGTTGATACTTATAGACCCCTTTAATCTGATACAAGTTCGATATTGACTAAGCTTTGAGAGTCCTGGATAAAGATTCCAATCGGCTCCACAAGTATTAAGAACTAAATTTACTAGAAATCCTACTTTCCTAGGGGGAAAGCCTTCTGAGACAACACCCCCCCCACACACACACCCCTCATACTCTTAATTGAGCCTTAACATGTATAAGGAACAATTATAACACACTTATTTGGACTCAGAGGAAGCTTCACAAATTCCAGAAAGAACCTGATGGTCATTTTTTGTACCGCTGGCATCACATGGCTGCCTGCTTAAGACACCGAGGAAGATTTTCATTAGGTAGCACCAAGAATACTGACTTGCAGGCAGAAAGCTGCCTTAATTCCATGGCAGTCCACTTGACCTCTCTAGGATGAACTTCTAACCTGGAAAGATGAACTATAAGCTTGAACTTTGGGCTAGGCCTACCAAACTAACAATTTCTTGTTATTAGACAGCTCCGACTAGACCACTTGAAAGCCACAGCAGAAGGCATTTCTTGATTCTGATTAACAGTGAAAAAGAAGAACTACTGCAAGGAACAGACTATTCTGCCTGTCCTCTACCTTTGGGAGGGCGTTACCCCCCATCTGTGGACAGCCTACCACCGCGGGATCCTATCAGCTGTGCCTTCGAAGCTGCAGTACACAGCATCTGGGCTCCCAGGCAGAGGCACACCCACAGTTGGACTATGCAAATCCCTGTCTAGGACACACACTGGGAACACCGAGGCGAGGGAGCACCCACTGAAAAGCCGTCACACAGAAGAGGGGCTGGGGAGAGGGCTCGGCTGTAGAAATGGTTGCCCTGCTGCTACGAGGATCTGAGTTCAATCCTT
The DNA here is from genome assembly GCF_007827085.1 of Peromyscus californicus insignis. Classification (NCBI taxonomy): domain Eukaryota; kingdom Metazoa; phylum Chordata; class Mammalia; order Rodentia; family Cricetidae; genus Peromyscus; species Peromyscus californicus. Next base: position 82,190,698 of record NW_026294447.1, read on the forward strand.
AGAATCCATCTTTAAAAAAAAAATCATCTGGGTGTGGTGGCATGTGCTGCTGATCCCAGTGCTGGGGAGGCAGCGACAGGTGGAGTCCCTCCCTGCAGCTTGCTGACCAGCCAGCCCAAAAGCCTACTTGTAAATTCCCAGCCAAGTGTCAGACCCTGTCTCAAAATGACAAGGTGGAAGGCTCCTGATGAATGACACCTGAGGCTGTCCTCTAACGGCTGGCCGCTCTCACCTGTGCACACACAGGGACCTGTGCACACACACAACAGGTGCATAAGAGTAATTAGAAGCATAATGCTGAAAGAGGACCCCTAAAACGGAGACAATTACACCAGTCAGGATGACAGTATACACAGTGTACACAGCTATAAACAGCCCTCGGTTGAGAAGGACTACTATGTGCCAAACACTACAGCAGGGTTTTAGATAGAACTCACTTCTGCCTCACCATAGCCCTCTGCAGTTATACTCATACTATAGATTAGGAACTGAAGATGCTCCACAGTAGAGGCTCCCCTCAAGGTCACAGAGCTAGTTAGGGAATGACAGCTAGTTGGATTTCAAAACCAGTATTCTTCTCAAAGGGCCTAGGAAAGATAGTGGTATAAGAAAACGTTGTCTAAAGACTTGGTGCTTGGGGAAACGGGGAGATAAGTATAAATAAAGGTCCATAGCTGGTGACCGAAGAAGTCTCAACCTTGAAAAGGTGCACAAAGCCATCAAGCAGGTCACCAACCGCTAAGCACCCCCAAGTAGTAACAGCCATTCACTTGTAGTTACTATAAAAAACATTTCTAAGCTGAAGAATACATTCAAAATTGGGCTTGAGTGGCATGTGCTAGGATGTGATTGTTTGTGAATTTTGCTCATTCTTTCTTGCTCTAGACTTTGATTTTGTTCTTGACATGCTTGTTCAAAGAAGAAAAAGAACCCCAACAAACTATGCAGGAAACGTTTCCAAAATAAATAAAAGAGAATTTTGCTTACGCTTTATAATTTTACAAGTGTCTTTAAGAAACTTAAAGAGACAGGCCCTGGGGCAGCAGGGGCAGGAATGCACTTAAGCGCATGCTGTATAGGCGAAGTCGGAAGGCAGGGCCGCCCAACAGCTGAGTGCACTGTACTAGCTTTCGCTTTCTGGAGCTGCTTTGTGTAACTATTGAGATGGTTTACTTTCCTAACCTCTAAGTTTATCATCTGGAGCCTAACATACTGAATATGTAATTTCCCCTCGCTTTTTTCAAGACTATGTAGCTCTGGCTGTCCTCAAACTCACTATGTAGACCTGGCTGTCCTCGAACTCATAGAGATCCACCTGCTTCTGTCTCCTGAGTGCCGAGATTAAATGTGTGTATCACCATGCCTGGCTCTGAATACACAAATTTAAAAGACCCAAATCATTATTTTATAGAGACATCAATATACTTGAAAATTTACATAAAAATATAAGAAAAACTTTAAGGGCTAGAGAGATGGCTTAGCCGTTAAGAACACATAGTACTCTCACAGAGAACAGGAGTTTGACACTCAAGTTGGGTGGGTCACAGTCACTTGCTTCCGAGGTAATTCCACCTTCTGGGGACCTGATGCCCTCTTCTGGCCTCCACAGGTATTCCATTCACACGCACAAACTCACACTCGGACACACATACACACACACATCTAAAACGAGGGAAAACTTTTCCATGAGGTCATTACTCTCAAGCCTGACTCACCTCTGTCAGAGAAAGGAGCTCACAAAGCCACCACAGTGCTGACATGTGACCTACCAGATAAACTGACAAGGGAGAGGTAGGAAGAAAGACCACAGGCGGGTGTGAGGTCATCTGCGCTTCCCTCATTCCCGCTGGTTAAGAATATACTCACCATAAAAAGTGAGGTATCCAAAGAGTGCAGATACAAAGTAAACCAGGAAGCTTAGAGCGATGGCTGTATTGCTTACGTTCTGCATCCTTTCCTTTGAGGGGCTGAAACACAAACACGGTAGGAATTGATATCTGAAGAAACAAGCCTCTCGCAGGCCAATCAGGACTCTTCAGACAACCATGAGTTCATCAATGACTACACATTAGAATTCACAAGTGGACACTCACAGACAAAGATGGCGTCACTGGCAACATTACCAACGAGGACAGAATGAGCTGGTGACTGCCTTGTTTTTTAACTAACACTTAGAATTCAGGACAACAGAGAAGGATTCATAAATGAGAATGCTATTCAATGCGAAAGCCCCAGAGAGAAGTGCACATTCCCAGCGTTCTACAGTACCTTTGAAGCTCACAGTATATGGGCAATATTGAGGTATGGCAGAGAAATGAAAAAGCCATGGTTGGTATGGCATAAACACTCTGAAAAAAATTTTAGAGGAAAAAAATTATTAAATGCTACTCCATTTTTATTTGGTAACCCACTTGGTTCTTTTTTTTGTTTTAATTACACTTTAAAAAAAACCTTGTGCGTGTGTGTGCCCACACCCCCATTCCACTAAGCACGTGCTGAGGTCAGAGGACAACTTGTGGGAGTCAGTATCTTCCTTCCACCATGTGAGTTCTGGTGAGCAGGGTCAGGTCAACAAGCTTGGGGGCAGGCGCCCAACAAGACAACCGAGCCACCTTGCCAGGCGCCCAACAAGACAACCGAGCCACCTTGCCAGGCGCCCAACAAGACAACCGAGCCACCTTGCCAGCCCAACAATAAAGTTCTTTAAAAAAAAAAAAACTTGGTCAAATTTATTTCATCCTTTATGAATGATCTCTTTATAAGACTTTTGAGAGGTGTGTGTGGGGGGGTGTGGGGGGGGGGTCTACAGTCGCCAGCAAACACTGTCGCTTACGGTGGCTTAGGTGGCTTGCTTAGTCTGACCTGAACAGTTTCTGGCTGGCCTCTCGTATCATGTTGCTTTATTGCAATTACCACTTTCTATATTATTTGGGTAAGATAAAAACAATTTAGATAAGATATAAACAGCTACATTTAAAGATATTTTATTATAATTTCCAGTCATTCTTAAGGTATGCACAATTTAAAAACATCTCATTACCTCAAGCAGCAATAATGGCAATGCTTTTAAATCTGCTTTTACTTACTCAATCCCAGTAAGTACTAAAAATAGAAACCACATCTTTGTACTGCCAGAATCTTCAACCAAGATCTTTTTTAATGAACACAAAGATCATTAATTCTAGACCTGAAGAACTCCTTGGGATCCCATGTAATACCTATAGTCTCTTTAAAAATTATTACTAGAATACTTAACAAAAGCCAGAGAAAACTAGCAAGCCAGAAAGTTACCCTCTAAATTAACAAATGGATGGTAAGGACTTCTCTTTTCGGGTCTAAAAATATTTCTCCTCAGCTAGCATTAGGCTCTTCACCAAGAGAACTTCCAGATGAAGAACTACTGTGGGATATAGCACCTAGGAAGTTGTGTCCTCTGAAGCTGCATTAGGGGAACCAGAGCTTATGTCACAGATTCTCTGGTTTATATTGTTCAATTTCCTAGCGTCAATTACCCTACCTCGATCTTTCTGGCCCGTGGAGGTCTTTACCATGTGAAAAATGTCCCTTGTGAGGCTTGAGAGACATTTCTTAGTTAAAAACAAAGGAAGGTTCTGCACAGAGGACTAACCACGTTACCATTCTACACTAATAGAGTGCAGTGAGTGGAGGGACCTGGTGCCTGGGACCTATAAAACAACATTTCAGCAGAAATACAAAGAGGAGAAGGAAGAGACTCCCAGAAACAGGAAGACTTGGCTTTCCCACTCGAACAAAGCAGGGACCATGCAGATGGCAGTTCCTGTTTCTCTGCTCATGCTTAGGGACTCTTCCAAATTCTCAGGGATTCTCAGGACCCTACAGCTCTCTTAGAGCAGGCAAGGGACTTGGTCTTCAGGTCTCTGCTCTGAGCATCATAAATTTCCCCTTGGAATGCTGTTCACAAGGAGGATTGGCAGTACTCAACTGCTGGTCCAATGATGAGGCTGTTTAGCTAGAGACCAAAGTCCTACTCACAGGGGAGGAGTTTTTTGATGTAATTGGCGATTTAGCTTTACAAGTCCAGAGCTCAACAGGAAAACCGTATCCACAGAGGACCTGACTGGCCAGACCAGACATTTGGTAAATCTGTTCTTTTAGGCAAAGGCCCATTTAAAACAGGCTCCATTTAAAGGCATGCCAAAAGAAAGAAAAGAAAAAGGTGGCTGTTTCATAATGGGCCACCCTGTGTTAAATAATATTATTCTTCTGGTAGGCAATCCTATACTTAGCACTTTCATGAAAATTAATTAGTTACAGGTATAAAGACCTGAGAGACCCTGTTACACAAATCTCTTAAAACTTGAAATGTGAAAAATCAACCGAAAGTATCTGTTAATAAGTTACACACCTCTTTGGAGAAATGAAAGAGCTTTGGTTTACAGTCATCTGCAGCATTTGAAATCTGTTTAAGAGTATTGAGGGGAAAAAGAGAAACCAACAGCTATTAAAAGTCAGAATACATCAACAAATACGATGAATTTATTACTACTACACTTTCCCATCAAATCACTTCAAAGAAAAGTTCTAAAATGCAATGTAACCAATACTTTTTCATTAATTAGAATAATCATTTATCTTCCATTGTTTTTTTTAGTTGAAAAGTTAAAACAAAAGAACTTAAAAATTCTCACCTGGAACACTCCATCGATGTAATTTAAGGTCAGAGGACAAGGGACGGACCATTTTTTAATTACTATCTGTAAAAGTAAATACAACTGACACTCAGATGATCTGTAGTAAAATTCATCACAAGTTGATCTCAACCAGGACAACATTTTAAAAAATGCCAAACAGGAGGCTAACAGATGAATCCTTGCTGCTCCGATTTTCCCCAGCTAGAATGGGGTCACGCTTTAACATGGTCACTGGGTGGAGAGGGAGGCATAGGATGCCTTACATCTGATCAGCGGGGAATCTTGTTCATGAAAGACTCAGTGTGCTCTCTTGGGTCAATTTTCCAAAATCCAACAGTACCCTGGTTTTTGTTGTTTGTTTGTTTGTTTTAAAAGTGCAACTCAAAACGGAAGCATGTTTTCAATGACAGTGGCACAGACTATGACGATGTCTGTCAGCAGCAGTCAGGCCTAGACTAGCCAGCAGACATGACCTGATGCACACCTACCCTGGCCTCTTCACTTTTTCAGGTTTGTGGTATTTTAGTCAGTGTGGAGAGAGCTGGCTAGAATATGAACACGGAGCTAGAGAACTCCAGCTGGCAAAAATAAATTTAAAAAAAAAAAAAAAAAACCCTCAAAAGAAAGCCAGAGGGACGGTGTTTCCCAGAATGAACAGGTTTCAGGACTGACTCTTAATTGTGGCCATCCTGGTCCTAGAGCCACGGTTGCGGCCATGTCAACACTGCCCTTGTAGCCCTTGTTGCAGGCACATAATTACTCTGTAAATATTTGCTTCAGGCTAAATCCCAGCACACAAAGGGGCAGACAGAAGAAAGAAAGTATTTGTCTTTGCAGGAGACCAGTAAGTGAATACTATTCCTGTTTGGAACTTATCTAGTTTGGGGTTTTAACAAATTCAATCAAAATTTTATACAGTGATAAATCTAAAGAAAACACACACTTTTAGGATTAAGTTAATGAGTGAACCCAAGTCACTCTTAATTTAAAATCTCACCCAAAGGGGGGTGGGGTGGGGCGTCTAAGGACAAACTGGGCATTTCCAGGTTAAGTTTTCATATAAAACCAAGCTTAACCATCGACAGAAAAGAACAAAACCAGAACCAAGAATCTCACTATCTTTTTTTTTTAAGAGATAGTGTGTGGGTGAAGGGAAAGCAGCTGGTCTCTCTTGTGCCCTGCTGATGACACTCCAAACACAGTGTCCTCCTGGGGCCTTGGACAGCAACAGCACCTCCTGAGCACTGCTCAGCGCCAGGCCTTCAGCGTCACCGCCACATGAGCGCCACCGTCATGTGAGCGCTCCTCCCTCTCTTCCTTGCTTGGTCCCCTGTGACTTTAGAAGCCTTCAAGTCAAAATCCTTGCAAAAATTCTCCAAGATACAATAGAACCTATTTCACTTACTAGAAAGAATTATTAGCAACTGGCTTTGACGCTAACATAAATTCCCTTATTACAGGAAATTCCTGTGCAAACGGCCATCCCAGCCTCAGACCGGCATGGTGGGATGGGGTGGCTGGAGATGCAGAGAGGTGAGGAGGGGGCCGAGACCCATCAACAAGAGAGGAGAGAGTTACAGGTTAGAAGGCAATTCTGGGGGATGGACAGACAAGAAAAATGACCTGAAGCACTAAAACTACTTAATGCACAAAAGGCCCTTCCTCCTCCGTCCTTCTCAAGCCCTCCCATCTCCGCAGGTCAGCTCTCACTTTAAGTCTTTCAAATCCCTTTACAGAGCTTGCAGCAACCCCTCCCTCCCCTCAACTCCAGCGACTTGCTTCAAAGTGACCAAAAAGGTAAGTTAAAAAAAAAAAAAGGATAAAAACATCTGTTATGTCACTTTGAGCCATTGATAAAAATTGAAATTTATTTTTGAATTTAGATGCTCAAGGGAAAATTTATGCTAAATTTCTAAATGAAAATCAGGATCTGGGAGAGCAGCTAGTAGAGCTACTTTAGCTACAAGCTTGAAGAGTATAATTAAGAAAATGTTTTCTTTTTTTTTTTGGTTTTTCGAGACAGGGTTTCTCTGTGTAGCTTTGTGCCTGTCCTGGAACTCACTTGGTAGCCCAGGCTGGCCTCGAACTCACAGAGATCCGCCTGGCTCTGCCTCCCGAGTGCTGGGATTAAAGGCGTGCGCCACCACCGCCCGGCCAAGAAAATGTTTTCTAGATTGATTGCATAAAACAATATAAATGTAATAGACTTATACACACATGTTCTAAAAATAATCAGTGAACACACTGGCACACGTTTTTACAAAGTCAGTTAGTTGAGCATGGTGGAGCACACCTGAATTCTAGCCCTCAGGAGGCAGAGGCCTGGGCAGATGGATTTCTGTGAACGGTACGCCAGCCTGGTCTAGATAGTGAGTTCATGGCCAGCTAGAGTTATATAGCAAAACCCTGTCTCACCAAAACCAACCAACCAACCAACCAACCAACCAACCAACCCACCCACCCACCCCTCAACAAACAAAAATTAGAAACAGAATCTGTAATACATATGGCAACAAAAGACAGCATTAAAAAACAAAACAAAACAAAACATAATCTTCATAGTCTCATTGTAGGCCAAATTTCAATTTTTCTCACAGGTAGAAATCCAAGCAGATGATTTGTAGAACATCACGATAAATATAGGAGAATCATTTCCATATGACTACTGGAGCAGAAATCTGCATTGAATTAAAGAGTACCTACTATGACAGAAACCAAAACTATGATAGACATATTGTATCAATACATTTCACCTGTGCTAAGCTATTGACTGTGAAAACTGAATTACTTCTACCTATGAAATGCTTGCCTTGTTGATTAACTGTGAGGAGAAAATTCAGTGTGCTATCTACACTCATTTAAGAACCATACATTCCTATGTATATGTAGGCTACCTTCTAACCATGCAGATGCTTTCCAACAATTACCTTACAATGAAAATACTTACTGTTTCTCTCTAAAGTATGGAACCTAAAAAAATGCATGCTCAATTCATTATCTGAATGGCACTGGGGTGGGTGGAGGGACAATTTTAATGCAGGTAAATTCAACAAGTGATCAAGAACTGTTAAGTATGTTCAGCCTTACAAACATTCCTTATAACATAAATGATGATGAACAGTGAAATCAGAGTTACTTGCACGTATTTTAGTTGTTTTATCCTGTGTCTCAGATGATTTAGCCAAAGATAAATGTAATGCAAACAGGGCTGGTGTGTATATACACAGTGGGTATGTGGTTGCATGTTTGTGTGGCAGTGTGTGCATGCATATGTGGTGTGCATGTGGTTGTATTTGTATGTAGCTTTGTGTGCACATGTGTGTAGTGGTTGGTGGTTGCATATGGTGTGGCTGTGTGTGCACATGTGTGTGTGCACATGTGGAAGCCAGAAGTCAACGGTGGATGTCATTCTTCAGGAACCATTCATCTTGGTTTTTGAGACAATCTCTCATTGGCCTGGAGTGTGCTGAGTAGGAGAAGGTTGAGTTGGCTGGCCAATGAGGCCCAGAAGTCCACTCACCTCTGTCTCCCCCAGCACTGGGATTACAAGCATGTACCTACATGCCCGATTGTTCACATGGGCTCTGGGAACAACTGGAAGCCCGCCCTCAGACTTGCAGGGCAGACACGATCAGCTGAACTATCTCCCCAGTCTGAGGACTGTTTTGACAGCTCGGGAATTTGGCTCTATAACCTGCTTAGGGGTGACATTTCCCCTTGATTCATTATCAGTAATTAAGGGAAAGCTTAAACACTTAGAAAAAGGTTACTTGGAATATAAATATTCTTGGCAAATTAAAAATGTTTAATCCTATGTAAGGTTTGACATTTAGATCCTTACTATAGGATAAACTGAACTGCAAAGAAAATTTTTTTTTATGAAATTATATACAAGGACATATCTGTCTTAGAAGAATTAAAAGGTTGCCGGATGGTGGTGGTGCACGCCTTTAATCCCAGTACTTGGGAGGCAAAGGCAGGCGGATCTCTGTGAGTTCGAGCCTGGGCTACAAAGCGAGTTCTAGGAAAGGCACAAAGCGTCATAGAGAAACCCTGTCTTGGAAAACCAAAAAAAAAAAAAAAAGAAGAAGAATTAAAAGGCCATAAATTAAAATTCTCTTTTATCCTTATGTTAAATTATTTTATAAATATAAAACAAGTTAAACTGTCATCTGATATAATACATAATAAAAAAAGTTAATTAAAAATACATTTTCTGCATATGAAAAGAATATTTATTCCCAACACTATCTTTCTGAGAACATTTTATGCTGAGTAAGCAGACGGGATAGGATTACATTCACACCCCAGTTCTCCTGAGACCGTTTCAATCAAGTCTCAGAACCTGTAGTTTCAGTAATGGAATAAAGCTCCAGGAAGTTTTGTGTTGAACTGATTGTACAGAGCACAGCCCTACTGCTTCTCCAGAGTGCTATGCTGTCCAGGGGTCTATTCCACTTAGAGTCTTAACAGAAGAACTGTGTATACCTCTCTGCTAACCACAAGATACTAAATTTGAAATGCTGTTTTAAGCTTCTTTAAAATGGACAAAATGAATAATCCTGTGACTGAAATTAATTGTTTGCAAAACAACAACAACAAAAACAACAACAATATAATAATATAAAATGGGCTACTGTGCCCAGCACAAAACAGTTAAAAGATGTCATTAACACAGTTGCATTTTTGTGATGAAATAAGCCATGTATTATATTTTAAACTTACCACAAGGGCAAAGAACACCATAAAGAAAAATGATAAACTGCTTGTGTAGCCAAGAAAGCCTGTAAAATACCAATAAAATAAAAAGCAATTTATAAGGCAAGTGATCCTGACTCACAACCAGAGCCATGCATCTTGGGCATGTTTTCCATTGCAGCTTGGTATCTGGGCCGAGGGCCCGTCTGTCACAGGTCATTATGCAGCTCTGCACAGCAGAACGGGAACTGGCTTGCCACTAGCAGCCGACTGCAGGGCAGGCTGCTCCTTAATGTTCTGTTGTAACGACTTCATTTTAGTGGGGCAGCCAAAATGCCACCACAAGCCAAGTAATAAGTTAGCTAGGCAGGGTTGAGGGCTGAGCAGCTGAAAACAGGCCAAGCTTAAGCTTAAAAGCCTCTTACTCTCTGCTCACTCCTCCCTTGCCTCCCCCTCCCCAACACACCCCGTGTGTCTTCAGGGACTTACCTATTTTGGGAAGCAGTGAAAGAGGGAACACAATGCCAACACAGATGATGAGCAGGAGCGTCTGTCCATCGAGATACCAAGACCTATTAGGAAAAAACTTTCTGTGTCAGACACAGGACATGGGACCCATTCATGTCTATCCTAACATACATACAGAGAGAGAGAGAGAGAGAGAGAGAGAGAGAGAGAGAGAGAGCGCATCACAAGGGCATACAATCATCCATTAGGAAAAACCCACTTTTTTGTTAAATGTTCTTAGGAAAACCTTTCATTGTTTATTTATTTAAAATTTTATGTCCATTTGTGTTTTGCCTGTGTGAGCGTATCAGATCCCCGAGAGGTAAAGTTACCAGCAGTGGTGAGCTGCCATGTGGGTGCTGGGAATTGAACCTGGGTCCTCTGGAAGAGCAGTCAGTGCTTTAACTCCTGAGCCATCTCTCTACCCCCCACCCCCAGCCCCCGCCACAAGAAAACCTTTTATTGTTAATCATGAATATGCATGTAGGAAATATATTAAAATAATAATCTCGGGACTTGGGAGGCAAAGGCAAGATGAACAGTGTGAGGCTGGTCTGGACTATATAGTGAGAACTTGTCTCAAAATAACACCTGAACCAAGACAAATACAAAAATGTCCAATGAGATGCTATTTTTCAATTACCAAAATTAACAAGTACTTAAAAATGAGATAATAATCCATGTTGATGAGAAGTACTGAGGTATGCCAAACACTGCTAAAAGATAAACTGTATTAATTACCTCATGAAAAGCAATTTGGCAAAAGATGCTAAGAGTCTTCATGTAATTATGTCCTAGAACACTTACAAAATACTATTAAAAACAAAGAAACACCAGCAATAGTTACAAAGATTTTTATCAAATAATATTTATTGAGAACATTTAAAATAATGAAAACTAAAAAAATAGTGAAAACTTGAGGCAAACAAATATCTAATACTACAACTTTGAAAAAAATGAATATAATGAATATGTGTGTGTAGTCTGACATCATTTTGAGAAAAAATACAGATATTATTAAAAATGGACAGGAACTTCATTGTTTCTGGGTGATAGTCATTTTTCTTTCTCTTCATACTTTTCTACATTTCTCCAGAGTTTCAGAAGGAGTTATGAATTATCAGCTTAAAACACTAAACTTTTCTTTAAAAGATAGTAAAATACTGAATGAGAATGGTTAGTTAACAGAATGATCATGTGTTTGTTAATAAAAAAGAAACACGAGGCTGGAAGCCGGTCTGTAAAGTGTCTGCCTTGAAGGCACGAGGGCTTGCATTTGAATCATAGAACCAGCTTAAAAAAAAAAAAAAAAAAAAAAAAGCTGGGCACTTGGCACAACACCAGTGCATGCTGGGGTATGGAGGCAGGCTTGCTGGCCAGGCAGATCAGCCTTGTAAGCAAGTTTAAGGACAAGGAAAGACCATGTCTTACTTCAAAAGAAAAAGAAAAGAAGTGAACAGCACCTAAGAAACAACACTCAAGGTTGTTCTCTGACCTCCACACACGTGTGCATACACTTTCATACGTGTGCATACACATTCATACGTGTGCGCATACTCATTCATAGACAGATAGGAAGAATGAAAGACAAATTTCAGTACAGAGAGGGAAAAAAATAACACGCTGAAGATATAGATTTAAAAAGTCAGAAGGATATACCTAGAATACAAAAAATGGCTATTTCTATACGGTAGCAATACATGGGTACACATATATGATTTAATTTCTTAATACATCCATAGACAAATTTAAATATTAAAGTTAATTCTCCAAAACCTTAATACATGCACATGTGGAAGACAATTAATAAAAGAAATATAACTAGCAAAAATATAGAAAGAAAAAAATCTAATCACAGTTGCTAATTAAGTGTATGTATCCTGAGATTATTGAAATCAAATTAGTAAAACAGTCAAGGATGTGATGTAATTGGCCCATATGTATTACTATATTGTCCAATTAGAACTCTCTGGAAAAAGAATGGCAATATGTAACCACGCAATGAAAGTGCAGTGGCTATTAACTAAGAGAATCAGAAAAACATAGAAACACAGTTGTACCACATTAAGAAAATAAAATCCAGGATAGAACGGGATTGGGAAACCTCAAAGGTCAATAGGGATTCCTTTATTACGGGTTTGGTAGATGATTTCAAAATCTCCCTCTGTGATAATCCATCCTCTTTCGCTCTCGACAGTGGTCAGCGTCCCACTGCCCTGGCAAATTAAGAGAGTGTGTCTTTGCCTGGGTTTAAGAGCTGGCTTCTAGCATGCCTGGCCTTTACTGTTCAGCGCATATTACACCCTGGCTTGGGAGGACATCCTTTCTGACACACCTTCAATCATTCCTGCTGGGCAGTGACAACATCCTCCTTAGGAGGGCAAGATGAGCAGCAGCAGCAGAAACAGCACCCCATCACACTTTCCCTGGTCTTGCTCAAACTCCCGCCCTTTGTGCATGCGCTGTCAGAAGCTACAAGCAATGCACAAATATTTCTGCTCTGCAGGGTCTGATGCTGCTGTGCTCTCTATCCACACTTGCACGAGCCCCTCAGAGGCTGCTGTGCAGGAAGTGATACAAAAACAACCGTGTAACAAACACAAACTGATACTCAACATGCTCATCTTCTAGTCACTCTTGAATAACAAAACCAAATAGGCACTTCAAAATAGCCCTCGTAAGAAACACCTGGCAACTGAATTCTGAACCTGGCAGCCAGCCTGGGGCTCTGTCTGCAATGTTTTCTCTTCTGGGACCCGGTATCAGACCCAGACAGTTGCAGTGCCAGGAGAAAAAAGGCCCCGAGGGAAGAGCCCAGCAGATTTCATCTGTTAGCACTGCTGTTCCTGCTGGATAACAAGGCTGCATTGTATACTGAATATCTGTTAAGAGGGTACAGATCAGGATCAGTGTTCTAATCATGAAAACATAAAGTAAAAATGGTCACAAGCCAACCTGACTTTCCTTTTTTTCCTTTTTCTTTTTCTTTCTTTCTTTCTTTCTTTCTTTCTTTCTTTCTTTCTTTCTTTCTTTCTTTCTTTCTTTCTGTCTGTCTTTTTTTTTTTTTTTTTTTTTTTTGAGATGAGGTTTCTCTGTGTAGCCCTGGCTGTCCTGGAACTTGTTCTGTAGACCAGGCTGGCCTCTAACTTGGAGATCCACCTACATCTGCCTCCCAAGTGCTGGGAATAAAGGCGTGTGCCACCACCATCTGGCCCAAACTGACTTTTAAAGAGGAAAAACAAAACACTACGAGGGTGGAGTTGTATAAAAGGGTGTGTGTTAAGCCACAGCACCACAACTTGCCCCTTGTATAGGACTAAAGAAACACTAAAATCCTGAGGTAGGGCTGCTCCGTGTGACCTGAAGATGGAATTGGCGCCCATCTTAGAGTGGCGTGACCGACACAGCCCTGACTGTAGGGTGTGAGGCATCAGACTCGCAGAGCTAGGGAATGCTTGGGCTGGAGGGGGCTCAAAGATCAGCCTGTTCACCATCTTCATTTCATGTGTCTGCAGAAGCCGTAAAGGACCATGGGCTCATGACAGTAGCAATGCAAACACTCCGAGCCAGCTACTACTCAGAGCTTACAGCATTTTTCAGACGTCCTTCATCTATTTCAAGGTCACACTTCATTTTCTCCTTAGGACTGAACTTAAAATCTTAATATGTAAAGGACTGTGTTTGAAAACCGAGTTTCACTAGGTCTGGAGACTGGTTATGAATCGTTTCTATTTATTGACTGCTGTTAATAAAACCAATCGTTAAGACAGCGGTTTCTTTATCATTCATTATCAATAGCTACTCCCAGTGGAGTGAGTGAACTGCACATGCATGTCCCAGACAATTGCATCGGGTTTGGCAATGGAGATAGTCCAAAGAGCAGATGCGATGAAACCCAAGCCCAGAGACTACAAGCCAGCAATAAGCAGTCTGAAAGTATGCAGTAAATACAATCATTTTATAAACCAAGATTTTGGGAAAATTTACTGCACTTCAATTTTTTTCTAAGAGGGGAAAAAGAATTATCTAACCAAACTCCTGTTTTCCTACTGTGACCTAAATATACATTCTCTTTAAGCCAAAAGAATTAGAGTAAAAAGTTTTATACTTCCTAGAAAACTTGTTTGATCTGTGGATTTAATCCTATATGATAAAAATGCTCCAACTAAGAAACACAGAGTATAAATCCTTAGCTGTATTGCAAATGCTTGGCACGCAGATGTTTTTTCCATTTTTAAATGAAAACCAGATTTATTTATAAGTTGCTTTAATTTCATTCTCGAATAGAATGGAACAAGAGTATCGTATGTTCTCAATTAGGATCTTGCTCACATCCCATATCAATTATGTAACTCAAATGCAAGACAACTTAATTGTGTCAATCATAGTCCCCTGACAAGACCATTAAATGTTAACAGAGAGCTCCCAACTTTTAACAGCTATAGATTTAAAAAGTATGTAAGTTAGTCTAGGAAAAATATACATGTATCATAAGAGTTTGGTATAAGTATTACTGATCTACATTTTCTAATAGTAACTTTGGAAATTAGAATATAATGAACACAAAGTGATTTGACAGCATCTTCATAAAGGGTTATAGTTCATAAAGATATCTTATTCTAACAGATAACCCAGAAAACAAAGACACTTGAAAGATCTTAACTGAATGCTGGGCGGTGGTGGTGCATGCCTTTAATCCCAGCACTCGGGAGGCAGAGGCAGGCATGCATATCTCTGTGAGTTCGAGGCCAGCCTGGTCTACAGAGCGAGATCCAGGAAAGGCGCAAAACTACACAGAGGAAACCATGTCTCGAAAAACAAAACAAAACAAAACAAAACAAAATCTTAACTGAAACTTATGGCAAACTAAACCCTAAAAAAAACATCAACACCACGTGATCTCAGTAAAGAAATACTGCCACCCAACACCATTGAGAAATAAACTGTCCCAAAGCAACATTCATCACTATAACATTTGTTTCTGACTTTACAAAGTTAGACTTTAAAGACTAATGCTCTGTAGCCAATTAATATAGTCTCTTCAAAAATGAATATACTACATGTAAAACAATATGAGTTATCAAAAATGTGCGACTGTAGCACATTGTGGGTAAAAAATTGGTGAATGCATTAAAGCATGCATTTGTGATAGAAACAGAACATTATATACAAGGTTTACTAAGACAGTTGAAATAGGAGTTCATTTCAGTTGTTTAAAACAAGAGACGTGGCACTTGATTTAAGTGAGCAATGCTTTAGCAGACAAAACACCTCCGTTTTACTAGCGTTCTGCTACATGGTAACTATTTCTAAAGTGACTGAAAGCCTGTTACTAGAAGTCACCAAATTCGGGACCAAACAAAAGATAAACAGACAAAACAAAGACAAACTCAGGTGACATACGACAAGCATTAGGATTATCAGAGTCCATTTGTGTTTGACTCCGAGCTTCCTGGCAGTCTGCATAAAAAAGGAAAGTTTACCTTTAATAAAATCGTTGCTCTTGGAATTTCCTGTTCTCCACATTTACACTGTACTAGCTACTTATAAGCATATACATGTGTGCCATCTCATTTGGTCATCCTAACTCTGTTAAGGAAGCACCTAAACAGAGGGAAAGTCATTGGTGCCATCTGCTTTGTTTTGTTTTTTTGAGACAGGGTTTCTCTGTGTAACAGCTTTGTAGACCAGGCTGGCTTCCAGCCCACAGAGATCTGCCTGCCTCTTCCTCCTGAGTGATTAAAAGGGGCAAGCTACCTCCACCCGGAACCCTCCTTTCTTTTTTTAATGATTTATTAATTTATTATTTTATATGCATTGTTGCTTTGCCTTTGTCTGTCTATGGGAGGGTAGTATTTCCTCTGGAACTGGAGTTACAGACAGTTGTGAGCTGCCATGCAGGTGCTGGGAATTGGACCCGGGTCCTCTGGAAGAGCAGTCAGTGCTCTTAACCACTGAGCCATCTCTCCAGCCCTTTCAGAACGCTTGTCTGTTTTTGCTTTTTTCTGGTACTGAGAATTGAACCCAGGGCTTTGGGCATGCTAGGTGAGCACTGTGTCTGGGAGCCACATTCCCAGCCCTCATTGGTACCCTCACAGCACCAGGTAAAGAAACCTACAGCCCATGACAAGTTAGAAGGTCAAGAGTTCGATACTTGAGACTAACTAGCATGAAATGAATAGAACATGTTTTCTTTCTAGTCTCCATCAAACTGCCTTGAGTTCTTAGCTCCATGTGCGAATTCCTCACTTAGAATTCAAGTAGCAAAAGTGGTTCTTACTATTTTTACAGCAAAGACAAAAAAGTGTATTTTTAGTGTACACAGCTACTTCTTAGCGTAGTTTGCTCTCAGGCAGAACATAATCAAAATGCAACCAGGTAGAGCTGACAGGAGGTTGAGGCAGTGGTGAGCACGCTATGGGCCCCCAATGAGCTATGACGGGCCGTGAGAGGGCCGTCTTCTGGGGATGAAGATCGTGACGGACTTCACGACCCTTGCTTTAATCATTCCTTCACAGTTCCTATCGAGATGGAGAGTAACCGCGCGCTCCTTACACACATGCAGCTGCACCTGTCCACTGCTCTGAGAGAAGTCGACTTCTCTAAGCTAAGACTAAATTCTCAAGTTTTCTTCTGCATTCCAGGGAAGTCTGGTTACTGGGGAAAAGCAACCAAATACTCCAGTCCCAGACGGGGCAGTCCTGTGCTGTGGTTTGAAAGCTGGGTAGAGTAACTGGAATTAAGAAGCTTAACCCAAGTTTATTCTTATTTTCAAGTTTATTTTTCTGAGAAAAGAGAGAAAAAGGGAGTCTGGCTCCTTGCTCTACATATCAAAAAGAAAAGCATAATTAACTTGGGTCCCTTCTCCATAATAAGAGCTAAGTCAATATATTCTGTAGGAGCCTGTGTTTTTAAATGAGAGAGGAAGTATGCTGTGGTCTGGTATTATTCATAATATTAAAAAGGCGAAGGGAAACAGGTTCTCGTCCATAATTCTTCGAGCTGCCTAACACGAGTCTCACACAGCGGCTGCAACCAACATTTGTCACAACAACTTGCTGAGAAGTGACAGCAAAGATGACTCCCTGTCCCCTCAATTTAGATATCCAGAGGCTTCCTTCCCCACCATTCCCCACTTTCCTGTCCTTAGACGCTTCTTCACTTTTCTCTGAGAGCTAATCTGGACTTGCCTTGCCTTTACTTTCAGGAGCACAAGGGCCTGGAGCTCCGGTGGTTGGCAGCCCAGAGCTCTGGCCGAGCCGATTGCCAGTGGACGTGGGACGTGTACACAGTGTTTGATCCACTGCTGCTCCACCCACAAAACCTGTACGTGACTACATTTGTTTCCCTTGTCACTAAGGTTTAATAAAAACAATGAATACATGAATGACTGAATGGGTGGATGGATGAATGGATAGATTGGAACATTTCTTCTTACCCACTGTGGTCTCCAGGCAAAAATTCTGAAATAGCAGCAGGAAGCTCTGTTTTAATAATTAAAAGATAAGAAGACATAGCTGCAAAAGGAACAAAAAGAATTCCTGTTAGAGCTTTAACCATTCAAAGAGTCATCTGTTCAGAAACACAGACGTCCGCTGGATCGAGAGCACCATGTAGAAGATAACCCATAATGAATTAACTCCAACACGCACATGGCAGAAATGGAGGTAAGTGACTCTGCAGAGAACTGTAAGTTTATCACATAACCTTTGTTTATATTGCAAATCCAAGTATAAAAGAAAAAAGGGATTTTGTAATAGGCTATTTATAAAATTGGTTTCAAGTTTTGCAAAAACTCTTTCACATTGTCTCATCTGTTCAGTGCACAAAATGTTAATTTAGTAATAAACATAAAAACTTAAGGGCCAGGCAGTGTTGGCGCAATCCTTTAATCCCAGCACTCGGGAGGCAGAGGCAGGTGGATCTCTGTGAGTTCGAGGCCAGCCTGGTCTACAAAGTGAGTTCCAGGACAGAGAAACCATGTTTTGGAAAAAAACAAAAAAAACAAAACAAAACAAAAAACAACAATAAAAGAGAAACCAAAGCCAGCACTGCCGCCCAGATTTCACCTGCTGGCATATGAGAAATAGCCAGCTTTTGTACCACGTAATAACAATGACACCATTCTTCACGTGTTATTAAAGCACATTCTGGGGCTGGAGAGATGCTCAGTGCTTGGCTCCACTGCTGGGCAGCTCACAAGTGCCCCTAAATCCAGCTCTAGGGGATCTGATCCCCTCCCTGTCCTCCACAGGTACCTCCCTGTGCTCACACGAACACAAATAATCCACCAGCCTTCCATCGTAAATATGGTTGTGGAATATAGAACTCATTTAGGTAAATACAGAAGGGGAAGCTCAAATACTCAGCTCTACGGAAACCCAGCTGATTTGGAGTCAGATCTTCAGTGTAACAGTATTTTCCCCAGAGATGGACAGAACACACATTCTCTCTCTCTCTCTCTCTCTTTCTCTCTCTCTCTCTCTCTCTCTCTGAGAGCCAATGGGGGGGAACCTTGAAGAATGAAGTGTGTATTCTATGTGCACACTGCTTTTATTACTTATTTATCTTTCAGGAAACATTCCACTTTCTCCTTGGACTTATAAAAACTAAGAACACCACTGAATGCCAGGTCTGAACAATGAGAATCTGGAGGAAGTTGGATGAAAAGGCGCACAGTTTAAGAACAGTGTGCATTTCTCAGTCAAGCTGTTGGAAAGCCGCTGAACTCTGCAGTTAAAACACTGTGATGATTTAACTTTGGAGAAGAATGAGACATGTTAGTTTGCAGAAGGAGCGATTACCACATGCACAAACACAGTCAATTTTTTTTTTTTTTGGTAAAATAACATGTACCCATGGTAAAGTTAAATTTAGAACAGGTAAGTAACAATCACTTTTCTGCAATGAAAACATGTACCCATATTTTGTAATTTCAGACTATTTCTTTTTCTCCAGAAGAAACATGGCTGCTCACCAGGAGCCACCAAGACATGCCTACAAGCCCTTAGCTGCAGCTACTACAAGCAACTGGATGTGGAAACGTCTTCTGCCTTGCTCTGTTCTCTCAGAGGGAAAACACCGGCAGCTGGGCACAGGAGGGAGGGGGGGTCAGTGCTAACCTCTTCCACTCAAATATCTGGAGCTGTCACATCATTTTGTTTCCCAAAGAACTGTATGTACATGATAAGATGCAGAAGAAATAGATTCCAGTTTTCTGAAACCAGCTTAGAAACTACTTAACTGTAGTATCTTGAGAGGAGGAGGGGAAAAAGATGAGAGCACATTCAAAACAAAGAGTGCAGACTTCCGACTCAGAACGTTTATTATCTGCTCATCGGCCCCTTTGCTGGGATAATCCGACACTGTACGCATTTCTAAAGTTTCAGACATTCATCTCTTCCAGTAATTTTCTATTTTTTTGATCTTTAATTGTAAAAAAGCTACAATGACTGGGAGATTATATTTCTTTTTCATATACAATCTGTCATTCTTTCCAGAATTTCTATTAGCCTCTGGCTAATCACTAGATCACTTTTGTGCTGTAGCCTTGGCTCTTTGGTTTTCAAATGGGAGTCCTGTTTCAATAGATTCCAGTCTGAAGAGCCATGTGTACTTAAAGAAAAACGAACTCACTAAACATATGTTTCTCTGTTTTAAAAAAAGGCCTCTCAGTATACACGAGTATCATAAAACATGTAAAACACTGCTTCTTCCTTGGAGAACTCTGGCATGTTTTAAGAGCTACAAAACCACAGAGCCTACCATAGGGAAAATCCCACTGGTTGAGCAAGTGAAACAAAGAAATCCCACTGTTAAAATTACTTTTTCTTAACCACAAATAAATTTCCATGTAAGTGCTACCACCTTAACATACAGTACATAATACCGAGAACAAAAGAGTACTAGATCTACACCAAGCGAAGAAATACATCTTACAGCCACATCAAAAGATCAAGTCAATAAAGTAAGCTGCGAAAGGTTTTAAAAAAATACTATCAGCAGGAAAGCTCATATAGCTACTGTTTTTAACCAAAAGGTCACTAGGTTGAATAGCTGGTTGCCACACCTTCTGTCCAATGTCTTCCATTGATGACATAAGGAAATACTTGAGACTTATTTTAGAGACAGGTCATAAGCAAGAATTTGTAAATGATTTTTACTGGTATCTATCCATGGCATAGAATCCAAATACAAGACACACCATGCTTCTAAATTAACAGCTGCACCAGCATCATCCATAAGACCCATGATTACAGCTGAACCGTTTGGGCCTCCGTAACACCAAAGCCAAGATCTGTGCTACAAGGTACACCTTGATGACAGTTATCAGCCCTTCCAAGTCATTTCGTTTCACCATATTAGTCGAATAGGTATGCTTTCCCTTCATTTTAAATGAAACTACCGTGGGAAGAAAATAAAAAAATCTGTCAACCTAGTCGAGACATAGAAATAGAAAGTACCCTTTAAAAACCATGTGGAAAAGCAATAGGAAATCAGGAAAGCATTGAAACAGGGAAATCCGATCAGGCAACAATAGGTAGTCAAGAATCACTACTGCCTGATGGTCACAGGAGAGATGAGTACTAACTACTGATAGTCATGGGAGACAAGAGTACTAACTACTGATGGTCATGGGAGACAAGAGTACTAACTACTGATGGTCATGGGGGACAAGAGTACTAACTACTGATGGTCATGGGGGACAAGAGTACTAACTACTGATGGTCATGGGAGACAAGAGTACTAACTACTGATGGTCATGGGAGACAAGAGTACTAAGTACTGATGGTCATGGGAGACAAGAGTACTAACTACTGATGGTCACGGGGGACAAGAGTACTACTGCCTGACAGTCAAGGAGAGATGAGTACTACCTGACGGGTCGTGGGGAGACATAAGTACTAACTACTGACTGATGGTCGTGGGGAGACATAAGTATTAACTACTGACTGATGGTCATGGGTAGACATGAGCTGGAACAGAAGCAGAGAGGGAACAGGCAGAGAGGAGAAAGGCTAGGAAGTTAGAACAGCTGCTCACTCTGGGCACGGCATGCCTGTTACATGCTTGGCTATATTCTAAGTGATAGGAAGTTTT
This sequence comes from Peromyscus californicus insignis, assembly GCF_007827085.1. NCBI lineage: Eukaryota > Metazoa > Chordata > Mammalia > Rodentia > Cricetidae > Peromyscus > Peromyscus californicus. The sequence goes on from NW_026294447.1 coordinate 82,211,676, forward strand.
GGGGGCATCTAATTTCCGTACCAACCTGCCAGGCAGACATGATTTCACCCGTAGGGATGGGAGCCCTGTGTACTGATTTGCTATGTGGGTGCTGGTGGAAAGAGTCAGTCTCTCTGGAGGAGCTCACTCTATTAAATGCTAGGCTGCTCTGGGCAGGTGGAGAAGCAACCAACCAAAGCCAAGAAAAATAAGAAAGTCTATCCAAGGGGCCTCTCTAGAATGAAGTCTTTTATTTATTTCTATTAGCACTTAAGCAACAAATTGCTTTTGTCTACTGAGTTTAACAACTGGGCTCAAAGAAAAGAAGAATCTCTAAAATGAAGATCAAAGTTTTAACCATTTCAGCTGGGGACACATTGTATTGTTGTTCATGGAGTTCTCTTGGCATTGTAATTGTTGTTGGAGTAATTGGCTCAAAATTCACATAGCTTCATGCCAGGACTTCATAGTATTTGCTGCCATGATTCAGTTGAATGTCAGTGGAGGCAAAGCTCCAAAGAGGAAGTCTCTTAGTCACATACATCAAAGATTTAACATATCACTGAAACCTAAAAAAATAAGAAAAATCAACCATCTCCCTCCAGATCTCTACGCTTTAGGAAACAGTGTTCCCCAATATCCAGAAATGTTTCTCAGTTTGTCATTAGTCAACCATACAACTTTAAGGAAGAAAAGACTCAGTCGAGTTTGGGTCTAAACAATCATTAGTCTAAAAGACAATTCCCTACACTGCTAAACACTTAAGAGGACATGCATGAAGACAGGATGGCCGTCAGCAATCTTAAAAATAGAACTGGGTTTTCAGCACTTGGGGAAAGCCCAGCAACTTCTCAAAGGATTAGTCAGTGGCCTAAACAAACAGAGGCGCTATGGTTTGCCTTTCCATTGAAGAGATTCAGTTTTATTTCAAACTTGTCTTTAGTCATGGATAATAACTAGTTTATTCAAGATGTCTCATTAACCTGGTGTTTCCACTAAATGTCTAAATGCCACAGAAATTCTATCCCCACTCAAATAGTATACAATCTCTTTTTTAAAAGAATCTTTTTTTCAAAATCTCTGTAAAACAATGTAATTTCCCTAAACTGCAAAACTGGAAAAAACAAAAACAAACCATGGTGGAAACTGTTCCTTCACTCTCCTAAAAGAGCCTTTCTTTTATAGCTGTTAAGACTCTAAACCTAAAGAGGGACCAGAGAGCCAGGCCTAGGAGCCAGGGTCTGAACAGAGCTACTCAAGGGACTGACATGGGAGGATGGGGGTAAAAGGCCTGCCTGGACAGCCTAGTGAGACCCGGGGAGGGGGTCAGCTAGGGGGAAAACACTGTGGTGGAGAGCTTGCTTAGCATGCATGTGTTCAATCCTCTCTCTCTCTCTCTCTCTCTCTCTCTCTCTCTCTCTCTCTCTCTCTCTCTCACACACACACACACTCAAAATATCCACTATTTTTAAACTCTCATTATCAAATTTCAGTGGAAATCTTTGCTAATACATTGTTTTCAAACTCTTTAAAATGACATGTTACTACTAAATTTTGTCAAGGCAAATGCTTGGGGAAAAAGATGCTTCTCAGATTTCTTATACTTCTACAGTGTTTTCTAGAATTTGGGGATAATACTATTCGAGGTTTTTCTTTTTCTTTTTTAAGCTGCAGTTATTCTCACCAGCAGACGGTGGTGTAACAGCACTCCCAACCCCAGCTTCCCCAAGGGCAAGACAGACCGCTGCATCCAGACTCTGCTTCAGGAAAACAATTTACATTCTCTAACATCACATTGTGGATTTGTCCAATAATGGGAGTCTGAGATTTCTGTAGTCACTGAATCTTCCCGTCTATAAGACGCAGACCCTGCATCATCTAGTTCACGGCTGCTAGGTTCTCTCACTCCTCACAGCCCCAACTGAGGCGTTAATCAAGGCTGTTAACGTCTGTGGATACCAGACAGGAAAGCCTGGGTCACTCTAGCCATTTTAGGAGGTTTCAGTGAAACTAGGGCTCTCCTGACAATGTGTAGTGATTAAATCGTTAATCTTCTGTGAGGACCTGGCGAGTTAGGGAAAGAACAAGTATGCTATCTGTAATGATGACTCACATGTTATAAAAGCAGAGTAAATCGGCACATTGCTCGGAACCACTTGCCTTCCCATGGTTTGAGTTGAGCAAGACATGAATTAGGAACCTAACGGCCTTTGCTTTAATCGTGGACTTCCAAGAGTGGGTAAGGACTTTCCTTGGCTTAACTAAGATGAGCTGGGGTTTGCTGTTTGATTCCTAGTGACAGTGTAGCCTACAGAGCAGTCTGCCACAGTTCAATGTAACAGAAAACAAGCCACTTTTCAGCCCGTGGGACCAGTGCAATAGAGGAGTTGAGATGAGCTAGCCCTCCCAGCACGCTTCTTAGTCCTCGCAGAAGGCAGGTGACTGAGTTCACAGCCTGCGCAAGCACTCTTTTGTCTGCGACGACAGCACTCGACATTAAAGTTCTGAGATGTCTCCTTTCTCCCTCTGTCCCAGCACTAGCTCTGCCTTGAGGCGGGGGACACAGGGGGCTACACCTGGCAATGGCCTCTTTTAGGCTCCTGATCATTACTGCTGAGAGAGCAGGAGTCACAAGTAATATTTTCTGTACGGCTCTCCACTTTTTAAAGGCCAATAACTGTAAAACCTCAAGAGTCCTAACTGGCCGGGCGATGGTGGCGCACGCCCTTAATCCCAGCACTCGGGAGGCAGAGCCAGGCGGATCTCTGTGAGTTCGAGGCCAGCCTGGGCTACAGAGCGAGCTCCAGGAAAGGCGCAAAGCTACACAGAGAAACCCTGTCTCGAAAAACCAAAACCAAAATGTCCTAACTATAGTAAGCAGCACTTTTAGGGGTTATTTGAAGACAGCCTGCACCGCAATCATTTTGGTAGATCACACTGGTGCCTGTGGTTAGCACTAGTGTCCCACTTTTGTTAACAGACTATGGTAAGGGAATAAACCAGGCCTTCACCAAAAGACCCACAGAATAAGTAGTAAAGAGCAATTTATGAATTTATGATCATTTCGTCTCTTGTTTTTCCTTTTAGTGTCGGGGATTGAAACAAGAAGGCTGAGATGTATAAACATCACACAGAGCAGAGCTGAAGCTGGGGTTACGAGAAAATATAGAGGAAATATATTGTATGAAAACAAATTTTTTTTTAAAAAAACCTGTTTTGTTGTTTTTTCTTTCTTTCTTTCTTTTTTAAGGTTATTTATGCCGAGTGGTGGTGGCGCACGCCTTTAATCCCAGAATTTGGGAGGCAGAGCCAGGCGGATCTCTGTGAGTTCGAGGCCAGCCTGGTCTACAGAGTGAGTTCCAGGAAAGGCGCAAAGCTACACAGAGAAACCCTGTCTCAAAAAACAAACAAACAAAACACAAAAAAAGATTATTTATTTATTTAGAGGAGGGTATCAGATCTCACTACAGATGGTTGCGAGCCACCATATGGGTCCTGGGAATTGAATTCGGGACCTCTGGAAGAACAGCCAGTGCTCTTAACCTCTGAGCCATCTCTCCAGCCCATATGAAAAATTTTTAACTAAAAAAAAAAGAAAGAGAGAGAAAGAAGTTGGGTGTAATGGCTAACAACGTTTGTCAACTTGACAGAATCTAGAACTTCCTAGGAGACAAGCCTCTGAGGTATTAGCTAGCTTAGCTTCACTCTGGTGGGAAGAATCACCTCAACTGTGGACGGCACCAACTCCATAGGAGGGAGTCCTGGACTGAATTCGCACCTGTGGGCACAATCTGACGGCAGCCTGGGGTACTGTAGCTGCACCTTCCCACGTGATCACTTTCCCTGGGGCGGAAAGCCAGAGCACACCCTTCCTCCTCAGGTGTTTAGTTGCAGCAGCAAGAAAAGTCGCTAATCCAGGAGTGTGGTGGTGCACACCTGTGATCCCAGTGCTCAGGAGGCCAAGGCAGAAGGACCAAGGGTTACAGGCTCACCTAGACGACACGGTAAGAGCCCGTCACACCCATAAAAAAAAGAGTGAGAGAGTTAAAGAGCATTAAGACACGGCACCTAACTGAAAATACAGACTCTGCCTCATGAGTGCCCGAGAGGATTAACACACCTTCCCCAAGGGCCACATCAGAATCCACATTTCTAGATGAGAGGAGACCCTGAGCTTTCTATTTCCCACTGGATTCTTCCACAAAGAGAACTAAAGCCAAGAGAACCGGAGAGAGGGTCCCTGGAAGCGCATGCCTGCTTGACCAAAGACTAGAGTCACGGTACAAGGCACCTGCCATGGAGCAGGGCCCTGCTCAAGGGTAAGCTTCACATTCTACTGCAATGAAGGAGGTCTTTATGCATGTTTAGCTGAGAAAAGAAAATCTTGCAAATATGCTTTCACTTATTACTCACAGGCTCTCAATAAATAAACTCTCAAGTAATGTGAATAAAATAATGAGGACATCATTCTAAAATAAGCATTACTGAACTTAAGGGACATTTAAAATGCTGTGACAGCATCTGAGTTGCTTTTTTAAAGTTCTCAAACAAGCAAGCCAAGCAACAACCTTAAGAATGCAGACTTGATGATTTATGTGACACCAAATCCAAGGATCTTTTCCAGATAAGCCAGACAACTGGCCAAACAGTTTCATTTGAATGCTTTCAGGGACAAAGACCACTTTTTAAGAAGTGAGGGTGATCTCCACTTCAAGCACACAGCTTATTGTCAAGGTTATTTGCTAAGTCTGACAGTGTGCCCCAAACCATGTGTATAGGAAACACAGTCCTAACATGCAGAAGGGTTTGAGGTGCATCTGATGGGAAAGATTTAGGTCATGAGAATCCACCTTTACATGTGGGTTTAGCCCATTGTAAGGGCTCAAGGCTAAGAGTTTGACTGCATGCTCTATGTTACCATGTGACAGCTTTCTGCCATGTGATCAGGTAAGAAAGCCCTCACAGGATGTGGTTTCCTTGATCTCGGACTTCCAGCCTCCAAAAGATAATAACTTTATTACAAATCCCCCAGTCAATGATATTTTGCTACAGAACACAAAACAAGAGTATTCTAGATGAAGAAATTACATTAGCTTTTCTGTGAATTTGTATACATCAGAACCAATTTTTCTCTCAAGAAAACACTGGATTAGCCCAGTTTCTTTATCTTTCATGGTCAGCTTTGACATTAGTGATGGACCTACATTCTGTGTCTGTGTGCATACCACAGGTCAACAGAGGGTAACTTTCTCAACTGCTCTCTACCTTAGTTTTCTAAGGCAGGGTACCTAACTGAACCTGGAGCTCATGGATTCAGCTATACTTGTTGGCCAAAGAGCCCCAGAGATCTTCCTTCACTCTGCTTCTGCACTGGGGTGAGGGTGTGTATCCTCACACCGGCTGCTCATGAGTGCTGGGAATCTGCACTCAGGGCCTCTTGTTTGTGAAGCAAGTACCTTGCCAACTGAGTTATCTTCCCAGCCCCACTGTTTCCCACTTATTTTCACTTAAAAAAAATCTGTATGGTGTTTTGCTGACATGTATGTTTGTGTACCATGTGCATGTAGTGCTTTTGGAGGCGAGAAGAGGGCATGAAATCCCTCTGGAACTTGAGTTCCAGACAATTGTGAGCTGCCATGTAGATGCTGAGAAGTGAACCCAGGTCCTCTAAAAGAGCAGCCAGTGCTCTTAAGCGCTGAGCCATCTCTCCAGCTCCCAAATACTTAGATAAGAGTACTAATCACTTAAGTGCCTCTCAATCCAACAAGGTTCCAGACATTGTGTTGGTGACTAGGAGTACAAAGAGGAATGGACATAAGCTGTGGAAAAACTTAGAGCGCAGAAGAGAGAAAAGGAGCTTCCAGGGTGGAAACTACAGGAAACACAACAGGGGGCATCATGCCAGGTAAAAAGCTTGGATTTGAATCCCCAAACTAAAAATTCAAAATAAATTATTAAACAATGGTTCAATCCCATCTGAACAAAGTCTGATAGGTCTTAATGAGGGCCTACAGAAGAATCATCACTAAGCAGTTAAGCAATACATGTTTGCTAATTAAAAGTATTTCGCAACAAATCTTGAAATCAATTGCACAGCAAAAATTCCCAAGGGATGAGGTTAGTGTTCCTGGTTTCATGAGTGAAGTATGAAGTCACCGTTTCATAAAAATTCAAAGCATTAAAATGTGGACATTCAGGATTCCAAAAAGACTCACTGACTGGAACCCCCACCACCAAAATACTCACTAAAGATACAGTTTAGTTGATTAATACTTAGAGTGAAATAGCTCAGATCTTAACTTATCATCTCTCAGTTATTTAAATTATTAGATGTAAAAGAATGATTAAAATTTCTTGTGAGCATACAATCTTGTGTAAGATCCAAAGTGCACATCACTTCCTCATGGGTTTTCTACGACTCTGACAGTATTTACTTAGCATTCCAGCTGGTGATAAAAAGAAATGAACACACAGCTCAGCTCTCTGCAATCTCTTTACAACATGTACATACAATTCTCATACTTTGGAGTTAAATGTTTAATACACTCAGTCAACTGTCTATAATTAACAGTGATTTTTATTTCTACATAGTTCTCATAATTAGGATCAGTTGTATGCTGTGGCATAATTCTCTTGTACACTGTAAAGATTTGTCACTTGAATTGGTTTAATAAGACACTGATTGGCCAGTAGCCAGGCAGGAAGTGTAGGTGGGGCAACCAAAGTAAGAATGCTGGGAAGAGGAAGGGCAGAGTCAGGAGTTGCCAGCCAGATGCAGAGGAAGCAAGATGAGAATGCCATTTTGAGAAAAGGTACCGAGCCTCATGGCTAAACATAGATAAAAATTATGGTTTGATTTAAATGTAAGAGCTAGCTAGTAATAAGCCTGAGTTACTGGCTGAGCGTTTATAAGTAATATTAAACCTCCGAGTCAATTATTTGGGAAACAGCTGCTGGGTATTGGAGAACAGGCAGGCAGGAGAAAAACTTCCACCTCTGGTTGTATGATCAATTTTTAGTAGGAACCAGGGAAAGATAAACTTGAAGATGCCTCTTGTCCTTAGACATATTATAAACTACTTGGTCATTTTTAATTTCTTAGCTCCAAGGGGACATTGGGCATAGCTGACTGTTCACACAGTCCTTGGGGCACTATTCCCTCTAAAGAAGTTTTTGTCAGTGGGAATGATTAAGGGGGTGAAAGCAGAGGGAAAATTGTTCAGAAATCACTTTGGGAGCATTTCTAAACTGCACCCTCTCACCATCACAGCCATGGAGGCCTAAGAAGACTGCGATCAAGATTTGGCTAAAGCTGAAGTTAGAAGCATATTTACCAGTGCTACTAAAAAGATCCAAGAAAGATCAGAAGACAAGAAAAGGGGACTTCTGAAGATGGCTACATCTACAGAGATTTAGTGTCCCTACTAGACCTGTAGGAAGGCAAGGGGCCAGGGAACAACCAGTTCCATTACTATATGCATATATAATCCATTCTCAATGCTTACCTCCAATATTCTGAATTATTATGGTGCCCGCCACCACCACCTAAAAAAGAACACATGCATTCAGAAGATAAAAGGAGAAACAGTAGAAAAGGAGAGGGTTTTATTAAAATTAATAACCAATACAACAAAGACAGATACATGACTCATGACTGAAGAGATACTGGTAAGAATAAATTCTCTCAGCTCTCTGTACTATGTAAAATTAATAAATATCATAAAAAGTCTTTCCTTAATACCTCCATAGCTACTATAAAGATATTTCTTAGCAGTCATGTTTGAATACCTAAAAAAGGTAATAAAGCTAGTAAGCTGTGATTACCAATGATTAATAAACTGGCATTGAATCTGGGAAGTCCTGATCCCTTTCTTCCTGGCTTTAGCACATTGCTTTAGTAGGTATCCCAAAACAGACTGTGTCAACCACTTTACCTAGACGGAATGGATGATCTTCTGCCAGCAGCCTGGCACAGACCCCCATATTTGGACATCCTAGTCTCAAAGATTCAACAGCCTACAGCAGAAAACTCTACTGCACAATGACCGGATCTGGAGAATTTAGGCCATGTATTTCAAACTAAAAATGTGAAGTAAGCTAAGTGTAAAAGAGCAGGTGGTGGCGAGGGCAACAGGAAGCTGAGACTCTTTCTCCTCAGTCTGGCTGGTTGACGGCATGTGAGGAAGTGGGGCCAATAGAGCCAGATCATCTAGTATTTAGTAAGTCAGAAATTGAATTTCACACTCCTAAGAGTATAAAAGTTGGCAACTGGCTAAAAATAAAAAGGTCTGAACTAAACAAAAAATGCCCAACGACTATGCTCAGTCTGTTTCTGGTCTGGGATGAGACTCGTGGGGAATTTGAAGGAAATGTTTAAATATATATTCTCTCTCAGGCCTCCTGACCACCAAACCCCTGGGCTGTAAGCACCAGCAGACATTTGGAGCTGACTAACTACCTGTATCATTCAGGCCTCTGTGGACTGAGGACAGGTCATACTGCAGGCTCACCTCTATGGGGATTTCCTCCTGGTCAGAGCATCGGGACCTGGAGTCCTTGCAGATGCAGGGGAAGCCTAATGGTCTGGAAATCTGGCAAGGTCTCTAGAGATTCAGGTGTGCTGGACAGTTTTATGTCAACGTGATACAAGATGGAGTCATCTGAGAGGAGGGAGCTTCAATTGGGAAAATGCCTCCATAAGACTGGACCATAGGCAAGCCTGCAGGGCATTTTCTTAAGTAGTGATTGATGTGGGAGGGCCCAGCCATTGTGGGTGGTGCCATCCCCAGGCCTGCAGTCCTGAGTTCTATAAGAAAACTGGCTAAGAAAGCCATGAGGAGCAAGCCAGTAACTAGCACCTCTCCACGGCTGCTGCATCAACTCTTGCTTCCATGGTCTTGCCCTGTTTGAGTTCCCCCACTGACTTCCCCCAACAGTGATGGACTGTTCTCTGGAAGTGTAAGTCACATAAACCCTTTCCTTCCCAGCTTGCCTTTTTGTGGTGTTTCATCACAGCAATAGTAACTAAGACAGTGGTCATGGCCATTCTGGTGTTTTCTAGAAGGCAGTTTGCATCTTGTAGGGGGCCAGAATTACTCAGGTCGGAGAATCTGAGCTTGCTTTCCCCAGCAGGGCTACATAGGAGATGATGTGGCCATGGGAGTGTTTATCAGGTGTTTAGAAGGGTCTACACTTGGCTGTACGGTGTGCTTTGATCTTATAAGGGGGAGGTCTTTTGCCTCTCCCCTTGGCATATTATAAACAGCCCTTTTGAATAAAGCTGGGCTGTGGGGTATTGACCCAGGTCCTCCCGATGCTATCCTGTGTCTCTGTCTTTCTCCTCATCGTCTAGTTCTATCTTTCTACCTAATATTTCCTAATTCCTCTCTCTTCTACCCAAGAACCCTTGGAAAGGTGGGAACAGGTTGGAGCTGGACTCCCACAGCATGTAAGCTTAGATATAAGTTCCTGAAATCCAGTCATTTGTGGGAAGACTGTTCTGACTTTGTGTATATCACCCACAGTGCAAATGAAAGCCCCTGGCCACACACATGAAATACCTCTATTTTCTACAAATATACTGCAAATACAGTATTTAAGCACTAACCCCCTTTCCATTCCTTGGCTAAATTTAGGTATTTAATGTTTAGAAAGCCAGAATGAATGTCTGTCCATCTTCTATGCCTACTATAGTGTATGGCCATAGCACTGCTCAATACATGCTTATCTGATAAATATACACATTTAAAGATAATATAAAATATTCCTTAAAATTTTCAAAAATATTTCTTTGATTCACAGAATAATATCATCCAACCACACATCAAGACAATGGGAAGATTTCAGGCCAGTTATAGAGATGGGGAAGAAATACAAGCAGAATCTAAAAAGCCCTCACTCTGGATACATTCTGCCCAGTGCATGTTAATGACGTCACTGAAGATGAAGCCGCTCACATTCAGGAAAGAGACTCCACAGTCCACGCTCTTTGAGACTGTGCTGCTCTGCAGGGATGATACTACTACTGCGAGCTGAAGGTAGTGTCAGTGATGAGCATGGATTCTCACCCACAGTCACAGTAAATCACCAGGGAGTCCTCTTTCCTGTCTTCTTTGGTTGCTGTGGACCTACCTGCTGTATGCATATGCATACACCCATGCATTAGATAGGCTGTTCCCTGTATGTTAGGAAGTGCGCAGGTGAAGGCCAAAGCTGACTGCAGGAATCCTCCCCTGTCCCAGTCTCTACCTCACTTTTTGAGACACAGCTTCTCCGTGAACTTGGAGTTGGCTGTTTGGGTGAGGCTGACAGGCCAGCAACTCCTCTGCCCCCTTCCCCCACAACCTGGAATCCTCCTGCTTCTGCACCCCTCCCTCAGCACCGAGGTCACTGGAATATATTGCCGTGCCCTGGTTTATACAGGTGCTGGAATCTGAACTCTGGTCCTGATGCTTGCACAGCACGTGCTTTTTTTTAGCCCTATCTGGGGCTCTGTCATATACATTTCTTCTTTGGTTAAACTACATGGAGGGAATGAACCAGACATACTAAACACTCTGCTCTCCAGGAAGAAAATGTTCCTGGGGACGATTAACAAAACCCATACCCTCAAGCACCACGCTGTCTATTTGCTTGAGGTTTAAAAGATGAGGCTATAAGCCCTGATGAGGCTATAAGCCCTGGTGTTACTGAGGTTTACATACCCCCTCAACATTTCAAGAGTAAAGGTAACTGGAAGCAGATACAGCTTCTCTTCCTGCGGCAGAGCTGCATCTTCCTCCAAGACTCACCCCTTAGAAATCAGTTTAGCCATTTACAGCATGGCATCCACTTAGATTAAAAACAGAATAAATGTGTGAGGCAACTCATAAGTTAATTAGCTCAGTTAGCCATTCTACAATGCGTACCTGTTTCAAAGTACCAAGTACATGACATATATGTATATGACTTACTTGTTTGTTAATTTAAAACAAATGCAAACAGAAAGTACCAAGATTTACAATCAGAAGAATTCTTGTTTAGAACCAAAAATACAGGTAGCTCTTCAGACACTGAAACAGAAAAGCAACTTAACTGTAACACTAAAAGCACTGCTGAAGCCCTGGTACTCTGCTTGAAAAACGTTTATCTACAAGTGTAAAGTTAGAAAACCACCGAAACTCAGTGCCAATAACAGTTTGCTCTATTTTTCATTATTCTAAGAAGGAAACCCAGCAGATGGAGTGTCTACAGTCCTCAGCTGTGGAACTGGTGTTGGGTAACAGTTGAGAAGAGGTCCTTTAACAGCTTTGGACCTTCATTTTTTCACACTGTAAACAAGGAGACAGCCAGGCAATCTTTCAACACTGTTCAGCTCTTAAATAATACTGCCTGTGTAATTACTGCTTTTGAAAATAGCCAGGTTATAATTTTAATTCTATATTGTTTTCTTCCCTTTAAAGATTTACTCAGAGGATCTGATCAAAACTAATGAGGAAAACTAAGGGTCCCATTACTCCTGCAGCTCATCGAATCAGTGACAAGACTTAGAAACCAAACTGGCTTACAGATGTGCCTTGGAAGAGCGCACATTTTTCTTTATTTTCCCATCCCATTGTCCCGTCTCTTCTTACTTTTGTATCCTCTCCATCTCTTAAGGTCTTTCTCACTTATACAGCTTTTTTAACTTGAAGGAGAAGAGAAATGCCCCAGGACGAGACAATGAAATTACCTTTCCAGCTAATCCAAATGCAAAGAGTCCAAGATCTTCGTAAGACGTCACCGCTGTTAGGAGAAAGTACAATTGTTACTTCTACACAAAGCTATTCATGAAGGTGATTTTACTCTCACAAGCTAGGCACAGTGCCATCCTCAGCTTCAGCCAGTCAGGACCAGCTGTGGCATGGAGCCCCTTTTGACACCCTGGGATGGAGGTAAAGGTAGGAAAGGAGGCAGCACTCACTTGGGTGGTTCCCAGAAGACCTTTGAGAGTTTTCTCTCTGAAATCTCAATCCCCCTCCAAATGTAACCCAACACTTAAGATTTAGATGTTTTGTAGAATGTGCCTCTTTAGCAAGTAGTGATGGGTTTTTCCTTTCTTTAAAAAAAAAATCACCAAGGGGGCTGTGGAGATGGCTCAGTAGTTAAAAGCACAAGTTGGATTTCCAGCACCCACATGGTAGCTCACAACTATCTATAACTCCAGGTTCAGTGGATCTGATGCCCTCTTCTGGCCTCCGAGGGCACAGGGTGCCCAGACACACAGGTAGGCAAAACACTCATGCACATAAAGTTGTTGCTTTTTTTTAAAGATCAAAAAATTCGCCAGGGACTCCTTTTATTATGCTCCTCTAGTATATCTCATGTTTTGATTTTGTTTTTCAAATGTACATATTAATGGTTATTTTCCATTTTTATTAGGTTTCTAATTACTGTAAGATAACCAATATCAGCACATTAAAAATGGTAACCAGCTAACAGACATTTATCTACCAATCTGACAGCTCTTATCTGTGGAGGCCATCAAGAATAGATCTGTGTTTCTCTTAAATATTCTGAAATACCAAAGGCAGCAAAACAAAACCAACAACAAACCATCTAATATCAGTTGGGATCTAGTAGCTGGTCTACCCACCTTACAATCATTGACAGATGACTACACTTAAAGCAGAAGTACTAGCTTTGGGAGAAACCTTTAGAGATACATGCTTTGTAAAGCTAGAGTCTACCTACAATAGACAGACATTAGCTAATCCAGGCTATGCAGCCCATGTTAATTCAATAGCCTGATTTCTCGAGAACACCCTGTTCATCCTTGGACAGGACTTGTGTACTTGCATACACACTATCCAAACAGAAATTTTCACTGGCAAGACTTTCTAAACATTGGACACATAGTAAGATGAGGTATGATAGCTGTACTATTCGCCTTTCCAAGTGCTTAAAGTGACGGTAATGTGTTCACAATGGAAAGAGTACCTTCATCCTATAATTAGGAGGGGCACATACTTTCTTTTTTCATCATAAAAATGTTAAATTACATTCTCATTTTATTATGTTCAAGAAGTATGGTTATTAAGAACACATGAAAATTAAAAGGCTTGTAAAAGAGCCACAGTATGTTCTCAGCCCATACAGCTTTGCGTTTTCGCAAGCGATGTTGCTGTTTATGAGGCTCTACAGTCTGAGAAGTGCACATGCCCACAGCACTGACACTGAAGAGAGGCAGGCTGGGAGACACCGAGGCTTGGGACAGCAATGGTTTCTGCTCGTTACAGACGTGGCTCATTATTTAAAGCCAGTTTTAATACATCTTTTAAGACATATTTGGGCTTTCTTTCAACTGCCATTTGAGAACAAAAAAAAAATCATTTTTTGTATTTTCATAATAAAGGGCATTTAGATACATAAAAATAAGCTTTTTAAAAATCATAGGTAGTTTTGCACACAGTAATTATGGAACCAGGAAGAAAACAGTGGGATACTGAATAATAAAAAGGTATTAATAATTAACAAAATCTTCATTTTAATCTATTATCAAAGTTCACCAAGGGACCTGGATACTTTTTTTGAGTGATATATTTATGTTTAAAAATGCATTCACATTCTGCTAAACATAGCACACATGTACAATTCAGTATTGGATTTGGAAGACATTATTACGGGTAGACCATATATGAAGGTCACATGGGCTCACAGAAGCCCACACTCATGCTCAGCTATGTCTTGTTTCATGAGAGCCTTTCTCTCAACCCTTGTGTTCAAACTCTATAGTAAAAATGCCATTTACTTTGCTCACACTTTTGTAAAGTATCTCTGTACTTTTGAAAGTAGATGAAGAGCTGCTCCAGGGGCCGGAGATAATCAGTAAAGTGTTCGTTGTATAATATGGCGACTGCATTCAGATTCCTGCACCCACTGAAAAACCACACATCTGTGACCCCAGCTCCAACTTAATTCTTCTACTGTTTTCTAGGGGCAAGTTCAGGGCTTGTGTTAGTGCCAGGACTGTCACCAAGGTCGTGATGTGTCTTTTTCTCAACGAATCCTACTGACAACGTGACCCCTGCTACCATCAGCAGACTCTCTCCCAGTTACAGCCTGCTCCTGGGGACCTGTGGCCACTCTAGGGGCTTTGGTTGTTTTAGACTTTCCGTAGCTGATTCCTGCCTGGCTGTTGACTTTGAAGATCTAGGTCTTGCTGTTCCTGAGGTATCTATCCTCTTCCGAGTTTTGCTGGGCTCTTCAAACTCCAAATCCATTCCACCCTCATCCAGGCATTTCATTTTTTTTACCTTGTCCCAAAGCTTCAGACTCGATCTCTGTCCCACCTTTGTCCTGGTATTTCCGTTTTCAATGTTGTCATTTTCCAATATTCTGTAATTACCAACTCTATTCCTTGGGTGAACTGTTTATTCCTGAAAGGAATGCTAATGTCATCCCCTTCTGAAGATCAGGACGGACATCAGCAAGTGGAGGCAGGAAGTGTTGACTAGCATCTCTAATGCCGGAGTTGTACATGGAGGAGGTTTCTGTTGTTGTTGTTGTTTTTAATGTATTTTCTAAAGCTTGAAAATAGTACAAGAAAGGACAATGAATTGCACAGACTGATGCTTTTCTGACCCATCACACTCTACTGGACTTGCATAGGATGCAGAACTGTGGCCACGCTACTGACTGCCTGTCCAGGACTGTTAAGAAAAGCATCATGGTTACTTAGAGACTCATTCTTTCCCAGAATTAAGGAGATTTGCCTTAGTTTTTGGAAGTTGATTAGAAGTAACTATAATGGTAAATATTCATTTTTATCCCAGGTCTCATTGAATCCAAACCTCAGCTTTGCTAGGGCTATATTGAATTATTTGAAAAGTTTTATTCAATTTAAAGTTATGTTTTTTACTTAATCCATTAGATCAATATTGCTGTATCCCATTCCCATTGTGGAAGTGGGAATTTAGGGTTGATATTGCTAATTATATAATAATCCATTTTACATGTGATAAATTATATTTAACTTTTCTGTTCATTATTGTACAGTGTTTATACAATTTTTATTTAATGAAGTTTAATGTTGTTCAGAACAAAAAAAATGCCATTTAACAATCTCTAACTCTGATTCATACTGGCTTGTACAGAAACTCTTTTCTGTGGAGAGGTCAAGGATGCAGTTTTACCTGAGGTGTGGTCCCTAAAACATTACTAAATTGAGGGTGACAGCCCCTGGGCTGGCAGGATTACAGGAATGCATGGGCCATTACTTGAGACTTCCATTATTGCTTAAGAAAAACATTTCTATGTTGTCAGGTTTTTCTGTCACTTTATAAAAATTACCTGACCTAAATGCCTTACTATTTGAAAATTAAATTCCTGATTTTCCAATAATAAATATCTTCCCCCAACTCTCCCGGACTTTTTTCCTTTAATTACTTTCTATTCAGAGGTAATAGTAACTCATAAGCAATGCCATTCATGTTTATTGTCATTCTCAGTGATTTCCACATTTATGTCTCTATTAGACATAGCTTGTTAGTTTAAACTGCCATATTCCACTAATTCATCAACATTCCAGAAATATGCATACACTACCATTTATGTAAATTTAAGCTGAATTAAATATAATTATCAGAATAATTACAGAGATGCATACAATGAAATAAATTTATAAAGACAGAAAGAGTACAATTGACAGGGTAGGGACTAGGGTGATATGGGTAGTATAGTTCATACTCTAGCTCATTTTTATGACTCTGTGGCAGTCTCGTGATAATAAGCACATTTGAAGTATGTTATTTCAAAGTTTTCTCTACTTTAAAATATTTCTATGTAAATTTCCTTTCATATTTCTAGGCTATAATTAATCTTTCCCTTGGGCTAAGTTCTTTTGGAACCAAAATTCTTCTCTTCTCATAAATAAAATAGTTTAACATCTCATTAATTCCCTTATAATATCAAAGATTATATGTCAAGGACATATACACTCGTTAATATGAACAGATATAATATGGCAACTGAAAATTACATCAGACCATGTTTTAAAATGAAAATAATTATAATTTATAATTTAGGTGGTGTTAAGAAAGAAAAGCATTTCTTCCAAGAATTTAAAGCAATGAGGTTTCCAGTGTTACACATGAGAGAGACTACATGAAATATGGCTTTTCATATTACTATTTTGTATCTTTTTTTCAGTACATAAGCAAAGATGGCAGTCACCAAAAAGTTAGACTTTTAATTTTTGTTGTTTGCTTCATTTTTGTGTTGGGTATTGGATCCAAGCGCTTCTCATGCTAGACACATGCTCTAGCACTGAGCTACAGTCCAGTCTTGTTTTATATTTAAATAGGTGGACAAATGTATTGAGTGTATATCTAGTAAACAGGAAAAGCAAATACCTATTAGCGGGAAAAAAAAATTGAAAAATTTCTAAAGGGAATAGGCATTTCAATTTTAATTTAAACACTAAGCATTTACTCTAAATTTTAAAAGTTAAAATTCAACCCTTGCTTATGTCAGAAAACACAGCAAACTTAACAGTTTAATGAAGACAGTTTTAGCTGCAACTTCTGACAATTTTGCAATTTCCAACTTGCCCTCTGGTTCCACTGTTTCTTCAGCCTCGTAAAAATCTCCCTGCATACCACAAAGTCCCACACTGAGAGAGGCAAAGCATTAGGCTTTTAAATGGAGCCGAGTCCAGTGCTCCGGCCTAATTCTGGCTTTCCCGTCAGCATGTCTGGGTCCCTGCTCAGCTCTGTCACTGTCATCAGACCTCTTTTATGTTGCAAAAATTAGAAGCACTTTCCCCAGCCTGAGACATCATGAATATGAATAATGGCTTCTGGCTTTGCTAAGATGAAACGTGGACACGGCCAGCCAAGCGCTTTCCTCCACATCTCGGCATATGAACCAAGGCAGTCTTGTGAAACAGTTTTCAAGTTCTCTTCTGTCGCTTGGGCAGTTTCTTCAAATGCTGAAATTTATAAACTGGATTGATGGTTGGAATGCAGTCTGAACAATGAGCCTTTAAAATATTTAACATTTGAACCTGTGAGCTTTTATCTTAGGAGATAAGAATATAACTAGGAACTCAGTAGATATTTAATCATGCCATGATTTACCCTGGAAAAACAGGGCTGGCCTCAATGCTATAAGGTGGTTAAACAAATCATGGTAGGCATACATTATGGAATACTACAACCACGAAAGCCCATTTATAATAACAAAAAAATGCCAATATTTTAAGTGAAACAAAAACCAGGATTCAAATAGAATGTACAGAGTAAAACGTAAGTGGTGAGTAAGTCTTCAGTCACTCTTCTTCAGCTTTCTGTACTTCTGAGGAGAGGAATTCAAATGTGTTCCAATGATTGAACAACAAAGGCGGAACTTTATTTTTAAGAACTACATTGCCAAGTGTATTGGCACAGGTCTGTAATCCCAGCTGCTTGTGAAGCTGAGGCAGGAGGATCACTTGAGCCCAAGAATTTGAAAGCAGCTGAGCAACACAGCAAGACCCCCCAGGCTGCCTCAAAACCCAAAACCAAACAATACTTCAATAGCTCCACTTCTATAAACCAGAGAGCTTGCAGTTAAACTGAAATTTTACTTTTTTCTAGTGCTAAGTAATTTGCTGCTTGATTTACCAGCAAGGGATTTTTTCCTTTTCTTTCTTTTTCTTTTTCTTTCTTCCATTTTTTCTTTTTTCTTTCTTTCTTTCTTTTTTGGCTCCTTCTTATATATTACAACAATATAAACATTTAAAGGATGTTTCAGAGACACAAAAACAAGATGGCGATAAACAATTACAGGAGTGGCATATTCCTACTGAACAGAAAGGGAATGAATTCCGTAACTAACGCGGTCCTCCACAAGCAGCCCTAGGAGCAAACCTCTTTAGTAGCTGAAGCAATCACTAGCAATGTATTTCAGAAATAATTTTTGGATATTATAGAATTATAGAAAGCCTACAATCTCATGGAAACTGAATAATGCCCACCTGAAACACCAATGGGTCAAGGAAGAAATAAAGAAAGAAATTAAAGATTTCCTAGAATTCAATGAAAATGAAAGTACAACATACCCAAACTTATGGGACAATATGAAAGCAGTGCTAAGAGGAAAATTTATAGCTCTAAATGCACACATAAAGAAGATGGAGAAATCTCATACCAATGACTTAACAGCACAACTGAAAGCTCTAGAACAAAAAGAAACAAACTCACCCAGGAGAAATAGATGCCAGGAAATAATCAAATTGAGGGCTGTAATCAATGAAATAGAAACCAAGAGAACAATACAAAAAAAATCAATGAGACAAAGAGTTAGTTCTTTGAAAAAATCAACAAGATAGACAAACCCCTAGCCAAATTAACCAAAAGGCAAAGAGAGAGCACCCAAATTGACAAAATCAGAAATGAAAAGGGAGAAATAACAACAGACAACAAGGAAATCCAGAGAATCATCAGGTCATACTTCGAAAACCTGTACTCCACAAAATTGGAAAATCTGGAAGAAATGGATAATTTGCTGGATAAATACCACATACCAAAGTTAAATCAAGACCAGATAAACTATTTAAATAGACAAATAACTCCTAAAGAAATAGAAACAGTCATCAAAAATCTCCCAACCAAAAAAAAAAAAAAAAAAGCCCAGGACCAGATGGTTTCAGTGCAGAATTCTAATTTTCAAAGAAGAACTAATTCCAATACTCTTCAAATTGTTCCACACAATAGAAACAGAAGGAACATTACCAAACTCTTTTTATGAGGCTACAATTACCCTGATACCCAAACCACACAAAGATGCAACAAAGAAAGAATTACAGACCAATCTCCCTCATGAACATTGATGCAAAAATACTCAACAAAATATTGGCAAACCGAATCCAAGAACACATCAAAAAAGTTACCACCATGACCAAGTAGGTTTCATCCCAGGGATGCAAGGATGGTTCAGCATATGAAAATATGTCAATGTAATACACCATATAAACAAACAGAAAGAAAAAAAATCACATGATCATCTCATTAGATGCTGAAAAAGCCTTTGACAAAATACAACACCCCTTCATGATAAAGATCTTAGAGAGATCAGGAATACAAGAAACATTCCTAAACACAATAAAGGCAATTTACAGCAAACCAACAGCCAACATCAAATTAAACGGAGAGAAACTCAAAGCGATTCCACTAAAATCAGGAACAAGACAAGGCTGTCCACTCTCCCCATATTTATTCAATATAGTACTTGAAGTTCTAGCTAGAGCAATAAGACAACAAAAGGAGATCAAAGGGATACAAATTGGAATGGAAGAAGTCAAACTTTCACTATTTGCAGATGATATGATAGTATACATAAGTGACCCCAAAAATTCTACCAGGGAACTCCTACAGCTGATAAACTCCTTCAGTAAAGTGGCAGGATACAAGATCAACTCAAAAAAATCAGTAGCTCTCCTATACACAGATGATAAAAGGGCTGAGAAAGAAGTCAGAGAAACATCACCCTTTACAATAGCCACAAGTAATATCAAATACCTTGGGATAACACTAACTAAACAAGTGAAGGACCTTTTTGATAAGAACTTTAAATCTCTAAAGAAAGAAATTGAAGAAGATATCAGAAAATGGAAGGATCTCCCATGTTCATGGACAGGTAGGATTAACATAGTAAAAATGGCAATCTTACCAAAAGCAATCTACAGATTCAATGCAATCCCCATCAAAATCCCAACACAATTCTTCATAGACTTGGAAAGAAAAATACTCAACTTCATATGGAAAAACAAAAGACCCAGGATAGCTAAAAGAATCCTGTATAAAAAAGCAACCTCTGGAGTCATCACCATCCCTGACATCAAGCTCTACTACAGAGCTATAGTAATAAAAACAGCTTGGTACTGGTATAAAAACCGACATAAGGACCAATGGAATCGAATTGAAGACCCTGACAATAATCCACACACAAATGAACACCTGATTTTTGACAAAGAAGCCAAAACTATACAATGGAAAAAAGAAAGCATCTTCAACAAATGGTGCTGGCATAACTGGATGTCAATATGTAAAAGATTACAAATAGATCCATATCTGTCACCATGCACAAAACTCAAATCCAAGTGAATCAAAAACCTCAACATAAATCCAGTTACACTAAACTTAATAGAAGAGAAAGTAGGAAGTACTCTTGAACGCATTGGCACAGGAGACCACTTCCTAAATATAACACCAGTAGCACAGACACTGAGAACAACAATTAATAAATGGGACCTCTTGAAACTGAGAAGCTTTTGTAGGGCAAAAGACACGGTCAATAAGACAAAAAGACAGCATACAGAATGGGAAAAGACCTTTACCAACCCCACATCTGACAGAGGACTGATCTCCAAAGTATATAAAGAACTCAAGAAACTAGATGTCAAAATACTGAATAATCCAATTAAAAAAATGGGCTAAAGAGCTAAACAGAGAATTCTCAAAAGAATCACAAATGGCTGAAAGACATTTAAAGAAATGCTCAACATCCTTAATCATCAGAGAAATACAAATCAAAATGACTCTGAGATACCACCTTACACCTGTCAGAATGGCTATGAATCAAAAACACCAATAACAGTCAATGTTGGAGAGGATGCAGAGCAAAGGGAACACTCCTCCACTGTTGGTGGGAGTGCAAAATTGTACAACCACTGTGGAAATCAGTATGGCGGTTTCTCAGAAAATTGGGAATCGATCTACTTCAAGACCCAGCCATACCACTCTTGGGCATATACCCAAGGAATGCTCAATCATACCACAAAGAAACATGCTCAACTATGTTCATAGCAGCATTATTTGTAATGGCCTGAACCTGGAAACAACCTAGATGCCCGTCAACTGAAGAATGGATTAAGAAAATGTGGTACATATACACAATGGAGTACTACTCAGCAGAGAAAAACAATGACAGCATAAAATTTGCAGGCAAATGGATGGAAATTGAAAAAATCATCCTGAGTGAGGTAACCCAAACCCAGAAGGACAAACACGTATGTACTCATTCATAAGTGGATTCTAGATATAAAGCAAAGAACAATCAGACTGCAACCCACAGAACCAGGAAGGCTATATAGCAGAGGGAACCGTAGGATGACTGTGGCTTATAGTAAGTTTTGGTTTTACTCAATTACTAGGCAAGCCTCAATGAAACATTAGGATAAGAATTTATACTGTAACAAGCTGATAATAGAAAAATAAATTTAAAAAAGTGAAAACAGGAAAAAAAAAAAGAAATCAATGCTGCACTTTGAAAGAATGGAGAGGCTGTAAGTCTTAATCAATCAGTAAATGAGGAGTTTTTCCTTAATGAGCATTAGGCCCAAGACTCCCGTCCTCCATAGGAACCATTGGAAAACTGCTTCCCATGAAATAGTGGAGCATTTCCAGCTAGCTACTCCAGTGTTCTGTCTGCTTTGCATTTTTTCCTCAATGAAATAGGACAATTAATAAACTCTGGTTACAGTACGAGTCTAGGTTTCAGCAGAAGCAATATTATCTTTGGATTTGGATTGAGGGACACAAGTTATCCAAACACAGTTCAACTCTCAGAAAGTTGGCCATTTGGAAAGTACTCTTACTATTCTGAAATTCTTTCTTTCTTGTGTTTTCCATCATTTTCTTTTTGCTTTTTTTTTTCCTAACAGTACATGGAGGGCATTCTGTCCTTGAATATTCACTAATTTTAAGACTTCTGATCTTTCTTAATACACATTTCAATGCCACTGTGCCATCTGAATATGGCATGATTAACAACCTTTCTATGCATTAAAAGAGAATGATAGAATACTAGTGGCATTCTTTCAGCTGGCAACAGAGTCTGTAATACTACACATGTACAAATGTTCTGGATTCCCAATTTACTAGTTAGCTGTGCAGTAAATAATTTACATAGTCATAGGCTATTAATAGATGCATGGTTTTCAACTATTAAACTCAATCTATAGATAATATGGCTAGTTTAAAACTCATTACAAAACATAAAATACATGCTATTTACCCTGACAATGTAAAATAGTAGTTCTCAACCCTTTAAACCTCTATCTTCAAAGATATTTACATTATGATTCCTAACAGTGGCAACATTGCAGTCGTGAAGTGGCAACAAAGGTAATATTATGGTTGGGGGTCAGCACAACCGTATTAAAGGTCACAGCATCAGGAAGGTTGAGAACACTGACTTAAGGATGCTGAGTGATGGACTACCGAGTAGCAGTGGAACTCAGTAGTGGGGAGGGAGTACACGGCACAACCGAGCTAAGTTCTCACTGTCTCAATGAAGGACTGACAAAAATCTCAACAAACAGGAGATCATAATTTAAACATGGAAAGGCAATGGCCAAAAGAAGTAAGGAAAGAATGAGGCAGGAAATGCTCCAAGTACCTCATAAGTCTGCACTGTCCCACATTTATAAGCACATATTATTGGGTCAGCAAAAAATTTATTTTAGCTGAGTGTGGTGGTACACATCTTTAATCCCAGCACTTGGAAGGCAGAGACAGGTGGATTTCTGTGAATTAGAGACTAGGCTGGTCTACACAGTGAGTTCCAGGACAGCCAGGGATATGTAGAGAGACCCTGTCTCAAAACAACAAAATTTTACTCTGTGTGTGTGAGAGAGTTTTCCTGCATGTATATCAGTGAGCTGTGATTGTGCCTGGTGACTGCAGAGGACAGAATAGGGCATCAAATTCCCCTGGGACTGAAGTTGCAGACTGTTGTGAGCCACCCTGTGTGTGCTGGGAATTGAACCCAGGTCCTTTAGAAGAGCAGCCAGTGCTCTTAACCCGAGTTCTCTCTCCAATCCCAAGTCTGTAGTTTCTAATGAAGATAACAATGAGGACCAGTGAGATGGTTCAGTGAGCATTTCATCCCTGGGATCCATGAAAAGGTGGGAGCAGAAAACCATCTCCATGAAGTCGTCTCCTACCTCTACACATGTACCGTGGTACACATGTCTACACTCAACACACACATATGCATCCACACTGACAATAAAAATGAATGTTGCAGGAACTCGCACCCATTCTTCCCTAACCAAAGGCAGAAAGTTTAGCTTCTGGCAAGGAACTCCTAACCCTAACATCAGGTAAAATGGCAAGTGGAGCACACACAACATACACACAATCTAGCCCACGGCTGCTCAGCCTGGCCACATTTGGCGCACATAGTTCTCCGTCAGATAGAGCTGTCTGTGTTCTGTGGGATGTTCAACAGGATCCCTGTCCTAACCACATTGGATGCCAATAGCACTGTACCCACCCTCCCCACCCCTGGGCATGATAACCAGAAATGTCTGCCGCCAATGCCAGATCAGTCGAGAATCAGTAATAAAAAGAAGGACACTAATCCACTGAAGCTGGCCCAGTGAACTGATTCACTCCATCGATTCTGAGTGCATTAACCTATGCTCACTAATCCAAAAAAGAAATAGAGAAAAATAGTTTGGATACCTGACTACCTTTCCTAATAAACAACTGGTCGCAGAGAGCTATCCTCTGGGAATTATGCCTGTTGTCCTCTCCATCAGTTTCAGTTCTGAGTCTCTCATAGTCCCAAATGGAACTTATTATGACCTGAAAGTGATTCAAAATCTTCCCAGGATACCCAGACCAATGCTGGGCAGAATGAAACCAAAAAAATCCCAGGGGTGGATGCTTAACATATAGATATATTCTGTCATAAACCACATAAGGTAAGTTCAAAGGTCATTTTGACTATCTGTCATTTAGTTGTCATTCAGGATCTTGGTCTGTAGACCAGGCTGACTTTGAACTCTGGATCCCCCTGACTCAGCCTTCTGAGTCTGGGATTACAGGCATGCGCATGCATGTTAATTTTTGAACCAGGGAAACGCAATGTCTCCATAGTTCTAACACTTCCACTCACCAGCTAGCTCCAGCTTTCATGAATGTCCTCATGTCACAGGCATGGTAGATGCTATGTGGTTTGGTTATAAATTCTCCTTCCAGGAACACAATTACCACACAAACGCAGGACACACTCTTATCAGAGCATCTGGAACTTTATCAAAAACTTGTTTCTAAAGGAAAAGTCACACCGGCAACATGTCCTTTGTTTTTGTTTCTTTGTTATTTTCTAGCTGTGGCATTTTGTTATCCTGAGCAGCTCAGTGCACCATGGCTGTGTTACCAATCACTACAAACTTGATGGCATAAAAAAAAAAAAAAAAACCAGAAACAAACCAGAAACATCACCACTTCACAGTAAAGAAGAAGAAGAATGGACTATTTGGTCTTCACTGGAGTTACAGGCTATGTCATGGGCTCTAGGAAGGACCAAAATTCTCTTTGGACAGAACAAGCAGTAGATTTTGGTATCTACCTTTACGTTTTCAACCATGCCAGTGGGCCTCTCGTTCCTTGGGCAAAATCCTCATATTCTCCAGGATCTGAGACCCGTCTACCATCGAATTTTCTCCTTTGTATATTATTCACTACTGGTAGTAAGCTATTTTGGGTACATTGTGCACAATGTACAGAACATGTTAGTTAAAATCCTTTTCAGCTCAGTCTTCTAGAATATTCCAACTCTCATCCCCCCTCAACAGACAGTGCACACTCTTCCCTCCTCACTTCTCCCAGACTTCACACCGAGTCCTTGTACTTAGCACACTATAGTAGATATCATTTGGTCCTGTACTTCTTTCTCCTTCTAGGGCAATAGTTCTCAACCTTCCCAATGCTGAGATCCTTTAAGACAGTTCCTCACGTTGATAAAATTATTTGCCTTGCTACTTCATAACTTTAATTTTGCTACCATTATAAGTCATAATGTAAATATCTGATATGCAGTATTGTGGAATATTATTTTAAGATGTGTTGCATTTGTTTATGGTGTGAAACATTTGTTTAATGATGCAAAGATGGGTTGCATTCTTTTTTTTTTTTTTTTTTTTTTTTTTTTTTGGTTTTTCGAGACAGGGTTTCTCTGTGTAGCTTTGCGCCTCTCCTGGAACTCACTTGGTAGCCCAGGCTGGCCTCGAACTCACAGAGATCCGCCTGGCTCTGCCTCCCAAGTGCTGGGATTAAAGGCGTGCGCCACCACCGCCCGGCGGGTTGCATTCTTTTATGTTGTGTTTGTTTAACTCTGTGAAGTGTGTCACTTTGCCTGTCTAAAACACCTGATTGGTCTAATAAAAAGCTGGATGGCCAATAGCGAAGCAGGAGAAAGGATAGGTGGGGCTGGCAGGCTGAGAGAATAAACAGGAGAAGAAATCTGGGAGGAAAAGAGAGCAAGGAGTGAAAAGAAAAGGAGGACTCCAGGGACCAGCCATCCAGCTACAGCAAGCCATGGAGAAAGAAATAAAGAAAGGTACACAGAAACAGAGGAAGGTAAAAGCCCAGAGGCAAAAGACAGATGGAACAATTTAAGAAAAGCTGGCTAGAAATAAGCCAAGCTAAGGCTAGGCTTATTTGGGAGCTGGATGGTGGGCCCCTCAAAAAGCCAAAGAGCAGAAGAAAACAACTACAATGCAGGAGATCTGATATGTGATCCCCAAAGGGTCACGACCCCCAGGCTGAGAACCACTATGCTAGACTGAGTTTTTCAGGCAAGGAACTGATTATTTCTGTCTTCCAAACAGAGAAAAGAACACTGAAGGAGCAAACCTCTATCTGGTTTCAAGTCTAAGAACCATCTACTCACACACACTTCAAAGTCTACATCATCACAAATGAACTTATTTTAAATTTGAGCCACCTCTGCCTTCTGTGTTAGCACCTCCATTAATGACCTTGCTACTAACCAAGTGGTCCAAAGCAGCCTTTCCCTTCACTCGTCACTGTCACTCCGACAACACTCCTGTTTTGACTCTGTTTAGCCCATCTCTTCTCTTTATCCCCTGCCTGCGGCCTGGATTCCATCCCTATTTATTCTTAAGACGTCTGTACCGACCTAACCTCTCATCTCCACAAGTTCTGATCCTGGAAATTAGTGCGAGCCAGCCTGCAAACGATCCTGGGTGCAGTAAAGGCCTGGCAGCCGTGCTGGGCCTTGGTGAAAGGAACAGTCACAGCGACAGCGACAGTGACAGTGGCGATCTGCTGTGCAGCTGCTGTCCTGGGAGTTTCCTTTCCTTCTCTCCTGGATTCCCCGTTCCTGTTACTCCCGAGTCTGGCAGCATACCCTCCACTGCTTATTCCAGAAGTGTACTTGAGGGATTGCTTCTCAGACCTTGCACGTATGAAGTGTCATTACTGAAACTTCCTATTCCCACGAGTTTGTCTGGGTAGGGAATTCTGTTTTAGAATCATTTCCCTGCACCCCAAGAATCGCAAAAAGACTGTTCTGTAATCCACTTTTCAGCTCTGTGAAGACTTTAGCTAATCTGGGTCTTAGTTTTTGTCTCCTTGTTACGTGTATGAGGTGTGTATATGTAGTATACTCACACTGGTATGTGGGTGCACACACTGTATGTAGAAGGCAGTCTCTTGCTGAACCCGGAGCTCGGGCTTTTTGGACAGGGTGGCAGTCACAGCCATTGCAGGACACCCGGCTTGTCACATGGATGCTATGTCCAAGCTTTCATAACAGGCACTTCTAACCAAGTTATCTCCCCAGAGCTCCTGAGTGTTTGTTTGTTTGTTTCTTCTATGTAGACGTTTAAGATACCATCCTTCTAAACTGGCTTCCCTATATTTACAATGCACTCAGTGTGAATTATTTCACAATGGTTATTACAGAAGGAACACCTTATTATGGAAACGTGTTTTCTTTGGTTCCACCAGCTCCTCTGTTGATAACTTTGTCATTCCGTTTATCTCCTTCTGTGGAAGTTCTCTGGTTTGCATGCTGGTTTCCCGGACTGCTCTAACTTTCTTACGTTTTCTCTTTCATTTTTAGGCGAGACTGGGCACATTCAAGGTGTTACAGTGGTAGACTTTTCTCCCATTTTCAAGCTCCTTTTCCTTTCTATGACAATCCTTGGAAATTTCTTTAAGTGTTCCAATCCAACTAGAAAAACAATTTTATTTTACTTTCTCTTTCCTTCCTTCCTTCCTTCCTTCCTTCCTTCCTTCCTTCCTTCCTTCCTTCCTTCCTTCCTTCCTTCTCTGTCTCTGTTTCTCTCTCCTATGGCACTTGTGGTTTCTGAACACTTTTAATACTTTCTTGTTCTTCTTTAAGGATGCATTATTTTTTTTCAAATCTCAGAATCCATGTTTTCATTCTAGACTAGAAGAGATCCTCATTTGCTGATCCTTTGAAAAAGTATTTTTTTTACATCATTTCCCTCTTCCCTTTCCTCCCTCTAAACCCTCTGACATATCCCTCCTTCCTCTTTCAAACTCATAGCCTCTTTTTCCATTAATTGTTGTTATATCCATATATGTATATACATCTACATTCTTAAAGACATAAATATAATCTGCTCAGTCTGTATGTTATTTGTATGTATGTTTTCAGGGCTGACCATTTGGCATAGAATAATCAATTGGTTTGTTCTTCCCTGGAGAAGACCATTTCTCCCTCTCTCTCTCTCCCCTAGTTACCTGTTCTTCTTCATGTAGGGTTGAGGCCTTGTGAGCTTTTATGGATGCATTATTATTAATTTTTTACTTTTCATCTCATTCCTGTATTGTTCTCACTCTCCATTTACTTTTCTTTAACAGATTATATTTTTAGGGCCTCAGCAAAATTAAGAAAATATATACCTCCTGCTCGACACATAATGCTACCTTCCTGTCACAGAGCAGTATTTCTGTTATTACCATGGAACTCTGCCCTGTCAATATCATACAAATCCACAGCAGACATGAAGGTTCCCTTTTGGTACTGGACAGTCTATGGAGCTTGATGAATGTATATCCACCATTATGCTATCACACGGCTCCTTTCCTCTGTCCTAAATATTCTCTATGCTCTTCCCATTCATTCATCCTTCCCTCCTGACCCCTGGTGACCACTGACTTCTTTACTCTTCATAGTTTTGCCTTTTCCACCATGTCAGATAGCTGGAACCAAATCATACACAATCCTTTCTGGTTAGTTTTTTTCTCTTAGTTGTATATATTTAAGGTATTCAACATGATGCTTTGATATACACATGAAATTATGATATTCAAGGAAACAATCCTATCCATTCAACCATCCCTCCCCTGCTCCCTCCCTCTTGGTTAAGAGGAACTAAAAATCTAGTCTCTTGGCAAATTTCCAATAAACTTGATATTAACAACAACCTGTACATCAGGTGTCTAGACTCTTTATCCTGCTTAACTTTGTGTCCCTTAACCAAGAACTCATCATCTTCCCCTCCCTTCCCCAGTGACCCTGGCAAACAGTTTTATTCTGTTTTTGAAACTAAGCCGTTTTAGTGTCCACATGTAAGTGAGAACATGCAGTTTTTCTTTCTGCTTGGCTTATTTCACTTATCATTATCATAATGTCTTCCAGGCTCCCCCATGCTCCCAGCACTGGCTAGACTCCCCTTTTGAGCCTGCTTCTAAAGGTTGGATGATATTCCAATACACATATAGATTACTGCTTATCCATCTACCTAAAGACACACAAGCTGTGGGATGTCTTTCTGTATGCTGTGGATATGTGTGGCTCCCACTGGATAATAAATAAAGCTGCAATGGTCTATGGCAGGGCAGGAAAAGGTTAGGTGGTACATTCAAACTAAGAGGAGACGAGAAAGGGTAGAGTCAAGGAGACACCAGCCCGCATCAAAGGAGCAACAAGATGCCAGCAGACAATGCCATGGCCATGTGGCAACATATAGATTAATAGGAATGGGTTAATTTAAGATGAAAAAGCTAGCTAGCAAGAAGCTAAAGCCATAGGCCATACAGTTTGTAAATAATATAAGCCTCTGTGTGTTTACTTCGGCTGGAGTGGCTGCGGGACTGGGCAGGACACAGGAAAACTTCCAACTATACACACAGGGTATTTCTATATTTCAGGACTGTGAATAATGCTGCAGTGAACAAGTAGCATAGGTTATCCCCACAAAGTATGGGCTTCATTTTCTATGTACACATACCTCAAGCAGAACTCTGGAGCATATGGTTTCTTTCACCCGATAACATGCTTTTATGAATTTTCCATGCTACTTCAGGGCCTGGCAGCTCACTCTTTATTAGTACAAAATAATTTTCTGTTGTTTCAATGTCACAGTCTGCTTAGTCATTCATCAACTGAAGGGCATTGTGGTCACTCCCTGGCAATTATAAATAAAATTGCTATAAACATCTATATGTAAGTTTTGTGTAGACACAAAAGTCTGTGGGTAAATGCCAAGAGGGGTAAACCTGGCAGACCCTGTAGTACAAGTATAGCTTTGTAAGAACAGATAACAACAACAACAAAGCTGCGCAGCTGCATTCCAGGGTGGCTGGGAAGGCAGTTCTTGTTCCTCTCAGCATCTGTCGTGACACTGCTCGGGATCTGTCACCTGAGTAGCTTTTCGAAGGCATCTCACTGCTGTTTCTGTGTTCTTTCTGTGGTTGTTTTTAGCCTGAATCTTTCTCTGAACTGTCTTGCACTACCTGGCTGTCCCTTGACACACTGTAAGGTACTGAGAGGGTAAACGGAAGCTCTGGCTTACTGAGCGACCGGCATAATCACACAACAGTCCCACAGGAAGAAGCCATGCCTTTCTTGAAAGGTGCCCCCGTTATTTGCAGCTCGAGGCATTTTATTTGGGGAAGAAGAAATTCTGTATGAAGTACTCCTCTAATCCCTGATGAGAGCAGATGCCCGCGCCAGCATTCTAGAACTGTGAGCGGGACTCGTCCTTGGCTTGCCGACTTTCACTTACATTCTGCCTTCAGAAAGATGACTCAGGGTCAAGTGCAGGATTCTCTTTTACTTCCTCCAGAAAACAAGCCTCAAGGTTTGCATGGTGGGAAATGGCAGCAGACTGTGCAGTGCAAGATCAGTTCTTCTAACCAACCAATTGGCTGTACATCCCTGGGGAAACACGTCATCTCTTGTGGTCTCATTTTGCCAGTCTTTGGCACATATGACAAAATCTACCTCATGCAGTTGTCAGAAGATTACACATGTAAATCTCTTCCGACACTGCTGAGCACAGTCAATATAACAAATGCTGTTCTTAAAGAGGCCTGAGTTTTCACGGCAGGTAAGAAAGTAAAGGGAACTGGGCATGGTGGTGCATGCCGTGAATGCCAACACTTAGGAGGGAGAGGCATGTGGAACTCTGTCAATTCAAGGTCAGCCTGGTCTACACAGGAAGTTCCAGGCCAGTCTGGAGAGAAGGCTCAGCCCTTCGGAGCACTGGCTGCTCTTCCAGAGGTCCTGAGTTCAATTCCCATCAACTGCATGGTAGCTCACGACCAAATGCCCTCTTGTGTGCAACATACACAACAAAGCACCGATATACATACTTTTCTACACAAATGAAATTAATCTTAAAAAGAAAAGGAAGTTACAGGCCAGCCAGGGTTACTGGGGTGCTCTGAATGAGAATGATGTCCCCATAGGCTCATATATTTGAATGTTTGGTCTCCAGTCGGTGAAACTGTTTGGAAAAGATTAGGAGGTGTGGCCTTGTTGGAGGAGGTGTGTCACTGGGGGTCACTAGGGGTGACCAAAGCCCACACCAGGCGCATTCTAGCTTTTTTTCTGCCTGTTGCCCGCAGATCAGCTACTGCTCCAGCACCACGCCTGCCTGCCTCCTGCTGCCATGTTTCCCACCATGATGATCTGGGTTTTTGGAGTTGGGGAACAGTAAAAGACAAGGTCAGAAAATAGACAGTGAACACACGGGGTCTGGGGAACGAAAGATAAATGAGACTCCTGAAATAACTGACATCATTGAGATGAGTATTATAATACCATTAAACCAATGAGTCTGAATGCACACCATGGTGATAATGTAGTGCACAGTGGGGATGAGGAGCCAGAAGCAGTACAGTTCTCCAGAACACTCACTCCCTCCTGATAGTGATGTGGAGGCCGGGGTGGGGTGGGGGGTTGGGGGTTGGGGCGACGGGACAGGGACTGTTCTAACCCCAGAGCATAAACCATGTTTTCAAAGGATGACCAGCAGCCACCTGCTTCTGAGATTACATCATCTGTAAGACCTCACAGTCCTTTGGGATTCCATCCCAGTGAGAACTCAGCATTCACCACGGATCTGACATTCTTACATTCATGACTTTGTTTTATTCTAGGAAGGAAGTGTTGCCAAGACCATTTCACAGTCAACACACTAAGGCTGGGGGCATATGGCACCTTGACATGTCTCCTCAGGTCCCAAGAGAATCCTGACAGACCACAACCCTGATTAAAATTTCAAGTAAGAGTGTTTCATGTGAAAAGACCCGTTCCTTTTATAAACATAAAATTTCCTCTTTGTCTTTCAACTCTAGACAAGAAAAGGAAGACATTACCTTTTATAAAGACTTAAAATAACTCTTTTCTGACCAGTGACTCCAACTTGAACACAGCACCCTTTACGACAGTCAACTAAGAGGCGATTAGCACACGTTCCTCTCCAGTCTACGTGAGTACATTGTGCAGGAGCCTACCTGGACTGAGAGCTTTACAGAGACTGAGGAATCAATCAGCGGAGACAGGGGCAGCACGTGAGTGGAGAGCCATGAGAGGTTAGTTCCCGGACCCAAGCCAGCTACAAAAGGAAAAGGGAAGGAAAGGGAGAGAGAAACAGACATTTTCACTGTGTGCCCCAGAGGTAAAGAACAAGTGTCAGAAATGTAAGATTAAACGGTCCAAAGGATAAAATTAATACCACTTTTTAAAATTCCACAAATTTAAATACTATTCCCAAATAACTAAAATAAAACTGACTGCCACACACAGTTGACTAAAGTCTTAATCCTTTAATAGCACTTATCAAAAGAATGTATTACAATGTTACAAGAACTATCCTAATTTAAAGAACTGTTTTCATGCAAAAAAGCTGCAATTGATATTCCTGGCAGGATTTACAAATGCTACTTGAAGGTATTATTCCTGAATTCAGGATGCTGCTATCACAGCTTGCTACCTTACACCGTCTTTTGTTGTTGTTTTTTAATCTGCCTGTACATTCACCCTGAGGGCAGAGGCATGCATCGGGAAGCCTGATGGTCAAAGCCATCCAACCACTGGTACAGAGTTACAGCTCTGAGCTGTGAATACTAAGTGGTTTTGCATAAGAATCACCTAGTTGATATGTTACAAAATCTGTTCATTAAAAAAAAAAGATAGGGCCGGGCGGTGGTGGCGCACGCCTTTAATCCCAGCACTCGGGAGGCAGAGCCAGGCGGATCTCTGTGAGTTCGAGGCCAGCCTGGTCTACAAAGTGAGTTCCAGGAAAGGCGCAAAGCTACAGAGAAACCCTGTCTCGAAAAACCAAAAAAAAAAAAAAAAAAAAAAGATAGGAATTTCTGATGTATAAACAAGGGAAATAAAATAGAATGGTGGTTTAGAACTTTGTTCAAGAGTCTTAAAATTCTCAAAAATTCCCTTTAGGGTTCTCATTTGTTTGAGCCTAGAATAATTCCACTTAAAAACTCTATTTTGTACATGTAGTTGCTTCTGTAAGTCTGAAAGCCACAAGACCAGTGAGAGCAAATCGAGCTTGCCCATGCAGAGAGAGATAAAGCTTGTGTCGAACTTCAACACGAATCTAATCCAAAGATAAGAGAGAGAGGTGATACAAACCCCAGCTTTCATCCTCAGCTCAAGACATCAAAACCGATCACCACACCTTAATGACATGTGCTCACTGGAAATTAGACTCTTCGAGTTGTGTGTCATGCTGGAGTTCCAAATGGGGTCTTGTTTGTGCTTGCTAAATATAGATGCTACCACTGAGCTGCACTGCTGTGGGATGTTCTGTATGGCAAATGTGTTGCTAATTAGTCAATAAATAAAACACTGATTGGCCATTGGCTAGGCAGGAAGTGTAGGCGGGACAAGTAGGAGAATAAAGCTGGGAAGTGGAAGGCTGAGTCAGAGAGACACTGCCAGCCGCCACAATGACAAAAAGCATGTGAAGATGCCGGTAAGCCACGAGCCACGTGGCAAGGTATAGATTTATAGAAATGGATTAATTTAAGCTGTAAGAACAGTTAGCAAGAAGCCTGCCATGGCCATACAGTTTGTAAGCAATATAAGTCTCTGTGTTTACTTGGTCGGGTCTGAGTGGCTGTGGGACTGGCAGGTGAGAGAGATTTGTCCTGACTGTGGGCCAGGCAGGAAAACTCCAGCTACACTGCACCTTCGCCCTCAGACTTCAGATCCGAGACACTCACTTCTTCTGCACATACAAACTCAAGAGACGGGGTGGAGTGAGAGCGCGGTGTGTTACTCACCTGTCTGAATGCACATGCTCAGCAGGAGGTGGACTGAGTAGGAGGCCAGGAACGCAACTAACAGCAGCAGGAAACTGAAATATAGAAGATCACACAGTTAAGGTTTCCCCAAGCTTGCTCTTTTTCATGACATCTCATTACAGATTTCTTCACAGTCAAACGGTCATAGGGAATAGCTCTGAGTAGTAGAACTACAGATATTAAAGAAACGACCGCTCTGTATTTACCGAGGTGCAGTTAAATGAAAATACAGTGCTTTGAAAATTAAAAGAGAAATCAAAAGGAACAAGCGTTACTTGAAACACAAATTCCTCATTTTGCTCTGTCTGCTGACTGCCAGCTCAGCTTTCAGTGATCTATCTACACGTTCCCTTTAATGACGCATTTTCCCTGGTCCAAGTCTCACTGTTTTCTTTGTGCCCTATCTCCCCAACTCCCTCCCCTTCCAGTGATGTGGACCCATTAACCAACCACAGCTTTACCTGGAGTAACACGACAGCAATTCTTAGGCTCTGTGGAACATACACCTCTTACCAGCTCAAACCCAAACAATGCAATTAACACCTTTTTAATGACATAATTTAAAAACCTGTGCCAACGCTGTGGAAATAAACAGCATAAATGATTCCTCTCCTTCTCAGGAAGATCCCAGCAGGGCAGGCTTCTAGCTAGGCTGCTGTCCCCAGTGTACCACACAGAACTTAAGAGAAATCCTCTCTGTGACTCATGTAATACTTATTAGTAAACAGCAAGCGGTCACTGAACTGGCATCGGAGACCTCACAAATTAACATCTGACAACCACCAAAGGGACCTCTGATTTGACAGTGAGACCACTGTCAGCGCTGTCCACCTGCATCTAAGACTCTTGATATAAAACAGGAAGTTCTCAGAGAGCTTTAAAAGAAGAGGCTCTCCGATTCTGGGTTGCCTGACATGTCCCATGCAGTTTTTGGAATTGTCAACGCGTGTGAACGCATCCCACAACAA
This sequence comes from Peromyscus californicus insignis, assembly GCF_007827085.1. Classification (NCBI taxonomy): domain Eukaryota; kingdom Metazoa; phylum Chordata; class Mammalia; order Rodentia; family Cricetidae; genus Peromyscus; species Peromyscus californicus. The sequence goes on from NW_026294447.1 coordinate 82,245,967, forward strand.
AACCAAAGCGGGCTACTTAAAAGCTGTTTTGCTTATCAAGAAAGGCGGGGAGAAGGGAGGAAAGTGAAATGAGACGTTGGTTTCTACTGACAAATGAGCCAAAGGAACCCGGTGCTGGGTGCTCGGTACGAGGTCTGGTTCTGGAAGATTGCACAGCTCAGAGCCGACATGAACTCAGAGAACCCAAACCAGCAGGTGACAATGAAAATCTGACTAAACAAAGCACTACGTGACCAACAGCCAGAAACCATGGGGCTAACTGGCTGGGGCGGTTGGCAAGAGAATGGCCCCCAGAGGCTCCTGGCCAGCACTGGGTGCTTGCTCAGCAGTTGGTGACCAAATCGGGAAGGATTGGGAGGTGTGTCTTGTCCCGTGCCTCTGGCCTGTGGATCAGGGTGAAAGCTCTCAGCTACTGCTCCAGTGCCATGCCTGCCTGCCTGCCTGCGGCCAGCCACACTCCCCAGCATGGTGATGGTGGATTAACCGTCGGACACTTTGAGCAAGCCCCCAGTAACTGCTTTCTTTTATAAGCTGCCTTGGGCACAGTGTCTGGTCACAGCAATAGAACAGTATGAAGACACAGGCCCATAATCAACTCTTGAAAATAGCCACAGAACTGATATTAACTTGCATGACTGACAAGTTTTGATTCACACTGGACAACCTGACATACATTAACTTGAATAAGAGGCTTTTAAAAAAATTATAAATGAGTGTAAATCAAGTTTTTAAAAAAAAAACAAAAACAACAATCTTAGCCACATTTTTAGATTAGTAAAAATCAACACCAGTCTTGTACTGTATAATGATGTCTGGGTTACCAATGAGGTCTTAGTGATACTATGGCTGTTTTCGTGTCATAGCGCAACATATTACTCACGGTCATGTTGAAGCTGGGGAAAACACACTACTATACTGCCAATCACACAAAGTGTAGTACATGCTTTTACATCTGGTATAGATTATTCACGAAGAATAAATAATCAAATCATTGGTTTATGTATTTATTATATTACTATACTGTGTTTTTTTTTTTTTTTTTTTTGGGGTGCAGTGAACTTTATTGATGGTGTTCAAGAGAGTAGGGCTCCCTAAGCCCCTCCTGTTGTTCTGGGGGTCTGGGATGGAAACTGAGGGAGATGCTCAGTATCGGGGACTGAGATGGGACAGGAACTGCTCAGCAGCTGAGGGTCTCTCTTGCTGTCCTTGCTGGGGTGGGTGGTCCAGGGTGGGCTTCTTACTCCTTGGAGGCCATGTAGGCCATGAGGTCCACCACCCTGTTGCTGTAGCCAAATTCATTGTCGTACCAGGAGATGAGCTTCACAAAGTTGTCATTGAGAGCAATGCCAGCCCCAGCATCGAAGGTGGAAGAGTGGGGGTCACTGTTGAAGTCACAGGAGACAACCTGGTCCTCAGTGTAGCCCAGGATGCCCTTTAGTGGGCCCTCCGACGCCTGCTTCACCACCTTCTTGATGTCGTCATACTTGGCAGGTTTCTGCAGGCGGCATGTCAGATCCACAACGGACACATTGGGGGTGGGAACACGGAAGGCCATGCCCGTGAGCTTCCCATTCAGCTCTGGGATGACCTTGCCCACAGCCTTGGTGGCACCGGTGGAGGCTGGTGCCGAGTACGTTGTGGAGTCCACTGGTGTCTTCACCACCATGGAGAAGGCTGGGGCCCACTTGAAGGGCGGAGCCAAAAGGGTCATCATCTCCGCCCCTTCTGCTGACGCCCCCATGTTTGTGATGGGTGTCAACCATGAGAAGTACGACAACTCACTCAAGATTATCAGCAATGCTTCCTGCACCACCAACTGCTTAGCCCCCCTGGCCAAGGTCATCCATGACAACTTTGGCATTGTGGAAGGACTCATGACCACAGTCCACGCCATCACTGCCACCCAGAAGACCGTGGATGGCCCCGCTGGGAAGCTGTGGCGTGATGGCCGTGGGGCTGCCCAGAATATACTGTGTTTTTTAAATCATGACTTTAGAGTACACTTTTATTGTCATTTCTGTTGGTTGGTTGGTTGGTTGGTTGGTTGGTTGGTTTTTTGAGGCAGGGTTTCATGTAGCTTAGGCTAGTCTTGAACTTATTGGCTGAAGAAAACCCTGAATTCCTGATCTTCTTGTCTCTACCTCCCAACTACCGGGATTATAGGTGTGAAGCAGGTTCCTTCTTGTTATGGAGGGATGTTAACTGTAATGCAGTCTCTGACCAATCCTTCAGGTGTGAAGCAGGTTCCTTCTTGTTATGGAGGATGTTAACTGTAATGCAGTCTCTGACCAATCCTCCAGGAGCTTCAGAAAAGGCCTGTTGGACCATAGCTTCAGCTGTGTGTTGCCCTGAAGACCTCCCAGGGGAAGAGGATGGAGACTGATGTTGGTGATCCTGGCTCTCAGGTAGGGAGTGTGTTTGTGTCTTAGTTTTAAAGAAAAAAATTTAAAAAGTAAAATACTAAAATAAAAGCAGATTAAACTTTTAAAAACCTTATAGAATTAGGACATAAAGGAAGGTTTTAGATGGTAAATGACATGTTTGTACTTTAAGCTGTTATAGCAAGAATCAAAAAGTTAAAAACAAAACAAAAGACCCGTAAAACTAGTCCTCTAGCCAGGCAGTGGTGGTGTACTCCTTTAATCCCAGCACTTGGGAGGCAGAAGGAGGCAGATCTTTGTGGTTCGAGGCCAGCCTGGTCTGCAAAGTAAGTTCCAGGACAGCTGGGCTACACAGAGAAACCCTGTCTCAAAAAACAAAGAAAAACAAAACAAACAGACAGACCCTCCTCGAACCTCTGCTCCCAGTCATGTCCTAGTCAGGAACATCACTTTTCTTTCACTAAATCTCTTGCATGTTTAGATGCACAAAGACCATTATGCTACAATGGCTTTACTGCACTAACAACAGAATGCATTATACTACATGATCTTTAGCCTAGGAGCAACAGGCTGCACCATATAGCGTAGATGTGTGAGCAGCCTCGCCACCTACATTTGAGTACACTCTATACGGATCACCCAACAATGAATCAGGCTAGCGCTGCGCTTCAGAACCGTTAGCCATGGCTGCTCCATTTGGTTTAGCAATGACAATTCCCAAACTAAAGTCATTCGGGCCTTAGTGACTAAAGTAACTTGTTTTTCTAGATTCTCACCCTCTGTGCCCTATGGACCCTAGTAATGAGTGACCAGGAAAAGATGCTTACCTATCACGTAACATCCTCACCACTCACCTCACTCCCCTAGCTACCTCTAGCAACCACCTGCCAAAAAGGGAAACATTACAGTGGCCTTCCTCCTTCCCTTTTTGTGCCCTGTAACTAACTACCCCAGCCTGTAAGGCAACAGGCTCAGGTTCTTACACCAGAGGTCCCCCCTCTGCAGGTCCTTTTCCAACTAAAGCCCATGCTGTCTGAAGAGTCACTGATTTCCGTCTTGATGTTCTTACAAGAGCACACATCCCTCAAGCAGTGCCTGATGGTGGTATGCAGCATTCCTCCAAACCACAGATTAGTGAGGCATAAGCGTGACAAAACAATGCCAAAACCTCAGCAATCACCCACCTAGAAATTGTAGACCAGTAACTTCTGGAACCGGAATTCTTTATCAAAATGAAAAAGTGATGATAAAATACGAAAACAGGCCTCACCTAAATCCAAGGATACCGGTATTAGCCATCACATAAGCTAATCCAAGGATGCCGCTTCCCATGATGGCGTTCATCACATTAAAGACTGAGAAACCAAATGAAACACCCGGAGATCGCTGTCTGTGAGGTTCCTGTAAACACACGGTTTAGCCACTTTAAACGTCCGAATGAGGAATTTAAAAATCTGTCCAAACATCACTGTCAAATTAGGCAGGCGATCTACAAACCTGAGAATTTGTGTGCAACACTAACTACATAACCAGGACAGGGTTAGGTCTTCTGTCCATATAATACAAGCTAGAGTCATCTGAGAAGAGGAAACCTCAGCTGAGAGAATACCCTCATCAGACTAGCCTGCAGGCAAGCCTGTGGGGGGGGGTGGGCATTTTCCTGACTGACATGGAAGGGCACAGCCCACTTTGGGTGGTGCCATCCCTGGGCAGGCCCGCCTGAAAGAAAGCAAGCTGAGCAAGCCAGAAGGGGCAAGCCAAAAAGCAGTGTTCCTCCATGGCCTCTGCTTCCGTTTCTGCTTCCAGGTTCCTGCCCTGACTTCTCTTCATGATGGACTATAGCTGTAAGATAAAATAAACCCTTTCCTCCCCAAGTTGCTTCTTGTCATAGGCTTTATCACAGCACCAGAAAGCAAATTCGGACACAGCACTTGTTCCTTTCCTTTTGACCTCTTGGTGCAGTTCGAGGAACCTGGTCTTTCAGAAAAAGACCTCCTCCAGTACAGGGCCCAGGCTGGCCTCAGGAGGAGCCATGGCCTTTCTTGTGACTTCAAGGGATCAAGATAAGGTAAACAAAGGGTGGAGACTGAGAGAAGGAAGAGGCCTCAGCTCACGTGATTCCTGATGAATCCCTGTGTCAGCATGGAACTGCTGTCCATAACTGTTCCTCCCCAAGTACTAGGGCTGCAAAACTAACCTTTTATTTATATACCTAATGAATTAAGTCTGCCCAGCAAGGACGATCAGGAATATCTTACAGGGACAACAGAAGCAAAACTATCCACTGTTAACCGTATATGGATTTCAGTTAAAGTGGAGTCCCAGGACTGGAAAGCAGTACTGGGTTAGGGCGCTTGTCTAGCATGCCCAAGGTCCTGGGCCGGATCTTCGGCACCGAAGAGGGGGCGGGGGTCCTGGGGCTCACACAGCCTACTACCCCGGCTTTAGGTTAAGGACAAGCTGTGTGCGTACAGATCCCTCTCCTCGTCCTCACTTACAGGGACATCTGAATTAAAGTGCCTAGAGCTCACCTTTCCCTTCGCCCCACGATTAAGTCCAAAAAAAAAATCATCTCATGATTCTTGCAAAGACCTCACAAGACTAGAGGAAATTGAAAGGCGACAAAGATACAAAACAACTGTGAGTCACAAAACCCTGGCTCATCCCGCCGGGCCGGTGTCCCAAGCCCCACTCTGGACTGAGCGCGCCAAGCGACTGCCACATTCCAAACCCGGCTGGGGTCAGTGGTTCGAGTCCCACCCCGGGGTCCGTCCCCTCACGTCCAGAACTCTTCTAGCAAGCGCTTGGAGGATGCTGCAGGGCAGCAGCCCCGCGCTGTTAGCGGAGCCCACTTACGTTGCTTAGCAACGGGCTCCACTCTTCCGCAGCCGCCGCCTCCTCCGGCTGCTGGGCAGAGACGTACCAGCCCGGCTCGGCTTGGTTGCTGCCCTGCGACGCCTGCATGCTGCTCCGCGGCCGACTACCAAGTCCATCGGCGAGCCTCTGGTCCGGCCCCACGCGCCCTGTGGAGCCGCGTCAGGGGCGGAGTTACGGGCCTGGCCCTTCCGGGTTCCCGTACCTTCCCGCGGCCAGGAAGAGCGGAGCGAGTCCGCCAGAGCTGACTCTCTACGCTCCCTCTGCGGCCAACAGTGATGACGTCGCCGAGGCCACGCCCACCCGCAGAAGAGACATTGCCGAGCTGCACCAGAGCATGAGGTGAGGGTTCTGGTCTTCGCCCGCCCTCCGGGACTTGGGAAGGGGCGCCTGGTGAAGGGGTTGCAAGGGTCCCGGGTGATGAGAGAGATCTGACGGTCCGGCGGCAGCAGCCGTGCTCCAGTTAAACGCCTGGGGAGGGTTGGGGTGTATGTAGCTCGGTGGCTTGAACGATTGCCGAGCATGAGTATTGCCCAGGATTAGATTGCCAGTACCACGAAAATCTTTTCATGGTTTTTAATCCACATTTTACAAATAATAAATGGACACCTAGAATTACTGAGTTTCAGTATGGTTCATTAAATACTAGTATAACTCTAAACTTCATTGCTTTATAGTATAGTGGCCTCTGACAGGACCCTTTACCACTTACTTCGTGTTTTAAAAGATGGAATGAACAGCTAATACTGTGCTTCAAACACACAGTCAAGCCTTGTCCATCAAAATACCGAAGCCAAGGCACTTCAGGCAAGGCCCATGACACTACAGTGTGAATGGCATCCTAGCAATATACTAAGGCCACGTGGGAGGGGAGAGGATCTCGTTTACCTAGGCTGGCCTGGAGGATGAATTTCTGATTCTCCTGCCTTGCCTGCTCTTCTGAGTGGAGTGTTGGACTCAGAGACCTGCACCGCTGTACCCATTATGCAGTGCTGAAAGCCCATGGATTTGTGCGTGCATGCCAGGCAAAGCACTCTTCCGGCTGAGCTATATCTCCAGCCCTTAAGGTCATTCTTAACCAAGGTTTTTGTCTTCTGAGATTGGTCTCAAATGCGTCCCAGGCTGGCCTTGAACTTTTAACCCTCCTGTCTCCCTATTGCTGAGATTACAGACAGGCACCACTGTGGCTGGTATAAGTGATGCTGGGGATAGACCCCCAAGGCTTCATGCATGCTAGACGAGCTACCTTTTAGGCCTTGCTGAACCACTTACCAGCCACACAACTTTGGGTGATTAACTTACTCCTTAGCTTACAAAGTTCATAATAAAGCTTCTGATACAAACGCCTGTAAGAATATCCTAGGAAATATGTCCATTGGTGGCATCCAATATAGTAACCATTTCATTTAGAGATCCCCCTTAACTCAGATTTCACACTTCCAATTCTCTGTGTGTTCTGTAGAAAATTGTGAGCAGAGGTCATTGAATATGGGGAGGCAGCTGGACTGTTAATCCTTCTGTTAGAAGGGCAAGCAGACTGAAGACGCAAATTTATTGTTTAACCAGTGACAAAAATTGTACTGTCCTGCAAGAGAGACTACTGTCCCTCTATGCCTTTCAGACTTTCAGTCAGCACTTAGCAGGTGATTTAAAAGAGTTTGTTTTCATTCTCAAGCCGTTGTGAATGGACTCCTATGTAGTTTGATGGTGTTTTTGAATCTTTTTCCTAGAATCTTATGGAAGCCATTGGGATTCTCAAGAAGACTTCTGCAAGTAGAATGGTGTCGCCCCAGTGAATCTGTATCTTTGTCCACAATCACAAGGACATTGGTACCAAGGCTTAGGAAAGCACCTAGTGTTTTTTGGTTGGGTCAGAGACAAGGATTCCCAACCATGCCAGAAACAGAAGCAAGTATGAGAGATCCTGAGTTATTTTCACCACCCTCTGGTGTTCGAGGAATGACAGAACTGGATAGGACAGCTTTTAAAAAGACAGTGTCCATCCCAGTGCTCAAAGCGAGGAAAGACGTCGTCAACAGATTGATGCGTGCCCTCAAGAGAGTAGCCCTGCAGCGCCCGGGCATAAAGCGTGTCGTTGAAGATCCCGAAGATGAGGACAGTAGACTCATCATGTTGGATCCCTTCAAAATGCTTTCCGTTGAGTCCTTTGAGAAGGCAGAACTTGGTGCTTTAGAAGAACTCGATGTCAGTCCACAGTTATCCGAATACAATTTGGAACTAACTTATGAAAACTTTAAGTCAGAAGAAATTTTGAGAGCTGTGCTTCCGGAAGGTCAAGACGTGACCTCAGGGTTCAGCAGGGTTGGGCACATCGCACACCTGAATCTCCGAGACCATCAGCTGCCGTTCAAGCATTTAATTGGTAGGTGTATTATAGTCAGATTCATGTTCTAGAAAAAAAAAAAAAAGACTGATTCTAATGTTAGTGCTTCAATTTTTACTTTAAAATTCTAACTTAGAGAAGCAGGGTAGTTTAGTTTTAATCTGAAGCCAAATCATAAGCACCATCCCTGTTTATGACGAGCCTTTTGGAATATCTTCTCTCTAGTCACAGGATTGGCATAGACTTTGGGTCTCCCAACACACACACACACACAAAAGCTGTGCTCTATATTGAACATAATTCTTTCAGTCCAAAAAACCATTAGGCCTCTGGGACAATGTTTAGTACTAAGTTTCAAAAATGGCAGTGTTTTAATTAAAGTCAGATATACAATGCTGTTCATTTATTGATTTAGCTAATTATGCCTCTTCTTTAAGTTAAGCACTTTAAGACATTTTAAGTGTTCCTAGCTGTTTAGAAACTGTAATGAACACCCCACTATTGTAGCTCCACGGAGACCCAAGGCCTTTACTCTTTAGATGGAAGACCAGTCAAAATCATTTTATATAAATACTCGGCATCCATGCAGTCTGTGGATTACTGCCTTTTTTAATACAATAATTTTCAAAATTTGTGGGAATTACTCACAGCTTTAAGATGCAGTAGTCAGTGTTTTGCACGGCTGGGACTTGATAATGCCATTCTGCTTCTCTGTTTTGTTTTGTTTTGTTTTGTTTTTTAGAGCTGAGGACCGAACCCAGGGCCTTGCGCTTGCTAGGCACGTGCTCTACTACTGAGCTAAATCCCCAACCCCTCCGCTTCTCTGTTTTTATTAACAAAGACACTGATCCTGCACAGTAGTGACCCTGAGAGTGGGGATTAGGTGCAATGTCAGATGTGGGCTACCTACCCACATGTCAGTGCCTGCCTACCCTAACTCAAAACATCCCTTGGTCATGCTTGGTTTTTAATTTTTCATAAAATGCTCAAGGGTTAAAAATAAAACACTTCTGGCTGGCGATACCGCTCAGTGGACTTACCAAACAAGTGCAAAGCTCTAAGTTTTTGCTATGGAGTTGTAGAATTGCTTTTAATGTCTTAACATTTCATTTAAAATTAACTTTTATATCTTGAAAATTGGTGGAAGGCAATACAGCTCTGAATATGTGGGCCACACAAACCGGACTTGATTGGTGGGGAAAAAAAGACACAAAATTGGGTGGGTAGGGAGGGGGGATGGGATGGATCCGGGAGGAGTTGGGGAAGGGAGTTAACAGCCTCAAACTCATTGCAGAAATTCTCAAAAAAAATTTTTTAATTGAGTTCAGATATTTGAAGCAGAACACAGTAAGTGAGCCATTGATGCATTATTTTTATTGTATTCTGAATTCTGAAATTGCATTTCATTGCATTTCAGCTAATTTATATTCAGTACATTTTACTAACTCACAGATGAAGTTCTTTCCTTATGAAATGAGAGCATATAGATCTTTATAAAATTTTAATGCTGGCAAAAAGATACAGACTTAATTAAAGAGCAACAGTAAGTCATTTTTGATGTATATTTTTGTCTTTGTAGCTTCTCAGCTATGATAAATATTCGAGTAAAAGAACACTTTTAGTTTCTGTCCGACTCTGAGGAACCCCAGTCTCCTTGGTTGTAAACATTGCTGGCTGAAATACATTTCCAAACCGGAGGCATTTGTTTCAAACCCAGAGTAAAAGAAACCTTTGGTGTGAGGCCAGCAAAAACGAGCACGTCTTTGCTGGCATTTCAGGGACCATTTGTTGTTCAGGGTCTTCACAGCCTCTTGTTCCATCCTTTGCCAGTTTCATATTTGCGTTTATTTGACTGTGTTTAGCAAAAATGTGGAAAACGATAGACCACAAGTCCCCCCAAAAAAACTTTTTAAGGTACCCATAAATTCTATATAGGCTGTAAGTCATTAGCTTATCTCTTTGATTTTTTTTTTTTAGAATTGTAGGTAGAATTACACACACTAAGTACAGCTTTTATTTGTAAACCAAAAGAAAATGTAGTTCATTTCTGTTAAGTATTTTAATTATAATTTCACAAACAACAAGCAGTATTTATAATGAATTTTCACCTTTTAGGCCAAGTTATGATTGACAAAAACCCAGGACTCACCTCGGCAGTAAATAAAACCAGCAATATTGATAATACATACCGAAATTTCCAAATGGAGGTACTGTCTGGAGAGGAGAAAATGCTAACCAAGGTACTGCACTGTAATACCAACCCAAAGTGAACAGAAAGACTGATGCTTGGAATCAAGACAGCATGTTCACAATATGCCTCTGGACAGTTAAGGGACAGAGCAAGCTGAGGAACAGTGTGTGAAAAGTAGTTCTTGAAACATCCATCTGCCAGGTTATTCCTGGGCACTCTCAGGGGGCAGACACTTAAATGCCCCCAGCTCTGGCCAGAAGTGTTTGGTTTGGTCCAAGAGGGAAGGTAATATACCAATATGAAATTAGGGCCCCAGGAAACAGAAGAAAGATATAGCATATTTGTCTAAGTTAGGGACTTTCTGGTCTTTGATTCTTTGTTCATAAAATGAGGAGCTTAAAATGTCTAATTTATAGATATGAAATTTGTAAAATTTTAGTAATTGTTGTCTAAAAACATATGAGATGAATTTCTAAACAGTCTTATTAAATAAGAAACATAGAACCAAATACAGGGTAATAGCTGAAGAGATCAGAGAAATAGCGAATAGCCATGACTAGCCTTAGCTTACCACCACGAAGTAGCTTGCCCAGAGAGAGCTTCTTCCTGTCTAAACTGCGCTTTTATTACCTTCCTGTTCTGCCTTCTCATTGGCTCTAAGCCTAGCCACATGACTTCCTCGTCACTGCCTGTCTATACAGACCTCCAGGTCTCTATGGTTGGTGCTGGGATTAAAGGCTTGTGTCACCATGCTTGGCTGTGTCCTTGACCACACACAGACTCTGCCTGCCATGTGATCGGATTAAGGGCGTGGGCTACCACCGCCTGACTTCTGTTTATGGCTCACTGACCTCTGACCTCCAGGCAAACTTTATTTATTAACATACAAATAAAATCACATTTCAGCACAATTAAAATACCACCACAAACATAGAGATACCCCAAATTCTAACATGTCCCTTTGCAACCTGAGTGCTATAGAGAGCCGCTTGCTTGCTGTGTGGAAGTGTTCTAGAAGAGGAAGGCTTCAGATGATTCTGTTGTTTTCTTTCTTCATCTGGGAACATAAGCCAGTTAGTCGGCCTCTCCGCGCAGCATTCCTTGTGTGAATTGGAATCAACTTTATGACCCTTTAGGATGGGAACAACTATTTGGCTTTGGAGAACTGACTTTTCACATGAAAAAGGTGAATGCAAGATATTAACTGGCCACAGAAATGGTATAAACACCAGGAGTCTAACCAGAAAATGTTTTTGTTTTTGTTTTTCGAGACAGGGTATCTCTGTGTAGCTTTGTGCCATTCCTGGATCTGGCTCTTTAGACCAGGCTGGCCTCGAACTCACAGAGATCCGCCAGGCTCTGCCTCCCGAGTGCTGGGATTAAAGGCGTGCGCCACCACCGCCCGGCCAGAAAATGTTTTTAAGTGAAGTTATTTGCTCCTATGGCAGTAACATGTACATGTATGTTCTCATGTGTACATACACAACCTATCCAGTTTCAGTGGGCAGACTTTAAATCCAATGAGATTAACTAAAAACCTGATACCCTTCCTTTTCAGGTTCGAGAAAATAATTACACATATGAGTTTGATTTCTCCAAAGTCTATTGGAATCCTCGTCTCTCTACAGAACACGGCCGGATCACTGAGCTTCTCCGCCCTGGAGATGTCTTGTTTGATGTTTTTGCTGGGGTTGGGCCTTTTGCCATACCCGCAGCAAGGAAAAACTGCACAGTATTTGCCAATGATCTCAATCCGGAGTCCCATAAATGGCTGTTGCACAATTGTAAGCTGAATAAAGTTGACCAAAAAGTGAAAGTCTTCAACATGGATGGAAGAGACTTCCTCCAAGGACCGGTCAGAGAAGAGTTAATGCGGCAGCTAGGACTGTCAACCGAAGCAAAACCCTCTGTCCACATTGTCATGAACTTGCCAGCAAAGGCCATAGAGTTTCTCGGTGTTTTCAGGTCACTCCTAGACGGGCAGCCGAGCAGCAGTGAGCTCCTTCCCACAGTGCACTGCTACTGTTTCTCCAAAGACGCCAATCCTGCTCAGGATGTCTGTCAGCGAGCTGGAGATGTGTTAGGCGTTCCCTTGGAGGCAAGTAGTTCAGTTCACCTGGTGAGAAACGTGGCCCCTAACAAGGAAATGCTGTGTATCACCTTCCAGATTCCTGCTGCTACACTCTACAAGACCCAGGCCCTCAGTGTAGGTGAGCAAGTTCTTGAGACTGGAGTGGGAAGTATCATACCATTAACATAGCTCGTGTGTGTGTGTGTGTGTGTGTGTGTGTGTGTGTGTGTGTGTGTGTGTGTGTGTGTGTGTGTTGTGTGTTAAGGTTTGGAAGTGGGGAAATTAAACTAGTTCCAGTCATTTTGTTTGTGATACCTTGCCACTTAGCTTAGAATGTTTCTTCAAGTTTTAGCATGGTATGTGGTTTAGTCTAATCGGCTTGTTAAAATAATAAATCTACAGCAATGTTCTTTAAGGTGACTGAATGAAAAAAATCTTAAGAATATCTTCTTTAAAAAAAGTTGTATTCAACTGTTAAAAATCCTCTAAAATGAGTTTTCTTAATTTGTTACAGAGAATCCCGAAGAGCCATCTCTTAAACGGCAGAGGACAGATGATTCTGTCTCAGAACCACAAATTACATCAGATTCTTAGTTGGAAATGCTTTCTCCATCTCTCCAGTAAATTTTTTGTAAAGAAGTACAATTTGTATGATTTGATAAACTTTGACTATCAGGTATTTGTAATTGAGCCCTTATATTTTGCTCCTATAAATGGAACATTACCAAAGTAAAATTTAACTGAAATAAGCTGAACTTGTATTGTAGACAGTTTTATTGTTGGAATTTCAGGCATGAACCACCATTATCCAGCACAGTTTTAAAGTAGAATTGGGATGGGCCAGTAAGAAGGCTCAGTGAGTAGAGGTGCTTGCTGCCAAGCCTGAGGACCTGAGTTTGATCCCTGGGACCAACATGGTCAAAGGAGACACTCCTGGAAGTTTTCTTCTCACCTCATGTGTGCACCAAGGCACTCATGCATACACAGGTGCAAAATAAATGAACAAATTAATAAATTAAAAATCTAAATTATATAACCATTTTACAATCAAGTTATTTTTATTAGATAAATGGTTTTTTAATAGTGTCTGTCCCTCAGAGAGACAGTTTTTAAAAACTGAGCGACTATATTCTGCTTAACTAGGAAAGCATTTAACTACATTGTAGTTATTAGTGGAAAAACGTGATTATTTTATGTAACTTCTCTACTACCAATTAGCAGTATAAAAGTAACACAAAGTTAAATTATTTAGATGAGGAATAGGAAACCCACACCTTCCAGGCCACATCTGGCATAATGGCCTATGACAGGAGGATTTGCTTTATTGAAAAATAATAACATTTTGTGACATGGAACTTACATGAATTTGAGTTTTGGGGTTTTGGTGTGCATGAACTTTGATTGGCACCTGTCAGTTTTCATACTGTCTACAGCTGCTGCCACGATAGACAGCAGAGTGGAGCAATTACAGCACAGACCTCGAGGTGACCCTCATGGCCATACTGCAGCTTGGCGTGCTACACATCCCGCGGACATGGTTAGAACTCAGGAGACAGCATTTTGAATGCTGTGCACATAACCACAATACACATTGTTGTTTGGGGACAAGAGTCTCACACTCTAGCTCACTCTGACCCAGAATTTACTATGCAGCCCAGGTTGGGCTTGAACTTACAGCAACCCTCCTGCCTCAGCCTCCTAGATGCTAGGATGACAGGTGAGTCACCATGCCCAGCTTCACAAATTTCATTCTTTTGTGAGTAGTGCCTACCCATTATATCAGGAGAAATGGACCTTGGATATATTATGCTTTGAAGTTTCAGTGGGGTGTGGATTATTTTTATATCAGATGACAAAGCATGTATACCCTTGTCCAAAAAAAAAAAAAAGAAAAAGAAATAACAGTATGCATTATATTACTGCACCAAGTACTTGTCTCAGCTTTTAAATAATTCAGAAAAGTTCAAAAGCCAGGATAGCAAATAAAACAAAAATTAGGTTATAACTTCTAAGTCCCCAAATGACTTTTAGCCAATTAAAAAAGCCATTTACTGTTGCTGAGTTAATTGTGTTTGAATGTAGCAACTGAAGAACTGTATCCAGAGAAAATAAACATGTGTAAGAGGATTGGCCTTTGGCAAGAACAGTTGTCGGTTAAGAACAGTGGGACCAGTGTCAGTAGGCAGCTGAGAAGGTAAAGGATTCTGCCCTGGCTTTTAAGGGGCTGACAGATGTTGCTAATACTGCTCAGTTCTTTGAAGCTTTGTGACCAGGCTTGAAATAACTAAAGATTAGCCTCGGTGACTGCTCTCTACGTGGAACTATGAATGAAAAAGGAGCTTTGAAAACACTATAATGTACAACCAAAGTAGAATTTGCTAAGTCTCTCATCAATGACTTTTTAGAAAGCATGTGGAGCGGAGGGCTTAGTTGGACCCGTTTATAAAGCTTGTGAAAATGTTAGCAGTTTAAAGCTTATACCTGTTCACTGTGTTATTTAGCAAGTACCTTTTGAAAAGGTTGTAGTCTCTCGTGTGTGACTGAACCAGTTGTATCTGTGGGAAACCTCATTTGTTTCATGACTAATAGTCCACCCACCCGTTCCTTGAGTTCTGTCAGCAACTGAGGCTGAGATCTACCCTGACATGTACCACCTAATTTAATTTGTTTATCAAGAGTAAAGTTTGTAATTTAAAAGAATGGTTTAAATTGTGTGTGTTTGTGTGTGTGCACACACCCGTGTGCACTCGCCATGGAACACTTGTGGAGGTCAGAGGACAACTTCATGGAGCTGGTTTTTCTACCTTTATGTGGTTTCTGGAGATGGAACTCAAGTCATCAGGCTTTCGAGGTGAAAACATGCTGAGCTTTATTACTGGCCCTAAAGATTATACATTTTTAGCTTCTGACCCAATACAGATTTTTCTCAACAAGAAGAACCATCCTTAAACATTGTTCTGGAATACTGAATAACTTCAGAAATGAACTTCATGAGGACTTGGGATTTGATGTCTTTTAGAAGTTCAGTATGTTGGGGTATTGTTGCAAATGCCAAGGGAATGTCTCCACATCAAACTATTTACTGCAATTAAGGAGTTTCCACCAGTAAAACTAGAACCTACTCATGTGCCCTGTATTGACAAATACCAGGAAAAGAATCTAATCCTCTTAAAAGTGCCTTCTTACTCCTCCCAGAAGCCAGGGGTTGCAAAATAAAAGGCCCAGTGCCAGGTGTGGGATACCTCCCCTTGAGTTGTTGATCAGAGGTGTGCTGGAGACCCACAAAACAGTACAGGCTTTTGCCACTGCTCTTGGCTGTCCACCAGAACTTGATGGTAAGACTATTGCTAGAGACACTACACACTTTGGTCATAAGACATGGAGAGGTCTAGCTGATACCAGGGAGCTTCCTCCTTACTGACTAGCTTTCATAGCTATACAATCCACTGTGGGTGGAGGGGGGGGATGTCAACAGTTTTACTTAGAGTTGAACAATAAGGACCAGGTTGGTAAGATATGCCCACAGGTGTGATAGTGAACAATAAGGACCAGGCTGGTAAGATATGCCCACAGGTGTGATAGTGAACAATAAGGACCAGGTTGGTAAGATATGCCCACAGGTGTGATAGTGAACAATAAGGACCAGGTTGGTAAGATATGCCCACAGGTGTGATAGTGAACAATAAGGACCAGGTTGGTAAGATATGCCCAAAGGTGTGATAGCAGCATGAATGTTATGGGGGCAACCAACTACTTTCCAATTGGTGTTAAGGCCTGCTCCACAGGAGCAAACTCATGAATGGCACTATAAATCTGGCCAAGGACCCATGGTTGGGGAGGTCATGAGTACCAAGGGTGAACCTACTATTCTGCCAAACAGACGTAATATCAAACTGCATTCTAAATTCATATCTCTATATCCATAAATTAGTACAGCTCTCAGCCTTCAGCAGAAAAGTTCCTTTGTATAGTGGTGATTAAGGCAGAAACTCACAACTGCTCAGCCATAAATAGGACATCAATATCACCCCCCCCCCAAATGCTCAGGGACCATCACTTAAGAGCCAGAGATGGGGGGGGGGGACTAGAGGAAAACAGTGTTGTCTGCAAATGATAGGACCACTGCACTCACACTCAGGGCAGCTGTGGTTGCTTGCACAAGATAAAGCTAGTAAGCGTTCTAAGATGGAGGAGGTAGCGTGAGTGTCCACCCCTAGCTGAGGAGCTTTTGACAGCGGGTGGCTTCTGAGTGGTTTAAAAGGATGAGGTAGGTCAACCATGCTCCAGTGCATGGCCCCACACCTAGGAGCACATGGTGAACACAAACCGGATGTGGTGGGTTATTACAAACAAAAGACAGGAAGTTGGGGCAGGGTGGGGAGGTCAGGGGTGGGTCTAGGAAGAGTGATGTGGAGATGAATATGAACAAAATACAATGTATGAAATTCTCAAGGAATTAATAAAAATACATTTTAAAATATCTTTCAAGTTATGAATATGATTGGTGTTCTAGTTTCTTTTCTGTTGCTATGACAGAAAGCAGCTGTTTATTTCAGCTAATACTTTGAGACTATGGTCCATCATTGTGAGGAAGTCAAGGCAGGAACTTCAAGTAGCTAGCTGACATCCTCAGATGCAGAGAGAAATGAATGTGTGTGTACTTGCTTGCACTGACCCTGGTCTTCCCACTGGACTCCTGTCTAGGCAAGGGTGCTGCACCCACGGGGCTGGGGCTTCCCACATTAACTTGAAACAGCTCCTCCCACAGACGTGCCCATAGGCCAACCCAATATAGACAATTCAGCACTGACACTTCTTCCGAGGTGATTCCTAGGTTGACATGAAAGCTAACAACCATCATAGTTGATATTGTATGTTCATGGACCGAGACCAATATTTGAAGGAATTTGCCTATTTAAAGATAGTTGTAAAGGTAAAGTGTGTAGACCCTCATTACAGATGATTAATCAATGTTAATTTTGATAACATGAAACAGACCTCCAATTAATGGCATTATCATAAAAATTATGCTTAATTATATCTTGACTTATCAATAAAATTGTGGAAAGTTTTTTTAATCTCATTATGAAAGTATCACATAGTGCTCTTAATTTGTTACTGAGCCGGAAAGGCCTGAAATATTTGCTGTGTGCACCTCTGATCTAGAACATTCATTACAAACTTCAGAAGCCTGGCAGGCAAATGTAAATAGGACAAGGCAGCCAATGGTAATGGTGAGAAGCATAGGAGGTAATAGGTGAACACGTGGGTAAAATGGTAAGAAGTATATGGGCGTGTAAGTTAAAGTTAAAAAGATATTTGTATATCTCTACGCATTTAAATACAATCTGTTCTAAAATAACCCAAGTAACATAAACTGATATAGGTCATGAAGCACATGTGATATAGGTTATGAAGCATAAATGACATATAGGTTATCCATTCATATGTATAAAGTGGTAAGAACAGTCTCCATTTAGTTATCCTCTAACAGACAAAATATGCAATATGATTATAAATGACACAGAATATTTACTTACTTTTATAAATGCTGAGCCCGTCTCCCCCTTTCATGTAATCTAAGTGAATGATCACTTATATCCAGGGCTACCCTAACCTTTACTGACGATTCCGAGGATATGGATTTTTGATGAATCCAGCAGAAAATCATAGCTGGGATGCTCGGTAATGTACAACGTTTAAACTTTATTAGTATTTTGATGAGTTTTCTGTCACTTATTTGGATTTTAAAATCAGTATGTGGCACCTGTTGACAGCCCAAGATGGCTCCTGGGAGCTCTTAGAGGAGAGCCTTACCGAGTCACGTGATTCAGGACCCGCACCAATGCGTCTTGTGGTGTGTGTGTATTGCAGACCATTATTATTCTCTTAAAGCAATGCAGTTAGTAAAACTCATTTTGTCTGGTAACTTGAGAACCCTCAGGATATCAACAAGATCATCGTTTATATCCCACAAAGAAGTTAGACACTAGCTCTGTAAAACTTCTGAAGTCTGCAGGGCGGTGGTGGCGCACACCTTTAATCCCAGCACTCAGGAGGCAGAGCCAGGCGGATCTCTGTGAGTTTGAGGCCAGCCTGGTCTGCAGAGAGAGATCCAGGACAAGCACCAAAACTACACAGAGAAACCCTGTCTTGAAACTCCTCCCCCGCCCCCCAAAAAAGAAAAAAAAAACCTTCTGAAGTCTTCCTAAAGAGTGATTACCTAAGCTTTAGCACAGCTGACGTTTCTAAATTGGTTACCACTGGAGCAGATCTTCTCAACCTGTGGGTCACGACCCCTTTAGGGAGTCCCATGACCCTTTCACAGGGGTCACCTAAGACCACTGGAAAACACAGAGATTTACATTACAATCCATGACAGTACCAAAATTACAGTTATGAAATAGCAATGAAATAATTTTATGGTTGGGGAACATGAGGAACTGTATTAAAGGGTCACAGCATTAGGAAGGTTGAGAACCACTGTTCTAGAGCATGCCTCCGGAGCCTTACAACTTGGGTTTGAATCTTGGCTCTACAGTTTTTAAGGTGTATGCTCTTGGCAAGTTACTTTACATCTCTATCTGCTAAAACAGAAGAGATGATAATAGGATTGTTGTAAGGATTAGAAAATACAGCCAGGCAGTGGTGGCGCACACCTTTAATCCCGGTACTCGGGAGGCAGAGGCAGGAAAATCTGAGTTCAAGACCAGCCTGGTCTACACAGCGTGAGTTCCAGGACAGCCAGGGCTACACAGAGAAACCCTGTCTCAAAAAACCAAACCAAAACAACAACAACAAAAAGAAAATACATGAAGCATGAAGTACAGTGCGTGGGGCAAAAGTTGTCAATTGGCTGTTTCTGTACTAGTATTGCAGAATAGACGCTTAAGTAGATGAGAGACTTGTACACTCTGCCTCTAGGAAGAACTCACTGGGAGGGTGAGAAAGAAGTACAAGATTCAATTTAGGATATTCCCATTGCTTACTGACACACTCCTTTTCTATTTCACTTACCTAACAGCGTCAAGTAAGGATTTCTAAGGCAGATGCAAAACAAAGCTTGAAAGCCTTTGAAACGGTCATTAATTAGCTCATTACCTTTAGGTACATTAATTTCTGCACCCAAGGGCAGCGAAGCCCTAACCATAGGTTCATCGTATCACTTCATCAGATTTACAGATTGGATTTAAAAGCATGAATTCTCAATTAGCAAAAACCTAATATAAGGAATATGCTGTACACACTGCAGAGTGGTCAGCACTGGATTTGGATTGAGAACTAACCTGTGGTCTAATTCTAATTTTTTACTGATTTCCATATATAATCTTGGCTTGTTCAATGTCTTCGTTTTCTCATTTATCAAAGATGAGAAGTGTTGTGACCACGAGCAAAGAAATGGGGTACCACAAGATGCACTGAACCGAATCCCCACTTAGTAAAATAAGATGGCACTGTTACAGATGACTGTTATGCTCTAACGTCACCATAAGTCTTGATTCATTTAACTCTCCACCCATAGGATTAGCGTCTGTTGTGACAGAGATTTGCTAGACAATCTTTCAATTTCCTTGAAAAACTATGTTCCTCATCCAGGGGCCTATGGACAGACTCACACAAGGTTGGGATGCTACGTGTATCTATCCTATCCACATCCAAACTCTAAGCAAAACCATGAGTACAATAAAACCCCTTGACGTTTGGGTGGAAAACTACATCAGTCTACAATTTATGCAGAGAAATTTCACTTAAGTGGTGCCTTTTCCAGTCTCAACATCTCATCATAAAATGAGCTCACATTGGCAGTGAAAGGTGCCATTGATGTATTAAATTTTATTAGCTCACTTCTTTGAATCTGTCATTAAAGCAGGTTAATGCCAGGCTCTGGTTTATCCTGAGTGTGGCTCACAGCTGGGAACCATATTAGGGTGGCCTCACTCTGCACTGCACAATACAGGCCCTGAGTTTCTCAGGCCGAGGAAGCATCATCCCTGTCAGGTTCTCTTGCCACAGCCTGCTGGCAGGAGGGGATATGGCCACTTGTCTGGACCACTAGTGAGAAGACATTAGGAAAAAAAGAGAAGTTTTATAGGAAAAATATAGACTTGGATATTAACACTGAATGTTATAATAAAAAAGGCATTTGGAAACATGTTCCAGAAAAACACTATAAGAAGAGAAAAACCACAAAACGTACCATAAAGTCAAGCTTTATTTAAAAAAACTTTTATACGTCTGTCAAGTCCATACACAGGGAAATCCTTTATTCCTTTCCTGTCAGATGAGGTTCAATGCTTCAAATCCTCTCTGAGGAACATAAGTAGAAAATAAAGCTCTTCCAGGAATCTAGAGGCAGCACATTTCCCAGCCTGGTTCAGACTGGAAGAAACATCTGAGCACAGCAGCTAGATGTGGTGCAGCCTGGGCAGCTGTGTGCTGGGATTTTACACATCTCTTTCTTGCAAGCTCCTTGGTTTGGCTCCCAGATCCAAATCTTATAAATGAGGAAGTACAGGTTTATCTGGGCTGCCAGAAAAGCCCACTGAATGCATCCTGCAGTGCTCTGTGACAAGCTAGAGAGGAAGTGTAGCCACCAGCAAGGTCCTGTGGAGAGGCAGCTCGGACGTGGTTTAAATACCTAGGAGAAAACAAAAAGTGTAGATTGACGTGAAAAACATATAAGTTGGTGACATTTTATAAAGCAAGTATAAAACTGACCCAAATTTTAAAAGGGATTCTGACAGTAAAATGTTCAGGCTTTTATAAATGAACCTTTTAAAAGGAAACATGCCAACTGTATACACAGAGTGTCTAACCACTACTCGGCTACAAAGGACAGTGAAGTCTAAGGATGGTTCTGAAGGTTTATAACTCACATTTTGAAGAAATACTAAAATGTTCACTGTTTCACAGTTTCCAGTGCTGATTCATTTTGCTGGCTGCTGTTTAGACAGCAATGAATGCTGTCCTTTCCAGCATGCTCTTCATCAATACACATCACGACATTATTATGCTACGAACATTTTTACAGACGCGTTTTAAAGCAAACCCTTCAATACTGAAAAGAAATGGGGCAGGGGAGAGAGCACACAATAGTTCAAAATCACCTCAGTATTCCAGAAGCATATTGTCTCCTTCCTTGCAGGAAAAGAAACTTAGAAATTACATGCGCAAGAAATCTAAAGTAGGTATAGAAGAATTGAACTGATTTCAAAAGATAGGATAACAATGTTTCTTCAATCTCAGTCTTTATACCAATGAAGAATTTCTGCCTTCATAAAAATAGACAAAACAGGCCTTAAAAAATAAGACAATCCAGCCTGATGAATGACTGGTCAGCATGACCATCATCACCGCTGAAGGAAAACGAGTATTTCCAGCCTTGCTTCATGTCTCTGTAGGAAGCCACAACGTCCCTGGAAACAAAGCTGCTTCACCCGCCTTCAGAATTACAGGTACGACAGATGAATAAATCAGGAAGCAGGACGTTTTAATAGCTTGGAACCTTTTCTACTCATTCATTCAAACTTCCTGTGTGTCGAGATCTTAATGCATGAGCAACTTCTTATTTCTAACATAATAACAAGTCAGGTTTTTTGTTTGTATCTATGTTTAATAAGCTTGTATGGTTAAAATATATATGGCAATTTAAGGGACCAAATAGAAGAAGCCTGTCAAATGAAACGGCCAGGCTCTTGGAATTGGCTATAATTTATTCACATTGCACAGACCATGGTCTTAATTCAAATCTTTGCTTTTCTGCCAAGGGTGAAAGTCAAAGGAGAAATAAATGAATGTTTATTGAGCAACAATCTAAACTATGTAGGTAGTATATTTATAGCATACTAAGTTATTTGAACATCTATCCTCAAAACTTATACATGCTATATAGAATACTAATAATGGATATTCTATGTAATATAATTATACACATTATATACAACTATGGTATCTTATGAAATGTATATAAGTAAAAAATTGAAGGGATAAAATACTGATTATGTCATCACATATGTCTCAGAGGATGCCTCCTAGTTCAGTAACTAACATCATTAAGGGTCACTGATGAATTCCAGGTAGGGCCTAAGGTCTCACAGGAATTAAAGAGGAATTCATTAAATCTATCACATGACCACAAAGTTATTTTCTTAGTGCCCTCCCAGAACACAATAAAATGTCAGTTGTTAAGATTCGAGCTAGGTTTGGTGATGCACACTTTTAATCCCAGCACTCAGGAGACAGAGGCAAGTGTATCTCTGAGGTCAAGGCCAGCCTGGTCTACAGAGCAAGTTCTGGGTCAGTCAGGGGTACAAAGTGAGACCCTGTCACAAAAGCCCCAAGCAAACAAACAAGAAACCAAAAAAGGATTCCTACCAATAAGGAAACAAGGTGTGGTGGTGAGTTAGCTCAGAGAGGAAAACTCGCCTCCTATCCCTGGAAACTCAGTGATAATGATAATCACACAAATAAGTAATAGTTTACAGGAAAACTGAATTTAAATACTCCATTCTGACCAGATGATGGCACCTTACTCTCCTCAGATCCTCAAAAGAAAGGTGGCCTTCTGGTTCCATCAGTTCACAGTCAGCAGAATACAGGCCCCACAGTACTGGTCAACAGTCAGAGGACAACTATCACCAATGGAATTGGTTTCATGGCTGCAATAAAAACCAATGTGCAGCGAACTATTGATTCATTGCATTTGGTCTGGCTTGCTTCTGGGAAAGTTGAGTCACACCATTTCTGGCTTGGCAGGTCCAGTAAAAACTTGCAGTGTGCACACAGCTTTTTATATGTTATCCCGAGAAACCCGAAACAGCTGCACCGCTGGCAGGCAAGCGCAGGGCCAGGAAAATACCTAAAACAGTTGCATCTTCTAATTTATGACTGTGCACTGTTTCCATAAAGAGTATATAAAACAGTTCAGCTTTTATAAGGAAAATGTAATAAACAGTCATACTCATTGAGGCCATAAATGCATTTTTTAAGAGTTTATCTAAAATGATTAATTAGTGTTTGAAAATAGTACTTCTTGAACACAGTCATAATCCAAAGCAATGAGCAAATATTGTTAAATTTGAGTTATTAATGGTAGGTAGTATGATTCTCACTGCCAAAATAAGTCAATTAAAATTTCTTTGCGTAGCACTGAAGAAAACGCATTTCCCTTCTCCAGTCATCTACATTAAGCATGTCTGGACTAAGGTCTTTGAGAGTCCTCCCTATTTATATTGCTCTTTTTGATCTCGAGGGCTATACAAAACTTTTACTGTTAAGTGTTTAAAAATATTTGAACCAAGGAAATCTGTATTGATTCTATTTAAAAATATGGTTCATTCTTACTATTCAGTTGTAGGATTTTGTTTCTAGGTGTTTTCCTTCACTGTTTAAACCCTTTAATTATTGTGGTATGCCAACGCATTTTAAGGATCTGCCACATTGAAACCAGACATCTAGAATTTAGTTGTTGCCTCCTTTTCCACCTTCCTCCACACCCATGGTTATTCTTCTGTAATCATTAAATGGCATCTCTTGGGGCTAGGGCAGAGGTCAGCATCATTTTATGTATACTTTATGTAACAAAACAAGGAAAGCATCTTCGGCAAACTCATTTCCAGAAGTCAGGTATTAGGGCCTGGACACAACAGCTCTATTTAGCCAACGGCAAGACGCTGTTTCTGCTTTTCATGATGTATAAATCTTGTAAGTAGAAACCAGTGTGGGGTCGCTTATTTTGGTAGTATACCATTAGTTTTACTGAAAACAGACCAAATTCAGATTTCAAAAAATCATTATTTTCTTAATAAAGCCTAACAGCATGTTTTCAAAAACATGTGTAAGATAATTCTTACACAAAGGACAGCTTGAACTTTAATTTATGCTCTGCCTAAAGTTGCCTTCCTTTGCCCCTATGCATCAGAATCACTAGTGGACTCTGGAGACGGAGGAAGAAAAAGGAACAGTGGACCTTAGGGAAGAAAAGAGCTGGGCATTTAGACTTGTGGTTTTCCTGGACTTGGATCAGCACCGTCACTGTTCTCATTTTTAGCAGCTTGTATTCCCCAGTAGGTGGTATAATTTACACTTGGCTTCAGAGAGACTTCACCTCTTCAGGTCCCGACACAGGCTAGAGCAGCTCTGGGACCACCCTTACTACGCCCTTTCCCTGCCCCAACCACTTGGCAGTCAGCTCCTTCAGTGCTTCTCAAACAGCACCCTCAGGAAGGGGCAGCGCCTGGAGGGACTCAGCACCAACAAACACAAGCACCAGCCAGGCAGGGCCTCTTCATGACAACCCCAGGACAAGGCAGCTCCAAATAATCTACAAGTTTCAGTGTTGAAAGAGAAATGAGTTCACATTAGCTGCTCCTCTGGTAAATTACTAGCCCTGTGAAGAATTACACTCGGCGCCGGTTCAAAGGAAGAAAGGTAGTGAAACCTGGAGAATGGGACCTGCTTTTCAAAACCAGGGTGAGCGTTCCCCATGCCTTGTGTTTTGAGACAGTCTCCCTGTATTTCTAGGGCTGGCCTCAAACTCCTGAGCTCGTCATCTTCCTGTCTACAGGCTCACTGCACTGTGCAAAGCTGCAGGAAACCCATTTGAAGTTGTGCGCAATGCCATCGTGCATTAAACAGACCTGCCCCCAACAGTTCTGTGTTTCTGATGTCAAGACTAAGAACTCTTAGAAGACAGGGACTTCATCCCATGGGCTAGGATGTTACTTGGTGGTAGAACACTTGACTGCCATGTTCAAGGTCCTTGTTTCAGTTCCATGCACTATCCCCCCACCCCCACCTCAATATTTAGCCATGGCTATACAATATTTTTACTGAACCAGGGAGAGAACTCTGTCAGTAAAGTACATGCTATGCAAGCTGAGGGCCTGGGTTCAACACCTGGCACACATATAAAGAGGCTGGTGTGGTGGCCCATACTTACAATCCCTGTGCTAGGAAGGTCCAGAAAGGAGGATCGTGGAGCTCACTGTTCAGACAGCCTGGCTTAACTGGTGAACCAGGCCAATGTGAGACCTGTTTCAAAGGAGGTGGATGATATTCCTGTAGATAACACACTGGCCTCTACATGTACATGCAGGTGTACTTATGTCCACATATACACATGTAATACATTTACAAAAACATAATTAAAAAAAATCCTGAGCAATAGGGTACCCAGACAACTATTGCTAAGATAAGACATTCTAAAAACTAAATTAGCCTAATCACAACAGTAGAATAACAATGAATGGGTAATTGTATGAGCTAAGGAAAATGGGGAAGGCACTATGATTCAGATACTAGTCATAATTCTGCAGGTAGTTGATTAGAAAAACACATGGCTTCATGAACTCTAAACAAAAACACTATAATGGAAACCACTTCCATGGACACTCATCACAGTATTCCTTATGGCCTAGCCACTGGATCAGGATGCAAGGTGAATAAGCTAAATAGTAAAGCTGTCTCACATTTATACCAACATACTCAGGCACAAAGAGAGCAAGTATGCCAAATGTTTGACATCTGAACAGCGAGGCTTAGATATGGAAAGTAAAGACCGTATGATATCCACATATACACTAGGATTTACCATTCACATGCCACAACATAGATTCTAACTTCAGCTGAAGTAAACTACTGTGAGTCAGTTCTGACACTATTAGCAGTAGTCCATGAATGATGATAAAGGTCCACTGTGGGGCTGCACACCTGCAATCCAGCATTTGGGAAGCTAAGACAACCACTTGCTTCCATACCTCCCCACCATGATCAATTCTTATCCCTCTGGAACCATAAGCCAAATAAATTCTTCCTCTAAAAGCTGCCTCGGGCCTGGTGTTTTAGCACAGCAACAGAAAGGTAATTAATACAGGCACTATAAAATAAACTTGGATAAGTCGGGAATACACACAATAGCCAAGAGACCAAATGATTTTTGATAAATATTGAAAATACTTCACAAATTCAGAAGGTATTTATAAAAAAACAAATTGTTACATGTTTGGCTAATTTTAGTATAAGATCTCCAACTTGAAACTGTAGCCAAAACAAAACTCCATACATAAGATACATAAAACTTTCTATCATATAAATAAATCTATCATGATAGACCAGCTTGGGCTGCAAAGTGAATCCCAGCTATTCTGGGCTACATCTCAAAAACAGAACGGAACAATAAAACTAACAAACAGCAAAGATGGTCAAGATCTGAAATAAGAACAATGCTGACAGTGAGAAGCTATGTGGACTAGAGGAAGGAGGAGCGGTCCGAAGGTAACTAAGGTAACAACTTAACCTTGGAAATGAAGTGTGCAAAGGAAGCACCAGGCCATAGAACATGGGACAGATGCAGTCTGGTACTATGTAGCAAGCTTCAAGGGCTTGTGATAAAGCCAGATAGTCTTCCTTCCTTAAATAATGTACAGAGAGAATAATCCTTGAGCTCTCAAGAAGGAAAACTATATTTTGAAAGGATATTCTTTGATTAAAGAATATTGCTGTGTTGTATTTCATTATTAGTTATTATGTAATCATTTACCTAATTTGTAAATAAACTGTCATATATACATATACGTATAAATAATGAGGTTATATGTAGATATATGATAGAAAGTAAGCCAAGTAAACTCTTCCTTCTATAAGCTGCCTTGGCCATGAGTCTCCTGTCGCAGCTTCCCAAATGCTGGATTGCAGGTGTGCAGCACCACAGAGGGTCTTTATCATCATTCATGGACTACTGTCTAAGTATCAGAATTGATATACATTATGCACATTCCATTTCAATCTTTTCATGGTTACGAAATTACTCTTCTCTGGACAAAGGTCTACACGACTCTCATATAAGTAGACACTAATTGGCTCCAGGCTCTATGAAGAATCAGCTCCAGATTCCTCAGCCTACCATTCATGGTCTATTATACTCAACTCTAATTCACATTTCCAAACATATTTCCAATTAATCATCTCCATTATCCTGAAGCAAAGCCAAAGTCCATCAGGAAGTGTTCTGTTATTCTCTGTTAAAGCCTCCTAACTTCCACTCTGTACCCTTACTCATGACATCTCCTTGTCTCGGAATCTTAGAGAGTAACTTTACTATAACACCACCACAGTTCAAGTGTCAGCCACTCAGTTCTGAACAAATATGAGAAGCAACCCTGACCCCCACAGCAATGACTATAATAACAAATCGGGTAAAGCAATCTTTAAGAAGTGTTTTGAATTATGTATTTGGGGGTATGCACATGAGCTCGGTGCCCACAGATGCCAGCCAGAAAGGGGCATTAATCCTGGAGATGGAGTTACAGGTGGTTGTGAGCCACCATTAATGGTTACAGTGAACTGAACTCTGGTCCTCTGCAAAATCAATACAAAATTTTAGCCATCTCTCCAGTCCCCAAGTAAAATAATCTTAAAAGAAATCTTTCAGGTACCAGAATTAGACTAGAAGTCAAAATACGGGCAGTTAACTTCCTAGCTGAGGTCTGGCTTTCTAACCATTATGGACCACATTCACTCTCCACAGGGAGACAGAAGACAGGCCTCAGGCCTATCAGAGGAAAGGCTGGGACTGGCCTTGGCTCTCTGCACATACCGATCTCTATAAACTCTTGTCTGATCTGTGAAGCCAGTAATAGAAAAGACACACTCACCAGCCCAGAGGCAGCCCCAGGCAGCTCGCAATGAAGCTTGTAGCTCACCTGGGGCAGGAGCGAAACAACAGCCAAGGCTGCCTCACCTCCAAGAATTAGGACCAACTGGTCCAGATTCAGCGCAGTTCGCCCAATTCTGGCAGAAGCAAATGTGAATGTCTATACCCAGGGCCTGTGGAAAACTATTCCCACTAAAAAGAGGTTCACAGAAATCACAAAAACATTGTCACTCGTGGCAATGAAAACCAACACAAAAGACATGGTGAGTATGAATGGCAAGACACACAACCAGAACCACGGGTCAGAGAGCGATCTGAGAGAAACAGGAGCATCTGTGTCAAAGGAGATGAAGAAATAGACAGCAAAAGCTGACGGAAGTACAAGGTGAAAAAAACAGGTATTTAAAAAATTAATACAAAGCCTTTACTTAAAAAAGAAAAAACCAAGCAGCTCAAATAACAAGTGAAACAGAAGGTTACCACAGATGGAGAGAAAATGAACTGAAATAGATACAGAGAACACAGGATATAACAGAGCTAAAAACCATAAAGATAAAAATACAGGTCAAGGTGAAAGCACCATTCAAGAGCTGCTTCAGCAAGGACATTCAGCTAACGGGAGGCCAGGACCAAGGGGACAAGAGTGACCCCACACAAGGAAGTTAACGGGTACCAAAGCAGCCAGAGAAACTCAAGTGTGAGTGGGGCTCAGCTGTCTGCGGCTGTTTCTTCAAGAGGAGGAGTGACAGTGACTCTAGAGACTTACAGAATAGCAGTCACTAATTCCGGACGGCAGAAGTAGTACAGGCCTTTGCTCTTACCCTCTGAACTCTAGTGTCTGAAATACTCAGCAACTCTTCAGGTTATACCCCTTTTGGTTGTCTAGGCAGAATCCCTACTTCCTACTCAGAATTCACAAAACACTTTTCTCTCTACCTCTTGTGTGCATGATGTAAGCATTATACATCCCATTCTAGCAAGCTGCTTGGTAAGAAGACAGATATTTACTCACTCAACACTCATCATTTGGGTGAAAGGGGAATAAAGGGAAGAGAGGGCTAAGTGGGGAGGGGGAGGGGGCAGTAGAGCAGAGAGGTTGGGGGAGGATAGCACTAAGTATATCTGAAAAATAGTGGAAACCTACTATTACACACACACACACACACACACACACACACACACACACACACACACTTAATTGGAATTATCCTACATAGGGGGTAATGCCATGGGTTACCAAAATAAAAAACCCAGTACCAGATGTGGGATACTTCCCCTCAAATTGTTCATCAAGGGGGCTCCAGAAACCCATCCCAAATAATACAGACTTACCATTGCTCTTGGTTTTCTACCAGAACTTGATGGTAAGTCTTTATTGTTGAAGACATTTTGGTCAAAGAAAAAAGAAATCAAGTTTTTGCTGACTTTCAAGATTGCTCACTGCTGGCTGGCTTTCCTAATACCAGAGGTACTATTATACACATCCCAGGGCAGGGGGTGTGGGAGTAATCAACAGTCCTACCCAACTGTGAACCCTGAAAGCTACAATAATGACTAGACAGTTAGGCCTCTGGGCACAATAGTTGCTTGAATGTTATGGGAGTAAACAATGATTGTCTGATTGGATTTAAGGCCTACTCTACAGAAAAAAAAACCCCACATGCCTGGTACTATTATATCATGATACTATATTATTATACCATGGGAAGTCATAGGCCTCATGGGTGACCCTTCTACTATTATTATTTTGTTAATGGACACAGTATCAAACTACCCTTTAAATAAGTATGTCTATATCCATAGATTACTACACCTCTCGATCCTCATCAGAGAAGTTTCTTTGTGCAGTGGATGGTGGTTAACATAGACACTCACAACTGGTCAAAGTGTGGAGAAGAAGTGTCTGTGGCGTGTTCAGCCTTAAATAGATATCTGTTCATAATCCCTCTTCACAAAGCTCCGAGAATGCCATCCAACAAGGAGCAGAAAGATTTTAAGAACCAGAAGCATGAAGGAATAGGGCAAAATAGTGTCTCTGGTCATCAGAAGGCTGATGTGCTCATGAACTCATGGTGGCTGTGGCTGCATGCACAAGACAGCCAATCAACTTTCGTGCATGAGGAGAAGGGTCACAAGCTCTACCCCTACCCGAGGAGCTCATGACAGCTGGTGGCACCTGCAGGCTGTTTTAAGAGTCATGGCCCCAGGTAGACACACCATGTTCAGCTGATGGACCCACACCCATAGGTGGGCTAATTAAAAAAAAAGAGGACGTAAAGTTAGGAGGGGTAGGAACTAGGAGAGTGGATACGGAAGGAGTTAGGAAGAGAAGGAGGGATAAATATGAACAAAATACATTGTATGAATCTACAAAGTTCACAAGAATTAATATAAAAATATTTTTAAAGGATCATCCTCTTTTAGTCGGAATTTAAAACAACACACCAGGGTTTTGGTTAGCAAAGATGCAGACATACACTATGGCCATGATTAACAGCTGACAGATTAAAACAAGAGGGGAGGAAAACTTTGTCACCAGAAACTGTAAAGCAAGGAAAAGGCAGAAATGGACTAGACGGAGGGCAGGCTACCCATCAACACTAAGAAAAACAGAAGGTTTCTGGAAATCAGGGGGCACCCCTAACAAAGACATGAAATGGGGTGGAACACAGTGTAAAATTATTTCCTTTAAGATGTAAATACATTTCTTAATTATGTATATTTTAAAAAAAAACCTTTAGATTTTAATTTATTCTGCCATGTAAGCTAAACTAACTGCATTCATCAAAATTTTTAAGTTAAAACTGCATAGCATGATGTGATATAACTATGGATGCAAAGACAGACAAGAAAGCCAGGCAGGGCTCCAACAGCCAAAGGGAGAGAGTAGTTTTCTCATTCAGAGCCCCTGTCCTAGCTCTTCCTCATACTCTGAAATCTCGTGATGGCAACAACTTAGATAAGCCAATGGAAAAGAAGGAAAGGCAATACCAAGCAAAGAAAATAACTGATGCTTACTCTTAACAATTCTATTTTTCATTAAGGGAAAACAAGTTCCCAAAGCAGCTAGCTCTCCAAAACAGCAATGGCAACAGAAAAATCTGAAAAGGCTGCAAGCGTGACACATAATGCATAGCAAGTGTAAATGGTGGCGTCTGATGAAGGTGCGGCTTTAATACTTACACACTCAAAACTTGCACTCTTCCAAGAGTAAAACCACAATATCACTCGGGGAAAGAGACGTCTCTGCCCATTATCAGTTAGGATGTGCTAACGTAAGCACTGGCCCAAATGCAGCTTGGCTGGAGCAGAGGTGTAAACAGACTAGTCACTTCATTAGTTAAATATCAGATTCTAAAAATTATACCATTACTTTTGTGTTCTATTTTGTTTCCAGATTACATTTTTTTCTGGCAATGCCTTGAAACTACACACATGTTACTAGAATATCATTTTTAAAGCACCCTCTAATAAGTTCCATATGACTTTTCCATCTGCGCCAGTTAAATTCTTTTTGTCAACTTGACACAAGCAAGAGTCATCTGGGAAGAGGAACTTCAACCAAGAAACATGTCTCCGTCCGATTTGACTGCAGGCAGGTTTGTGGGGGCATTTTCTTGATGTGGGAGGGCTCAGTCCACTGTGGGTGGTGCCATCCCCAGGCAGGTGGTCCTGGGTTATAGAAAAAAGCAAGCTGTGTGAGCCCTGGTGAATAGACTAGTAAGCAGCTTCCCTTCTCCATGGCATCTGTTTCAAATCCTGCCTCCAGGTTCCTGCACTGGGCTTCTGCTTTATTTCCCTTCACGATGGGTTGCAATCTGGGAGATGAAATAAACCGTTTCCTTTTCAAACTACTTTTGGTCATGGTCTTTATCACAGCTACAGAAAACGAACTAGGACACCATCCAAATCATGAATTTAAAATTTTCGATTTCACAGAATGTGCTTCAATACATTATAGATGTCTTGTAGTTTAAAATGTAGATTCTTTATTTCATTACTCTAAAAGGTTAAAAGATATAAAAACTGCTATTTCCTCAAATGCTATTTTTGAATGACATGTTACCAAACTCTTCTGCCCAGCTAGATTCTCCACATTCTTTACCATGGTCTAGCTGGGTGAGACTGCCTGATCTTCCCTTCTGTGTACCCTTCCCAATCCCCCGCTCCCAATTTAGTCCCGGTCCCAAACCAGTGCCCCAACTGAACACCTCTGCCTGCACCACTCCCAAACTCTAGGCTTCCACCAGGGCCTTCCCTGCCTGCCCACAACCTACCGGTCCCTCCAACCTCCTTGCTCAGCCAGATCCTGCATATCCTTTGACAGGGTCCAGCCAGGTGAGTCTACCTGATTCTACCCTCCATGCACCCTCCCTATCTCCTAAATCTACCACCAAACTTGAGGACACACATCCTGCACACCAGGCCATCCCTCTATGTCCATCTGATTTTAGTCTACCTAAGCCATATTCAATGTTGAGGCCCAAACTGGCCTGCACATCCTATGTTCTACCCTAACCTGCTTTTTCCATAACAGATACAGAACTAATAGAAGAACACCATATGCCCATATGTCATTGAAAAAATACAAACAGTATGAAAAGTCACCTCAGCTGAATCCATCAGTACCTCAGAAATGCTCACCAATGAGAATTACCTCAGTGCCAGGCGGTGGTGGCACACACCTTTAATCCCAGCACTGGGGAGACAGAGGCAGGTCTGGTTTATAGAGCTTAAGAGAGGAAGAGGAAGAAGAGGAGGAGGAGGAGCAGGAGGAGAAAAAGGAGAAGAAGAAGGAGGAAAGACAGACAGACAGACAGACAGAGAAGAATTCAAGGGGTTTAAAGAAGACACCAAGAAACAGCTCAAAGAACTTAAAGAGTACAAACACCTGAAGGATGCCCCCCAAATTACAAGCATAAGGCTGATGGAAATCATGAGGACAATACAGAATTTGAAAACAGGACTCAATGAAGAATTAAAAACAGCGAAGAGGATTCAAGCTGAAATGAAGACAGAACTGAAAACCCTACTTACACAACTAGAAACGTGAGGAAGGAACTCCTTACAAACAGAATGCATCAAGCAGAGGACAGAATACTAGGATTCAGAGAAAGAGCAGAGGATCTAAACAAAACAGGAAAGAACATGCCAAGAATTGTAAAAACACAGGAAAGGACCATACAGGAAATGTGGGACACCATGAAAAGACCATACCTTCTATGTCCCAGCAAAGATGAGGTTAATGACACAGAGCAGATCCTCCACACAAAAGAAAAAGGTCCCTCAAAGTAAGGAAAGACATACTCACAAAGAACACCAGATAGACAAGACCAGAAAAGAGACTCCTGCAGCATTACCAGAGCTAAAATACTGAACATATAGAACAAAGAAGAATGTTGAAGCTGCCAGAGAAAAACCACAAGTCACATGTGAAGGAAACTCCGTCAGAATAACAGCTGGTTTATCGGTGGAAACTTTGAGAGCCAGAAGAGCCTGGAGAAATGTATTCCAAGTCCTAAAGGCCATGAGAGCCAACATAGACTAATGCACCCAGAAATACTATATTCCATATTTGAAGGAGAAAGAAAAGCTTTCTATGATAGAAACAGCCTAAAAAAAAAGTTTACACCCAACAGATCAAACCTAAAAAAAAAAAAATACAGGAGGTGATATTTTGGGCTGAAAAGAGGAATGAACATTGCCAAGAGGCTGTAGAAGTAAAAATAAAACTACAATTACTGAAACACAAAGTACCGCCGGGAGCACAAAAGCCACCCCCAAAACTCAACAACACAATGACTGTAATCAAAACACACCTCTTAGTAATAACTTTAAATATTAACAGTCTCAATTCTCCAATCAAAAGACACAGGCTGGCTGAATGCATTAAGAAACGAACTCCATCTATCTGCTGTCTCTAGGAATTACAGCTTTCAACGCAGGCTCCGCCTTTGAGTGTAAGGATGGACCAAAGTACCGCAATCAAACCAACGGCACCAGACAGCAAGCATGCATTGCTAATCAAATGCATTTCAGATTAATATTTCTCAGAGGAGATATGCAAGGATACTTTATTCTAATAAAGAGAACAATTAGCCAAGAAGACATTACTATCCTAAACATGTATTTACCAAACTCTGGTGCACACAATTTCATAAAAAGTGTACTAGTAGAAGTAAAAATGCAGATTAACATAAATCCATTAATAGCAGGTGATTTGAATACCCTACTTTCTCTAATAGACAAGTTATCTGAGCAAAAAGTAAACAGAGAAACATCAGAATTAAGTGACATCATATACTAAATGGACTTAATAGATTATAGAATATTCCACCCAGAGACGTAAGAATTGGCATTCTACTCAAAGGCCCACAGAAGCTTCTCTAAAACAAACCACATCCTGGGGCACAAAACAAATCTTTACAAATTCAGAAAAATTCAAATAACATCTGGTATCCTATCTAACCCTTAACACAATAAAAAAATTAACAGCAAACAAATTTCTAGTAAGTACACAAACTCAGGGAGATTAAACTATTCATTACTGAATGATGAATGAGTCAAAAAGAAATCAAGAGAAACATTTTCCTAGAACAAATTAAAATGGAAATGCAACAAAACAAAGCCTCTGGGACACACTGAAGGCAGTCCTGTTACAGGGAAATTTATAGTGTGTCTATATTAAAAAATCAAAGAACACAAATGACTGACTGACTTAATGGTGCGATTCAAACATTTGGAAACACAAGGACAAACAAAACCCAAACCCACTAGACACCAAGAAATAATAAAAATCAGAGCTGAAGTCAATGAAAGAGAAACAAAATAATACAAAGAACCAATGTGTCTAAGCGCTGGTTCTTCCAGGAGATAAACAAGAATGACAGGCTCTTGGCCCAACTAACCGAAAAAGGCAGGCAGGACCCAAATGAACAGAACCAGAAATGAACCCGGAAACACTGCAACAGACAGCAAGGAAACTCAGAATATCATAAGGGAATAGTCTTAAAACGTGTATTTGGTTAAGTTGGAAAACCTAAAGGAAATGAATAAATTTCTAGTATCAGACAAACCACAAAAATTAAATCAAGAAGCTATCAATAATTATATCAACCCATAACACATGAGGAGATTGAAACAGTAACAAAAAGCTTTCAACTAAAACAGTCCAGGATCAGATGGAGTCACAGGAAAATTCCACGATCTATAGCTAGTCCTTCTTAAACTATTCAAAAAATAGAAAGAGAAGGAACGCTCCCAAATTCCTTCTACTTGTATCACTCTTAATACCGAAACCAGAAGATGACCACAACCAAAGAAAACACAGTCCAGTATCCCCAATGAACACAGATCCAAAAACGCTCAGTAAAATACCTGCAAACTGAACACTGACATACAGCAAAAAGGGTATCGCTATGACTAAGCTGGCTTTATCCTGGAGATGAGGAATGGTTCAACATACTCAAGTCAATACATGTAATAAACCACATAAATGGACTTAAAGACAAAAATCACATGATCATTTCAATAGATGCTGAAAAAGTCTTTGACAAAATCCAACATATATTCATGATAAAAGTTCTAGAAAGAATAGGACTAGAGTGAACATACCTCAACATAATAAAAACTGTATATAAGAAACCGACAGCCAACATCATCCTAAATGCAGAAAAGCTTGAAGCAATCTCACTGAAGTCAAGAAAAAGACAAGGATGTTCACTATCTGTACTTCTTTTCAATGGAAATTCCCCTCAGCCTCTCTACCATTGTAAAGTTTCTTAGGATACATTTAGGTACAGTGGTTCACGCCTATAATCCCAGCCCTTGGGAAGCTGAGCCAGGAGGATCAGGAGTTTAAGAATAACCTGGATTACACAGTGCGTCAGAGGCCAGTCTGGGCTACATGGCATCATGTCTTAAAAAAAAAACCGAGAAGTCTGGGGAGTGCTACCTTCTCAAGAAAACTGTTCTAAACAGAGGAAGGAGCTGTGGGTTGGGAAATAGTCTGAAAGTTGGCCTTGTTCAAGAAATGAGTGCACAGTGACTTGAGTGAAAGAACTTGGGCCTGCATGATGCTCCTGAAGGCTTTCTTAGCAGCGCTGAAGCTGACTCGTGGCACTACATTAGGTACTTAATTGCACCAACTGAATTTTTCATTAGCTGACCGTTTACTTATTTTATTGGCTTTGGGAAACTGCTAGAATCGTATTTACAGTAAGACATTTCTATGCATTTATTTCCTCAGAATGAACAAAGGTTTTAAATCTCTTTAATACTTATGTTTGCAAGAAAACTCCTTGGAGTCATCATTATTAGTTTTTTTTCCTATGAAATGATATAAAGTCACTTTCAGAACCAGTCAGAAAACCAGAGATAATTTCACATAGAACACCATGAGTTGTAGAAATGAAAGTTAAAGTGCTTGTTTACCAGAAGCTTTTTAGACTTATTTTATGCAATTTTACTGGTATCCTGCAAGCTAAAAAATAGACATACATGTTCACTGACTTAACCAAGCATCTTAGACCTATCTAAATAAGATATTATATCTGCCACTTTTAGTAATTGTAAAATAGTTTAACATGACCTAATCAACGGTTCTTGTACACTGAGATAGCACACTGCTGCCTATGGCATTTTTTTCTATATGTATTTCAGTTTCTGGGACTGACTGACAGAATCACAGGACAATTTCCAGTTGAAATCTGAAAACACAAATCCACTGTAAACATTATAATAAACCACTATGCATACTATGATTTAAACAACTATACTTGGCCAGTAAATAAAAGAATGTAACAAATGGGGACAGAAAGATGGCTCAACAGGTCAAGATGCCTGCCACTA
This sequence comes from Peromyscus californicus insignis, assembly GCF_007827085.1. Lineage (NCBI taxonomy): Eukaryota > Metazoa > Chordata > Mammalia > Rodentia > Cricetidae > Peromyscus > Peromyscus californicus. Next base: position 82,282,330 of record NW_026294447.1, read on the forward strand.
AGCCCGAGGACCTGACCTGACTCTAAGCCCTGGAATCCACACGGCACAGAGAGGACCAGCTCCCAAAAGCTGTCCTCTGACCACACATACAATGCATCATGCACACAAGCATGTGCATGGCATGTGCTATGCACACACTAAATAGATGTAAAATTTTTAAATATAATCTCACACACGAAATAAGAACATGGGTTTTGGCCTGGGAGAGGGCTCAGAGTGTAAAAGCACTAGCTGTACAAGCCTGATGAGTGAGTTAGATTCCCAGAACCCACATAGAAAGCCACAGGCAGGGCCTGGTGTAGTGATGCATGCCGTTGATCCCATCACTCAGCAGGCAGAGGCAGGCGGATCTATGTTCAAGGGCAGCTTGGTCTACATAACAAGTTCTAGGTCATCCAGGGCTACATCGTGAGATCGTTTCTATGTCGGGGATCCCAGCGCTGGCAGCAAGATGGGAGGTGGAGAAAGGAGGACCGCCCAGATGTGCACGTAAGCAGCACAGCATCAGGAAAAACAGGAGGGCTCTGTCTCAACAAGGCAGAGGGTGAGGACCAACTCCTGAAACTTGTCCCAAGACCTGAACAGTGTGCCATGGCATGGGCACACCCATGATTTCCCTTGAATGAATGAATGAATGAATGAATGAATGAATGAATGAATGAATGAATAAAACAATAAATAAACAAATGGATAGATGTGTGTTATGAGCACGGTTTTTAGTATCCTAATCTCTGAAATCTAATACATTAAAACTGGTTTGGGATGGTCTGTGGATAATTTTTTTTTTTTTTTTTTTTTGGTTTTTTCGAGACAGGGTTTCTCTGTGTAGCTTTGCGCCTTTCCTGGGACTCACTTGGTAGCCCAGGCTGGCCTCGAACTCACAGAGATCCGCCTGGCTCTGCCTCCCGAGTGCTGGGATTAAAGGCGTGCGCCACCACCGCCCGGCGGTCTGTGGATAATTTTATATTTCTAGAAATAGTAATGTTTAAAACAATCAAGATAGTGAAGTGTTGATAGTTACAGTATAGCAATAATTATATAATGTGTTTTACCACTGCCTAAGATAGACATAGAGACAGCACACTAAGTAGGGCTTAACAGGAATGTAGGGATGTATTTTTTCTGCATAGTAGTTCATATCTTTAATTTGCAAAGTAAGGAGACTTAAATTACAAAAGCAACAATATGCTATAATAGGAAATAATTATATACAAATATAACTATACCTCATCTCTCCATTAACATTGTGTTTTCCAATAAAAAAAAAATACTTTCAGACAGCTGAGAGACTATCCTTGGGTCTTGTACCAAGAATAGGGAAATTTATATATGTATAAAGATAACAGGAGCATGATTTCTTAAGAAAGAAAATAAACTTCTAAATAAATGTATGTTTTAATAGTATAAGTAGAAATGTTCAAGACTACAACTGACAAAGTTAACCGCAAAAGGCTGAAAAATGTTTAATGATGTAGCTTCCCCCTGGCTTGTTCTCATTTCACTCTGCTCAAGGCAGTCATTTTAGACTGCAGAGAGTCCCCAAAGCATGCATATTCTGCTATGACCACTGAAGAGGCCTAACTTAACATAAGTGCAGCCATGACAGGCTGCAGACTAACAATACTGGGACTAGGCCTCACCATTACAATACAATACAATACAAAAGGAAAAGTCACAGACTGTACCCTGCAGGGGACCAATTAGAATTGAGACAAACAAGTACTAATGCTCTAGAATATAAAGGATAGCTTACATCACTTGTATAAAGCTGCCAATTTCCTTGCAGCAATGCCAGTACCAATCCCTGTTTGACAAGACTTCTGTTACCTCTCTCCTGCCCAATCAGGAGTTCAACTCCCATCTGAATCCAGAATTCCTCTACCCCTCCCCACACACTCTTTACTCCTTAAAAAACCCTGCCATAACTAAACTCAATGCTCTCCCCAGCCCAACCACTGTGTTGGAATGGACAGGAAGCCCAAGCTTGAGCTTGTAATAAAGGCTCTTTGCTTTTTTTTTTTTTCTTGGTTTTTTTCAAGACAAGGTTTCTCTGTGTAGCTTTGGAGCCTATCCTGGATCTCGCTCTGTAACCTAGGCTGGCCTTGAACTCACAGAGCTCTGCCTGCCTCTGCTTCCTGAGTGCTGGGATTAAAGGCATACGCCACCACTGCTCAGCAGGCTCTTTGCTTCTGCATATGAACTCAGACTCCTGGTGGTCTCTGGGGGGGCTCATGACACAGGCATAACACACAAGACACTGAAAACTATGTGAAATAGAGAGTAGAGTCAGAACTCAGTTCATCTTATTACTACTTGCGGCTCTCAGCAGTTCCCTCATATTCAATTGACAAACAAATACAAGGCATTAATAAGGTACATGGAAAGATTAGATCTTAGGTTAGCTCTCCAAATATTTTCATATGCATGTTCTTGTTTCATCTTGGTAAGAATCCAGGAGTGAAGGAAAATATTTTCAACTACAAAGCGTTAAGTCAAAGCTCAAAGAAGATTCACTCAAGATACTATCACCTCCGATGACAGGGAGAGGCTAACAGAGACCTGAGCAAAACTATCCATAAAGTAATTGTAGATCTGTGGTCACAGAACATAAATGTAAGATTATAAAAGTGAAGGAATGAGGGGTCAGAGAGATGACTCCGTGAGGAAAGGCTGCAGACTAACAATACTGGGACTAGGCCTCAAGGCCTAGGGACCTAAGGACCTGACTTCAGTTTCTGGACCACAGATGGTGGGGGGAGAGTTGACGCCTACTCATGGTCTTCGGACCTTCATAGGTGTGTTGTTGTAGCATGTGTGTGATGCACATATGCATGTGCACACATACATATGGACATAAGAGACAAACATTTTACATTTTTAAGTGAATAATAGAGAAGGGAGACAGAGTAGCCAACGAAAGGGCATAAGGTTTTAGTTAAGCAAAACAAGTGAGTTCAAGAGCTCTGACACACAGACCCAAACCTATAGACAGCACTACTTCAGCCGCTCCTAAAACATCATCACACAAGTCACCGCATGCCAAGTGGTCTTACCAAAGTAAAACAAAACAATTAACGTGAGGCCAGCGTCTCAGGAGAATGGTGGAAGTGACTCTGAACCCCCACCCTCTGAAGCAACCCTGAAAAACAGCCAAGCAGAAAGCCTCCAGATTCTGGGAATTCCGTTTAAAGGGCACTTTTAATGTCAGAGAAGTGATGGGCATTCTTGTTTGCCGTTGCCTCATGCCGTCCCTGGCTTTGCTGTTGAGAAACCAGTGTGTAAGCGAAGTTTCTGGTTCAAGAAAGCATAGCAGACTATTACCAACAAAGCCTAGGAAGCAAGACTTGGAAAATGCACACTTCTCATGCATGTTTGGCGTGCTCTCTAAGAAATAGTGTGTGTGAGGTCACAAAACAAGACAGACCTCACGTAGGCACCTTTTCCAATCACAATGGATGGAGCTAGAAATAAAGGAGAATTCACAGGTATGCGGAAGCTTAAAAACATACTTTTTTTTGTTTCTTTTCGAGACAGGGTTTCTCTGTGTAGTTTTGGTGCCTGTCCTGAATCTCACTCTGTAGACCAGGCTGGCCTCGAACTCACAGAGATCCGCCTAGCTCTGCTTCCTGAGTGCTGGGACTAAAGGCATGCACCACCACCGCCGCCCAGCTAAAAACATACTCTTAAAAACGAATAATGGAGCCGGGCAGTGGTGGCACACACCTTTAATCCCAACACTTGGGAGGCAGAGCCAGGCGGATCTCTGTGAATTCGAGGCCAGCCTGGACTACCAAGTGAGTCCCAGGAAAGGCGCAAAGCTACACAGAGAAACCCTGTCTCGAAAAACCAAAAAAAAAAAAAAAAAAAAAAAAAAAAAAACCCAACAAATAATGGGCCTAAAAGTGTGTCATGAAGACACCGGAAAAGAGAAATACCATGCCAAAATTTATAGGGAAAATTATAGCAGTAATCTCACACTTAAAAGAAAATCTTTGTAGTTAGGCATGGTGGTACAGGCCTTTAATCCCAGTGCTCTGGAGGCAGAGGCAGGTGGATCTTATTGAGTACAAGGCCAGCCTGGTAAACAGAGCCCAGGACAGCCAGGGCAGTTACATGAAGAAACCCTGTTTTGAAAAACAAAAAAAGACCGGGCGGTGGTGGTGGCAGCGGCAGCGGTGCACGCCTTTAATCCCAGCACTCGGGAGGCAGAGCCAGGTGGATCTCTGTGAGTTCGAGGCCAGCCTGGGCTACATAGTAAATTCCAGGAAAGGCGCAAAGCTACACAGGGAAACCCTGTCTCGAAAAACCAAAAAAGAAAAAAGAAAAAAAAAAAAAAGAAAAGGAAAAAAAACAATTAAATTCAATAACCCAATATTATTAAGAAATTTTAAAAGAAGAGTAAATTAAACCCAAAGTTGGAATAAGGCAAAAAATAATGAATGAACATGAATGAAATAGAGAACACAATAGTTATCAATGAAACCAAAGTTAGTTCTTTAAAAAGATCAACAAAATGAGCTGGGTCTGGTAATGCAGGCCTTTAATCCCAGCACTCAGGAGGCAGATGCAGGCCTATCTGTGAGTTTGAGGCCAGCCTGGCCTACAGAGTAAGTTCTAGGACAGCCAGGGCTTCACAGAGAAACCCTGTCTCAAAAAAAAAGTTAAACAACAATAACAAAACTGACAAACCAGATTTGATCATAGTATAATTTCACAATTCTACTTCTCTGCATATAATAACAGAAATGAAACATCTGAAATAACTATATAGGTAGACACATTTATGGCAGTGTTAGTCACAGTAGCCTAAAGGTATAAACAGTCAAATGCCAATCCATAAATAATAGATCAATAAATTGTATCATATTCATACAAAATATTATTTGATCTTAAAAAAATCAATGGAGTACTGAGCCTCAAAAAATTATGCTATATGAATGAGCAGAACCAAAAGGGGTACATACGATATGATTTTATTTCCATGAAATATTCAGAACAGATGGATAACAATACTGACAGAGGCAAGCTGGCTATTCCTAGGGACTGGGAGGCCAAGGACTAGAAAGAAACCTTACTGTGTGAAATGCACTGCACTACATGAAGGTGATCACTATTCAGCATTGTGAATGTCCTAAAACCCAACGGATTTATATTTTTAAAGTTTGTAAGAGATTTATTTATTATTATTTGTGTGTGTGTGTGTGTGTGTGTGTGTGAGAGTTTATATGGACCATCTGCATTCATGTTTCTATGGGGGCCTGGATCCCCTGGAACTGGAATTACAGATGGTTGTTAGCTGCCTCATGTGGATCCTAGGAACTGAACTCAAATCATCCAGAAGAGCAGTGAGTACTCTTAACTGCTGAGACATCTCCAACCTCAAATTTCATTTTTAAATGTGTAATTGTGATACATGAGTTTCACCTCAATATATTACTTAAAAAAATACAGTGTAAATACACGAGGGATTCAGAGTCCTTCCATCCCATGTCAGACTTCAAGGCTGGAAATGATACATTTAAAATACCACTATTACTTACAATGACCTCAAACCTTGAGGTACTTGTTTAAGAGGTACATTATGTCAGGGTTAAGCTCGAGATGAAAAGCAAAATAATGTAATAACAAAGAGATCACTAACTTAGGCCCTGGATCATGTACTTGTGGTGATACTGTGTTCCCCAAAATATTGTGCACCCTAATAAACTTATCTGGGGTCAGAGAACAGAACAGCCACTAGATATAGAGGCCAGAAAATGGTGGCACACACGCCTTTAATCCTATCACTTGGGAGGCAGAGATCCATCTGGATCTCTGTGAGTTTAAAGCCACACTGGAAACAGCCAGGCATGGTGACTCACGCCTTTAATCCCAGGAAGTGATGGCAGAAAGCAGAAAGGTATATAAGGCGTGAAAACCAGGAACTGGCTGGTTAAGCTTTCAGGCTTTTGAGAAGCAGTTCAGCTGAGATCCATTCGGATGAGGACTCAGAGGTTTCCAGTCTGAGGAAACAGGATCAGCTGAGGAATTGGCGAGGTGAGGAGGCTGTGGCTTGTTCTGTTTCTCTGATCTTCCAGCATTTACCCCAATACCTGGCTTCAGGTTTGATTAAGATTTGTGCTACATGTACTGGCTACACTTTCAAATGAAAGAGATACCATCCTCTATGAGGAGTAACCTGAGGGAGGTGATTTCAAACAAGACCATCAAGAGAAGTAAAGATTCAAAGCAATTCAAAGGCTAGTGCATTGTTCTCAACACTGACAATCCCTCACACTGCAGCTTACAAGTACTCAGCTCACGGTCATGTGGCTTCTTGCTTCTGGACCTGATGCAAAGACACATCACAGCCCCCGGGTGTGTAGGGGAGGAAGCCAGTCACCATAAGGTGTCCAAGAATCAGAGAGGCTTAACCTTCAAAGGACATGTCCCCAGGAACCTACTTCCTTCAGGTAGGCACCAGCTCCTAAAGTTTCCACCTCCTTGCAATTCAGTGTCACAGCTGGGGCCCAAGTGTTCAACACACGAGACTCCGGGAGAAAATCCATACAGAAACCCTAACAGAGCTGAATGTGACCCAGGGTGGCAGCAGGGGATTTGCCATGTAGGACAAAAACAATTACTATTCTGAGACCCCAAAAAGGGAGAGTGGTTTGAAGGAGGGCTGTCATAAAAAGAACAATGACTTTCTGTGGAGAAGATTATGGGGGACATCTCATTCGAAGTGCCACGTTATTCTTAAAGACATCAGTTTTATGTGCTTTGAGGATGTCACTCATAAGCCTGGATGAGACTCTGAATTCTACTTGTGAGTTGGAAAGTAAAAAAAGAAAATTATTCCTGTTTTACATAAAAATCAACTGATTCACAAAACCAAATCCATGAACTAAGATTAAAACCTAAATTAATACATTCCATAGCAATTTATGCAAAGTGGCTGTGTAATTCCTACCAATACTGTCCAGTAACAATGCATTGACTAGAGATACAAGGTAAAACTACCCAGAGGAAAATGAGATTTTAAAAAATTCTACATACATGCAAGTACTAATGGAAACTAATTTGCCATATTACTAATAATCAACTCATAAATCTAAACTATAAGCCAGTAGCAGGAATAGAGAGAAAACCTAAAAGCTATAACAATCCTCTAAGATTTAGTATGTTTGTATGCACTTAAAAGTCCTCCTTATGCCTAGAAAGGAAAATGTTTGTGGTATCTGCATATCTGTTCCTCTGTAGAAAGTGGATTCATTTTGGGTAACAAATCACTTAGGACTTTTTATGAGAGCTCTAAAGAAGAAAACTTCCCATCTTCAAATTCAAATGTCTTATTAAAGTAAAAAGAACAAAGAAGGGCAGCTCCCAGGGTGTGTTTAGCCCAGGCTGGCCTTCTCCCTGAGAGAAGGAAGGAAGCTCCTACCTGAGGATCACGTTGGACGTTAGACTTGTCAGGAACATTCATGGTTGGTAACCCGTTGACTTCAGTCTGTCACCGCACACCCCGGTCCCCTGACACTGGTCACTTCTCAACAAGAGGAACTTCATCGCGCTCTTCCCCTGCCTCAACATCCTTTACATCCTTAGTAATAAGATGTAAACCTGCCAGTAGGACACAGAAATCCCTTAACTCCAAACCGGGTTTTCGAGCCTTTCTCAAAGTTCCTCTCCTCTTATCCCTTGAGCAGCCCCTGTTCCAGCAATAACGCCGCATTTCCTGGAACCTGATCTAGGACCAGGCCAGGCTGCTGAGCTACTGCGCGCCTTTCTCCTGCTAGATGACTTTCCTTCCAAGCACCTGGCAATACCTCCATCCTTTCCACCACTCTGGGCAGCATCTCTTGTAAAAGCTCCCAGATCTGGGCTCCGCTCTCCCTCCAAGACAAACACAACATGCTGTTTCTGTACCGAAGCCCACATTCAACATAGCATGAGGTCTGCATTTGTCATATGTTAAAGTCTATAAAATAAGCTTTGGGGTTAAAAACTCCTATGTCTGCTTGTATTGCCAATTTCTACTCTACCTCAATATATCTATGGCTTGCTTCAACTAAGAAACAAGAGCAAAGGAAGAAAAAAGGGGGGGGGGACAAAAAACGGGGTAAAAAAGGGGCAGAAAAGCAAATAGCTTTAAGACTGGACACAAGGAAGTGTGGCCCACTTAACAAATGAGCGGCACTGTTTCCTAGAAGTGGAAAACGGGAAGGGATTTCACACGAAGTGGCAGAAAGTAAACCTGCCTACTTCTCATCTAAATATTGATCATTTAGCATGTTTCCTAATATGTTCTACCTTTTAAAATTCTATCAGTTTTACAAATGAACAGGAAAGCACACCTTTCTGACAAATAACCCTCCCTTTTTTTTAGATGTATGTGGGTGTGTTGTCTGCATGTGTTATATCTGTGCACCACGTGCGTACCTAGTGCCTGTGGAGGTCAGAAGAAGGGGTCAGACCACCTGGAACTACTGGGAATTACATCCAGGTCCGCTGGAAGAGCAGCTAGTGCTCTTAACCACTCTTAGCTATCTTCTCCAGACCCCAAACCCCGTTTTTAAAAATCAGCTTCAAGCAGCCCCCATCATGATCAAAGGATGGGTACATTCTATGTTTTCTAGTGATTTTCTCTCACACACACTCTGTGTGTGTCCACAGGCGCATGTGCACGTGTGGAAACTAGAGGTCAATCTTGGGTGTTCTTCCGGAGTCCCCCACACTATTTCTCCTTGGCCTGGACCTTACCAAACAGGCAAGGCTGGACGGGTAGTAGGTCCCAGGGATCCATCCTCCTGTCTCTACCTCCTCAGTACTGGGATTACAAGTGTGCCACAGTCCGCAGCGTATTCACATGGGGGAACAAACCTGTGTGACAAGAACTTTACCAACCGAGCCACCTCTCAGCCCCAGGGAACCTATTTTTAAAACATGTTAAAGTTTTAAAATGTATAGCAATTAGGCTATGTAAGTAGTGGTTGATGTTAAAAATCCCTACCCAAAATATTGGCATCAAACTTACAACTATATTATATCATCCATGTTCCTTTAATGACTTGGAGAAATCTACATCAGCATGAAGAGAATAAAAAGAACATAGTTATTTGGCTTATTCTACTCATTACAGAGACTGAGAGATGGGGATGCCTACTTAGGTTTTATGATGAGTGAATTTTGATGTCTGTATAGTGAAACTTTATCTGCAACCAAAGCTCATTTCAAGCCTCACTCAGAAGTTTCTCCCTTGATACAACACACATGTTAAACACATTTTAAACTCAAGATCTGAAACCAATTGTAATGATCTAAAATGATTATTCTTATAAACTTTAATTACCATTTTAATTCATAAAATTGGGTAAATTTTTACTAATTTAATATAAATGTCACTACAAAAAAAAAACAAACAAACAACTGAACAAAATCCACCCACATCAGAAAATCTTGAGCATATGAAGTTAGCTATAATACGTTTTATTATTATGGTAGTTATCACTGATGGTCTCAGGCACTGGCGAACCAAGACTGCAAGAGCAGTGTAAGAGCACTATTGAAGGGGCGTAGTTTAAACAAGGCCAGGGAAGTCCCAAGTGCGTGCACTTGTGCCTGTGTGTGTGTGTGCACGCACACGTGGAATAATAGAGATCTGTATTAGTTACTTTTATATTGCTGTGACAAAACACCATAACCAAGGCAACTTATAGAAGGAAGGGTTTATTTGGGGCTTATGGTTCCAGAGGGACGAGAGTCCATCACAGTCACGGTAGGGAAGGAAGCATGGCAGCAGGCAGGATGGTGACTGGAGCAGCGCACTGAGAATGCACATCTTACACAGGACGCAGACAGCACACTCAGAACATAGGAGGGTCTGTCTGAAAAAGTTCACCCCCAATGACATACTTCCTGCATCAAGGCACACCTCCTGAACCGTCAAACAGGGCCATCAACTAAGGACCAGGTATCAAATGCAGAACACTGGGAGGACATCAAATTCAAAGCACCACAGGCAGCTGGGTGGTGGCACACACCTTTAATCCCAGAGCCAAGCGGATCTCTGTGAGTTCGAAGCCAGCAAGGTCTACAAAGCAAGTTCCAGGACAGGTTCTAAAGCTATACAGAGAAACCCTGTCTCAAAAAAACAAAACAAAACAAAACGTACCACAGGCCCCATTTCCTCGGACTCCATAATTAGCATCTGCTACTGGGTACTTGTGGAACACATTTTAGAAGTCCAGAAAAACAAGTTCCTAAGCTTTGACAACTGAATAAGAAACAATTGTCAAAGGAAAACAGTGTTTTTTTGGCTAAACTGTTAGTGAAAAGTTACTGATAACCATTTCAAACCCACAGACTATTTATTACATATGGGCCTGTTGCCCTAAAAGTATTTTCATAGATTTAAAATAACTTTACCCATGTGTGGAAAAGAAGATTTGAATCAACTTATCAGTATCTTTGAATATAGGAACAATTTTCATTTATTAACTTTTAACAATGTTAAAAATGCCTGTTCTGAGTCAGCCAAAGAATCATTAAGTAATCTGGATAATATTCTGGTAATACCTCTTATCAGAATCCAATTGGGCAAATATTTAACAAAGTTTTGCTTCATCATTCTAGGTACAAAACAAGACTTTATGTTTTAAAGAAAGCATATTCGTTGGGAAGCATGATTTCCCCTGTAACAGACACTAAAAGATCAAAGGAGAAATGGACTACTCAAATATTTTCAGATGAGAAACAAGTCAGCTAAAGAGCTGACTCAATGTTTGATTTGCTAAATCCACCACTCTCATTTAGGCACCATATGAAATACTCACTAACTACCATCAACACGGAACTAAAACCTCTACATAGTATTTAAGCAACTACAAAGCCATTAAGTTATCGGCACTCAGCATTTATGGGCACATATGTGGAGAGTCTATGCACAAGGGCACCGTTGCCCGTGGAGTCCAGGAAAGGGTGGCAGATGCCTTGGAGCTAGAGTTACAGGTTGCTGGGAACTGCCTAACCTGAGTGCTGGGAACAAGACTGGGTCCTCTGGAAAAGCAGCAAGTGTTCTCCCCACTGGGCCGTCTTTCCAGCCCCTCTTACTGTTAGCAATATTTCTCAACAGAGGGCTGGAGAGATGGCTCAGGAGTTAAGAGCACTGGCTGCTCTTCCAGAGGACCCAAGTTCAATTCCCAGCACCCACATGGCAGCTCACAACTGTCTATTATTTCAGTTCCAGGGGATCCAATACCTTCATACCAATGCACATAAAATAAAGTTAAGTAATAAAATTATTAAAAAAAATTTTCAACAGAGGCAGGATGACTCAAGTCCAAAATTTTAAAAAATTAAAGAAAAAAAGAGAACTTGAAAAAAATTGAGCTTCTCAGAACTATAGAATTTTAACTATAGAATTTTAAGTTCTTTATAAATAGCTAACTATTAATATTATTATTCCACATGCTGTGTCACAATCTAAATATGTTTAGGAATTTGACTTTGTAAATATAACAGTAATCTTAAACAAAGCTAAATATATCATTGTGACTATATATTAAATATTAATAATCAGAGACAGTACCGCTTAAAAGGTTGTGGGGGTCACTCTTCGCTACGTCCTTGCTGGTCTGTAATCCGAGACAGGGTTTTGGCCACTATGGTTTCTCTTGGTCTCTTCTTTTATAAAGTGGCCCCAGCTGGTGGTGCTGCTCGGGGAGGTGGGTCAGTGTGCTGTCTATTGGTGCTGGGAGCCAGCTTTGGGAATTTCCAGCCTCCCCTTGTTCCATGCTTATGATAGAAGATGTGATCTCTCAACTTCCTGCTCCTGCTGTCAGACCTGCTTCCTCCGCCCATGATAGACTCTTAGCCTTCTGGAACCAAAATAAACTCTTTCTTCTGTAAATTACCTTAGCCATGGTATTTTATGACAGCAACAGAAACATAGCTAATAAAATCACCTATCACATTTAACCATCTTTGAGAATTAATGCTCAGGGTGCAGAATAAAACTATTAAGCATATGATGCTAATGAGAGATATACACATATTTAATTAAAGCAGAAAACTAAAATGCACTTAACATTTAAAGAATAAACACTAAATTATCAAAACAAACAGCTGAAATCCTTGAATGCTATATGATGTTTTCTTGAACAACAAGGGGAATTTTTGTTTGTTTGTCTGTTTTGTTTGTAAAAACAGTAACCGGGCCAGCAAGTTGTCTCAGTGCTTAACGGTACCTGTTCCCAAGCCTGCCAAACTGAGTTTGATGCCCAAGGTCCTCAGAGGAGGAGGAAAAACCAGACTCCAAAGAACTGTCTTCTGACTTCCACAAAGTAGCTATGGTATGCCTGTGTGCCCTCACACTCAAAATAAATAAACGAGGTTTTTAAAAATTGGTAACTTAAAAAACTAGTGAAATTCTACACTAAGTGAAATGACAGTCTGGAGACACAGCACATCTGAGACAGCAACAGTGAACACGCAACGGTGAACACACAACAGTGAACACACAACGGTGAACACACACACAACAGTGAACACACACACAACAGTGAACACACAACAGTGAGCACACAGGACAATTGAAAGTCCTAAGACAGCAACAGTGAACACACAATGGTGAACACACACACAACGGTGAACACACAACAGTGAACACACAGGGCAACTGAAAGCTGCTGTGGCTTTCCAAGGAGAAACTAAAACTAACTATCTCTAAAAACGTGCTTTTTTAAACTAGAAGATGAAACACATCTTAGGAAATATGAGATCCAACTGACTGGTCAGTCTAATTCCAAGCTTCACTGATAAGGAAAAAGAAGTACTGTGTGGCTCAGGGCTTAAGAGCACCTGCTGCTCTTGGAGGGGCCCCAGGTTCCGTTCCCAACACAACGTCCTGTAACTCCAGCTCTAGGCAATCTAATGCCTCTTCTGGCTTCCACGGGTTCTGCATGTGCCTGGGACACGGACACACACGCAGGCAAACACTCAGACACACTTACAAAATAATAGTGGTAAATTAATTTTAAATACGTTATTAAGAAAAATCTTGGCCAGGACGGACACATCGTTAATCCCAGCGCTGGGAGGCAGAGGCGGGAAGGTCTCTATAAATTTGGAGTCAGTCTGGACTATATAGGAATTCCCAGGCCAGACAGGGCAGGACTTGAATAAAACTAGAGTAAAACAGTTGTGTTTTAAGTGATAATAATCTTAATGTTAAGTGGCAAGGGAGAAAAGGGGGAGAAGGGAAGGGGAGGGGAGGGACTAAGAACAGTGCCTGCATGCTTTTGGTAAGGAAATTCTTTTTATCCAGTTGCTACAGGGGGTGATAGCACAGCAGTCTGAAGACATTTGTCTTTTAAAAACGCAGTAAAGCAAGAAGCAGAGGTGGAAAATGCAGAGGACTCCACGAAAGGAGGAGGGGTCTCCTTCCTGTTTTCTACTTAATAAATGGTACGGGGCGGGGGCGGGGGGGGGGGGGGGGGTTAGTACAATTTAAAAGATGAAGGATCAGCATGGTGGTGCTACGCCATGATTCCCAGAGTTGGGAGGCAGAGGCTGGTGGATCTGCGTGAGTTCAAGGCCAGCCTGGTCTACACAGTGAGGTGCAGGTCAGCCAGGACTAGTTAGTGAGGCCCCGTCTCAAACAAACAACAAAAGGGACAAGGGTGGTTAAAAATCAGCACACTGATCACCAAAAACTAACAACAGCCTAAAGGCAATTATTGAGGATTCAACCTCCTTTTTCCAAAATGAAGCCACGATTTTAAACACTAAGATAAGCTTACACTGGTGGAAACGCACCACATGACTGGAATGGGTATTGCAGACACAAACATGGCCAGGGTTGGCTCTAGTCAACTAGTCCAGATCATACCAATCTCCAGTCATGGAAACAGAAGGAGAAGGATGGAAGGCCGCCAAGGACCATCAACCTCATACAATAAGATATTCCATGCCACTGACTGAGCATGTTATTACAATGGTACGTTTATCTTAGGCCATCAACAAGCACAAGCAAACACAGTGACAACTCACTCAAGACAGGGTCCTGTCCCCACCAGGATCACGATGTGACAACCAATACAACTGATGAGTCTACTCACCACTGGGGCAAAAATAGTCTAACGTTTGCTCTCTTAAAATCACCAGCAGTGAATCAAAAAACAAGATGAAGAAAAGCAAAGAAGAAAATGTTTTTGTAGACAGGAAAACCCAAGGCATTTGTACAAAGCAAAAATAAACATGTCTGCTGGGGGGGGGGCTTTATAATTAAATATAAAATTGATGGAAAAGATATCCTTACAACGTGAAATCAGGAGCAGCAAAATTGGTGAGACCTACAAATATTCTAGAAACAGTGAAGGGTTAAACACAAGCACCCAGTGTACTAATAACACTCGTAGTTCCTGTAACAACTGAATATAAAATTTAAACAGTCTACTGGGTGTCTGGGGAGTAAGCAATGAGTTCACTGTTATTTGGGAAAACAGACTTTGGGGTTTCCTCTTTACAGACAAGCACTCTACTCCGGGTGTCACAACTCCACAGTTATAATTCTTTAACACACATCTAAGATCAATTTTTTAAAAGCACACACAAAAAAAAATGATAAATCAAGTCCTTGAGTTACACCAAGTGTGGAGGGAGAGTGAGCTTCCGGGACAAGGTCTCTCCCAATCTGCCTATTTTGATCCAGCCTAGCAGCTGTGGCAAGCGGTGGTCACCGTGCATCAGCAGGATGCAGCAGCTGCGAGTGTTCTCTGGCGCAGAAGAAATGCAATGCTCGTCCCAACAGACTGAGAAGGGAGGCCAAAGCAGCTGCCTCAGTCATTCAGATGTTTGTCACACTACCTCACAAAGATGTGTGTCTGGTGGTACATTCTGGAGACCGTGCAGAGCTGAGGGAAGCCTCGTCTCTGTGGAAGGCATTTGAGAGCCACCCAGACAAGACAAAAACCTTGGCATCATCCCGGCCAGTTGCTGAGTCCTACTGATGGAGTACTTGAAATCTCTCCTAAATTTATTCTCTCAAGCGTATATATGCTTAGTGTTTCGATTGCTCTTACTTGAGCAATTTTTTTTTTAAATCCTGGCCTTTCAAACACGTATTCCATAAATACCTTTCTAAAGCATAAATCTGGCTACCCCATCCACATCAACCTCAACAGTTCCCCACTCATAAAGTGTATTTGTTTGGAGTCTAGTTATAGAAATAGCAGTGGGATTTCTATTTTGATTTAGCACACAGAAGAAAGGGAGCAAAGAGAGTATTATTTCATCCAAGAGACTGTTATGGAAAGTAAGAGTTTTTGTGATCTGATCCTAACTAGTTTGAGATATTCTCTGCTATAAGCCCTGTTCTCTTGCTAGACTGAACTTTCTTTTAAATTTAAAACATCCTTTCACATCTGCTCCCCACCCCCGCAATCTCCGAGGTTTTACACAGCCATTCTCTAACGAATGGTCTGAGCATGCTGTTAGCACTCATTCATCCTTGAGAGCAGAGCTGCTGTGTCTACATGACTGCGGTGCCTTGCTTGAGCCTCTCCTGAATTATGCTACTCTGCTTACATGACAGTCTCTCTCTCTCTCTCTCTCTCTCTCTCTCTCTCTCTCTCTCTCTCTCTCTCTCTCTCTCTCTCATCCATCAGCTGTTGAGAGGGGAGCCACGGCTGACAGATCATAATCCTTGCCTACAACATGACCACATTTCATGTACTTCACAAGAAAGAACTTGGTACTGAATACTGTCTACCTCTCCAGTTGGACTTACTAAATTCTCAGTTTAAAGAGTTCTTTCCCAATCCTCTGTGCCTCAGGAAACTGAGGAGTGGGCCAACGAAGCGGCTCAGAGGGCAAAGGTATTAGTCACAAAACCTGACAACCTGGTTAGATCCATGGAACCCACATGATAGACCTCTTAACCCGTGGGACATGACCCCTTTGGGGGGAGGGTCAAACAACCCTATCATAGGGGTCACCTAAGACCATTGGAAAACACAGATAGACAACAGCAAAATTATAGTTATGAAGTATCAACGAAAATAATTTTATAATTGGGGTCACCACAACATGAGGAACTGTATTAAAGGGTCACAGCATTAGGAACGTTGAGAACCACTGTGACAGACAGAAAGAATGAACTTCAAGTTCTTCTGTGTTCTCTCTCTCTCTCTCTCTCTCTCACACACACACACACACACACACACACACACACACACAACTATAAACATTTTAAAAAGAGAATGTAAAGTAGGGTGACAGGGTGGGGTAAGTTGCAGTACAATGAAAGGAAGGAACAAAAGTGACTCATAGACATACTCATATGGAGGAAGGCTTATGATTTAATTTGCTGGAAAAAGACCAAAAAAATAAAGAAAAAAGAATTTTAAAAATGAATTGTTCCAGCCAAATGAATGGAAACACATGAACTATGAACCAATGGCTGAGGGGTCCCCACTGGATCAGGCCCTCCGAATGGGTGAGACAGTTGATTGGCTTGATCTGTTTGGGAGGCATCCAGACAGTGGGACCAGATCTTGTGCTCATTGCATGAGTTGGCTGTTTGAAACCTGGGGCCTATGCAGGATTGTTTGGCTCGGCCTGGGAGGAGGGGACTAGACCTACCTGGACTGAGTCTACCAGGTTGACCTCAGTCTGTGGGGAAGGCTTTGCCCTGGAGGAGATGGGAATGGGGGGGGGGGGGTTGGGGGGAAGGTGAGGGGGACGGGAGGGGGGAGAACAAGGGAATCCGTGGCTGATATGTAGAACTGAATTGTATTGCAAAATAAATTTAAAAAAAAAAATGAATTGTTCCTAAGCAACTTTCAAAGAACTGACTGGCCTTAGTATTTATCTTACAGCCAAAACTAACAGGGCTCTAATGACCTGGAAAAGTAACTATAGAAACAAGTTTTGCTTTATAGAGTCTGTTATATTTTTTTCTGACCTCTAAATGCAAAACTTTGGAGTTTAAAGAAACAAAACGCAGACAATTGGGTGTTTGCTTGTTTGGGGTTGAACGTGTATGGTTCCCATCAAAACATTTAATTCTTTGAGAATCTACTTATTTCAAGATTTAATTATAAATTGACAAAAAGAAGTGAAATGTTTCCCTATGGTTTTCACATTTCAACTTAGAAATGTCAGGTACAATGTTGCATATGTATAATCCCAGCTACTTGGAAGGCTGAGGCAGGATTGTTGATACCATGATATAGAGACCAGCTTAGGCAACAATATAATCAGACCTTGTCTCAAAAAAGCAAACAAACAAAAAGAAATAACTAAAATTAGAAATTCTTCAGATTTAATATATACTTGAATATTCACTATTACCATTTTAGATAGGCTCAAAGCTAAAAATGAAAAGGCACAATTTCCCAGATCAAGGAAAGTTGGGAACTCTATCACACAGCTTTGTGGATAGGCACTAGGAGTTACTGGGGACAAGAGATTAAACACAGGGCTCTAAGGGAGGTCAGTGAAGAACAGAGTCCTTTCAGTAAATGGTACTGGACAGCTGGGCATCTGTGTGGGCAAAAGACCATCATGGATGTCTAGTTCATTATATACACAAGAAACAGTGAATGTGGCCTGTCAAGGTGCTCAGATTAAGAATCAAAACTAAAGCTTTGGTTACTATGGGTATAAATAGAAAGGAAATGGTATCTTACCATAACCAGTACCACAGTTTGCTACATTCATGCAAAAACAAGCACTAACCCAGAATAACTCTTTAATATCAACATACAACTAGTGCTACAAAAGCTGGGAAGCAGACTTCAGCTTTCATGGGTATGTAACACGCTAACAATGTATACGGTAAATACCTTTAAAAAGTTAAACAGATTACCATTACTCAGTTGAAGTTTGATTATGATTACAAACATAAAAAAAAACTAATTTTAATTTACAAAATCTATTTGCTTAAACAATTTTCATCATTGGAAACAAAATTAAAACTACTGGAACCTATCACCAGGTGTGGTAATGCACACATTCAATCCCAGCTCTCGGAAGCAGAGGCAGGCAGATCTCTGTGAGTTTGAAGCCAGCCTGGTCTTCCTAGTAAGTTCTAGGACAGAGGGACCCTGTCTCAAACAAACAAACAAACAAACAAACCAAAAAACTACTGGAACCAGTTAAAGGAAAAACACTTGGTTTCTCAAACAAGTTTTATTTTTTGTTGTTGTTGTTTCATTTTTCAAATTTTTTGCTTTTATAGTAAGTAATTATATTTAATTTAGTATGTAAATGCCAGATGTAAAACATCAGGCTTCAGCCAGTCCTTATAAATATACCCTTCAACAAAGGGATTTTTTTTTTTTTTGGTTTTTCGAGACAGGGTTTCTCTGTGTAGCTTTGCGCCTTTCCTGGAACTCGCTTTGGAGACCAGGCTGGCCTCGAACTCACAGAGATCCGCCTGGCTCTGCCTCCCGAGTGCTGGGATTAAAGGCGTGCGCCACCACCGCCCGGCAACAAAGGGATTTTTACCAGTGGAACAAACTGAAGATATGACCTGCATACAAATTTTTGTATTTATCAAGAGTCTATTTATTATTGTTATTTTTTTATTTTTATTTATTTTTATTTTTTTATTTTTGTTTTTTTGAGACAGGGTTTCTCTGTGTAGCCCTGGCTGTCCTAGATCTCACTCTGTAGACCAGGTTGGCCTCAAACTCACAAAAATCTGCCTCCCGAGTGCTGGGATTAAAGGTGTGTGCCACCACCGCCTGGCCAAGAGTCTATTTACAAAAGCAACAAATAGGGCCAGGGAGACAGTTCAACAGCTAAATTGCTTGCCATGCAAGCAGCCATCACAGGACTAGAGTTCAGATCCCTAACACCAATGCAGCTGCTTGCTAGGTATGGTGGCCTGCCTGTAACTCCAGTGCTGGGAAGAAGAGATGGGTGATCCCTAGAGTCAATCTAGCTACCTAGACTAGCCATACCCATGGGTCAAATCAGATACCTACCTCAATGAAAAAGGTGAAGAACATTCTAGCAAGACTCCCATGTCAACCTTGGATCTACTAGGAACATACACACATGCACACACATACACCACACACACATACACATGAACAGAATATTTAAATAAGAATAAAATCTAAAAGCAATGAACTAAATGTCTAATAAAAAACTGGACAAATAAGTTAAAACATAGAAAGCTTTAAATGTTGCACTAGATAAACATTCAATGATAGAGCAAGAAATACAGGCAAAAACTAACATAAGCATTTTTAATTCAACATTTAAAAATGAAAATCTAAAACCAGGTCAGTATCACACATTTCCTCAAGAATCAGGGGGACAGATGAGAGAATTCTAGATGGCTATTTACCAAAACTGCACCAGTGACACTTACAGTAAGTCCCTAATCAGCAACATCAACACTATTATTGTCAGAAATACACATTCTGGGACCTCCATACAAGTCTAGCTAAATCAAAAGCCCTGATGGTGAAGCCGACCAATCGGATTCCAGTGGTTCCAAGACAGGTGAAAGTTTAAGACCCACTAATCCAGACTTTTTAAAAATTAAAATCAGGATCTCTCTGAAAACCATGAACTCTTCTAGAAAAGCACACATTTGAACAAACACGCTTTTATACACAAACATCGAGCAGAAGGTATCTGCATCCCACACCCAGGTGGACTCTTTCAGCCCTAAGACTCTTCACCTATGACCAGTATCTGTTGTACCGAAATTGTCAAAAATACATTCCAAACACAAAGTGAAGAGCAAGCTGTGGAGCAAGCCCTGAGATGACGCCCCAGAACCCCTCCCACCAGTTCGTCTTCACTTCCTCAGACTGCAAGACTGACAGAATCTACAAGGCGTAACTTTCTAAACCTCTGAACTGTACTGTGTTTATAGATTTATAGTTTATGGACTGATGGTCTTTCCAGTTGACAGTTACGATCAGTATTCATTTGGCGATCAGTTTTCCTGACCTCAGGAGTGAGCCTCTTAGAGAGTGGTTTTCAACTCACTGTTTTTCTCAGTGTGGCACATGACTCATACCCTAAACCATGCACTTTAGGCAGATCCTTTATTCTCTTAGATTTTATACTAAGAACTAAGAACAAAACTTACAAACTTAAAGTTAAAAGAGTCCAAAAATTAAAATGTTAATTGGAGCATCTATAATTGTCAGACTTTAATTTTCCACAACAATTTAAGGTTTCTGTGTGAATATATAGGTATGTGTGTGAATACACACACACATACACACCCACACACAAAATGACAATGAATTGAACCACATTAAAATATTAATGTTAACCTAAGAAAAACATTCCATTTAAAAAAAATATTGTATGCACACCTGCTATTCTCCTATCAATTTAAGCAGGAAACCATTTCTCCTCTACATCATGAGCAATAGAAAAGTACTTATTAAAACATTAATCACAGCCCATTATATTCTGACTCGCTGCCAAAAGTTCCCATTACATCACTGAAAATATCTATTAACCAAAACCTGCTCCTGACAAGTTACAGGAGTGCCCGTGTTTAGAATGCACTAATGTAAAAGTCAGTTTAAAAAGAACAGTTTGCACAATTGATTTTGCAGTGGCAGCAAAAATAATTAATTTTTTCCGACATTTGTAACTACAGAGTTGATTTAGCTAGTGTTTCTAATGTAAAATTATTCAAAAATATTTCAAACTTTAACTACTGTTATTAGACACATTTGCCATGAAAACATTCCATACCAACGACTAAAATGTGAAATTAAATCACTTTAAACTGTGCTGACTATACCACTCTAAATAAAACTATATTCACTTGTGTAAATACGGGTCTTGTTTGGAGCCACGTTTCACAGGAAATTGTCCCAAATGAAAACCATCCCTGTTTTCCAACTCCCACTCTTTAGGATTTATGTTTTTACATTTAAAACTAGTTATGTAGAAAAATCAAAGGGGGGGGGGTGGCATCAGAGTCAGAATAGTGACTACCTTGGGGATTCAGGACTTAGCAGAAATGCCTAGTTTGCACTTATGGGCTGCTTGTTTGGGAAGTGGTGACACCAGTTTCCCAGACTAAGGCAGAGCTGACCCCAAACCAGAAGGAAAGCACAAAATGCTTAATTAATAAAGCGCTAAGGAAAAAGCAAAGGGTTTGTGGCAACTGTTACCCAGGGCAGAAACCACTCATTGCTTATGAGTTCACATGGCTGGGGGTGGGGGCAGGCACCATACTAACATCATGGGTTATTTTTCCTCCTACTTACTTATATCAAAGTTTTCTAATAATGACCAATGAACTTATTTTATTTTACCATCTTAAGATTTCGAGGTAACTACAAAAAGCTTCTTGCCCTGACACATAATGCTCACTGCTTCTCTCAAATTTATACTTTCATAATATCTAGTTCCAAAAATATGAATGGCGATTTCCCATAGCTCACATAAAATTCAGAGTTTCTAGCATTTCTGTTTATAATTGTATTAATCTTTCTTGTGTTTCATTTAATTAAATAACTCATGGTAGAAGGACTTACAGAAATTAAACAATGAATTCTCTCTTAATAAGGAGAAAGAAAGGAAACAGACCAATTTGAAACTCCCAGGCCATGATACGCGTAAATTAACAGAGCACCATAGTCAAGAACCTGCGTGGTTTATAGTTGAAGGTTAAAGGCATCAGCAAATGACATATAGCCAATCACTTCCCACCCATCCATCACCTTTTCTAGTTTTCTCTTTAGTCTCTTTAAACGGAAATGCAATTTCTACATACCTAATTGTAAAAAGGTTATCTCTACTTGAAAGTGTTTCTTAAGACAGTATGACTATTTCAAGACACAACAAAATGGACAACTAAATCCCAGTTTTTGATCCCAATCGTTCAACTAAGAAATGAAGAATTCATGAAAGTACACCCTATTGTCGGTTCAACCTAGTAACAGACCTAGAATTCACAGAGAGACTCTTACCACAATTCAGCTTCTATTTTTTCTACCTCCTTAGAAACTAAAATGCAGTTCACTCACCCACATTATGACGAAGCAATGGCAAATGGTCACTAGAGCCTACAACCTGAACTGATGGCACCCAAAAATGGAAAAGACACACACACAAGTGTTTGGTAGCCAAAAACATCTCAATACATGAATTGATCAGTTGACTAATAAAGGCAATGCTTGGCATGGGGAGCTAGCTGGTGGGAAAAGTGCTTGCTGCACAGCAGAAGGCCCCGAGTTTGATTGCCAGCACTCATGGAAAAGCTGGTGCACCCCCAGCGCTGAGTTCAATCAGTGAGTTCCAGGCTTAGTGAGAGACTCTGCCTCAAAAAATAAGGTGGAGAATCACTGAGGAAGACACATCAACCTCTGGCCTCTACACAGAGACCAAACACACACACACACACACACACACACACACACACACACACACACACACACGTACAGTCACCTGATCTCTCATTAAGGCACAGATGTGATTCCATGGAGAAAAGGCTGTCAACAAAGTGGACAACTACTACTCAACATCCTTAAGTCACTGAAAGAAACCAGAGCATCAATCGCTCTCACCATATAAAAAAACGAACTGCAAAGGATCACAGATCGAAACGGTGGCAAACCAGAGACAACAATAAAGTGTCCAAAAGAAAACACGTGAGAAGTTATTTTGACTTTGATTCAGGGAAAAATTTCACAGATATAAAGCCATAAAAGAAAAAATAAAGCTATATAAAATGGACTCAATTGAAATTAAAATTTGTATTCTTCCAAAGAACACTTAGGAATTGAGAAGATAAGCCACAGACTGAGAAATTATGTCTGCCAATCATATCAGGCACCTTGAATCTACAATAGACCAAACACCTTTCAGCCAAAACACAAGCCACCCAACAACAAAAAGAGTGAAAGATCTGAGCAAACACCTCCTCCAAAAAAGACAAAAAGCCGCAAAGCACAGGAGATCCTCAGAGTGTCCAATCACCAGGGACACAAACTTTAAAACACAGCTCCACCACCCAGCTATTGAAACAGCTCAAATGTGAAAAAGATTGACTGTATCAAGTGCCAACAAATGAAGTAACTGGACCTCAGAGACCCGGTGGGAGTTGTGGGGGGGGACATAAAATAATGTAACCTCTTTAGAAAACAGCTGTGAGTTTCTTAAAAACTTACATAAGTACCTATACATGACACAATCTTCTACTCTAGGTATTCACATCAAAGTAAAGAAAGCAAGTATGCATGCTCTGATATGAATATTCCTATCAGATATATTTGAAAGATCAGAACTGTAGAGAAACTTGGAAACAATTCAGATACCCGTCAGCAAGTGAGAGATAAACTGTGGTATATACACATGGTGGGACACTACTCTGCAGTAAAAATGAATGACTCACAGATGCACACTGCAGCATGGACAAATGTCAAAGAAACTACACTCTATGACCCACACAGGTCAGACAAAAACGAATGCATCTATTACCATCCCATTGATACAAAGTGACAAAAGCTGTAAATGAGTGTACAACTCAGAAAGCTTATTGGTGGGCTCCTGGCAGGGAGCGAAGAGGTTAGAAGGAAAAATCACAAGTGACAGCAGGAAACTAAGAGTTCAGAGATACATTTGTTCCCTTGATTGTGCCTACGAAAGCTCGCCCAACCCTACACTTTAATCATGTGTCTAAAGATGTAAGTTTATGTTACGGAAAGCTACTCAAAGCTGTTTCCAATAGAATGAAACTCCTTCTACCTGAAATCGACATATAAATCCAGCGGATCTTTTCATTTACATAAGAAACATTATGGGATCCGAGAGATCTGATTTTTATTATAGGTTGAAGCATGTTTTATCATCTTAGAATTATTTCAATTATTTCCCATAATGCTAAAATGAAACAAAACAAAACAAGCCCAAACAGTAAGAGACAAAGCACGATGGAACCACTTACAGGTTGATGCAACAGTTACATGAATCACAGCAATTAGACCAATTCTACATTTCCTGAAAAACTTATTTCCCAAATTACTGCACCTACGAGGGTATAAAGACATTTAGCACACTATCTTCAAAGTCTCCTTTAAGCTTTCAGAAAATACATAATTCAGAAATTTGTTCTCAGCTCCTAACAACAAAGAAGAATAATGCCAAAGGAAGACATTTTACTATTATTATATAAATCATAAACACAAAAAGGTGAGTGGAATCTGCTCAGCTATAGTCATGAGGATAAAAATAATCAGAGAAGTAAACACCTCAGATATACCCAGGTGAAACTTCTCAAGCTAAAAGATGCAGTGAATTACTAATTGTGTGTGATTGTATGTGTGTGTGCACATCTCTCTCTCTCTCTCTCTCTCTCTCTCTCTCTCTCTCTCTCTCTCTCTCTCTCTCTCACACACACACACACACACACACATCTACCTCTACCATTCTCCCCCTTCCCCCCCTCCCCCCGAAAATGGGGGAATCTTTACTTCAACCTATCAGTGTGTGTATCTCTACAAAAAGGCAACATTCAGTATTTTGCTGTCATAATACACTGTTTTAGGTCATTGTAATAATAAAACCATAACAGCTTTAAGCTTAGATTCAGATAATTAGAGTTTACATTGCAGATAGATGATAGATAGATGGACAGACAGATGAATGGATGGATGAATGGATGGATGGATGGATGGATGGATGGATGGATGGATATAGAGAAATATACATACAAATATTTTACTCATTCAATTGTTTTTCTGTTACTTATATGATATTAAGTATTGTTATATGTGAGGTAATATTACTGCTTAACACTTCAATCCACAAAGCTATATAAAAAACAAAACCTGTTCTGTTTTATAAAGGATGCTAGAATATATGTTTAGCTTATGTAGCTAAAAGTGAGTGCACACCTTAGGGTGGCTGTGATGTTTAATGACTACAAATCAAGCCATTACAGCACTTGACACATAAAGGAGCTTGCTAACTTGGACCCTGAACTGTTAAAGTCTTTCTCAAATATTCCTTCTTTTTATTGTAATTTTATTATTTGAAACAATTTCTAAATTTAAATATATTTTGATTATATTCTCCCCCTTCCCTAAGATCTTCCAGATCCCCTCCCCTTCCCTACCCACTCAACTTTAAGTTCTTTCTCAAAAAACAAACAGGAACCCAATACAACAGCAAAATCCCCCAAAACAAGAAAACAGAATACCCCCATCCCAAAAACCCTGCCATGCTCAGCTTTGACATGGGTTCTGGGAACCAAAACCGAGTTCCTCATGCTGTGCAGCTTCTACTTACTCACCAGGCCCCCTCTCCAGGCCACTAATATCAGGCCTTGGACGATATTGACACAAGGGATCACTATGTAGCCTTGGCTGGCCTGGAAATTGCTCCAAAGACCAGGCTGGCCTGGAACTCAGAGATCCACCTGTCTCTGCCTCTTGGGTACTAATATATTTTTAAGTGTACAATTCAATGATTTTTGGTAAATTTATAGACTGTGCAACCATGACAATGCTATTTCAGAGCATGTCTCTCACCCCTGAATGGATCCCACATACTAATCTGCAATCAATAGGGTCTATTTTTCAATAAAAACAAAAAGGAAATGCCATCCCATTCAAACTGCCTCCACCCTGCATAGTGTATGCTTTGAGTAGTCATTAAACACGATGGATTTTATTGCACAATAATTAGAGGCAAGAGTAGTACTTATTCACCCTGCTGATGGAATGTATATAAATATTCTTCTACTTTTCATGATGCTCGGTTACCACAAAGAACTTGACACCATTTTCAGAAGCTATAGGCAAGTGTGTGGTATGTGTACATATAGACTTCTGGAATAAAGAAAATCACGTAAGAATGAGCAATTAATTGGACTGATCCTTTCAATCCATGTTCATAAACTTAAAAATGAGTGTCTTATATTGAACAAGAGATGACAGTCATCTCTTGAGACATATAAAAACCATTTATACTTTTCAAAGTACCAAATTTTGATGTCACAAAAGAGTAAAAGATAATAATTAAAGCTAAATATTATTTATACTTTTGGAGTTCTAGCTCCATACCACATCTTGACACAGAAATGCAAAAAGAGCTACATAATAAAAACTTGGAAATCATTAGGGATGTATCTGAAATCTGGACTTAGCCTATACAGGATGCCATGTTTGTATTCATGTATGACTATCAGTCGCTTTTGGCTGAGTCAAAGGTATTGACAATTTTGGTTATACACACATAACAAGGAATAACAATCTGGGTGTGCTGTTTAAATCCCTGTTAATTTATCTGATAAAACTGTTTTTCACTGTTCACTTAATCATAAAATAACTTCAAAAATTATATTTTAAAAAGGCAGAGGCAGGAAGATCTCTGAGTTTGAGGACAGCCTGGTCTACACAGAGTGAGTTCCAGGACAGCCAGGACTACACAGAGAAACCCTGTCTCAGGCAAAAAAAAAAAGTTTTTAAAAAGGGTTTATTGGTAGGGATATGGTAGGGCGAACTACTTTTCCTATTGAAATAGGGATCCCATGGAGTACTGTAGTGTCTACTTTATGACATGGAAAACCAGAGGCCTTCTCTGTTTGCCAGAGACTACGTTCACCTGTGTTCTTATGCAGTCTTCCTTAGACTTCAGAAGTAAGATCCCTAGACCTAAAAACAACCAGGCAGTAAGCTTTTCTCTGGGCTTCTTGTTGAAATCTGTACTTCTCAAGCTGTCCATTCCACAACTAACGATTTACTTTACATGAAAATCCACTGTAAGTGGGTATGGTATGCACACACATGCATGTAACTAAAGTAAGTTTCACAAAACAATACATTTACTACATAAGTATAATTAATGTCCTTCATTAGTTTACTTTCTATTTTATTCCCTTTTAAAAATGCATATTGGCTGGAATGTGGGTCCAGTTGTCAGAGTCTGACTTGGATCCCCCAAACATAAAATGTGGTGGCTCAAGTCTGTAATTCTATCACTTGGAAGGTGGGAGCAGGAGGATCAAGAAGTTCAAGGTCATCCTTGGCTACATGGAGAGTTGGAGGTCAGTTTGGATTACATGAGACCTTGTCTCAAAAAAAAAAATCAACAAAATAGATATAATCTACAATGTAAAAGCAAGAATGATTAAGAAAATCCTCACTACATCATTTTAAATATCTCAGTACTGTATATGTTGAAGCTTAGAATAAGACTGGGTAAATTATGTGTAACAAACCACTTTCAGAGTCAAGAAAAGGACAGTTGCCACTAAGCCTTAGCATCTTCACTTTAACCAATGAAAGCTAGAGCCTTCAACTACTAAGTCTTCCCAAGGAAGAGTGACAGTCTCATAGCAAAGTCCTAGAGCTCCAGAATCACACAGGTTGGATGAGCTGGTGTATACCTATAATAGAAGCATTTAGGAGGCAGAAGCAGGAGGGTTTTGAGTTTGAGGTCATCTTGGAATACATATTGAGTACCTGTCCAAAGATGAAGGTGTAAGGTACCGACCGGTAAGCCACAAGCCACGTGGCAACTTTAGATTAATAGAAATGGGTTAATTTAAGATAAAAGAAATAGATAACAAGAAGCCTGCCATGGCCATACAGTTTATAAGTAATATAAGCCTCTGAGTGATTATTTTCTACGTGGGTTGTGGGACTGCGGGACTTGGTGGGACCTGGAGAGAAGCTCTCCAGCTACACTGAGTAGAGAAGATGCACCCCCACCCACTATCCAGCTCAACTGAAGGCCAAACCAAAAAGAAAGATAACAGAAAAGCAAAAGAAGGCAGGTTCGTTCTATGCTGGAGCTAAGACATTCATCCTCTATCTTCAGACGTCACAACTCCAGGCTCTCAAGTCTGAGATCAGGACTTAAACTCCATTACTACCTCCACAATGTCCCACCTGCTCCTTCTCAGGCTTTCAGCCTCCACCAAGACTCACAGGATCAACCTCACCACTGTTCTCAGTTCGGGAGATTCAGTGAATTGTTCTGGCAACAGCCAGCAGCAGCTCATGGAACTCCACCATCATATGAGCCAATTCCCAAAACAGATCTCATCTTAATACCACTGTGGGTCCTGTTTGGTTCTTTGGTAGTAGAGAACTCGGGCTAAACCATCCACCAACAGATGTGATAACGTATTTTTATTGTTTGTTTTAGCTCAGAATATTAAGAGGCATTTTCTTCTGTTTTGTTCACTGGCACCCAAAAGAGTGATTGTCCCACAGTAAACACATCATAAATACCTGCTGAGTGATAAGCAAACAAATAACAAAACAAACTTACTGCTAAAAAAATTCACTGCTTCTCAAAAAACTCAAATACTAAAAAGTTTCATTTTCCAATGGAAACAATCTTATAGCATCTACTGGGTCTAACAAATTTTATAGTGATTTGGGAAGAATAAATAACTAAATTCCACAGTAAACTGAACTTGCTCCTTTGGAGTACTATTTTTAAAAACAACAAAAAAAATTGTATTTCACTGTGATAATTTATTATATTGGGAGCTGCTTTTCTGAGATTAATTTTAGAATACATCTCACTACATAGTTTAATTAGCATTATGATTTAATATTGTTAAGGTCTTAACTACAAAAATACGATTCTGGGACAGACTGTATAATTACATTTCCTCAGTGCCCTTGCAATCTCGTGAGCATTTACTCTAGACTAAACAGCTTCACTCAGCTGCCCTGTGTCTGACTGCTGATGAAAGACGCTTGTTTGACAACTGCTTCAAGCAGAAACATATTTTTCCATGATTGCATAAAAAGAGACTTAAAGTGTACCAGACTCCAGCCAGACTAGAAGCTAAGACACAAAGGTTCACGTTGATGTGTGAGTTGACTTCTAATTCAAATACCAACAAAAACAGATATATATGAGAGAGAGAGAGAGAGAGAGAGAGAGAGAGAGAGAGAGAGAGAGAGAGAGAGCCCCAAGCTAGCTTAGAAATACTTCAATGATCACAGTCAAGGATAATATAAATTATGTCAATACATACACATACTGCAATTATTTTGTGATTTTTGTGTTTGCCTATATTTTTTGACTTTATGATGCTCCTGAGGATTTTGTAAAGCTACGATATTATCTTAAATAAGCAGCACTAAAGTATACTTAGACATTATTTGTTTGTTGTTGAGAAAGTCACATCTTACTATCAGCAGGTAAAGCCTTTGACCAGAAATAGTGCATAACATGTCATATTCTCCCTTGGAGACTTTAGAATATAAGCAACAGTTAAGTGCCTTAAAATTCTTTTTTTTTTTTTTTTTTTGTTTTTTATTTTTGCTGTTGTTTCTGTTTTTCAAGACAGGGTTTCTCTGTGTAGCCTGGCTGTGCTGGATCTTTCGCTCTGTAGCCCAGGCTGGCCTTGAACTCAGAGATCTGCTTGCCTCTGCCTCCCCAGTGCTGGGGTTAAAGGCGTGCGCCGCCGCCACCGCCACCACCACCACCACCACCAGGCAAAACAGTCAATGGCGTGATTTTGGTAGTGGCTGTGCATGATAGGCATTTGTCAAAATTCATGGAAATGTATAAGCAAAGCAGATGTGTGTAAATTACACTTCAATAAAGCTGTTAAATAAATTCCCATTTTTAAGCAATAGTGTTTTAAGGCATTCTAGATTACTATCAATTATTTCATCAACAGAAATCTGAACTAATTCATTTAAAACAAATTTAAGAATCAGCTTTTCCTAAATACTACTCTAAATAACTATCTAGAAATATAGACTATTTGCTATTACTTTTTTTAAATACTCTGAAAGTACACTAACACATGCAAAAATGTACTCATGTGAAAATGAATGTAAAGTATGTGGGCCAGCAAGATGATTCAGCTGGTAAGGGCACTTGCCTCCAAGCCTGACTATCTGGGTTTAATCCTAATGACCCACAAGACAAAAGGAGAGAACCAACTTCAAAAAATTGTCCTCTGACCTCCATGTGCAGGCACACATGCATGAGTGTGTAGGTACATACAATAATAAATAACAAAATTTTTTTAAAAGAACATATATACATACTTGAAAAGATAGTCAACATCACTAATCACTTAGGAAACATCCACTGCAACTGTAATGAGTGGCCACCTGCATGCATTAATATAGTTACTACTTAACTAGCAAGGAGTAAGAAAAAATGCAACACTGGTACTCTATTCCTAGTTAGGGAAAACAGCTCAGCTTTTGTGGAGAACAGTATGGAAGTTCCTCTACAAAAACTAAAGCCTAACTATCAAATGACTCAGCAACCTTATTTGGATAGATATCCAAAAGCAATAAAAGCAGGGCCCCTATACTGACCACCCTAACTGAACACTCAGGTTCACAGCAACACTATTCATAATAACCAAGAGATAGACACAACTCACATGTCCACAGAGAGATGGGTGGATAAAGAGGTATATACATACAACACGCCATTACTTAACCTGAAAAGGTCATCCACTAAAGACAGACTCTACGTGATTCTATTACGAGGCACTTAAGAGCAGTCACATCGCAGAGACAAGGAGCACAATGAAGGAAGAGAGGACTGGGGTCATGTTTAACACCGATTCAGTATTGCAAAATGAAAAGTTCTAGAGACAGGTAGTTCAGATGGTTGGTTGCATAGCAATATGAAACTACTTAACAATACTAAATTGTCCACCAAAATTTGTGTATGTCTGTTACCTCATCTTTAAAACGTTCATTTAAAGAGTTTAACATATGGAATCAGAGGTGTAGGAGAAAGACAGAAAATAAAAAAGAAGAAATATTTGAAGGGATAATGGTTGAAGTCACTGCAAAATTAAAACAATAAAATACAGATTAAACAAACAAACTTTTAACATTTAATGAAATTCAATAACACTTAAATTGAGTTCTTTAGTAACATTAGGCACATTTTAAGTGCTTGATAGAAAGTGACCAGTGGTCACCACAGTGGACAGTATAGATCTAAAGCATTTATATCATTACAGAAATTCCTACTGCCTAGTTTACGACATTTACACTTGCGTTTTTGAAAAAGATTTGTCTGTTAATGTTATGTGCACATATATGCACCACTTGTGTACAGCCCCTATTGACACCACATCTACAGGTGGGGGGCTCACAATCCAATCTGGCTGCTGGGAACCCAACTGGGGGACCTTCTGTAAGAGCAGCAGTGCTCTTAACTGCTGAGGATCGCTCCCACCCATACATTTAACTCCCGATATCATTAAGATCTTATCTATTGTCAGGCTATTTCTATTTTCTATTTCCCCTTACTGTTTTCCTTTCCCTACCTTTCTTTCTTTCATTCGGCATTTTGTTTATTTCCCTATTTTCATGTATGTGGGGGTGGCACACTGTGTGTGTGTGTGTGTGTGTGTGTGTGTGTGTGTGTGTGTGTGTGTGTGTGTGTGTGTGTATGTTTACACGTGGGTGAACAAATATTCAGAGGTCAAATGTTGATGTCAAAACGTATCCACTATCACTGTTCCACCTTATTCAATGAGGCAGAGTCTCTCAACTGCAGAGCTTGCCAATATGGCTAGTCCTATTAGTCAGCTTGTTCAGGGATTCCTTACCTCTGCCTTCTGAGGCTGGAATTACAAGAGGGTTACCATCCCACCTGCATTTATGTGGTATCGGAGAGTCCTAACTCTGGACTTCACGCTCTTGAAGCAAGCTCTTCAACTGCTGAGCTAGCTTCCTTGTCCTAACTGCAATTTTTACGAACCCATTGTTTTCTCTGGTGTGGGTTGTAGAACTAATTATTCCTGTTTTGCTTTTGTTATTTTACTTTTAGTGGCTCTTCTTGGCTTTATAACACCTACTGCAATGACAATGTGCAGACGTCACAACAGCAAACTTTCTTCTCCTTCCTGTCCTGTTACTGCTACTCTGAGAACACTGAGGTGGCTTAGAGGATAAAGGTGTCTGTGGGAAAGCTGATGACCTGAATTCAAACCCATGTGGTGGGAGAAGAGAACTGACCCCCACCTCCCTATCAACACCGTGGTAAATGGTGTTCTCTCTCTCTCTCTCTCTCTCTCTCTCTCTCTCTAAGTAAATTTTTTTAACCCAAAACTTAATTTTCCATGTAATAAACCCAAGAATGCACTGCTATTATTCATGATCATTTCTATGATCTCATAAATATAGCTTTTATAACAAATTTATTAGAAAATGTGCAACTCTTTAATAGAGGTAGTAGCATTATTTTAAATACTTAATCTTTACTGACATTAAAGATTCTAAGGAAGGATGAAAAATGTTAGTTCTGGCTATTGGTAATTCAGCCAAAGATTTTCTAACCCAACATCTGTGTTACTTGTAACTTTTCTATGTCATAAAACACAGTATTCTTGGGGCAGAAGGTTAATATCTCAGTGAGTAAAGTGCTTGCCATGTGAGCATGGGGACCTGCGTTCAATCACTAGAACCTATGTCAAATCCAGATATGGTAGTACCTGCTAGGAACCTCTCAAATATTAATATAGGACCAGCCTTAATAATATTCTTCCCAGGGTCCCAGAAGAGAAACTACGAATGGTGAGAATTATTTTGGGGAAAAGAATCTAAATACACAGAGCTCTTTGTCTGTCTACTTTATTCCTCTGGGATAAAATCCTATATCCACAGCTTCAGCTCTGTTCTCGTGCCTAGCTCCTTTCTTGCCTGATTTCTCTCTACCTTTATCTGCTGTCCCCTCTAAGTTCTGTCTTAATTCTCTCATCTTAGTTCTGCCCCATCTTGGTCTTTCTCATCTCGTTCTTCCCCATCTGGCTCTTCCTCATCTTCCATCTCATTCTTCTAGTTCTCCATCTAGTTCTCCTGTTCTCTTCTCTCTTCTCCTGCTAGTCCCTCTCTGAAAATAAAACTGCCTTTTTATCGCTTTGACCCTTATCTCTCCAAGCTATCTATGCTCCCAGTGGTGAGTGGGCTTGGTTGCTAGGCAACTTGGCTAGGCAACTTCCATCAAAGCTAGATGTACCTGTAAGTTGGAACCCTTTAGTTCTGAGTTAATTGTTAAGGGTGGATCTAAAACTAGAGATAAGACTTTGGAAAGGAGAAAGTTAAGCTAAATTAGCACATCTGCCAGGCCTTCTCAAACAGTCTGAATGCTTAAGTCTGTTCTTAGAGAGTACAGAGGTATCTCTGATAAGGTAATTTCCTCCTTCTGGAGATGGATCTGGCCAGATACTGCCAATGACGATAATTACAGGGAGGCTTGAACTGGGGTTCTGGCGTGCATAGCTGTCAGTGCACAAGGTTATCTAAATATTCCTTTAGTAGAGGGGAAATGGTGCCGAATAAATGATGGAAAAGCTACAATAGCACATGAGACATTCATAGTAGGAAACAGCTAGTAATCAAAAGCCAGTATCACCAAGACTCCTTGAGCCTCAGCTTGACCTCTGGAAGGCCCTTGGCTACTTCCAGGTATTAGCTTTGTCATAATCAACTGAAATCCTACTTCATATATTTTTGTGACTTGCAGCAAGGAACCCACTGTGGAGGTGATGACAAGTGAGCCTGACCATGAGTCTCAGGTCCAAGTGAGCTATCTTGTCTCAAAAAACAAAGTAGATGGCTTCTGAAGAATAACATCAAAGGCTAGCGTCTGGCCTACACACACACACACACACACACACACACACACACACACACACGAGTGACATACAGCAGCACACATATGTGCACAGACACACTCTCCCCAAAACGCCTGCATATCTTATCTCCTTATGCTTTAAGTTTTAGTGTATAGGACAAATATTTAATGAATGTGTTACCTCAAGGGAGTTTTAGATTTTCCCATTTGGTTGACTTCACATTTGGAGGTTGTAGGATGTTAAGAGAACACAGGGGTAAATTTTATCTATCCTTAAGAGCTATCCAATACCAGATAATTAAATAATAAGCCATTTTTACTTTAGGTCTACCATGCCTACTCAATAATCACATGCAGAATACTGTGCATCATCTTTAAGGGGTTGGTTTTAATTTGAGGACACATGTAGGTTTCATCATGCATTTCCTATCTCTAGTCTCTGCTGCTGGAGTCTTTGATTTTAACTACTTGGCCTCATTGTATACATTGTTGTCTTTCCACATTATTTTCTCTTGTTAAACATAACTTCTGAATGACTCCTATATTCAAAAGTTTACATTGAAAAACCAGACTAAAAAATGATTTCCTCCATCAAGCTCATCTGTGTCTGGACTTTCCAAGTGTACATACACCTCATTTGCTCCCATGAGAGACTATCTCCATTACTCACAAAAGCCATGCTCTCAAATTCATTTCCTAAAAGAATACATACACTATGACTTTTGAATCACTGTCCAGACCTATATTAATCCTAATGACATAATGTTTTGTGGCTCAGTTCTCATAAATGTAGTTTCAATATAGATAAAAGATGGTGATTAAACCTACCATTTTTATGGGAAGGTACTGAATTCATATTTTTACTGGCCTATTATTTACTGAGGTAATCTGTTATAGATTATTTTAAGGTGTGTTATTTTTGTTTATGTTGCATATGTTTAACTCTGTGAAGCTGTGCTACTGTGCCTGTCTAAAACACCTGATAGTCTAATAAAGAACTGAATGGCCAACAGCAAGTCAGGAGAAAGGATAGGCGGGGCTGTTAGGCGGAGAGAATATATAAAAGGGGAAATCGGGGGGGGGGGGGGGGGGGAGTAACCAGAGAAGGAGGACTCCAGGGGCCAGCCACCCAGCTACACAGCAAGCCATGGAGTAAGAGTAAGATTTACAGAAGTAAGAGAATGGGAAAAGCCCAGAGGCAAAAGGTAGATGGGGTAATTTAAGAAAAGCTGGCAAGAAACTAAGACTGAGCATTTATAACTAAGAATAACTCTCCATGTGTAATTTCCTTGAGAGCTGGGTGGTGGCCCCCCAAAAGAGTAAGAAAACAACAACAGTAATCCCCAATTCAAAGAAACAAGTAGTAAGCTAAAACATCCACTTCAGCTATGGCTGCCAAAGATAGCCTCACAGAGAGAACTGTTGTATTCCAGTCCTAACTTCAGGAATCTAGTAAATAGACTGAAAAGTCAATATATTAAATAAAACCTAATTTAGTATTACTTATTTTTAAGAAATGGGATTAAGTTCTATAAAGTAAAAACTTAAGAATGTTAGAATGTCAATTAAATAAAAATAGCAACATGAAGCCCTACACATCAGCCTTCACTATGGAGACTGCTTCTGATGCTTACCCAAGTCTTCCTAACATCTCGAGCTCAGGAACTTGTGGCCCACAGGTCTCTATCTGCAGGGGCTGGTATTCATAGAGAGCTTCTTCAAGCTTCTGGATCGGTGCTAATGAAATCTGTTGACCCTGTAAGAGAAACGCAGGAGACGCATTTTAATGATATTTTCATATTGTTATTTGTAGTCATTTTAAAGATGGAGTAAATCTCTCACAATAAAAAGAACAGCCATTAGGGGCTGGAGAGATGGCTCAGCAGTGAGGACCATTTGCAGCTCTTGTAGGGGACCTGAGTTCAGTTCCCAGCACCCATGTTGGGCAACTCACAACGACCTGTAACCCCAGCGCCAGAGGCTCCAACGCCCTCTACTGGTCTTCTGAGGGCACTACATGTACATGCACATTCCCACAACTGACACATAAATACAATTTAAAATATAAAATAAAATCTTTTAAAAATTAAAAAATAGCTACTAGGCTTATTCTATGGGTATAATGCATTACCATCACAAACTGCATTTTATGATTAATATCCAGTCACACAATTTATGAAGGAGAATGAAATTTTAATGAAGAAAAAGAAATTTAACGAAGGAAAATGAAATCCATCATTAAATGCAGATTTTGCCTTAATCAGTTTAGTATCAATAGAACCAAGCAAAATATAAACATAGTCCAACCTTACATTTTCCAATTTTTATAAAATACTTTCACAGATTTGGTAACCAGTGTTTTGGTTTGGTTTGGTTTTTTTTTTTTCTCAGTTCTAACTAGGGAAAGGGGCTAATAAAATCATTTTTGCAAAGCTCCCTCACATAAAT
This sequence comes from Peromyscus californicus insignis, assembly GCF_007827085.1. Lineage (NCBI taxonomy): Eukaryota > Metazoa > Chordata > Mammalia > Rodentia > Cricetidae > Peromyscus > Peromyscus californicus. Next base: position 82,318,345 of record NW_026294447.1, read on the forward strand.
ACTTTATTTCTTTACAACAAAATCAGGCTTACGAAATGAGTACTATCTGTACATATATACACATACAATGTAAAAAAATAATTGATGATGAAAACTAAATTCAATTGAATGTCCAGGCATTTTTCTTAGCAGAAAGAACTATTAGGTAGGTACCTAAAGATCACATCTGAATACAAGTATACCAGATAAAATGCCACTCTGCCATCGAAACATGCTTACATACAATGTACATATTTATCATATGCTTGGGAAAGAATTCTGACTTATAAAAATTTCTATTTCTTATAAAATTCATGATTTCTGATTCTGGTTGTTGTCGTCATTTCTCTAACTGACAACGTTTTACCAAGGACGGTACAAAATATGTACTTTCAAGACGTGAATTTTAGCTTCCTTAAATCACAGCAGTGGGAAAGCATGTACTAAAATATTGGCAACAACATCTGAGTCACTGAGGTTATGGTATCTTACCATTTATTCTCTGAAGTGGTGGGGATGTCAACAATCACCTCAGAACAATTCAGTGCAGCCAGCAATTTGGTACTACAACTTGATGCTGTCATCTACAAGTTCACACTCAAGATCTATCTAATCAAGTTTAAAACAAATCACACACACATACACACACACACACACACACACACACACACACACACACACACACACACACAATCTGGGAGTCAGGAACAAGAGCTGCAGTAAACAAGCAAGAGACTGCATTAGGGCTCCATACCCTCCCTGTCATATTTATACCTTTATTTAATGTTCAAAGTCAAGTGAACAGGCCAACTCTGTCCTGTGCTGTTCTCATCCCCCCCTCCCCTCCCCCCCTCTCCCTCCTCTTCTCTCTCCTCCCCTTCCTTCCCCTTCCCTTTCTTTTCTTTCTATAGGCTTTCCCAAAGAATAGAAGCCGGCCTTGATAGAGGCTCACCGCACGTCTCAGCCTCCTGAGAGATGAGACTGTTAAAAGTTATTTGATTCCATTTTTTTTCCTCTCTTTCATTCAACCTCGAGCAAGAACTCCCTCATTGCCCATCCCTGTCACTACTGTTCCCTCTTTTCATCTACCTTTCCCTCCGTGGTGTTTTATCAACTCAATACTAATCACTAGTCTTACTCTTTGTGATGGTAAAAATTGATTGTTAATGTGACAGACTTCAGAATAACCAAGGAGAAGAGCCTCTAGGCAGGTATGTAAAGGATTCCAGATCAGGTTTGCTGAGGTGAGAAGACCCACTCTAAATGTGGACGGCATCATCCCGCAGGCAGTGTGGCCAGCTCCTCCTCCAGCTCCTCCTGCCATGACTCCCCACCATGATGGACTGTAGCTTCAAACCCTGTGAGTCAAAGTAAATCATTCCTTCCTTCCTAAAATTGCTCTAGTCAGGTTTTAGTCACAGCAACAAGACAAGGATTTAATATAAACTTTTTTCATAGAGATCAGCCTGCTTCTGCCTCCTGAGTGCTAAGATTAAAGGTGTGTGTGCCCCAAAAATATAAAGCCAGTATAACTAATATCAAAACCAAATAAAGACAAAAGAGCAAGAAAAAATGTATAGATCAATCTCCCAATGAATCTCCTTTGTCACCTGGTGAAGACATACATGCAAAAATTCTAAAGTAAATGCCTGCAAATCCAAATAAAAATCACCTCAAGTTGTTTCATCCCATAGACACAGGGATGAATCGGCATATACAAATAAGTACCACATAAATGGACTCCAGGACAGAAACCACAGTATTATCTCAATAGATATCAGCAAGCATCCTGACAGGGTTCAACATGCCTTCATGATAAAAGTCCTAAAGACATAAGAAACATGGGGAACACATCTCAACACAGTAGAGGCTGCATATGACAAACCTATACCCAACATTATACTGAAAGTGGAAAAACCCAAGACATTTCTACTAAAATCAGAAACAAGACAAGGGTGTCCACTTTTTCCACAATTACTCAGTATCACGCTTCAAAGTCTGGATCGAGCAACAAAACAAGGAAATCAAAGAGACAAAAACAGGAGAGGATGAAGATAAAGTATCCTTATTTGCAGATACCACTTTATGCACAAAAAAAGATCCTGAGGACCCTTCCAGAAAACTCATAGATCTGATAGACACTTTAAAGTGGCAGGATATAAAATTAACATACAAGAATCAGCAGCTTTTCTATATACCAGTAACATGCCAACAAGGAAATCTGGAAAATAACTTCATTCACAGTTGTTTCAAAACAAGAAAGAAAGAGCCGGGCAGTGGTGGTGCACAGGAGGCAGAAGCAGGTGATCTCTGAGTTTGAGGCCAGCTTGGTCTACAGAGTGAGTTCCAGGACAGCCAAGGCTACATACACAGAGAAACCCTGCCTCGAAAGTCAAAAGGAAGAAAGGAAGGGAGGGAGAGAGGAAAGAATGAAGGGAGGAAGGAAGGATGAACTTAACAAAGAAATGAAATACAAGACCTCTACAACAAAAACAATAAAACACTGAAGGAGACAATTGAAGACAGTAGCGAATGGAAAGACCTCCCATGATCATGGTCTGGGGGCATCAACATTGTCAAAATGGCTATATTACCAAAAGCAATCCAACATATTCAATTTAATTCCCATCAAAATTTCAAGACCATTTGTTTTAAGTTTAGTATTGTTTAAGATTTATTTTTATCTATTTATTACATGTTATGTATGTGTTTGCATAAATGTGAATGCAGATGTCCATGGAGTCCAGAAGAGGGTGTCAGATCTCCTGGAGCTGGAGCTGCAGGTGATTGTGAACAGCAGCCTGATATGGATGCTGGGACCCGAACTCTGGTCCTCTGCAAGAGCATTAAGTTCTTTTTATCACTGAACCAACTCTCTAGTCTCTCAATGCTATCCTTCATAGAAACAGAAAAACAAAACCTTAAAATTCATGTGGGAGCACAAAAGACCACAGATAGGCAAAGCAGCCTGAGAAAAACAAACAATGCTGAAAGTATCCACCCCTAACTCCAGGGTTTACTACAGAGCCATGGTAACAAGACGAGCACATGGGAGGCTCAGAACCAGACACACAGATCAACAGAATAGCCCACAGGACCCCAATATAAACCCACACAGCTGCAACGACCTAACTGTTAACAAGGGTGCCCAAAATACACAGTGAACACTAAACAACTTCCTTCACAAATCGAGGCCAGAAAACTGGACAGTCACACGTCCAACCATGAGATTCCTACCTTTCGCTTTTCACTAAAATCAAAGAACAAGGACCTCAGTGTAAGACCTGAAACTCTGAAACAGTTAAGAGAAAACAGCAGGAAAGCCTGTAAAATATAGGCATATGTAAGGGCTGCTGGGGAGGACTCTAATCACTCAGGAAATAATGCCGACAACAGGCAAATGGAACTCCAGGCAATTGAAAAATCTTCTCCTCAGTAAAATCTTCTGCTGACTGAAAGACAGCCTGTAGGATAGAAGTATATGCTATCTATACATACACTTGACAGAGCGTTAATACTTCAGCATATAAGGAACTTACAGTCTCAGCAAAAAACTCAAATAACCCAGTCAATAAACTGCAAATAAAATGAACATGCAGTTCTCAAAAGATGAAATAAAATGAATGGCAAACACATGAAAGACTATTCAAGCTCACTAGTCAAAAGAGAAATATACATTAAAACCACAGGGAGCTTCCACCCCACCCATTAGAACGGCAATCATTAGGAACACAAATACTCAGAAGTTAAAGTGTACTCTTTGAGAGGCAAAGAGTGCAGTACCCATGCCCAACAGCTCACAACCATCTGTACTCCAACTCCAGGGGATACGACTTCCTGGCCTCTGCAGGCACCTGCTTCACACAGACATACCCACATGGACACATACACAATTTACATACATATATATGACATACATACATACATACATACATACATACATACATATATATATATATACATACATACATACATATATATATATATATATATATATAAAATAAATCTTTAAGAACACAAATAACAATGCTGGCCAAGAAATGGAAAAAAAAGAACCCTTGTATAAGAAAACTGTTGATGGGAACACACTAGTCCAGAACTATGAAAATTGGTATAAAGATGATTCAAAAAAACTAAAAATAGATCTACTATATGATCCAGCAACACTACTCCTGAGTATTTAACTAAACTAAACTCTACGTCAACAAGCCCAGAAACGCCTGCACACTGTTTATTGCAGCACATTCGCAATAGCTAAGTTATAGCACCCACCTAAGTGCTTATTAACAGAGGAATGGATAAAGAAAAGGTAGTATATAAAAGCACAATGGAATATTTTCAGCCATAAAGAATCAGGGTATGTCATCTGCAGGAAAAGAGATACAAATGAAGATAATGACATTTAAATGAACTGAGCCAGTCTCAGGACGACAAATGTCATACGGTTGCTATCATTTGTGGTTCCTAGATTTTATGTGTATTTACATAAAATCATGTATGTAAATATGATGTGCAAGGAGGAATGACACCATCCAGATGATCAAAAGCAAGGATGGAGGACAGTAAGGAGTGGGAAGGAAACCATGGAAGGGCATGCTCAACTTAGATTCCATACTTAGATGAAAACTCATTTAGCACAGTACCACATACAATGAATAGATACAATGAAATCTTTTAAAAAGAGAGAATCAAAGGGATAGAAAAATCAGTAAGTGAAAGAACAGAACAGTGTAGCTTGTACTAGAATTCAAAGGATAAAGACTCTGTGCAATGCACTGGGAAGAGCAGTATAATTACCAGAGCAACGTGCCGTGCCTTCAGACAGTGAGAAAACCTAAGCAGGGAAGGGTAGTCAGGAGAAACAGTGCCCAGATGAAACTGGATCGGAACACACAACCTGAACTACAACCAGAAGGATGTCAATGCTAATTTGAAATGCAAATAGTAAGAAAGAAACCCCTTCAAGCCAATACCGGAACATCTTCTCTCCATCAGAGAAACAAATGGCAAGACAGAAAGCATGTTTGATGTGACAGCAGTCCACAGCAAGATGCTGTCACACAACGTTTATGGATATGAAAAGCAATTTAATAAACCTTTTAAGTAGAATGAGTAGAAATTCCACCTGTAAGGATTCCTAAGAAAACGTCAGAGACACAATAAATTCTTATTGATAAGTCTATTTGTTACAGTTTAATTTAATCTATGTTGTGAAAAAACAAAATGAAACAATATTGAAATGTGAGTTATCTTAAGTAAGTTGTTGGTTAAATTATAAAACAGTATGTGGCCATTTAAATTGTTTGAAGAGAAATCAATACAATATTATGTATAATGATTGCAATAATTTTTAAATGTGTAAAAAATCTATAAAAAAATTAACTATAGTTTTACCTGGGTAATAAATGATATATATTATCCATATTATATCTCTGTTGTTCAACTGAGAGCCTTGACTAATGCGTGAGGTAGAGAGTAATCAAGGAAGATGATTGACATCAACTGCACACCTTTACACACACATATATGTGTGCAGGCACACATATGCCCCCACACAACCATTCATGGACATCACCTATACATATATCGTGTGTGTGTGTGTGTGCGTGCGTGCAATTCAGCTTCTGCCTTGCAGAGTTTTTATTTCAGCAAATCATAAAGAAATTGTCTCTACTTGTATTTCTTTAGGCCATTTAAATAACACAGAAGGAACAGGGACAATGGAGGTTTCCAAGAACAAGCTCCTCCTCAACGGTAAATTTATCAAATTCTGAACAGTTCACTGTACTGCTACTGAAGCTGGGACCCAGAACCGTTCACTTCTGTGAATCGTTCACTTCTGTGAACCGTTCACTTCTGTGGCACTGTTACCTCAGTTCCAGGGCGACTTCCAGAGCCAGGATCTACAGGAAGTCTGCGAGAAAATCAAATACGGTATTTCTGTCATTTCTATTTTGGTAAGTGTGCTAATAAATTAAACATGTGTGCATGTATATATGCATACATGTGTTGGTATGGATTTTTTAATGTTTTAAGAAGCAAGTGAACTGAAAGAATGTGCCTGGCACTATCTACAAATCGCTTATTTAGAGTCACATTTCTGTGGTAGCTCAGGTATTTTCACTTTATTTTAGGAACAAGCAGAGTAATTTCTGTACTTTGCTGTTCCGGTCACTCCAGGGTGATGTCAGCCTGTCATCACTGAGACAGCTGCATGGTAATAACTTCCTGGTAAAACATCATTTCGTTGTGGGTACAGTTCATCCCCCATCTCTGACAGGCACACAGAAATGACTTTTTCCCATTACTTTTCAAAATTGACAGTAACTGTCAGAGGACGAATGCAGGGCGGAGGTCTGAAGGCTAGAAGGGAACCATGCACCATGCTGGTGTTGCCCCTGGAGTCGAATGAACCGAGGGAAAACAATGCAGTTCCCTATGTCTCCCTTACATTGCCTATGATGCGGTTGGGGAAGACTGGGAGAGCAAGGTGGTCTGTTAGGAACCCACGACCACTAAGCAGAAACAAGCCACTGCCTGTCCATGTATCACAAAAATAAACAGGATTTTCCTCCAATTTAATAGATGTCTGATTCACATATATTAAAGAAACACCCAAATGGAAAAAACTCATTTCTGTATTTCCCAATTCTCTACTAAAATCATCAAACAAGACAAATGTTTTAAAATGGGTAGACTATAACTTGAAAAATATTACTTTTAAAGCATTCTAATGATGATATTCCTAGAATAAGCCTTTATAATTCCTCTTTATCCTTCAAAACATGTTTGCCACCAACCCAGAAAATTTCCTTCTCAAAATGTATTTGCAAAGTAAAAAAAAAAGAGGCCTCATGCTGCACACACTAAGAAAGCACCTGGTTTTCTAGCTCAGCAGAATGCTCATATTTTGTAAATATGCTACAAACCATCAAAGAATTTCTAAATTCTCAAGCTGAGCTTAAGCCTTGTTCACTGTTATCAATTGAATGGTCCTATCCTAAAGAGCTAGATTATATTCTCTTGGCCAAGACAAGACTTTTAAAAAGTGTTTCTAGCACATTAGCTCTGAAACATCATTGCAATCTGCCTCCTATAGGGGAAGTACTTTGTCATACAAATTCATTTGCAATGTCTACTTGCAAAACTCATCGTCTAGTGTTCAAATACTACATAGAAGTTCTGTAATAATATTTCAACTCTACTTTTAGACATTTGTTGGTATAACAAGATAAACTACTGCAAAGAGTTTTGAAAATAAAAAGAAACTTACTCAAAAGTGAAAAGGTTAGATGGTGCCCACCTATAATCTAAGCATTCCAGAAGTCGGTAGGGGGGTCACACACAGTAAGCCTGGCACTATGGAGGTCCAAGCTACACAGAAGACTTTGTATCAAAGGGGATGGGGGAGGAAGGGAGGGAGGGAGGGGAGGGTAAAACCCAAGGAATTTATTTATTTGTTTTTGTTATTTTCGGTTTGCTTTTCCTTGGGCACTGACAAACAACAGTGTTGAGAGAACTGGTATTCAGTCTTTCTCCGATGCTTGTCTTGCTGCTGGACTCTAATTTGTTGCCAAGAGGACATAGCGTCCGGCAAATCATGTTTGTTTCTATAAAAAGACCAGAAAAGAAAACCATCAAGGGAGACTATCTGGTGAGACAAAACTTGTTTCCTTAAAAATGACTGTTGATTGTAAGAAAAACAGTTTGCCAGAAATTCCAAAATCAGCTTTCTAGGCATACAACAGTTTAACTGATTTGTTTTAAGTCCCTATAAAAGTAATTGTTAAGAAAGAATTCTTACCTTGGTACCAAAAATGAACTAGTAATTAACCAATGATAATGATAACTTACACAAATATCTACATTTTTTATCACAATAAAATATAAATTTGGTTTATGTAAAGTTATCTAAATGTTCCATTATTATGTAAGCAAAACAAAACCCTATTTCAGTGAAAACATAACACAAAGCTATACAGAGCTTGGTACATACTGGGAATGTTCATTTCAGGAATGGACAGGTGTTTTATTATGGCCCCTCCAATCCTCTACCTCACCCTCCCAAATAGTGTATGGTAAATCTCTTGGTTTAGTTGAGGTCTTTGAACTACAGAATGAATAACTACTGTAAAAATTTCTTGGGTTACGTGTCATATCGTGGCAGCCAAACAAATAACTAATACCCCATCCATTTGGGGGTTTTTGTTTTGTTTTGGTTTTGGTTTTGGTTTTTTGGTTTTTCAAGACAGGGTTTCTCTGTGTACTTTTGGTGCCTGTCCTGGATCTCGCTGTGTAGACCAGGCTGGCCTCGAACTCACAGAGATCCACCTACCTCTGCCTCCCAAGTGCTGGGATTAAAGGCGTGCGCCACCACCGCCTAGCTGGTTTTTGTTGTTGTTATTCTTTAAGGTTTTTTTTTGTTTGTTTGTTTGGTTTGGTTTCAATGTGCACTGGGTGTATGTCTGGTGGCCATGGAGGCCAGGAGAGAGTGTTTGATCCTCTGGAACTGAAGGATACAGATAGTTACAAGCCACCATGTAGGTGCTAGGAACTGAACCCAGGTCCTCTGTAAGAGCAGCCAGTGCTCTTAACTGCTGAGCCATCTCCACAGACCTCCTACCCAGGTTTTAAACAGTCCATTGCCAGAGGTACCAAGCACTTACCTATTATAGGAATATTTTAACTCATGTAGCAAATATTTAAGAAATGGTAGGCATTGTGATGCTGTGACCCTACTTTCAAATATTTATCAACATGAACAAACTAAATGCAATAATATGAATTTATAGCCATTCATCATAAAGTATAAGTACTTATTTATATATCAATATATAGGTTCTTTTTGAATGAAAGTTATATTAGTTTGCTAAAATGTCATTTGCAGAAAATATTTACAATCCATTTCTGAAAAGCACTTGGACTTAGGCAAACTGCATTTGCCCTTAGATATGAAGTCTAATTTTTACATATGTTTTCTTAGATGTTCAGTCTTTTAATAAGAAAAAACAATTTCTTCTTCAAATAACACACAAATTGAGGGCTTGTTTTCTTAACATTATAAATTGTATACACTCTGAAATATGATCAGGAAGACTATTTCACCTAAAAGGAATAATTCTTAGCAATGTTGACATAACTCCCTTCCAGGAGCACTAAGCTAAGCAGTTCTTTCTGCGGCATTTCACTGTGCCTTTGACAGTGCTGCACGCCCACTCTATGGACCAGAAGAGCAGCACAGAGCAGCCACAGCCCTTTAGACTTTTCATCCGAGAACACACTTATCACTCAGTAGACGTGCTGGTCCCACATACGCGAAAGCATCTAGAATGTCACATAGTCTGCTCTAGGTATTTTTTTTTCTTTTTGTTTTAATTTGGGGGATAAAAACTAATTTGATTCTATAGTCTTCCTTTTATCAAAAAGAAAAAAAGGTACCGTGAAGAGAGGTACACTTAGTAAAACAGTAACCGAGAGGGCCAGGAAGAAGCTAACTTTCAAGCCTCTCTCGGTTTTGCAGCTTTGTATTTAACGCTGCTAAGTCCTACCACAGGAGCAGTTGCTCGGACAGGTGCTGCTGCCAGTCAGCTGCCTTTGCTGAGGCACATTCTCCAGATTACCACTTCATCTCCCACCCACAGCAACCACGGCCTGCTGCTCTGCTGTATCACCCCTGCAAACAAACATGGTTACCAAAACAAGAGACAGGAATCAGATAGAACCTTAGGCAAAACACAGCTCAGGTAGGTTCTGCATCTACTTATTTTCTTCTATGGTTTTCTGGAATCCTTAGGTTAAACCCGAAGCTTCCTGGCTCTCACCATCTCTCCACAGACAATAGATAGAGGATAGATAGATAGATAGATAGATAGATAGATAGATAGATAGATAGATAGATAGATAGATAGATAGATATAGACAGAGCGAGGGAGCGAGCGAGCGAGCGAGCATGCTGCTGGTAAATTTTGGCCCCACTGATCATCTTATCATCAGGAGAAACAGGATTTAATGCAGACATACACCTTCTTACCTTCTCATAACATCTGATCTCGCATTGGAACTCATCCACACTCCCCTGCCCACAACCATAAGAAACTCCTACCCCCGCACACTGTGTTTTTACACATTCAGAACTACCAAATGAAGCAATTTGTCTGCATCAGGGAACTTAGGATAAAATTACTGTGAAGATTTTTAAAAGTATTCTTGGACAAGGTGCTGATGGAGTTCCGTTAGCCTCTTTGGGACACACTGAGAACTGTATTCGGTGTTTACTTTTAGGATCTAACTATGCTCTTAAAGCTTGATGTCCACACCGATTCTTAAACAGCCAGCAACACTGGGTTCTACCGTGCTTCTAAGCTCCTTTTACTCCGCTGCACAAACCTGTGACCTCCACTGTGACCTCCCCAAAGCAGTTGTACGCTTTGCTGTGGTGCAAATCCTCACGGACAAGTTGAACCTGTTCTTTTTGGCACTGAGCCCTTGAGCAGAACACACAGCTGAGATTTATTATAAAAGGGGCACTGAGGGGCATTATTTCACAACATTAATTCTTCACATATAGCCCAGTATAATCTTTGACAACCTTTGAAAGCTCTTAAATAAACAGATCATCTCTTAATTACAAAGTTTCTTATTTGTCACTAATTGCAGGGCATATTAAGATTCACTTTGCACTGGGAAAAAAGCTAGCACATAAAGCTTACATACTAAAAGTTGTAAAAATTAGTCTGTTAGTGTGTATTCAGAAACAGTACTACTTTTAATTCGGATCTTAGAATAATTACATCCCTTGCTGTCTTTAACAAGGTAAAAGCAAAATCACTAAGAAAAACCTATGCTTATGGAACTGTACTTTAAGAAAGTAAGGTTTGTTTTGTTATTGGTTTTAATCTTACACCACTCATTGTCTTCTGAAAGCATTTCAGTGACAGACTCTCAAAACCTGAGGTGGAGAGGAAGATGTCTGAGTCTACCTCTGACTTCCACAAGTACACATGTGTGTGAATGTACCAGAACACCGAGAGAGAAGGGAGAGAGAGAGGGAGAGGGACAGAAGAGGGAGAGGGAGTGGGGAGACAGAGAGAAAGAGAGAAAGAGACACAGAGAGAGGGAGACAGAGAAAGAAGGAGGGAGAGAGACAGAGAGTGGTAGAGACAGAGGCAGAGAAACAGGGACAGACAGACAGACAGAGGCAGAGGCACAGAGACAGAGATGGGAGAGGGGTCATCCTTTATCTTGAACTATATGCTGTGAACAAAGATGAACAGGGATTTTTTTTCTAAGTATCAGTTTGCTTATAAAAATATTTAAGAAATCAAAATATGATTCAGCAGTGTCAATGTGCCTAGAAAATGTCCTTTATTATCACTGCTGCATCGTCTACATCATGAGGAGGAGGAGGAGGAGGATCCTTCCGACCACCTCCATGTCATTCAATATCCCACCACAACAGGCAACCATCAACACGTCAAATGAAACCCTGACAGACTCTGCTTGTAGCCTGCTTCAGTGTGGAGACGAGGTGAGAGGATCAACAGTTCAAAGCCAGTCTGGACTTCATACTGAGCTCCTAGACAGCCTGGGCAACACAGCAAAAGTCTATCATCCCTCCTCCCAAAAAAGGCAAAAAACAGAGTGGGGAGGAAAGGAATCTGTTTATAATTAAATGACAACTCAAAACATCTTCCTGTAGAAAGAGCATTATTGATGACGGTGCAATCGCAGACTGACAACATATAAAGCACATTAATTATCTTTAATTTAGTCAGGCTCTGGGAACAATATAGGAGGAAATCGAAGAAAACTTTACTCTCTCTTTCCTGGGCACATAGTTGGCCCTTAGGCAAAGCTTTAAAATTCACCTTTAGATTTTTTTTTTCATTTGGCCCTTTGTCCCTTTGTATTCCCATCTAGCATCTAGTGCCTTTCCCAGGTACTCTATGTCTCCACAAGAAGATACTACTAAATCCCAAGAAGAAACACCCTCTCCTGCCACTATGAATCCTATTCTGCTCCCTGATCTTGAGCCACAACCTGAATCTACCGTAATAAAAACTTCCTGACTTCAGTAAGGTATTAGAGGAAGAAATCCAATTGTATGGTTTACTTAAAAAAAATATGGATTTTGTTATTTCATTATTGTTTTTAAAACGGCATTTGTAAAATAATTTTTTGTTTTTTTTCCAGACAAGGTTTCTCTGTGTAGCTTTGCGCCTTTCCTGGACCTCACTCTGTAGCCCAGGCTGGCCTTGAACTCACAGAGATCCACCTGGCTCTGCCTCCCGAGTGCTGGGATTAAAGGCGTGCGCCACCACCGCCCAGTGTAAACGAAGTAGTTGTTTTTAAACAGATGAATGATTGTTAATTTATTTTATGTCTTGCTTAATATTTGTGCATTTTAATTGTCAACAGAGATTATCTTTCTACTTTTCGTCCTTATAATTTCCTATTAAAAAGGAAAAGACAAACACGGAGCACGAGCATTTCCTCACAGTGACTTAGAGCATGACCAGACACCCTGTGAGGAAGCTTGGAAGAGCACAGAAACCCAGGGTTAACTCGGGCCTACAAATAAGGACACTCAGGGACTCCCAAATCTAGTCAGGCCAGGAAAGATTGTCCCCAATCTTACTAATGTCTCGATTTCTGATTCTCTCTTCAATATCCTTGTGCTTGGCTAAATGCTCACAACCTACCAACAAAGCACCAAAACAGTCTATAGATTGTCCCTCTAGGTCTCCAAACAAACTAACACCTCAGCGCCTGGCAATCAAAAACACCAGTCTACAAAACCAAACAAAATCCCCTCAACAGTCAGAGACAAAAATCTATGTGGCACAGACAAACCTCTCTCCATATCTGGTGAAGGTGTAAAACCACAGTGTCTCACAAAAGCGGACCTAGACTTCCTGTCTCGTGAGACGTGACTTTTACGACAGACACACGTGTCCCTGCACTGGCTGGCATCCCTCACCACTGTCACACAAAGGACAAGAGAGCAAGTGCTTATGCAGCTTCTTGAACTATAGTGAACCGAGGCTGCTTCTGAAGCCCGAGTTCACCCGACGTTTCGACATAGTTTGATTCATGTTTTTGTTTCCAGCAATTCCAATGGACTATCAGACCGATGTCTGTCTCATTATGCATTTAACCAGACCATATCTGCTTAGCAGAAAGTCCCACAACATATTAAAAAGGAAGAGAATTACTCTTAGAATTCTAATTATCTATAAAATGTGATTATTATTTATACCATCTTTTTAATGACTTATAAACTCATTAATAGTTTATAAAAGACTGACATTTACAGTTAGCCTATTTACAACTTAGAGCAAATGGTTCTTCTTCCCCTCATCTCTCTAAAAGGCTGAAAATTCTGGCAGATTCTGTATCCAAGTTTTGGTGTTTTTGTATTTGTTTTTTAATTTTGTGCATCTTTTACTTAAATTATGATTTTAACTTGTATCAGTTAGCACTCTGTTAGCAGAAATCATTTTCCATCACATTATTACAGGTCAACAGGACATGGGGAGGCATCAGTGAAACACTAGGTCTTAAGTTTGCTGTTATGGAGATATCGGAAACAAACTTCAAGTACAGACCAGAACACTGAAGAAGATCTAAATAGGTATTTTACAATATGCATAATTTCAGACTTTATCACTAAGTTAGCATGATATACAAAATATTAACAGGAATCACCTCTAGGTTTGATAAGCACTTCACATACATCAATATTCGGATTACAGCAGCATACACTAAGCATCTGTCCCATCTTTGAATCTAGCTCAGAGGTTTATACTATTACCCTCTGAAACACTTCTTCAGGCACTCAAAAGGCAGTATAACAGCTTTAATCCTCCAACACAGCAAAGCCAAATATGGTATGAAGAGGATCCACCACACCTCCTGGCCTGTCTGCAAAACCTCCAATCTCTTCATCATGAGACACTAACATGAAACTGCTCAGCCTTTCTCTACCAATCCAATGAAGCTTCCAGTTATCTTTAGGGAGGCCAAAACCCGCCACCAATAGCATACAGCTGGTAACTTCTCCAGTCTTCCATTAAGTCAACCTGAGGTCAACTGTCATTCATAAAACCACCAACCAGCCGGGCGGTGGTGGCGCACGCCTTTAATCCCAGCACTCGGGAGGCAGAGCCAGGCGGATCTCTGTGAGTTCGAGGCCAGCCTGGTCTCCAAAGCGAGTTCCAGGAAAGGCGCAAAGCTACACAGAGAAACCCTGTCTCGAAAAACCAAAAATAAAAAAAAAAAAACAAAAAAAAACAAAACCACCAACCAAATAAATCAAAATTCACTTGGTACAACTGACTAGTTATCACCAGGAATCCTGAGCAACATTAGATCTGTCCAGCATGAGATTCAGAGCCCAGTCCACTCTCAAGTGCATCATCAAAGTTCATATAGGACAAAACAAAGTCAATCACCCTTCTTTCTCACATTGATAGCGTCAAGTTTGCCCAAGAGAGCCAAAGTTGCCACCACAGAAAATGAGAATCTTCTATCCATTTCTCCTCAAATATCTCCAGCAAAAGAACTGTTTTCTTTCTGTAGACTTTGAACACATTCCACTTTATTTATGCCAGTAACAGTAACACTATCATATAGAGTCAGAATCTGGACAACAGTAAGAGCATGCAGATGAGGATCGTGTCCAATGCTTACCCCCCCCCACACACACACACAAACACTCATGTTGACATGACTTGATAAAGGCCAGTATTTCCTCTCTGTTCATGAGATGAAGCTGCCCCATGAGATACATCGCTGTCAAGCCCTAGATACCACTCATTCCCAAATACATTCATGTATTCATAATCATCTTTCTTTGAGTCACAAGAGGCAATATAATCAGCATGGTTCTCCAGTAACAGGTTGTCAAGTGCATCTGACCTGATGATATCCTTCTGCGGTATGCCCATGCCCAAACACCAAAAAAGGCCTACTATATTCAAGTGTAAGATTGATCTTATGCATGGGGTTATTCACTTACTCACTCTGCTTTGATATCTTTGTTGTAAGTTTTGAAAAAGTTAATCTTTATGTAAAAACAGTTAAATATGGGAAACAGTTTACCTTGTAATTAACATCTAAGACTATTCAAATGATCCTCTCTGAGCACTTCACTACCTTAATTTAGTCCTGTAAATATGACATTGCAATGTATATTCTAAAGATGACCAAAGTTATCTGTCCAAGTCCCGCAGGCATTAACTCACAGGACCAGAATCTGAATCCATCCAATGTGACACTTAAGTCCTTATGGCCATCGCAACTCTATTTTCTATAAATGGGGGATGAGGTTCTCTTGCTTGTACCATTAAGATAGAATAAAAGAAGACCATAATTACTCTCCACTACTTCCCTCTCTCAACTCAAATGCCCCTGTAAGAAAGGTACAATTCACTGCTATGTAGGACACAAGGAACTAGGTGGATAACCTGTTAGAAAAGGGTAGTGGAACTTTTCTAGAATGTGAAATAGCCAAGAAAAAGTGTACAACACCACTTGCCATTTCAAGGAACACAGGCCTTGTACCAGAAATTGTAATTATATCTATGCCTATAATCTCTAAACTAAAATTAGTAATATGGAAATTAAAAATATCATTTTACAGATGTTGTTGGTTGTTTGTTACTCTTTACTCTTTGGGGAACCCGCCAACCAGCTCCCAAATAAATCATACATGGAGTCTTATTATTACTTATAAATGCCCAGCCTTAGCTTGGCTTGTTGCTAGCCAGGTTTTCTTACATTAACCTGTCTACCTTTTGCCTCTGGGCTTTTCCCTTTTCTTACTTCTGTATACCTCTCATTACTTCTTACTCCTTGTCTTGCTGTGTAGCTGGGTGACTGGTCCCTGGTGCCCTCTTCTCCTCCTTTTCTTGTTGCTTGATCTTGCTTCTCCCAGATTTCTTCTTCTATTTATTCTCTCTGCCTGTCATCCCCGTCTATCCTTTCTCTTGTCTCACTATTGGCCATTCAGCTCTTTATTAGACCATCAGGTGTTTTAGACAGGTAAAGTAGCACAGCTTCATGGAGTTAAATAAATGCAACAGAAAAGAATGCAACACATTTTTGCATCATTAAAAAATGTTCCACAGCATAAACAAATGTAACACATCTTAAAATAATATTCCACAACATACAGATCCTTGTCAATTCCAATTATATTCATTAAAAAGAGCTAAGTGTGTGTGGCACAGCTATGCAGGACCTACTACCATACATACTATAGTTGTTCAAGGAGAGATGGTACTTCCTGGATCAAGTGTTCACTGGTCTCTCTCAAACTTCACATGTTGAACACAAGAGGCATTCTGCTAAAGTAAATCACTACGTAACAAGCAAATAATCTGATGTCTCGTACTTTCACCATATCTTGTGCTTAGTGAATGTATCAGTAACAAAGGGGATTGATTAATAATACCCGTATTGCATATATACACGGAAATGTATTCAACACTAGAACACGCTCTTTAGTCTTAAAATTTATTAACACAATTAGCATACAAGGAATCTAGAAGCACAGGCAGTTGCAAACACCTCACTACAGTGACTTCAGGTCGATGTTTTAAGTCTCCCATTAACAACATCTATTTTTATAAAAGGCCATAGATAACACGGAAATGTTAATAAAACTATGATTTATTTATATTAACTGCACCACCCAATTTAAATTCATGCTTTTGATGCTCCAAATATATTATCAAAATTATGATTTGAAAGAAAAAAATGTATTTTCTTATGACAAAGGAAGGCCCAGAAATGAAAAGTCGAAACGGAATAATCTGATCATGTTTCTGTTACACCAATGATTTAGTGTTGCTCCAGAACAGCACATGAGCAGCTCACAATTCTCAAACGTGCAAAGTATTTCCATGTGCTTAGGACAAGAACTAGCCAAACCAAACAAGGCTGTAGAAATTTACTGTTTTATTTCCCTGCCATCTGTCACCCCTTCTTGCCTTTCCTGCCTATTGTTCATAGTAACACTTTAAAGGCTAAAGGCAGCGAATCAGATCTCCAGCTGGGAACTGGAGTTCTAGACATCACATGGCAATGATATAGTCCAGTGAAATGGTTATTGACATAAACACCTGAAGGAATATGCATTTCCTAATGCAATTATAATACACTGTGTAAGTATCTCTTATTTGTATTCAAATGTTTTCATTCAGTGTTTATTTAAAAAAAATGTTTAATCAATATCATACAGACCTTTAAGAAAAGCTAATACTTCTGATCATTATCAACCTTATTTTTATACATTTTATACTTGGTGATAATAAGCTTTATTTTTATCTGACATATATATAGAAAATGACTCCATGACTTCAAAATCCTGTAAGGCAGGAGAAAGAGAATTAAAGCAATAGTACAAAATGCTTTCACAATATGAACTAAAACACCATGTGCTAAGACAAGAACTTGACATAGAGCGGGGCGGTGGTAGCGCATGCCTTTAATCCTAGCACTTGGGAGGCAGAGCCAGGCGGATCTCTGTGAGTTCGAGGCCAGCCTGGGCTACCAAGTGAGTTCCAGGAAAGGCGCAAAGCTACACAGGGAAACCCTGTCTCGAAAAACCAAAAAAAAAAAAAAAAGAACTTGACATAGTATTTCCATTTCTCACTAGTAAAGATGTTGAAGTTGTCCCTCCTCAAAGAGATATTACTGAATCGCATGGCTATGAAAACTTGAGGGAAAAGGCAATCAAATAAGATGAATTTAGGTTCCAAGTGTAAATATAATGAAACTTTTAAATTCCTGTTTGTACTGAAGCCTCAAACACATGACAAAATTATAAAAACTGAAGCCCTAGTAGGGCTACAGATGAGCCTCAAGAGCATGCACACATAAAAAAATATGGAATGAACTGGTGGGGCTGGAGAGATGGCTCAGTGGTTAAGAGTACTGGCCGCTTTTCCAGAAGACCCAGGTTCTGTTCTCAGCCCACATGGTGACTCACAACTGTTGGAACATGGTCCATGAATGAAGCTCTATGAGGAGATTTCCGAGACCTTGTGAGAAAACTCCAAGTAAACAACAAGTGTCTTGGAACCTGTGCCTCCATAACATGGGTTGTTCTTGGAATGTGCTTTGAGTTCTTCCCATGTAGAGTATAGGAGTGAGTTCACTCCAGACTATTCATTACAGTTGGCAATTGTTACTTGTTCATAGGCCTCTACGGAAAAGCATGGTTTTGCCACATGTGGCTTGTCCTTGTGATTGTATGCTTTACTCAGGTGACTCTTCTTAACCCTCAGAGTATAAATTGTCTGGTGCTCTGAATAAAGTTGGCTATTGTGTAAGACTTTAGTACGACTCATTTTTAGGCCCTGTTCTCCCAGGTTCATGCCCTCAACTAAAGTGGTTAAACAAAAACCATCTCCAAGTCCAGATCCAGGAGATCTGATACCTTCTTCCAGCTTCCTCAGGAACTAGGAACGCCCATACATGCATGCGTGCAATGACATACATACATGCAAACACTCATACACATAAAACACTTTAAAATACTTCAGCAAGCTGAATTTACACATATGCTAGAAGTTTAAAATGGGAAATAAAATCAGAAACCTGAACTGTGGAAAGACTTTTTAAAAAAATGTTGAAAAATAGCAAAGCTAAAATGATTCATTACTAACAAGAAAACACCAGTAAAATCAACAACTGAATTCTCATTAGAACCCATTAAAGCTAGAAGGTAGTACAGGATCTCCAAATCAGTGAAAGAAAAAACACAATATATATATATATATATATATATATATAGTGGAGACAGGGTCTTATATAGCCCAGGCTGGCCCTAAGTTCACTAGGTTGCTGAGAATGACCTTAAACTTCTGATCCCCCTGCCTCGATCTACCTCCAAGTGCTGGGATTCCAGACATGTGTCACCACACTAAAAACCATGCATTTTTTTTTCACCCAACTAAACCATATCTCAAACTAGGCAAAATGAAAACATTCCTAGAGCGCTAGGATTGAAATTCAGTGGCAGAATATTTGTCTAGTCTGAGCAAGGGCTGTGTAAATGCAGAGGGTTATGATTATGATGGCTTGGATTAAACAATGACTAAGGAATTAGCAAAATTTAAAAAAATCTGAAAAGCTAAAAGGAAATGACAACCAACCATCATTACAAAGAATACTAAGCAAAAAAAACTTATTGTAAAGGATACTAAATAGATTAAATTAAATAATTAAATAGATTAAATATAAATCACTAGATGAAAAAATTTATAAAATTCTGTAACTGCTCCTTTAAGAGCAAGATATATGTGACAATAATGGCACTCAGAGAGGAGACTAGCAGCCTTCACCTGTAATCCCAACCCTCAGAAGGAAGATGGAAGGAAGATGGCCATAAAATGTGAGTCAAGCTGGGGCTACACTGTGAGTTCCAGGCCAGCCTGGGCTACAACATGACATGTGTCTCACAGAACAAAATAAGCAAACAAACAAACTCTACAACGTCAGCACTCAGGACAGAAGAACAACACAGAG
Source organism: Peromyscus californicus insignis (assembly GCF_007827085.1). NCBI lineage: Eukaryota > Metazoa > Chordata > Mammalia > Rodentia > Cricetidae > Peromyscus > Peromyscus californicus. The sequence continues at coordinate 82,337,860 of NW_026294447.1, forward strand.
CGACAGTAGATCAAATCATCTATGTATCTTTGGCACTTCATTAATATTAAATGGAGGAAGAGCCAGACAGAGTGGCTCACATGTAATCTAGCACTTGAAAGGCTAAGGCAGGAAGATCAAGGTTGAATTTAGGGCCAGCTTGAGCTAGAGGAAGTAACTCTCTCTCTCTCTCTCTCTCTCTCTCTCTCTCTCTCTCTCTCTCTCACACACACACACACACACACACACACACACACACACACACACACATATTCACGTTAATATTAATATCCATCTAGCCAGCAAAATTCAAAGAGAAGATTTAGAAATTTTATCACTATAACTCTTATAGTTGCATTAAGAGAATTTTGAGGAGTGTAACAACTTTATGTCAACAAATAGGATATTTTAAGTAAAATCTTCAGATTCTTTAAAAATAAAAATGTGATATCTGAATAGCTTAAATCTATTTTTTAAATTAGGTTTTATCAACTGCATATAAACAAACAAATTAGAATTCGATGATTTCGCTGGAGAGCCCTACAAAGAATGTAACTAAGAATGTCAGTATTTTACACACACTCCTTTTAAAATGAAGAGATTTTACTTTCAAGAAAAGCAAAATACTTGACAAAACACGGCAGGCATCCTGTAAAGGCACTACACCAAAGCAAGACAACGGTTTTCACAGCAAAGGAAACAGCACATCACTGCAGCATCTCTCATGAAGACAGACACAGAAATCTTTATAACAATATTAACAAGTGGAAGCCACACGTATCCTAGGACTAAAGAGCTGAAAATGAAACGTAAAATAATTCCTTGAAAACTCTCTCTAAAACATGAAATACACAGGAGCAGATGTGACAGTAAGTCTATGACCAACCACTAAAAACTATCACAGTTGTGAGATAAAGAGACTTCCAGGGCATAAATACCACCTTGCCCCAGGAGAAAAGAAACAAAACAACCCAAACAGCTGATAAACGCAAACCTAGAACTAACACTGGTGGTGAAATGTCAGAAAGGGATATTAGTGACGACGACGATGATGTATATTTGTTGGTCTGGTTTTGTGTTTTCAGACAGGGGTCTCACTTTGGCTGGACTCATCACGTGGCCGAGTCAGACCTCAAACTCATACTGACTCTCCATGTCAACCTCTTGAGGGACTGGCTGACAGGTCTGTGCTACTATGCCTAGCTAGTATAGGTAATATAAATATGTTCCATATGCGCAAGAAGATAGGGTGGAAAACGAACATGAGGTGAAAAATGAAAGATGCAAGTACCCAAATAGAACATTCCAGAAATAAAAACATACACTTCATGAAATGAAAAATAAGGTGGTGCATACTTCAGTCCCAGCACTGGGGTGGGGAGGCGGCAGGCAGATCTCTGTGAGTTTGAGTCCAGCCAGGGCTCTGTAGAGAGACCTTGTCTCAAACAAAAAGTAAAACAAAAGAGAAGAAAAGAAGGAAGCAAGGGAGGGGGGAGAGAGAGGAAGGGAGGGACAAGAAAGGATGAAGAGGGGTTGGGGATGTAGCTCAGTGGTAGAGCGCTTGCCTAGCAAGTGCAAGGCCCTGGGTTCGGTCCTCAGCTCCGGGGGGGGGGGGGGGGGATGAAGAAATAAAAAACAGACAGTGGGTAAACAGCATATTAGGCAGTATGAAAGAAAAAAATTAATGAATCTGAGCACACAGAAACAGCAGCTCCCAAAGCAAATACAAGAAACGGCTAAAAAAACATAATGGGCAAGGCATCAACTAACTATTAAGGAAGATAACTTATGGGCAATTAAAATTACAGAGTAAGAGCCGGGCAGTGGTGGCACATGCCTTTAATCCCAGCTCTTGGGAGGCAGAGGCAGGTGGATCTCTGTGAGCTTGAGGCCAGCCTGGTCTACATAGTGAGTTCCAGGACAGCCAGGGCTACGCAGAGAAACCCTGTCTCAATAAAACAAAACAAAAATCACAGAGTAAAGTGAAGAGAAAGAAGAAAAAAACATTATACAAAGAAATAAAACACAACTTCCCAACTAGACAGAATTTTTCAGACCAAAAAAAAAAAAAAATCAATAAGAAGGTATCAGAAAGGAACTCTAAACCAAGTGGCAGGAAGACTTTTATAAAACATGTAGCTGGAGCTGGGCGGTGGTGGTGCACGCCTTTAATCCCAGCACTTGGGAGGCAGAGCCAGGCAGATCTCTGTGAGTTCGAGGCCAGCCTGGGCTACAGAGTGAGATCCAGAACAGGCACCAAAGCTACACAGAGAAACCCTGTCTAGAAAAAAAGAAAAAGAAAAAAAAGAGAGAAAAACATGTAGCCAATAGCTAGAGAACATACATTCTTCTCTTCAGCAGATAGAACATTTTCCAAGAAAGATCTTATATTAGGTCACAAAACAAGTCCCAACAAATTCTAAGCAATGAAAATATCATGTGTCTTTCCTAATAAATAAATTATCAAAGTAACTTCAGAAACTGGGCAGACACCAAGGCTAAGCAATGTGCTCCTGAGAACAATGGACCAATGAAAAAAGTAAAGGAAAATTTAAAACTTCTTGAAATAAATGAAAATAAAAATTCAACGTACAGATACCTATGGGATATAGCAAAAAGCCACACTAATAAGTGAGTTTAAGATGAGATATGCCTATTAAAAAAAATCTAGAAAAAAATCAACAAACTTTTTTAAAAAAACTAGTAATACAGCTGGTCATGGTGGCACATGCCTTTAATCCCAACACTGGGAAGCAGAGGCAGGTGTATCTCTGAGTTCCAGGCCAATCTGGTCTACAGAGCAAGTTCCAGGACAGCCAAGACTAAAAAGAGAAATCTTGTCTTAAAAAAAAAAAATCAAAAAACAACTACAAAACTAATAATACAAGTAAGGAACTAGAAAGGCAAACCCAAACACAAAATTGACAGCAGATACAGAATGGAAGAAAATATCTTCAGTCTATCCATCCATCCAGCAAGGGATTAATATTCATAATGTAAGAAACTCAACCCAACAGTGAAAAACAGTAGTAGATTGCTGTAGAATATTAGTTAAAGATGTGTTTCATTTGTATGGCATATTTGTTTAATGATGCAAAGATGTGTTGGATTCTTTTATGTTGCATTTGTTTAACTCTGTGAAGCTGTGTTACTGTGCCTGTCTAAAACACTTGATGGTCTAAATAAAGAGCTGAATGGCCAATAGCAAGGCAGGAGAAAGGAGAGGCGGGGCTGGTAGACAGAGAGGAGGAGAAATGTGGGAGGAGCAATGAGAAAAGGAGGCGAAGAGGACACCAGGGGCCAGCCACCCAGCTACACAGCAAGCCACAGAGTAAGAAGTAAAGAAAAGTATATAGAATAGAGAAAGATAAAAGCCCAGAGGCAAAAGGTAGACAGGATAATTTAAGTTACGAAAAGCTAGCTAGAAATAAGCCAAGCTAAGGCTGGGCATTCATAACAAAGAATAATCCTCAGTGTGATCATCGGGAGCTAGGGGGCTGGAGAGATGGCTCAGCTGTTAAGAGCACTGGCTGCTTTTCCAGAGGACCCAGGTTCAGTACCTAGTACCCACAACTGTCTGTAACTTTGACTCCAGGGTATCTGACACTCTCACACAGACAAAGATACAGGCAAAACACCAATGCACATAAATAAAAATAAATAAGGCATTTAAAAATGTATTTAAAACCACCATTCATCCTAGCGCTCTGTGAGTTTGAGGCCAACCTGAACTAAAGAGCTAGCTCCAGGACAGCCAGGGCTGCAAAGGGAAACCCCATTTCAAAAAAAAAAAAACAAAAACCCACCAACCAAAAAAAAAAAAAAAACCAAGCTATTTGGGAGCTGGGTTGTGCCCCCACCCCGCCCAAAGAGTAAAGAGCCAATAGAATAAAAACCAACCAACAACAGTAAATAAACTAATTAGAAATGGGGAGGCAATACAGATATTTCTTTAAAATATACAAATAACCAACAAGTAAATGGAAAGTGCTCAGCAGCACTAACCAACAGGCACACAGGTAAAACCCATGGTGAGATGTCAGCATCACCCGATCCCCCTCCCTCCCCTGCACCCGGGAAGAGCAGCTCTCACCAAATGACCAGGGCTGGGCAGGTGCAGTGAAGGCAGCCCTCAGACACAGCAGGGGAGGGTATGAATCAGCACCGCCACTGTCAAACATCAGGAAAGGTCCTCCAAACACTACACACAGAACCACTAACGGACAGCAATGAACTCTACCACCGGATAAACCCCAAAGGTAAGGAGATCAGCACATCCAAGAGTGTATCAGCAGCCTGTGTTTCCTGCTGCACTATTCACCATGCTATGACAGCCACAGTGTGCACCAAGAGAAGAACGGGGAATATAATCACAATGGAATAGCAGCTGTAAACATACATGGAATTCTGTCTCTCGGCAGCATGAATGGAACAAGGGACATTAGGTAGCTGATGCCACAGACACAGAGAGTGGTTAGCAGTGACTGAAGGGAAAGGTGGATAACAGGTCCAGGGCAAGCTGGGTGGGGGTCAGGGGGGACAATTTCTAATGCTCTACTGCAGGCATGTAACTATAGCCAAAAACAAAACTGCAGGTAGAATGGACTCCGAATGTTCCCAAGACAAAGAAATGATAAATACTTAAGGAATGGAAATACCACATGTTCTGAATTAGCAATTTTACTAAAATAATCATATTGCAACCCATAAACAAGTTTGTTTATATATATATACATATATATGTATGTATGTATGTGTAAGTGTGCAAAGAGATGATAAATAGTAAATTTGGGGAAATCCTAGAACCATATTGTGATGCCACTAGTACCTACTCAACACAGCTAAGATAGATTTTAAACTCACAATACTGGATGCCAGCGAGGATGCCAAGCTGTCAGAACTCAGGATGGAAAGCAAACTCAGAAGAGAAAGCAGTGCCTGAGCCTCGGACCACATCTGCTACAGGAGGCCAGGGTCTTGTCCCATTTCATCTCTACACGTCCACTTTCTTTCCCTTTACCATCATGTCTCATGACTCCAAAGTTTAAACTCCACTTCTTAGTTAGTACTGTTTTCTTTACACTACATAAGGATATATTAATATCACCTGCATTTGCTGTTTAAAACTGATTATAAATACTTAATGCTATTTAAGTACTATGTACTCATGACTATAGAAAACTAAGCTAAATAGGAAGCTTCTACCCTCAAGACATTTATCATCCAGTAACTAGCAGGCACCTCAACATTTCAACACATGAAGTAGGCAGTTTTAAGAGTTGAAAAAAGTAGCTGGGTGAAGAGAGTTATGAAAGGAAAAAGAAAGCTATACATCAATTTGTGCATCAAACTTGATGTTTGGGGGTCATTAAGCAAAGGCTTTTGTCAAGTAAAGGTGTTTGCCACCAACCCTGATGACCTGAGGTCAATCCTCAAAACTCCCATGGTGGAGAAAGAACCGACTCCTGTAGGTTGCCTTGTGTCCCCACATGAGAGCACTCTGTGGCACACAGAACATCAGGGCACTATAGAGACAGAATTAAGAGCCTTGGGTAAATGCTAGACATGGTTAAAAAACAAATTCACACTAAGACACAGCTTCTACCAGAGAGGGAGAGAGAAGGGGAGGAGGGAGGGAGGGAGGGAGGGGGGAGAGAGAGAGAGAGAGAGAGAGAGAGAGAGAGAGAGAGAGAGAGAGAGAGAGAGAGAGAGAGAAATCTGTTCAGCACAATTCCCCACCCACAAATGGTCAGATAAACAGTGGGCATCTCCACCAGCAAACCATCATGGGAATTCAGAAATGGTGCTCTCAGGGAGTCCATTCTTTAGTATTTGGTATCTCTGTGAGTCTTCAACACTGCTGACCCAAGCCAGGGGTTATTACCTCCCTGTTAAACACTCAAGTCTCGCCATAACAGCCACACATACTCAAGGAGTTGACTAAAGTGTCCAGAATGAACAGAGATTGAGACTTCTTCCTATCTCATGAGAAGGTGTGCTCCTGGGCCAGCTGGGCCTGCATTTCCTAATCTCATCAAGAAAACACATGTATACAGACAGAAACCTTCCTCGTGTTGTGTTTATTACAATACATTTGTTAATCAATGATTGTCCTTCAAAAAGTTTGAAAGCTGACCTTAATGTAGTTGTACCTTTTTATCTGTGGGGTATTGGTTTCACCAAAATCCAAGGACATTCAAGGCCCTTAAAATAAAATGGCTCATCTTTCCAGTGAGTGGTGGTGAATACAGACTCGTGGCTACTGCACGAAGCTGAAAGGCAAGTGCTCAGCCATAAACAAAAGACATTTATACCATCCCGCTAAGACTCAGGGAGCACTACAGAAGAGGAGGCAAAAGGAGGTAAGCGCTGGAATGCAGAGGAATGGCTGGGGATACCGCCTTCCGCTCAAAGCCCTCAGTGAAAACCAATATGATGACTGCTTATAAACTACAGCCAGTGTTTTCACAATCATTGAAGATTATTCCAAGCATGGTATTCCATAAAAACAAAGAGGCTTCAAAGTACTTGCATATCTTTAGTCTCCATCAATATCAACACAATGTATAACATTCACTTACCCAAAACATTTCATAAAACCCTGTCCAATTCTTAGTGTTAGGATTGCAAAGTTCATATGCTAAACATAGAAGTAAACATTTAAGGAGTTTAACAGTATAAAATACTGGCATGTGGGTAAAAAAAAAAAAAAAGATACTTTAGACAGAACTATCAAAAAAATTCAGTGTAGCTGGGCGGTGGTGGCGCACGCCTTTAATCCCAGCACTTGGGAGGCAGAGGCAAGCGGATCTCTGTGAGTTTGAGGCCAGCTTGGTCTACAGAGTGAGCTCTAGGACAGCCAAGGATACACAGAGAAACCCTGTCTCAAAAAACGAAAACCCAAAATTCAGTGTGGCTCAGTGCAGTGGCTCACTCCTGTAATTAAAACATCTGGGAGGTGGAGACAGATTGGCTGAAGATCATCTCCCACTACCTCAAGAGTTCAAGGTCAGCTTGGGCTACTTAAGATGCTGTCTCAAAAAGTGAAGGTTGAAAAAAAGTTTCCGAAAATTGACTAGAATGAACAAGCAGGGCAGGGGAAATATTCTGTTACTGGTACCTTTTGTTTGCATAACAGCCATTTCTTGCACAGGTTTTTGTTACTCTGTTAATTCTGCTAGGAATTTCACATGGCTAACTCTCCATCATAAACTTATCAGTTCAAATGTCACTTTGTCATATATAAGAAGGAAGGATGGTTAATATTCTGCATTTTATTCTAAGTGAACTGGGGAGACAACAAAATATTAAGCAAGGAAGTTATCAATTTTTTTCAACATTATTTATTATTATCTATTCGTGTGGGGAACCACCCAAAAGGTTTAGGAGTAGACCATGGGTGCTCAGAAGAGACCAACTGATAGCAACTAGCCTAGAAGGCAAAGATGAAGAAAAATGGGCGAAGAACAGATCAGTTCTGAAATAGTCACTGAGATACTCAAGTTGCTGTAGCTAGCAAGTGGGGGCAACATGAACTTGAAGAAAGTTACGATGGGTTCTGTGGCTTCTGCTTAGATTGTCAAATCTGATTATATACATTATGAAAAAACTCAACAGAAGCACTACTTAATTGCTAACTAAGGTTGTGTCTTAATCATGTGCAAAGGGTAAGAAGAAACAGTCTGTGTGTTTTAAAGTGAGGGTGTTGTCTCCAATGAGAACCATACTTGGACGTTTTTGAGCAATTCATTCTTGCATACCATTCATGCTCTGTTTACAGCAGGGGAGAGAGACATTTCTGAGTATGTGACTGCTTTGTGTTATCTAAGCACTAGACGTCGTGCAGAAAATGACTGGACTAGTCTTTCCAACTAACTTCTGCCCCCTCAATATTGCATGTCCTCAGGAACAGCTTTGAAATACTCAGGCTCATGCAATGATAAAAATGACAAACGTCAACCAAAAGGCAGCACACCCCATCTTCTTCAGCTTTTCACTGTGTGGGAGAGCAGATTCTTATTCTGCCAAGTTCTCATACACATCCTTAGAGAACTGATAAATACAACACAAGCAAAGTACACCCTGGTATGAGTGCACTTCTGTCTCTAGAATTCACCTCAGAGAAGCAACTCCAATGGCAAGACTATTCTACATATTGGTTTTTGTTGCATCTTTGAGGTAAGAGCTCATGTAGTCCAGGCTGGCCTCAAACTCACTAAGGAGTCGAGGATGACCTTGAATTTCTGATCCTCCTGCTGTACTCTGGTGTTGGGGTTGCTGGTGTGCATTACTAAGCCCAGTATCATGCTTGAGAGTGCTCAGCAAGTACCATATCCTCTCAGCTCGCCCTGATTTACACAGTTCTATTACCGCTACTTCTATGGCTCCTTGACATTACATTAGATATTTGGTTTGGGTACAGATGTGAATGCATCGTGCACATGTAGAAACTGGAAGACAATCTCTGGCATCATTCCTCCAGAGCTATCCAACTTGATTTTAGGTCTGTGGCTCACTGGCTGGACTACACTGGCTGTCCAGCAAACACAAGGATTCACTTGTTTCCGCCTACCCAGTACCGGGATCACAAGCAAACCCCACCATGCCTAGCTTTGACTAGACTGGGCCCTCTGGATAGGCAAGACAGTTGTTTAGCTTGAACTGTTTAGGGGGCCCCCAGGCAGTGGAATCGGAACCTGTCCCTAGTGCATGAGCTGGCTTTTTGGAGCCTAGTGCCTATGGTGAGACACTTTATGCAGCCTCGGTGCAGAGAGGAGGGGCTTGGACCTGCCTCAACTGAGTGCACCAGGCTCTGCTGACTCCCCACAGCAGACCTTGACTTGAAGAAGGTGGGAATGGGGGTGGGTTGGGGGGAAGACTGGGGGGCAGGAGGTGGGAGGACAGGGGAATCCGTGGTTGGTATGTAAAATGAATAGAAAATCTCTTAATAAAAACGAAATTTATTTAATTAAAAAAACACATGAGTTCTGAGAGCTGAACTCAGAACTCGTGCTTCTGTGGCAAGCACTTTGCCAAATGAACCATCACCCCAGCGTTCTACTTCAGATATTTTTAAAGCAATATGAATTAACTTAAGGATGAAAAAATATTCATTCACCACAATGTCAAACTGATAAATATTTACAGTCTATATCATTCACTAAGAGCTTTAATGATTTTCTTTAAGATGGACTTTGGTACAATTCTGATCAACTGTCTATTCATCTATTCTCCATCCATCCATTCAACAAACGAGCTTCCAAACAAGAGCTATGGAATGCTTATTAGGTGATATTTTTAGAGGAAAGAAAGAAGAAAGGCAAACTGACAATTTAAATATGATGATTGAAGGCCTTAATACAAAGAAATGTTCACGGGAAATTAATACTGGGACAGTGGTGGTACAAGAAGGAAAATTACAGAGAACATAACTAGATAAAATAAATTCTATTTGATAAAATTTATAACACATTTTAGACACGAAAATCATCTCACAACAGCTATAAATCTGTAAGTTTTAATTGGTAGAACTTTCTATTTTAAAGTGAAATATTTTCAGAAAAATGGTAAATATATAAAAATTCTGTACAGCTGTATTAATAAATACTAGATATATGTTGTGGGAGGCCAGCTGGGAGACCGGCTCCCACATTTTACCCCAGGGTACTCTTGAGGAGTGGGGGATAAGAGATTTAGATAGAAGGATAGAGGGGAGAGAAACAGATAGAAACACAGGATAGTCTCTGGAGGGCCTGGATCCTTGTACACCAGTCCCTCCTGTCTCTTCTAAAGGGCCTTTTATAGGAATGCCAAGGGGTGGAGCAAAAGACCTCCCCTAGCTCAGCCAAGTATAGACCCTTTCAATCACCTAGAAACCATGCACATGGTCAAGCAATCCTCTAATGTAGATCTGCTGGGTAAAGCAAGCTCAGATCTCACTAGGAAACCTCTGTGGGCCTCCACAATATGTAGAATATATTATATGTTATGAAAACAAGATATTACAGAATACTGCAGAACACTAACTTTATTTCACACTTACAGATACTATGTAAATGTCAAGCAGCAGTTAAGGAACACATTATTCAGCCCTCAGCACAATATTACAGAGAAGTAAATGACTTAACTTCATAGATGAGAAGAATGAAAGTAGGCAAATTGGTCATGGTCACACTAACATTTAAATGCATGTCAAATTCCAACTCAATATATAACAACAGAATGTAACCATTATGTAATAAATGATAATAATCATCCATGTAATCAACTCACGCTATCACTAATAACAATTACCCTCATTTATTGAGAGCTCACCACCAGCCAGGCATGATGTTGGCCATTTGTCTCACATTATCTCCTTTAACATCCTTGGTAATTTATGAACTATTTATTGTCATTTCCATTTTACAGATGAGGGGACAAACTTGACTTCACAGTCCAAATCTTTAGCTACAATTTCATCATGTGCAATACTTTTATAGTACTATAATGAAACTTTTAAAATATACTTAATCATTCAACAATCATACATTTTATTATAGCTGCATCTCAAGACCCTGGATGCAAAGCGCATAAAAATTACTATAAAAAGTGTAAATAAGTCATAGGCCAGTGAGATGATTCAGTGACTTACTGCCAAGCCTGATGACCTGAACTTGATCCGTAGACCCTCCACGGTGGAAGGAGAGAATCAACTCCTACAAGCTAACCTCCACACATGCATGCATACACACACACACACACACACACACACACACACACACACACACACACACACACACAAATAGATGTATTTAAAAAGTTATATAAAATAAAAACTAGTAAATCTTAAACTACAGCAAAAAACTTCATAAACATATTCTTACTTTTGAATGGCTAAATTTAAACAATGTTTTAATTCAAATCTCTCTATTCTTAGAGTGTATAGAAACTATAAATGACTTTAATACATTTTAAATATATTTATATAGAAAATAACTGTCTGCAGAAGTATAAAGTAATCCACTGCTCTATTTCATACCAGCAGATAAACAGCACATTAAATAAGCATATTTATGTACTTTTCTTTCAAGGAATGTTCACCTACAACTCCAGGTTTATGAAATAGGAAAAACAGGACCTAGGGTGCAGCTCAGTGAAACAGCACTTCCCTAGCATGTACAATCCCTGGGTCCCATCTCTGGTAACACACACACACACACACCCCCCACCACCACCACCACCACCACCACGCCACAGCATACTCAACAAAACTGTTTTGCATACTTTGAATAGTACTACTTTTCACTTTCCTTATACTATATGTGTCCCTATTTCCAGACATTTGGTCTAGAACATACCTATTCTTAAACATCTGAACTGTTCACTTTACTGTAGAGATTACTAGAGAATTTAAAAGCATAGCCATGAAAACTATCTTTCAAATTAGCGATTAAAATAAGGCTTACCATTTTAATGCCCGTGGAAAAGGTCACTGGCTTCGTGGATCTGGGCTTCTCTAGCTGCATTTCCAGCTGAGTAGATCTGTCTTTGTGCTGAGCCAAGAGCAGAGCAACAGGGAGGTCGGAGCTCTCCTGTAAGAACGTTCAGCGTGAAACTTAAGACAAAAAGCATAAAATGCACAACTTTTAAAGTATGCCTCTTCTAGAAGCATATCATGTCAGCTAGATATTCACTTTATGTACAACACTTTACAAAAGAATACTAACATTTCATAATAAGAAAAGGCTGCTGTAGACTCATAAATCAAAATAACCTGCAAACAGGTGTTTTATAAAATCCACATTAAAGATAATATAATAGGGTCTTATTTCATCTACCACCAATCCATTTATTAAAGAACGAAAGCTAATCAGGAAAAGAGCAGTAGAAAAGGCTGTAACTCAGATCAGAGGTTTATCTGAGACACATTCTTCTCACCCCAGAGTTCAGACCATTTGAAATGTTTCCCATTAGATTTCACCTGAGGCTGTTTGCAAATAATCCTTGTTCTGGTTTTGCACAATGGAACTATTGTAAGTTCCACCACATGCTTATTTTATTTTTAAATTTTAAATCACATTTTAATCAAGTAACAAAATGATAAACATTTAATATCATACATTGTTACTACCCAGGACCACTGTTTACACAAATCTGTATACACCCATATTTGAACAGCAAATCACTTTATCTTAATAAGGAGAGTGTTATTTATCCTGTTCAACATGAAGCACATACATGCTTGAGGTGCAGTGGAGCTAATGTCTAACCCAAATAATACCTAGACTTTTACCTTTCTGAGGTGTCAGTCAAATAAGAACCCAGAAACACATGCAGAGAAAGGATCTCTCCAGCCCCACCCTTCCCATATATATTCTGTATCCAGAAACAAAGACAAAACAATCGAAAGAGTACAAAACCCACCACTCTTCTATTTCTTATACTGAAGTTACACGTGAAAGGCTATACAACAAGTGCAAGGCCAGCCTGGGCAACTTATTGAGGTCATCTAAAAACACAAAATAGAGAAAGGGACGCGGCTCGGTGATGCAGTGCTGTGCCTAGCATATCTGAAACTCAATCCACAGGTCCACCAAAAAGCAGGGTATTGAGCAATAAAAATAGCAGTCACCCAGAATTTAATCCTCAAGAAACTCCCCTGTTAACATTTCATAATACAAAAACAAACCTTCTAGGATTCTCATTTCTTCCCGAATCTAACCCATTCATAATTGTTAAGCACAAATTTGCTGTGGGATGGTCTGTATGTCAAATTGCTCTGATTGGTCAATAAACAAAACACTGACTGGCCAGTGGCCAGGCAGGAAGTATAGGCGGGACTAACAGAGAGGAGAAAAGAAAGAACAGGAAGACGGAAGGAGACACTGCCAGCCGCTGCCATGACAAGCAGCATGTGAAGATGCCGGTAAGCCACGAGCCACGTGGCAAGGTATAGATTTATGGAAATGGATTAATTTAAGATATAAGAACAGTTAGCAAGAAGCCTGCCACGGCCAAACAGTTTAAACAACGTAAGTCTCTATGTGTTTACTCGGTTGGGTCAAAGTGGCTGTGGGACTGATGGGTGAAAGAGATTTGTCCTGACTGTGGACCAGGCAGGACTGGAGAAAACTCTAGCTACACAAATTTAACTGAATAATACATTTAAAGTAACTGTTTTAAAGTTTCAGCATAGAAGCAGTAACAAGCAACTTGAGTCAACAGAATTGTTTGAGAATAAAGATGCACATTGAGACTTCAATATTAATTGCATATATCGCTGCATGTTTGTTTGTATATCTGCCTCATATGCATGTTACAGAGCATGGGCAGAGATCCAAGGACAACGTGCAGGATTTGGTTCTCTCCTTCCACTAACATCAAGATTTTATAACATAGCAGGGCATGGTGGTACAGGCTGTGATATCTAATAGGAAAAGCAGGGACAACCTCAGCCACACAGTGAGTTCAAGGCCAGCCTGGACTACATGAGATCCTGTCTTAGGAAACACAACCAGGAGCTGGAAAGATGGCTCAATGGTTAAGGGCACTGGCTGCTCTTCCAGAGGACCCAGGTTCAATCCCCAGTACCCACATGGTGGCTCACAAGCAACTGTAACTCCAGTTTCAGGGATCTGACACCCTCACACAGACATACATACATATATGCAGGTAAAACACCAGTGCACATGAAAGAGAGAGAAAGAAAGAAACCAAAATAATTTTGCAAGAGCAATATCACAAAAACTAAAACATGTAAGGGCACAAATTTCTTTATAAAATAGATCCTAAACGTGGGTTTAGCAATAAAAAAGGTGAACAAGAAACAATAAGAGAATAGCCTTCAATACCTTTCATTTCATACTCACAACAAAGCATTTGCACTGCACTGTTGTGCACTCCTGCGACAATATTAGACCTCCACCAGGGATTTTGTAACAATCTATAACATTAAAGAAGATTTTAAATGGGCTACAGCCAAAAATGCCTTTTTAATATATCTTTTCATGTGCACAAACTGAAAAAATAAAAAAACATTCTTGGCTAAAAATTAAACCACTGGGTTAGGAAGATAGTTGGACAGGTAAAGGTGCTTGCCCAAAAGTCTGGAGACCTGAGTTCAACCCGCCAGAGCACATAAAGACAGAAGAAATAAAAAGCTCCACGTTCGTGCGCAAACACACACGCCATGCGCCCACACACATAAGAACTAGTTAATTGATGTTTTAAAGTCACATCCAGGCCAGGAGAGACGATGACTCAATGGTTAAAAGCATTTGCTGTTCGTCCTGAGGACCTGGCTTTAGAACTGAACTCTCCATTTCAAAGCATGAGTCTTAGTGTTTAGTGACTGAACTATCTGTCTGGCCCAGAGACCTATGTTTGGTTCCCAGCACCACACTGGGTGGCTCATAACAGCCTATAACTCCAGCTCCAGGAATCCAGATCCCTCCTCTGGCCTCTGGGAGTGCCTGCACTCACATGCACATACCCATACACAGATACACACACATATACATAAATAATTAATCATTTTTAAAGTTAAATCACTGGCTTCTAACTTATATTTGCAAGTGAATGCAAATACTTATATATAACTAAAATTTATTCTAAAAAAAGCAAAATTCCACATATAAAAGCAAGAAAATGGGGCTGGAGCTATGGCTCAACAGTTAAGGGTGCTTGCTGGCCCAGAACTTCCATCAGGCAGTTAACCCACACATACAAAGAGACACTTAAACACATACATATATATTTTTTAAATTTTAATGTAAGACAGAGTGCTCACTTCAAATAAGTTGCTAACCAAGAGTGGATTATTATAATCCTTGTTTCTCATTCTCATTAAAAGGAACTGAGTGTTTAAATGTCTTGAGAGCTGAAATTTTATAAAAGTAAGTATTCTAGGTATCTCACTTACTACCTAGCCACAGAATTTCCTTTAAACCCATCACTTCTGCTTTAGTGCTCACACCTTGGGAGCCTGGACGCCTTTGTGAGCGCTAAAGCAGAATTAAGCATGGGCTCCGATAACAAACGTATCTCCAGAGTGGGTAAGCCTGTGAAATGTGCTCTGGAGAACAGAGAACATGCAGGTCCAGTGGGGGGTTACTTCTCTGTTCTGAGCATCACACTCCACCTTGGAAGGCTGCAGAGCCCACAGTAATTGCCTAAAGGCACACTGTTTAATATTTAAAGAAATTTTAATAAGACTGCCTGTAATGCTCATTAAAAGCTTTATAATGACCATTTTTAAAGATTATTTTAACTGACTTTAAGCAAGCCATCTGGCAAACAATATTCCTAATAAGAATCAGCTACTGCATTTGACAACAGCATTAACTCATAAAATTTAAGACATAAACGGAACAGAATTTTCAAACAGGAATATAAAAAGATTTAATAACACAGAACCTGATTAAAAATCTTTTTCCAAACTATTAAAAAATTGAATTTACAGTTAGGATTAAAATAAATGGACTTTTTAGCCAACATTATGGCAAATGCTAAGCCATAAACATTCAGACTGTAACCTTAAACCCTGTCATCCAGTACTGTGTGCTGCCAGTGCTTTTCAGAAGGTTAAAAAGTGACTTTGGGCACAAAGACCAAACTTAGAAACAGAAAGAAAAGAATTCTGATAAGTCCTCCTTACATAAGTGTGGTCCAGGGAATAATTCGAGGCTAAATCTTTTAGACATATTTACAAATGTAATGCTAGCTTTCCTTTTTTATAAAGCTCTATTATGAAAACACATAGAAAAATACATTGTTACTTCATTAATACAGGTTAATCAAGATAAAATAAACTTAATTCAGTTAGTCAAGGACTAAAAGTAAAAAAAAAATTTAAATAAAAATCAAAATATTAAAACTAAAAATCTATAAAGGCAAATTTAAAAGCTGAAATCAAAAAGCCCAACTGCAGTGGTATTGTACTAATAATGAATACAGCGAATTACGAAGAATTATTTAACCACTATGTTACATGGTCTAAACAGTGAGGAAAATATGTGCAGTAATGACTTGCAGGTGAAGAAAACAGGAAGCGAGAGGCGGGAACTCACGAGAACCGGTATTAACTCCAGATCACACACACTGTACAGCAAGAACGTCTGACTTCACGCCTCGCTGCATTTGAGGGAGCTGGACGCCAGCAGCGGCTCCGGGAGGCAGCGGCCGGTGCTCCTGAGCAAGCCTAACACCACGGAGGACTAGCGAGAGAGACTGCTCCAGAATGCACAGTGGCTGAGGCACAGGTTCTTCAGCTTAGATGCGGCCAGCAAGTCAGAAGCAAATGCACTTTCTACTCCCAGAAAGTGGGGAGGGGTTTTTAAACTACATTTTAGAGTGTGTGTGTGTGTGTGTGTGTGTGTGTGTGTGTGTATGTGTGTGTGTGTGTATGCGCGTGCACATGTGCATGCCATGGAGCACATGTGGATGTCAGAGGATAGCTTGTGAAGTCAGTTCTCTCCTTCCACCAGGTGGGTCCTGGGGATTGAACTCAGGCCGCCAGGCTTGGCAGCAGGCACTTGACTTGCTAGACCATCTCACCAGCCCTAGACCGGCTTTCAGGATGAGCACTTTTTGTGTACTCCTCATTAACCCTCTTTTTCTTATTTATATTTATTTTCTCACCTACATCTAATTTAAGATGTAATTTTGTTTTTTATTTTACCTCTGGTTAACTGGTTTAAAATGCTTTTTGAACAAAGGCACAACAGAAAATACATTTACATTTATTCCATCATAGAATCCAACACAGCAATTAAGACTGGGAGCACGTCAACACTGAAGAAATGCCTCATAGAAAATGAATATATGAAGACAGAATAGAAAGAGAATAATGCAGAAAGACTTCCCCAGATGATACTTGTGATGTCACCAGTATCACAAAGGGTTAAAATAAGTATCAATAATAAAGTATTAATTCCATGAACCACTTCTCAGACCATAGCCACTTAGTGCTATTTGCTAACAAAGTTGAATACAGAGCTAACTGCTAGAAAATACTAATATTCTAACAATAATCCCCTTTCATCCAAATATATTATTTTTCATGCAAAAATATGACATGAAGTCATTATATTTCAGTACATAACCAATACATTAAAAAACCAGCTTGTTGGGAAACTATTAAGAGAAAAAGCTATAAAAACAATGTTTTAGTAAGCTTAGAGACATAAACAATCTATTGAGTATTATTTATATTTATGTCAGTTATAATGTTACCCTCTCATCTGTAAGTGAAATGAATAGAGACAAAAAGCTGAAAAGGGGGAGGAGGAGGAAGGGAGAGGGGAGGGGAGGAGGAAGGGAGAGGGGAGGGGAAGAAAGGAGGAAGGGTGAGGGGAGGGGAGGAGAGGAGGAAGGGAGAGGTGAGGGGAGGGGAGGAGGAGAGGGGAGGGGGGGAAGACGGGAGAGGGGAGGGGAGGAGGAAGGGAGAGGGGAGGGGAAGAAAGGAGGAAGGGAGAGGGGAGGGGAGGAGAGGAGGAAGGGAGAGGTGAGGGGAGGGGAGGAGGAAGGGAGAGGGGAGAGGAGGAGGAAGGGAGAGGGGAGGGGAAGGGAGGAAGAAGGGAGAGGGGAGGGGAGGGGGAGGAGGGGGGGGAAGACGGGAGAGGGGAGGGGAGGGGAGGGGGGGGAAGAAGGGAGAAGGGAGGGGAGGAGGAAGGGAGAGGGAGAAGGGAGGGGAGGGGAGGAGGAAGGGAGAGGGGAGGAGAGGAGGAAGGGAGAGGGGAGGGGAGGAGGAAGGGAGAGGGGAGGGGAGAGGAGGAGGAAGGGAGAGGGGAGGGGAGAGGAGGAGGCCTCTGCCTCCTAAATCTTGGTATTAAAGGCCTGTGCCACAATGCCCACTTGAATTCTTGACTAGCAGAACTGTAAGCATAATAATTATTTGAGATGAGGGGTTGAAGGACATGTCTTACTATTCAACAATATATATGATGGCATCAACAACTATCAGAAACAAACAAAAAAAAAAACTTGTTTCAGGCCATGGTGGCGCACGCCTTTAATCTCAGCACTCTGGAGGCAGAAGTGGGCAGATCTCTGTGAGTTAGAGACCAGCCTAGTCTACAGAGTGAGTTCCAGGACAGCCAGGGCTATACAGAGAAACCCTGTCTGGAAAGCCTCCTCCCCACCTCCCAAAAAAACCCCAACTAACAGAAGCAAAAGAGAAGTTTGCTCAGCAGATAAAGGTCCTGACTTGCCTTGCAATCCCAACAACCTGAGTTTAATCCTCAGAACCCACATAAAGCAAAAAGCAACTCAACAACATTGTCCTCCGGCCTCTACACACACACCATGGCATGCACATGTTCTCCACCCCACCCCATCCTGGCACACATAATAACAAACAATCGTTTTAAATTTACATGTATTAGGGAAAAGCTGAAAGTAAACTAGAGCAGGGGCACTCGGGACTGCCGTTAAATGCCACTATTCAGCGAAGTGCACGGGAAGATCGGTTTTCAAGGGGTAGTCGGCGTTGGTACTGACCAGCTCGTCTAAGAAGGCCTGCTTGTTCTTCCTCTTCAGAACCTGCTGCAGCTCCTCCTCCTGTTGGATGAACAGTCTTCGCTGTTCACTCTCCTGCCGTTCTACCTCCAACGCTTCCTCCAACTCCTCCTGTTCCCGAGTCTAAACAGAAATGACACAGGGAATGGGTGACTTCAGCAACCAACAGCAATCCACGCTGTCCTCTCCCTCTGTATTCCTGGAAACAGAGCAATGGCATGACTTGTGCTAGAACGGAACAATTCTACACAGAATAAACGAGGATACCTATTATTTCATGTGAGCCTGCACTATCCCAGGGAATCACAAACACCCAACCAAGTAGACTAAGCCCAGAACTGAAATGGAGTAACTGGTTAATACTGGGTGGGGTGGGTGTGGTAATCTGTAATTATTATAGACAATTTAAAGTCATTCAATTTATGGAACTTATCGTGGATTTTCTTTTTCAGTTCATGTATTGGGCAGATTCCTCCTTTAACAAAACACCAAGTTTTCAGGGAGAAAAGGAGCTGCGCTCCTGTACTCTGAACTCAGTGTGTGCAAAATCAAGCGATCAGGTCCACTGTAGTCCTTATCATGACGACAGCAAACCCACACCTCAGGTGAACTCGTTCTCAAAGCCATTCAGTTTGCTCTCTCCTGTCTGTTCTCCCTAAGTCAGCTGCTAAGTCTTGTGAGCATTCTCCCACTCAGTTTTACAAATTCCTACACCCCTGTTAATAAGTCAGTGCTTTTAATGCAAGCTTCCAGTGGAGAAGGGAATGCAAACGTCGTCAAGAAGGATTAGTAAGAGCATCTGTAAAAAGATGTATCTATATAATGTGTCTGAGTGTTTGCAATTAAGTGTATCAGGTGTGGATACTGCATACACAGTAATGACACTGTTGATCTGCTCATAAGTTTTCCTTGGGACTACAAGTAGAAATAGAAAGGGTTTCATAGTGTTGGTGGTGAACTGTATCCCATGAAAAGAGACGGTAAAGATCGACATCATGGTACTAATAAATATGACTTTCTTTTTAGTGTGGAGTGAGAGGGGAGATCTCTGCTGATATAATCAAGTTAAGATAACATCCTACTGGAAATCTGGACACAGACACATAGGGGAAAGACCATGTGAAGACAGACAAAGCATGACAATGCTTGCTGGCTACCACCAGAGGCTAAGAAAGATCCAGCCCTGGAGCCTAGAGATAATATGGCCCTGCTGACACCTGGATGTCAGACTTCTAGCCTTCATAATAGTGAGAAAATAATGGCTAAGCCACCTAGGTTTTGGCAAATTGTTCTGGTAGCCCTAGGAAAGCAATACATAGTTTTAGAACTTCAAACAGTAGGTATTGGATACCCCTCCCCCGACAGTACAACAACCTATTAAGCAAACAGGGCAAAGATATGAAACAAGTTAGGTTGTTTGGTGTTAAGTATGAGACATGGAAAAGTGTTTTCAATAGAGCTAGAGAAAAAAGGAGGAGGAAGATCACAGCACTTCCCTATAGAACACCAAAGGATCCCTGGGAAGACATTCGAGAACCCAAGATGACTAGAAGTAGTGAGACATGCACACAAACAGAACTGGGCTCAAGCTAACCGGAAGACTGGGTACAATAGCATTCAAGTAACTTTGTGAAAAGTCCTCTTAACTATGTACTACTAGAATTAGAAGAGCCAGGTTTCCAACATAAGCCATCAACAAATCATAGAGACTGAACAATGGCTTCAGCACTGGTGGACACTAGCACCATTCACTGAGATGAGGAATACAATAAGAGACAAGACAGACTTTAAGTCAGAAGATATCACAAGAGACAAAGAAAGACATAATAGAATGATAAAAAGTATAACCTATAAGAAAATATAGAAGTTATATATGCATTCAGTATCAGATCACCTAAATATATAAGGCATGTACAATGACAATTGAAGGGAGAATTAGGCAGTAACACAAGAAACAATTTCAATTGTCCACTTTTAATTAATGGATAAAATATCCAAACAGACTGTCAATAAACACAGACCTCAAACAATACTATATAGAAAATGGCACAAAAATACATACACAAAATATTCTACTTAAAAGGAGCAGACTACAAGTTTTTTTAAAGAACATACAAAACTTTAGTCAGGACTGATCAAAAATAAGTCTTAGAAATTTTAAGGAAACTTAACCAAGCACAATAAATACTTTATGTATTCACTTACATGAGGTATATAAAACAGTCAAACTCAGAGCTATGAAAAAAGCTTAGTTGGTAAAGTCCAAGGATGGAAATGAGCTTGATCAGTGTTCAAATGCAAACCTAACTGCTCAGAGGTAATAAAAGAGACAGACACTAGCAATAACAGCTGTCTACCTTAAAGATCCATTCCTTAAAAAGTACAGTTTAACTTAATGGTCTCAAAATGGTCTTTGCTACAGTAATGTGAATATCCCCCTAACTACATGTATCTATACAGTAGAGATGTATTTCTAGGAATTTAAATTTCTGTTTAAATTCCTTGTGAATATAACTGCTTTTAAAAGGAGGGTAGCGTCTTAAACTATTATATAAAACCTCCACACTGATTTCCATAAGAGGCTGTACCATATGATCCAGCTATACCCCTCTGGGGTCTATACTTCAAGAATTCCACATCATATTTGAAAGATACCTACTTATCCATGATGATTTCTGCTCTCTTCACAATATCCAGGAAAAAGAAATAGCCATTTTGTTTTTGATGGACATCACTAGATGCCCATCAACTGATGATCAGATAATGAAAATATGGTAATATTTCCACAATAGAATATTATTCAGCTCTAAGAAAAAAATTAATCCAAGGCTTAATGGCATGTGCCTTTAATCCCAGCACTTAGGAGGCAGAGGCAGGTGAATCTGTGAGAGTTTGAGACCAGTCTGAGCAATATAGAGTTCCAGGACAGCCAGCTCCACATTGAGGGACCCATAGCGGATGAAATTTGTAGGTAAATGGCTGGAGCTGGAAACAATAATTTTGAGTGAGGTACTCCAAACCTAGAAAGTTGTTACGTTTTCTCTTATCTGTGGATGTTAGCTTTGACTCTTCAGATATATACTTCATCTATAATGCCCATAGAGGACAGTACATTACTAATGGCCATGGGGAGGGGCTTTCAAGGCAGAGCAGTGAGATTGCACTGGCATGAAGAGCTAAAAGGGAATAATGGACTAGGAATAGTTAAACTGGGAGCTGACGGAAGGGTGGAGGAAGTATCATGGAGAGAGAGAAGTAACACTAAAGACCTTTCAAAAAGGATATATGGAAACCTACTACTATAAAAGCACTGTAAAACATAAAATATATATACACATAACGAGTTAAAATTAAGTTACACTATTACAGGGTAACAATATCCCTAAAAAATATGAGAAGTTAACAATTAAACAGCCCATACCAGGTATGAGTTACTTCTTTTGGAATTACTGGCCAGTGAGGTCCCACAGAACCCCAAACATTGCAGGCTACTACCAATACTATTGGTTATCTTCCAGAATTCGACAGTGCAAAGAAACATACCTGAGTCCTAGAACCTGGTCACATCAGCCCCGAACGGAACTAAAAGCTTTATCCTACTATCCAGCTTCCATAGTTCTGGAAGGTGTTACGCAAACTACTAGAGAGAAAATTACTCATCAGTCGTACTCAGCTATGAACCCTGTGAGATACCACTGTTCTGGAAAAACACAGCCACTGGTACCACAGTGGCACAAACATCTTGAGAGTAACCAACCACTTTCTCATTGGCTGTAAGTCCTGCTCCACAAGATAGAATCCATGCTTGGCACCATTGTTGGGCTAAGAACTTATGGCTTATAGACAGGTAATAGTGAGAATTCACTACCATTATGCCACCAAATGGATACAGGGTTAAACCATCTCCTAATGACTTAGCGTTATACCCATAGATCCACATATCTATCAACCCTAATTTGTGAAACTTCTATGCACAGTAGACGGTGATTAACAGTGATCCACAACTGGCTAAGGTGTAAACACTAAGAAACTGCAGAAAGCTCTGCCCTAAATGAACATATACACTGTACACCCACTCCCAAGGCTGAAGAGGTGGCAGGCAGAGTGTAAGAGCCTGAGGAAGTAGAGGACTGCAAGAAAAAAGTGTCTTCTGAACACAGCAGAGCAGCTGCACACAGGACCTCAGAGGAATATTGACAGCATGTGCAAAACCTGTCCAAGCCCAAGCCAGACCAAATCCCAGTGTGGAGAGGAAGCTGAGCCCACAATCCCACCCCTGGCCATGGAGCCATTGGCAACCAAGAGCTGATGTGAGAGGGAGAAACAATTTTCTCTAAGAGAGTAGCTGCTGGTAGCTCTCCAGTGGAAGACCACACATCCAAGGATATTTGAGCAGCACAATTTCTTGTGAAATACTTTTTTTAAAAGGACACAAAAATGGGTGGGTAGGGAAGGGAGGGGTAAACTGAGGAAGAATCAGAAAGAGTGAGGTGAATATGATTAGACTACATTGTATGAAACACTCCAAGAACTAATAAAATCTTGTTGAGTATGATGTGAAAAATTTTGTCACTCATACAAAAGAAGAGAATACTTAGCAACTAACCAGCTTTAACTTATTTTTCTGAATGACATCTTTGTTTTCCTTTTGATATATTTCCATTTTCTTTTTGGTGTTCTCCAAATCCACATTGTTGGTCAAGTTGAAGACTGTGAAAGACAGGAAACAATGGCATGAAATAGTTTTAATATAAATCTTAAGGTGATTATAAAAGCCAAATATTCAGCATTTTGACTTCTTCCTCATTGGATTATCAGTCTTTATAGTTCTCCTATGTCTTTTAATCATCCATCAATCTTATTGGGTCACTCACGACAACCTTGAACTCTAGCTCTAGGAGTTTTTGACACCTCTGCCCTCTACGGACACTGGCACTTACATGGAGTCTCTCTCTCTCTCTCTCTCTCTCTCTCTCTCTCTCTCTCTCTCTCACACACACACACACACACACACACACACACACACACACTTAAAAGTTAATAAAAATAAATCAAAATCTACCTTCTCTATATTGCAAACATCTATGGAATATGTAACACAGGCACTTGACCTAATTACCTCACTTAGCCTAATTCACACGTTACAGCTATAGGGTTGTGTTTTCTACATTTATTAAATAAGAGAAAGAGAGTGTGTGTTCCACAGAGTGCAATGTGGAGGTCAGAGGACAACTGTGGGCATCAGTTTTCTCCTTCCATCACATGGGTTCCAGGGGTGGAAATCAGGGCATCAGGTTTGCAACAGGTGCCTTTACAAATCACTTTGCTGGCGGGGCGCAGGTGATCTGGCCCTTCAAACGTGCATAAAAAAATCTGACCCCACTCCTCATCTGTCATATGGAGGGACTACCCTCCCCCATCACTCACCTCTGTGAGTGAGCCAGTCCTGGGAGAGGGCAGGGGAGCTGACCCCACCCACTCTCATCTGCCATGTGGTGGCAGGAGTGAGGGAAGGATGCCTTTCCCCCATCCCCCAACCCTTGCCACCTTCAGCAGGCAGGAGAAGGAGGGAACTGGGGGAACAAGGATGGGAGAGCTGGTCTTGCAACAGGCGGGAGAACGGCCCTGTATCTGCCTCAGCAAAAGAGTAGAGCTGGCCCTGGTGGGGTGGTTGTGGGTGGGTTGCCCAGAGGGCATGAGAGCAGGAGAACGGGCCTCGCTCCTTGTTGCCTGCTGCAGTTGGTGAGCTAGCTGTGGCAATGCTGGAGAGCTTGCCTAGTGTTGTCGATGAGGGAAGCTGGCAGGCTGGCCAACCCAACCACCACCCAGGCTCAGAACCAGGGCTATGACTTGGCCCACCCCAACAACCACGGCATCTATGAACTGTTGGAGCAGGTGAAGGCTGGACCTGCAGATCCAAAGCTGCAGGATCTCCACATGACACAGGACAACAGGATATCCAAGAGGAGCCCCAGGGAGAGAAAGCCATTATCAGTGGTGTAGCAGAAGCCAGAGGCCTCGAACCAGACCAATGACTCATTGCAGTGAACACTTACAAGTAAAGATGTGTGGACTAAAGGGTATACTGTGTGACTCACTGTGTCACACCACAGCTTCCATACTAAGAATGTTGATGTTGTTGTGTTAGTTTTGGTTTTGGTTTTTTAATTTTCTTTTAAATTTTATTTTATTTTGTGGGGGAGGTTGCAAGGGCAGAGGTAGGATATGAAGGGACAGAGACACATAATGTAAAATCCACAAAGAATCAATAAAAAAAAAAAAGAGTGTAAAAAAAACTGAAAATTGAAGGTAGCCAGGAGCCAATGGAAATACATGCTCTGAGTTAGAAACAGAGTTCTACCAATAAAAGATTTGGTATTTACCGCCCCTCCCTACACACACACACACACACACACACACACACACACACACACACACACACAGAATCACTTTGCAGATATAGTTCCCCTTCTGTGAATGCCAAAAGTACATGACTTCTTACTAGTCTCTCCGACTTTCTCTCTACCCTATATAAATGTTTTCAATGTACATGTCTTGTTAGACCTACTAGAATGTTCCTGTTTATTACTGGTTTAAACTTGCTGTTAAATATAATCCAAAAAGTAAGTAAATGTCAATTCTGAGTTCAATTCATATGGTTAGATGCAATTTGTTTCTTTTATAATTACAAATGCCATGATAAATCCCAATAAAAGCAAAACAGACAATGTTTATTTCATTTTTAACTTGGAAAATTGAGGTACTGGCAATATAATAGAGGTGAATCGTGATCGCAGATAATACAATCGCTTTCTCTCAAAAAATAAGAATCATGAAATTGTATTACTAACATAAAAATGTCTCAGATGAAGCAAGCTTATTGAGCTATAGTGAATCGGGACGGGACGGCAGCCTCAGAGAAGGGGCAGGAGTTGACTTCCTGTAACAACCATCAGACCCTTTATCTGTTGGCTGGTGTGGCTCAGATGTTGACCTGACTCTAATCAAGAATTAAAAGCAAACAAAAAACCTACTGTATTTTCTGGAAGATTTAATGTTATTTAAGTACAATTTTAAAAGTCTTTTGACATTCAGAATTTACACTTAAAGCCCTTCAGGCTTTCTCACCCTTTTAAAATAAGTATTCTCTGCACCCAAAGAATAATCTGGTTATTATGAAGCTAAGAACAAACGTTTGAGGAGATCCCTGGGGCAGGAGGAACAAAAGGTTCTATGTGCCCATTGTCATCCCCACAGAGAAGGGCCTGTTGTTAATACCACAAGAAAGTTCATCTTCATATGTACCTTCTATTGTAAGTTCTTGATATCATTCATTATTCAAGATTGCACATTTTAATTTTTATACATGTGCTAGTCAAGGAATTCATAATATTTAAATAACAAAATGTCTTCATCTTCATTCTGTGACTCCTCAGACCTGAACTAACCTCCTATCTCTAAGTCTCACTGTATGTTTAAGCATCCTTAATGCTACACTTCTACTACAAAACTAAAATCAAACCCCTTAACACCTGTCAAAAAACAGCTCTAGACAACTTCCTCACTGGTGGTGGGCTGGTTAGCTGGTGTGAGGTCTTTTTTATTTGCTTATTTATTTCTTTTATGAGACAGGGTTTCCTTTGCAACCCAGGCTGGCCTATAACTCACGACCACTTGCCTCAGTCTTTTGGGTACTAGAATTGCATGCATACATCACCACACTAAGCCAAAACCCACATGCTCCTCTCACGTCTCTGACTATTTCTCAGCATCCCATACCCAGACAGAGACTACTAACCACTCATTAGGCCTGTCACGTATGTTCAGAACACTGTTGAGTCACAATTCACAACTTGAGCTCTTGGTGCTTGTTCTCCATATACAAGAGGGCTATTAATGCCTGTCTCTTTTAGAATTTTGAAAATTATAGTGTGTGCAGCTCACTCTGGTAATCAGTAGATGTTTATTAAACTGGCATTTTGTTCTTTTGACTAACAGAGAAAGTCAATACAGATGGCAACAACATGTAAGTATCTTTGAAAGACAAAGCACAAAGGAGGCAGCTACAGAAACGGGATTTTGAAAGAAGTTCTATTTCTACAGCAACAATCAGAACAATGCCACATGAAAAGTGGTAGAACCACACCCAACCGTTTTAAGGGCCCCAAACTATCTTTATCCTATCCCTCATTTCTGCAGACTGCCCATCTAACAAGACAAAACAATAAAAACCATGATTCTACAACCTTCATTACCTTTTGTGGGGGAGGGGTCGTGCAGAGGGTGCAGGCACACATATGCGTGCAGTGGAGGACAGAGGTCAGCCTTACGTGTCACTTCTCATTTTGCTTTGGTTTTTGGTTTTTGGTTTTGTTTTTTGTTTTTGTTTTTGTTTTGTTTTGTTTTTCGAGACAGGGTTTCTCTGTGTAGCTCTGGCTGTCCTGGAACTCGCTTTGCAGACCAGGCTGGCCTCAAACTCACAGAGATCTACCTCCCTCTGCCTCCCGAGTGCTGGGATTAGGTGTCACTTTTCATGACAGCCATCCACCTTGTTTCCTGAGGCAGGGTACTCACTGGCCAAGAAGTGTCAAGTAGGCTGGCTGGCTGGCCTCAATCCGCATGGATCTGCGTGCGGTCTCTGCCTCCTTAGCACTGGGATGACAAGCACAGGCCAGTGCAGCTGACCTGTTCACCTGGGTCCGGGGGTCGAACTCAGGTCCTCACGCTTGCACGGTCAGCGCTCTGCCGACTTCCCCAGCGCTCCCACTTGCGTTGTCTTGATTAACACCCCTGACTGAAGTGTTCAGGGTCATATTTCAAGTCATCTGTCGATTCTTTCTAACCCACTTAGGATGTCGAATCAGTGAATATTCTCTCTACAATGTCTTCTTTACTATGCCCATCACTACTGTCCATTCTATGATTTCCTATTTCTCATCCACACTACTGAAATGGTCCCTTGCTGGGAGGTGGTGGTGCACGCCTTTAATCCCAGCACTCAGGAGGCAGAAGCAGGTGGATCTCTGTGAGTTCAAGGCTAGCCTGGTATACAGAGCAAGTTCCAGGACAGCAGGGATACACAGAGAACCCTGTCTTGGAGGGAGGTGTCCCTTAAAACCTCACTGGTTCATTGTGGGTCACAGACTAAATTTTACTGAAAGCCAAGTTTACAGCTTCTTAGTTCATATTTACCTTTTGAAAAAAATTTTATTTATGTATTTGTAAGTATGGGTGTTTTGCTGACATGCATGTCTGGACAACTTGTGCATGTCTAGTGCTCTCTGAGGCAAGAAGAGGGCTTCAGATCTCCTGGGACCAGAGTAAGAGACAGCTGTGTGACGCCACCTGGGTGCTGGGAATCAAACCTGAGTCCTCTGAAGAGCAGCCAGTGCTCTTAACCAATGACCATCTCTCCAACCTTTTTAACAAACAATAACTGTATACATGTATAGAGTACAATGTGATGTTTGGTTTATGTACATACACTTGTGGAATTATTACAGCAACCTAATTAAAAAACCTGTCACATCACATGCTCTTTTTTTGCAGTGGGACCATTTAACAGGTGATATCTAATTATGATTTTAATTTGCATTTCCCTGATCATTAGTGATGTGAGCAATGTTGCATATACCTGTTAGCTATTTGTATGTTTCCTTTTGAGAAATGTCGACTTGTTCGTAAGGTTATTCTTGCCACTGAGCTGCCAACAGTTCTTGTACATTTCAGAGATGCGGTGATTTAAATGAGATGTTCCCCACAGACTCAGACATTTGAAAGCCTGGTCCCAGTTGGTGGTGCTGTTCAGGAAGGTTAGAAGGCAGCGTCTTATTGGAGGAAGTGCATCACTGGAGGTGGGCTTTGAGACTTTAGAGACTCTTGCCATTCCCAGTGTGTGCGCTCTCTGCTCCAGGCATGAGGTTCAAGATCTGAGTCCTCAGCTTCCACTCAAGGTACCATGTCTGCTGCTTGCTGCCATGCTTCCCTCTGGGACAGTAAGCCAAAATAACTCTTCCAAACATTGCCTAGGCCGTGGTTCTTTATCACAGCAACGGAAGAGGAACTAATGCAGGAGGTAACAGTGGCTGTCCGGTTTGAAAAGGTTTCTCTCCTTCTGCGGACTGTCTTCTTTACTCTGTTGGCTCCTCTGCCCAGGGGAGCTTCTGAGTTTGATAAATCTCCTCCTCTCCTCCCTCCTCTCTTCCCCTCTCTGCCCTTCTGCCTTCCTCACCTCCTCCCTCAGACTATTTTAACTTAAAAAACACACATGATAACTATGCAGCTGTGACAGTTGGCTTTAATGTCAGCTTGTCACAAATTAGAAACATCTGAGCAATGAGCCTTACCTGAGAAGTTATACTGATTACCTTAACAGAAGCGGGAAGACCACAGCAAATGTGGGTGGCACCTTCTGGTGGCAGCCAAGATAAAAAAGGGACATAGCAGAAGGAAGATTACAAGCTTTTCGCTTGCTGCCAAGTGAATTTACCCTGTTGCCACTGCTGCTGCTGCTGGCAATTCCTTTGTCGGTATTAGAACCAACACATCCAGGCTTCTATCAGTGACTGCAGAACAGTAGCTCCCCAACAACCCTCTAGGTCTTCAGCACCATACTGGGGCTGCTGAGGCACCGAGCCTCACGAACTGAGCAACTACTGAGTTGTCAACGTCTCCAGTGTGCGACAGCCATTGGGGACTACTCTGACTGGAAAACCGTCCAGTCTCAAGGACCAAGCAACTACAGGTTTGGCAGTCTCTCAGATGTGAGGTAGCTATTGTTACTATTTCAATAAAAGCTAATTACATCAAATGTAAAATAAATTAATATAATTTTCATTCTATTGATTCTGTTCTTCTGAAGAACACTGACTAATACAGCAATGTGGTAGCTTAAATAAGAATGGCCCTCATAGGCTCAGATGTTTGAATACTTGGTCCCCAGTTGATGGAACTGTTTGGGAAGGATTAGGAAGGATGATCTTGTTGGAGGAGGTGTGTCACTGGAGGTAGGCTTTGAGGTTTCAAGGGATTCAAATCATTTCTAGGGTATTCTCCGTCTCCTGTTCGTAGGTGAAGATCCAAGTCTCGGCTGCATCTCCTCCCTCCATGCTCTGCTCCACCATCATGGACTCTGACCCTCCGGAACTGTGAGCCCAATTAGACTCTATCTTTCATAAGTTCCCTTGGTCATGGTGTTTCATCTCAGCAACAGAAAAGAAACTAACACAAGCAGTCAATCTCCAACTGAATAGCGCACAGCCAATGTCTAGTCTTCAAGAGGAGCTCAGCTTCTTTCTTATATAAATTGTAACTACCATCTACAGTGCTGGCTCCACTTTTTTTAAGGGAAGCAAAAGCACAGAGTTACACAATTTTCCCAGCCTTATACATTATTGGACTAAACTGCATAAAATAATAAGCCCAATTGGTCTAGCAAAGCTTGATCACTGGTGCAAATAATTCCTGGTGCATAACTGAACTGGAGAGCAGAACAGAGACGAACCTGAGGACAGCTTTTAAAGGAAAGCACTTGCTATGCACCATTATGCTTTGGCATGAGTCAGCAGTCTATGGAAGGACCGGGAAATGTCAGCTGTCCAGTGGGACAGTTAACTAGACATTGGGTCAGAGTCTCTATATACTCTCCAGACACACCTTCAGGAAATATACATAATGGCATGATCATGTTCAAAGGCACTGACTGATCTGTAGGTTCGCATCTGGTGAGGTACTAAAGGGGAAGATGGTGGCTCTGTGGGTAAAGTGCCTGCTAAACAGGCACAAGAACCTGAGTTCGGATCCCAGCACCCACAGAAGAACCTGAGTTCAGACCCCAGCACCCACATAAAAACCAAGGCACAGCAGCTTATCTTGTAACTCCAGCACTGGCATTCAGAGACAGGAAAATCCCAGGGGCCTGCTCACCAGACGGTCTAGCCAATAGGTGAGCTCCACATTCAGAAAGGGACCCTGTCTCAAGAAAGAAAGTGGAGAAGAACAGAAAAAGACACCCAACACTGACTCTGTCCTCCATGGGCACATGCATGGGTATCTATACCCACATGCACATAGAGAAAGAGAAAATATTACAGGCCAGCTGTGATGCTGCGGGCCTGTAATCTCGGACTCTGGGAAGCAGAGGCAGAAAGACTTCACAAACTCAAAACCAACCTGACCTACACAACAATTATCAGAACACCCAAGGCCATATAGTGAGACTCCAACTCAAAAAAAAGGAAGAAAGTATTACATGCTGTATAGTCTCACTATCCAAGCTTACCCTGTCCTGTTGCTAGTGCCTACTTCTAAACACGAACCTGTGGGCCCCAGGCTGCTCATTCCTTCAAATTAGTTCATCTCAGGAAAAAAGTACATACGCAGGCCCAACCAGCACTTCATGAAAAGTCCAGGTGCCCCTGCTGTTTCATCCCGGGTTCCTTGTCCTTCAATTTCCTTTAGCTACCTAGAACACTTGGTTAGAGCTGTGACGGTGTATTCAACCTGCCCTGTGCTTTTACCTGCTTTGTATCACAGAGTTTTGACTAATCCCACTGATTTTAGTGCGTACACAAGCCATTACTTTGTGACAGCAATCCTCCTGCTTGTTCTCTACCTGAGCATCTTCAGTCTGTGTCTACAGGCCCTTTGCATCAGCATCCACAGTTCTACCAGCTTCTCAGTAAAACCACAGGGACTCATGCTTGCTAATACATATAAAGCACATATGATGACATTTAGAATGAGAAAGCAACAGTTCTAAGGCACTAAAATATTTCAGGAAAATCCTAAATTATGTTCTGCACATGCTTCTACTGGGCATAACAAATAACTTGGACACTTTAGAAAAGTCCTAATAAGAAGGAGATATCTAGACTTTCTCAGAAGGAAATTTTTAAAAATTATAATACTAATACCTAAAGAATTTGAATTTTTTTAATTTGCCACATATAAAGACCTTCTAATGATTCTTTTTAATCATGTTTTAATAATAAAGTTATAAACTGGGAGACTAAAAAGATGACTGTTTGAACCTCACAGTTTCAGTCTAATTTTCATAGGCTACACTCTTATATCATTTCCAAACCTGTACTTTGTAATAAATACAGTGCCTTTTTGTTTCATATTTACTAATTTAGTATGTGCTTTACAATGATTTATTTAGTGCGCATGTGTGGTGGTCAGACAACGTGGGGACCTGGGGCTCTCTTCCACTGTGTGGGTCCCGGAATGGAACTCAGATCTTCAGGTGTGGTGGGAAGCTGAGTCATCTCAGTAGCTCCAATTATCACAACTTTAAAAAGCGTAACTTTTTAATCAATGTATCACAACTTCCATACCATTTAACAGTTTTGAAATTCTCTTTAGCAAAAGAGAAACAAGGCTCAATCCCTAGCCAGCACTGAAAGTAAAGGGAGCAAGCAGAGACAACACATTTTTGTGAGGAAGACACTTACGACTAATCACATTGAAAACTAAGATCATTCTACATCTGCCTGGAAAACACTGACTAGTAAAATGCTACTCCACAGTCACATGCTTCTAAGTTTTCCCAACATGCTGTTCCACAGAAGCATAAACAGTAATAAACATTTTTGTCTTTTGTTATCACAGACAATGTTAACAGAAATCCTACAAAGTAAGTCACAGTATTTCCTTTTGCTTAAACTGAATTGGTAGAGTTAGTACATACAGACACACCCTTCCTCCCAGCTATGAAGTATTACCTCTATAATAATTTCTCTAAGACAAAATTACTTAAGAATACCCTTTACTTTGTATGATTTAAATTTGACAAATGTAATTCAATTGCGAAAGAAAGTAACCTGTAAACATTGCTACCACAAAAAAAACCATCACGAGCCTTTTGTGTTGAGATATTGTCTAGGCATCTAAAAGATAACAGCACAAGATATCAAGGCCAGCACATCCAATTAAAACGTACCAATTTCCTCCACTTCTTCCAGGAAATCATTATACTCTCGTAGACTAGGAAAATCTTCTTCTCTTTTATTGTATCTACAGAGAAAAAAAAATCCAAGTTATATATATTATTGTAGACCATTTTATATAACCAGCTTGCTCACCCCTACTTAATTGATGCATGATATACAGAAAGAGATTGTTTACTGTGTAAAACATTGCTTTCTTGATGCTAAGTTTATAACTAGACCAAGAATGCAAGCTGGGTTTGAGGGAGGTTTTGTTGGGTTGATTTTTCTTTTGTTTTGTTTTTCTGTTTTTGTTTTTTTTAGTTTTTTTTTGTGGGTTTTGGAAGGCTGACTTCTGTTCACAATAAGCATGTGTTCTACCATGGAGCTATGCATGCAACCCAAAAACACCATTCTGAAGATTCTTATGATTAACAGAAGATGTAGAATCAGAAGAGAATGCTATCACATGACAATTCTTAAAGGACTTAAGGAAAGAGATTTAATAAGGTGCCTCAGGGATATGAAATGAACTTAAGACATATCATTAAAAATTATATTATTTATTATAGTTATTAATTACAGAAAACTGAAGCTCAAATGAAAAAAGTTTTTCATGACAATAGTGACCAAAAACACAGGTCACAAAATACATAAATATTGTAATGCATCAGTGAATAATAACAAAACTGAAAAGGTTAAAGGTAAACGATCAGAAGGAAAAGATGACTTCTTGAAGTAGTACAAGTCAAGATCAGCTGGCCACTGATGAAGTATTATTGATTTAGTATCTAGGAAGATGTCACTAAGCCATATGTATGCCACTCAAACAATGACTAAAAGGGGCTGGAGAGGTGGCTCAGTGGTTAGGAGCCTGTATTATGCTGAGGACAGCAAGGTCATGAGCAAAGGAAACAGGAGTGTTGCAGCCCTCTCTTCCGCCTGCCTTCTCTGTGTCCATGCAGAACTTCCAGCAGCAGCATGCTAAGCCAGAGAGCATCCACCAGCTCCGAGGTCTGCTGCAGGCACCATGAGGCAGGGAAGGCCTGGGGAGGAACTTGCCACTTTCAGTGGAAAACAAGCAGTGCCTACCAGTTATGAGACCCTGTACTTTGGATCTGGATTTGCTACCTTTCTTTATAGTAAGACACCAATTACTTAAAAAACAAGGATGTTTAATTCACTCTTTTAACAGATATAAAGAATGTTTAAGAGGTGTGATCTCTAACTCTTGTGGATTAAACTGTTGAATTCCTTATAAATAAGATTGTAAATAAACTAATAACATGGAAAAAAAAGAAAAAAGGAATCTGTACTACTCCTGTAGAACACCTGAGTTCAGTTTCCAGCACCCACATCTGGTAGTTTACATCTGTCTGTAACTCCAGTTCCTGGTGGAGCCAACATAACACCTCTAGCTCCCAGGGTAACCGCACTCATATGTACATACCCACACATGCATACACACTCACAAGAAAGATAATATACAAAATAAAATTATTATTTTTAAAAATTAAGAAGTAAGCCAGGCGGTGGTGGCATGCCTTTCATCCCACCACTTAGAAGGCAGAGGCAGGTAGATCTCTGAGTTCGAGGCCAGCCTGTCCCCAGAACATCCAGGGCCACACAGAGAAATCCTGTCTCAGGAGGAAAAAAAGTCAATCACGAGTTAGCTGTATGACTCAGAGGCAGAGCATACGCTTAGTGTACCCAAGGCATTGGGTTCAATCCCCCAACACCAAAAACACAAAACAAAACC
This sequence comes from Peromyscus californicus insignis, assembly GCF_007827085.1. NCBI lineage: Eukaryota > Metazoa > Chordata > Mammalia > Rodentia > Cricetidae > Peromyscus > Peromyscus californicus. The sequence goes on from NW_026294447.1 coordinate 82,372,024, forward strand.
TTAAGAAAATGTATTAATTTAAAAATAATAAAGTACCTTATAGCAAAAGGGCAAATAAAATGAACCTCAAAACTCCTAACAAATCATAAAAATGCACTCACATACATGCAAAAATAAAGCATAGCTAATATTTTATCTAAATAAGCTTCAAACTGAAAGTTAAATGTTACCTCTTCAGTCCTTAGAGTAAATGCATTTTGTCCACTACTTTATTTTCTAACTCCCTAATATCCTACACTACTTTACTAGTAAGCCTCATGAGAACAAAGCTTATAGCTATCTTACACATCATTTCTTAATTACTGCTAATACATATAACATGGGTATTTGTTAATTAAATAATAAATGGCAAATGGATAAGCTGTGAAAACACCAAGAAAGTTCTTCCTGTGCTTGCTTTGGCAGCACATATACTAAAATTGGAATGATATGGAGAGGAGCATGGCCCTGTGCAAGGATGACATGGAAATTCATGAAGGAAGTTCTTCTTTAACAAAGGTTAGATATTGCAGTTACTATAAACTTAATACATTTTGTAAAATAGGTATATAGATGATTTATAACTACTTCATTACCTGCTAAGCTGTTCAAAATTACATGAGCAAACAGTAATGATGACTATTGAAATAACTGTTGAAGTTGTCTTTGTTGGCCGATCCCTCAACAGTAACACTTACATCTTGAGCACTTTTTTCCGAATCTCAACCTCCTTGTCAACGGTGGGATCTTCAAAGAGCTGTACCCTGAAGTTGCTCTTTCTCAGTGGAGTACCGCACTCAGGACAGTTCCCAGCTCCTCTCACGAACAGCAAATCCACACAGCTCTCACACCTATAAAGACACACATGTAGCAATGGTAGTAATAGTGGTTAAACAAAAGGAGGTCAGGAAGAGCAGAGGGAGTTGAGGGAGACAAGAAGACCTAGAGTAGGAAGAGGGAGGGATGAAATGATGCAAATACAGTATTCAATGAATGAAATTCTCAAAAATAAACAAACTTTAAATGACAGAAAACATAGCATTTAAGGTAGTCTTCAAATCTACAAGCTTGAACAGTCTGCCCTTCAGGGAAGGACTGAGGTTGGGGCATGAACATTTCATGGCTGCTGACAATTTTACAAAAAATAGAACTGTGGAATATTGCTTTTATTTGGCAATTACTTTATAGACCCAGATAGCTGAAGAAATACCAGTTACAGAGATGTAAAAAGTAAATAAGTGAGCGAGGACTAAGACGACTCAGGAGAGGGAAACAGAAGAAACGGGAATGAAAAGACTTCCCAAAGCACTGTCAAGTCTCTTTCAAAACGAGCTGAGCATCCCAGTTCAACCCCAAACGGGAGGAGGAGATGGCTCGGTCAGCAATGAGGTCATGAGCTTGGCCTTCCAGCACCCACATAAAGGCTGGCTGTGGCGGTGCTCTACTGTAATCCCAGTACTGGGGAGGCAAGGGAGGGGATCCTTTGATGCTCACTAGCAAAATGGCCTAGATAACCTGTGAGCCCCAGATTCAGTGAGAGACCTCATTTCAAAACATAAGGTGGAGGACAACTGAGGAAGACACACACACATACACACACACACACACACACACACACACACACACACACACACACGTTAGCAAAATCCTAACAATGACCTTTGTATATTTTCATCTTAATAGTCTCATTACAAAGAAAAAAATAGCAGGTACATAGTGATTTCAAGGCCAGCCTGGGATATATGAGACCATGTCTTGAAAGAAAACACCCTTACCCACACTCAAGCAGGCAGCCCTAATTAAATGCCAGGCATGGCGGGGCACACCTTTAATCCCAGCAGTCAGGAGGCAGAGACCGGTGGATCTATGAATTCAAAGCCAGCCTAGTGGTCTACATGGTGAGTAGTGAGGCCACATAGTGAGACAGTGCCTCAAAATAAATAAATGAATGAACGAACGAACGAACAAACGAATGAACCAATGAATGAATGAACGAATGAATACTTTTAAAAAAGAAAAGAAAAAAACAAAAAAAATTAAACCAGTGGGCTACAAACAAACAAGACATGAAAAGGGGAAGGAGACTTTCTGGGAAGAAGAGGGATTCAGTGAGAGAAAGAAAGGGAAAAGAGAAGATAACGGGGGCATTACTAGGGGAATAATATCAAAGTGTAAGTATCTATATCTACACATACGTTTGTAATGAAATTATGGACAGATGACTAGAAAAAGAATTCAAAGCCATCCATGGTTGCTCATGGCAGTCCTCAGAGTCTGAGGCAGAGGGATCACTGTGAGTTTAAGAACAGCATAGGCTACATGTTGAGCTGCAGACAACAGAGGAGACCTTGCTTCAAACAAAAACAAACAAGAAACTTAGAACCACAAAGAGTTGGTTACAGAAACAACTGTAAGCAAGGGTCTTCCGAAAAGTTTTAAAGAGGGCCAGCAAGATGGATCACAGACAGAGGTGGCTGCCACCATGCTTGGTGACCTGAGTGTGATACTCAGAATCCAAGGGAAGAACCAGCTCCTCTCTCTCTCTCTCTCTCTCTCTCTCTCTCTCTCTCTCTCTCTCTCTCAATCACACACACACACACACACACACACACACACACACACACACACACACATCAAATCAATATAAAATCCTAACGATAAAAAATCTTCACAAATCATGCAGTCATTCCCAAGATGAACCAAACCTTAGGGGAACCACTCTGAACTTGGGGGTAAAGGAATATTTCATTTCTACTATATCTTGAAGTTAGAAGAAATTAAACTCAACTACAGAAGTTCAAAATGGATGTATTTTAACCAACTACAGACATTTATAAGCAAGGAATCATCTGAAATATTTGAAAGGTACAGAGCTTCAAAAAATTCCATATTTCAAGGTATTAAAGACTAGATCCAATTAACAGTTCACTTACTCAGAATATGTTGAATACCTTAATATTTCTAAAATATTCATATTTCGGGCTGGAAGGATGAATCAGTGGGTAGAAGCACTTGCTTTATTCAAACATGAGGGCCTAAGTTCAGCTCTAAGTCAAGAATGGGGCGTGGTCACACACGCACTGTAACTCCAGTGCTGAGGAGAGCAGAGATGGGAACTGACTAGGCTTGCTGGCTACCACCTAGCTCCAGGGTCAGTGACACCTTGTCTCAAGGGAACAGAGTAGAGAGTGACAGAAGATGACACCCAATAGTCCTCTGATCTCCAAGCAAGCACAGGGATGTATGCACTCACACGTGCCCATGTGCACACACTACACACACATACACCATACTCAACATATACACATAATATACTCACAAAAACAAAATAAAAAACAATAAAGCATAAATATTTCTTAAAGTGTCATTATGTATCAGACATATATTGCTTGTTTCTAATCAACTGTATTTTTCCACTTGTTTAAAAAATCTGCCTTAATCATTTGCTTGTGGCAAGGAACTGGGTGGCCAACAGCCTGCAGAGCAACCTGTCCAAGTTTTGTTGTGACTACTGCAATACTCTCTTAGTCCCTGGTCTATGGCTGGGACGAGACACTGTGACCAGGGCAACTCTTACAAAGGAAAGCATTTGATTGAGGCACACTTCAGCTTCAGAGGTTCAGTCCATCATCACCATGGCCAGAAGCATAACTCACACAAGCAGAATAGTGCTGGAAAGACAGCCGAGAGCCACATCCTGGTCTTCTGGCTGAGAGGGAGACTCCGGGCTTGGTATGGGCTTTTGAAATCTCAAAGCCCACCCCCAGGGACACACTTCCTCCAACAAGGCCACACCTCCTAATCCTTTCAAATAGTGCTGCTCCCTGGTGACCAAGCCTTGAAATCTAAGAGCCTATGGGGTCCTTCTTATTCAAACCACCACAAATATATATCTTACCCATGATTCTCTATCGATGAGAAAGACACACTGCAGTGTCAGGAAAGAGGATGTGAAAAACTACTACCAGAACTGGGTGAAGAGCAGGCCAAGAGCTGCTGTGGATACCACTCTGTATAAATAAAATGCTGGCCAGTAGCCAGGCAGGAAGTATAGGCGGGACAGCAGAGAAGAGAATTCTGGGAACAGAAAGGCTGAGTCAGGAGATGCTATCAGCTGCCACCATGAGTACCAACATGTAAGATACTGGTAAGCCACAGCCATGTAGCAAGGTATAGATTTATAGAAATGGGTTCATTTAAGATAAAAGAACTAGATAGCAAGAAGCCTGCCACAGCCATACAGTTTGTAAGCAATGTAAGTCTCTGTGTGTTTATTTGGTTGGGTCTGAGCAGCTGCGGGACTGGCGGGTGAGAGAGAACTGTCCTGACCGTGGGCCAGGCAGGACCACGAAAACTTCAGCTATAAAGAGCCTGACGGACAAAGCAACAGCTGAATTTCAACAGGGAAAGACATTCCAGTCCCATCCTCTGCTCCTCCTTCTGCAGGGGTCATGATCCTGCTTCCTCCCAGTCTCTGGTCCTCCTCGCTCTGGTATGATACCCACACCCCACATGACAGGCCCCCTCATGATGCCAATGATGGACCTTCTTCCTCCTGGGATGATGCCCAGGGGACTGGCTCCTGGAAGAGGGCCAAACATGAGAGACCACATGCCCAAGATGCCCAGGCCTTCAATTCTAAGACCTCCTGTTAGCCCCACAACAGTGCCCACTTGGTCTGGAATAACCAAGCGAGACAGACAGAGCAGATGGGTTCCTCGTTAGGTCTATTTTACTTATTCTCTTTCCCCAGGGAATCTCGTGCCGAGCCTGAGTGTTTTCTAGCTGTGTGATAAAGAAGACTTCCCCTTCCTAGCAAAGAGAATAGTTTTGAAGGGGAAAAATGGGATAAATATGTATACTTTTCATTTGTATGATGAAATGTGAAAATAAAATTATCAGCTGTTTTAGTTTATTAAAAATTCTGCTTTAACGCCAAAATAATTGAAACAGTATGTTGTGGGTTAGCTGAATAGTAAAATGTGTGATTAAGGATAAATAGGGCCCTGGGTTCAATTCTCTGTTCTCTCTCTCTCTCTCTCTCTCTCTCTCTCTCTCTCTCTCTCTCTCTCTCTCTTCAGAAAGGGGTAGGGAAAAAAACTACTTTTTCTGAGATGTATTTATGTGTCCATGTTTTGCCTGCATGTATGTATGTGCAGCACGGTCATGTGTGGTGTCCACGGAAGTCAGAAGAAGGTGCTGGATCTCCTGAAAATGGAGTAAGACAGTTCTGAGCCCCATGTGAGTGGGAACTGAACCCAGGTCCACTGCATGCTTTTGGCCACTGAGACATCTCTCCAGCCCCAACAAGCTACTTTAGAATTCTCTTACACTGTTTTTATTTTATCTATCTATTTGCTTATTTACTTAATTTATTTGGGGGCTAGAGACTGAAACCAGGGCTCTGCACATGCTAAGCGCATTGTCTGAACGACATTCCCAGCCTTTCTCTTTCTGAGTTTACCTGCAAATACCCTTGATGTTTAAACAACAGGAGGTGAGGTACCCAGAGAAAAACAAAGCTTTAGTTCATTCTGCTCTGCATCTTGCTTCTAACAAACTGCTGGTTTTGTTTATGTGGGCACCTCTTTTTCTATGTATTTATAGACTACAGACATGAAAACTAGACACACAAAAAGAACATAAGAAAAGTTGACAAATTGCTAGTTGTATTTCTCTGGCAGCAGAAGCACCAGGTCAGCAGTACGTGGGCAATCACTTGCCTCCAACATTCCTGGGAATTCTTTCAAACAAAATCTTATATTTTACAGAACACATGAAAAACTGCTGAAAAGATCTAAATCATCAGTTATTATGTGCACTTCCAAAGACATATTGACAGTTTTTCTTGTCTTTTTTAAAGACCAAGATGACATGCCCCCCTTTCCCTTTGACATTTATTAGTGTCAGATTTTATTTTCTTTCATGAAAAGCTGAGGCCAGGACTGCTGCCCACATCTGTAAATCCCAGAACTTGGGAAGCTGAGGCAGGAGTACTGCCATGAATTTGAGCCAACCTGGGCTACATAACGACCTGTAGGAAACCTGAGGCTCTATATTCTAGGAGGTTCTATCTTAAGCTAGTTTACACAGCAAAACCCTACCTCAAAACCTCCTACCTGTCTGATGGTCCACAGCCTGCCAGCCCCTCCCTGGAGACCTGGCCCAGCTTTCTTTGGGCTTCATTAGTGGGGCCCCAGCCTCTGCTGCTCCCAGCCCCAGCCAACCCAGGCCTTCACCAGACAGAAACTAAAGAAAAAACGCCTATTTGTGCCAGTCATGCTGAAAGCAAAACTGTTTGTAGTTTCTGACCCCCCCAAAAAAATATTAATTACTTTAAAAAGCAAAGCTAAACTTGCACGCAGAAGACTGAGGAGACATGTACAAAACTTTACTTAAAGCATATTAATGACAGAGATAGAACAGCTACACTAACAGCTACACTGAACACTAGCAAAACACAGAGGTAAGTCAATGGCTGTGAGCCGGGATTCTTCCTCATGGCACCAACCACAGCGACAAAAGAGAGAGAGAGGTCATCTGAATTTTATCAAACTTCTAAGAATTTGTACAGCAGGAGCTGGAGAGACGGCTCAGTAATAGAGGCACTGGCTGCTCTTCCAGAGGTCTGGAGTTCAGTTACCACACCCACATCAGATATCTAACAAACACAAACTACAGCCCTGGAGATCTGAAGTAATCTTCTGGCCTCTGCAGCCACCTACACACACGACACACACGACACAGAATTTTTTTAATCTTTTTATTTTTTAAGTATTTGCACAGGAGCTAGGTGTGGTGGCACACCACTTTAACCTCAGCACTCGGGAGGCAGAGCGGGCAGAGCTCTGAGTTTGAAGCCAGCCTGGTCTACAGAGTGAGTTCCAGGATGAGCAGGACTACACAAAAAGACTCTATCTTAAAAAAGGAAGGAAGGCAGGAAGGCAGGAAGGAAGGATGGAAGGAAGGAAGGAAGGAAGGAAGGAAGGAAGGAAGGAGAGAGAGAGAGAGAGAGAGAGAGAGAGAGAGAGAGAGAGAGAGATTATTTGTACAGCAGCAGATATTACTCAGAAGTAAAATGACAATCTACAAAATGGAAAGGACAAAGAAAAGGTCTGCTGTCCAGAACAGATGAAGAAATCCTACAGATGCAGACCAAAAGAGATAATAAAAACACCAAAATCCAAAATAGATAGACAAGTCAGCAAAGGTACATGAAACGCTCATGATTAGTCAGTAGAGAAAAAGCAAATTTAACTGTAACATCATTTTATTCATACAAGGGTGACTATAATTTTTTAAATGTGCAAGTGTCAGCAAGAATACAGAGAAATCCAATCCCTCAAACATTACTAGTGTAGATGTAAATGAGTTCACCTGTTATGGGAAACAGCTTGGTGGCTCCTCAAGAAGTTGAATAGGATTTATTACATGACCAAGCAATTCTATTCCTGAGCATAAACCCAAAAACAGGTGCTCAAACAAATGCATGTGCAAGCACGTTCACAAACAGCAGTGTTCACAACAACTGAAAGGAAGACAGCACCCAAATGTCTACCCACAGATGAATAGAAGAACTAAGTGTGGTATGTAAACACAATTGAATCATTCAACCAGAGAAAGGACTTAGAAAACATATGCCGAGTCAAAGGGGTGAGACTTTACAAAAGGCCACACATTACACAATCCTGTTTTGTGCAAGACACAAAACACGCAAGAAAACGGGCTGCTGGTCACTAGAACTGGAGATAAAAAATAATTTGCTTAACAGATACAGGGTTTCTTTTGGTGGTGATAAAAATGTTTTGGAATTAGAGAGGGGATATTTGCACAACACATAAGTGTATAAATTGCACTGAATTCTCCATTTTATTTATTTATTTATTTATTTATTTATTTATTTATTTATTTAGGTTTTTTGAGACAGGGTTTCTCTGTGTAGCTTTGCGCCTCTCCTGGAACTCACTTGGTAGTCCAGGCTGGCCTCGAACTCACAGAGATCTGCCTGCCTCTGCCTCCCGAGTGCTGGGATTAAAGGCGTGCGCCACCACCGCCCGGTTGAATTCTCCATTTTAAAATGGTTACTTTTATGTAATTTATTAGTATTTATTCATTTTATGTGGGAGTTTTTAAGACAGTGTCTCACTCTCTAATCTGGGCTGGTCTTGAGGACAATATGTAGCCCAGGCTGACCTCATGGCAACCCTCTTGCCTCAGCCTCCCACCCAATTCCTGGGATTATTAGACATGAGTTACCATGATCAGCTCTGAATTTTATCTTCATTTTTAAAACTTTACAGACACAGGTGGAGGCATGTGCTTAGAGTCTCACCTGCTTCATAGTCTCACCTGCTTCATAATCTCACCTGCTTATAGTCACACCTGCTTCATAGTCACACCTGCTTCATAGTCTCACCTGCTTCATAGTCTCACCTGCTTCATAGTCTCACCTGCTTCATAGTCACACCTGCTTCATAGTCTCACCTGCTTTGGAGGCCAATGCAAGAGGATCATGAGCTCAGGAGTTTGAGATTAAGATCCTTAGAGAGAGAGAGAGAGAGAGAGAGAGAGAGAGAGAGAGAGAGAGAGAGAGAGAGAAGGGAAAGAAGTTATGGTATCAAATGTAACCTAGCACTGAGGAGGTTGAGACAGGAAGATCTCAAGTTCAGGGGGAAATAAAGTCAAGCTAATATTTTCACAAAAAAGGAAACCATCGGAAGGGACTAGCAGAGCTGTGCGCCAGCAGAAGGCACGTTCTGAGATAGGCTCCTGCTCTCTACCAGCTTGCAGCAGAGCTATCTTTTCGTTTGTTCCCCTGCACCCAGGCAACCTCACCTCTACCATGCTAACTGAACCCTAAGTTTTCCATAGGTTACAGGTTCAGAAATGCCCCAGGCACTTAATATGCTCTCAGAGAACATTAACTATCACAACAACCACTCAACGAACCAATCGGGACCACAGTTCAAAGGCACACTAGTAGCAAGAATCCTAAACATAAAAGTGCCCAGAGGAAACAGGTTGATTGAGTCGGGTCTTGAGAAATATAAGGAAGAGTCTTTAAAGCACAAAAAACTGACATTTCAATACAAAGCATAAAACACGACAAAAATAAGGGCCACTATGTTCTTAATTTAGAAAAACAACAATAAAAAGAATATTTTGACCAAAAAAAAAAAAAAAAAAAAGGAAAGAATGTAAGTTCCTGTAAGGTAGCCCTACTCTTTCCAAGGATACTCTGAAATACTAGAGGATAATAATGTACTTCCAAAAAGGCTGAGGACACAGCCTCAAATGTTTCCCCAACCCTCCCTCAGGTCAACATTTCTACAAAATATAATATTTTATCTTAAAAAAATTCATGAATATTTTACTTGGCCCTATAATAGTCCTGTTTATTTTACTGAAAAACACCTTCAAATAAACATCAATTATTAAATTTTTTTCTTAGGTAAAATTGACATTCCAGGAAGATATGTACAGATTCACTTACCACTAAAATATCAGTACCAAGGAAAAAATATACTTCAGTTTAAAAAGCATAAGGAAAGCCGGGCAGGGTGGCTCATGCCTACAATCCCATCACTTGGAAGGCTGAGACAGAAAGAATATGAGTTCAACACCAACCTGGGCTACATATGGTGAGCTCCAGGATAACCTGGGTGAGGTTATGAATAAAAAAAAAAAAAAAAAAAGACATGCCTACCTGAGATTTTTGACATAGGAAAGACAGCATTATAATCAATTTACAATGGAATACTACACATTAAATGCTTGATACACCACTGGCTTTCTAGATGAGGGGAAATATTTGTATACAAAACAATTTCATGTGAACAAATAGGTAAGAGAGAAAATTTTAAATTTTTTATTTAATTATTGGAAGACATAAGTATGACACTGTGACAAGGATTCCCTAAAGGTAATTTAAACTTTAAATCATGTAAAAAGACTGATAATTTTCATTTTATACAAACTTAGTTTCTATGTGAAAGGGTGGATACAATACTACTGAAAGCCTACCCACAAAAGCAAGACAATTTTCCCATAGTGCGTCAATTATTCAGACTATATATAGGTTCTACAAATCCATCATAAAATGCTGTAGAAAAAATGAGTGGCTTGTTCAAATTAAACCATCCAAAAAAACACTTGTCTCTTAAAAAAGGATCCCTTTAGCCAGAAGAACTTATTGAGGACTCTTTCTTCATTCCACAGGAAACTTTTCAAGAGAGGAACGAACTCCAGCCTTGATGCTGCAGTTCATTTCCTGGCCATTACTGCATCACCTCACTTTAGAGTCCCTCATCTTCTGCCAACAGTTGCTGCCATGGCAACTTGCTATTATGTTTACCCAAACCCTTATCTCTAAAAGCCCAAAACGCTGGGTCCCATCCCCTTTGCGGGCGCTGGCTGCTATCCTTGTACATTTAGCACAGTAATGCGTTTGGGAGCACCAGGAGACATTCCAGTGGCTCCCTTGAGTGCCAGACATTTTCTTCCCTGAACCCTCATGATGATGAGGAAAGTCAACGACCCTTGCTAGGATGGTGACTCCTTTGCTTCCCTAGCAACATTCTGGCACAAGGAGCCCCAGGTGACCAGACAGCAGGTATGTCCTGAAGAAGCCCTCACTGTGTCTGTTCCCTAGTGGGACATTTCCCCTTGTAGAAGCAGGACCTCTAAACAAACTCACAGAGCCTAAAGTTACATGACCGGGAAGTAGAAAGGTGCCAAGGGTGAGCACTCCTACTCTTGTCCCTGTGTTCAAGGACTCATGTATTATATCCGCTGAAGTCACCCAATAGCCATCCATATAATGGCCATGTATTCAAGATATACAAGGATACTGGAGGATGCTGTCAACTTTTGTAGACAATTGCCTACCTCCAATCAAACATCTCAAAAGAATTTTTTTTTCTATTTTGAGAAAGCCCTGCTGCTTAACCCAGGATGTCTTCAAACTCACTATCTGCTTCTGCCTCTTGGGTGTTGGATTACAGGTGTGTGTCACCAAGCCTGGTTCTCAGTTGTATCTTTATGAGACCAAATATGACTTCTATATCAATCAGAGGATCATGGATAGAGCAAAATTGAGTGAGACCAAGAGATTCATGAACTGAGGCTCAGTGCCATAGTCCTTTCCTATAAAGTAGGACTCTTGGCAAGAAACAGTGTAACAACAGCAATACTCAAGATCAAACACTGTAAATCCTCAGAAAGTCACACGGGCTGTGGACAAAAAAATCAAATCTATACCCAAGGAATATGTTGAACTCAGACTACATGGACATCTGCACTTTGCAGAGCAGAGGAAGACTTGACTTTCCCTACTAAGGCCAACTCGAGACTTCTGCCAGTTACCATGCATGTCTATCCTAACACACATCTAGGAATAACTACCAGGTGAGAACGGAAACCCACTATGCGCCAGACTTGAGTCAGGGCTCTGTTACACTCATCTGAGCCCTCGACAGTTCCTCATCCTAACAAGGAGGAGGAGTAGAAGTCTGAGTCCTGAGAGTTGAATGACAATTCTCATTCTATTCACAATCATTATTCATAGGTTTGCACCCCAAACTCACTAAGGCTTTGTGGGCATAGTAAGATTGAATAGTGACTCTGGACTCCATAAAGAAGCAAAACCAGCATACTTACTGGCAGGTTAGGATTGAGCTATGGTTAAATCCTGAATGTCCTACAAAGGCCTATGGATTAAGGGTGTTTGCCCTCTGCCCATGGTACTCCTGAAAAGTCATGGAACCTTTAGGAGGTGGAGCCTAATGAAAGGAATTTAGAGAGAGACCTCCAGGTCCTCACTTTACTCACTGAGCCGTCTCCCAAGTGCCTCTCTAGGCTTCCTGGCCACCATGAATGAGGTCTCCTCCACCCTGTACCCCTACCATGACGTACTGTGATGCCACACAGGCTCAGAGCTCAGAATCAAGCAATCATGGACTGAAACCTCCAATACTGAGTCAAAATCAGCCTTTTCTTCTTTTTGAGTTGATTTTCTTAGGTATTTTGTCATGTCAGAAAGCATATTAGCAGAGCCCAATAAACAGCTTGAAGAATATATGGTAACATGGTAATCCTTGGGCACGGCCAATAGAATGAACTCTCAGATAGCATCTGGAACCCAGCCCATTAAATTCAACCAAGTCACATAACCATCTTATATGAATATTATATTTATTGTCATATACTTTGCCTCAAATTGTAACCTTGCCACTAGAATATGTTTGTAAAGATAATACACATACATGTGTTACTAATGCAGTATTTTATTTCCAGCAGATACTTGATGACACAGAAACAGATTGTACAGTCAACAAAGCTGGAAACAGATGCTTTTATGTGGAAAGAACCATAATCCTTTCCACATATATGTTGTGGAATGAGGTCGGCAGGAAGATCATAGGTTAACCATAGCAATTTTAGAAATTCCTATATAGCCCAGCACGGTGGCACACATCTTTAATCTCAGGACTTGGGAGGTAGAGGCGTGTGAATTTCTCTGAGTTCTAAGCCACCCCGGTCTACATAGCAAGTTCCAGGGCAGCCACCACTATAGTGAGAACCTCTCTCAAAATAAAATTATATAAAAGTGAAAAAGCTAAGGATGACAACATACACTTGTAATTCTACTACTCAAGAGGAAACAGAAGACAGGAATCCAGGGCCAGCCTTGGATACATGGCAAATTCAAGGCCAACCTGAGCTACATGAGAATTTGTCTCCAATAAATAAATGAGTTTTAAAAATAGCATTTGAAAATGTTAAAGGTCAGCCGGATGGTGGTGGTGCACGCCTTTAATCCCAGCACTCGGGGTGGGGGCGGTACCATCAGGTGGATCTCTGTGAGTTCGAGACCAGCCTAAGCTACAGAGTGAGTTCCAAGACAGGCTCCAAAGCTACACAGAGAAACCCTGTCTCGAAAAAACAAAACAAACAAACAAAAAAAAAGAACAAACAAACAAAAAATGTTAAAGGTCTTACAAGTATGGAAAAGTTCATAATACCAAACCAAATGCCTGTATCTGGGTTCATGTGCATGCTTCAAAATAAAAAATAAAAATTAAAAAAAAAAGGGAAAAATCATCTCCAAGTGATGTGCCTATCTTCTTTTTAAAAAAAAATGTTATATGTAAGTCAATGGGATTATAAAAAGAAAGAAACACACACATTACCTAGAGAGCTAGTTTCCTAAAGCCATATCTTCACGTACTAACTTTTTTGGAGGGTAGGGGAGACTGCCGTGCTGACAACCAAATTCAGGACTTCATACGTGCTAGGCAAGTACTCAAGCCCTGAGCCATACCCACGGCCCCAGTTTCTTCACACCACACAGCTCCTAAACTGTCTCCAATGTGGTATGCTTGTTTGCTTGCTGTCCCAGTCACTCTAATATCTACCACATAACTCTGTTCACACTTATGTGACAATGATCAGAGATTGCGCGCACACACTCCAGACACTTGAACCAGTACCGTACTGGAACTAGAGCCCACCACTTTTACCTCAGTTATGGAATACTCATCACTTTCTCCATCCTCAACAGTTTTGTGTACTGGATTATGACATCCCCACTCTCCACTGTTGCCAACATCATTTTTGGCAACTCAAGCATACTCACAAATGAACCAGTCAGTATCCTTAATGTCAGCGTTTCTTGCACATTCCCCTTCTCTACACCTTCACCACATTTATCTACACCTTCAACCTTCAATTTTGTCATTGGTAGCTGTCTCCCCTGCGATCCCTGTTTCTAAGATTCCACTCTGAATACCTCTTCCTCTTTCTCAGATGAGTTGCACTAAGCATGACCTTTGATTTCCCAAGGACCTCCCCTATAATGACCCTACCACCTTTCCCCATCCCCCCCACCATGGTCCTAACTTCATACTTACACAAACTTGGATTGCCCATCTACCAGCACAACCAGTCTCTGCAAATGTACTTCCCTCCCCTCCTCCCTCTACCACCTGTCCACACACATCTGAAGCCGTCAAACCTACCCACCTGTCCATAGGCATCTGAAGCCGTCAAACCTACCCACCTGTCCATAGGCATCTGAAGCTGTCAAACCTACCCACCTGTCCATGGGCATCTGAAGCCATCAAACCTACCCACCTGTCCACCCACATCTGAAGCCGTCAAACCTACCCACCTGTCCATAGGCATCTGAAGCCGTCAAACCTACCCACCTGTCCATAGACATCTGAAGCCATCAAACCTACCCACCTGTCCATAGGTATCTGAAGCCATCAAACCTACCCACCTGTCCATAGGTATCTGAAGCCGTCAAACCTACCCACCTGTCCATAGACATCTGAAGCCGTCAAATCTACCCACCTGTCCATAGGTATCTGAAGTCGTCAAACCTACCCACCTGTCCATAGGTATCTGAAGCCATCAAACCTACCCACCTGTCCAAAGACATCTGAAGCCATCAAACCTACCCACCTGTCCATAGGTATCTGAAGCCATCAAACCTATCACCTGTCCATAGACATCTGAAGCCGTCAAACCTACCCACCTGTCCATAGGCATCTAAAGCCGACAAACCTACCCACCTGTCCATAGGCATCTGAAGTTGTCAAACCTACCCACCTGTCCATAGGCATCTGAAGCCGACAAACCTATCCACCTGTCCATAGGCATCTGAAGTTGTCAAACCTACCCACCTGTCCATAGGCATCTGAAGCCGTCAAACCTACCCACCTGTCCATAGGCATCTGAAGCCGTCAAACCTACCCACCTGTCCATAGGCATCTGAAGCCGTCAAACCTACCCACCTGTCCATAGGCATCTGAAGCCGACAAACCTACCCACCTGTCCAGCTGCATCTGAGCAGCTGGGTTTTGCTGGAGAAAATCCTTCTATAATCTTACAGACTTAACTCATACACTCAGCACTGCCAGACATTCCTTCTATACTGTCTATGTCTATTTATTTCCCTATTCTCTGAGAACAAATACTCTATGCTTTCTTTTCGCTCCTCGTACTTACACTTCCCGATCTAACCTCACTCAGAGCTGGTGAGCTAGCCTCATAATAAATTAATAAGATGTGATTAGATAAAAATCACTTCATGTCAGAACACTAACTGCGTCAATCTCCCTGTCTCTATGTCCACACTAACAGCACCCCCACTTTTAACTAAGCAGTCCCTTCCCATCTCTTGTGTCCTGCATGCCGTTCACTACTGAAGGCCTTTAGCTTTCCAACTGTCCCTTCCCCTGCACTATGAACACTTCCTCTACTGAGTTGTTCTTAATGGCATACAAACATGCCCTAACATCAAAAACTTAAAAAAAAATAAACAAAAAGTCCTCTCCAGCTACCACACAATTTCTCTGCTCTCGTTCAGAGGAAAATTACATAAGAAGAGTAGTCTATACCGTATCTTCACTGCCTCCCCCTGCCCCGTTACCCACCTACCCACCCACCCACCCACACCCACCCCCGCCCCGCCATTATCCCTTGATCTCATTCTGATCAGTTTTGCTTTCCTGACTTTCCATTCAAACTCTTTGCTTGTGCATGTGGTGTGTGTGGTGTGGTGTGGTGTGCGTGGTGTGGTGTGTGTGTGGTGTGGTGTGGTGTGCGTGGTGTGGTGTGTGTGTGGTGTGGTGTGGTGGGTGTGGTGTGGTTGTGTGTGGTGTGGTGTGTGTGGTGTGGTAGGGTGTGTGTGTGTGTGTGTGTGTGTGTGTGTGTGTGTGTGTGTGTGTGTGGTGTGTGGTGTGTGGTGTGTGTGGTGTGGTGTGTGTGTGTGTGTGTGTGTGTGTGTGGTGTGTGGTGTGTGGTGTGTGTGGTGTGTGTGGTGTATGTGTGTGGTGTGGTGTGTGTGTGTGTGTGGTGTGTGTGTGTGGTGGGGTGTGGTGGGGTGTGTGTGTGTGTGTGTGTGTGTGTGTGTGTGTGTGTGTGTGGTGTGGTGGGGTGTGGTGTGGTAGGGTGTGGTGGGGTGTGGTGGGGTGTGCGTGGTGGGGTGTGTGGTGTGGTGTGGTGTGGTGTGTGTGTGTGTGTGTGTGTGTGTGTGTGTGTGTGTGTGGTGTGGTGGGGTGGGGTGGGGTGTGGTGGGGGTGTGCGTGGTGGGGTGTGTGGTGTGGTGTGGTGTGGTGTGTGTGTGTGTGTGTGTGTGTGTGTGTGTGTGTGTGTGTGGTGGGGGGTGGGGTGGGGTGGGGTGGGGTGGGGTGGGGTGTGCATGGTGGGGTGTGTGTACAGACCAGAGAACTATCGGTGTCTTCCTCTATTTCCCCCTATTTTCCAGAGAGGACTCCCACTGACTTGTTTGCTAGGCTGGCTGGCTGGCTGGCCCCGGACCCCCAGGGACCCTCCTGTCCACTCTAGCGCTGGGATTGCACGCGCACTGTTCTGACGTGGGTGTTGGAGATCCAACTCAGGTCCTCAAGCTCAAGCAACAGACACTTTGCCCGCTGAGCCACACCCCTGCCCCTCCACTGAATATTTCTCAAGAACTTACCAATGTTTTTGCTTTTGCCAAAGCCAATGATTAATTAGTGGAGAAGAATCATCTCTTCTCTACAGCAAACAACGAGCAACACTAATGTAGCTGACCATCTCCTGCAGGTGGGAACAGACTGTGACCTCGGACTCACCCAGGTTCCCTCATACCTAGCTGCTCCTTTTCTGTCTTTTGCTGACTTCTCTGTAAACAATCTGGAAGTTAGTGTCCCAGAGTTACACCCTTAGCACTCTTCCTCCTCCTAAAAGACCACATTCTATGTAAACGGTTCTAAACATGACTGACTCTCTCTAGCTAGATTCCAACCTAGGCCTCAGAGGTACCCTGAACTCCAGAATCCAGCTCAAGTACAGCCATTTTTCTAAAATCGCCTCAAGAACAACAAGAACAAGACAGACTACCTGATGATTCCATCCTCCTGTTTCGTGCTGAGTATCCAGCTCAGTAAACACTACCGCTGTCTACCCACGTGTTCCAGGGAAAACCTTGGACGGCTTCCTTAGGTTCTTTCCTCCTGCTTTCCCGCATTTGATTTATATAAAGCCTGATTAACTCAACTGCTGAAATAACTGCTAAAACATCCCCAGTGTTGGCCATCTCTGCGGCTACACCGCAGTCAGTTATCACCTGAAGAAGCACTAAAGGTTTCAACTGTTCCTTACTTCCACGTTATTACCTGTCAGACCTCACCCACTCCCTCCCCCATTTTTAAGGTAACTTATTCATGTATTTATTTATTTTGTGTGAGTGTTTTGTCTGCACGTATGTCTGTGCACCAAATGCATG
The DNA here is from genome assembly GCF_007827085.1 of Peromyscus californicus insignis. Classification (NCBI taxonomy): domain Eukaryota; kingdom Metazoa; phylum Chordata; class Mammalia; order Rodentia; family Cricetidae; genus Peromyscus; species Peromyscus californicus. Next base: position 82,389,278 of record NW_026294447.1, read on the forward strand.
CCTCGTGCCCCCAGAGGCCGGAAGACTGTCGGATTCCCTGGGAACTGGAGTTACAAATGATTGTGAGCCACCACATAGCTGCTGGGACTTGAACCCAGGTCCTCTGGAAGAGTAGCCAGTCCTCTTAACCACTGAGCCATCTCTCCAGTCCTGCTAACACCACGATTTTATATGTAACATCTAGAATAATCTCTAAAATGAAAACTAGCTCACTCATGCACTTGCTCATGACTCAACACTGTCTTGTGCTAAATAGCATAAAATATAAATGCCTTCCATACATTCTTGAAGATCTTAAAAGACAGGTCCCATACCTGACTGCAGACTCACTTCTATCAAACTCCACCCTTTTGATTTCCTTACAACATAGCAAGATCACTCATGTCCTAGACACCTATTGTCTTTGTTAGAAACCTTCCTACTAATCTTCCTATGACTGCCTCTTCATCAAATGAAATGTCACTTTTGCAGAAAATCATTGGAAAAACTAACCCTCCTCCTAATTAAAGCTAATTCCTCCACTTTTGCCATAAAGGAAGACAAAACTCTTACTAGAAATTGATGTAGCTAAAACAGCTCCACTTTAGAGTAGGCTTTTTCATCACCCAATCTGAAGTTGGTGACCACATTACTTTCTCTGTTAGCTGTCTGTGCAGACTGTCTGGAGGCATATCTACATTTCCATCGTTTTGTGCTCTCCAGGTCTGGAAAATACATTTCCATTTAGAATAGAAGCAAGTCTCTAGCATCATGGCTTCAGTTTTCATTCTGTCTCGAGCAGTATCTACAAAAGTCTTGGAAGACAAAACGACAGCAGAAGCATCATTCTCTTCCACAGTGCTGGACACCACATGGGCAGCAGCGGCTGACACGGGGGTCCCTTCCCAGCAGTCAGATCAGCCTCCACGGACCCCTGCTTCAGTGACAGAAACAACAGTGACTGACAGTAACTGTTCCTCCTGACTTCCAGAATGTGGAAGTTTATCTTCCCTTACTGCCCCTACACTTTTAACAGTCTTTAATCGCCTTTATCAAATTCCTAATGGCTTGAAATAGCTATGGTGTAGTCAGAAAAGATTAAACCCCTACTGATACACATCCTGTTGTTAACAAACTACTTACAAAAATCACTTTTCAGACACACAGTCTCATGCTAGGTAGCCTAGGTTGGCCTTAAACTCTTGGCAATTCTCCTGCCTCTGCTTCCCAAGTGCTGGAGTTTATAGGCATGAGCCAACAAGATTGACTCAATAATTTTTGGTGTTTGTTTGTTTGGAGACAAGTTCTCACTGTGTAGCACACAGGCTGACCTCAAATTCATGTGATCCTCCAGTCTCAACCTCACAAGTGCTGGGACTACAAGACATGAGCTACATATGCACTTGATTTCAGTGGTTTTGTATTTGTTCATCTTTCCTGCTAAATCACACAAACACAGGGACACCCTAGTTATGCTCACTATAATAACCCAAGTCTCAAGTTCAGAACAAATATTTGGTGAATGAATGTAGCACCTTCGTAGTAAAATATAAAAACATTCGAATGCATTATATCAAAGATAACAGCTCCAACTCTCAAAAGAAGCTAAGGCAAAAAAAATCATGAGTTCAAAGACTACACAGCAGGACCCCAACCAGAAATTAATTATTTAATTAGTAAGTAAACAACTAGAGCTCTTGGAACGTGGCTCCCTTACTTCTTTGCTTATTCTGCTACTGTGGAAACTTGATATACTTTTGGTTTCTGGCCAGTACCCTGGGACTCCTCAATCTCACTGGAACAACACAAACAAGAGCCACACTCACTTTGGCCCCTGACTCTTCAACCATAAGACTGTCCATTTTGTGACAAACAGGAACTAAGGTTATCTCAGAAGTGAAAACAATAATGCATCTGAATTTCAGACCTAAATAACTTATTTTGATCTTAATTTCAAATTCCCAAGGCCATGGTCTAGATCAGTGGTAGGCCCTGATTCTCTAACAACACACAAAGTAAAATATAACAAAGTAAAATTCTGCAGTGATTACTCATCATGAAACTCATGAAGGGCCAACTAGATGGCTCAGTGGGCAAAGGCTCTTCCTACACAGGCCTGACAACCTGAGCTGGACCTGTGGAACCCAAGGAAAGGTAAGAGAGAGCCGACTCCAGAAAGATGTGCTTTGACCACCACATATACATGCAAACGGTCATTAATTAACTTACATGTAATGTTAGAAAATGTTAACGTGCGCTTAGAAGTCAAGTAAATGGTAGACCTACAATTCTAGCATCGATAGGCTGAGAAAAAGGGGTCACAAGTTCAGGGCCCACCTAGGAACATTTGGCCCTGTCTCTCAAAATCCAAGAAATGTTCCTCAATCCAGCTAAATAAGTGTCTGACAAAGGAAAGCCAAAGTGTCTGTTACGACTGAAAACAAATATAACATTGTCTCCTATATTTAGTTTTACAGAAAATTCCTATTTCTTTAGAGAGCGAAAATACTTGGAAAAGTTTACACCATAAAAGGGGGGGGGGGGGTGGACTGGAGAGATGGCTCAGCAGTTAAGAGCACTGGCTGCTCTTCCAGAGGACCAGGGTTCAATTCCCAGTACCCACATGGCAGTTCACAATTGTCTGTAACTCCAGTTCCAGGAGATCCAGCATCCTCACACAGGTATATAATCAGGCAAAACACCAATGCAGATAGATTAGATAGATAGATAGATAGATAGATAGATAGATAGATAGATAGATAGATAGATAGATAAATGGGAGCATTTATTCACCAAATTCATGCAATAACTATGACTTACTACATGGCTAGCACAGTTGGAAACACTAGGAATACCTCAGTGACCAAAGCAATGACCTCTGCCTTCATAAAGCCTGCATTCCAACACAGGAATGTTAACTACACTACAGAGTGTGAGAAGATGACAAGGCTGTGAAGAATCTTAACAGGGTGAGACTCGAGAGCAGTGCATGGAGGAAGGTGGGCAGGGAAGACTCAGCCTGGAAAGATAAGTCAAGTCACAGAAGGAACAAGGCTGTGCCTTTAACTCCATGAGAGGAGAATACCAAAAGGACTATAGGGCCAAAGGCTAAAGTGAGTGAAATAATTTGTAAGTGATTATCATAATCCATGTAGATCAAAGAAGAAAATGATCACAATAAAAATGGACTAAGAAGTGGCCAGATTCTAGCCTTTAAAAGCATTAGAGAAGGAGTATATAAAGGTGAACAATTGGGGAAATATATTTTTAAACTATAGTAAGACAGCATTTCATATCCCAAAATATCTTTAAAAAAAATCAAGAAGTCTGAGCTAGCATACACCTATAATCCTGGCACTCAGGATGTATAGGCAGGAGAACTGTAAGTAATGGGCTACCTTGAGCTCAGGTCTACATAGCTAGAAGATATACATCTCAAAAAAAAAAAAAAGTCTGGGTTTGAGTTGTAACTCAGAGGTAAAATATTTGCCTAACATATTTGAAGCCCTGGGTTCGATCCCACCCAAAATCCTAACAATAGCAAATATTGGCAAAGACATAGAAAAACTGAATCGTTATAGGGAAGTTCAAACTATACAATCTCACTGGAAAACAATTTTGTGTTTCTTCCTGTTATCAAATCATCACATGACCTAGCAATTTTATTCTGGATGCATACCTTAGAACCACCACCTTAACACTATAAAACAAACGAAAATGTGGAAGGGCTCACGAGTACCCACGCCTAGCTGTGGGGCTAGTGACAGTTGATGGCTGCTGGGGAGGGTGTGGCCCTGGTAGATCAACTGTGCTAGATGGCCCCACGGCTATACATAGAAGGGCAGCACAAAATGAACTCAGTGAGTTTATTAAAAAAAGACATGAGGTTGGGATGTGGGCATGGATTCAGCAAGAGTTAGGGGGAGAAGTAGAGGGTGAATATGATAAAAAATACATCGCATTTCTTTTACTCCAGCCCCACATTGGAATGCCAAACTGTTGTTGGTTGTTTTCACTCTTTATACTCTTTGTTCTTTTGGCTCTTTGTGGGGGGGGGGGGGGGGGGGGGCACCAAACACCTCCCAAATAAATCACACACAGTGGCTTATTTTTAATTATAAATGCCCATCCTTAGCTTGGCTTGTTTCTTACCAACTTGGCTTAACTTAAATTATCCAGTCTACCTTTTGCCTCTGGGCTTGTACCTTTCTCTATTTCTGTATAGCTTCTCTTTCCGTCTTACTCCATGTTTGGCTGTGTAGCTGGAAGGTTGGATGGCTGGCTTCTGAAGTCCTCCTCCTCCCAAATTTCTCCTTCTATTTATACTCTCTGCCTGACAGCCCCACCTATCCTTTCTCCTGCCTTGCTTTTAGCCGTTCAGATTTCTATTAGACTATCAGGTGTTTTAGACAGGAAAAGTAACACAGCTTCTCAGAGTTAAATGCAACATAAACAAATGCAATATACCTTAAAATAATATTCTACAACAGTATACATCTATAAAATCCCCAAAGAATTAATTTAAAGTATTACAGAAGAACAAATTTGGAAATAACTACATGTCCATTAAGAGAATAGATGAAATGTAATATAGTCAGGCAAACATCTAGTTACATGCCAGTCATTAAAAAAAGCAGTAGAGACTAACACAATGGGTGCAAAAGGAGGATCCATCCTTCTGCTACATCCAAGAAACAAACACACCTTAACATCAAGGACAGACATCACCTCAGGGTAAAAGGACGGAAAAAGATATGCCAAGCAAATGGATCTAAGAAGCAAGCTGGGATAGCCATTTTAATACCTGACAAAATAGATTTCAAACCAAAACCAATCAGAAAAGATAGAGAAGGCCATTACATATTCATCAAAGAAAAAACCGCACCAAGAGGACATTTCAATTCTTAGCATCTCTGTAACAAACACAGGGGCAGTCAAGTTCCTAAAGGAAACACTAGTACTGTTTCAATCACATACTGACCTTCACATGTTGATAGTGGGAGACTTTAATACCTCACTCTCACCAACAGACAAATCATCCAGACAAAACTAAACTGGGAATGCTGAAGCTAACTGACATAAACCACATGGACCTAACAGACATTTACAGCTCACACTGGCAAGGACGAGGAGTAAGGGGGACACTCATTCATTGCTGGTGGGAATGGAAATTTGTATGACCACTATAAAGTCAATGTGGTGGTTCCTCAGGAAGATGAGAATCAATCTACCCAAGATTCTGCTGTATGACTGCTGGGCAGATACACAAAACTGTCTCATACGAGCACAGAAGGCATCAGCTCAACCATGTTCACTGCTGCTCTACTGTGATAACCAGAAACTGGAAACAACCTAGATGTCCCTCAACAGAAAAATGGATAAAGAAAATGTGGTACATTTGCACAAAGCAGTATTACTCAGCCAGTTAAAACAATGAAATTTGCAGGTAAATGGACAGAACTAGAAAAAAATCATCCTGAGTGGAACTATCCCAGACCCAGAAAGACTAATATGGTATGTATTTGCTTATGTGTGGATATACTAGCTGTTATCAATGATAACCAAGCTACAATCCATAGAACCATGGAGGTTTGGGTACAGAGTGTATGGGGGAGGGGCAGATAGATCTCATCAGGAAAGGGAAATAGAATAAATATTTATGGATGGATGGGTGGGGCTGGAATAGGAAGATCATGTGAAGAGGGGGAGGAGAGAGAGGATGAGGGAGGAAATATGGAGACAGACAGCTAAAATTAAGAGCCATTTGAGGAAGAGTAATGGCAAATGATTACCTAATTTGTTCTGGTATAATAAAAATTTGGGAGTCGGAATTGAGATAAAGACCTGAAAAATCCAAGAAAAGCAGAGCGACTGTCTGACCCTCTCTCATTGGAAAATTCCCCCTGCAACGAGAACTCCTCCCAAGTCTCTTCCTGTCCTCTCTAGCCACCCTAAAAAGTCCTCCAAGAACAGTAAGACTAATTCCAATCAGCCAATCGCTGACTCCATCCTAGATTTATTGGCACAGTGGATTGGCTGGACAGACGATTCTCCTGCAACAGTGTCCTGCCAGAAACATATGATAGTGCAAAGCTGGCACAAATCTTGTGGGAGTAACCAACCAACATGTGATTTGACTTAAGGCCCACTCCATGAGACGGAACCCATACCTAACACTGTTTAGGTAACCAAGAACAAAAACTTGATAGCCCAGGAACCTAGGATAAAACAAAATACTACTGCTCTAAAACAAACAAAAAAGTTGTTGTAGAATATTATTTTAAAATGTGTTACATTTGTTTATGCTGTGGAACATTTGTTTAATGATGCAAAAATGTGTTGCATTCTTTTATGTTGCATTTGTTTAACTCTGTGAAGCTGTGTAACTTTGCCTGCCTAAAACACCTGAAGGTCTAATAAAGAGCTGAATGGCCAATAGTGAGGCAGCAGAAAGGATAGGCGGGGCTGGCAGGCAGAGAGAACAAGTAGAAGGAGAAATCTGGGGGTGGGAAGGAGAAAAAAAGATCAAGGAACAAGAGAAGTAGAAGGAGCAAAAGAACACGGAGAGGAGGACGCCAGGGGCCAGTCACACAGTCACACAGCCACACAGCAAGCAACAGAGTAAGAAGGAAAGAAAAGGTATACAGGAATAGAAAAATGTAAAAGCCCAAAGGCATAAGGTTGACAGGATAATTTAAGAAAAGCTGGGAAGAAATAAACCAAGTTAAGCCTGAGCATTTATAATTAAGAATAAGCCTCCGTGTGTGATTTATTTGGGAGCTGGGTGGCGGGGGCCCTCCAAAGGAACAAAAACAAAAGGAGCAATAAAATGACTCCTAATGACACTCTGCTATACACATAGATTGTGCCTTGTTCAACCATCATCAGAAAAGCTTCCTCCTGCAGCAGCTGGGAACAAATACAGAGACCCACAGTCAGACACCATATAAAGAATAATAGATCTTGAAATGTCTCCATCAAATTCCTCTCTTCAGGACTCAGGAAACCCTGGGCAAGAGGAAGTGGAAAGAGTATAAGAGCCAGAGGGGATGGTGGACACCAAGAAAACAAGGCCCTCTAGCAAAGCTCATATGAACTCACAGAGACCAAGGCAGCACGCACAGGGCCTGCACCTATGTGCAGCAGGTCTTCTCTGCTTACATCATGGCTTCCAGTTTAGTGTTTTGTAGGACTCCTGAGTGTGCAAACAAGTGGGTCTCTGACTCTTGTGCCTTCTCTTGGGCTCTTTTCTTCTTGTTTGTCTGTCTTGTCCAGCTCTTGATGGGTTAATTCTTATTTTATTATATTTTAATATATTATATTTATTTTAGTATTATCCCTTAGAAGCCCATTTGTTTTCTAATGAGACGGAGAAAGGAAGTAGATCCATATGGAAGGAGAGGTGGGGAGGAACTGGAAGCAGGGAAGGCAAAACCACAATCAGAATATATTATGTGAGAAAAAAAAAATCTATTTTCAATAAAAGGGAAAGATGGCAAAATAATAATAAATATAAATAAATCCTTTTAAAAAATACTAAATGAGATAGTAAATATAGAACCTTCAGTACTATACCTGTGACACATTAAACATTTCTTCAGGAATAGTAGAAGTTTTCAAAACCTTCCTAGGATGTTCTAATTCCCTCTTGTCCCAACTCCTTTTAATAAATTCGTTACTTCAAACAGTTACAAAAACCTTGTGCAGACATATCTTGAAAGCTATTGCAATTTTCCCCCGTCTTTCTGAAGGTCACACCATTTATAAAGACCACGACAAATTTTAACAAATGAAGCAAGGTTTTTGAATCAGCCAAACAGGAGGCTGGAGAGACGCCCAGTGGGTAAAGCAGCTGTTGTGCAGCTGTGAGTACCTGGGTTCAGGACCCCCCCCCCCAATAAAAAAAAAATCAGCTGGGCAGGGAGGCAGCACCCCTGCAATCCAGTGTGTGGGAAGCAGAGACAGAACTAGAGGAAGCTGGCTAGCCCTGGGTCCAATTGAGGCCTTGCATCAATGTATAAGGCAGAAAGCAATGGAGAAAGACACTCAACATCAACATCTAGCATCCATGTACATACACAGCAGCACAAACATCTGTGTCCCTCTGCATGTGCGCGCGCGCACGCGCACACACACACACACCAGTATTAAACAACTCAATTGTCCCTGCCTTCAAGATGACTAGGAAAACCTAAAAGATCTCAGAGATTAAATTACTAGTTGTTACTACTTGGGTTTTATTTACTCCCCCATCATCCTCGTTGTTTTAGATATCTTAAATCTCTTAAAATTGAGCCCCAAGATGGCTAAATTCTCCCTACAAATATAGGTTACCCAAGAGAGAGTCCGGGGGGATAAACTGTATGTAGTGGAGGAAAACACTGGGCCAGACTGAGCACACATGCCAGACTACACTTTGTGGAGGAGTGATTTGCAGCTTCCAGAAACTCATAAAAATGAAGTTACAAATCCACGAAGCACAGGGTTACTTGTAAATATTACTGTGACATGCTCTTTCACTCACCTTCCAGAATGGAGTGCAGGTTCTATTGCATTTCCAATCGAAACATGCACTGTTAACACCTCCAGAAGCATATGGAAACCATTGCCCTGATCTGTTCCTATATTTCAAATGTTCATCTAAAAGAAACAATGCTCTGAACACAATCTTACACATTAAAGCAGAAACTCTGAAACTTGATTTACTGAGAAATAGTTTTTACTACTGAACCTATTTCCTTCATATTATCTGAAAACGTCTCTTTCTTATTACTTTTTAATTTTTTTCAAGGCGAGGAAGTGAAAACAAGCGCCCTCATACTATACCACAGAATGGCCCAGAACTCACTATGTAGCCCAGACTGGGTTTGAACTCACAGAAATCTTCCTGTCCCAGCTTCAAGAGTGCTAAGATTACAGGCATAAGCATATTACAGGCATATTGTTGCCCACTTTTCTCATTTTTCCTTGGTTGTTTATTTTTTGGTGATGAGCTGAGAATGAACCTAGGGCCTTGTGCATGGCAGACAAGCAACTCTACCAAGTGAGCTACATTTCCAGCCCAATTTCTTAAAGGGCTCTCTTGGTCACTTGTTCTATGTTGAATTGCTGAGTGTGAGGAGGGCATTAACTGAAGCCTGAGATCTGAACTGATGAGAGGGAGGAAGATTTGAGACAGATTTAGGAGGTGGTTGAAATGTGCTGATTTTGTAACTGTGAGACTAAGAAATAGTTTAACATGATTTGTCACATTTGGCTTAGGTCTTTTTAGGTCTTTTAGCCCAGGCTTGACTCAAACTCTTGGCAATTCTCCTGTCTCAGCTTCTCAAATGCTAGATTTACAGGTATGTGCCACCATTCTTTATTCTTGGGCTGGAGAGATGGCTCAGAGGTTAAGAGCAATGACTGCTCTTCCAGAGGTCCTGAGTTCAGTTCTCAGAAACCACATGGTAGCTCACAACCATCTGTAATTTGATCTGGTACCCTCATCTGGACTATAGGCAGAACACTATATACATAATAAATAAATCTTTAAAAAAACACGAATATTTATTCTTAGTTGGGATTGGTGGCACAAGCCTTTAATCTCAGCACTCAGAGGCAGAGGCAGGTGGATCTCTGTGAGTTCAAGGCCAGCCTGGTCTATAGGCTGTTCTAGAACAGCCAGGGGGTATACAGAGAAACCTGTCTCAAAAAAACAAAAAAAAAAAAAAAAAGAATATTTATTCTCTCATTTTGTTTCAAGTTTTCAATTATATATGAAGTTCTAACAAATATCTACCCAAGCCACTGTAAAAACTCATTAAAAAATAATGAGATTATTAAACTATATTAATAAAGCCCCATGTAATAAATCTAAAATCATATAATAAATAGCATTAACTATTCACTAGCCTATTATTTGTCCTATATATGAGCATTTCTCAAAAAGATCCTGGGAAACAAGACACTGAAAATGAGAGGAAGGGGAAGTAGCACGGATTATTTAAGCGATGAACTAGTACATTAATTAAGTTGTCTTCTAAGGATATCTTCAAAAACAGAACCTGGGGCTGGAGTAACGTATCTGCCACACAAGCAGAAGGACCTGGTTTGCCAGAAGAAGCAAAGACAAGAGAGGTTCACCACTCAGCCAGGCTAGCCAATCAGGGAGCACCAGGTTCAGTAACACTCGGTCTCAAACGACTAAGTGACATCAACCTCTGATCTCCACAGTATGTGCACACGTGTGCATTCATTTACACGCATACGTATACACAGTTAAAACAAAAAAAAGATAAAAATAATTTTTAAAAAACAGGGCCAACAAGATGGCTCAGAAGTTAAAGGGTGCTCACTGCCAAATGAAGAACCGAGTTCAATCCCTGAAACCCACATGATGGAAGGAGAAAGCCAATTCTTACAAATTGTCCTCTGACCTCCACATGTATGCCATGGGACATGTGCATTCACCCATATACACACAACAAATGTAAAAAAAATTAAGGTAATAAAAATGAAAATTGGAATATTAAATCCATTTTTAAAAAGCATTTTGAAATTATCACTTTACTTTTACATGTCAGGATTTTATATATTTTTCAAATCACAAGTCTAAATTTTGGAGACAGATTTTAAGAACTGTACACTAATTAAGGCTATCTCCAATCTCTCCTAGAATCATAATCACATTAAAAGTTCAGCCGGGCATAGTGGCACACGCCTTTGGTCCCAGCACTTGGAAGGCAGAGGCAGGCAGATCCACATGAGTTTGAGGCCAGCCTGGACTACAGAGTTCCAGGACAGCCAGAGCTACACAGAGAAACCCTGTCTCAAACAAAAAAAAACAAAAAACAAAAAACAAAAAACAAAAAAGCAACAAACAAACAAACAATAAAGTAAAAGTTCAAAACCAAACAGCACACAGTGTCTTAGATCAACAAGAAGTTCAGAGGAATCATAAACAGCAGCCATGAGCAACCAAATTCTGATTGTATCTGCCTCCAACGATCATTTTAGGAAGCACTGACTCCTCTCATTGTTTAAGCGTGTTCTTGATGCCATATCTTCCCCAGCACTGGCGAAGTCACCAGCCTGCTGGGTCACATTCCAAACTCTGCCTACGTCCTTCTGAACCAGCACTGCCAATCCTTTAGCCCTTGGATATCCCTCGGATCTAGATGGCCAGATCTCTATCATTTATACTTTCTTTCTCTAATTACACCTCTTTCTATAACCAGCTTAGATATCATTTCACTGACCATGGCTGCTAATGGATTTGCTTATTCATCTACCTATATATCATTGGCCCTATTCCAGAAAGGTTTTTACTAAATCTTCAAATTTTCATTTTTACATAACCATCAAAATTCCAAATGTGATCAGGAAAGGGTGGCACATACCTGTAAATTCAGCATTTGGGAAGCTGAGGCAGGAGAACTGCCAAGAGTTTGAGTCAAACCTGGGCTACATAAAAAGACCTAAGCCAAATGTGACAAATCATGTTAAACTATTTCTTAGTATCATAGTTACAAAATCAGCACATCTCAACCACCTCCTAAATCTGTCTCAAATCTCTCATAGTTACGAAATCAGCGCATCTCAACCACCTCCTAAATCTCTCTCAAATCTTCCTCCCTCTCATCAGTTCAGATCTCAGGCTTCAGTTAATGTCCTCCTCACACTCAGCAATTCAACATAGAACAAGTGACCAAGAGTCTAGGTTCCAAATGAAACAGACCATTAACTCCTAACCTCTTGTGATAAGCTTTATCTATTTACTAACCTGCTTGACAGCTAGTAGACAGGGTAGAGTCAAAAGACACTGAGCTCTGCTACCGGACAGACTGACAAGGAGGCTTCCTTAGCAGAGGGTCCTGTTACTGCAGACATAAATATAGTTGTAAGCCAGGGAAAAGAAAGTAATACACTGCCAACGAGTGGGTGCTCTAGGCAAGGAGGCTTACTTACCACAACACTGTGCAGCTTTAGTGTTTGCTGTTGGCTCTCTATTGTAGCTTCAAGATTCTTGTTCTAAATGATATTTACACATAAACTCTTCATCTAGTAGACGTACAGTAGTTCCCTATGCACAGCACGACACTAACAACTATGCTAAAAGAGAGAGTAAGTTGGGTTTTACTGCACTAAAAGGCAAGTCTTAAAAGACAATACTATATATAACTAGCAAAACAACTATTTGCCATGCCAAGCACCAAGTTGAGAGTCATAACCCACCAACACCTGCATTAACTGTAAACCCAGACAGTCAACAGCTGTCACTGAGAGAGAAGCCCATGTGACTGCATCCCTGGGAGCTTAAGTCAAACAAGTTTCCATGCAGCAAAGCAGCTTCCTAAGGAGCCATTTCTAAAGCACTGTTTTGTTTTGACAATAAGTAAGTCAATTACTTTTTCCCATCACTGTGGCTCTGAAAGGTATGTTAAAATGTTATGCTCTACCGGATGGATTAATATGAACTTATTAAACTATGCTTACACTAATACTACTTCCTGGTCATTGTGTTTCTAAATTACAGATAATAATAGGGTTAGAAAAATGACTGCTCATTTACAACTCACCATAAATTCTGAGTTTTCACTACTGGATCATTAAATGACGTATGAAAGCGCCAGATCAACCAACACATTCATAAACTGGGAGTTTGCCAAGTAATGCTGAAGTCAGACAGCATTAAAGTCTCTGTCAGTGGATTCCAACATACAAAATGCTTTAGACCAGAGATTTTGACCAATCACTTAATGCCATGGTAACCTACTTCATTCATCCATAAAATAAGAGCAAGGAATGGATGCTCTCTGTGATCTCTTCCAACACAGAAAGCTTAAGGTCCTAAGAAATTAAAATATCTATGCATGCTGCAAAATAAGCTCATTCATCATTTTAAATGATATAGGTTATAGCTACAGCAATGAAGTAATGGCCACTTCATCTACAAATTAACAAGTAAAGACAAGTAATAAACAAACAAGCGTGCTTGTTTGAACCCAGAAAAGAATCTGCATTAAAACCAACAAGAATTACACAGCCTAACTCCTTAGATGCAAATTTCTTAACTTTACTAATTTTGTTTAACTGGGGGTAGGGAGAGACCACTTTGCATTCGTAAAATTCCAATACCAAAAATCCTAAAAGGAAAAAAATCTGTAATCTTATCCATTAAAATAAATTGTGCCAGCCAGATAATTTATGGGGTGCCTTTGGGTTCCATGAAGTCTATACACAGTAATAAACTACTCTAAAGAGGAGCTGATAAATGCTAGGATCTTTAGGAACCAATCTCCCTTCCCTGCTGCACTGGGGACTGAACTCAGCCTCACCCACGCTGGGCAAGCACTGTACCACTAAGACGCTCCAACCTTTGTGTCTTCTTCAACTGTATGGACGTGAACCTGCCCAGCTCAACAAAACTCTCTGACCAAGTGGTGGTCACAATTTAATTTTTGGTGAGGCACAAAGAAAAATTATGTAAAATCCATTTTCAAAACATACCATAATATACAGGACCATTTTACCATACAGCCCCTTAAAACACTTCCATCATTCCGTCTAGCTATCCAAAACCCATTAGACACCCACTGAAGAAAGCACTTTTTTTTTTTTTTTTTTTTTGGTTTTTTGAGACAGGGTCTCTCTGTAGCTTTGGAGCCTGTCCTGGAGCTCACTTTGTAGACCAGGCTGGCCTCGAACTCACAGAGATCCGCCTGCCTCTGCCTCTCTAGTGCTCAGATTAAAGGCGTGTGCCACCATGGCCCAGCCTGAAGAAAGTACTTTTCAAAAGTCATGAAGATGAGTCTTACTTGTTCAGATATAGAACGTGCGTGCATGCGTGCAAGCGTGCATGCGTGCCTGTGTGTGTGTGTGTGTGTGTGTATGTGTGTGTGTGTGTGTGTGTGTGTGTGTGTGTGTTACTGGTGATTAAAACTAGGGCCTCATGTATATTAGGCAAGCATTCCACATTGAGCTATATATAGCCTTAATCCTTGTTTATTGACCTCTTAAAAACCATTCTAAATCTTTATTCATTTACTTATGTATGTGTGCATGTGTGAATGTAGGCACGAGTACATGCCATGGTGTGGCACAAGTGTGGAACAAATCCTCAAGTTGGTTCTCTCCTTCCACTGTGAGGGTCCCGGGGATCAAACTCGGACCCTCGGGCTCAGAGGGAGCCCTTACCCACTGCACAGCCCCGCCAGCACTCTCTTCCTACTTTTGAGTTTGAGACATAATTTAACTAAGCTGCTCAGATTGGTCTTGAACTTGTGATTCTCCTGCCTCAGCTTCCCAAGGAGCTAAGATGACAGGCCTGCACTACTAGATCCAGCCAAATACAAAATTTCTAAACCAACTTTGGTCTCCCAAGTTACTGGCTCAGATTACAGCAGTAATCTGCTCTGTGACGGGAAAGCAGATGGCTGTAACAGGAAAAGGGAAAAAGACTTAAAGACAGAACCAATAAAATACAGGAAAAGGGAACGTATAAACGTGAGTTTTTTTAACACATTTATGGGGTCAAGCATGGTGGATTTCTGTGAGTTCAACATAGTTCTACATAGAGTTCCAGGCCAGCCAGAGCTGTATGATGAGACCCACAGACCAGGTCACTTTATCCCAGTCAAAACATATCCTAGATACTAAGAATTGTTAACTTACACAAAAATAGGTTAAACAATACACATAAAACTATTTATAAAACAAGGTATAATAAAGGGAAACAATCATAAAATTTTTACTTTACTAAGAGTGACATTTAATAACCAAAGAGTCCTAGTACCCAGGACAAAAGATCAGATCATTCTGTAAGGATTAATACATTTAACACTAATAGTACTCACTAAAGTATATAAAAGGAAAATACAACTTTAGAAAGAAATTGATTTCAGGCTGGCTCAGTGCTAGAGAGAGCACTTGCACAGTACACACAAGATTCAATTCCCAGTGATAAAGAAGAAAAAACTTACAAAATAAAGTTTTGTTTCAACAACTTGGTAATGCCTAAATCCACTAAATATCAAATAAAATAAATCATGCTTGCTATGATAGTTAACACTCTGCTAAATTTTTAAAAAATAAAGAGTTTGAGCCAGAGAGATAGTTCAGCAATTAAAAGCACCTCTGCAGAGGTTGGTGGCCTAAACTCCAGGACTGCAGATTGCGCTCAGACCTTCACACACTGGTGGCGGCACATGTACACCCATACACATATGCACAAACACTAAATTAATTCACCCACTAATTAAACAATTTATAAACCTGAGAAAGAGATGCTCCTAAAGCAGGAAGCACTTACTCTTCTCTATACATGTCTGTGCATCTGTCTGTGTATCTGTGTGTCTATGGATGTGTTTGTGCTTGTCATCTGTATGTTTGTGTGTATGCTGGTCTCTGTGTGTATGACTGTGGATGTCTGTCTGTCTGTCTATGCGTGCATGTGACTGTGTTAGTGTTAAAGATCAAACCCAGGGCATATCAGGCAAGTGCTGTTATACCAAGCTATATATCCCTAGCCCCAAAGAGCTCCTGCTTTAAGTTTGTTCTGAAATGTCTGACTTTGATGAAACTCAAAACTTGTGTTTGGTATTAGGATTTAAAGGTCAATCAAATGACTGGGAGCCCAGAGTACAATCTGAAGATGACTATTCCTAGATCTGGTGTGTGGAAAACTTTTGTACAGGGAATCTTTCCCACTCTTAAAATACACTTAGCTTCATTGTCTAAATTAAGTAAGTAGATCATGAGGCACAATCTATGCCCTGAAAAGTAACGTACATATCATACCCATTTTCCAAAGAAGTTACAGTTCATCTAGCAAGAAAACTGTGTAGTAGACCAGACGAGTTGAGAGAAAGTCTTTTTTTTTTTTTTGGTTTTTCGAGACAGGGTTTCTCTGGATAGTTTTGGTGCCTGTCCTGGATCTCGCTCTGTAGACCAGGCTGGCCTTGAACTCACTGAGATCTGCCTGACTCTGCCTCCCAAATGCTGGGATTAAAGGCATGTGCCATCACCACCCGGTGGGAAAGTCTTTTCTTGCAACCAGAAGGTAGGAATGTCTGGTTATTTTCCATTTGTTATAGTTTCTTGGCATAAGAATACCAAGACTGCCATGATGAAAATCAATAATGCACCTGGTCCTGGTAAGGCCACAAGAGGCTGAGGCACCGTGTGGAATCCATTTTCCTCTGAAGGAGAACAATGGCCGGGAAGCACAATGTACTTACTTCCAGTCATGAGAGTCATTTTTCCTTCTCAAGCTTTCCAGCTGACCAAAAAATAGATCCCATGGTGACTGAAATATGACACGATCACAGAAATAAGAAGTGGATCGGGTGCTTACCAACAACAGCCATTTCACATAATTACATTCCTAATGTTCCTTCAGAGTTTTACTACTCAGAAAGTTAATTTCAAGCTAAAACTTTAACCTGTGTATCTGCTTCACATTGGAAACTTGCTAACTAAATACAAAGACAAAAGATATTAGAAGACTATTGGAGATCCTAGTAAGCTAACAGAAACAGACCTTCTGAGAAACCCCCAGTGTAGCAAAAGCATCTGGGGAAAGGAACACTTTTGCAAGTCGCTGCAGGGAATTAAATGGAACACTCCTTCACAGACAATGCAGGAAGAGCTACCCAAACCCAAAGTGTGGCTTCCTACAGGACTCCACAGGGAAAGCATCCGTTCTTGCTGTAAAGGACGTACAGGGCACCACAGGGAAAGCATCCGTTCTTGCTGTAAAGGATGTACAGTGTACCACAGGGAAAGCATTAGTCCTTGCTGTAAAGGATGTACAGTGTACCACAGGGAAAGCATTGGTCCTTGCTGTAAAGGATGTACAGTAGGACACAGTGACACTTGGGATCCAGAACTGAAGGAAAAGAAAGAAAAGGTGTACTCTGATTCTACCTGTGGAATTTCAAACTAATATGGCCATACCATTTCATTAATTCCTAAGTTTATAAAACCCATTTACGATACATACACTACTCAGTCATACAAAAACTGTTCACAATTTTAGTCAAACTGAAACGTTTCAGTTTCTCTCACTCTATCTCCCCAAAGTGACTTCAATTTTGGTTTCTGTTTTAAAACAGTCTTACTACAAAGCTCAGGCTGGCCTCACACTTAGAATCTTCTAGTCTCAGCATCCCAAGTGTTACAGTTAGAAGCATGCACCACTGTGCATTTTTATTTATTACTTAAATAATATCTAACTAGAAGATTTATTTTCCTTCAAAATAACATTTTCATCTCCCAATATTTAATTTAAGCTGGGCAACGATGGTGCATGTCTTTAATCCCAGCACTCGGGAAGCAGAGCCAGGCAGATCTCTGTGAGTTCAAGGCCAGCCTGGTCTACAGAGCAAGATCCAGGACAGGCACCAAAACTACACAGAGAAACTCTATCTCGAAAAACCAAAAAAAAAAAAAAAAAAAAAAAAAAAAAAAAAAAAAAATTAAATAAGTAAAGGCTGCTCTTAGAGTAATAAAAACATTTTCTTTTTATAGAATGAATATAAAAATTTGAGCTAAGGAGAGATGATTTTTATCATTCAGTCACTGATTAGAAAAGTGTTACACATAAAGCAGTGTTACTTAAGATTCTAATTTACTTAACTTGTGCCTGATTATTCAGCCAAGATAAGATACCTGCAATAAATTGTTTCATCTGGTAGAAAAAAAAATTTTGTTGTGGTTGTTGTTGTTGTTTTTCGAGACAGGGTTTCTCCATGTAGCCCTGGCTGTCCTGGAACTCACTCTGTAGATCAGGCTGGCCTCGATCTCAGAGGTCCCCTTGGATCAAAGGCATGTGCCACCTCGCCCAGTTTATAATAAAATTATTATTTAAAAAGTCTGGTGCTGGGAACTGGGTATGTGAGCCAGGTCTATCACATACCTTGGCTTTATCCACACATGGACTTTAACACTATAGAAAGTATCTCTTGAAAAATGGTGTGTGACCCCCTTCAAGAAACTCTCTCTGAATTCGGTGCTCGCACTAAGAGCTACTTAAAGTCACACTGAACATGAAGCTTGTTTCTTATGCCTTATCTCAACTTCAGTCACTCCAGTGGAATGCAGGTCCACTCTCCTCTGTCTGCATTCATCCCTCAATTAAATCTGTGACCACTGCCAGGATCTAAGTACAGACTCTGTTAGAACAGTAACAACAGAGAAGCCTGGAGGGTGAAGGAGGGTGTGTGAGTTTCTTTTCTGTTGCTGTGACAAAATACCCTGACCAAAATAACAAAACAGACAAATAAAACCCAAGGGAGAAAGGTGGTTTGGTTTGATTTGGTTTTTATATTTTGTTTTTTTTGTTTTTTTTGACTTACTGTTCCAGGGCAGTAGAGAGCATGCAGTGGAATAATCCTCTTGTACACTATAAAGACTTGTCACTCAAACTGGTTTAATAAAACACTGATTGGCCAGTAGCCAGGCAGGAAGGATAGGCAGAGTAACCAAACTAAGGTCAATGGGAAGGAGAAGGACAGAGTCAGGAGTCGCCAACCAGATGCAGAGGAAACTAGATGAGAATGCTGTACTGAGAAAAGGTACCAAGACACGTGGCTAAACATAGATAAGAATTATGGGTTAGTTTAAGTGTAAGAGCTAGTTAGTAATAAGCATGAGCTACCGGCCGAACATTTATAAGTAATGTTAAGCCTCCCAGTCAATTATTTGGGAGTTGCTGGCAGGACAGAAACTCCCGATTACAAGTCCGTGGTGGGGAAGACATTGCAACAGACAGGGAAGTCACAGCAGGGGGAGCAGGAAGCTGGCTGGTCACACTGCATCCCATTTAAGAAGCTGAGAGGCAACAAGACGTGGGTCCAGGCTACGAAACCTCAAATCCCATCCCAGTGATCCACTTCTTCCTGAAATGCACTGATTCCTAAAGTCACCACAGTCGCTAGGCAGTGGTCGCGCACGCCTTTAATCCCAGCGCTCAGGAGGCAGAAGCAGGAGGATCTCTGTGAGTTCGAGGCCCGCCTGGTCTACAAAGCAAGTTCCAGAACAGCCTAGGCTGTTACAGAGAGAAACTCTGTCTCAAAAAAAGTAGAATTAATCTTATACTTTCTAATCAAAGCATTAATAATTTTCAAGACTCCTAAAATGCAGACATGTGAAGCCCGGTCCCTATAGATACATCTACTATAAAATGACTCCCAAAACCTAAGTTCCAGGGACACTGCAGTAGAAAGGGCAAAAAGACTGTAAGAACAAAAAGAATCAGGGAGTTTTCTGTGTGATTGTGTCTCCCAGGAATGTCAAAAAAGTTTGGGAATGACTTCGCAAACAGGAGCTGAACAAGGATGACAAATACAGACATGCCAAAGAGGACAGCAATGTCCAGGAGGCCTCAACCCGACACAAGAACTGCAGGCAGCTAAGGAACGCTGAGAGGGAAACAGTCTTCCTCAGAAAGAGCACACCAACTGGTTATCTGATACCAAGTGGTCAGCCCTGAAAACACACACGCCAGTAACGCACAGACTGAGCAGGTTATGTTTACATATGCACATACGCATGTAACAATAATTAATGAAAAAGGGAGCCATGAATTTGAAAGAGAGCAAGGAGGGGTATATGGGAGGATGTGGAGGGAGGAAAGGGAAGGGAGAAATTATGTAATTTGTATTATAATCTCAAAAAATAAAAGCAGCAAATAAAAAAAAGAATTTTCAAGATTCAGCTGAGCTATGTTCAGTGATGGAGTACATACTTAACATATATACATGTACTAATTAATAGGAACAGAACCCATAGAATGAATGTCTTCATGTCTTTTCTTGTTGCCATGATATATCCATGCAAACACAACTCAAGGGGAAGGTACAGTTCAACACAGTGGAGAAATCAAGGACCAGGAGCTTGAAGCAGCTGTCACACTATGTCTGAAAGCAATTTCATTCAGTCCAGGACCCGACCCATGAAATGGTGTCACCACAACTCTTAATGTAATCAAAATAATCCCTCCAGGTATGTCTAGAGGCCAAGCTCCCAGGTGATTATAGATTGTTTCAAGTTAACGATGAACATTAAGTATTAAAATATTTAACATTAAAAACACTCTAAGATTCCTCGAGCAAGCCAACTAGAAAAGGCTTACCCTCTGGTGGCAATAACTCATAGTTTCATGTTGCAAAACACACAGGTCCAATGTGGACTCATCTTTTCAAGATATAGCAGAGATTAAAAACTTTATCTATCTCTGATTGTGACATGATAGCGATAGCAATGTAGTTTTTAATTTGAGTCCTGTGCAAACTAACACTCTATGGTCAAACAGAATTGATTTCACTGGTTTCAATCTCTAGAAAGGGCTCTGGGAGCTAGGGGGATACATAAGGAAAAGAGACAGTAGGCAGGGACCACACCAGGAGACATGATAAACTAAGGCATTTGAACCTTATGGTCTGGAGTAAAATAGCATTTCCAAAATACATTTCTTTTATATCAGAAGCTTTCCTCCACACTAAATGTTACCCAGAAACCTAATACATAACATAGATAATGTAATCTTTTCTGGTTGAAATGGATGATACAGATCTGCTACTCCAACCAATTTCTCAGAAAAAT
Source organism: Peromyscus californicus insignis (assembly GCF_007827085.1). Lineage (NCBI taxonomy): Eukaryota > Metazoa > Chordata > Mammalia > Rodentia > Cricetidae > Peromyscus > Peromyscus californicus. Next base: position 82,409,843 of record NW_026294447.1, read on the forward strand.
CTAGGACCTCAGGAACAGATGAAAATCACTGGACTCCAGAATGATGTATTACATCTTCCTAAAGTATCAATTTTATTCAGAGTTTGGAGTAGGAGATAGAGAACATGGAAGGTAAATAATTTTTGTTTTAATACAATCAGAGAAAATATTACAAAATTTTAATGAAATTTTCAAATAGACACTTCAAATTACATCTCTAGACAAATCAGGTATAAAAACTGGCGCCTGTCATAAAGGTGACTTAAATGTGTGTGCATGTGACAGAGAGAGCACATGTGTAGAGGTCAGAAAACAGCTTGAGGGGATTCTTTCTTCTTCCAACATGCAGTCTGAGGGATTGAACTCAGGTCCTCCAGACTTAAAATGTGTGGAGAGACCTGATGGAGGATATGAGACCACTGAAAAAGATTAAGCAGGAAATAGCATGGCTTTTCAAAGTTGGAAGACAACTGTCCATTTTCTCAGTTTGGGGTTAGAGGACCAGTGGTGCCCTCAAGTACAACTGAAAGAGAGGATCCTCAGACAGGAGACATCTGAAACAGTCCACGAGAGGAGACACAGATTGTGACACAGAAGGAATGTGATAAGATCTGTAGCCTGAAGGACAATTTTAGGAGACTACACAGGGCTTGGTAATGACTTGACTGTTGTCGGTACCTTGCTCTCCTGCTACCTGAACTATAACCCACAGAAGACTCCAGCAGCACTTATCACAGCCATGGCATCTCTGCTTCCCTGTCAATAATATCCCAGGGCAAGACTGTCTTTGGTTCACCTCTTGAGCACCATGTTCTAGCACACAGAAAGTGCTAAGTGAAAGGACGTTTGAAGTCAGGCACAAGGACCAGCTCAGGGACAAGAAGTAGAAGAAAACGGTTGTGCTGTGGAACATCTGTTTAATGATGCAAGGATGTGTTGCATTCTTTCATGTTGCATTTGCTTAACTCTGTGAAGCTGTGTTACTGTGCCTGTCTAAAATATCTGATTGGTCTAGTAAAGAGCTGAACAGCCAAAAGGTAGGCAGGAGAGGGATAGCCCGGGCTGCCAGGCAGAGAGAATAAATAGAAGAAAATAAAAATAAGAGGAGGAGTGAGTAAAGGAGAAGAGGAGGATGCCAGGGGCCAGCCAACCAGCAACACAGCCAGCCATGGAATAAGAAGGAAAGACATATAGACTAGAGAAAGGTAAAAGCCCAGAGGCAAAAGGTAGATGGGATCACTTAAGTTAACAAAGCTGTACAGAAACAAGCCAAGCTAACTAAGGCAGGTACTAATAAGTAAGAATAAGTCTCTGTGAATTTATTTGGGAGCTGAGTGGTGGGCCCCCAAAGACCAAAGAGTTTAAAAAAACAAAAACAAACAAACAACTACAGAAAAATCAAGAAGGCAAGAACTCATTAACAGCTTCTTCCATGCTCTATGTCCTGGTCCTCTCTTTTTTAAATCTTCATATTCTAGGACTGAGACTAGAAAAAGGAAGCTCTATGTCTCATCACCAGAATTTCTAAGATTGGTACCCCAAAGGTAGACACTTTTTTCAAAGTGCTGTTGGCCCTCATTATCCATAGCTTCTTCATTCACACATTCAACTAACTTTGGATATAAATTTGGGGAAAAAGAGAGAGAGAGAGAGAGAGAAATCACACCTGTACTGAATATGTAGAGACTACTTTTTGTCTTGTCATTATCCCCTACACAATATAACAAGTGACAAATTATTTACATTGTGTTAGGTAGCATAAGTCATCCAGAGAAAAAGATATACATAAGTCACAAACAACTATTATGCCACTTTATACAGATTTTGGCATCTTGGGGGTTCTAAAACCAATTCCCTATAAATACCAAGAGGCAATCATATTAGCTAAAACCAAACTGTACTTTGTCTCTTAAATTTCATGATAACATCCAGGTGTAAGATGAGTGATATTCTAGGAATTAAAATCTTGCCATAAAACACAAAATTGGGTGGGAAAACTTAAAAACACTCTACTAAAAATGTTTTCAAATTGGTCGGGCGGTGGTGGCGCACACCTTTAATCCCAGCACTCAGGAGGCAGAGACAGGCAGATCTCTGAGTTCGAGGCCAGCCTGGTCTAAAAAAAGAGTTCCAGGACAGCCAGAGCTATACAGAGAAAAACTACCTTGAAAAACAAAAATAAAAATAAATTCAAAATGAAATGTAAGCTAGACATGGTGATGCACATCTGTAATCACAGCACACATCTGTAATCACAGCACTCAAGACACTGAGATGGGACTGATGTGAGTTCAAGGCCAGTCTGAGCTATAAAACAAAAGTCTGTCTTTAAAACTTAAAAAAATTATGATTAAAAACTCAGTATGAGAATCACTTTACCAGATAACACATTTCAAGGTTGTATCTCAACTGGCCATCAAGAAATATCTAACATTCTGTTGGTGTGTCTGTGCATGCTTAGATGATAAAGGGAAAATACACTAACATATTATAAAATCTGGAATTACATTTAGCTAAAAAATTCATATTAGAGCTGGAAGTGGTGGCTCATGTTCTAATCCCAGCACTAGAGACAAAAGCAGGTAGATCTCTGTGAGTTCAAGGCCAGCATTGTCTACACAGTGAATTTCAAGCCATTTTTACTATGTAGGACTACATAGTAAAACCCTGCCTCAAAAAATAAATTTAAATTTATTAATTTTTAAAAATATCATTCTGGGACTGTGAGGATAGCTAAGTGATTGACCACTTGCCTAGAGTGCATAAAGCCCTTGGTTCAATCCATTTGACCACAAAAATAATGAAAAGATAACTCTTAAAAGTTTCATATTGGCCGGGCGGTGGTGGCGCAGGCCTTTAATCCCAGCACTCGGGAGGCAGAGCCAGGCGGATCTCTGTGAGTTCGAGGCCAGCCTGGTCTCCAAAGCGAGTTCCAGGAAAGGCGCAAAGCTACGCAGAGAAACCCTGTCTCGAAAAACCAAAAAACAACAACAACAAAAAAAAAGTTTCATATTGGCCTAAGTTTATAAATTGCTATAGCTTGGAATAATCACCAAAAACTGAAAAAAATAAAATGAGAATGAGAGATTGAGAGCTGGAGACATAACCTAGTGACGCAATACTAACCTAACATAGCTGAGACCCTGGATTCCATCCTCAGGGAGGGAGGCAGGAGGGAGGGAGGCAGGGAGAAGACAGGGAGGCAGGGAGGGAGGAGGAGAGGGAGGAAGAGAGAGTTGAGTGAGAAGACATTGACAGACGAGTGTGTATTTCCACATCTGAGACACCAACCCTTCTACACACAACAATTTCTTCTCACACCTCTATTTCAAACAGGAAATGTCTAGCTTTGTGGAAATTGTTTCTCAACAATTTCTGCACTAGCAAAAAACTATACAGATTTCTTTAGACTGACAAGCCAAACAATCTAATCTCTTAGTGAAATTTAAGATCGTCATTGGGAACTCGGAGCCAATGACATCTTAGAATCAAGTTCTGGTCAGGCCAAATGGTTACATTTGGTTTAAAGAAGCCAAACTCAGGCCGGAGAGAGGGCTCAACTGCTAAGGGCACTTGCTGCCTAGCCTGAGGGCCCGACTTCCACCTCTAGAACCCACAGGTGGAAAGAGAAGCGAGTCCCATCAGTTGTCCTCTGACAGCCACGTAAATGAATAAATTAGAACCCTGTCTCAGAAAGTAAGGGAGGAGCAATGGAGGAGGACAGCCCACGTTGACCTCTGCCTTCTACAGGTGCCTGCACACACATAAACCCACAGCACACAAACATGTACACATACAGCACACAGACGCAAAATGCTAATTTAAATGAGGAGGGAGAGAAGAAAGACAACTTAAGCTTCATTTAAAAGAAGAAGTCAAATCTAAACTGAAGAGACACTATTTCAGCTGCAGGGACACATTTCATTATCTCAGTGACAGCACAAGTGGTCTCGTTCAGAAGGTGCTAGGGCGTTACTACAATGCAAAGGAGACTATCTGCTGTCAAGACAGACAGACATGATTATATATATAAAACCAGACAGGATCTCTCTATGTGGCTCTGGCTAGTCTGTTCATCTTTTGAATTTTTTCCACATTTTTTAGATTTATTTTTAATTATGTATCTGTGTATGGTACAGGTACCTGAGTGCAAGGGAGGAGAGAAGAGGGCTTCAGATCCCCTGGGGTAGTTACAGGGAGTTGTGAGCCACCCTATATGGGTGCTGGGAACTGAAATCAGGTCCTCTGTGAGAGAACCACCAAGCTATTTACACAGCCTCTACACTTATTTAGTATAAGCATGTGTGCAGACATGCATGCGCGCATGGATGCACACTGTGTGTGTGTGTGTGTGTGTGTGTGTGTGTGTGTGTGTGTGTGTGTGTAACTGTGCCCAGGCCCAGGCCTCAGCACACACGGATATAATAGGACAACTTGAGGTTCACTTCTTCCAACAGTGGGTCCCAGAGATCAGTCTCCAGGCCTTGCAGCAAGCAAGCGCCTTTACCCACTGGCCTGTCTTCCAGATGCAGGACCTGCTCCCACTCCGCGACCTTCCTGCCGCAGCCTCTCAAGTGCTGGGATGTAGGCATCACTGCAGTCACCTGCAGGGCGTCAGCACTGAGCTGACTGGGGCAACGGGAAATGAAGAAAGGACAGACGTATCTCCAGGAAAGCTGGGATGGGGGGGGTGGCAGGCTCTGATAGAGAGGGACCATCACCTGGAGACTCAGCCCAGAGGGTCAGCTACTCTCAGGATGGGGTCTCTGCAGGGGAGCCATGTCAGGCAGCACATCCCCTAGAGGAGGAGCCCCTGTTGATACTTTCTGCAAATACAACAATGCTACTCTGACCAGGAAGGCCTTGCCATTCCTGAGGGTCTGTGGCATTGGCATCCTCGACAAGGCGACCTCTTATCTTGAGTGCTCATTCATACAGGAATACACTCACTCCCATATCCGCCCCCATCTCATTTCCTAGATGTTCCCGGATGCAGCCTGATTTCTGGTGCAGCCACAGCTCTGTGCAGTCTCTACAATACAGTCTGACTAAGAAAAGAAAGAAAGAAAACAGGGCAGCCTCTGGCCTGGATTGTCCTCCTCTTTCTCAAGAAGTAGAAAAACTCAAACACCAGTAAGGTTGTCCTCCTGCATCATGCCTCACTCAGGGCTGCTTGGAAGCTCTGGGCACAACGTCTCAGGAGAATTCTTCTGGACCCTGGTGAAGCTACAACAAGGTTCTTCCCCTTTGGTTAGCATGTGTCGTGCCTTCAAAAGGTCCTGTACAGGGGCACTGTGCAGTTACAGCAGCTCCCTGAGCTAGAGTGCACTGCGCCTGGTCCTTCCATAATTCTGGAGCCAGTCCTGATTGACAAGTAATCACTCCTCTGGATTGAGGTCAGATTTCTGTCATGCTTATTAGCCAATCGGAAGGAGGCCAGGCATTGTCACTGAGGGTGCTCTGAGTAAGTCCTGGAGTATATAGAGCCATAGGCCCACAGGCTGGTTGTACATGTTGTTTAACGTCCTGAAAGGATTTGAAAGGCAGAGTCTCAGGAGAATGCACCATTTGGTTTGGGTCTTGCAGAACAGGCCTTTCAAACATAGGAAGGCAGTTAAAACCATCAGGGTCTTACCCCAAATGTTCGATCCTAAACAAGGTTTGCGGTAAGAGGGTAAGTTTCCTCCCCCTCATATCTCATGGTGGCCCAGACCCAAGGTGCAATTCACCATGGGTTAAGTGACCATATCTTCATAGTCACTTTCCTCAGCATCTGAGGTACCAGGCAGGTTGAAACAAGCACAGCATGAAGTGAGTTTGCCTCTCCATCTCTTTCCTGTCTCTGCAGGTCGTGGGGACACTGTTGGAGCTGCACTTGCGGCCGGCCCTCTGTAACTTTCTGTGGCTGTCTCTCAGGGACAAGGGGTCAGCTCTTTGTAACCTGAGGGACAGGCCTACAAGGCTGGACTTCCCCAGATCCAATCTGACAGAGCCTGCCCTTTTATGAGCAAATGGCCATGAATCTATGGAATCACATATAAGATTCCATATACCAAAGTAAAAAGAGAAATACAGGGGCTGGAGAGGTGGCTCAGAGGTTAAGAGCACTGACTGCTCTTCCAGAGGTCCTGAGTTCAATTCCCAGCATCCACATGGTGGCTCACAACCATCTGTAATGAGATCTGGCGCCCTCTTCTGACCTGCGGTCATACATGCTGTATACATAATAAATAAATAAATCTTTAAAAAAAAAAGTCTCCAAGTCATTTAAAAAAAAAAAAAAGATGAATACATTTGGGTCCTTTAGCCATATCATTCATTAATACAGGGGTACACTCGCGCCCCCCACACACACACACCACCAATCTTGAATCCATAAACACATTTCTCTATTAATAATTAAGTCACAAAAATCACAAAAGCATGCAACTTTAGGCAACAAGGTTGCAACTATTAAATACATAAATGACATCTTGACATCTTTGTGAATAACTGTATATTTCTAAAAATGCTCAATTTCACATTATTTTATTTCCATTTTAATTGATTTCCAATGAACATACCTGCCTACGACTGACATTACGGTTTTTTCTATATTCTAACTGATAAATGGTAAACAATCTTTAAGACACTGTGAAATCTAAGAATATGATTTAAAGAAACCTGTGGGTATCACTGTTGAACATCCAATCTCTTTAGCAATAGAGGAAAGAAATCCCTTTTTGAATTATATGCTGTAAAAGTTCACAGTTTCATATACAATATAGTATGAGACATTACCAATTCATGAGGCATTACCAAGCAGAAACTTTCTGAGCAAACACAGTATGTCCCAAAATGAAGAAATTCTGTTTTGAGCTTTTTGGATATAGCTTTTCGTCTGTCTTCAACAAAATACATTATATATACTGTTTTCATGCTGACTAAACAGAGCTGTAATATTTCCCTGTATGTGTACTGGTGTTCACATATGTACATATGTATGTAGAGGCCAGAGGGCTACTTCAGGTGTCTTCTTCAATTACTTTCCAGTTTATTTTTTTCTTAAAACTTACTTATTTTATGTGTATGAGTGTTTTGCCTTCCTGTATGTATGTGCATTGTATGTATGCCTGACGCCCACAGAGGCCAGAAGAGGGCAATGGATTGCCTGAAAATGGAGTCAAGGATGATGGTAAGCTGCCACATCAGTGCTGGGAACCAAACCCAGTTCCTCTGCAAGAGCAGCAAGTGCTTTACCTACTGAGCATCTCTTGAGCTCTCTCCATCTTATTTTTTGAGACAGAGTTTCTCACAGAACCTCGAGCTGGCTGACTCAGCTGGACTGGCTGGCCAGGGAGCGCCAATGAGCCTACTGTCTGCCTCCCCAACACAGGAGTTACACAAACACATTACTGCATCCAGTTTTGTTTATTTTTTTGTTTTTCCTTTATGTGGGTACTAGAAATTGAATTCAGGTCTTCATGCTTATGCAGCAGGCAATTTACTGAGCTATCTTCCCAAGAACCAATACCATTTCTCCCCCCGCCTTGTAAAATTTATTTTTATTTTATATGTATAAGTGTTTTGCCTGCATGTATAGACGTACACTTTGTGTGTACCTGGTGTCCACAGAGACCAGAAAAGAGTGTCAGATCCTCTGGAACTAGACTTACAAAAAGTTGTAAAGTCACCATGTGAGCACTGGGAACCAAACCTGGGTCCTCTATAAGAATAGCAGGTGCTCTTAACCTCTGAGCCATTTTCCCAGCCCCCCAATATCATCTCTTAATGACAAATTTCCAGTGAACAAATGTAGTATACAGTATTATATGCACGTCAATACAATTCAACATTTCATTTGTCCCTTAGTTTGACTGTAATCACTGTTTTAAAAAAGGTAAAAGTACTTCTTCCTTAGAAGCCATGGTGGTTTGAATGAGAAATGTCCACACAGGCTCAGGCAACACTTGGTCCTCAGTTGGTGGTATTATCTGGGGAAGTTATGAGGAGATGCAGCCTTAAATGAGGACGCATAGGAGTGGATTTGAGAATGCCTCCACTTCCAGATCATTCTCTCTACTTCATGCTTGTGGCTGAAATATGATCTCTCAGCTTCCTTCTCCTGCTACCATATCTGCCACTTGCCTCCCCATCATGACGGACTCATATCTCTGGAACTATAAGCCAAAATGCTTTCTTTCATAAGTTGCTTGTGATCATGGTGCTTATCACAACAAAAGAAAAGCAACTGATACAGAAGTTGGTACCAGAGAGTGGGTTATTGCTGGAAAGACCCTGACTATCTTGTTTTTTAAAGAAACGTGGAAGATTTTGGAACTCTGGTCTAGAAAGGCAGCTGAATGCTAGAAGCAGACCTTTAAATGGCCATTCTAGTAAGAGCCTGGAAGACAGCAGTGCTGACAGCCATGTGGACTGTGGACGCCCAGCTCAAAAGGTTTCAGGGGAAGCAAGAACTTCAAAGCAACTGGGCTAGAGACCTTCTGCCCTTGTCCTCAGAACTTGCCTGAGGCAAATTAAAAAGTAATGGACTAATTCCTTTGGCAGAGGAAATTTCAAGACAACATAATGTTGAGTCTGTGCATGGTTGTTCCTGATAGCATGTATGCAGGTCTAGAATGGAAAAGAGCAAGCGGAGCAGAAAGAAATACAAAATGTACACTTTAGAGAGGGAAAAAGCACTAGGAAGCTTAACGTTACATCCCAGGTATGTGCAAGAAGAGGCTGGAACTGTTAGGTGGATAGGTAATACGAAGAAGAGGCCTCCTTCTCTGCTTTAGTACCTCAGGCCAGACCCTGCCCAGCTAAGCTTCCAAACTCTGAAGGCAAGCATATGGCATTTTCTACTCCTAGAGAACAACTGAATAAAAAAGCTTCTGCTAATGTGATTTCAGGGGACAAATGTCCATCCCAAGTTGGTAACAGAACTTAGAACTGCTGCACACATAATGCTGAGTTTAGAGGGATGAAGGGTGAAAGAGTAAGGGGACCTGGACTCTTCCTCTGTAGTTTCAGAGAGCCACTGAGGCTAGGCAGTGTGTGGCAGGGAAGTCCCTGAATAAGGCCCTGAGAGGCTACAGTGTGCAGCTGTAAAAGTGAACCCTGCTTCACAGTGGAGTCCTGAGATGCTGGAGATGCCAGAGCCATGGGAAACAGCCCAAGAGCAAGATATACTTCACAAATAGCAAAGTCATATGAGCCCTTTGAAACTAAAGCCCCAGACATTGGACATGGAGCTACAGGATAGGGTGTTTGCCTTAAAGGGTTCTTGTCATGTCCAAAACTTCCTCACTACGTTGCCATTCCTTCCTTTAGAATATGTATATTCTGTGCCATTGTGCTGGAAGTTTGTAATTTGCTTTATTTGCTTGTTTGTTTTAAGGAGGTTACAATTAAGAGTCTGTCTTGATAGATCTCTGAGATAGAGGCCAGCTTGGTCTACAGAGCTAGTTCCAGAACAGTCAGGGTTACACAGGGAAATCCTGTCTGGAAAAACCAAGAGTTTGCCTTGAGTCTCAAAAAAGACTCTGAACTTTTAAACAGTATTAAAGACTATGAGAGACTATGGGAACTTCTGAAGGTCCACAAGATGAAGTTTGCATTATGATCCGGCCATGAGGCTATGGTGGGTCAGGGAGTGAAATGAGATAATCTGAATAAAAAGTGTTCCCCCACAAGCTCAGACACCTCAACACTTAGTTCCCAGGTTGGTGGCACTGTTTGGAGAGATTATGGGGAGATGCAGCCTTGCCGGGGGAAGTGTACCATTGGAGCCAGGGTTGAGAGTTCATAGCCTTGTCCCCTTCCAGCTGGCTCTCTGCTTCGTGTCTGTGTTTGAAGATGTGATCTTGCAACTTTTCTGCCGCCATGCCTGCCACCTGCTGGCATGCCTCCCTGCCATGATGGACTCCTCCCTCTGGAACTGTAAGCCAAATTAAACTCCTTCTTCCATAACTTGCTTTTTGGTCATGGTGTTTTACCACAGCAACAGGAAAGTTACTAACACAGAAGCCTTCCATTAAGAAAGCTAAAGTGATTACTTCAATATAGATAAAGTAAACAAATAAAATAAACTTCAATACAGAGCATTACCAGATTCCAAGGAATGAATGTTCAATAAAAGGAAAGACTGATGAAAAGACATAACATTTATAAATATACATTTGCTTTAACAGAGCTTCAAAATGTAAATGACAAAATCTGGCTGAATTAAAGATATACGTAATTTCATAATTATAGTAGAAGGTCTTAAGACTTCATTCTCATCAATTGATGACTCAATTAGACAAAAATCAGTGAGGCTATAGATTTGACTAACAAGAAAAGCCTGATCTAGTCTATATTTACAGACCACAACAGCCAGTTCTATACAACACACCTCTTTTTTTATTTGTTTGTTTGTTTGTTTGTGTTCTTTTTTTGTTTTGTTTGTTTGTTTTTCTAGACAGTTTCTCTTCGTAGCCCTGGCTGTCCTGAAACTAGCTCTGTAGACCAAGCTGGCTTCGAATTCACAGAGATAAGCCTGCCTTGGCCTCCCAAGTGCAAGCACTGGGATTAAAGGCGTGCGACACCACTGCCTGGCTACAACACGCCTCTTTTTCTCATGTGCATATGGTATTTAACAAAACAATGGTGAAGGCCACTAAATAGCAAATGTTAATATAACTATCTCATAACACATATTTTCTGACCACAATGAAATTAAATTATAAATTAACAACAAAAGATATGTACAAAAGCACCAAATACATAGAAACAGATTTCTAAACAATTTAAAGGTAAAAGGAGAAATCCAGAATAAAAGAAAAATAATAAAGACGGACAGAAATCAATGAAAGGCCAAATAGATAATAGAAAATAAAAGCTAACCACATTGAAAGCCAGATCCTTGAAGGGAGAAACAAAATTGACAAATCTCTAAATAAGGATAATAAAATGAGGCCGGGCGGTGGTGGCACACGCCTTTAATCCCAGCACTCGGGAGGCAGAGCCAGGTGGATCTCTGTGAGTTCGAGGCCAGCCTGGACTACCAAGTGAGTTCCAGGAAAGGCGCAAAGCTACACAGAGAAACCCTGTCTCGAAAAACCAAAAAATAATAATAATAATAATAATAATAATAATAATAATAAAACGAAAATAAAAACTGATTTTTTATAAACATTAAAAGAACAATATACTATGAAAAACTTTATGCCAACAAATTCAACAATTAGAAGAGAGCAAATTCTTAAGAAACTGACAAGAGACAACATTATATTATATAATGTTAAAGACATTAAATTTTTAAAGACCTTCCCTAAAAAAAAGACACAGGCCCAGAAGCTTGTATTGGCAAATTCTATTATGCACTCAAAGAAAGAATAGCATCAATAGTATATAACATAAAATTTCAAAATATTAGGCCAGGTGGTAGTGGTGCACGCCATTAATCTCAGCACTCGGGAGGCAGAGGCAGGTGAATCTCTGTGAGTTTGAGGCCAGCCTGATCTACAGAGTGAGATCCAGGACAGGCTCCAAAGCTACACAAAGCTACTCCAAAGCTGTCTCAAAAAACAAAAAACAAAAAAATTATAAACTATTTGGGGAAATGATATGCCTTGTGCTAAGTAACTAATAACAACCCCATCCCTCTGGATACATGTTCTACAGCATCCTTTCCCCAGCTACGGGACTTACTACCATATAACTGAATAAGACATGTCCAAGATAAGATTTTTATTTTTATTTTGTTTTGTGTAACTCACTCGAACTCACAGAGATCCACCTGCCTCTGCCTCCCAAGTGCTGGGATTAAAGGCGTGTGCAACTACACCAGGTCTCCAAGATCAGATTTTAAAACAGAGTTGCTGGGCTAGAAAGATGGCTGAGCCACTCAAAGCATTTGTTGCTCTTGCAGAGGACCCAGGTTTCAATTCCTAACACCTACGTGATGGCTCACAACCATCCACAGGCATGCAAATGATGCACACACATGCAGTCAAAAGCATTTATACACACAAAATAAATAAATAGGAAGAAATAAAAACACTTGTTTCCATGCTGGGGACTTAGCCTGGGGGAAGCCACCCTACCATGAGACAGGCAACTCAAGTGGAAAGAGCATGTGCAGATCTTCCCAGGCCTGCCGATATCACAAGCAAATGTGATGTCTGATTACAGCACCAGTAACAACTGCAACTAATGTCATACTTAATGGTAAAAGATTTCATTTCATCCCCACCCCAAAGATAAAGAAGAAGATAGTGCCCATTTTCACCACTCACATTCAGCACCAGGCTAGAGGTTGTACGTCATGCAATAATCTTTTTGTACACTGTGAAGTTGAGTCTTTGTCAAGGCGCCTTCTGATTGGTTTAATAAAAGAACTGACTGGCTGGTAACTAGGCAGGAGGTATAGGCAGGAAAGCCAGAGGATGGTAGGAAGGGCAGAGTCTGAGGAGTCACAAGCCAGACTTGGAAGTTCATAGATGAGATAAACGAGCCTTGGGGCATCATGTAGATTAATAGAAATGGGTTAATTTAAGTTGTAAGAGCTAGCTGGAGACAAGCCTAAGCTATCGGCCAAGCATTTATAATTAATAATAAGTCTCTGGATGGTTTTTTGGGAGTGGCTGCTGAGCTCTACCTACCGTTGTAGTTTGCATTAATACTAAATAATGGCATGCATGGTGGCACACACCTGAAATCCCAGCACATGGGAAATGGAGGCAAAAGATTCAAAACTTCAATATTATCCTCAACTACACAGAAAATTGAGGCCAGCATAGGATATGAGACCCTATCTCAACCCCCATTCAAAAAAAAAAATCCTGACTGAATAAAGTTCAGAATGAATGAAACAAACCTGTCATATTTACAAATAATATGATTGCTTTACACTGAAAATCCTAAGGAATCTACAGGCCAACTGCTGGAACAAATTCAGCAAGACTGCAGTATATAAAACTACTACAGAAAACTTGAATTCTTATATTAGTATCAAATATTAGAAAGTGAAATGTAAAAAAAAAAAAAAGTAGAATGAAAAACTACCTGAGAATAAATGTAGTAAACAAAAGACATCTGAGACGGCTGCTCCGAACACTACTGCCCACTGCTGTCTGAAGTAAAGACCTGAACAAATGAGAGGCTACTGTCACCTCCCAGGCGGGCACACTCAGTCGTTTTTTAAATAGCAGTTAATGTCAACCCCAATCAATTCTCTAGCAGGCTTTTTTTTAACTTATCGAAATGGTTCAAACTTTACATGGAAATTCTAAGGGCATAGAATAATCAGAGAAACTTTTTTAATAAGATTAAAAGAAGTTGGGTGGTGGTGGTGCATGCCTTTAATCCCAGTACTCGGAGACAGAGGCAGGCAGATCTCTGAATTCAAGGCCACCCTAGGCTACAGAGCGAGTTCCAGGACAGACAGGGCTGCACAGAGAAACCCTGTCCAGGTGTGTGGGGGAAGGAGGGGTGCTAAAAGATTCACAGTACCCTGATTCCAACATTTACTACAATATTTTGGTAATCAAAGCAACCTGGGTATACTGGCAAAGTTACATATAATCAGTAAGGAGTGAACTCAGAAATAGACCCATTCTTGACTAATTACTGCCCCTGCCTCATTGGTTTCTTTCTGAAAAGGAGTTTCCTTAAGTCTATAGCCCTGGCTGTCCTGGAACTCACTTTGTAGACCAGGCTATCCTGGAACTCACAGAAATCTGCCTGCCTCTGTCTCTAGAGTGCGGGGATTAAGGTATTCGCCATCACCAGCTGGTAACATAGGAAATTTTATAAGGTGATAAAAAATATGATGGTTTCATGGGTGCATATTTAAAAACTGATTAAACTATGTACTTCAAATGTGTGTTTTTATTATATCTTAATAAAATTGAGAAAAAGAAAAGAAAAATGGTAGCATTTACCGAAACTATAAATATGCACCCTACTTCTGGAAATATACCCTATTGAAGGCAGGTGCAGTGGTGAGTATCTGTAACCTCAACACTTGGAAGGTTCAGATGAGATACAAGTTCCAGACTCACTGAGGCTCACAGCAAGAACCTGCTGCAGGAAAAGAGGGATGGAGGGGGGGAAGAAGAAAGGAGACGGTAAGGGGAGGGAAGGAGGGAGGGAGGGAAAGGGAGAGGAGGGGGAGGAAAGGAGAATGGGAAGAAGAAATATAGTCTATTGGGGTTGATAACGTGGTTTGACGAGAGCTACATTACCTTGCCATCACCATAAGAATGAAAAAGAAAACTCAAGTGCAGAAGTGCACACCTATAGTCCAAGCACTCCAGAGGCTAAGATAAGAGGACTACTTCAAGTTCAAGGCCAACCTGCATGACATAGTGAATTCCAGGCCAGCCTGGGCTATGAAGTATGTCACTATTATGAAAAAGAGGAAGGGAGGGAGGGAGGGAGGGAGGGAGGGAGGGAGGGAGGGAGGGAGGGAGAGCACGAGCAAAGGAAGAGGGAAAGGAAAGAAAGGAAGGAGGAAATGTATCATTTATACTCACATATACCCAAAGATACTCAGGCACAGAAATTGCTACCTGTGGTTACATGGGATGACCAATAATCCTCAGTGTATTTGAATTTTCCATTATCGCAAACATCAGTCATTCTGTAACACTTGAGACTGACAACATCACTCTAAGTAATAATCACAATACATAATATATTATGTGCCCAAAGAACATTAGCTACCATGTGCCAGGTTCAACATGGCAAATATCTTGTAAGTGAAACAATAACTGGAGTGGGGATCCACCACAGTGGTAGAACAGGTCCTCAGCACACCCATACTCCAGTGCCTAGAAGGAAAAACATAAACCCTGAGCTTATTTACTCTTGAGACTCTTTCATGAAATACTACAGTAATCAATCTAGTTGGGCCATGTTTTCAATAATGTCTAGTTTATTACATACTAACTCCTTCACATAATGTATGTTTAGTTTCCATTCTCTTTCCAAATAATATAAATCCAAAACACATAAAATAAACAAGAAATGCAATGTATTTTCCAAGGAAAAGTTAGAAGTACTAAATTACCCTAGTCATGGTTGTTATCATCAAGAGGATTCCCACTATAAAGTGTATGACTTTGCATTTAATTGAAGCACATTACATAGATCGCTTTTTGCAATTAACCTCCAAAAGAAATTAAACATTAATGAATGCCTGAAATACAAATAAGACATTCATAATCTGAATAATGCAGAAAGAAACATCTATTTCAACATATATTTTAGATCTCTAAAATACATTGAAATTACCTTAAGCAAGGATTATTTTCCTTTTCTTTTTGAGGTAGTCTTGCTATGTAATCCAGGATGGCCTACCATCTGCTATCCTCTGCCTCAGCCTTCCTGGTGCTGAAATTACAGGCATATGCCACCATGCCCAGCTAAAAGTATAAATTTTTTGTCTTTAAAATGTTGCGGGCACTGGGATGCAGCTCAGTTGATAGCGCTTGCCTGACATGCACAAACCCCTCCTCGGCACCAGGTAAACTGGGTGTGGTGGTGCACCCCTGAAATCCTAGCACTTGACAGGTAGCAACAAGAGGAACCCAAGTCCATAGCTTCAGAGTGAGTTTAGGACTAAGCTGGCACACATGACACCATGTCTCAGCAAGTAAACTGAACTGACCTTTACGAACACTGCTTATTGGGCTGGGAAGACGGCTCCACAGCTAAGAGTGGTCACTGCACAGAACAAGGACCCGAGTTCAAACTCCCAGCACCAGGCAAAAAGCTAGGTGTGCCAGGCGGTGCACGTGCGCCTTTAATCCCAGCACTCGGGAGGCAGAGGCAGGTGGATCTCTGTGAGTTCGAGGCCAGCCTGGGCTACAGAGAGAGTTCCAGGACAGCCAGGGCTACACAGAGAAACCTTGTCTTGAAAAAAAAAAAAAAAGCTAAGTGCAACTACACGCCCTGGTAACTCTAGGGCGAGAATGAGGGAGATTGCTGGGACTTGCTAGCCACAGCCTAGCTTCAGATTCAGTAAGAGACTGTCTCAAGAGCACAAAGTGGAATGTGATAGAGCAGGACGCACGCCATCTTCCTTAGGTTTCCATGTGTGCACAGGTGAGCACGCTCGTGCGCACAGACACACACACACACACACACACACACACACACACACACACACACACACACGCGTCTATTTGCTCATCAGTGTCAAGGACAGATCCCTTTGCTATCAATTGGGCAAAAAGTAAGTACAGATACAGAATTTGTATTTATTAACCCAGTATTCATATATATATGGCCCTGGCTGTCCTGGAACTTGCTATGTAGACCAGGCTGGCCACCACTCATAAAAACTCACCTGCTTCTGCTACCCAAGTGCTGGGATTAAAGGCAATAAGCCACCAACACCCTTCAGTAGTAATTTTCTTAGATTTATTTATTTTGTCGTTTTATGTGCATGAGTGTTTGGCCTGCATGTCTGTGCACCACAGGCATGTCTGGTGCCTGCGAAGGTGGTGAGATGCCATACGGTACCAGGAATTGAACCCTGCTCCTTTGCAAGAACAACAAATGCTCTTAACCACTGAGCCAACTCTCGAGCCCCAGTAATCATTTTTAAAATATCAATTGAATATGACATATTTGGCAACATCTGAAACAATACTAAAATTTGAGCCTTGTTTGTTTAAAAACAACTTAGTTATGGCAATAAAGTAAACACTATGGGATTACTTATGAAGAAACAATATTGAATACTGGTAGATTTCAAGGCATTTATATTTTAATGGGATGAGTTGTTTACAAGTAAATCAGAGTTAATGTCAGATGCAGTTTGCTTCGGATACCTGGAATTAGAATAGCAGGCCCATTAAATATATATGAATCCATGATGCAGAAACACTGCACCATATTGATGGAGCCCTCATTAATTTTCAATGATGTAGCTAGCCACTATCATATTTGTGTTCTAAAAAAAGGGGGTATGTAATCATTTGCCTTCATCTCAAAATTCTTGTTTTTTACATGTTTCAATTTAGTTAAATAAAAATCTAACACTCCAAAGCATTTCTACTGAAGTTCATTAAACTTTACATTTTCTTTTCTATTTATAGAGAAAATACAAAATATACATTTATATTTGTACATATATAATGTGTGTACACAAAGAGTATCTCTTGATACACAACATGAAAATGAAATACAAGAAGTGAAGGTACTGAAATTACTTCCTCTCAAAAGTAATAAAACTCATTGCGCCTTCTTGTCATCTAACTGTAGTTATGGAATAAATATTGACACTGTTTATAGACCAAAGATAAAGACGTGGCAAAATGCAGCAACGGCCCACAAAACCATGACTAAATATTTAAAGTGTTGGCAGTGGTTCTTGTTTGTTTGTTTGTTTGTTTGTTTGTTTAAACTAGCACCCTGAAAAATAAAATGTAAACAGAGAATTCCTCTAAGTTGATGAAATTTGCCTTGATAATATAGTATTTTCATTTAATGGTATTTTCACTTTATCCATAGAATTTCAGGGAATCTTATTTAGCAAACATGATTAAAATTTAACTGAATAATCCCTAACAAATGTATACACAAAAGAGTGAAATGGGCTTTCATTTCCCTGTGTGTCTGAAAAGCAGGATGGGTACGGAGTACAGGTAAGACCTTTCCATTTTCTAATTAACAGGTCTTCCAACTCCCTGTCAATCCTGTTAATAAAATAAATAGCATTCTGCAGCCTGTACTTTTGTACAAATTCCTCACTAAGCCCAAGAGCCAAGTCAGACTCTCCTAAGGGGCTCTCCCCTTCTTTTCCCCCCTCATCGGCTGACTTGTACATCATTTATGCATTTGAAATCAACCAAAAATTTTGTTCCCTTGGTGCTAACCTTCACCAGTTTAAGACATATCCACTAATCAAAGGCCTTTTTTCTAACCAGTTAGGTTGCAGGATTTCAAGCTTCTGGCTCTTCTTCTTCTTGGGTCTCACTACGTAGCCCTGGCTAGCATGGGACTCTCTAGATAGACCAGACTGGCCTCAAACTTACAGAGATCAGGCCATGCATGGTGGCGCACGTCTTTAATCCCAGAACTTGGGCGGCAGAAGCAGGTGGATCTCTGTCAGTTTGAGGCCAGTACAGCCAAGACTATGCTGGGAAACCCTGTCTTAAAAAAAAAAAAAAAAAAAAAAAAAAAAGTCATAGCGCTCCACCTGCCTCTGCCTCCCAAATTCTGGGGTTAAAGGCAGGCACCACACCTGCCAATAGGGCAAGTATCTGTTAATTATTTCTTTAACAAAGAGTACTTTTTTTATTTTTCAAGACAGGGTCTTTCTATGTAACAGTTCTGGCTGTCCCAGAACTCACTTTGTAGACCAGGCTGGCCTCGAACTCACAGAGATCTGCCTCCCTCTGCCTTCCAAGTCCTGGGATTAAAGGCATGTGCCACCACTGCCTGGCAACAAATTATACTTTTTAACAAGTAGATTATTTAAAAGAATAACATAAAGCCACTTTTATACCTCAATTACAAAATTTTTAAATGATTTTATTCTTTTTTTTTTAATTTTATGTGCATCAGTGTTTTGCCTGTATATGTCTGTGTGAGGGTGTCGGATCCCCTGAAACAGGAGTTACAGACAGTTGTGAGCCGCCGTGTGGGTGGGTGCTCTTGAACCTGGGTCCTCTGGAAAGGCAACCAGTGCTCTTCACTGCTAAGCCATCTCTCCAACCCATCAATTACAAATTTTTACAACTAAATTTTGTTGTAAAAATACAAACTAATTTCCTCTGCGTCATTCAAGAGAGCTAAAAACACAGGGGGTTGGGGGTACAGAGGAAGAAACAATGGTTGCCATTTTTTTGTTATATGACTACTCTAGGAGTGTTTAAAAACTATTTGAACACAAGATTCACCTAGATAAGTAATACAAAGTAGGGGTCTTCTCCCCACCCCGAAAAAATTATAACAGGGACCAGAATTCTGTATTTTAAATAGACATCTCAGATGACTCTTTAATATGACGCAAGTCTGGGAATCAATGACCTGGAAATTTATTGAGTGTACAAGAAAGACTGCAAAAATATCAATTACTAAAGAGCAATAACTAATAAATTACTGTTGAGCCTTGCTTTTTTTTGTCTTTGAAAATAGATTTAACACATTGAAGCAAACTATCTCCAGGCTTACTTCTCATTAAATTATTCCCATTCCATATACCATTTTAGGCTCTATTTGCTAAGTAAAGTAAGAAGCAAATTCACATGCCTTTAATCCCAGCACTCTGTGTATGCATACGTGTCCTAATGAATTCAGTTGGACTTTAATTGTGTAAAGGAAGAAAATACAAACTCTAGGCAGTTATTCTGGAGATGGGTAATGGTTGGCTTTTGTTGGGTGCACATTATATTCCAGACATATAGAGGAGGCAGAGGCAGGCGGATCTCTGTGAGTTCGAGGCCACTCTGGTCTACAGAGTGAGTTCCAGGACAGCGAAGATTTTTACACAGAGAAACCCTGTCTCGAAAAACCAAAACAAAAAAAAAACAAAAAAAAAACAAAAAAAAAAAAAAAACACCAAGCAAATTGTCAGACTCCTAAAACTTAAACCCAACCAATCATTTTTTATTACATTTATTTACTTCCTTGGAGGAAAAGAGTGTGTCTCAGAGGTCAGAGGACAACTTGCAGGAGTTGGTTTTCTCCTCCCACTCTGTAAGTCCCAGGGATTAAACTCAAGTCACCTGGCTTGATGGCAAACACAATTACCCATGAGCCATACTGCCAGTCCAAGAAGCTATTTTTTAATACAGAATATTGACAATATCTCTTTATAGGTGAGAGTAAATTAATTCTTAAATTTACTTGAACTATGCCTCAAGTAATCCCTTACAGTGACCCTGTAGGGTAAACGCAACTATTAAACTATTAGAGTGAATGACTAATTTTCACATTAAATAGCCAATCTAGGATTAAGAGTCAAGAGGGCTATCATAATACTTATTAGATACACTTCATGCCCACTAAAGAAAGAAGTGATAAAAAAAACAAATTAATTTTATTTCTGTTTGTATTTATAATCTAAAGGCCAGGCGATTAATATGCCATTGTGTCAGACTCTTACAGAATAAAATAATTTGCATCTGAACGAATAATCCTTAAGGTTTAACATACAATTTTCTATTATCTGTTTGAGGCTTAGGGCACAAATTTGGCAATATGACTTCCTAGAAAAGAAGCCCTGAGGACTACAGAAATGACTCAGAGGACCCAGGTTCAATTCCCAGCACCCACACAGTGGCTCACAACCATGTAATTCCAGGTCCTGGAGATCTGACTCCATATGGAGAGGAAAAACACATGTAAAATAAATCTTTAAACAAAAGTCCTAAAAGGTGTCCATAAGGCCAAAGACCCTATGAAACTTTCTGATACCAAAGTTC
The DNA here is from genome assembly GCF_007827085.1 of Peromyscus californicus insignis. Classification (NCBI taxonomy): domain Eukaryota; kingdom Metazoa; phylum Chordata; class Mammalia; order Rodentia; family Cricetidae; genus Peromyscus; species Peromyscus californicus. The sequence continues at coordinate 82,430,230 of NW_026294447.1, forward strand.
CCTCCTGCATGTGCCCCAGGATCAGCACTCTGAAGGCCAGGATAGTAGGATCTTGAGTTTGAGGCCAGCCGAGACTACCTAGCTAGTTCAAGGCCAGCTGAGCTACAAAGCAAAGTCCTGTCTCAAAACCGGGAGGGGGAGTGGGGAGAGGGGTGCTGGAGAGATGGTTCAGTGGGTAAGAACCTGTTCAAGCACAGGGGCCTGAACTCAGATACCAGTACCCGATAAAAAAGCTGGGCATGGCCTCAGGCACCGGTAACCCAAGCACTATGAGGGACACTTAGCTAGCTCCAGGCTTAATGAGAAAGCCTGTCTCAAAGGAATGAGGCAGAGAATGACACAGCAGGACACTGGGCATCCTTCTCTGACCTCCATGCATATACCTACACACATGGGTGCACAGACACACACACACACACACACACACACACACACACACACACACACACACGCGCGCGCGCGCGTAAGCATGGTGGTGCATAGCTAATAACACCAGCACTCAAACTAAGGCAGGAATATCAAGAATTCAAAGTCTGATTGGCTACAAGACACATTCGTGGTCAACCTAGGCTACATGACACTGTCTCAAAAAAAAAAAAAATAATAATAATAAGGACTGAGACAGCCCAGAGATTAAGAGCACTGGCTGCTCTTCCAGAAGACTTGGGTTCAATTCCTAACATTCACATGGCGGCTCACAACCATCTGTAGCTCCAGTCCCAGGCGATGCTTTACTGAATAGGTGGAGATCAAGTGTGGGGAAGTTGGAGTGGCTGAAATTCAGAATACAGCCAATTCCTCGACCAGAGACTCATGGAGGATACCCACAAGTCTTCTAACAACCCCAAAGAATGAGTGCCTTCTCCAAAGCTTTCTACCCAAAGAGGGTGCTGTTTCCTAATTTGCACACTACTATATATTACTTAAAATAAATGAGCATCACTTACTAATTAGTCCCACCAACAAACGTATTAATTAAAATGTTAATCTGATAAAACTCAATATAACTAACAATTCAGGTATAATACAGAGGGCAGAGAAACACAGTAAACAAAGTCAGAGAGAGTCAGCAAACAAAATTCAGATTCTTGAGATTCTTCAGTAGCAGGACAACTCCATCACGAACTATCCGGTATAACAGAAAATAAATGGGACAGCTATATCACAGACAGACAGACAGACAGGCAGGCAGGCAGGCAGACACACACACACACACACACACACACACACACACACACACACACACACACACACCCCGACTGGCAAAAAGAATGTTAAAAGCCAGAGATGGGGAGGAGTTCTATGAAACACTGTCATCTAGATATGACCCAGCCGCTCCCATCTTGAGTGTACAGCAGCAATGGACATTTGTCCTTCAACATTCCATCACAGACAGAGATGTCCAGGTGGTGGGGGTGGGGAAAGAGCATTTTTCAATGGTGCAGCCACTGGTGGAGTATTTGGGAAGAAGTTCAAAGGGAAAAGAAGGGGAATAGAGTAGGTAATGAAGGATATGATCCCATACATTGTGTTGTGTGTGTGTGTATATACACAAATATGTATGGATATATACATATATATTTCAAAGCTAAATGAAAAATTGCAGGGAAATTGAACAAAACTTCTCCAAAAATCTAATAGTCTGCCAGTCACAGTAGCACATACTTGAAATTCCAGAACTTTTAGGCAGAAGAATTTAAAGTTCAAGGCCAGCCTGGACTACCAATTGAGGTCCAGTCTTTACAAGTACCTGATAATATACCAACAGTATTCCCCCATTTCCATTTTCCTGCACTCCAGTCGACTATCTTTACTGTATGTTTAATCTTAAACCATTCAGTCACAGCTACACTGTCTAAAATAAAGGTTAATTAGGAAAAGGAACCGATTAATGAAATTAATAATCCCATTATGACAATTATAAATACAGCTCATGGTACAATTCATGCCTAAAGACCTTGTCTAACACACTGTAATCCTTTCATAAGAAGATTCAAACTATAGGAATACATGTGCTGAAATTTTTGTAGTACCTTCAATCTCAAGCCACCTTTTACTAAACCACTCCCCCATAAAACTCTGACAAACACTTGGACCGATTTCTGCACTTATTCTTCAAAATACACAAAATCACTCTCCCTCCTTTCACCACCAAGCAACCAAAATGCACCTACTTCCTAGAGTCACTTCCTGGGTTCCAGACCTCAAGACCCACGGTCCTGGGAAGTCTCAGGATCATTTCCTAGGATGAGGGAATGATACCCGCATAAACTCACCGTGAGATTGCTCATGGTGAAACGCTACAGTGCCTGGAATATAATGTGCACACAATAAAAGCCAACCATTACCTATCTCCAAAATAACTACCTAGAGCCTGTATTTTCTTCCTTTACACGATCAGAGTCCAACCGAATTCATCAGGACACGTATAAATACACAGGCTTTTCCAATTAACTCATTCAATCAATAGCAACAGAAGACACCCTTAGTAAGTTTTCATAGCATTTCTCTTTTCAATTAAAAAAAAAAAAACATTTCGTAAGGAATTAAACACTCCAATCCCCCCACACTTTCAGCCAGAGAGCTGTCTGGAATCTTAACAACACAAGGCGTGGAAACTGTCCAGATGTTCACTAGCTGGAAAGACAAACTCCTGCGTGCCACAATCAAAACTTAAGTTCAAAGTAGGCCAGAGACGCCCGGGGCAAGGGGCTACAACCCTTTTAAAGGAACGACGCTCCCTTTTTCCATTTTTTTCCGCTCGATGTTGAAACTAACCACACCCTTCATCCCCCCCCCCCCCCCCGAGCTGCCTCCTAGAATCTCCCAGGACTGTCCTCCCACCCCAGGAATCCAGGGTCTCCAGACTTACAGAGTGTGTCCGCACACGTTCACCATCAGCTTCAGCGAAGGGTTCCGGTATTTGGTGGTCTTACACCTGGGGCAGCCCTGATCGTCCATGGCGTCTCCTCTGCTTTGGCTTTTCCGCGACGCCGGCTTCAACCACTGCCACCTAGGAGCACCCCCAGACCCGACGTCAAGCGGGCTCCTACCAACAGGCACTTGGCCGGAATGGTCCTTCGCGAAAGAGCCCCGGCTGGAAGCCAGGCGCTGCAACACAAACGTTCCGGGAGCGCGTTCTCAGGTCCCGGCGCTACAATTCCATCATAACCTTAGGTGAGGCGGCTCAGTATCTTGGGATGGGAGAAGGGATGCTTTTAAATTATACACCCCTTGCCCAGTTACATTTTACAAGGAACCACCTCGTGTTAGGAAGATAAATTCTTGTGTGGTTTGGAAACATCCACATGATTTCAAAGATTTATGCTGGGCTGCAGTCAATTACACAGACTAGTATCTTCTTTCAGAAAATTGGAGACTCTTTACTGCATACGTCTTTATGCCTGTGTAATCGAAACATAATTTGGTTCACATATGTAAAGATTTAGAAAAATACTAAGTGTGGTGGCCCACACCTATAATAGCAGCACTTGGGAGGCTGAAAGCAGGAAACCGTCATGAGTTGGAGCCCACTCTAGGCTACACAGTGAATTCCTTACAGCCTGTACTACACAGGGAGACCCTATCTCAAAAAAAATATGGCAAAGTAGTTGTTTAAGTTCATTAAAGTTATCTAAACGCTATTCTTTGCACCCATAGTACAAATTCTTGCTAAATGTCAGAATACTTCTATAAATAATATCTTGCACCTGTTCCACACAAAAGCCTTCCCCTCAAGACTGCCAGGCACGCCGAATTGCACCACCTGACTCTCATATATCTTATCCCCAATAAAAAGTACATTTATTTTCCAAAAATACTGAATAGGAAATTATTTTACAAAAATAATTTTTACAAAAATAATCGAGCCAGGGAGTGGTGGCACACACCTTTAATCACGGCACCCAAGGCAGAGGGAAGTGGATCTCTGAATATGAGGCCAGCCTGGTCTACAGAAATAGTTCCAGGACAGCCAAGGTTACACAGAGAAACTCTGTCTCAAAAAAAAAAAAAAAGAAAAAGAAAAAGAAAGAAAGAGAGAGAGAGAGGGGGGGGGGAGAGAGAAGAAAGGAAGGAAGGAAGGAAGGAAGGAAGGAAGGAAGGAAGGAAGGAAGGAAGGAAGGAAGGAAGAAGAGAAAAAAATAATCCACACAACTTTATTTCAACAATCCCAAAATCTGACAGCCTGACTCTTTGGGAAGTGTAAGCCACATTCACTGTATTAATAAGAAGACTTCAAAAGCTCTATTAGATAATGAACTATTCTTACTGTAAGGGACACATCCTAGTCATCTCTGAGACAAGGATTTATTGATACTAAATGAATTAATAGATGGCCATCAAGTAACAGTGAAATGTGGACTTTTTTTTTTTTTTTTTGAGACAGGGTTTCTTTGTGAAGCTTTGCGCCTTTCCTGGAACTCACTTGGTAGCCCAGACTGGCCTCGAACTCACAGAGATCCACCTGGCTCTGCCTCCCGAGTGCTGGGATTAAAGGTGTGCACCACCACCGCCCAGCGAAATGTGGACATTTTTAATGCCAAGCATTTCTTGTAATTACCTCCATCTAACTGAAATTCTGTTTGAAGTAAACTTGTAGACAAGGGTTTTTTGGGGGGGGGGGCGGTATTTGCTTGCCTGCTTGTATGAGTTGTGGTTTGTTTTTAAATTTTTTTATTACAAGTGTGTGTGTGTGCATGCGCACGCGCATGTGTGCGTGTGTGTGTGTGTGTGTGTGTGTGTGTGTGTGTGTGTGTGTGTGTGTGTGTGTGTTAATGTGCCACAGCATACCTGTGGTGGCCAAAGGACAACTAACAGGAGTTGTTTCTCTTCTTCTACTATGTGGGTCCTGTAGACTGTACTCAGGTCCTTAGGGTTGGTGAAATGCCTTCACCTGCTATACCATCTCACCAGCCCTGTTTCATGTTTGGTTTTGATATTATTTTTATTACTTATTTGAGAACTTCACACAATTTATTTTGATCATATTCAACCCTCTCCCCCAACTCCTAGGTCCACCCCTTACCCACTCTCTCTCTCTCTCTTTATGGAGCACCCCTCCAGCCAGGCCAGTTTGTGTTGGCCAACTACTCTTAGACTTGGGGCCTACCCTAGAGTATGCTAGTGATACTCCATCAAAGAAAATTGACTCTTCCCTTCCCAAAAGTTATCAAATGCCAATAGTTCCTCAGCTAAAGGTGGGACTACATGCCCACTTCTGTTTTAGGGTATGGTTTTGGTTTTGGTTTTTGAGACAGGCTCTCACACTGGCCTGGAACTTACTATGTAGTCCAGGCTGACCTCTAACTCACCGCAGGCCTCCTGACTCAGTATCCTTGTCTCAGACAAGGTTTTCCAAATTTGCACATTACTTGAATCCCCACTGTGTCCAACCTCAGTCATTTTATCTCTCTACAGAATTTTCTCCTTTCAATAAAAACATAAAAGTCCCAGCTCCTTTTAAAAACTGAGCATAGTAGTCCTCCATAGGCTACAAATAGAATTAGGGTTTCCATATGTTATGGAGGGGGAACATGACAAAGAGCTACATACCACATTCCAGAGGAAACAGGTTCTGAAGGCTCGGGACTTGGCAGCAATGTATAAACATCATTGACTCCCTTTATCAACTGTATCCTCTCCTTAATCGTAATATTGCTCACTAAGAAAAGTTAACCAAATCCAAGTTTACTAAAGTAAGAACCCTGAAAAGCCGTGCTGGTCTGGAGGCCTGTCATCCAGCACTTACTGTAAAAGGGCCACGGCAAACCTATCACCAAAAGTAAAACTCTCCAAAACATAAAGGTAACTTGAAGGTCTTTACGTTTTAAAAGAGCAGGAAGCTTCTGGTGAATTAGTGTGGTCCCTAAACCAAGAAAGACACACAATTTAGTCAAGATTTAGTTAAGATGCCATCCACTCAGCTGGTACTATTGTTTACTAGCACCAGGAAGTCTTTGAAAAAAGAGAACTCCTAAGCACACTGTAAAGTGAATTGTTCTTCTTTCCCTTCAAGCCTTAAGATCAAGGAAAAGCAAACACTAAAACTTGTAGGAGGAAACTGCTAGAAACTTTTCCATCTGCCATGTAGGCAGCTGCTGACAGAGAAGCCCAGACACCACAGCTGACCTGGAACTCTGTCAGACACTTTGCTCCTGCATGCAGCAGAAAATGCTGTGTATAGCTGTGAGCCATGGCACTAAGAAAACTGGGTAGAAATGATGGCTTCATCACTTACTAGTTACATGAGGACCCAAGCGTTGGTTTTCCCAATAATAAATTGAAGATAACACTTGTACAGACTGAATGAGATGTTTCATTTAAAATGCTTAACACTATACCCATTGACTCTCATTCATAGTAATAATGTATTACCAGTAACATCAAAAAGGAGCAGTGTAACTAGAAGAGAAGCATGACCTTCTTTCAAATCGGACAACTGTACTTGAGCCAAACATTTTTTAGTCCTTACCTGAGTTTCCTTCTCAGGTGTCTTATACTGATGAAATTGTAACATCACTTGGGCTCACGTAACAGAGGCAAAACACTGCCTTGTACAAAACAGAAAGTCTAAAATGTACACCATCATCACTCAGTCACACAAGACAACAAGAAAGCTTGGAGAAAAGTATCGACAACACCAGACTTCTGATTCAAGCGGAAGCTCAATCTATGTTGGTAAACAACAACAAACCTGTCAAGCTTCCTCCTTTCTGAAGACAGCTTCCTGGTGAACCAATTATCTGCTGGTCCAAGTTAGCAATGAATCTACCTCCCTAGGCAGTGTTTTTTAAATGCAAACTTTCTTCCTTGCCTCAGGGCTGTAGATGCTCATCAGCTTTCCTTTTCAGGAAGGACAGAGCCAGGCTGTTCTGTCCTTTGGCTAAAGATAAGATCTCTCCCCCAATTCCTACAAAAAAAAACAGGCCTCCAGTACAGCCTAAGTGCTCCTACTGAGCCTATCCAGTAGGACACAGGTCCTCAAACCTAAAGGTTGCCCTAAAACACTGAACTCATCAGAGATCCATCCGCCCTAGAGTGTTTCAAACTGGCAGTAAGGAAAAGCATCATTCTTTGATGATGCTCAAAGAATTAACCTCGAACTATTGGGAGCCATGGAACTTCCCTCCTGAGGAAAGCTCCTTTGAAAAGTAGAGAAGGAAGGCAGACGTAAGCAAAATAGAATGGCAGGTCTTAGTCTACCCAGCTCCATTTCTGACCTTCACATGGTTTGGTATCTATTAGGGTTTGACTATAAAACATGCCTGCAAGCTTGTGTGATCAATACTTAGCCCCCAGCTGGTAGCGCTATATTGAGAGGTTCTGGAAACTTGACGTGTTGAAGCCAGGTTGTGGGAAGTATGTCACTGAGGGCATACTTCTGAAGGTTATACTTAATCCCCTGAAACTTCCTTTCTTTCTGCTTCCCCTCTGTCACGATATGGACAGCCTCTGCCACATGCTCCTGTGGTCATGATGTGGACTGTCTCCTCCCAGGCCCAGAAACATGGAGCCAATTGGGCATGGACTGAGCCCTCTACAACTATAAGCCAGCTCCTCCCCTACATAAGTTGTTCATGTCTGAAATCTTGTAGAGTCATGACAAAAGTCACTAACTCATTTACTGAAGCCAGTTCAATGCGTTTGGGGCTTCTGGAGAAATCTATACCATTACAAAAAGGAAGGAGTATTCCTATATGCCCAGGAGACCTCTAGAACCTTGCAATTCATTATTTCTGTGTCTGTATTTCTTTTCTACATTGTAACCCATGTGACTCACTGGGTCACCCCCGCCCTACCTTCTGTTGATCAGTATACTACAAAGGCAGAGAACTTGGTCACCAAGAACTTGTAAACATTTGTCCAGGGCTCCGAATACAAACCTTAATTTTTCTAGCACAAATAGAAAACCCTTAAAAAAAAAAGATTCTGATTGTTTTGGTTTGGGAAAGTACTCATTCTAGACCAAATGGCAATGGCCATGATAGGATCCATAGACAACAACTACACACGTGACAGCAAACTGAACATTTCAAAGTCGGGTGTTTTGTTTTGTTTTGTTTCATGGCCAGATCTTGCTGGTGACCAAGCTGGCCTATAACTTTGGATCAAGCCTCCTACATCAATGTCCTGTCTTTTAACCACTCTCCAACTACCCATTTATATAAATACTACTTAGTATTTCAGAAAAAAACTAAAATAATCATGGCTCCGTGTGCTGTGGGATGTCTTTCTGCATGTTGTGAATATGTGTTGCTCTGATTGGTTGATAAATAAAGCTGCATTAGCCTAAGGCAAGGCAGGATGGAGCCAGGCAGGAAAATCCAAGAGAGATAGTGGAGGGAGAAAGGAGAAGCAGCATATGCTGCTAGCTGCCACCAGGAGAAGCAAGATGTAAAGTACCAGTAAGCAACAAGCCACATGGCAAGGTACAGATTTATAGAAATGGGTTAATTTAAGATATGAGAGCTAGCTAGCAAGAAGCCTGCCATGGCCATAGTTTAAAAATAATATAAATCTTTGTGTGTTTATTTGGGTCTGAGCAACCGTGGGATGGGGCAGGACACAGGAAAACTTCCAACTACATCCATGCATTTCCCATTCTGTCCCCTTTGCCTCTAATGAACCATTGTCCTTTCAAACTTCTCATCCTTCAAAAAACTCAACTGAGCCGGGCGGTGGTGGTGCACGCCTTTAATCCCAGCACTCGGGAGGCAGAGCCAGGCGGATCTCTGTAAGTTCAAGGCCAGCCTGGGCTACAGAGTAAGTTCCAGGAAAGGCGCAAAGCTGCACAGAGAAACCCTGTCTCGAAAAACCAAAAAAAAAACAAAAAACTTCAACTGAAAGTACACACACACACACACACACACACACACACACACACACACACACACGCTCTTATCCTAGAGTGTATTTATTTAAAAATATGTTGTATCTTCCCCACAAGAATTCAGCATCCTACAGAGACAAAGACTCAGTAGGTTCATCCTTCCTCAGTTCCCAATGCAATGTCTTGTGTCTAGGCAGGACTCAGAAAGTGACCACTAAATGAAAGATCCTTCAGAAATGCTCACTATGTACTAACCACCTACATTAAGTAGCAATGGAGGGGGGTTGACTTTAGAACCCAACCTACATTTGCTCTCTGAAAGAGGAAGAAGCCTGCCAAGAAGCAAGCCAATGTCAACTTGCAAGTAGAAATTCCCATTCTGGGGCTGAAGAAATAGGTCTATGACTAAAGCCTGTTGATGGAACCCGTGTAAAAAATGACAAGAGAGAACTGATTCCACAGACATGTCCTTTGACTTCCACCCATGAGTGTAACAACACAGAATAACAAGGACCATAATATATTTTTAATTTTAAAGAATTCAGCTTTCGCCGGGTGGTAGTGGCGCACACCTTTAATCCCAGCACTTGAGAGGCAGAGCCAGGCAGATCTCTGTGAGTTCGAGGCCAGCCTGGTCTACAGAGCAAGATCAAGGACAGGCACCAAAGCTACACAAAGAAACCCTGTCTTGGAAAAAAACAAAAAAACAAAAAAAAAAAAAAAAAAAAAAAAACCCCTCAGCTTTCTTGGTTTAAAAAAAAAAAAAATCGCCGGGTGGTGGTGGCGCACGCCTTTAATCCCAGCACTCGGGAGGCAGAGCCAGGCGGATCTCTGTGAGTTCGAGGCCAGCCTGGGCTACCAAGTGAGTTCCAGGAAAGGCGCAAAGCTACACAGAGAAACCCTGTCTCGAAAAAAAAAAAAAAAATCATAGGAACTCAAACATAGCATGTACTGAAACAGATTTCCTTCAAGACACTAAGATGATAAGAAAATCTGCATGTTTTCATCCAATGTCGTCAGTCTAGAAGGAAAAGACAGGGAAACAAGGATCCTGGTCTTCTCCTGCTCTTCATACTCACACAATCTCAGCCTCCACTCTTCCAGATCACAACATAGCATGACAGTGCATGCCAGCACAACAAATGTTTGCAACCTGGCAGAGGGGTGAAAGAGGACAATTTCCAAAACCATTTGGTGCAGCCAGTGTTCCAAGATCAACTCACACAAAACCCAGCATTCCATTCCTATGTCACTGGCCAGGTTTGAATCTACCAGGAACTGTGCCAGGATATGCTCTGAAGCTCAGCCTGCTCAAGAAACCCCAAGACTAAGATTTCTGGTTCTAGAAGCACCTTCTCTTGTAACTGGTATATAAATTCACAAAATGTGAATTCTGTAACAGGACTCCTTGTATCTCCTAGGAACGGAATCATTCAAACCCCCAAGGTCCATGGTTTCCATAGATGCACTACTGTAGACCTGACAGGGCCACCGGTGCTTATGTATAACCTGATGTACTTGGTACACTAGAGACAATATCCAGAAGACGTGCAAAAGCCAAACATGGTCTTTTCTACGTTATGCACTCTATTTGATGGATAATAATTCTGAAGCCAACTCCTATGATGCCATAAGCTGGCCCAAGGAATTTTAGGTATTTAAAACTTTGCATTATCAGTAGGAAGATAACAATTATTTACAGAAGATTAATTATATATCATGTTATTTTTGGAACAACTTATTTAATCATTACCATAACCTTCTTTACTGTTTTATGCTCAAGTAAATGGCAGAGCCAGGACTAAACCCAAGTCTAGCCAGCTGAACCTTAAATATGCATCTTTTCCACGAAACCACACGGCTTCGTGTCTACTTTGCTCTGATAAATATCCTTTTAAAATTCAAAGAACCAAATGCAATACAGCCACGTAGTTGGGGCTGCAAAACAGAGAGTACTAGAAAAAGAAATGAACTCCAAATAATAAAATCTAGAATTAATTAATAACGGTACCTAATAGGCAAATGTTAATTCGCTCATGCAAAGGTATCCCTATAAAGTGTCAGTATGAAGGGCAAGTATGTGAAGGGTAAGTAGGAATGAGCTCTTTACAATTTTTGTGACTTCTCAGTAAGTCAAAATTATTTCAAAATAAAAGTGTATTTCAGTGCAAGAAAGAAAGAAAAAAGCAAGGAAGTTTGAAACTCAGATATTATCCTGAACTTGATAGCTATCTACCAAAGATGTTGCTTCTGGTTTTGTCACATAAGAATAGTGTTTCTGAAAGAAAGGAAAAGAGGAAGAAAGAGTGAAGGCTGGTGAGATGGCTGAACTGGTAAAGGCGCTTGCCAATCCCTGACCACTGGAGTTCAATCCCCACAATCCATACGGTGGAAGAAGAAAATCAGAGAACCGACTCCCAAAAGCTGTCCTCTGACTGCCACATGTGTGTATGTCATGGCTGGCATGTGCATGTGCACACACACACACACACACACACACACACACACACACATACACACACACAAATAAATATTTTTAATAGAAAAATTAGGTTCTGTATCAAATATCTTGGCTGACCAACAATAAAATGCAGCCTGGTAGGAAAAAAAAAAAATGAAAACCTCACCAAATTGATGTGACAGCAGGTGACCCAAACAGCTGCTTCATAATATGCTGAAATAGGCAGTTAGGACCAACTGGGAAGCAGAAACGATACAAGGCCACCCTGAACTAGAGGTTAGGGGGAAGGCATTTAACAGATTTTTGAGAAGGAGCAGCCATAGACAAATCCAACTAACTGGTCCACAGTGGCCACAGAGATGGTGACAGGCTCCTCCCTGTCTGAGTTATGACTCCAGCCTCAAACCCTGAGACCAGTCTTCCATTTGTCTGTGTTTGGCAAGGGCTGCTGATCCTGTACTGACCTCCAAGATGCCTGCACACAGAGATGGTGTTCTCCCCAGACCTATCACCTTCAAAGAGACACTATCCATCCGAGCACCCACCACCCTGGGGAAGGGAGGACCTGTTATTGGTGCACATATTTGGAGCGGTAGGTAGACTAGTGTTTGAAGACCGTTATAACGTAAGATTTAGTTCTCTTCCACATCACTTAACCAGGATAAACGTCCAGTTTCATTTTCTATATGCTTATTTGTATCAGGCTCATCTCAGTTAGGGTCTCCAGGCCTTTTGGTGACTTTTTTTTCCTTTTAATGTTTCTTACTTTTATCCTCTCAGTGGGCTGCACACACTGTTTTTGATCAGTTCTCCCCCTCTGGAATTCCCATTACGACCAATGCTTCGCCCTCAGAACATTCCTTAGTAGTGTTCTTGACCCTTGTGAATACACAGCCTTAATAAAGACATCTCAAAGTGGGGGAGGAGAGGAGTCAGGTGCTGGGAAACTTTGGAATTAGTCTCTGAAGTTTTGTCATCTACATACTGAGGGTGGTCTCTTTGTTAAAAATTTCGCCGTCCAGACCTTAAGGGCACACGATTAATATTCCTTTGGGAATCACAGGGCCTTTCTTTGAAAGAGCTGTCCAGTGTGCAGGCGACGCTAGGTAACTGCCCATTCAAAAGCAGGGCCAGAAAAGAATGTCGGTGTTTTCCGGCAGGTATAGGTGCCTGGGGGTCAGGGAGAGAGGGAAAGGCAAGGGGTGGAGTGGGAGGCGGGTGATCGACAGGGATAGAAACAGTGTCTCCTCCTCCCTCTGAATGCGAAATAGCCAATGGGGTGGCGCGGCCGGGCCGGCCGGGCGGCCAGTGCCATATAGTATGCAGCAACCGGAGGAGTCACGTTGGGGGAACAGCAGAAAGCAGCTATCCGTTTACACTACTTTGCTCTAGCAGCTATCTTAATGGTGACTGCGTGGCCTGGGGGAAACCTGATCGGCCAGATCCAGCCGAAACCGGGAGGGAGGGAGTGGGCTTTCCGGAGGGGGGAGGGGGGAGGGAGACGAAGAAGGAGGAGTAAGAGAGGGGGAAAGAAAGAGGAAAAGAGTGCGAGGGAGTGAGGGAGGGAGGAAAATAAACAACAAAAAAATGTCCTCTTCCTCCCCCACCGGGCAGATTGCAAGTGCGGCGGACATCAAGCAGGAGAATGGGATGGAAAGCGCCTCAGAAGGACAGGAGGCGCACCGAGAAGTGGCGGGGGGCGCGGCGGCTGGGCTGAGCCCCCCGGCTCCAGCCCCTTTCCCTCTGGAGCCGGGGGACGCCGCGGCTGCCTCCAGGGTAAGCCGGGAGGAAGGGGCAGCGGCGGCGGGAGCGGCCGATCAGGTACAACTCCACTCGGAACTTCTGGGCAGGCACCAGCACACAGCCGCCGCGCAGCCCCCTCTGGCCTTCTCGCCGGACCATGTCGCCTGCGTGTGCGAGGCGTTGCAGCAGGGGGGCAACCTGGACCGCCTGGCCCGGTTCCTGTGGTCCCTGCCCCAGAGCGACCTGCTACGTGGCAACGAGAGCCTGCTGAAGGCGCGAGCGCTCGTGGCCTTCCACCAGGGCATCTACCCTGAGTTGTACAGCATCCTCGAGAGCCACAGCTTCGAGTCGGCCAACCATCCGCTGCTGCAGCAGCTCTGGTACAAGGCGCGCTACACCGAGGCCGAGCGAGCGCGCGGCCGGCCGCTGGGCGCCGTGGACAAGTACCGGCTGCGCAGGAAATTCCCCTTGCCCCGCACCATCTGGGACGGCGAGGAGACGGTGTATTGTTTCAAGGAGAAGTCGCGCAACGCGCTCAAGGAGCTCTACAAGCAGAATCGCTACCCCTCGCCCGCCGAGAAGCGGCACCTAGCCAAGATCACCGGCCTCTCCCTCACCCAGGTCAGCAACTGGTTCAAGAACCGGCGGCAGCGCGACCGGAACCCCTCCGAGACCCAGTCCAAAAGGTGAGCGCCAACTTTCCTCCTCCTCCCCCTTCCTCCCCCCCCCCACCCCCCCATCCCTTTCCCAGCTTTCTTTTCCTCCAAGCGCTCGCAAACATGGCGCTTACCTTCCCCACCAGCCCGGTCTGGCTGCCCACCTCTCCCCGCCCCCCACCTCGCTTCCCTACCGGGGGGGGGGGGAGACGACGGTGGCAACGAGCGGGGGGGGGGATCCTCCCTCCTCCCCCTCCCCCTCCTGCCCCCAGAAGTTTCTGGTCGCCCGCCTAGGTCTCAGTCCCCGCCCCCACCTCGGCTGGTCACTGCTGCCCGGCTTCCCACCCCCATCCTGCTGCCTTTGAAGTTGCCACTCTCTCCTTGGTTCTCGTAGGGAGCCGTGTGTGCACGCCGGCCAGGCTGCTCTCACTGCGGCTCCCGGCCCGCAGGGGCTGCCGGAGCCGGCCGGGGGTCTCGGGCTCCTCCGGGTCACTCGGAGCCTGGTGCGCGCACATGCTCCAGGATACCCCAGGGTTCGACTGAGCCCCTAGCCTGCCCTGGAGGTCACCAGAGCCGCCCTGGAAGGAAAAGGAGCGTTAGTGGAGACGAGTGGCCCAGATGGGGGTCTGGGGACGTCGAGGCTTTAATATGACAGAGTTAATCATTCACCCTGCCCGCCGCGGTTCTCATCGCGGCTGGGGCAGCGTGGGGTGCCCGTGCAGCTGGCCTCTGCGGTGTTTTGAAACCTGATTCTGAACAAGTTCGGATCGGGTTACAGTGCTTCAGAGGTGGCAGGGCTGAAGGGCAGTTTCTTGGGCCCCCTAACACAGCATGGTTCCCTCCTGATGGGGCAGTTGGGGACAGGCGACAAGCTGGCATAAGGTGGACAGCAGGAAAGAAGTGGGGAGCTATCCACTCAGTCCTTCCGCCCCCACTCTATCCGGTTTTAACTTTATTGTCAGTGTTTTTTCCTTCTTTAGTAGAAAATGCATTTTTCCCCCACACCTTTTGTGTGTCCCCTCAAGCCAGCCCCTTGGGTGTGTATGTATTTGTGTGTCTCTGTGTGCGTGTGTATAGTGGTGGACGGGTAAAGTGAGGAAAAGGTTTAAGGATGGTGTCTCTCGCCCTGAGGGGATTGGAGAGAAAAGAATCCAAATGCAATGCAAATGTTCTACCCTGGGAAGGAACCGGCGGTCCGGGGAGCCAGCCCGCCAGGGCCAGGTGAAGGTGATCACCCTGCGCATTCCAGAACCGGCAGCAGCCCGCCCTCGCTGCTCTGCCCCTGCGCCCGCCCGGGTGGAGTCCGGAGGCCCACAGCTGGCCTCAGGCAGGAGAGAGGCTCACTGTGCAGCCCTGGCTCTGGCTCTCGGTAACCATAAACAAAACATGCCCGGTGACCTGTGAGCACCCTTCCTCGGTCTTGAGGGGCGACCCAGAGAAGGAGCACTGCTTAGGCGACGCTATCTACCCTGGAGAGCTCTGCAGGCGCACGGAAGGAATCTGCTAGGCCAGGGCACTGGGTATGAAGCCCATGCCACATGCAAGCCAGCTGTCCTGCAGACTTTGCTACGGAACCGGCCCAGTTCCCAGGATACATACACACACACACACACACACACACACACACACACACACACACACGTATCCTGAGCCATGCTCTGCTGACTTTACCCTCCTCCCCATTAAGTCCACACCCTCAACCCCCAGGCCCAATTGCCTGGTATAGGCCCCTCTCCGGATCTACCTCCCACCCGCACCCCTGGTGAGTCACCCTCACCAATGGCGACGGCTGCTCAGCCTCAGCTCGTAAATCAAAGCGCTTTCTGCGCTCCTGGCCCCAAAGCCCAAAGCCCGGGTAATCCCCTCCCCTCAGCTTGAAAGGGAACCGATCTCGCTGGGATGTTGGATCCTCAGCTGGACCAAGTCCCACCATGCTTCCAAACTGCTTCTGTCCTGCCCCGCCCAGACTCAAACCAAATGAGGAAAACTCCCACCATTCCTCCCTGACCTGAACTTTGCTATTTCCTTTAAGCCTGGGATCCTGGAATAAAAGGACTGCAGAGTCTGGGACGGAGTCTGATAGTTATGAGACCACTGAGTGATGCTCACCTTTTCCCTCCCACCTCACCAGGGCACTGGACGGTGTATGTTAAATAGGCCCCTATGGCTTCCTTTGGATTCAAAGGCAACTGTGCATATCTTGGGTGGCAAGTGTCTTTCCCACAAGGGCAACCACTTTATTGAATGAGAATTGTCAGTCTGGCGGAGTAGAAGTTTGGGAGCAGGTGAGAAAATGGTCTCTTGTTAACTAACTGGCAAAGAAAACTGAACACCTCACACCTCCTGCTCCTTTGGCAATTCCATCTACCTTCAAAATAACACTAACCTAAAATGGCTTTAGGAAGAGAACGGCTCTCCTAAACAGGGAAAAACACATTTAGTGAGTTGTTTCTATGGCAGAGGTAGTGGTCCATTTAACAATTGGAGTAGCACAGGAATTCTATGAGAATGAAAACACAGCAGTAAGTTATTTCAGTTGCATTTTACATTCTCCAACCCTCTGGTCTTTCTCTGAATTTATTATAAAAAGTTATTAGGATCTGAACTCATCTTTTCACTGTCTGGCTGGGCAGAATTTGTTTAAAACCTCTTAGTTTCAACAGGGTCAGCAGATGGGCTGTTGTGCTGCTTTGCATAAATACCTCCTTTAATGGTTTTAAGGGATGTTTTACAAACTACATAGCTTGTCATGCCCTTGACCTTCTAAACGTCTTCTCTCCCTGAACAGCGAATCCGATGGCAACCCCAGCACTGAAGATGAGTCCAGCAAGGGACATGAGGATCTGTCTCCTCACCCACTTTCGGGTGCATCTGATGCCGTCACCAACCTCAGCCTTTCTAGCCACATGGAACCGATATATATGCAACAAATTGGGAATGCTAAGATATCGTTGAGCTCTTCTGGAGTTTTGTTGAATGGAAACTTGGTACCTGCAAGTACTTCACCTGTCTTCCTTAATGGTAATTCTTTTATTCAGGGACACAATGGAGTTATCCTTAATGGACTGAACGTGGGAAATACACAGACGGTGTCGCTGAACCCACCAAAAATGTCCTCGAACATTGTGAGCAATGGCATAGCCATGTCGGACCTCTTGGGGTCTGCCTCCCAGGATGTGAAAGAATTCAAAGTTCTCCAGAGTTCTGCTGTGAACTCAGCGGCCCCCATCTCCTACAGCCCTAGTGCTCCTGTGCCGTTCCCAGGGCTGATACCCTGCACTGAAGTGAAGAGGGAAGACGTCCAGACAGTGGCCTCCCAGGACGGGGGCTCTGTGGTGACTTTTACTACACCAGTGCAAATTAACCAGTATGGCATTGTCCAGATCCCTAATTCCGGAGCAAACGGCCAGTTCCTCAATGGAGGCGTTGGATTCTCTCCTCTGCAGCTGCCTCCTGTCTCAGTAGCAGCTTCACAAGGTAAAAAGCCTCATTCGGTACCATAATGCACCAGGGCATGTGTTGGTCAGCTGCTGTAAATGACGCATTTAGTGAAAGGTATAGATGGATGTTATTTTTTCAGATACTTCATTGGTTTCCACAGCTACAGAATAGCCTTGATGTGATTCCCAGTGCCTGAAACACTCTTCAGCTTTCCTGATTTTCTTCCATCCTGAGCATGGAGTTTAATTTCCCCAAACAGAATGGAAAAGAACAGTTTATAGCAGGTCTTGCCAACTCTACAATTATAGGAATATGATAAGCCAATCAGTGCTTATGAAATAACCCGGTACTTGGCATTTTAAAATTAAAAATTAATAAAATTGCTAGGAACATGAAATTAGTCGAGCAGTTATTTATTTGACCAGAAAATGTTTTAAAAGAATAAACTAAAAGACAGAATCTGTTCTCGTTTGCATTGTGTTCTTCCTATCACTAATACTAAGACCTAAAAGAAACTTAGAAGCATATGTGATTTTTGTATTGCTCTAGATGTACGTTCATTTCTCAGCTATGTGGGTTTATATTTATGAAAACAACTGTGTCATTGTGTATTGTGGCTTTACTAACCAATGTCTGTTAGAAAAAGGAAACAAGCCTGAGGCTGGCCCACTAGTTCTTCAGGAACATGACTAAAATATAGATCACTCGTCATTTTTCTCCATCTAGAAACAGGAACAGGTAGACTTGGGCATTGAAAGTGACGTGGTCTCTAGCTCTTAGGAGCGGGAGATGGTGATCATGTTTGCCTTCCTATAAGCGAATCTGAAAGTCCCGATTTTTAGCAAAGGTTAACCTTCTGAAGCATAGTCAGTTTTTGTACAACTCCTGCTCCTCTAGCTATAATCTCCTTCAGCTGATTGGAGGCATTAATGAAAAAATGATTGTGCATTTCATTCCACATATCTGTCTCTCTTAAAGTAAGCCACCATGGTCTTGTAATCCTCTCTTCAGATGTCCATTGCTCTAGGTCATATAAAGAGTTAACCCACGTCACTATCCACCTTAGGGACAAGAGACAAATGCCCTAGAGAAAGCCAAAGAGCTTAGTTTTACAGTGATTTACAACTCTAACCCATTTTCCTTCTTT
This sequence comes from Peromyscus californicus insignis, assembly GCF_007827085.1. Classification (NCBI taxonomy): domain Eukaryota; kingdom Metazoa; phylum Chordata; class Mammalia; order Rodentia; family Cricetidae; genus Peromyscus; species Peromyscus californicus. The sequence continues at coordinate 82,448,508 of NW_026294447.1, forward strand.
ATGAAAATTTTTCCAAGTAGTTTGTAACATTTTAGACAGCAAAGTTGCGTGGGAAGTATGAGCATATACGTTGGCAGAGGAGAAATACAATAATGCTTTTCATCTGTAATCAAGAAAAGTGCTATCATAGAAAAGTATTATGAAGTAATAGCTAGGTTTTATGGTGGGGGAGAAGTGTTGTTTTCTACTTTTTTTTTCTCTTGGTTTTTCAAGACAGGGTTTCTCTGTGTAGCCTTGGCTGTCCTGGACCTCACTCTGTAGACCAGGCTGGCCTCAAACTCAGAGATCTTCCTGCCTCTGCCTCCGAGTGCTGGGATTAAAGGTGTGCACCGTCGCCCAGCAATACCCGGCAATTGCTAGTTTGTAAGTGAGATATTTACTAGGAATAAGAATAGCATTGTCAGTTAAAATAGCTAAGATCAGATGACAGGGTTGTCAACCCTTAGACTCTCTGGGCCAACGGAAAGTTTAACCAGATGGTTCCCGTAGGCAACATTCCTTCCTAGTAGTGGTGAATTGCACTTTGCAGTAAAGCATTTTGGGAATTTGAACTTTATAAAAAAAGAAATGCTAAGATAGGATATGGTGGTAAATGCTTATGATCCCAACACTTGGGAGACTGAAGCCAAGGATTGGGGGGTTCAAGGCCTACCCTGAGCTACATAGTGAGTTTCAAGGCAAACCAGGTTACATAGTAAGCGTCTGTCTCCAAAAAAAAATACCAGACCAAATCAAATCAAACTTACACCAAACATTCTTTAAAATGCCCAGAAACGTAGTCCTGTCTTCCTAGATAGCTGAAAAAGTTATGGTTACATGGAAAAACAGACTGTCTATATCTTTATTCATTTCACTTTTTTCTAAAAAAAGATTTATTTATTTATTATGTATACAGAAGAGGGTGGCAGATCTCATTACAAGTGGTTGTGAGCCACCATGTGGGTGCTGGGAATTGAACTCAGGACCTCTGGAAAAGTAGTCGGTGCTCTTAACCTCTCAGCCACCTCTCCAGCCCCATCTTTATTCATTTTACAATAAAAGAGTTTTTTTTTTCCTCTCCTAGCATCATTGTAAAATTATACTTTGTACCTGGGATATTTAAGTTCAGGGTTTTTTTTTTAATGATTTTTAAATTATTGTTTCATTTGTAACTCAGCTGCAGCTATACTTTAAAATCATGTTTTAGCCAGGCATGCTGGTACATGTCTTCCTGAAGACTAGCACGTGGGAGGCAGAGGCAGGCAGATCTCTGTGTGTTTGTGGTCAACTTGGTCTACTTTGTGAGTTCCAGGACAGCCAGGGCTACCTAGACAGACCCTGTCTCAAAACAACAACAAAATCATGTTTTATGTGTGAGGCCTTGGGTTCAATCCCCCATATTGAAAAATAAGTCAAAATTATCCTTTGGAATATATCTCTTTTTCCCTTCATTTTATGTTCGTTAAAGTTTTACCTGTACAAAATGTTAGTCTACTGTGTTTAATAGCTATTGGAGAAATGTTGCATATGGTGTTATTTATGACTCTATCAAAGAAGTAACCATTTTGTACACAGGTCTGCTAGTAAACAGTTTCACAGACACACACAAAGCGAAGTAAACATTGACTGTGGCTTTTTCCCCCTTACAGTTTTGAAGCCTACAAGACTTTTAAAACACACTTGAAGCCAAAAGGTTTAAAAATAGAAGCCGTCTGTTCATTTGTATGCCCTGAAAAACACATTTAAGTTAGAGAACAGCCCAAACATACACAGAAGTGTTTTTTCTTAACAGTCTTTCTGTGATGAATACTTACATACTAGTAATTAACTTTTTTTTTTTTAAGTTTTTTTCAAGACAGAGTTTCTCTGTGTAACAATCCTAGCTGTCCTGGAACTCACATTGTAAAACAGGCTGGCCTCGAACTTACAGAGATCTACCTGTCTCTGCCTCCTGAGTGCTGGGATTAAAGGCAAGCGCCACCACTGCCCAGCTCAACCTTTTTTAAAGGAGTTCAAATATAGTGTTTTCTCATTTTTTCTCCTGTAAAGACACTCTTTTGCTTACATAAGGTGCTTAAAAATGGTGGAAGACATATAAAAGGCCCTATGGCACTCATTAACATAGGTAGTACTATAATCACAGTTACTCTAATAATTCAAAAGGGCAATGTTGGGTGAATTACTTAATTTAATATTGGCTTGTTTTCTGCACTCATAAAGGAGTTGATTCACCTCTAATTCAAGTGCAGGGTAGATAAGTAACCCATCCTAATTCTTCCCCAGAACTCTCCTCAAACCCACCTTTCCTTCGTTGGTAATATTTGGGGACCTGGGTCATCTAATTGCCATCAATTCACTTTGTAAAGACTCACGGGGGGGGGGGGGGGGGGGGGCGGGGGGGGGGCGTTATTGGATGGAGACATGGGGTCTGCATCTTCCCAAGTCTCTCCTTTGAACATCTGTTTCGTGCTTCCAGTCTCCACAGAGAGATAGTGAGAGTCTTGAAAGACACACGCCTTTGAATGAGGCGTTAATTCCACCCTTGTGTTCTTCTGTATTTTAAAAACAGTTCTTCAGTGTTACCATTCATTCTTCCCATCACTACAACACTGAAAATTTAGAGCCAGCCCAACAAAACGCTGGGGGTTGAAAAAACCTTGAGGGCTGTGTTGACTGGAGACTGCTTTATTGGTGGTTTGGTGAAACTCTGCGACTTGTCTGGACAGGTTGATGTGGTTAACTTGTAAGTTCCAGAGAAACTCATTTTATGTGGTATTTTCCACGTTTTCATTTAATATCTTACGTCAGTAACCGGGCAGGCCTAGCAAACGTATTTTACTTTGTATCTGTGTTCTCTCGTTCTAACTGGCAGTGTTAGTGATCACTACCAACTAGTTAAGAGGTGGTAAGTCTGTGGTAAAAAGTCAGAAACTTGACAAATATTAGGACTTGGACAAGAATTTCTCCTCCTCCTCTTCCTTTTTTTTTTTTTTTCCTTTCCTTTGAGCCCAAGCTGGGCTCAAATTCAGTCTCCCTGCCTCAACCTTATCCCCAACTCCCACATACTTGCTTGTTTTGATCAGCTGGCTGGCTTTTATTTTTGTTTTAATTTTTTGATGATGCTGAAGATTGAACCCAAGGCCTGTACCATGCAGGTACCCTCACTCCCTGGGTCCTACACTTACGTTCTCTTTCATTTGGTTATGACAATTGCATGGGGAGTTAACACACAGAAGTCATCTGGCAGAGTTTTTGCCCAGTGCGTAGAAGGCTCCGAGTTCAATCCGCAGCACTGCAAAAGAAATAAAAAATATATATATAGAGAGAGAGAAAGTTAGTCTGACTGAGTTCTGAACCTGGGACTCTGCAGCTTACAGTGTCCAAACTGGATTCAGCGACACATGTAAATGTCGCCTCTCGGTTGATACTATACCTGAGGAAACATCATGCGTGTTACAGAAGTAACTGGTTTGTTTGTTTGTTTGTTTGTTTTTTCTGTATCATTTGTATTAATACCAATTGGTCCTTTTTTTCCCCCCCAGGTAATATTTCAGGAAACTCAAGCACTTCAGATGGAGGCACGTTTACAAGTGAGTCCAGCACGGTCCAGCATGGCAAACTTTTCCTGAGCCCTCTTGCTCCCAGCGCAGTGGTCTACACTGTCCCTAATTCAGGCCAGACTGGAGGAGCTGTGAAACAGGAAGGCTTAGAAAGAGGCCTGGTTTTTTCTCAGCTGATGCCTGTCAGTCACAACGCACAAGTAAATGCAAGCCTATCTCCTGACGATGTCTCCGGGAGTGGCCTCCATCCCCTGGCCTCTCCGCTAGTTAACGTGTCCCCGGCTCACAGTTTTTCCCTGTCTCCCCCTACACTACTAAATCCCACTGAGCTGAACTCTGACATTGCTGAGAGTCAGCCCCTGTCCGCACCTGTGGCAAGTAAATCTACTGGGACATCTGTCGGCAACACCAACTATGCAGCCCTTCAGAACTGTCCCCTTATTACCGGTCAAGACCTACTGTCAGTCCCTATGACTCAGGCTGCCCTGGGGGAGATTGTTCCTACAGCTGAAGAGCGGGTGGGGCATGCCTCGCCAGCGGTACACCAGGATTTTGTCAGAGAGCATCGCTTGGTTCTGCAGTCAGCAGCCAACCTAAAAGAGAATTTCCTCCAAAATTCTGAGACCAAAGCAACGAACAACTTAATGATGCTGGACTCCAAATCCAAGTATGTCCTGGATGGCATGGTTGAAACTGTCTGCGAAGAGCTGGGAACAGATAAAAAGGAGCTGGCCAAGCTCCAAACTGTCCAGTTGGATGAAGATATGCAAGACTTATAAGCCCGATTCACTACGCACATACCCCTTCTCTCCTTCATCAGCAGCAACTTTTTTTTTTTTCCTCTGTGAAGCCCTGAGGATGAAGAGCCTTTACTCATTTAGAGGAAAGCACTCAACTTGTGGGAGTATCTGGATTGATCTGCATGAAGATCATAGTTAAGCATACAGGAGTGGAACTACATTGCTGATGCCTTTTCTGTTCACATCATGTCCACTTCTTTAAATATACGGCGACGAGGCAACAAGTGAAGAGTATCAAACCACCATATATCATGTAGTCAGCAATATAATTCTAAGGTTGAAATGGAACGTGACAGTATTTTAAATTTAAACTGTATACACCTAACTTAGAAAATTAAATAATAGCTACAGGCTCTTAGAAGCAATGCGGTTGTTTTTGTTTGTTTGTTTGTTTGTTTACTTTTACTCCATGGGCATTGAGGTGGTTAAGAAACAATGGTACTCCAGATTATTATAAGGGTATATTTTTCGAATTAAGTAGCTTATATATGCGTGTGTTTGTGTGTCCATACACACATTCATCGTTTTCAGCATTTAGGGGAAAGGCTTGGTTTTAAGTCTCTACGAGTTTCCAAATGTGATTGCTGATAGATAAATGTGGCAGAGAGTTTGGAACTCCACTCAACTCTGACACAACTTGGGTATGAATGTAAATATGCCAGTTCTATAAGTAGGATTTGAGTAAGTACGGTGAATTTTTATTTATACCATGTATGTCTCTCTTAGTCTTCAGGCACTATGAACTGAAAAGAAAAATGTTTTCTTACTGTTTAATTTATATTTATTGTTTGAGCAGGAATAGAACATCTTTGTTTTCAACCGAGTTTTATTTTTTTTGTGATTTGTATCAAGAGGCTCTCAAGGTCAATGTTAACACTGAAACAGGAACTTTTAACCCCTAATACTGGAATTTTGGTACTTCTTGACATATCCTTCTTTCTTTAGAAACTTTGATTCATTTAAATATGTTTTTTATAGACTCCTATGTGCCTTTTTACCTTGTGGCCTTTTTATTAGCAGTAAGGAACAGAAGTGTTGATGGCTCTTTTGTACCATCCGACAGGGTTAAGTTTACTGCGGAACCCCTTCCTATGCAGAGGACTTAAGTGTCACTGAATGGCATGTGTAATGCTTGTCATGCAAATGGTAAACAATTAAGCTTTGATGCTCTTCATTACAATGAAAGTTAAAAAAAAAAAAAAAAGCATGGCAGACCATGAAACATCAATTCTGCAGGTTATGAAAACAACCATTTTTTTTAAAGTAAACAAAATATACTTAAATTATATTAAACAAAATTCCATCTCGTTGAAGCTTCCTTCTCGATGTTTTGAATTGGTTGGTACACCGTGACACGTGACTGTTGCCTGTCCTATGTCATCATGTCTCCATTACAGAAGCAAATCCTTTGTGTTTCTGCAGGATGGTCTCTTGTATGATGTTGTTGGCTGTGTTTAAAAGTTTTAGCAGGACTCGGAACCCAAGATGTGACAATTCAAATGCCTTCATGCCGCTAGTACAGCGTATCTCAGATTTAAGAGAGTGTGATCTTTTCAAAGGTGACTTTCAGTGTTAAGCATAAAGATGGTACCATACCCTGTTTTCTTTAAGAAGAGAGAAAGAGCTACTTGATTGCTGGCATGCTCCTCATCTGAGCCTCTCCAGGAAGGGTCACCGAGTGTTTAGCATTTGCTGTTATTACAAAGGGAACTTTCAGTCTAGATAAAGAGCCCTATGAAGAATTCCTTGCCATCATTTTGATTTAAAAAAAAAAAAAGCTTAAGTCCCATTTTTGTGAAATTGGTGAATATCCCTCAGTTTCTGAAGTATGTGATTTGGGCCGGAGGTTGTTCGCTTTGGAGTTTTTGTTTTGTGTAAACAAAGGCAGTTGTTTTTGTGTGGTCCTTGGTCTTCCACTCTGCCAGTGCTTTCACAGCGTGATTGTCCCCATCTCTCTCCCGGATGTGTGCTGGCCATGTTACTGTGATTAGTTCCATGGTCTTGTAGTATAGTTTACATAAAAATGATATTTTCCACTAGACTGCTGCAGATATCAAGAGTTAGTTATTTTAGAATACCTGTCTGGTAAGGGAAGTGGGAAAGTCAAAAAGTTATATGAGAGGTGGGTGTGGATGCGCGTGCGTGTGCGTGTGTGTGTGTGTGTGTGTGTGTGTGTGTGTGTGTGTGTGTGTGTATTAGAAAACTTTCATATATCTAATGAAAGTATCTCTTTTATTCCGAGTTCTTCCTCTTTTTCTCCCTATGAAAAAGAAAAGAGAGCACAAAACTAAATACTTACCTAGGAAATGTATTCATATTCCAACGCGATGTGCTTCTAACCTTGCAGTTACTCCAGGTAGCTATACAATCCACCAGGTAAGAATCAGCGCACATTATAAGAACTTACTGTTCTTGTCTATTCTTTCAGTAAAATAAGGGCCATTTGATATGTAGCCCGTGTATATGTGAATGGAATAAGATAAACCCCAGGATCTCCTTGCACAGAATTGCAACTGACCTTTTTTTTTCAATACCAAGGGCCAGCCTCTGAGCCCTTGGAGTCCATATGGCAGAATATCCTTTTTACATAAACAATTGCTTGAAGATGCTGCAAATTCCCCCCCCCCCCCCCCATGCTTCGGGAAGAGGAATCAGAATAGGGGTAAATAACTCCCTTGGAACATCAACCCCTGCTGCTGGCTGTGGGATTTTTGGTGTCAGCCTATCTATGCACTCTATAGCCAGAATTGGCATTCAGCTCTTAGTTACATCTAGTAGAGAGGATGGTCTAGCATTCAAAGGAGGTGCATTTTCCCCCCAAACAAGCAAAAGCACCTGTGTGTTGTACTGCGTAAATATCTCATGTAGATTTATAGTAAAGACTGACTTATATGTGTTTTGGTGCCTTTCTTGTGTTGTGAAAGGCAGGTAGATGTTATAGCCATAGATTTTCTTTTTAAAAATCCATAGTTGAATTGCACACTGACCTTAACTCTCTCTGTATGTACCCTTGTTATCCTGCATGTTAAAAAGTTGGGTTATTGGGCATGTGTAGCAGACTATCTTGCTACATTCTCAATGTGTGTGCATTAGTATATAACCACAAGTCCTTCATTCTTTAAAATGTTTTCACAGGTCACCTCATGAAAATAATTCAGGAAATCTGTGGGGAAAATAATTATATTTTACAAAGGCAGTTTCAAAGTCTTCCTAAAACTTAGGTGATAGAACCTAATGGTTATTTTATGTCTAACTGATACATTTCAATTTAATTAAATATTATCACCATATATTTTATTAATCAAAATTATATAGCATGTGACTCTTGGCTTTCAGGGTTTCTCAAAAAAAAATGTACCATTTTGTTGCATGTACTGTATGTATAGAGGCAACCGGTTGTGTACTCAGTATGGTTTTACTGTGCCTTACATGAAGAGAAACCACACAGAATGTATAATGTGGGGTGGGGAACAGAGCCTCTACTGCACTGTTAGGTGATGGCACACAGCATGTCCCAGAACATTTCTGTGCTTAATTACCCAACCAAAGAGATCTAGAGTATGTATGTTGTACTGTAATGGGGGGTTATGCCTGGACAATTAAGTGTTTTATTTGTTTTCTGAAATGATGTGAACTTATTTTTCTAAACACTATGCTGAATAAACTTTATATTTATACATACTTTGTGTTGAAAAAAAAATTATTTGGGGAACACTGTTCTTTTAAAATGTGAGTAGCCCACTTCAGTAGACAAGAAATGGGAAATGATTTTGATTTATGTATGCCTAGAAAAGCAAAGAGTGAGAAAACACAAATATTTCAGCTGGCAAAAACTTAGAAGGCCAATTGGAGTGGTTTAAGAGAGGTAGCGTGTTGGTCTTTGTACAGAATTAGGTAACTCACTTAGCTGTACTATACACTCAGAGCTAAACCATAGAGTTTATTCTTAGAGGCAGGCAATGTACCTTACTCATTTTTATCTCCCAAGAGCTGGACTCGGAATATGGCGCATAGTAGGTACTCTACAGGATCACACGGAAAGAGCCAAAGATCTTTCTATTACTGACTCGATTAAAATTGGAGCTCGGCTGCTCACCCCTAGGGCACTGCTGTTAGCCGAGTTGTGGTTATACCCCAGTTGGACAAATATATTTAGCCAGAACTGTGTTTCTGTTGAGTGGAGATGATTGAGCGTTAATCTAGTTTGGTCCTAATTTTATAATTACATAAAGTGTGGATCCCGTTCTTCTACACAGCACAGGAGATGTTTATAAAAACCAGATTGGGAACTAATTGTACAGTTCTTTTACTAATCTTGTTAAAGTCATCAAGTTAGTGTCGGGTGGAATGTCTAGACACATTCTTATCGCTCATCTCACTGGGCAGTGCTCTGTGGAGTAGTTAAACCAGTTAAGCACAGAGTGAAGTGATTACATTTCATAACTTTTTAACCAAACAAGCATTGTAAAACATTTGAAAGGTGGTTGCCCTGTTTCAACTATGTTTGTGGCTCCTCAGAAAATAGCAAATCTCAGAAAACTCAACAGAAACTCAAAGCCTTTGGCTACCTGGTTCCAGCCTGCTTCTCCAGTTTCCCATAAGAAACAATATATTTGGAAATTTGCCCTTGTGCACCCACTCCCAGGACACCTTGGTAGCATATAAACAAGATACATTCACATACTTAAAGGTCAGTTCCATAGATGTAACCGAAAAAGGGAACTGCAGGTGGGGAGTGATTGGGTGGGAGGCAGATTGGCCAAGAAAGGTCTGAGCAATAACCCTTTCAGCCTTGATGTTTGAATGATATGATTCAGAACTAAAATAAGATTCCTCCAACACAAGGGTCAGACGGCACATTTAAACTTCCGGAGAGGGAATCAGGCCTCAATTTCAAGGTTAACTTTAGGCATCATGTGGTGGATCCGCTCGGAGAGATGCAAGGGTCGCATCAAAGGCAGTGCTCTCCATCGGTGACAGATACTTTGGATTTGAGTCTGATAAGCCGTTGGTGGCTTTTAAGCAAGGAGTCATGTAATGATTTGCACTTTAAAATGTCAGTGTAACTACTCTGGAAAATGAACTTAAGGAGAACAAAAGGCAGGAACTGGGAAGTTAATGCTGGGTTGTCCTGAGATGTCTGACAGGAAATAGTCGGGAGCCCTGGAACAGCGGGAGGGCCATTTGCTCACAAAAGTCTCCAGAATGGTATGACCTCTAGGCACTCTGCTGAGGCAAGCCAAAGCCATGCTGTCTCCTGAAACCCAGCCTAGTGGATTCAGATTCCTAATGGACATCTCCAGGATGTCCCCATTCCCTAACCCTACCTGTGAACAACGACACTACCTTCTCCCAAAGTCTTTTCGCTATGTTTCAGTGCTAGGGAGAGGGCCAAGCCCTGTGCATGCTAAAGGGCTCTGTTGAGTCTCCCAGTCTCCAAGTCTGCCTTTTTATGGCCCCTCAAGGTAATTCTTCTCCCTTCCTAGGGTTTCCCCTGTTGTTTTTAGGGTTATCATTGCCCTGCTGAATTACTGCTGCTGAGTCTATCTGGTGTCCCGGTATCTGCTCCTCACTTTGGCCACATTACAACTCCACGGAGATGGAGCATTCAGAACTAGAGACATAACCCAACTTAAAGCCTCCGTGATGCTGCTATCCTAAGAAATATCACTTAAACTGGGAGCATACAATGCCCAAAGTCCACATGAAAGTGTTTCCTAGAAGCGCCAGATTCCTTACATACCCGGTCTCAAGAATTGCTGAACGTCACAGTCACACATCTCCTGGGAGGCATCGCCTCCCCCCTCCTCCCATGTAGAATGACAAAGGGCCTTTTCTGAGATCAAACAGGGATTTGTGTCTGCCTTTCTTTTACTTTTTCTTTCTAGAGATTAAGAACATTCTGAAATTAAGCTGTGCCTGCATTTCCATCATCTTTTAAAGTCATTTTACTGACACAGACTAGGAACCATGTAGTTAAAATATGATGCCTATCCTCACCCCACCCCCCACCCCCAGTGCTGGGGACAGTACCAAGGACTTTTCATATACTAGGCAAGTGCTAATACCACCGAGGCACATCCTGGCCCTTACCACCCTTTAAAGCTCAAAAGCCAATCAATACATTTAGGGATAGAGTCTGAGTGGTTCTTTGAGTCTTCAGCATTAGTGGATGGTTTTTATGGTAATTGTTTTCCTTACTGCTCCGGAGGATTTTTTTTTTTTTTTTTTTCACTCACTTCCAAGTTTGAGGCTGGGTTCCAGATGACAGACGATGCCTTATAGTCTGACAGACACGGGCAGCATTAGCCAAAAAGAATGCACTCACTAGGCCATCTTAGGCCAGTGTCTCAAAATAGCACAGAAGAGCTGTTGATACTTAAGTGTAGGTAGGTACACTTTCCAAAAACGTTTTCTGTGCATGTACCCGTACTAGTAGCTGAACCAAGCCGACACGCGCAGAATCTGTGAGAAATAGTAAAGTAAACGAACAGGTATGCATCAGAAAATGTGAGTTCCAACTCACCCTAGGACTTCGGAAACATCAGCTCATCTCTCTCGGCTCCGTTGTTTTGTGCTAAGTAGACATCAACTCTTTCGAGACTGCTTGAGATCTATACAGTGTGGAGGTATGCATGACGTATATTGGTAATGGTTTTAGTGAAAGGGTAAACGGCGCTGGTGGCTGGCGCTAGATGGGCTACCGTGGCGCTGGTTTGGTCAGCGGCGGAAGAATCATGAGTCATGGTTACCAGAGTTAGAATGGGCTTTATTGGGGGCTGGAGAGATGGCTCAGGGGTTAAGAGCACTGGTTGCTCTTCCATAGGTCCTGAGTTCAGTTCCCAGCACCCACATGATGGCTCACAACCATCTATAATGAAATTTGGTGCCTTCTTCTGATGTACTGGCATACTGTATACATGGTAAATAAATAAATCTTTAAAAAAAAAAAAAGAATGGGCTTTATTAGAGAGAAGAGGGGATGGGACAGAGAGAGAGACAGAAACTGAGAAGGCGCATGGGGGTGCATGTCGGGCTTTTAGGCTGGGACGCAGTGGCCTGCTGATGATGTAATAAGGCGCCAGCCGAGACGTCGCCCCCCCCCCCCAAGCTGGGCGAATACAGAATCCTTACATTTAGTGGAACGCATATCACCGAAGTGACAGTCAAACGAGGGTGGAAGTGCACAGCCACCAAGGGCAGCAGCAGATTTAAAAGAAAATAAGTGGGGACTGGAGAGATGGCTCAATGGTTGAGACCATTGGCTGCTCTTCCGGAGGACTTGGGTTTAATTCCCAGCACCCACATGGCAGCTCACAACTGTCTGTAGCTCCAGTTCCAAAGGATATGATGCCCTCTTCTGACCAACACAGGCTCCTACGTGCATGTGGTGCACATATATATATATATATACTCTCAGGCATACACACAGACACATACAAAAATATAAATATATTTAAAATAAAATAATTAATTTAAATGATTGCTAATGAGTGTAGCTCCGTGAGATGAAATATTTAAGGTATGCAGCTAGGCAAAGCAGGTCTGGCTTTTAACTCATCTCCCTGCGTCCCCTGTATCCACCTGCCCCTGAATGGGGCTGCCTTCCCTTGGTCACTACCCTGCTGCCCCAAATACCATAAGTGACCATCTGGTGTTGGTGCTTAGCAGTTTAAGGTGTGATGAGCCCAACACTCCACCTGGGCAGAATCTGCCTTTTGGAAAACTTTTGAAGGGCAAAGCATCAAGCTGTAGTAACGTGTGGTCGGGGTGGGTTACTAAATCAAGAGCAGACATCCCCTTTGTAAGGGCAGCAGCTGGGTAAATGGGGGAGCCTGGAGGACGTCATTCTTTGTCTGCTTCCTTCTCTGTGCACACCCCTTCCTGCTGGGTATCAAGCAGCAAAACCCAGCTTGTGGATCTTCTGAAAACAACAGTGTAGTTTCTCCCACCCCAGAGCCTAGCAAAATCCCAGAAGATTCCTGTGTTGAAAAGATAAGTCACTAACGATAATTAAAGCGTAAGATAGCTGTAGGAAAACAAGGGTTCTTTGATTCATCCCCTTCCCGCTCCCCTCCCTCCCTTTCTTCCTCTCTCCTTCAAAACAGTTGTGTGTGTGTGTGTGTGTGTGTGTGTGTGTGTGTGTGTGTGTGTGTGTGTAGGCCTTGGTGTACAGAGGTCAGAGGATAGCCTTCAGGAGCTCCTTCTCACCTCTCACTGTGGTGGACAGGCTTGCGTGGCAAGAGCTTTTACCCAGAGCTATCTCACCAGATCTTTTAATTTCTCCTTTTGAGCCCACAGAGTTCCAGATGTGTAAAGTGTTTGCCCCCATGCATGTGGCCCTATTCCAGATGTGGAAAGTGTTTGCCACCATGCATGTGGCCCTATTCCAGATGTGCAAAGTGTTTGCCACCATGCATGTGGCCCTAGAATCAATGCCAACGGCAAGGATAGGGATCGCAAGTTACATGGCTACAAAAATATAGTTTAAAAATATTTTTTACATTTTATCTGTGCATGCGTGTGCACACATGTGGAGTGTGTGTGTGTGTGTGTGTGTGTGTGTGTGTGTGTGTGTGTGTAAAACTTGCAGGAGTCCCTTCTCTCCTTCCACCTTGTGCATCAGGAACTCCAACTCAAACCATCAGGCTTGCATGGCAAATGTCCTTACCAGCACAACCATCTTGCTGGGCCCCAACAACATACTTCCCTGGCATGGATGAAGCCTTAGTTTCAATTCCTAGAGCTACTCAAAAATTATTTTTGTTGGAAATTAGGGAATATTTTGGGACAAAAATAAAGCCAGGCATGGCTCACTACGCTTGTAATCCTATTTTTAAAAAAAGGCAGGTGTAGTGGTACATGATTTTTCATCTCAGTACTCAGGAGGCAGAGGCTGGCCTGACCAACAAAGTGAATCTGAGGCCAGCTAGGGCTACATGGTGAGACCCTGTCTAAACAAATCAAATCAAAACAGAACAAAAACCAAAGAAAACAAAAAACAAACAAAAAACAAAAACCAGGAAAAATATTTTTTGTATTCTCTAATTTTCTTTTTAAAACTTTGTGTGTGTGTGTGTGTGTGTGTGTGTGTGTGTGTGTGTGTGTGTGTGTGTGTTCTCATGTTTGGGTGCATGTGTGTGCCTACAGATGTGGAGGCTAGATGCTGATGTTAGGTGTCTTTCTCCATCAGTCCCCATCTTATTCATTGAGGCTGCGTCTATCATTTGAAGCCAGAGGTCACTCACTGACTCAGCAGTTCTGGTTACAGAATTGCTCTAGGGATCTCCTACCTCAGCCTTCAGACTGCTGGAATTACAGAGGGTCCCTGTGATAGCTGGACATCTGAACTCTGGTCTTTACATTTGCATGACAAGGGCTTTATCCACTGAACCATGGCCCCAGCCCTCCAATTTTTTTTTTTTTTTTTTTTTTTTTTTTTGAGACAGGGTTTCTCTGTGTAGCTTTGGAGCCTTTCCCGGAACTCACTCCATAGCCCAGGCTGGCCTCGAACTCATAGAGATCAGCCGGGCTCTGCCTCCTGAGTGCTGAGATTAATGGTGTGCGCCACCACCACCCAGCTTAGCCTTCCAATTTTTAAAATTACTTTTTGGGACAGGGCCTTATATAGTTCAGGCTAGTTAAGGATGACCCTCCTGCCTCCATCTTCTGAGTGCTGAGGTGCACTTCTGGGTGCACACATGTACTACAGCACCCAGGACAGAACCCAGGGCTTCATGAATTCAAGACAAACACTTTATCAGCAGAATTACATCTCCTGGCCCTTTGTGGGATTTGTTTGTTTGTTTTGTTTGGTTTTAATTAATATGGCTGTAGACACTCATGGGCCAGTTGCTAGAAATGACCGGAACCAGAGTCTCCTTCTATCCCTCCTCTGCTCCTCCGTGAGTTGGGGGGTCAGTGTCTGCTGTGAGAGATCTGTCTTCTCCATAAGTCTGACGTTCCTGTTACCAGGAGCTGCTAGAGTCACAAATTCTAGTTTTACATAGAAAATCAAAGAATTGGATTGGGGATGTAGCTGGGTGGTAGAATGCATGTATATAGGAAGCCCTTGGCTCAATAATCAGAAGTGTGACATCCCCCCAAAGAAAGAAAAGGAGGCGGGGGTGGGAGGGAGGTGTTCCCCATTGTTTAAAAAAAGCCGGGAGTGTTCACTATAACAACTCCAGTACAACAAACACTTTCATCTGCCCATTTTACCTGCTCATTCCTTCATTCCTTTGTTTGTTTTCTGTGGTGCTGAGCACATAACTCAGGACCTTTCCAAGTTTTTGTGCATCCTCGTATGCCCATTTTCGATCACATCCCAAGCATGACCCAGTCACAGTGGACAGACAAGGTAGAGATACTGTGGCTGGCCAAGTTGGAGAAAGCCATGGACCAGGATGCAGGTTTTAAGAGAGGATAGCAGCACCCAGTGGACAGGTAGGGCAGAGGCACGTAGCATGTAAGGTGCCTAGGAGACAGCAGCTTAGCCATCAAACAGTGACTGTCAGGCTAGCAAGATGCTCAGCGGGTAAGAGCACCTGCTGACCAAGCGTGCACCGAGGCACGTAGCTGAAGAGATGGCTCAGCGGTTAAGAGTGTATATTGCTCTTAGGACCTGAGTTGAAGTCCTACCATCTACATCAGGCAGGTCACAGCTACCTGTAACTCAAGTTCCAGGGGGATCTGACATCTATCTTATCTCCTTTGATATATCCATATAAATAGATAATAATAATAATAATAATGCACACACACACACACACACACACACACACATTTTTTTTTGTTGTTGTTGTTGTTTTGGTTTTGGAGACAGAGGTTCTCTGTATAGCCCTGGTTGTCCTGGAACTCACTCTGTAGACCAGGCTAGCCTCAAACTCAGAGATCCTCCTGCCTCTGCCTCTCAAGTGCTGGGATTAAAGACCTGTGCCACCTCACCCAGTTCATAATAAAAATACATTTTAAAATGTCAGGTGTGGCCACACCCTGAAATGCCTGAAAACCTAGTGCTGTGGAGTAGCTTGGCTTATGCCAACAAACTCCAGAGAGACCTTTTCTCAAGGGAGTAAAGAAGGACTAACACCCAAAGCTCTCCTCTGGCAAGCACCTGCACACACAGGTGTGCATACAATATACACTTCACCAACACACACACACACACACACACACACACACACACACACACACACACACACACAGAGAGAGAGACGGAGAGAGAGAGAAAAAAAATGTCCACCGGACTTTCCAGTGAACAAATTTTAACTATGATAATGGTGGAGGTGTTAAGAAGTAAAAAACCAGCCCCTTCTCTTTTTCCGTCTGGCCCTGAGACTGAGTGGTAGCCCTGAACTACTTCCTCACAGACCCTTTAGTGACCAGGAAAATCAGTCACATTTACCTCCTGGTTAGAACCTGGAATTGAGCTTGTTTACCCCAAACTGGCCTGACGATAAAATACTGTTTTCCAGTACCCGAGCCTCACTAGCTGGTTTCTTCCAGGCATGGACACGGATCTTATCCGAGCCCTAGCTACTGGCTTGATTTTGAAATGAAGTTCCTTCCTCAAACCCTTGTTTCCATATTTCTCTGCTTTTCTTGAACTGGCAAAGTCTGTTTATTAACTTTTAACTCACAGTGCAAAATACCTCTGTTTGCTTTGGCCGGTCTAATGGTCAACAAGTACTGCCTGAGTTTGCCTTCCTTGTTTGATCAGCTAATTCCACTGTGTATATTAGTTACATTTTGTATATACCACCAGACACCTTGTTAATGACTATTTCAAATTCTGAAGAAAAGGAAGATTAGATAAAATGGTAGAGACAGGATCTACAGAATGAGTTCCAGGACAGCCAAGGCTGTTACACATAGAAACCCTGTCTTGAAAAACCACACATATGGGATCTCTGTGAGTTCAAGGCCAGCCTGGTCTACAGAGTGAGTTCCAGGACAGCTAGGGCTACACACAGAGAAACTTTATCTTGGAAAAAAAAAAAAAGAAAGAAAAGAAAAAAACAGCCCCCCACACACACATGCACACACACACAAATGTACTATTGTAACCTTTTTACAATATGCAATTGACAGCTGGAGAGATGACTTAACAGTTCAGAGTACTTGCTATCCTTGCAGAGGACCTGGGTTTGATTCCCAGCACCCACATGATGGCTCTCAACTATCCACAACTCCAGTTCCAGGGGCTATGATGCCCTCTTCTGACCTCCTCAGGCACCGGGCACGTACATGATGCATATAAACACACGGAAGAAAAACATTCACATATGTAAAATAAAATAAATAAATCTTTTTTAAAAAGTATATGCTGTTTAAGTGGGCATGGTTCATACCTGTAGTTCAGGCACTCAGGAGCCAGAGGCAAGGAGATTGCCACAAGTTTGAGACTAATCTCAGAAAACCAAAACAAACCAATGTACGGTTTAGGAGCTGGAACTAAGTGGGGCTATAGCTCAGAGCCAGAGCATGTTCTTTGCTTCGTACATTGCTGTTCCTCTTCCCCTGCACCATCTCCATCTTGCATTTTATTATCTTGAATAGTCTAGGTACATCACATAAGTGGAATTACACAATGTGTTCTCTCTCTCTCTCTCTCTCTCTCTCTCTCTCTCTCTCACACACACACACACACACACACACACACACACACACACACACACACACACACACTTCGTAGCCCTTGAATTCCTAATCCTCTTGTCATGGCTTCCTGAGTACTGGGGTGACAGGCTCATGTCACTACCCCAACTGCCCGTGTGTTTTGTGCCCCTGGTCCTTGGGTTGCGTTCCATTCCATCAGAACAAGTGCCCGCTCTGTCACCAGAGCTTCTGAGTGTACTCTGTCAGGGGCAAGGACTTCTTCCTTTGCGTTACCACTGTTTCCTCAGGTTTAGAATAATTCCTAGCAGATAACAGATGTTCAATAAACACCTGTTCCATGAATCAATGGAAGGCAAGCTTGTCTTATTATTATTATTATTATTATTAGTGGTAACAAGGAATCAGAACCCATCTACCCATCTACTGTCTGAAGTTGTTTTGTTTGTTTGTTTGTTTGTTTATCATTCCATGCTGTGTTGAAAGCTGGTACCCAATTTGTTTCCTCTTCCTTATGTTCTTAAACTCTACGATAAAACTCTTAATGTGTTCTCAAGGAAGTTAGAGACAAATTATATTCTAATTTGCAAAAGTTGACAATGATCGGAAGAGGCAGCATATGTCTCATGCTAATACTAAAGTAGCAGAAACTTCTACATTGTAGTTCACTAAATCCTAAGACCGCTGCAAACTTCCCACCATCTCCTCCCATTCCACAGCTGAAGACTCAGACTAGGACTCAGAATTTTGGGCCCTGACCCATCCCAAAGATGAGTAGAAGCTCCAAGATTTGAAATCAAATCTGCCAACGCCTTAAGAAAAACTTTTCAGTCTGGAAAAGCTTTCCCTAAGGATGGCCAGCATGTACCAGAGGATGAGGAGAGCTGTCCTAAAAGTCAAGAAGGGGTGAGGAGGTAGAGGAGGAGTGGGGACGTGGCTTTAGTACTTATTAAAGTGCTGGCTTTACAAGGGTGAGGACCCCAGGTTCAGTCCCCAGAGCCCACATAAGTGCCATGTAACTCTACCCCTGCAAGGTGGAGACAGGGGGATCCCGGGTGAGCTGACTCGCCATACTTGTGAGCTCTGAGTTTGAGGTAGAGACTGTCTCATTGAGTAAGATGGGAGAGCCATGGAGGTGAGTCCATACATCAACCTCAGACCTCCACGTGCTGGTGCACCCACATGCACGCACATTCCTATATGTGTAATTCCATGCATACAGATATGAATGTACACACCATACACACACACACACACACACACACACACACACACACACACGCACACGCACACGCACACGCACACGCACACGCACACGCACACACAAGCATGGACAAAGGGGAAAAAAAGGTCAAGAATATTCCACCTAGGTTTCCAGAACTACTTGATATAAAGCCTTTCCTTTCCTTTTGTTTTATTTGTTTAACACAGGGTCTTCCTATGTAGCCCAGGCTGGCCTCCGGCGCTCCATCCTCCTGCCGCAGCCTGTTTCATGGCACTCTCGATGGTCTTGCTGCTGTACTGAGGACCGAAGTCGGGACTTGTGCACACTTTGACTGGGACCACGCTTCCACCCTAAACGCTAGACACAGTGCTTTCTGGGGTTCCAAATATATGAAAATGAACACTTTTGAAAAAAATGGTGGGAACTTGTGATTCCAAAATTGGAATAATCTTTGACAGAGCAAATCGAGTTCAAAAATATTTTTCAGTATTATTAAGATATCCTCAAATAAAGCATATTCACCTAAAATAAAATTTAACTCAAGACTTAATCTATCGGTGTGATGTCAAACCTGGCAAATGGGGGGTGATGAGCATACTTGGGAACTGTTGGAGCTTGTATTAAAATATTGCTCCTCTTTTAAAAAATTTACCTCTTCTTTATTTGAGACAAGGTCTTGCTATGTAGCCGTAGGGGCTGGAATTTTCAGTGTAGACCAGGCTAACCTCAAACTCATAGACACCCACCTGCTTCTGCCTCCCAAATGCTAGGACTAAAAATGTGTGCCACCACACATAGCTTTTTTTAAAAAAAATCTTTGTAAAATTTTGCTTTCGTATGTATGGGTGTTTTGCTTGTACATATGTGCACCATGTGTGTGCCCGGTGTCCATGGAGGCTGGAAGACAGTCAGGAAAGCAGTTATAGACTTCGTGAACTGCCGTTTAGGTGCTGGGAATTGAACCCAAGTCCTCTAGAAGAGTAACTGGTGCTTTTAACCACTGAGCCATCTCTCCAGCCCCAGCTTGTTTCTTCTCAAAGTTGTTAAACTAAGAAAGGATGGGCCAGGCCTTCAAATGTTACATACAACCCAGAACACTGCAGGATTGGGCACTGGTGGAATTCCTTTACCCCTCTCAAGCACAAGCATTTTGACTCTTGCGGTACATTCTCTATGCCTAAGTGACAAAACCTAGAGGTGACACCCAGTCCAAATTATACCCTCAGGTCACATCCCCTCACCTTGAGGTAACTCTATATGGAGCCACAGATGCCCTTTCTGGCCATTTTTTTTCCATAAAAGCGGCCTTTGCAGACTCACAAGATTCTGTTATACCACTTTCCACTAGAGCCCAGTTTGGGATGTACTCGACATACATTTGCATGACTATGACCAAGTCCCTGGGGATTCTAAGGAACAAAAAGAGCCCAGAGAACATTGCTGTTTCAAAGCAGTGACAGTGTTAAGTGTATCTGGGCTGCAGGTCCATCCAATCTACCTACCTCTTGTGGCTCTTCAAGCGCACACACACACACACACACACACACACACACACACACACACACACACGAGAGGGGCCCACACCACTCAGCTAAGGTTAGCTTTCCCAGAGCGCACAGTCCTAAATAGTGCTATGGTCTATGATTGTACACACTTTAAAGTCCTCAGTTAGAAAACCTAAAACTGGTTTGAACACATTATAATGTTTTGTGAGTTCGACCATTAAAATTGTAGGATCAAACTTAATAAATATTTTTAGTTATGGTGACATCAATCCTAACAAGAGAGTAAAACAGGTAAACTGTTATAGCTAAGTAATTGATAGACTCCAAAATCTAAATATATTGTCTATAGTGACTTGAATGAGAATGGTTCCCATAGGGCTCATATATTTGAGTACCTGGTCCCCAGTTGGTGGAACTATTTGGGAAGGATTAGGAGCTGTGGACTTATTGGAAGGGGTGTGTCACTGGGAGTGAATTTTGGTGTTTCAAAAGTCCACGCCATTCCCAGTTCTCCCTCCCTCCCTCCCTCTCTCTCCATCCCTCCCTCCCTCCCTCCCTCCCTCCCTCCCTCTCTCTCTCTCTCTCTCTCTCCCTGCCCCCCTCACGATGCCGCATGCTTCTGGATGAGATGTAAGCTCTCAGTTATCAGTGTCATGCTTCCCTGACTGGCTCTGTGCTCCCCATCATGGTGATCATGGACTCTGATCCTCTGGAACTGTAACCCCCAATGAACTCTTTCCTCTACAGTTTGCCTTGGTTATGGTGTCTCCTCAGCAATGGAAAAGTAACTAAGACATCACACTTTTGGGCATTCTCTGTTTTAAAGATTTGTCAAGACTTGAATTATCTTACTTTGTGCTAGAGAAGTATGTGGCTCAGCAGTACCATATTTATTAGCACAAGTAAGGCCCTGTGTATGTTCATGTATGTGCACACATGTGTCTGTGTATGTGCGTGTATGTGCATGTGTGTGTGTGCATGTGTGTGTGTCTATGTATATATGTGTGTGCATGTGTGTGTGTCTGTGTATGTGTGCGTGTGTGTGTGTGTGTGTGTGTGTGTGTGTGTGTGTGTGTGTGTGTGTTTAAACGTAGCATACTGGTTATAGGTTTATATCTGTCCTCTGTGGATCTGGCCTTTAGCCCACTTGTAAGTTGGTGAGAGGCATATTCTTTCTGAGTTAGTTACTTATCACTCTTTTCATGTTCTGTTATGAAAATTAAACGACAAAAATAAAATAGTAGTACCATGCATCTAGTATGTGCCAAGCAAAGAAACAAACAAAACAAAACACATCGTCTATTGCCTGGTATGGAAGTGCACACCTTCAATCCCAGCACATAAGAGGAAAAGGCAGGTTGATCTCTGTGAGTTTGCGTCAAGCCTGGTGTATATAATGAGTTTGAGGTCAGCTAGAAGCACACAGCAAAACCCTGTCTTAAAATATGTTGCAATTAACATTACGTTTTTCTAATTGGAGAGCTATGCTGGACGTGGTGGCATACTCTTAGAATTCCAGCACTTGGGATAGATACAGAGGCAGGATCCGGAATTCAAAACCCATCTTGGCTACACAGTATGCTTGAGGTCAACCTGGACCACCTGGGGCCTCGTCTCAAAAAAGAATTGCGTGTCAAGACCACTTACTATGTAGAGCGTGTTACCAGTAGCCTTCCCACCAGTGACACTGTCATGTCTATGGCCATTGAAAGCAACTGATGTAGACATTTAAAATCATATATTTTGCCAGGTGTGGTGAAGCATGCCTTTAGTCCCAGCACTTGGGAAGCAGAGACAAATGGATCTCTCAGAGTTTGAGGCCAGCCTGGGCTAAGACATAGTGAGTTCCAGGACAACCAGGGCCACATAGTGAGACCCTCTATAACAAATGAATAAAAGAAAATCAAAAGAAAATAAATAAAATAAAACAGTAGATTTTTTTATCTTTTTAAAAATATGCCCATCCTTCTAAAATTCATAAAGCAAAGAATAATTCAATAGAGAATAATTACTCTCTTGTTAGTGTTCTGATACTTAAACAGTTAGCTCAAGTATTGATTCTTTTTGCATTTAAATCAATTTTAGATCTTAACAATAGATAATCAAATAACCAATGACCCTAAATTAACACAGGGACACAAATCACAGACATGAAGTACATTTTAAAGCCAGACAACAGGTAATTCTTGACTTTTAGTTCTTTGAGGTTATTGATCAAACCCAACATAATTTCTCTTTCCAAATGGAATTCTAACCCTGATTCAGGAATAAGGAAGTAACAGCATCCCCTGGAAAGGCCCATCAGGCCTCCCTGACAAGGTTAAGATGTCAATTGAAAAGAGGAAATGAAAATTAAACATTACAGCTGAGACACAGATGGGAAGCTGGATAAGCTGAGCACCCTATATTTTGATTACTACAACATTTGTTAAAGACTAAACAACTGACCTGCCTCTGGGAAGGACAGTTCTTCCGCTAGAACGGAAGGAAATGAGCGATCCCATCAACATTGTGATATGGTTGAGGTTTATCTGCATCTTATCTCACGGTGCTCGGGATATGTTGAAAATCTTGATCTGTTTTGAAGGTTCCAATTTGGCAGAACTTTCTTCCCTGTCAGCACTCAGGAAAGCCTTTGAAGTGGATAAAGAGCTCTACAAATGAAGGGAGAGCGAGAAATGGAGTGAACAGAGCCCCAAACATCTTGTAAAACTCCAAATTTTCTTTTCTACCGTCATGGGCTCCTTTCCTGATTATGCTACATTCTTTTAAATTTTTTGTTTATTTTTATTTTATGTGTGTGAATGTTTTGCATGCATGTGTGTGTGTGTGTGTGTGTGTGTGTGTGTGTGTGTGTGTGTGTGCATCATGTGCCTGCCTGGTGCCCACAGAGTTCAAAAGAGGGGATCAGGTGTCATGGAACTGAAGTAATGGGTTGCTGGCAACTGAATCCAGATCCTCTCTGCAGGACCACCCAGTGCTCTGAACCAATGAGCCGATCTCCAGGTCCTGATATGCTCATCTTAACAGAGATTTTCAGAGGACCCTGGGCTCTAGAAACACCAACTACATCCTTACTGTGGTGGTTACAGTAGGCAGAGCCTTTTCCTGCTTCAAGCCTCTCCTCCTCTCTTCACTGTTGACAGAGAGTGGGGCCTCAGTCAAACGGACAGAAATACTCATTTGGTCACTCTTTAGCTGAATTTCAGCGGTCTGCAATATGTTTAGAGGAAGCTGATTCACTCTATCATGCTGCTCCCTGATTCCATCACACTGCTTTCCCAAAACCACTCATTAAATGTGGTCAATCATGCTTGTTGATAATTGCAGACATTTATTATTGGCTTAATCATCAGACAAAAACATAGGAGGACTGGGGGTGTAATTCAGTGATAAAGTACTCACCTAGGAAATGTGAGACCCTAAGTTCTGAGGCTCTAGCTTGATCTCCAGCATAACGGATAACAAGCAAACCAATTTACAATTCAAAACTCACTGGGTTTCCTAAGGAATACATCTTCCCCACTTGACCTCTAGTTTGGCTTTGTTGCTGTAGGTTTGATGTTGCTGTTTTTTGCTTCTGTTTTTTGCTTGCTTGCTTATTTAAATCAGGGTTTCCTACTAAGTCTGGTCTGAACTGAATTAATAATCCTTCTGCTCCTATCTCCCAAGTGCTGAGCTAGCAAGTGTGGACCACCATATCCCATTCTCAGACCCACACTCTAAAGATGGATGTGTGCCATCAGGACTGGTGAAGTCTGTCAGAACAAGTGGAGTCTTTCAGCCCTTGGACTTTGGTTCCCCTGCCTTATTGTTCTAAGACCAACATGGACATACGCCTGAGGAGATTTAGAGAGGATGTGGTGTTTTCACATAACTGTGTTAATGGAGGTTAAAGCACCAGGAAGAACTACCCTCATCTGCTTTGGTGTTTGGGGAAATGCCTATTGTAGCAGGAATCTTAAAAGTACTTATTAATAAAACAAACCTGGAGCCAAGTACTGGGATCAACGCTGGAAGATCAGAGAAGCAGAACAAGCCACAGCTACCTCACTTTGCCAGTTCCTCAGCTGATCCTGTTTCCTCACCCAAATGAATCTCAGCTGAACTGCTGCTCAAAGCCTGAAAGCTTAACCAGGCAAATGCTTCTAGTTTCTGGCCCTCACGCCTTATATACCTTTCTGCTTTCAGCCATCACTCCCTGGAATTAAAGGCTTGCTTTCTGGGATTAAAGGCGTGAGTCACCATGCCTGGCTGTATCCTTGAACAGATGGATTTCTGCCTCTGGAATGCTAGGATTAAAGGCATGTGCTATCACTACTTATCCTCTATGTTTAATATTGTGGCTGTCCTGTTCTCTGACCCCAGATAAGTTTATTAGTGTGCACAATATTTTGGGGAACACAATACCACCACATTTCCCCTTTTGTCTAAAATTTTAAAAAGCTTATAACTAATATAAGAAAAATTATATCCAATAAGTATACACAATATATACAGTCAAGATTACACTAAGGATGTGTAGTCAATTAACATTTGAAAGATTCAGACAAAAACTCCATTAATATGTATTAACAATGTCCAGTCCAGTAATATTTGAAAACTCAAAAAAAGTCATTACTTATCCTATTTGAAACAAGTAGTTCCCTTTTAAAAGTAGATTCCATAATCCCCCTTTTTATCTTATCATATCCATATTCTCTCTTTTTTCTTTTCATAATAGATTCAATAATCTACCTTTTGTCATTTTTATATCTTCCCCATTTTTCTTTTTAGAGTAGATTCAGTGCTCTACCCATTTATCCTATTATTTCTTTATCTTTTTTTCTCAAAAGACTCAATGATCTACCTCATAGCCTATCTGGGCCATCTGCCCCTAACACCCTGAAGTGACTCCCATCATTCATTTGTCTACCCACGTATACAACACCTAGCTCTAATTCAGGGCAAAGGAAAACAAAAACAAAAACCAAAAAAACCAAACTTAGTTCATACACACCCAGAAAAAAAGAAGAGTGAGAGACCGGGGATCCTAGGGACGATCTCTGTTTGTTCTTAGTGAGAACAATCAAAATAAACAGTAAAAGAACTAATCCACCACGGAAATCTAATCCAAGAAACATGAGAAACCACAAGAAATTCTCACCAGTGTCTCCAAGAGGAGATACTACGATCATTAAACCAGAAGAGACCATCACGACAAAGGAGCAACTGGAAAAAAGTGGTTTGTGGAGATTAACAACACAGTCACCAAAAGAAAATAAGTACATAGAAATCAGAAAAGAAAAATTGCAGAAATATCTCCTGGGAAGACAGACAAAATTTCAAAAGATAGACAGACACATTAGGAAAGAAATGCCAAGGTAAGAAGAACAGCTACAAATGCCCAACAAAAGACACAGGGATGAACAACCCTCAGACTTGATATGAGATGTAAAATTTTACTATATATAACATATATTAGAGAGAAAGAGGAAAAGATAGTTTCATCATAGCATAAATTTTTACCTACATTAGAACTACTGAATGATGATCAAGTTTATACATAACTCTTTTTTATAGCCACAGGCTTCAAATAATTAAAAAAAATTTAAGAATAATCTCACTATAAATTGCATTAGTCTAAAGGTCAAGATTCCAAAAGAAAATTATCCTCAAATAATGACAATCCAACATAATAGGTAAAATAGACATTTTTAAAAGGAAACAGTGCTAGAATTTATTTTAAAAGGAATATTACGGCTGAAAGTATTCAGTGGTAGAACACATGCTTTGCATATGGGAGACTCTGGGTTGGTCTGTACCACAGACAGACAGACAGACAGACAGACACACACACACACACACACACACACACACACACACACACACACACACAGAGTCCTGAATAGAGTAAAAATAAAAGAGTAAGATACTAGAGCATAGACAATATGTCTGAGGAAAAAGTAGAGGAGAGGAGGTCTCTCTTAGGAGAGGACCTCAAGGTTTAAGTGGGGATGGGGACAAGAGGATGGAGTTAGAAAGGGTGAGCAGAGGTTTCATATATATAAAAAAATACATAAAGAATGCATGTGTGTGTGTGTGTGTGTGTGTGTGTGTGTGTGTGTGTTATACAAGGGCTGGAGAGATGGCTTAGTGGTTAAGAGCACTGGCTGCCCTACTGGAGAATCTGGGTTCAATTCCCAGCATCCATATCAGAGGTCACAGCTGTCTGTAACTCTGGTCCCAGGGGATCCAACAACCTCCTCTGGTCTCCACAGGTACTGCACAAGGGGTGCACAGATGTACATACAGGCAAGACATCCCATACACATAAAATAAATAAATAAACATATTTAAAAGCACACAAGCTTATTTTTATATATGTGAATATATAAAGGTTGAGCAGTCGTACCCTGTATGGGTGGATGATGCTGATTCTAGGTTCTCAACAAAATTCCCAGTGACGGGGTGGCACATCCCTTAGGAGTTGTTAGTTTGGAAGACCCCTGAAGGTCCAAAACAATAGCTCTTGCCAATTTTCTTTGTTGCACACCAGAAGAACTAGATGGTAAGACTTTATTAACGAAGATAGCTTGTACTTTGGTCGATCTTCCATGCCCCCCAAAAAAGTTGTTTTTCTACATCCTCAGCAGTGGTCAGATGGCTGATTGGGAGTTTAAAGATTTTATTTGTGCTTGGCATGGTGATACATCTTGTGATCTTAGCACTTAGCAAGGGAATGAAGGGAGATGGGGGATGTTCAAGTCTAGACTCAACTAGAGGGTAAACTCCAAGCAGCCAGGACTATGTGGGAGACCCTGTCTCAAAAATACAATCAGCTTTAATTTAAAAACCCTCCAAGACTTTATTCACAAGAACAATAAAAACTAGTTAAGATCAGGAATAAATTTAACTTTAAAATTCCAGATTTATGCTAATAAACTCTAAAACTTTCTCAGGGTGCTTTGTATTGAGTTACTATGACCGCCACAGGTCACCAGCAATTGGGATGCCTGAAACAATAAGAAGGTATTCTGTCTCATTTCAGAACCCGGGAGTCCTGAGGGAAGGAAGGGGTTTGTTGATTGGCTTCTCTCGGCAGCTCTAAGGGCAGCAATCTCTACACCACTCCACCTGTTTCCCATAGTTCAGTCAATTCCCAGAATCCCTCGGCAGTGTGGGCAACTGTCTTCACTTAGATGCCTTCTCTGCACTCCTGTGTCCTTTTCTGTCTCCCATTGGATTTAGGGACCACAACAATCCTGTATAATCTCATCTCTGGGTGTCTTAAATTTCTATGGAAAGACCTCGTTCCCAAATAAAATTGCATGCTAGGATTTCAGGGAAATGTATATTTTTTTTTTTTTTTTTTTTTTTGGTTTTTCGAGACAGGGTTTCTCTGTGTAGCTTTGCGCCTTTCCTGGAACTCGCTTTGGAGACCAGGCTGGCCTCGAACTCACAGAGATCCGCCTGGCTCTGCCTCCCGAGTGCTGGGATTAAAGGCGTGCGCCACCACCGCCCGGCTGGGAAATGTATATTTTTCAGGGATAACACATAACTTCCTGAGCACTTGACATAAACTGAGGGGAGAAAAAATGACTATTCCTGAATGGGAGGATTTACTATTTTAGATAAACCATTTTGTAATCGCTAAAAGAATGATACTAAAAGAATAATAAAAATCAGATCAAGTGCTGGA
This sequence comes from Peromyscus californicus insignis, assembly GCF_007827085.1. Lineage (NCBI taxonomy): Eukaryota > Metazoa > Chordata > Mammalia > Rodentia > Cricetidae > Peromyscus > Peromyscus californicus. Next base: position 82,475,876 of record NW_026294447.1, read on the forward strand.
GAGATGGCTCAGTGGTTAAAAGCACTGGCTGCTCTTCCAGAGGACCCAAGTTCAATTCCCAGCACTCACATGGCAGCTCACCAGTGTCTGTAACTCCAGCTCCAGGAATTCTGACATGTTCACACAGATACACATGCAGGCAAAACACCAATGCGTATTTAAAATAAAATCAGATCAAGATTGCCACGACTTGAAAGGTACCTCTACAGATTCACACATTTGAACAAGTGACCTCTAGATGGTGGCACTGTTTGGGGAGGTTGTGGGACTTTTGGGACTTAAGTACTGCTGGTAGAGTTAGGTCACTGGGGACCAGCCTTTGTAACTTTCAGCCAGGCCCCATTGTCTGTGTCCTGCTTCCCATGATATGAGGAGCTGCCTATGGTTCCTCACCTCCATAGGTAGGGAAGGAACATGGCGAAGTAGAAACCAATTAAAAAAAAAGATAGAAAATTCATTTACACTAAGTCATATCAAAAAGCTCATTCTATAAATATATTTCAGGGTTTTTATATAAGACTAAATTATACTTTGTTCATTAGAAACATTCTGGAAGCAAAGACATGGATAATTTTAGAGAACTACAAGAGGTCAAAGACTAAATTATACTTTGTTCATTAGAAACATTCTGGCAACAAAGACGTGGATAATTTTAGAGAACTACAAGAGGTCGGCATGAAAACGTCCTCTTACAGAGGACCCGGGTTCAATTCCCAGCACCCACAAGGCAGCTCCCAACAATCTGTAACTCTGGTCCCAAAGGATCCAGTGTCCTCTTCTGGAGCCCAATGGCACTGTATGTACATGCTACACAGACATACATTCAGGGAAAACACCCATACACATAAAATAAAAATAAGCAAAAATCTCAAAAAATTGTAAATAAGTAAAATAGAATTCATTAAGTCAAAATGAACTAAGCCAAAGGGAATAGTGAACAAATCCATCGACAATCTTTTTTGTTTTTCAAAACAGGGTTTCTCTGTGTAGTGCTGGCTATCCTAGAACTCGCTTTGTAGACCAGGCTAGCCTTGAACACACAAAGATTTGCCTGCCTCTGCCTCCTGAGTGCTGGGACTAAAAGCATGTGCCGCCACTGCCCAGCCAGATCGACAATCTTTTTTTTTTTTCAGATCTACAATCTTAATTGGAAATTTTAATGTATATCTTTCAGCAATTATTAAGAGGAAGACAAAAAAAGTCAAACACTAATAAGTAACTTGACTTGGTGGATGTTTATGGAACACCATAGCCAAAGCGAAAACTGCTTAGAAGGAAATCCGTGACCTTTATTTACTGAATACATTAGAAAAGTTTTCATCTCATGAAGCTATGAAAAAGAAGAGCAAACAAAATTGGAAGCAGAGAAAGGAAATAATAAAGTACAATCATCAGTGGTACAGACAGTACCTGTACAGCACAGAGTCATCTTCAAAACCCAAAACTTGTTCTTTAAACAGAGTAACGGGGAGCTAGGGAAAAGGTTCAGTGATTAAGAGTACTTGTAGCTCTGTTGTGTGACAAGCCTTTCCCTGTGGGGACACGCAGCACACACTCACCCCAGATAGGGAACCCACAACTGACCAAAGTGTGGATACCACCAAAGCTCAGCTTGGAGAGCAGAAGAGTTTTACTGGGGTTAGTTACAGGGGCAGAAATGACTCCAAGACAGATGTATCACCAAAGCCCACCTCAGCATGGGTGACAGCTCACAAAAGCTGGGAACCTGGAGCACAGGGCACTGCCGGAAGGCAGCTCAACTGCTGGAGAGTGTCCCTTCCAAGTAAGTCCGTTGGTCTAAGCCTCTTCCACAGGTGCCGCTGTTAGCTTCTGCTTCTTCCAGGAAGGTGGTCTGGTCTGGAGTCTTCTTTGCAACTTGCCTTGTTTACTCTTGAGAGGGGGCGCCTAGAGAATCTGGTCAGTTTCAGGGAATTCCTGAAGCTGCTTTGAGTTGTGTACCTTCTGACTTAAGGAACTTCCCTCCTGGACCGAATATTTCAATCTCAGAGGAAACTGCTACACAACCAACTCCGAGAGGACCCGAGTTCCCTTCTCGGAAGTCACATAAGCGGCTCATGACTGCCTGTAACTTCAGCCACTTGAGTGCTAGGAACTGAACTCAGATCCTCTTAACCACGAGGACATCTCTCTAGCCCCAACAATTTCTTCCTTTCTGTTTTATTTTGTTTTGAGACAGAGTTTCTCTGTGTAGCTCTGGCTATCTTGGAACTCACTCTGTAGACCAGGCTGGCCTCGAACTCAGAGATCCACCTGCCTCTGCCTCCCAAATACTGGGATTAAAGGCATGTGCCACCATGCCCAACTTCAACAATTTATGTCATTTTGTTTATTTATTTGAGATTTTGTTGGGCTGGAGAGTTGGCTCAGTGGTTAAAAGCCTTGGATGTGAAGTGATCAGGATCTCCAAGACTAAGTTCTCAGCGCAAAAGAGATTTATTTGCCCCAGAGGGACAGAGGGCAGGGAATAAAAGACAAAGACAGGTGATAGATGATGAAGGAGAAGGGGAAGGGAACAAGAGAGAGAGGGGGAGGGATGTTTGTCCCCAGAGGGAGGAAGGATAGAAGGATAGTCGTGGCCCATAGGCAAATGGCCTTTATAAAGGTAAAAGGGGAAACCCAGTGTTAAGATGAGGTGTTTAATTTTAATTGGGCACGTTAATTAGGTAAGCCAAAGGGGCCTTTTGATTGGTGGGCTTCAATACTTTTGATAGCTGGACCTTGTAGTCAGCCTCAGGAGGAGGAAGTGGCCAAATAAGGGAATGGACCTTGGTGGCGAGCTTTAGGAATGTAACCTAATGGTTTTTAGCAAGGCAGAGGGAATGGGGGAGAAGGCAAGGCCTGCCATGTTTGCCATGCTTGAGCTGGCTAGAGTCCCTTCAGGATGCTCTTCCAGAAGACCTGGGTTTGATTCCCAGAACCCACATGGCAGGTCACAACTGTTTGTGAGTCCAGTTCCAAGGGATCAAGTGCCTTCTTCTGGACTTTCTGGGAATGAGGCAAACACATGGTGCACAGACATACATGCAGGCAAGCATTTTGCACATAAAATAATGAAGTAAATAAATAAGATAACATTTTGGGTTTTTTTATTTTACATGTATGAGTGTTTGCCCACTATGGCGATTTGAATAAGAATGGTCCCCATGGTAACCAGGTGGTGGTGGTGCATGCCTTTAATCCCAGCACTTGGGAGGCTGAGGCAGGCGGATCTCTGTGAGTTCGAGGCCAGCCTGGTCTACAAAGCGAGATCCAGGACAGCTGGTCTCCATGGGCTCATAGATTTGAATGCTTGGTCAGCAGGGAGTGGCACTATTTGAAAGGATTAGGAGGTGTGGCCTTGTTAGAGGAAGTGTGTCACAGGAGGTGGGAGGTGGGGGTAGGGCGCATTCAGGTTTCAGAACCCTATGACAAGCTCAGAGTCTTCCTGTTGCCAGAGGATCCTGATGTAGAGCTCTCAGCAACTCCAGCACTGTATCTGTCTGTGTGCTGCCATGCTTCCCCCATGCTTTTGGCCAGCTGATATCGGACTCAACCTCTGAAACTGTAAGCAAGCCCCCAATTAAATGCTTTCCTTTATAGAAAGTTGCCGTGGTTATGGTGTCTCTTCATAGCAATAGAACATTGACTAAGATACCCACAATTTTAAAAGAACGGTCACAAGACATGAATAAGTACTACATAAAGGTTAGCATCCAAGTGGCCAGTGAACCTATGAAGTCATGTTGGGCCACATCACATAGCACACACCGTTAATCCCAGCACTTGGGGTGGGGGGCAGAGACAGGCAGATCTCTGTGAGTTTGAAGCCAGCCTGGTCTACAAGGAGAGTTCTAGGCAGCCAGGACTACACAAAAAGACTTTGTTTCAAAAAACAAGATAACAAACAAAAAAAAAAAAAAGAAAAAGAAAAGAAGTCATGTGGTTATTCACCGGGGCAGTTAATCCAAACCACAAGGTAACATTGGCTATCTATGAGAAAGTCTACTTTTTTTTTTTTTTTTTTTTTTTTTTTGGTTTTTCGAGACAGGGTTTCTCTGTGTAGCTTTGCGCCTTTCCTGGATCTCGTGCTGTAGACCAGGCTGGCCTCGAACTCACAGAGATCCGCCTGCCTCTGCCTCCCGAGTGCTGGGATTAAAGGCGTGTGCCACCACCGCCCGGCGAGAAAGTCTACTTTTAAAAGACTGGAAGTACCAAAGCGGGAAGCACGTGCAGCAACGGAGTCTGTACGATTGGTGGGACTTTGGACAACCGCTTGAAAGTATCTATGAAATCTAAAAGTACAGAGCCAGTGAGACTGCTCAGTGAGTAAACACATTTTCTGCCAAGCCTAGTGACCTGAGTTCAAGCCCGGGGAACTCACATGGTAAGAAGAGAGAATGGACTCCAAAAAGTTTTCCTCTGACCCCCACACAAGCACTGGGGCACACAGGCACTAAATAAGTGTATTTGAAAACAAAACAAACAAACAAACAAAACCCCCAAAAAATGCCTACTCCAGGACTTGGCGATCTTTTCACTAGCTGTGTTGAGCTTCAGCTGACAAAAACCATATATATTATAGTATATAATATGATATACTGCTATATGAACACATTGTCAAGCAATTACAAGTAACTTAACACATCTTCTACATGACTTAATTATCTGTGCATGTGTTGAGAACATTTAAGATCTATTCTTAACAATTAAAAAATGTTTTTCCTTACTCTTGAGAATTTTATACCTGTATAACAACAATATGAACTATTGACTCACACAAAACTGCATGGATGAATCCTTCAGATGTTCAGAAGAGAGGGAAGACATGATAAGACAGCTTGATTTCACTTATATGAAGTTCAAGAGCAGGTTAGATGGGTAAATGTTGATATGAGAAGAGTGATAACTCTTGGCAAGCCAGGGAAAGTGGGCTGCTTCCTGGGGTGATGGACATGTTTTAGATGGTCATTCAGATGTAAAGAGCCACAAAGTGGTGTGCTCTCTTTAGAATCATACGCTTCCCTAAATCACGGTATCTACTTTAGACACAGTTCAAAAAGGTGTTAAACTGCACAGTCATAAAAATGGAAACGTTTAAATCAATCACATCTTTCTAATTGAACTGGCAGAGATTAAGGAGACATTTAGAGCACTCAAGAGCCAGAGGAACTTTTTCTACAAGTTCAAAGCCAGACTGCTCTCCATACTGACTTTCCAGCTCATCAAGAGCTACATAATTTGACCAGGTCTCAAGACAACAGCAACAAAATGTGAATAGACATGTAGGGGAAAATAGTTTTGTATACCATCAAGACAAATTCATAATGGTACAAACTCTTTAAGAATAATTTATCGTCAGGCGGTGGTGGCGCACGCCTTTAATCCCAGCACTCGGGAGGCAGAAGCAGGCGAATCTCTGAGTTCGAGGCCAGCCTGATCTCCAAAGCGAGCTCCAGGAAGGGCGCAAAGCTACACAGAGAAACCCTGTCTTGAAAAACCAAAAAAAAAAAAGAACAATTTATCAACAAATATGAGAATTAAAATGTGAGGGGTTGGAGAGACAGCTCAGCAGTTAAGAACACATACTGCCCTTTCAGAGGACCAAGTTCAGTTCCCAACACCCACATTGGGAAGTTCACAATGGCCTGTAACTCCAGTTCTACTGAGTCTGGTTCCCTTTTCTGATCTCTGAGGGTACTTTCTTGTATGTGGTACATAAACATATGCTCAGGCTTACACACATACACATACCTTTTAAAAATCTAACATATGAAATCTTTGACTTAGCAACTTAACTTTCAGCATTTTTATCCTTATACAATAATCATACTCAAAGATACATTTAAAAAATACAGTTATAGACTCATTTATAATATAAAAAGGCTAGGGGGAAAATGTTCATTGTAGGCAAAAAAAATAGTATTCATGAAATATCTTAGTGTAACTAGAATTTTCCTGCCTGGCCCACAGTCAGGACAAATCTCTGACACCCGCCAGTCCCACAGCCATTCAGACCCGACCATGTAAACACAGAGACTTATATTGGTTACAAACTGTATGGCCGTGACAGGCTTCTTGCTAACTGTTCTTATAGCTTAAGTTAATCCATTTCTATTAATCTATACCTTGCCACATGGCTCGTGGCTTACCGGCATCTTTACCTGTTGTTTGTCATCAGGGCGGCTGGCAGTGTCTCTCTGACTCAGCCTTCCACTTCCCAGCTTTATTCTCCTCCTTGTCCCGCCTATACTTCCTGCCTGGCCACTGACCAATCAGTGATTTATTTATTGACCAATCAGCAACACATTTGACATACAGACCATCCCACAGCATCTTAGAGCCATTGAAAAGCTTCAGGTACATCTACATACTTTGTCCTATTAAAAACAAGACTATTAACTAACTATGTAAACAAACGTGGCATGCCTCTGGCTTCTGGCACCATAGGTAACCACTTAGCCGTTCTTTGTATCCATTTATTTATAAAGTGAAGTTAATAATATTAGTCCTTCTCATCCATCTCACAAATGAGCATCAAGTGTAAGAAGCCCTTTAAAAAATCAAAAAGTTTGGGGCTGGAGAGATGGCTCAGTGGTTAAGAAAGAGCACTGGCTGCTCCTCTAGAGGACCTGGGTTCAATTTCCAGCACCCAGGGCAGTTCACAATTGTCTGTAACTCCAGTTCCAAGGGGTCTGTAGAACCAGGCCTGCAAGTGGTACAGATATCTGTGCATGCAGGCAAAATACTCATATACATAAATAAAATAAGTACATCTTAAAAAATAAATAAAAAGTTCATCCAGGTATGGTGATACACCCTTTTGTTCCCAGCCCTTAGGAGACAGAGGCAGGTGGATCTCTGAGTCTACATAGTAAGCTCTAGGCCAGTTATGGCTACAGAGTAAGCTCCTGTCTTAACATAAAAAAAATTTCTATAGAGGTATAACTTATTCACAAAATAGCATTCTTTTACTAATCAAAATATAGCTACTCCTTTTTTAATTAATTAATTTTATTTTATGTGCATTAGAATTTTGCTGTGGGTTTCAGGTCCCCTGGAACTGGAGTTACAGACAATTGTGAGCTGCCTTGTGGATGCTGGGAATTGGACCTAGGGTCCTTTGGAAGAGCAGTCAGTGCTCTTAACCACTGAGCCATCTCTCCAGCCCCCAAACATAGGTACTTTTAAACCAGATTTACTTTTCCTCCTCACCCTCCTCCTCCTCCTCCTTCCTTGGCCCCTGGCCCTGTATACATATGTGCTCCTTCTTGTGGATATATGTGAAGGCTAGAGTCCGGCAATAGGCATCTTCCTCTAATGCTTCCCACCTTCCCTTTTGAGGCAGGATTTCTCGCTGAACCTAGGACTCAGCAGTTTGCTAGGGAACCCACTGTCTCTGTCCTTTAGCACGGGGGTTGCAGATGCACTCAGGAGGACATGGCGGTCCTGTAGATGCCGGAGACCTAAGCCCTGCTCTTCGTGCTGGCAAAGCAAGCATTTTCACCTGTGGAACCATCTTCCCAGCCGGCTTGCTTGCTTGCTTTGCTCGCTCCCTTTTTTGTTTGTATGTTGCTAAGGATTGAACCCAGGGCTTCGTGCCTGCTAAGCGAGTGCTCTAATCATGAACTATACCCCCCCCCCCCACCTCCCTTGTTTCTTTTATTGAGAAGAATCTGGGCTGACTCCCACTCACAGTCACCAGGCTTCGGGCTGGGTTTGATCTGTTTTGGCTTCTGGTTTGCCCTTGTGATGTGAGTCACATAGGATGGTAAGGTAGTAAGTTTGTTCAACCCCAGCAGAAGCCATGCGAGATTTCGGTGAAAAGAGCAACGCAATTACCATTTTACAAACACGCACTCAGTCAGCATTAAAGACACTGCGGCTGCTGCAAAACACTGTCTCCCCGGCAGCTGCTTCGCCGACTGTCCCCAATTAACTCACCAGAGACTCAAAAATAGAAGGCGGCCTGTCTGTTATATAATAAACAGTTCTTTATTTGAAATGACAATATTTACTTTTCCTATAGTGAGGGTGCAGCCTAGTAGGCAGTGGGCAAACAGTAGAAAGACCTGAAATGGAAACTTGAGAGAGTGGTTTAGCTAGTGGTGTTCACTCCAACTTTCTAGTTCACCAACAGGGAATTGGAGGAACCCCCTCACACGCTATTCTCACATCTTGTCTAGTTTCTGTAGGCTCAAAGATGCACGTGACTTGCCGTCACTACGTGTATCTTTCTTGTCTTGGCGAATCTGGAAGCATACAAGACAGATGCAAAGTAATGAGTTGTCCAACATGATAGTGTTTCTTTTTTATTTTACTTTGTGCATTTGGGTGTTTGGCCTGCATGTATGTCTGTGCACCACTTGCAAGCCTGGTGCCTGAGGAATCAGAAGAGGACGTTGGCTTTCCTGGAACTGGAGTTACAGGTGGTTGTGAGCCAGCATGTGGGTGCTGGGAATCGAGCTAAGGACCTTTGTAAGAGCACCCAGGGTTCTCAATCACGGAGCCATCTCGCTGCCCCCATGGGAGTGCTTTAAACAGAATTAAGAATGTTTTTGTACAGATTCTTCTAAGATGGGCAAGTATACCCCATCATGGTAGTGTATCCCTGTAACCTCAGCACAGGCCATATTGAGCCGGAAGATAATGGGTCAAAGCCAAACTGGACTTTTTAGCAAGACCTTGTCTTAAAAAAAAAAAAAAAAAAAAAGAAAGAAAAAAAAAGGCTTATCTCAATGATAGAACTGCTGTCTACCATTTGAGAAGCCCTGCATTCTGGGCTCAGTAACACACATACACATACACACACACACACATAGACACATATGCACACACACATAAATAAAAATAGCAAATAATTTAAAATTCATTTATAAGTAACAAAGGGTTACCATATGCAGTGTAGGTGACATTTAACTTCCTGGAAGATCCTGTCTGCCACTCAGTTTGTCATATAGAACCTTCCAGAGCATCTCTATTTCTAGCATATGTAGAAGCAAAGTCCAACTGAGCTATGCTCTTCTATAATACTCAGGCACAACAGACAGATGTGCTAAAGAGAAAAACAAAACAAAACAAACAACAAGCAAACAAACAAAACCCTTTGGCTTTGCCAGACATGATCCATCATGTCTTTAATCCCAGCATCTGAGAAGCAGGTGGATATCTCTTCGAGTACTTCGAGGCCAGCCTGGTCTACATAGTGAGTTCCACAACAGCCGAAGCTACACAGTGAGACCCTGTCTCAAAAAAATAAAAATGAAAACCAAAACCAAACCAAACAAACAAAAAAACCCCTCAGGTTTTATGCTCATGTTTAGGAAACGACACTGATACTGCACTGTCCCTTAGATAATGAGACATGCTTTGATTTTCCTCAGAGACCTTTTGTCTCTTGTGGCTGCTGGTCTGTTGTTAGTCGTAGTAACTCATTCAGCAAGAATAGTCATTTATTTTCATTTAGCTCTACTGTGGTTCTGAGGCTGTAGGTCAGTGCCTAAGCACATGCTCGACAAGAGTTCGATCCCAGAGCATACCCGGCTCCCCCAGCCCCAGAATAATCATTGATGGAGGACAGTGACTGACTAATGTAACCATTAGCTGCTCAGCTTCTCATTTCTGCAGAATTATTCGGGAACCCAGTCTTCCCCCCCCATCTCTCTCTCTCTCTCTCTCACACACACACACACACACACACACACACACACACACACACACACACAAATCGAACCTAATTTTCTTCAAAATGGTGTGAAAAAATTGGGTTAATAAAAATTGGGAAGTTTAGCTTTATTCTCCTTGAGAGGTCCTTTCTTTTATTTTGCTCTGACTATAGGAGAATGATATATTTTTTTTTTCCTCAAGATATTGATCCCCAACCAGCTGCATCCAAGTTACCTAGAGTGTTTGCTCAAGTGACAAGTCCAGGACCCTTCTTTAAACATGAGGAACTGGCCACCGGAAGGACGGAAGGACGGGCCCCCGGAAGGGCGGGTCCCGGAAGCTGAATTCTCATCAGTGTCTCATTTGCATATTCAAAGTTCCAGAAGCACTGCCCTAGAAGTAACCCGATTCTTAATTTTGTAGAACTTTCACTATTTTTTTCTCTCCAATAAGTCAAATATGCAATTCAAAAATAGACCAGACCTTGTCAAGGAAATGTTCTCTATCGTGACCCTGTTTGTGAACACGTAGTAACTTCTCTGTGGGACAGTTCATGGCCCCATAATCTCGGTCTCCCACGTGACATTTGCACCAAGACGACAGCAATTTCCTGGCAGGATGGAAGAACTATGTGGGACGATTCTACTTCATGCTACTTCTTTTCTTCCTGGCAATTTAAAAGCATTTATGAAATGTCTCAGGTATCTTGACCCTGTATTACAGAGTCTACTTTCAGAAGAAAGGCATTTTATAAGATTTATTTTTTATTATTGTTGTTTTTGTTTTTTAGTGTTAGAAACTGAATCTGGTGCTACGGCCATGAGCCCAATAGGCAAAAGCAATGTTAATCATTTATTTCTGTATGGAAAACTGCTTTTTTAAACAAGGAGGGGCCTGGAAGCATAAGTTCAGGAATTAGAGCACTTGGCTAGCATTTGGGAGACCCTGGATTTATTCTCGAGACCACAACAAATGAATTGATGCATTAGGAAGACTCTGGAATTCATAGCACTTGTCCCCAAACTGCCTTTCAATTATACCACCATTGGAAAATTGTATATACTCACTGCCATGTTTTTGTTTTCTTAGTCAAGGTCTCACTAGGTAGCCCAGGCTGGCCTCGGACTCTTGAAGCTCCTACCTCAGCCTCCCAAATGCTAGGATTACAGACATGTGCTGCCATGCTCCGTTCGGCCGTGTTCCAATAATAGGTATAATCATCCTTTGTAGTAGACATAATACTCCCCAAAGATCTGAGACGATGGATGGGCGCAGGCTTGTAAAATGTGAAGGGTTCTTCAGTGAGGGATGCTGTAAGAGGAGAAAATTATTACTATTCCTTTTACAGGCCTTTAATGAGTTGTCAACCTGTCATTGATTAATCTGTTGCGTGAAATAAATCACTCCTTGTTTTTTCAGGATTACTGGAGAGACATAAACTATCCTGAGAGTTTTGGGGAGAAGGAGACTTTAAAATTTAATAAAATTAAATAAAACAAGCAACATTACCTCTTTTCCAAACATACATATATATGCATATATATATATCACAAACACATGCATTCTCCCTCCCTCCCTGTCTTTTCTCTCTCTCTCTCTCTCTCTCTCTCTCTCTCTCTCTCTCTCTCTCTGATTATAGTGTGCGTCTTTATTTTCACTTTTTATTGACTAGATTGATTGAACTTACCAAACCATTTGGGTCATCGAAGCCTCAAGTGCTTTCTTTGCGCTTTGGGTTAGCTAAAGTATCACAAAGTCCACTAGCTCATTAGCAGTAAACCCTAATGTAGGAGAGTGATTAGAAATAAATTATTTACTTGATGTCGTTCTTGGTTGTGAAATCATTTGGCTCATCCTTTGTTTCAGTTGTTATTATGCACAAACCCCTCTTTTAAAATTTTGCTTATTCAACAGTAAGGATTTCTGAGATTCTAAATAGTTATAAAGAAAACCCCAAAGCTCTCTACATGTTACAATTGTTACAGTCTTTACAAAGGAACAGCTCCTGATTGGCTCAAGAGGATGCCTAAAGACCACTCCAGTGTTTTCAACAACAGAGTGGAAGAAAGATTTCTGAAATACCATTGAATATATTTGTTTAGAGTTGGTTATCCTCATTGTTGTCTTCTTTTTAAAGTTTATTTTATGAGCAAAATTGGTAATTATTATGGAAGGGAAGGAAAGGCAGGAAAAATACCCCAAATTTGGTATACAGAGAGAAATGGATAACGGAGTTAACAATTATAAAGAAAAACTATAAGTGAGTGATTCTTGTACAGCGTCTGAGGGCTGCAGGCAGTAGGTTCATGTGGAGAAGTTTCTGGAACTGGGTAAACTGAATAATCATATTGAGAACTCCCTTGCAGAGTTTTATGACAGAAAACTATTTTTATCCACCTTTAGAATGGCTACAAAGAGATCTGGGGTAGTTTAGTTGTCCGAGTTCGGCTGACTTCACTTCTTGAACAAATTTAAGGATTAAACACTCACAAATGTTCCTAATATCTCCTGAAGGAGGAAGAAGGATGTTAGCACTTTCGCTCAGTCCTGAATGCACCATCATACCGTCTTTCCATTAGCCTTCATTTTATGCCTTGTAGAGGAATCAGTGTATTTTAATTTGAGCATTTTTTCCCACATGGTAAAAATAAAATGAAATTTCAATAACTGGCCTGAAACATTTTAGGAGTACTCAGGAAGTTTTCAGAAATAAAAGCTTTCACATGACATAGAAGTTGTAAAGTTCAGTAAATTATGTAGCAGTGTACAGGAGTGAAAGGTAAATTACCCACTCAGAGGGGTAACCCTATAGCCCACATGTCTGGATCTATGTATGCAGATGGACAGATATACTTCATTTCTCCTGGGAACTTAGATTTCTAAAAAGCCATCACTCAGAATGGACAGTTTTATGGTTGCATAAAAAGAAACGGGAAGACGACAGAGCTGTTATAAAAACGAGAGGCCTTTTGGTGTATTGATAGCTGAAAACATTAGGACTTAACCGAAGATGTGAAACCAAATCAGCCTAAAATTCAAACTTAAGAAAGAAAAAAAAAACTTGAGCAGAGGGTCTGAAGCATATGGACACCCACCCAGTAGGCAGCGAGGGCAAAGGGAACTCCAGACTTTAGCTTATTAAAGATGACCTTTCCCCTCTCTGAAATTTCAAAGCTGACGTTTCGAGTGCTGAGCAGACTGTGTGCCATATGTAACATGACCTCAGCCCCACTCTGCCTGAGCACTGATGGCATCACTAATGAGAGGTGAAAGGTCCTTTTCTTGCAGCTTTTTCAGAAAGCCACCAACTCATGCCTGTGAAGTCAGGCTCCTCCCCTCCCCCTCCCCCCTTGATTTCAAGACAATCGCATTTAATATACAGCCTCAAAAAAATACTTTTATTACCAGTTGGTTCGCTCACAGCCACAGCCAAATGGCAGGATGTACAATCGCATGCAGAAGAAAATATTTATTTTGACTCAGAAGGCAAAGGGGATTAAGAGAACATTGTATTAACCTTGCCTTTCATCTGCGTTTTAAAGGGAAAATTTCCAGAGGCATCCATTGAAGTTCTATTTTTTAATAAAGAGTATCAAAGAGTCTCTTACAAGGCCAGGTGTGTGTTTACCTGAAGGGAGGGGAGAAAGAGAAGGCGCTATACCAGGAGGAAGAGGCAGTTTTCACAGAGGCTGGGAAAAAAAGATGTGTGTTCTGGAATCTGTTACAGGCATTTCTAGGAGCCAGCCCCCACCCCACCCCCAACCCCATTCCCCCCTTGTTCCTGCTGCTTGGAAACAAAATAGCTCTTTTCCAAGCGGGTTGTTATCATATTCATGGCACGGTCAATTTCCGTTTGCCAAGAAAATATTTAGTCTGATCAAAGAAATTAGAAAATCGGATGAATAGAAACAGACGTTCCCACAAGAGAAGCGTTTGTCAATGTGAAGAGTCAGGCCGACGGCGGCCCACCCAGTTACTGCTAGGAATTAGCTCTCCAGCCAAAGGCGGAACTACAAGGCCACCTGGATTCTGCTGGAGGGGCTACCGAAGAGTCGGGTCTCCTCTGGAAATCGAAATGGAGTCTGCAACTTGAGATGCTCTGGTGGAAAGACGGGTTCTGTTGTCTGTGCCCAAACCAGGAGGTCCTTTACATCTACTCACCTAGAAGGACCTTTTAAGAGAGCTCACTGAAAAGCGGGATCTGTTTGGTTCTGGGATCCTGCTCTTCTGCTTTGCTTGGTTTATTATGCTTATGAGAAGACAAGAACACATTGTCCTCGGTAGGTGGTAGAGAAGTATGGACTTTGGGGACAGAAAACTATCAATTTATCAACCTAATTTTCATATTTATGGCTCTGGACAGAGAGTGATTGATAGCTGGATGTGGGGTGTTTCTGATGTTTACCAGCGCGCCCGGGCCAACAGCAGATGTTAAAGTAGAGATCCCCTACACACACACACACACACACACACACACACACACACACACACACACACACACACACCCACACCCACACCCCGGTCTTCGTTCTTCCTGGGCAAGGAGCCGCCAAACTAGGTGAGACCATTTGCTGAGGTGCTTCGAGAAATCGCGGTTTCCTGCTTGCAGGTCCCGGGAGAGGTATGCCTGAAGTTGAAAAGGATAAAGGGAGGAAGGCCTTCTACCTTCTAAGACCCCTCGCCCAGGCTCCGTGGCTCGCGGCTGAGAATCTGCTCTGCCACCCTGGTCCCTGCTCCTCCATCTCCCCGCTCCGCCCTCAGGGTTCCTTTTTTGTTTCGATTCCTGCAGGCCGAAGGCTGCTTGGCCAGGAAGACAGCGCCCTCTCTCTCCGCCCGCCAGTCTGTGGGCCTGCGCCCCCTCCCTGCTCGGCTGACCTCGGGGCGCCTCCCTCTGGTCCCCGCCCTCCCGCTCTGGGTCTCCTCCTTCCTCCTGCCCGTACCGCGATCCGCCCTACTACTAATTGCCCATCAATCCCGGAGAGCAGCGACCTGAGAGCCCGCCTGGGTCGGGGTCCCCCGGCCGCCGGGCTAGAGCGCCCGATCCCGGTCTGCACAACCGGGCGGAAGCGTCCCCGCACGGCAGCGGTGCCCGGGTCTGCGGTGAGGCCAGGCTCTGCGAGTCCCGATGGAAACACGCGGGGTGCGCACCTAATTGAGCACCTAATGCAGGACCCAGCCTGCTCGAGGAGTGATGGGTGGGGGTGGCGACTGAACTTGGGTAGAGGTGTGTGTGTGTGTTGGTGGGTGAGGGGGGTGGTGGTGATTAAAAAAAACATCTTACAGCCTTCTTCCAAGTCCTAAACGCGTCCCTCGAGGTTCACTGTGCTTCCCGGCAGCCTTACCCCTGCTGGCTTCCAGAAGGCCTTTGCCAAGAACTGCAACGGTGTTGCAAAGTCGAAGTACAGGCGGGTGGGTGAGACTCCCAGAAAGATATGGGCGGGTAGATACCTTTCCAGTACCGTCTGCCCAGTATTTTCTTTCCCAGTGCCCAGAGGGCTGCAGACAAACCAATGCTGCGCGGCCCATGCAGAAACAGAGGGCATCCCAGTTCTGCCGGTGAAAACCAAAACTCGACTCTTGTAGGAATGGAGGAAAACAACAATGGCTAACAGATTTCCTACGACATGGGCATTCATCCACAGATGCACAGGCCTAAAATGATCCCACACCCTGGAACTCCTTCTCGTTCCCTGGAGCGATGGAGGGGGGGGGCGGGAGTTCGTCTCGAGGTGACCTCTCTCTCTGTCGAACACACAGGCGGCTCCCAGCAAAGAACTAATTGAGTCACAAACCACTGGCCGTTCCTAACAAAGCCATCTATCTCGGCGGCTCAGCGCCCAATTTGTCCGCAGCACTTTCTTCCGCAGTTCAGAAGCATTACCCTGTTTTTTAAAAAGTATCGCGGCAGAGACGTGGCAATTATCCTGGGCTCGGGTTACTCTAAATGGCTTTAGACTGCGAAATGGAAGAATACAAATGCGACGAACGTGTCGATCGCCTCGGGGCTGAGCCTGGACAAGGCATGGGGGAGCAGCTCGAGGAACTTTCGGCCAGGGAGAAGGAGACCACGCACAGGGTTGCTTGCTGGTGGCTCTGTCTTTCCCCCAGGGAGAAGAAGAGTTGGTCCTTTGCCGGTAAAGGTTCAGGTCTCCCAGCAACGGACCCTCAGAGTTCAGGGGGAGAAAGGCTCGTGTCCTGACATGACCAGGCCAAACTGAGAGCTGGTTTTGAGTCTGTAGCAGGTTGAGAACTTCAGACAACACCAGGACGAGGAGCCGAAGAGAGGTCAACTCTTCTAGAGAGAACTAGTGTTGGAGAATCTGGTCCCTTCTGGGAAACCATACCGAGTCTGGGGAGGAAGTGGAGGAAAGGGGAGCGGGTTCTGAGGGCTGGGGAGCAGTAAAAGGCAGGCCTGGCTAGGGGCCCGGGAGCCAAAGAGCGCGCTGCCAAGGTGAGATTCAGCTAGAGCTAGAGAAGCCCCGAGACCGCTCGGTTTCTGCACACGAGGAGGCGCCGCGGGTAGGGAGATGGTCTAAAAGTCTACATTTCGGTCCTCCAGGGTGAATTGGGCCTGGGCAATGGACACCGGAAAGAACAGTGAGAGGCACTCGGGAGCTTTTGCTGGGATGCAGACGTCTGTTCATCCCTGCAGGCTGTGTCGGCCACACTGTGTGCGCCTTTCTCCTTCTGTTCAAACCAGCCCCCACATCTTGAAGTAATCAGCAGCAGAGAAGGGACTCGTCCCCCTGGCATCTCAGGTTGAAGAAAGAGGTCCAGGAAAATGTGGTAGAGCCATTACAAGAAATCCGAGCCGCAGTCATCAGGGACTCCAATTGCCATCGCATTAGGATTGATTAGAGACCAGCAGTACCGTAATGACCCGGAAAGAGGGGCAGCCGGGGATTATTAATATCAGAATGTGTGTGTGTGTGTGTGTGTGTGTGTGTGTGTGTGTGTGTGTGTGTGTGTGTGTGTGTAGGGGGGTGGTGGAGCAAACTCGGGAGGGAGACGTTTTAAGTTACTGGGATTTATATATAAGTACAGGCTTACCTGAGGGAACCGGATAGTCAGGGAATCACACAAACAATAAATCTAATTGCATCTAAAATTTCACGAAGTCTGATTTGAGAGAGAAAGAGAGAGAGAAAGAGAGAGAGAATGAATATATATATATATATATATATATATATATATATATATATATATATGGCAGGCTAACATTTTACTTTGAAAAAATAAGCATGTAGATTTATAAATTGATTGTAAAGATCCAAAGAGAAGAGATGGGGAGAGGCACAAGCTATCTGCTTTCCTTACAACTGGAACTCTAAAAAAATATAAATAAATAAATTGGTCTCTAACTACCCTGTTTTCTTCCTCTCGTAGGAATGAATGTGTTTGCATTTTTCTCTCTAGGGCAGTGAGGTAACAAAATATACATTTTTTTTCAGTCTGTAGAAGAGTAATAAAACGAGTTGTAATGGAAGCAGTGGTGCCCGGATAGCGGTTTTTGTTTTGTTTGTTCGAGATTTGAATGATCAGGATCCCAAAGAGATGTGCAGAAGAGTGGCTTGTCTCCTTCCTCGGGGTAAGAGCCAAAACAAATCAGCCCCTGATGGTCTGGGCTGCAAGGCAGCTCACTGGATAATTAACTCCATCTTGCCAGTCCACCCTAACTGTTTATTTAATGTCACCCTGCATTACCATCACTAGCACTTTCCTCTGAACAGGAGGAGCTGCAGGCTTTCACCTCCCAAAAGGAAATTCTTCTTAGCTTAGACAGATGTGGTACTCAGGATGTACATTAGTTGAGAGAGAGAGAGAGAGAGAGAGAGAGAGAGAGAGAGAGAGAGAGAGAGAGAGAGAGAGGGAGGAGAAAGCTGAGTGAAAATCCAATGGAAGATAAGCACTCTCCAGAGCTCTCCTTTTGTGAACTTGCTCCAAGGTAGCATTTAAGGGGAAAGGGGCCCGTGTGTCCTACATTCATAAGAAGTGACTGTGACGCCTCATTTTCCAGAAAGGTGATTTGCCACCTCATGTTGAATGGGAGCTTATGGTTCAGACTCAAGCCATTGGTGTCCCGAGGCTGAGCTTCCTCAGAGCACAGCTGAGGGAACAGGAAGAAGCCAGCAGAGTGGGGGTGGGGGTGGAGTGAAAGGTAAATGCTGAGTAGTGGTGGAACGGGAGACAGCAAGAATGGAGAGTGACGGACGGAGTGAGTGACAACTCAGGTGTGGACAAAATTAGCCTTTTTTTTCCTTGAGTAGCTCAGAGAATGAGACCGAGACACACAGGGAGACAGGCCATAACACCCCCCAACCACAGCGGTCATGCACCCCTTCCCTTTCCCCTCTGTGTTTTCAGTATAGGGAGAGGAGGGGACTGGGCTAGGAGCTCAGATTGGTGGAGAACAGCGTTTAGGATGTATGTGTTTGGAGGTGTCAATGTCTGTCTGTCCCTCTGTGTTTCCCGGGACGGTTTGGAGATTGAGATGGCATTTTCTGGAGCTGCCGGCGGCGGTGGTCAGGGGACAGGGTTTCAGGCGTAGGACTCCAGCTGGTTCTGTTTGTCCAGGTGTGGGAGGGGGCGGCGGTCGGCTGCCGTCCTGGACTAGCCTGGCCTTTTCGCACCGCGGAAGCAGAAGCCTCTGTCCCCACGCTTCCCGCTTCCAGGAGAAAGCCACTACCACCCCCTACTTCCATACATAAATACATTAGGGCTACAGACAAATCCTCATTGTTCAGAAATAAGCCGAGGAGGCCGGACGGCTCCCCTCAGCGAGGCAGAACCAGGCAGAGAGGATGGGTGGGAGGGAGGGAGGCGGGGGCCGCGCGGATCCGGTGTCGCGTTGCAGATTCCCACTAAAGATAACGAAACGTGATCTATTTTTCAGAACAGCAAGTGGATGGGAAAGAACCTTGACAACACAAAACTCATTTACTAATGGACTGGTTTTGAGTTTCTCCTCCCTGGGTCCGCAAATCTCCCTTCCTGATCCCTTGGCCTAGTCAGCCCTCGCAGGCTATGGCGTCCAGCACAAGGCAGGTGGGCGGCAGCTCCCGTGTGCGTCGCCCAGAATCTGAACCGGGTTCCCAAGGACCCTCGGGCGGGAGCCGCTTCCGTCAAAGCAGAGGGAAAAGATGAACACTGTTGCCTCGGCTGGGATCCGAGTCTCTGCAAGGCTGCACTGAGATGACCCTAGTTTCACTGAGGATGCCCTTGACTTCCAAATCTGTAGGTAGGGTAGGAAGCCCCAAGTTCTTCTTGAGGTAAGGGAACTCCAAGAAACCCAGCTAGGAGACTCAAGGCATCTTGCTTCAAGCCAGGAGAAAAACAAGTAGGTCTTGTATCTGACAGGATTTTGATCCAAAGGCCTAAGTCAGTCCAGCAGCTCCTCATGTTTTCGCCGTGGCCTTTTGGCCCACTGCTTGTGTGCCCGACCATTACCCGCACTGCAGAGGCACCCGGAGCCTCTCCGCCAGCGTCACCCTACCAAGTCCGGAAGCTGCCAGGGCAGCAGGGAGCCGGCTGAGTTGTTGGGTTTCCTTTAAATTCCCGACGCATCTCTGCTTTTCATGCGATTTGCATTGGCAGCAAAGGTTTTATATTACAGAACAACTCAAACCTTTCTGTGCGCGATTTAAAATGGATCATTTGGTTTATGTGGTTTGTAAATTCATGTCATTTTACCTCTTTTAGTGGTTTTCAGTGAAAGGTTCCATTTGGGGAAACCTTATATATCCAAGCCAATAATTATCATTTATAACAATTGGTTCCCTTCACCGAGGGATCCAAAGAGCAGGTAGGCTCCTTGGTACAAAGTGCATAGCACTTTTTTTCCTTTTCAGTTAAGTGATCTATTGGATTAAATGGGGGCGGGAGAGACCGTCGTGTCTCTGCCTCTGGGAGAGAAGTACCTCTCATTTACCTGGGTGCGGGTTATCACAGAACTTACCCCACCCCTCTTTCCAGTTGTCACCAGCGTCTGGTACAGTCCTGATTCCTTTTGAACAGAGATTTAAAAAAAAAAAAAATGGCCAGGGGGATCTGGAGAATGCCAGGGAAATGGTGGCCATACACTGCCATCTCTCTCCTGTGATCCTCTGTAAATGTATACCTGTAGTTAGCGGTGCCTTATACCTCCCTTCTCTACAAAGACCGTTAATTACAAAGTACATGGGCCACTCCACGAACCCTTTGTCTTTTAAAAGACATGACTGTGCTTATAACTCTCCTCTCATTTTAATGGTGCACACTTGTTCCGGTCCTCACACAGCTGCCATGTCAATAAGGACTGTTCTAAGCAGAGACATTCCTCTTGGCAGGACACTGCCGTTCCTTAAGACTTCATCTGAAACGTCATGAGCACTAAAATAAGACAGGGAGGGAAAATTACCAGGCGCGTAGCCTAGGGCTCAGCAGTGCCAGGCTTCAGTTTAGAAAGTAAGCCACTGGGCATACCATGCGGCAGCAGCTCTTTTGAAATAATACACACCCATTAAACGCATTTTTTTAAAAGAAAAAAAAAAGCCTAAATGTAATGATGTATCAGCATCTGCTTCCAAGGTTTAATTGCATGGGATAGACCGAGTTTCAAGGAGGCAGAAAGCGTTGTGTGGGAGCTCATCAGAGGAGAGCCTTCCTGTCTACTTGCAATCTCTCGGGGGAAGCAACCTCGAGGTGGGAACCCTTTATGAGTGTGAAATGCACGTTACGGGGCGCATTGGACTGGGTGCATTATTTTAAAACCGCATAAATAATACAAAGGGGAACCCTTCTCTCACTTAGACCTCAGAATGCAAAAGGTTCTGTGGTGCAGTCTCTTTGGCTGATGAAATCAAAACACTGAAAGAAGACAAGCAAGTTTAAAGAGCCCAGAGTTTGCTCCTGGCCATTCTCTAAGAGGGCACCCTGAAATCAAAAGCATTTTTGAAGTGTACTTAAAATTCTGTTTTGAACTTATCTAATCAGAGATAAGTATAGTCATAAAGTCACTCTCCAACCACCATTTGGCTTCCCTTATCTCCACACATTGTTCTTATCTGCTGCTAGTCTTAGTTACCGACAATAGATTATCTTTATTTAGAGAGGCTAATTGTTTTCAAAATCTTTTTAATAATTGCTTTGGAACAAGGTGTGCAAATGAGGCTTAAGATAATTACGGCTCCATTTGTTTGTGTAGTTTTACTAAGCATTCTCCACACAGAAAGAAAATAGCAGATGATGGGACTTAACTTGCAGGACGCCTCTCATTCTCTGGGAGCAAAATAGGCCAGCCTTGCAACACACACACACACACACACACACACACACACACACACACACACACACACGCACTTTATTTAATCTTCTTGGAGCCACGGTGCTTCTAGCTTTGAGGGCAGTGTCCCTCTCAGAGCAGGGCAAGGATTATGTTACAGCCCCACGGTTATTGGAGCTGGGCACAGTTTTATTTAATTTACACCCCATCCAGAGCCTTTTGCGTGAGGTTCCCAATACATGTCTGCTAAATGGCAAGTAAAGCTTTTTGGCATTCATCGGCAACAGAGGTGGCGCTGAAAAACTCAACCGTGCAAATAGGGAAACTGAGTCCAGAAGTCTGTCGACAACGTCAAGATACTAAACTGCAAATGAAGCACGGGTTGTCTCCATCCACTCGGCCTTTGTGCCAGGGCCAACCCTTCTCCTGATGCCACGTCCAGAGGCCCTTTGAGAATGAGGGGAATGTTGCCCGTATCAGAGTGTTTGCGCCCTTTGGGAGGCATTGGGGGTTAGGAAGGGAAAAAGGGGAAGAAATTAGTTTTGGCTCCTGGAGCTGATGCCAAACCTGGGAGAAGCCACTCTGAGTGCCCGCAGCCCAAAACCCTAGTCTGCTCTTGTATTATTTATCGCGTTCCATAAGCTATTCATCAATCCATTATTTATTCATCTCAACATTAAGGTAATTAAATATGAGCTCACCGGGAAATGCCAGGACTGCAAGGGACAGGGATAGGGGTATGGCGAAGAGGGTCATCAGAACGTCTACAGTCATTGATTTGTGTAGAGACGCGCGAGGCTCCCCTTCCTTAGGCGACACCAAAGAAGGCGCCGCTTTGCGAGGTCCGGACTTGCTCGCTACCCTTTCCAGCACCCTAGTTCCCTCCTCCTGACCCCACCCCACTTCCCACCTCTCCAGGTTCTTCTCCCTCCCACCACTCCTCATCTCCCCCTAGCTCGCCAGCTTCGCCCTCCCCACGCGGGGCGGCTGGGCGGCGCGGCTTTGCTGCCCGGCCGGGCGGCGCGCAGGCTGGCCAGCTTCGGATAGGCGCCGCCCGCAGCCAATCAGCGTGCCGGGGACGCTGCGCGCTTTAAGGCCGCTGCCGGGAGAACAGAAACCAAGTTCCCCGGCAACCAGCAGCATCCACCCGGCGGCAGGCGGGAGCCAGCGAGGCCCGGAAGGCTGCGGAGTGCGCCGGCTACTCGGAGTCCAGCGCGCCCCTTACTTCTCTTCGTCTTCCTACGCCTCCCACCCGCAAGGTCCGACTGGTCTCTTCGCCAGTGCCAAACCTGGGAGGGGGTTAGGAGCAGCCGCGCCCCCCCTCCCCGCGGCGGCCTCCCCCCCCCCCCGCTCCCCCCTGCTTTCTCAGATCCTCTCTCCGCCGCGTGCGCCCGGGCCGGTGCGCCCCGGCAGCGCCAGCCATGTCGATGCTGCCGTCGTTTGGTTTTACGCAAGAGCAAGTGGCGTGCGTGTGCGAGGTTCTGCAGCAAGGCGGGAACCTGGAACGCCTGGGCAGGTTCTTGTGGTCGCTGCCCGCCTGCGATCACTTGCATAAGAACGAGAGCGTGCTCAAGGCCAAGGCGGTAGTCGCCTTCCACCGCGGCAACTTCCGCGAGCTCTACAAGATCCTGGAGAGCCACCAGTTCTCGCCCCACAACCACCCCAAACTGCAGCAGCTGTGGCTGAAAGCGCACTACGTGGAGGCCGAGAAACTTCGCGGCCGACCCCTGGGTGCCGTGGGCAAATATCGGGTACGCCGAAAATTCCCGCTGCCGCGAACCATCTGGGATGGCGAGGAGACCAGCTACTGTTTCAAGGAGAAGTCGCGGGGCGTGCTGCGGGAGTGGTACGCGCATAACCCCTACCCCTCGCCGCGGGAGAAGCGGGAGCTGGCCGAGGCCACCGGCCTCACCACCACCCAGGTCAGCAACTGGTTTAAGAACCGGAGGCAAAGAGACCGGGCCGCCGAGGCCAAGGAAAGGTACGCGGCGTGCTTGCCCAGGCTCGGGCGACCCCGGGGAGTCTCACCCTTCGCTCCTCTCGGCCCCCCTCCCACCCTCCTCGGCAGGCATCGCTACCGGGTCGGTACCCGCCGGCTGCGAGCAGAGGTCCGTGGGGGTGGCGCCCCGGCCTCGGCGGCGCTGCCGTGAAAGTTCACGAACTCTCGAGGTTGCTTGCCTAGGGACCCGGCCGCGTTTGCGTTGAGCACCCGCGCGTGGGGTTCTTTGGCGGGGGAAGAGTGTCGGGAACCGTTGGCTCTGGGTTTGTTTTTCCTGCCTGCCTGGCTGGCTGCGGCGAAGAGAGGGGGTGGGCCAGGGAGTTTGTCGGTGGGAGGGAAGCGGGTGTATGGTTCGGTGTACGCGAGGGAAGCCGTTCGGTGCGGCGGAGGGTCCCGAACCTCCGCCCTTTCACTCCGGCTTGAAGTTGGTCTGAAACGTCAGCACCAGCCCCCGATGCCTCCGGGGCTCTTTTCTCGCTCTCTCTCGGGCTAGCGTATGGATGAGAGTTCATTCCGCCTGAGTTGGACAAAGGGAGGAGTCTTGTGAAGAAATACCCTGCAAAGAGAGAGCTGGGGGAGTCGCTACCGGGTGTCCCATCCGAGGCCCCAAGCCGGGAGAAGACTGCCGCCTGCCGCGCTCCCCGGTGCGTGGCCGGGTTGCTTTCTCCGGCCCCGCCGCCGCCGCCGCGGGCGAGGAGAGGGGCTCCAGTCGCTGGCTTCTCGCGTCCTGGAGCTCCGAAGCAAGGCTTTTTTTGGGGGGGGGGTTGTAGGGTGTGGGGAGTCTCTGCTTCTCCCTCCTCGCGCAGCCACGGCGGCTGCTAGGCCGGGGAGGTTCTCAGCGGAGCTTCTAGCCGAGGTTCGGAGGCGCGCAGGGCAGGCGGCGGCGAGCGCAGCGCCGAGCAGAGCTGCTGGTCTTGGGGAGCGGGGCGCAGGGGCCCCCGCAGGCTGTCCTTTGTTCGCTAGCAGCCCCGGGTCCCCAGATCTGGTTTCCAAGTTCCCTTCTGGGTGGGAAACCACAGAGCCTGCCCAAATTCCACCGAAAAGGGCTCTCCCAGAGTGACCTTGCCGGGAACCGGGAGTGCAGACCGGCCAACGCGCCGCGAGGGGTGGCTGCCGGCGCTTGCAAAGCGGAAGCGGCGGCGTGCAGCGAAGTCCTGAAGTTGACCGGGACCGGGTGCGGGGACTGACCCACGGCCGTGCCCGGACCGACCGGCGCCCAGCCGGGGCGGGGCGGCGAAGTTCTCCCTGCTGAGAAAGGGTGGGAGGCTATGGATTGCTGGCGAGCAGCTGGAGAGGAGGGCAGCAGGGGCTGAGAAACGAACTTGGAGCGACGACCCAGAGGTTGCTCGGTTCCAGCTAGCCTTTAAGTTTACAAAACGGCCGGTCCCCGAAGCCAAGCGAGGGCCCACTCCTGGATGAAATCCGAGAGACTGGCTAAGCTCCCTGTGTTTACTCAGGTCACTGGGCCGCTCTGGGCACGGCTTCCCATGACCTGTCCTAGGTCTCTGGAACCCCAGTCTCCGGACCGGGGCCGGGAAACTGGTCATATAATTGTTTCCTCAGATGGTGGCAGGCCACTGACTTGGGTCACCGCAAGCATGTGTGCATTGGGCAGTTTGTCCCCTGGTCATTTCTTTATCGAGACAACCATTTGTCCGAGGGCTTCCAAACAGTTACTTGGGAGTACGGGGCTAGTTGATAGGTACTTAACCATAGCTGTTTGAACAAACTGAAAAACACTTTTTTTTATTGTTATTATTATTTTAAATAAACACGGCTCATCCGACTTTGAGGAGTACAGAAGAAACCGGGCTGTCTCCAAGCAGCAGACTCCCCTTTCTCCAGTCGGCCTCTTCACCTCCCCCATGACCCTTGGGGATGGGTGGGAGGCAGAGCTCCTCCATTTGGGTTGGTGACAGATTGCACAACGCCCTTTCCTCCTTCCAGCCCCCCCCCCCCCCACGTCCCCCCTTCACCTCACACTTTTTTTTTTTTTTAACCATATGGTGTTGTCCTCTATTTCTCAGGGAGAACACTGAAAACAGTAACTCCTCCTCCAACAAACAGAATCAACTGTCTCCTCTGGAAGGGGGCAAGCCGCTCATGTCCAGCTCAGAAGAGGAATTCTCACCTCCCCAAAGTCCAGACCAGAACTCGGTCCTTCTGCTACAGAGCAATATGGGCCACGCCAGGAGCTCAAACTATTCTCTCCCAGGCCTCCCGGCCTCCCAGCCCAGCCACGGCCTGCAGGCTCATCAGCACCAGCTCCAGGACTCTCTACTGGGCCCACTCACCTCCAGTCTGGTGGACTTGGGTTCCTAAGTGGGGAGGTACTGGGGCCTTGGAGGGGGGTGGCGGCAACTGGGGACACTTGTACATAGAAGTCAGGAACAGCTTCGCAGCTTGTTTCTGGGGTTCTTTGCGCATAAAGGAATGACGGGCTTTTCACAAACGTCTTTTTAAAAATTACAACCGAGAGCGATCTCAGTCCAGCATAGGCCCCCTCCTCTCTCTTAATGCTCTTCGCACTTCCCCTCCCACTGAAAGAAAGGTCAGGAGACAAAAGCACCTCGTCTTGGTCCTGGGCAACCCAGGCATCCATTTCGGTAGCCTCTCCCTCCACCTCCTCTTTCTCGTCTTGCTCGTCTTCCTTCTCCTCCTCTTCTTCGTTTTCTTTTAGTGAAGATAAAAAATACAAATCAACTGGATTTTAATTATTTCCTTTTAATTTATTTATGGAGGAATGGTTTAGGGAAGAGGAAAAGGTAAGGGAAAGAGAGACATGTCAAAAATAACGAAAGCAGAAACCCTCCAGGCTGAGAGGAGCTGGCTGCATTCTTAAGATGAATAGGAAAAAAAATAAATATAATCATAGCTGGTTTTGATGGGAAAATTAAGTTTACATTTTTCATATTTAGTGTTAAATAATTTTATGTAGATTAAAATGAAAGAACAGTATTAGTGGGAAAAGAAGTGCCTAAATGTCTTAATGCTCTCTGTGAGGCCCTTAGAAATAGAAGTGACATTAGGAATACAACTATTTTTGTCAAATTTAGTGGGGGTTTTTGGTGATTGTTTTCTTTCTTTTTCCTCTTGTGACAAACTCTAAAAGTGTACCAACAAGGGAGGGAACCCACTTTCCAAAATGTCCTCACTTCTGCCCTCAGGACTTCCTATGGTCAGGCTGCCTCTGCAAAGGGGACTCCTCCAGTCCTACGTTCTCCTTGCAAAAGGGTGCCAACAATCCTGGCGGCGACCTGGTATTTGTTACTAAAACAGCATGTGTTTCTAGGCTTCTTTTCTATTGTACTCACACCAGTCTAAATTAAAACTCAGTAGACCACCAGGAGTTCGGTTCTGTTTCTCAAAAAGGTGAGTCGTGCATTGCTGTCACGGGGTCTATTTAAAAACAAGTTTTCTTGCTTACTTAGTAGCAGTTATGAATTGCAGGGTCTTTTTTTGAAGTCTATCACCTGAAACCAAGGATATCAACTAGGTTAATGATAGGACAAAAGAGAAGAACTTTAGCCTTGGGTATTTATTTATTTCTTATTATTTAGAAATGCAGTTTTGTTTACCACTATTCCTTCTCCACGGCGTTCATATGTTAACTCGGCTCTTCTCTGTTAACCACGTATGAAAAGACTGTGAAAGTAAAAATAATTTATCTGCTTTTTTTTTTTGTTTTGAAAAGGGAACTCGAACACAGATTTAAAATTATGAATTGATCTGTACAAATAAAAAGCAGGCCCACCAGGAGCTCTTTTCTCAGATAGTGTCCAGAAAAATCCCAGTAATCATGAAGGCTCCATGTTCTTTTTATGCCTGGGGCAAAATGATGTATCTTCTGTATTCAGCTTTTAAGGCTAGTGAAACAAACGGCGTTATTTATTAAAATTCTACTCAGGATAACGGGATTGGCTGGCTTGTGCTTTGTAAAATATTGTTCCCCAGGGAGAGTCTATTTATTTCCTGACATGACAGTTTCATAATTTTGATTTTTCCTCATCTATAAATGTCAACATTAATATATTTCTTTCTTACCTTTCCCCATTGTTCTTGACCTGAGTGGAATGAGGTGCGTATGTGTGTGAAATTAAGGCCTCCCTGTCATGAGTTTTTTGTTTTTTTTTTACCGTCAAATTGTTTTGTGTTTAAAAAAGAGATGGTCACTGTGCTTTTAAATACCGTCACTTTTACTTATAAAGTCATTTTCCCTTGGTGATGGACAGATGTGCACACAGCCGCTCAGAGACCATCCTTTGGGCTGGGAGCTCCGGGTCCCAATCTCCCTTGTTAGTGTTTTGGATCATTAAGTCGGTGTTTATTTAAGTCACTAGGGTGTTTATTCTCCACGTCTTGGGCCACGGAGAAATGCCACCCTCTGCAGGAGGGGCTCTCACAGGGAATCGCCACACATTCTTCACATTCACTCCCCAAAACAAACACCAGGCACCAAGATAGCTTTCAGTGACCCTGACAGGCTTCAAAAGAGACCGCGGAAATCTCTCTGGAAAATAAGGAAGGGCCAATTACTTTAATTTCTTACATGCCCTCGCTTCCTACTCCAACTACCCCCCACTCTTGCAGCTCCTCTTGGCATAATTTTAGAGTCGTGGAAGTTCTGTCTCCCAGGGCGCGCCGGCCCACTTCCTGCAGGGTTGGTTGGTGGATCTTGGAAAAGTCTGCAGGTCTGGCTAGCAGCTAAGACGGCGGGTCCTGTAAAAGCCCCCGTGATTACTGCTTGTAAACTCGTTAAAAGGACAGTTTTCTGTCATAGCCATAAACTCTTTGTAAAATCCCTGGCACTCGATCCAGAATGTGCATATTCCAGATGTGTTTAATAAGAAATTGCACAATCTGCCTCTCTCCTCCTCGGCTCAGTCTGCCCAAGAGCAGGACAAGCAGGAGGAGGCAAGAAAGCTGGATATTGCTGAGTTTTCTTGGCAATCATTTTAGAGCAATCATTGGGGCAGGGGGTTGGGGTGGGGGGCTAACTATATTTTTTCCCTCGAGGAAATCTTCGAGAACCAGCTGTTGAGAGGCATCCAATTTACCTTCTCGGAGTCAAAGTTCAACCAAATGCGAGCCACTTTTCGTTTGTCCTCCACAGATTTCATAGCGATAGCCAAAAATAATTGTGCAGCCTCTTATAAAGTGGTTTTAGGACGAAACTTCACAGCATTTGCCAAGTGAGATTAAAAAAAAAAAAACCCACCAAATCGAGTGATGATTTCTAAAACGTCTTTAATCTCACTACAAGGACGCTGGTGACCCCTTGGCTGAGAAAGAAGCTTCCTAAGTGTTCTGAGGCCAAGGTGTTTGGCCAGCAGTTCCTGAGTCTTTGGCTTAGCAGGTAGGGATTCAAGAACCTGGACTCAAGACCACTGGAGTTGGTCGCCTTGGGTATTGAAAACTATTTTCTAGGCAAGGACAGCTTAGTCTTCATCTCGAGATAGGATGGAAGCTCCCAGTGGGACCGTGCTGGGTGGCTAGCTCCAAATTTGCCAAGCATTGACTCCCGGGTCAGGTTGCCTTTCCTGCAGGCCTCCGCCAGGGCCCTCTGAGAGCCAGGCACCGCACCCCAGCGCAGTGGCCCTCTGGCTCTGCACCGTGCGCTTGCAGAGGCGCCTTCGTAACGGCCTCCCACGCCTGAAAGTCTTCCGCGGGGCCCACGGGCAGGACTCCAGACCCAGGATCAAGAAGCTCGTGGCCTGTGCTTCTTCGGCTGCAGAGAACGGGGCGAGCGTCTGTCATCTGTCCACTCGGAGGCCGTTGGTGGCACTCAGCACTGAGGAGGCCAGGGCGGGTCCTGGAGCGCAGCTCTCTGCTCCCTGTGACTTCCAAAGAGAATCGCACCTGTCCCCGGACCCGGATTTTGTGGTAGCTCCAGGTGCAGGGTCCTGTGGCCCTCTGCGAAGTCCCTGACAGCAGAGGAGGCCAGGCTGGCCTCAGGGTGAGAACACAAGGCCTTGGGCTGAGCCTTGTGGGACAACGCACATCCTGGGCGTCCTGGGTCATCTCCCAAACTCAAGGCTCGACCTCTCTGATCAGTTCCTGCCGCACGCGAGTGGCACAGGACGCTCCATGGCAGGGTGGCATCTGGCCTTGAAGTGGGGGTTTGTCTCCTGGCTGCCCGCGGCTCCCAGCGCAGGTGTCCCAGCGCTCTCAGGCTTTATGCGACCTCGGCTCCCGCAGTCCATTCCCCAGCGGCCCTTCCCACTAGACTGGACCTCGGCTTTGGCTCTGAGGCTTAAACGCCTGACGCAAATGCTGTCCAAGCAGTGTCAACTAGGGCTGGGGAGTGAGCGGTACCTGGCTTCTAAAGTATATCCTTTAGTGCAGGGCAGTAGCCTTGCTTCCAGTGAAGCCCGGGTCGCGGGCGGGGGGGCGCGGGGGGGGCAGCTACTTATTCCCTCTGTCCAGTCCCAGACCCAGTGGGAAAGAACCAACCCAGCTGCGCAGCATTCTTGGTTCTGGCTGTTGAAGCACAAACTCTACCCAGATTTTTATAGAGATGGGTGGTATTGACAGGCACAGGGTGTGTTAGTCCTTTTCCAAAGCTTTCTCCCAGAAGGCTCTAAAAAACTCCTAGACCACCTCCTCCAACGGTCCAAAAACCAGAGGAACCAGTGTCTGTGGCCACCAGGAGCGTTTAGCACTGAGGGGACCCCAGCGAGGACTTAGTTCCATAGGCATGCTGGGTTACTTTAGTCCAGTGGGGACTTTTGAGCACCCCACGCTCATAGAGACTTCTTCGCAGGTCTGACTGGGTCCAGAAAATCCAACTGGAAACGTCTCTAAGAGGGGGATGGGTTAGGTAAGAGGTAGGTGAACCAGCCGGGAACAAAAACTATAAAACAATTAGGTACGAAATGTTGGCTTTTCTTCTACCCAGAAAAAGCGCTGCCCTGAAAAGGCCTCATTTTCTTTCGAGTTTTAAACTCAGAAAACACACACACACACACACACACACACACACACACACACACACACACACAACTTCGTTCCAGCTGATGAAATTGGAAACCTGTCCTCCTACTGAGGACGACAATCGGGGTTTTAGACGCTGCGGTCCTTTCAGACAGTGAGAAACAACACCGCAGTAGCATTTAAAAACAAAGAAAAGGAGACGCTGGAGGCGCGTGGAAAGCGCCCGTTCTCCAATCCTCTGATCTCCTTTTAACTTGTTAATGGACAGCTGAGACCCGGGTTCTCAGCAGTTAGAATACAAGCCCACACTGCCTTTAGGAAAGAAAGGTACTCACTATTCTCTGTTACCGGATGCGAAAATATTCTCCAGGGTCGAACAGAACTAGGTAGGAAAGAAACGGAAAACCGAACATCAAAACCAAGCCTTATTATTGAAAGGGGAAATAGATTTTATATATACTTCAGTGTGCCTGACGTGATCACTCAATTGTAATTAAAAATGTGGAAAGATACTGAGCACTCTTCTTCCTTATCATCAGTGACTGCCATGAAAAGAAGAGTAAGTAGAGAGATTCTGGACCTTTATATAATAACACTGCCTGCAAATTATACCACCTACATCTATCTGGTCCCTTTTCTGACCTTCCCTCAAAGTTAGATATATTAAAACAAAAACCCAAATACTTTATAAGACTGACACAGGTCAAATCAAACAGGAACACCATGGACTGATGCAGCCAATTTTACTTTAATATGCCATACAAGTTAGTTTAATTTGGGACTTTAAATGGATTATGACTTTTAAAATGCCATGACTCATTCATAATAGAAACGACTTTGGAGGGGGAGGGGGGAGATAAGTGGTGGTTCAGGATCTGAGCTGATGTCCATGTGGAATTTAAACAACAGTCCCAGGTTACATAGCTTTACTGGCACAAGACATCCTGTCTTGAGATTCTTAGAGAATACATCTCATAGAGGGAGCCAATGTCCTTGGTAATCTATAGATTCCAGGCAGCATGTCTGTGAAATTGACTTTTTAGGTGTTCCATGGACATTTAAGTATTTTCACAAACTCGACTACCCCCCCACCCCTCTCCAAACACACCTTTTTCCTCTTGCCCTCGGGCAAGGCTTTAGCTGCTTTGCTAAAATTTCTAATTTGGCTTTCCCATCACCTAAGTGTTTTAAGTACTTGAAAAAGACAATGAGATTGTGACCTCTGCCTCACCCAAGAACAAAACAATCCAACACATCAAGCCCACATAAGTGTGACATCTTTGGTTGGCTCTCACACCAATCGTGTATTACTGCAAGCGCTTGTCTGTGACAGCGCTCCTCTTGGTGCTGCTTCTGTGTGGCAGTAGTGGGGACTGGTATGGGGAGGGGGTGGTAGTGGATGGAAACAAGCTTACAGAGAAATGAGCACTTGGAGAGTGAGATGGCATACTCTGCAATACTGTGCAGAGTTCATTGTACCTCTAAGCCTAGTCAGTACAGGGACCACAGAACTAGTTCTGAATTGATTTAGAACGCTTTAAAGGTGGAAGTCGGGGCAGCCATGTTTTAAAGGTTGAGCTAGATAGAATGTCAGCACTCCTTAGTGTCTATAAGGTGAAGAGAACATTTACACAATTGGACCTTTGTCTGCCTTCAGATACGTGTGGTGAATATCTTCTATGCATTGCTGATGCTATATAAACATGACATGCTTCCCCTGAAGCCAAGGCAAGGTTTTTTTCTTTCTTCTTTTTTTCCTTCCTTCCTTTTCTTTTTCTTTTTTCTTTCTTTCTTTCTTTCTTTCTTTCTTTCTTTCTTTTTTCTTTTTACATTTTAATTGAAGAATAATATTGCTCAGGGCTCTACCTCTAAGTACAAATCACTAATCTAAGAAAATCAGTTCTGGGAATCTGGAACCAATGGCTATTTTCAAAATAAACAGACAAAAATCTTCATAAAAAAAGATCAGGAGGATTATTTTACATGCTGTATATCTCCTGGTTTCCCACAAAAAAAAAAAAAAACTTTTGTGTGGAAGAACTAACAGGCAGAATGATAATAACAGACTCCTTACTATTTCTACCTGAAACCAGTCTGTTTTAACAGTTCCTGGTTAGCTCTTCCAATATTAATATAGCCTAGAAAAAAAGCTGAATGCATTTCTATTTTCCCTCTAAAAAAATTTCCCCCTAGAGAGAGGAAGGAGTGTAGAAAAAAAAAAGACAACAAAACATAAAATAGCATGATTTAAAATTCATACTACAGTTTTAAAGCAAAAAAAAAATTATCTGCAAAGAGCACAAGAATGTTAGACCTTTCTGCTTTGGTCCAGCTAAAGCAAGAATCAAATCAGAATTAAAATGCATGGGGGGGGGGGGGGAGGGAGATTCACTCTTCTTTAGGGATGCAGCACCTAGTAGGTTGCTCAGGCTCCCATGGGTGACCCTACACCCATGGGCATACTAGCAGCACTGAGTGGGCTTTTTAAAAATAAAGTACATGAAGCTAGGGTGGGGGTTGGGGGGAAGATGAGAGGCGTTGGGGAGAAGAAGTGGAGTAAATTTGATCGAAACACATTACATACATGTATGAAATTCCCAAATGATAAATTAATAAGAAAATGATGGGGAGAATTTGAGAGGTTGGTCTTACACGGAGCTCAGTGTGGATACTCTACATACTGATGGCTGAGGGAAGAAAGACGCGGGGGGGGGGGGGGGGCGGAATCTACTCACAGATATTTCTTAGAAACTCTTCTTGGAGGTTTCCCCCTTTTAGTACAAGCAAGCAATGGCATCCAGGTAGACAAGACAATGGAATCTACCTGAGGTTAGGGGTTATACCCATGGCTTCTAATAGGTAGGAGTTTTAATAGGCGACATGGAGACGTCTCACTCTACCCCCAATCCAGGGAACACTAGGGGCTAAGAAAATGCCAAGGAGGGTGGGATGCAAGGTGTTGCCTCACATTCTATCATCATTGGGTGTTTTGTGTATGTTGAGTTTTCTGAAAAGTCTTTTCTGTTCCCGCGGGGTGAGGGTGGGTAAGGGGGGCGGGGGGGTGAGAACGACAAGAAAGAGTTAATTTGATTTCTGATGGGTTTCACACGGTGGCCAGGTCTGCCAAAAAGGAGAGGAAGCAGAGCCCAGCCCTATGATTAATTCTACCTGTTTTTTTCCCATGAGCGATCACCTGCTCCAGGGGTCATGAATAGCAGGTAGCTCTCCTTCTCCTGGGCTCTGAGAGCCTCGTTTGTTTGGTGACAGCTGAGTGACAAGGCCTGAAACCCGAGCCCATGGCCGGGCCTGATGTGGGGATAAAAACCCTGGATGTTCCCTCAAACATTTCAGGAAATGAAAGTTGTAACGCGATCCCCCCCTGCGCCCACATCTCCCCCAGCCAACACAAAAGCTCAAAGGAGCCTTCTCGGATTGAATTCGGCCTGGAGTCGATGGAGGGAAAGCGGAGCCCAGCTCGCAGGGAGGGAGGAGGGGTGGTGGTGGTAGGCTGGGGCCTAGGCTGGCAAGCTTGCCCGGAGCCCGAGGAGGAGGAGGAGGCGGCGGCGGCGGCGGCCAGCAGGGCGGCTGGGCGCCCGAGGCCTGCACCGCCAGCCCTAGGGCCTGCACTTCTGCTGCGTCCCATCAGCCTTCGTGGGCTGCTCCTTGCAGCCAGCCACGCGGTGAAATCCGTCTTCAGGGTCAACCCCCGGTGGGAGGAGAACCTGAGCCTTACCACCTCCGTCCTGAGGCCTGGCGATCTCCGAGGCCCCGTGGCCATGGCGCAGGCCCAGGCCTCACCTCTGCCATGCCCGTTTGCACGGGGCGGGGGACACGGTTCCAGCACCCTAGGGCAAGCCTTGGGCCTGAGCGTCCCTTCCGAGCTGGCCCCGCAGGCGGGGGGCCGCAGCCTGGGTCCCCAGGCCGAGAGGCGCGAACCAACGCCTAGGCCTCACTCAGCACCCTCCCGCCCCGGCCGCCCTCATCAGTCAGCGGCCTCCATCTGCCTCTGGGCCTCGCGGCCCTGGCGGTGGAAGCTTCCAGCGGGGGCCTGGAGGAGGGGGGGCGGGAGGTAACGGGAGAAGCGAAGCCGAGAAGTGAACGCTTGCTCCGACCCCCACGCGGTCCTCCGTCGGTGGCTCCTAGGAGCCTGTCAATCACCGTGCCCGGAGTGGGCTCGAGCTCCGGGGAGGTGGGAGGAAACAGAGCCAGGGCCCCTCTAGGGGGAGTTTTCCTTCTTAATTCAACAGCTGCGACTGTTCCCTTCACCCCCGATTTTGTTTTTCTTCTTCTTCTTCTTCTCCTTTTTCTTTTTCCTGCTCTGCACCAAGAAATCTTCCCCAGACAGCATTATCAGTCTTCATCTCCTGAATCTTCACGGTGATGGCGAGGTCCTCTCTCCCCCTTCAGCGCAGAAACACGCCCCAGAGAACTGATACTGATCCAGGAAGCAGAAGAGCGCAGTCAGAGATCCCTCTCTGGCACGCACTGTGGGGCTTGGGGAAAGTTAGCT
The DNA here is from genome assembly GCF_007827085.1 of Peromyscus californicus insignis. NCBI lineage: Eukaryota > Metazoa > Chordata > Mammalia > Rodentia > Cricetidae > Peromyscus > Peromyscus californicus. Next base: position 82,510,241 of record NW_026294447.1, read on the forward strand.
AATTTCTCCGAGCCTTGATTTCCTCCTTGGGAAAACAGGAATTATGATACACTGTGGGGGAAGGAAGCCTAAAATAAGCCGGAGTATTGAATATAAAATGCCCAGCACAATAGACATATAATGAATAGTAGCTATAATCATAAGATCCTTGAAGCCTCCTTGGATTGCCACAAAGCTGCCTGGGAAAATTCCCATGATGCTAGAGTTTCCAGTGAAGGCAGATTATAGTCATTCCTCCTTTTGTTTAGAACAATGGAAGAAACAAATTATTTTATAGTGAACTAAGGTTTGATTAGGCTTTTTTTTTTTTTTTGAGGATCGTCAAAACTGAAATATTTCTTGAAGCTCTAAGTGCAGAATCTAGAGGTCGAATTCCAGTAACCCAACCCTGGAATGATACTTAATCTGTAGTACTTGGATTTGCGATCTATATTCTTTATGATTTGAACTCCTACGTCGATACCATCATACATAGTAGAATTCCATTGGTGAAAAATGAAACCCTCTTCAAGGTGCCTTAGATGACAAATTACTTAGAAGGGGAACTAAGGCATTCAGCTGAATAGAGAATTTAAGGCCCCACCTAAATATGTCAACATAAGTGTAGAATAAGAAACTACTTTGAAGATTTAATGCCTTGCTGATGTTAACACAGTGCTGGGTATCATGGTACCTGATAAATATTTTTTGAGTAAATGAATGGACTGCTGAGAGACGATGGAAAGTCTTCAGATAGAACAGAATTCCCAGAGCTGGAGTTTTGCAAGGCCCTCTTGGGTACATTTCTTCTCTGGTGACATTTTCTAATGATCAACGGAGATGAATAGCTCATTTCAACATATAAAACACACCTTCTCTGATGTCAAGGACTTTCTCATCCCCTGTGTTACTGAAAGCAAAATACTTAGCTGAAAATTGCTTGAAGAAAAAAGGAGAAAGGGGAGGCAGGGAAGGAGAGAGAGAGAAAGAGAGAGAGAGAGAGAGAGAGAGAGAGAGAGAGAGGAGAGAGAGAGAGAGAGAGAGTTGACCTTAAGGAGGAGCCTCTTGCACAGTGATCTTTCACAATTACATCATTGTTTTTACTAGAAGGAACTTTTTGTATCTCTTCTTTAAACATTACATTTCCCCCCTCTCCAGTATCTTCATTCCTTCAAAAGAATCCTGGTCAACTAAAAACTGTAAATGTTCGAATTTTTGGTTTAGAAAATCAAATTTACAACCAGACACCCTGTATGTGTTCAGAAGAATTCAACACTTCTTTTCTGTTTGCTTATGAAATTCTATGTTATACTCCCATATTCCTTGTAGAGATGAATATTTTTAAATATATCAAAACCTATATGGTGTCTTGTGCATATATGATTACATTTATCTACATGCATGCATATCTGGGCATGTTGTAATGTTACTTTTATTTGTAAAGATGTGGATGTAAACACTGTACAGAAATAAGTAAAAGATAAAGTGAGCTATCAGAATTTACGGAATTACTTATACTAGAGAAACATTTGACAGGAACTATGAGTATATTGCTGCTTAATCCTTTGCATATTGTGAAATAATTTGCACAGTGCCAGGGCCAAGAGTTTTTAGAATTATGTTTTTCTGCCACTGCTCTTAACATGACTGGAGTAAAGAAATATGTAGCATTTTTTTCTCTTTCTGAATTGTTTCAGCATCCACATGTTTAGAAACACAAAAATATGTCCTTGTGCTCACTGAAAAAACAAGGAGAAACAAGAAAGATCATTTGTGTTGAGGAATAAGTTCATTTAAATTAGATTAAACTTTGCAGAGGGTGCTTCAGGGAGGTTTGGGTAGATTCCAAGCCTTAGCATATCATTCAAGAAACGAAAGGCCTTAGGGCATTCCAAAAGGCATGTCCGCTCTAAATCAGGATCAGTTCATTTCAAATAGAAAATATATGACTGAACTTGAAGGCTGGATAAAGCTGGGAGTTTGTTTCCACTCTGCAGATGCATCGTAGTGAAATAAAGTGAATGTGGCAATCTAGGCCCCCTTTTCAGACTAAAGGACTTGCCCATGACTGCCAAGGCTGGAAGTTCCTGCTCAATCAGTCAGCTGTCATGAAACTGAAAGACTTTTTTGTCGATATGCTCAGAAATATAGTCACTCTCTTCTTACTGGAAATTGCTTATAAAGAAAATGAAATAGCCCTCATGGAACGCTTACAAGATAACAAAGCTGCCTTCAGCATATTTCATGCATGGCATTTTATCATTTTAATTATGGGTCAATTGCAGATAATCCTGTAGTCCTTCAGCTACTGATTGTATTCCCCCCTCCTTCTGATTAAGACCAAAAAATGACAGACGAATATCACAGTTTCATGACAAGTCCAAAATTTCAATTTTAGTCAGCTGAGCAAAGTCAGATATGAAGCCCAAATTTTATTTTTCAGATTTTGAACTTTCAGTATCCAGGTAGTGGCAAAATTGCAGTCAAAAGATTCACTTGACAAATGCTATGATTTGAGACCACCCTCCTTCTTACTAACAGATCATGAACAACTTCAAGATAATGAAGACTTTGATTTAAACAATTACTTAAGAATCGATGAAAATGCATTAAAAACAAAAGAGCCATTCTTTTTGGTGAAGATTGAGGTAAAACTCACAAATAAAATTAAAGATCGATCTAGTCCTCCATTATGTTCCATTATGAACAACACAATGATGAAGAAAGACTAATTTTCCTAGCTGGTCCTCTCAGCCATACTTCCTTTGAGAGGGGAAACCAAGGGAAGTATGGTAATGAGGATTAGGAGAGTCAAACACTGCAAGCCAGTGGGTGTACTATGGATTGTATTACCCGCAGGAGTGGAGGCAAAATACCCATAAAATAGCCTTTCAGATTCAGTTTGTCTCAGGTTACATTGTGAAATGCAGTGGTTTGGTGCAGTTGTATACCCGTTGGCTCTGGAGAATTAAAGAGAATTGGGGTGGGCCAAGCATTGTACAGGAGGGCTGCAGGTGGTACCAGGGGCACTGGGGTTTGTGGTTTCCTGTGGGAAATGCTTTTGGTGGTTGCTTGCCCTGTTTGGTAGAGTGAGAAAGAAGAAGAAGAAGGAGGAGGAGGTCCAGAGCAGGATTTGTAGCTCCTTGGTTATCAGGACAGTCTATATTGTATTGACTAATTTCATATTGGACATTACTTGTAAATTCATCTTTGGCCCTTTCTGACCCAGTACACTGACTGGTAAAAGCTAGAATTATAGTTCTTTATAGACTAAGGGAGTTGTAGCTGGTCATATTTCTTAGCTGAGAGATAAAAGCTCAATTCCTGATGAGACAATTCCCTGTAGTTTCTTTATTCTCTTGACAGAGATATCAATAAATCTGATATCCCGGTTGGAATTTAAGAGTAAAACCTTGCATGTGTTCACTTATGTTCCAATTGTAACTAGAAGTAGTATTTTTTTACTTCCTATTCTAGACTTTAGTGGGCTGGGCTGGGGGCAGGCTGTCACCCTAATGGCTGATCATGGAAGACAGTCTATTTTTGATATATTTCCTTGGCATAACTTTTAAAGAGTAAATAAAAATTATCGCATGAATATCTCCATTAGAGAAAATATGGTATTTAATAAATTTGGGTGAATTATTGAGACTCTGGTACTAATGTCATTTTACCTACTACGTGTCTTTGTGACTATTGGTTAATGTTTTTAGTAAAACTTTAGTTAAAAAAAAATCAATGATTGGATTTTGTATAAACCAGTGGGTTATGAAAGATGAAGGACCATCTCTGTAGAACTTGTAGATAGGTCAGCTTAATGTCAAAGGAAAGTCTTATTTTAAACCGGTTATTTAGAGACAGTCAATCCGATGAGCAGTGAGTTCCTAAGGAATACAGTTTTGGAAAGCAGGCAAATGAGAGAGGTCCCTATTTCCTCAGCAGTTTGACCCATCAAATCTTCTCCTAACACTCTATATCCCTTATTTGATTGTTATCTTTCTATTGGACACATTCTAATGACTTGTGAGAGGTAGAATGGATGCAATTGTCTTTCAGACTCCATCTTTATTGAATGATTGATTCATTCATCAGTAGTGGGTAGCTAAACCAAGCCTAGCGGGAGGCAACATTAGAGTTGGTAATGAAGTTGGATTAAAGCGCATAAAAGCAAATATTTTCTCTTTTCCTGATAAAGCTGTGCTTATAATGAGCCAAGGATTTGAAAAAGGCAAAATGTAATGCTAGAAGGGATTAGATGATTGAGTGAGCTTGTCCTGCCTGCTTGAACTGATGGCTTTGCATGTGGGAAGCAGACATGTCAGAAAGAAAAACAAAACATAACAAAACACCCCTCTCCCCAACCCTAGACATGCCGGCACAGAGATCTCTGCTAAACTTCTGTGCCTTTTGTTTTCACCAGGAATGAATCCAAATATTTAGATATGTTCTTAGTGTTGCATTTAAATTAGACATTTTGCCAAGAATGAAAGTTCAAGAAAAGTGAAATTGCTGGCCATGTATGTGCAAGAAATGTCAGGAAACATCAGGAAGCGTCTCGGGAAAATTTAGACTCAGTACTGTCTTCGTGATAAATGTGAGGAAAAGGAAGGAGTGTATCTTTGGTTCCTTTTATCCTACCCCTTTCCATTTTTAGGGTGCAGGCAATCCAGCCCAGGGCCTTGAACATACTAGGCAAGTACTTACCCCACCTTAACCCCAGACAAGGTTTCTCTGTGTAACAGCCCTGGCTGTCCTGGAACTCACTGTGTAGACCAGGCTGGCCCCGAACTCACAGAGATCCACCTGCCTCTGCCTCCTGAGTGCTGGGATTAAAGGAACTTGCCACCATCGCCCAGCCTAGGCAAGTACGTTGTACTAAGCTATATCCAGGGCTTGTTTAGCTCTTATGGGAACGTTTTTTTCTACCTTGAGAGTTTGACAATGGTTAGAAAGCCATGATTTTGAAAGGCCTCTTTGTCCCCCTGGTTGTATGATTTAAGCTGGTTGTCTCAGAAGGAATCTGCCTGTGGTCACTCACTAATTCACAGAGTTAAAGCTGAGGTTATACCCATGTTAAAGAGTAGACCAGTTGAGTATAAAGAAAGAAGTCTTCAAACAAACAAACATGAGTGAGGAATTATAGTTGAAAAAATATTCATCAGCCAGGTGGTGGTAGTGCATGTCTTTGATCCCAGCACTCGGAAGGCAGAGCCAGGCAGATCTCTGTGAGTTCGAGGCCAGCCTGGTCTACAGAGCGAGATCCAGGACAGGCACCAAAGCTACACAGAGAAACCCTGTCTTGAAAAACAAAACAAAACAAAAAAATTAATCAAGAGTATTCCACAAAATGGTTCTTGGGTCAAAAGTAGACGCAGCAGTGAGAATTTGGCCATGGACTTCAGTTATAACTGTATATGGGGTAGCCTTGTCTTCCTGACCATCTTGACAATATCGTGCTGGTAGAAACTGAAAACTGTTCAGGCAGCCTTAGAGAAATGGGAAGCACAGTCCAGCAAGCATCACACATTTTTATAAGGAAGATGCAGGCTGGCTTCACTGAGTGACACATAATAAGACTATCATTTATGTTTGAGGATGATCAATGTTTTTTAGCGTAAAAGTCTTAAAAAGAGGGTATTTATGTTAGAGAGTTAGACGTTTGCAAGGCACAGTGTGCATTAAAACACTCCAAACAAAAACGGTGTCTGAGTGCCCCAGGAAAGGTGTTAGCCATAGGAAATATTTGTGAAGTAATGAAAGAGAGATCAGATCTAATCTGATCCAGTGAATTTACTGGTGTTTTACTCTATGTTAAACCAGGAAAGTCATATCAGATTCTTCCAAGTGCCTAAGGCTGTGCCTACATAAAAGGAGCGTTATGGTTCCATAAAACACTACCTGAGTACAGTGAAACTGTTTTGTGCTTTATGCATGTTCCAATCTTATAAATAGTTTGTAATTTTTTTTTCCTAGACAGGGTTTCTCTGTGTAGCCCTGGGGATGTCCTGGAACTCTCTCTGTAGATCAGACTGGCCTTGAACTCACAGAGATCTGCCTGCGTCCCAGATGCTGGGATTAATAAGCACGCACCACCACTTCAGACTTAGTTTGTAAATTTAAAGTAGGCAGACAGCTTCAGATGCCTTCTTTCCAGTGAATCAGATATTTTCTAAGGCACACTAACACTCTCGGACCACAGTGGCTTCTTTCTATATTTTGTTATGAAAAATTCCATTTTATGTATATTTAAAAGATTTTGCTTATATTTATTTGTGTGGTGTGTGTGTGTGTGTGTGTGTGTGTGTGTGTGTGTGTGTGTGTGTGCATGTACATATGCCACACGGCAGGCATGTGGAGTCAAGTCATTTTGTGGAGTTGCTTCTGTTGTCCACCATGTGGGTCCCAGGCCTTGAACTCTGGCGGTCAGGCTTGGAGGCAAGTGTCTTTGCCCATGGAGTTAATTTGTTGGCCATATTTTATATTCTTAATCAGAACCATGTCTTCCTCAAAGATTTGCCAACACGTATTTTAGCAGCCTAAAAGCCTTGCTGTGCCCAATACCTTGGCAAAGTTAGTTTAAACTGTCATTAATTTCTTTTATTACAACCATCTAATATATATTTTTTATTTTCTTGTTAGAAGTTTGGAGTGACTAGGGGTTGGGGGAGCAGGGAGTCCACATTTGATGTTCTAGGTAACCCATGAGGACAGCCCAAGTTGCCTGCTGAATTACAGTTGTTTAAAAAGGGTTTATGCAGATATGTATAAAACTTATTGCCAGCTCCCAGGCCCACTCAGAACTATCATGTTTAGCCTTTAGAAAAGACTTTCTAGTGTTACTTACAAAAGGAGCTATTATTCTCTCTATAAAACCCTTCGAGTCTAATTCAGGACGGGTGCAGATAAGTTTTTGGTTGAGCACATTAATTAAACCTCAAAGGGCGAGGGCCCAGGCTGAAACCGAATAGTATCTCAAGATTCTTAAATGGTCCTCACGTCAGATGGGATCGGTGTGTGATGCTTTGGACCATTGCCTTGGTCAGCTTCAGAAGATGCCATCAGTTTCTTGTCCTTCTTTTTCTCGGGGAGAAATCCTCAATCCCAGAGGTTTGTAAACAACTAGACAAGCAGTTTTCTTTTCTGAGTATTTAATCAACATTCCTGGAGTTCTCTTGAATTGCCCGAGGTTCTGAAACAGGGGCCAACTGTTCATTAAGGTTCAGGGAAGGGAACCATTCGTCCTGGAGGACCTGAGGAGGGTGTTATCAGCCTCGTATTTTCTGGCGTTGTATTCTTTTTCTTTTCTTTTGTTTTTTTTCAAGACAGAATTTCTCTACATAGACTGTCCTGGAACTCACTATGTAGACCAGGCTGGCCTTGAATACATAGCGATCCCCCAGCCTCTGCCTCTCAAGTGCTGGGATTGAAGTTAGAGGTATGCACCACCACACCCAGCTCTGGTGTTTTGTTATTTAAAAGTTTTTTTTTTTTTTTTTGGTTTTTCGAGACAGGGTTTCTCTGTGTAGCTTTGCGCCTTTCCTGGAACTCACTCTGTAGTCCAGGCTGGCCTCGAACTCACAGAGATCCGCCTGGCTCTGCCTCCCGAGTGCTGGGATTAAAGGCGTGCGCCACCACCGCCCGGCCAAAGTTTTTTTTTTATTTAGTGTCCTCCTAGTAGCCCAGGCTGGCCTTCATGTCACGATCTGCCAGCCTCCACTTCCGGGGGCCTGGGATTACAGGTATGTGCTCTGTACTTGGCTGGTCTTCCTGAGCATTCTCCTGCAACTGTTTCCTACAGAACCCAATTTCTCTTTGTATTCCTGCCTTTCTCCATCCGTGTTAAGCTATGTATCATGGGTGGCATCTATGGGAAGAGAGAGGAAACAGATAAGCACCAATGGTATGGAAACTGTTTTTATTCGGTTTGGTGTGAGTAGTGCCCAGCTCAGTGCCTAGCTCCTAGGCAGTGTTTCCTGAGGGCTGTCTAAAGGGATAAAAGAATGAAGTTTGGAAACACAAGGCTCAACGAATGATGGGGACAGGCCTCGTGGTTTATCTGGATTCCTACAATCGCCATTTGTGTCCCCCACGGTTATACTACCTCTCTCTTGTGAAACCTCCACAGAGCAACAGCCAGAGTGAGCCACGGACCGTGTTGTGCCTTGGGTCATACTTACCTGCTTACGTGTTTTAAATTCTCCAATAACTTCCCATTACATTAGAATTTAGGGTAAACTTCTCACAAGGATCTATTTCTTGTCTTATTTCATGCTCCACTTCAGTCCAATGAGACCAGACTGGCCTTGAACTCAGAGATCCACCTGCCTGTGCTGCGATTAAAAGTGCACGCCACGCCGGGCAGTGGTGGCGCACGCCTTTAATCCCAGCACTCGGGAGGCAGAGCCAGGCGGATCTCTGTGAGTTCGAGGCCAGCCTGGTCTCCAAAGCGAGTTCCAGGAAAGGCGCAAAGCTACACAGAGAAACCCTGTCTCGAAAAACCAAAAAAAAAAAAAAAAAAAAAAGTGCACGCCACAATGTCTGCCAAAGTTTGAAAAAAGTTCTTTAGACAGATTGAAGTCCTTCACTCTTCAAGGACTTTCCAGGCCAGTTTTCCTCTGACTCTTACAATCACCCTGCTCTCTCCTGGCCTAGCTGAAGGGTTAAGTTCTCGGGGAGAACGTTTCTCTAAGGCCTAAGTATAGCAGCATTGGGTAGAGGTGATTCTGAAACCATAATCCAAACTAGATAGGACAGGGAGCTGGCTCTCGGTGTTACCCATCAGGCAGCCTGCTGAAGGCTAAGACGTTCTCTGTGTTGATGTCATCCTCAGGTTGGCTGCAAGCCTGCTGTAGCCGTTCCAGGCACCGCATCGAGTTTCAGCTGCATGCAGAGGGATAGAAGTAACTTCTTGGCGTTCCCTGAGGGAAGAAGTCTTCCCAGAGGCCCCCGCTCTAGCAGACTTTTCATGTCTCGTTGGCTAGAATGGAGTCCCATACACCAGTCAGTGGCGGGGAGGGGGTTGTTGTTATTGATCCCGACTACAGGTTCCTGTTCTATTTCATACTTCGTGTGCCTTGGACAGTTTTGTAAAAATCCAGAGCCTCCCCAGAGTAATGTTTTAGCCTTAAACCACTGGAATCTGGGAGGAGGGAATAAGAGGAGAGAAGGGAGGGGAGATTGCAGTTGGGATGTAAAACAAACAAACAGACAGACAGACAGACAAATAAATAAATATAACATTTAAAAAGCCACTGGAAGCCGGGCGGTGGTGGCGCACGCCTTTAATCCCAGCACTCGGGAGGCAGAGCCAGGCGGATCTCTGTGAGTTCGAGGCCAGCCTGGGCTACCAAGTGAGTTCCAGGAAAAGGCGCAAAGCTACACAGAGAAACCCTGTCTCGAAAAACAAAACAAAACAAAACAAAAAAAGCCACTGGAATCAACTATAAAGCGCCAGACTTACCAAAATTACTTAATTTGGTAATATATGCTGTCTTTTATTGATTACAACTAGATTTTTTTTTTATGTGTTTTGTTTGTTTGTTGGTTGGTTGGTTTTTCGAGACAGGGTTTCTCTGTAACAGCTCTAGGTGTCCTGGAACTCGCTCTGTAGACCAGGCTGGCCTCAAACTCACAGAGATCTGCCTGTCTCTTCCTTTCAGGTGCTGGGATTAAAGGAGGGTGTCACCAACATCCCACACAACTAGATTTTAATAATACTGATGGGATTCATAGGCATGAAGAGTTATTTTTGAATAGTGATGGGCATAAAAGATACTTTGAGATGATTTTTAAAACTGTGACTTGAAAACATCTTCAATTTCTGTCCGTGGCAAAGTACAAGTTTTATGAATAGCATTTGGTTTGCTGGCTTCATTGATAGAAAAAAAAATGTTACTTTTTTGGGGAGGTTAACTAAAGTATGCGTGGAGTTTTCCCCTCATCTAATGCATAGATACTCTCACCTACATCCTGGGTTCCCATGCCTGGTCTAGAAGAATCATTTGATGAGTAAATGTTCTAAGAATGATGGGGTCAGTGGTGCAGGTCTATAATCCCAGCTACTTGGAGACTGAGGAAGGACTGCAAACTTCAGTCAATCCAGGCAACTTACTGAGACTCAAAACAGGAAGTAAAACGAGACTGAGACAAGAGTTCTCACCTCACAGGCAAGAGGTCCTAGGTTCGATCCCAAATACAACAAAACTAAAAAAAAAAAAAAAATTTTTTTAAAGATTCAATTACATGACATATAAGCATAGTGTCTGGCCCATAATAGGTGTTCAATAAATCATAGCTTAAAAAAAAAGACACACAGAGAAATCTTGAGCATCAGAAACCCAAAATACTTAATCAACTCACTGAAAAAACTGGGAATGAGGTTTCATGGGGTTTATTAGCACACGGTTTCACACATGAACATCCTAGTAGTTCAAGGAATAGTACAGGAGTAAAATCGACCAGATGGATGAACTTGAAAGAGCATATCCAAAATACTTACTGTCACCCTGTCTTATTAAGGCTTTTGTTCAGAGACACTTCTTTTAATGCCGTATGTCAAGATCATTGTGATCCCAGACGACGGTTTGCACCACGTCATGTCACCGATACTGGGTAAGCCAGGCTAAAGACTTGGCTCTCCGTTCTGTGGTGTGGTTACACTGGCTCAAGGCTGGAGTTCTTGCTCACCCCAGGAATTTTAGTTCTTTTCCCTCTTCTCTTGAGAGGGATGCAATTTTATGACCATTAAGATAACATATTTGTTCAAGTAGATAAAAGGTCATCTTACCCACAAGATGGGCGGGGAAACCTTCGTTCATATGTGTATTTGGGTTTGTAAGGAAGAGGAAGAGACGGTTTCTGTGGCTTGAAGACTATTCTTGTGTGTTCTTCCAATAATAGGAAGAGGATTTCCATGTTTCTAGTTTCGGGATAGGGTCTCCGCGGTTTAGTCAGTTGAAAGCATCATTTACTGGCTGTGAGTTGAAGGTTTGAAATCATATAGGCATTAATTCGTATTCTGACTTTGTAATGTGCTGTCTGTGATCCTGAGCAAAGAGCCTCAAAATAGTAACAATAATAATAAACACTCTTAGAAAGCCCTGTAGCAACAGTAACTGTAATCATAATCATGCAAGATTTATGTTCACTTGCCTGTGGGGATTTGAGTGATACTGCCCCCACAGGCTCACATGTTTGAAGACTTGGCCCCTAGCGAGGTGGTGCTGTTTGGGGAGGTCTGGAAACCGGAAGTGGAACTTCACTGGAGGAAGTGGGTTACTAAGGGGTAGACCTTGGGGCTCTATAGCCCCCCAGCTTCCTGACTGCCCTTGGTCTCTCTCTCTCTCTCTCTTTTAAATAATTTATTTATGTATATGAGTGCTCTATTTGCATGTACAACTTTATGGGAAAGAGGTTATCAGATCCTACTGTATTGTGAGCCACCATGTGGCTACTGGGAGTTGAACTCAGGACCTCTGGAAGAGCAGCCAGGGCTCTTAGTCACTGAGCCCCACCCCTGGTCTCTCTTTAGAGGTGTGGGCAAGCAGCAGGTGGCTCCTGGCACCACAGACTGGAGTCCTTCCTCAGTGCTGTGCTTTCGCTGCCCTGTCTGGCCGTACCCACTCCAGTCATGAGCCTGAATAAATCCCTCCTCCTCCAAGTCGCTCCATGTCTTCTATTTGGTCACAGTGAAAAGAAAATATAGTCCACGTGCTTTGTAGGGACAATTCTCATAAGCCGAAGTCACATTTTCACTGTTATTCATACCCAGATAATGAGGTGATGAGGTGTATATATATATATATTTTCAAACTTGCCTCTAAACTTCATTTTCCTTTCTTGGTAAGGCGGAGTTAACTGGACTACCTTCCCTAAAGGATTGTCGTAATGATGAAATTGCTGTATGTTGCAGATTTTTCTCATCGTATGGTATCTAAGTGCTCAGTAAATGGCAGAGTCAGCCATTATTAGCTTGCATGGTCTTATATAGCCAATAAAATCTTATTGTATTTCCATGTACTTTACTAAAATAATAGAATGATTGATTTTTCTTGTTCAAGGCGCATGGATTATTAATAATAATTAGTACATTTGACTCAAGGGTAAATTCTAGTTACAGCCTACTGGTTATGAGATTGTCACCCCTTTTACAAAATACCTTGTGGGCCTTTATGAACTATTAATTAAAAACGGTGGCTACTATCTATTAAGATAGCCTTAGCCTAATGTTATGCTCCATGCCTGTAAACCCAGATCTCAGCGGTAAAAGCAGGAGGATTTCGATTCCATATCAGCCTAGACTACATGAGGAGATCCTGTTCGCCTGTCTCCCCCACCAACCCAACTGCCAAAACAAAACAAAAATTTAAAAAAAGAAGAAAGAAAAAAGGAGGAAGCTTCTTCACAAAAGGATTCCTTTTTGGCTTCTTTTCTCTGCTCAAGTTAGTCTTATCCAAAATAGTTTTGGCTTGCTTTCAAAATATTCAAATTAACATGTGAGGTTTTTAGAGAAAGATCTGAAGAAATTTGGGTGTATGAGTGTTTTGTCTGCATGTATATGTGTGTTACATGTATACCTGGAACCCGAAGAGGTTAGAAGAGGGCATCAGATCACTTGGAACTGGAGTTATGGAGGGTTGGGAGCCACCATGCGGATGCTAGGAACTAAGCCTGGGTCCTCTGCAAGAGCAGCAAATAGTCCTAACTACTGAGCCATCTCTCCAGCCCCAATATGTGAGTTTCCTGTTTGGTTTTTGCAGGGCTGGGGATGGGATCTAAGGCCTTGCTCACCCTAGACATCCTAGGTGAAGCTGATGGGTTTTATCCCTAGCTCTCACCTGTGAGGTGGGTTTTGTGTGAGCTCTTAATCCAATTCCAAATATTGCCCAATTGGGAAAGATGTAACAGACATAGGTATATTTCTTAGCCTGATTGCCATTGCTCATAAAAACCATATTTTCGGTATGGAATTTCTCCACTTTTGGATTACATTAAGGGGGAAAAAGTCTTACTCCTATCTAGTATCAAAACTCCACTTAAGACACTAAGAATAAAGTTCATCTTTTCCCCCAGCAAAGAGGACATCCACTCTTCACAGAGCCTTCATGAACCAAGTTTTGTGAACAGTGGAAGTGGCCCGTAACCTTGCCTGTGAGTGCCCCCTGCTGGATACACAGGACCTCTACTGCAGCTCCAATGGGCACTTTTTAATGGGAAGTGCCCAAGTGACAGGTCACAAGGACAGCAGTAAATCCTAGTGAATAATGTGGTCTTTGGCTAAGTGTGCAGATTTATAATAAAAACATACTCAGAAAACAAACTCAAATGCAAAACTATTCCACTGAGCAATTGTTTATAACTGCACTAGTGCCGTGGAGCTGGTAACTAGTCCTCTATTTATCTTACGAGCTCACTGGGTTTTATATATTAGTGACATAGGCCGTTAGTGGGTGGCTGCTTACCATAGGGAGCCTGAATATGTGTTTTACAGAAGAGTAGAAAATTAGTGGCCCCTTTTTATGTGACCATGTGTTGGCTTCAAAGCCAAATATGTAATCTTGCCTTAGAATCTTGGTTTTGGAGCCACAGGTCCCAGCTGGTGCTTAGGGAAGGTGTGTACCATTACCGTGAGCTCTGAAGAGATGACATCCCCTGTGGACTATGGGCAATCCAGTTGACACAGGAATCAAGGATCACTGGTCAACTCCAAACTTCCATTGAGGCCAAGAAGGAAGAAATGGACTGTAAGGGAAATTAGTATATGTTTTGCTTTATTAAGAGCTTCATGTGTCGGGGATTTAGCTCAGTGGTAGAGCACTTGCTTAGCAAGTGCAAGGCCCTGGGTTCGATCCTCAGCTCCAAAAAAAAAAGAGTTTCATGAAGGCTGGGTGGTGGTGACACACACCTTTAATCCCAGCACTCAGGAGCCAGAGCCAGGCAGATCTCTATGAGTTTGAGGCCAGCCTGGTCTACAGAGTGAGATTTAGGACAGCCACCAAAACTATACAGAGAAACCCTGTCTCAAAAAACAAACAAACAAAAACCCAAACAAACAAAAAAACAGCTTCATAGTCTACCAGATCAGTGAAAAAATGTGTAACACCAGGTGGGCCCTGGTAAAGGGCAGTCTTCAGTTTTCTCCTTGTTTTGCTGGTGTTTTTGTTTATTTGTTTGTTCATTTTGTGTTGCTTTTGATAAAGTCTTGCTATGTGCCTCAGGCTAGCTTTGAGCTCTATGCCCATGGTGGTAGTTTGAATATAATTGGCCTCCCCATTAACTAATAAGGTGTGGCACTATTAGGAGGTGTGGCTTTGTTGGAGTAGGTATGGCCTGTTGGAGGAAGTGTGTCACTGTGGAGGTGGGCCTTGAGGTCTCCTATATGCTCAAGCTGTGCCCAATGAAACAGACCACTTCCTGTTGCCTGTGAGTTAAGATGTGAGAACTCAGCTCCTTCTCTAGCACCATGTCTGCCTGCATGCTGCCTTGCTTCCTGCCATGATGATAATGGACCAAACCTCTGAACTGTAAGCCACCCCAATGCAATGTTTCCCTTCATGAGAGTTGCCGTGGTCATGTGTCTCTTCACAGCAGTAGAAACCCGAAGACATCCATCCTACTTCCTCAGCCTCCTGAATACTGACATCACTCTCTCTCTTTCCCTTTGGTACTAGGGAACAGACATGGGCTTTTCCTTGCGCATGCTAGGGAACGTCTCTCTGCCTTCCCCACCCATTCTTTGGGTCACTCTTGGCCATTTTTGCAGACAATCTAAAGTTCTAGGAGTTGTTCCCTACACCACCACCGATGTGAAGGCTGTCTATCACACGTTTAACATGATGAGACTAATTTTCTGCTTCTAGAATGTTCTTGTAACTGGCGGTGTGCCTTTTCCTGCTATGACTTCCCGTTCCCGAAAAACATAACGCATAATTCACAAAAACCTCCGCTGGGATAAAGCAAATACTCTTCCTTTATTCCAGAGTTGGGAACAGGGAGCTAGCTAGTCCACAGAAGGCTAACTCCTCACTTGCTCTTTGTCTCCGGCCTCTCTAGGCTGCTATCCTCACTTAATATTTCCTGTGCTTCTACTCTGGGGTGAAACTGTCCATTCTTGCATTTCCTTCCCCTAGATCTTCTACTCAGAAGACCAAACCCCCAGCAATTTTTCACACCGTGTCTTTTAAATTATTTGAGTTCCTGTTTCGTCTGGCCTAATAATATTATTATGTAGATTTGTGTTGGATCTGTGATTTTTATACTGAATGGATTTTAGTAATACTATCTGCATTTCCTTTTGTGTGTGGTGGGGGAGGTGTTGAGGCAAGGCCTCTCTATTTATCCCAGGCTGGCCTCATACTCACAACGTAATCCTCCTGTTTCTGCCTCCCAAGGGCTGGAATTACAAGCGTGGACCACCAAGCCTGGCTGTTATTCTCTGGTGTTTTCATCACTGAGCAGAAATTTGTTTCTCTTCTGTGGAACAGAAATCACAGAGCTCTGTGGTCGTAGACCTGAGGACTCACCGGGTTCTGTAAAAAGAGCTTGAAACAAGACAGGCCTGGAAGCAGAAATCTCAGTGGGTTTTGAGTGTTTCATCACGAAGTCTTGTGGTAAAACCGAGATGAAACCACAAGCTCCACTCTTGACTGGGCTAGCACTGGAAGAACGATTGGTTTCAAGGTCAGCCAAGGTCAGACGGAAACTTGGCTTGCTTTACTCATACGTTCAAACACCAGGCCTGTTGAGTTTTGCATGGTTCGGGGTTTCCAAAACACAACTATTTTGGGGCCCAGTACAAAGCTGAGGCCTGGGGACTAGGGGTAGTGGAAATTGATTCTGTCTTGGTGTGCACTTCAACAGCGCCAAAGGCGAAGGATTTTTATCTACAGAGTTACCGGCTGAAACACTTTTTACTTAAACTGTTCTTGGGACGTTGGGAAGAACAAATCATGTTCTTTTCTCCGTCTCTCTGTCTGGTACGAAGGCCAGCATTCTTTCTCCCAGAGTCTCTAGACATTTCTACAGACCACGGGAAGATTTATTTCTTGAAAATTTTCATGGCTGTGATTACTAGGATTCATAAGCAATATTCAATTCTTTTGGTCCAATATTTGGGTTACTCTCTAGAGGTAAATATTGCCTAGTTTGAAGGAACTGGACATCACCCAGTGACCTAAAATCAGTAAATAAACCCCAAACCCGTGAAAACATCTTATTGTTTATTTATTTATTTAGTCTGTTTGTTGGTAGTATTAAGGATTTGAAGAAAACAAAAGAAACAGTCATTTGCCAATGCAGTTTGGGAAAGGTGACATGTGAGACGCTCACGCCCTCAATAGTTTGTGGGTAGTATCAATTCATCCATGCTTGGTGTGATGCTGACACTTGTTATACCAGGACCGTGCCTTTCAGACGTTGGCAAAGTCCGTATCAGTTGGCTATGCTTTAGCTACGCTTTGGTCAAAGCTCTTCTACGTGGTTCTGGCCTTACCGTGTTCATCTCAACAGGCCTTCCGATCAGGAACACAGAACTTGCTTCGATGTTATTCTTCTTTTGGAAATGGCCGCTACAGCTCTAGACCTCACGCCTGCCTTCAAGACAGAAGGAAAAGGCACTAAATGTCAGTGGGCAGGTGTAGCACAAATCTTATAAGTTCTTATTAATGAAAACAAACCTGGAGCCAGGTATTGGGGTGAATGCTGGAAGATCAGAGAAGCAGAAGAAGCCACAGCCACCTCGCCTTGCCAGTTCCTCAGCTGATCCTGTTTCCTCAAACTGGAAGCCTCTGAGTCCTCATCCAAACGGATCTCAGCTGAACTGTTGCTCAAAAGCCTAAAAGCTTACAGGCTTAGTTCCTGGTCCTCACGCCTTATATACTTTTTTGCTTTCTGCCATCACTTCCTGGAATTAAAGGTGTGAGTCACCATGCTTGACTGTTTCCAGTGTGGCCTTGAACTCACAGAGATCCAGATGGATCTCTGCCTCCCAAGTGATAGGATTAAAGGCGTGTATGCCACCATTTTCTGGCCTCTGTATCTAGTGGCTGTTCTGTTCTCTGACCCCAGATAAGTTTATTAGGGTGCACAATATTTTGGGGAACACAATATCACCACAGGCAGGGGCTTGAGATATAACTCAGTGGTGAACACTTCCCTAGTGCCGTGAGGCCCTGGGTTTGATCCCCGGCAATAGAAAGAGAAAGATAGAGGATGAAGGCTTAACAGGAAGCGTTCATTTGAGGAGGAAAAAAAAAATCAGAATTTATCCAGATAACACAGTCAGCAAACTGCCAAGTTGTCACACGTAGTATATAATGGCTGGAACTGTAAGAACAAATGCTTCCCACAGGATGATGAGGGCTGGGTGGCCAAGTGGGAGCATCCAGTCAGAAATTCCTGTATCCTGTGTGGGCTGGAGAGGTGGTTCAGCAGGCACAGGCATTGCATCTAAGCCTGGCCACCTGAGTTTCATCCCCCTGACTCCCAAGGCGACTCTCCCAAGTTGTCCTCTGACCCCTTCCTCCCCCATGCCATGATACGTACACACACAAAGGAGTAAATAAAAAAAATGTAAAAAGCAAAGCCTGCCTTAACTAGCTCATCCACAGCACCCTACAACTTCACATGCTCACGCCAAGGCAAGATCTCCGCTGTAAGCCAGACGTAAGCATGGCCACAAGCATGTCACAGCTAAATTTCAGGGAATGCTCCTAAGAAAGGTTCTCGGTGAAGGTCCGGTGAGACTGGAGTTAGATTTCCCAGCCCAGTTGTGTCACAGACAATAACTGTACACGAGCCTTTTAGTAGGTAATGTTGCTTTGGGATGGAGAAATAACTCAGTGCTTAAGAGCACGGGCTGCTCTTCCAGAGGACCCAGGTTTGAGTCCCAGCACCCACATGGGTGGCTCACAACCATGGGTAACTCCAGTTCTGAGGCATCCAACACACCCCTCTGACCTCTGTGGGCACCAGGCACACAAGTGATGCACAGACATGCAGACAAAACACCCAAACTCATAAAATAAATAAGTGAATACAATGTAATGTTGTTGTCATGGTGATGCACACCTTTAATCCCAGCAGGGGCAGAAGGATATCCATGAATTCGAGGCCAGCTTGGTGTACATACAGAGTTCCATGAAAGCCTGGGATACACAGTGAGATCCTGTCCTCAAGGAAAATGTAGGCTATTGTCAACTATGACCATTAGCAGCCTTAGAAGAAGTAAATAGGTTAAACACTACGTATTTCAGGGCTGTCTGTCTTAAGGAAGCAGTCCCTCCTCCGATCCCTCCCTTACAGCTCAGGCTTGTCTTTAACAACTGAGCCTCCTGCCTCCAACTTCCAAGTGCTGGGGTTACAGGCCTGTGCCAGTAACTCGTCTTCTTTCTCTCCTTCTCTCCTTCCTTCCTTCTGTTCTTTTGATCTCTTTTTTTTCTCTGATTTGTTCTTTCAATTTTTTTTTTTTTTTCAATTTTTTAATTATGAAAAGTTTCAGCATACAAAGGGTGAAATAATGACTATGTACACTTCTCGTTAAGTTTAAAAGTTTACTCATTTTATCTTATCTTTTAGATAACCAAAGTCATATAATTATGTGTATGATGTATCCACATGTGTGTATATATATATGTGTGTATATATATATATATATACACACATATATGTTATTTATCTGTGACTCTGAGCTATTTAAGTAGGTGGCAATCTCTTGCCCCTCAATATTTGAGCGTTTTTAGATGTTTGATTGGACCATCACATGGTTTAAAGAAACCCTGGGGGAAAAAGTGATGATTTATAGAGAAATCTAAGCAAGAGGAATCTATGAGGCAGGGAACAATTACATAAGCATCCTTAAAGAGGACACCACATAAGACAGGTATGGTGGCACTCGCCAGTTGTCCCAGCACTAGAGAGGTGGGGACAGATGGATTGTGATTTCCTGACTATGAAGTGAGGCCTGTCTCCAAACACAAATTCAAACCACTGGGGACAGAAGGGTTGGTTTGATTTGTAGAGACTCCAAAAACCTGAAGAGGAAGACACACAAAGAGAAACA
Organism: Peromyscus californicus insignis; assembly: GCF_007827085.1. Classification (NCBI taxonomy): domain Eukaryota; kingdom Metazoa; phylum Chordata; class Mammalia; order Rodentia; family Cricetidae; genus Peromyscus; species Peromyscus californicus. The sequence continues at coordinate 82,529,277 of NW_026294447.1, forward strand.
AAGCAAGCTGTGCTGGCTAGTTTCTATGTCAACTTGACGCAAGCCAGCGTCATCTGAGAGAAGGGAATCCCGGTTGGGAGAATGCCTCCCTAATATCCAGCTATAGGCAGACAGGCCTATGGGGCGTTTTCTTCATTAATGATTAATGGAGGAGGGCCCAGCCCACTGTGGGTGGGGCCATCCCTGAGAGGGTGGTCCTGGATCTTATAGGAAAGCAGACCAAGCAAGCCACGAGGAGCAATACTCTTCCACGGCCTCTGCATCAGCTCCTGCCTCCAGGCTCTTGCCCTGTATGAGTTCCTGCCCTCACTGCTTTCAATGATGAACTGTTCTATGGAAATGTGAGTGAAATAAACCCTTTCCTGCCCAAGTTGCTTTTGGTCCTGGGGTTTCATCACTGCCGTGATAACCTTAACTAAGAGACCAGATAACTCTCTCATGCTTGTCTCGGAGAAAGAGCTGATGTGTGTGTATTAGCTGTGTATGTGTGTGTATCTGTGTGTGTTGGGTGTCAAAGTTTCACGAGTTTTACTTGATAAAGGAGCTGAATCATCACTGCAGGCCAGTCCTGAGTGCCAATCTCAGACATCTCGGGAGGCCACGGAGGAGCAGTGGGGCCGAGCTGGTGCCTCTTCCACGAAGATAATCTCAGCACAAGAGCTCAGAAGGGTCAACTTGCAGCTAGTGACTTGGAGGCTCATCCGACTGAATCCTCTGTGTGGTGGTGGAGACAATAACAATGAACTTGATTAAGAATTAAGGGGGGATCTGAGACTAGAGGCATAAGCTCCCTCAAGGTGAGTCCAGGGGGGATGACATCATCCCTGCCCGGGGGGGGGGGGGGACTGCCTTCGGGCTGCTGGACCCCTTCTTTCAGTGCTGTGACAACTTGACCCTGGAAGTCATCCGCCACAGCTTTGGTAACCAAGGCGGAGGGCTGTGAAAGCGACTTGCAGGCAGGTCCTATTATAAGCTTTCTCTTTTGCAACATTGGGTCTTAGGAGGCTTCAAGGACAGTGGAGACTGTTCTCGGCAGCTCTTTGGAACAGCCCTTCGCCATACTTGTTGTTCCTGGCTGCTGTTTAGGTTTCAGCGAGCGTCCCCTCCCAGAGGCCACTAGGCTGAAGGAGGAAGGACCTCCCTCCTGCTGCAGACTCCTCTGGTCTCTTTGGGGCCACCACACTTGTGTTTATTATTTGTTTTCTCCTTACTGTGGAACTACCCATTAAACATAATTTGAGGGTTCTTTTGATGGAAGAGGGCTTTCAAAGGCAATATTTCATGGGGTTTGCTTGCCAGCAGGGTCAGCCAGCAAGCACCCAGCGTTGGCCCGAGACCCTATGTTCTCTGAAGACAAGGACTCCATTAACAGACTTCGCTGCTGAAGTGGTTTTCTGTTTTCTTTCTTTTTTTTTTTTTTTTAATTCTTTCCGCTTTCAGACTTAGAAGGATTTCTGAAGTGCTTATTATTAACCTAAACAGCACAAGAGAGTATCCTTATCATTCAAAAAACAAACACACCTGTCTGGCAAGCAGACACCCTGCTTGGCTTTATGAACCAGGAAGATCAACACGGTGTTCAGAACCCAGCCAGTAAACCGGAGGGGCCTGTAAAGTCATGTTGAAGGGGAAGGACTTCTCTGTATCCGAACAGCCACGGGCTGAGGAACTCCAACAGGAACATGCAGGCCGTACAGCTAAGTGTAGAATCTAGGAGGTGGGAAACCCAAACCATTCCTAGAGAAGAGACCTAAGAGATGATGCCCCAAAGCCACAGGGGCGGGGCCGCGGGGCGGGGTGCTGGTAGCCGAGAGGTTAGTGCTTCTCTCTGATTGCTCCGAAGCATCTGGCACCTCCCTTGCCGGAAAAGTTTAGCTCTGGAACTTGGCTGTCTCACTCTGATTTCTCTCTTTTCCTCTTTCTTTCTCTTTTGATGCCAAAAATCTAACCGGGCCCTCATACTTGGTAGACAGGCACTTTACCATTGAACCTACATTCCTAGCTCAAGAAAAGGAGCGTCCCCAACCCCACCCGCCAGACAGGGTTTCTCTGTGTAGCCCTGGCTGTCCTGGAACTCGATCTATCGACCAGGCTGGCCTCTAACTCAGAGATCCACCTGCCTCTGCCTCTGCCTCCCAAATGCTGAGATTGAAGGCGTGTGCCACCACCGCCTGGCAGAAAAGGAAGTATTTTACCATAACCCTAACTCACACGGTAATCAGACCCGGATTTAAGATAGTGTGTTATTTTGTACAAGATAAACATGTAGTATGTGGTCTCTGCCCACTTGGAGCTTATGATTTAATCCAGATATAAGAGATATGCCACTCAGGGCCCTCAACACACACCAGACACACGATATACTTCCTTCCTTCCTTTCTCTCTCTCTCTCTCTCTCTCTCTCTCTCTCTCTCTCTCTCTCTCTCTCTCTCTCTCTCTCTCGATTCATTTATTTAACGTATGTGGGTGTTTTGTCTGTATGTATGTCTGCACACTAGAAGAGGGCATTGGCTCCAATGTATAGTTATGGACAGTTGTCACTGCCTGTGGTTGCTGGGAATTGAACCCAGGTCCTCTGGAAGAGCAGCCAGTGCTCTTAATCGCTAAACCACGTCTCCAGCCCTATAGAGATATTTTCATACTGGAGGTAGTCTCCCTTACATGGTACCTTGTACTCTTTCAAATCAGGAAATGTTTTTGTTTTAATGTTTATATATATACATATACATATATATATATATAATATTTTTAATATATGTATTTGGTAACCTCAGAATCGCCTGAGTAGGTGGCTAGTGTTCTCTCTCTTTCCTTTAGCTGCTTAGATGTAGCTAGGTGGCATGTCCACATAGAAGAGATTCACAGTGGGAGGTCGTCGAGCTTGATGAGGAGGATAGTGATTTTAAAGAAATAAAACCGGAACTGGAAAGGTAGCTCAGTGGTTCCCAGTCCTGGCTGTTCTTGCAGAGGACCTGGGTTTGGTTCTCAGCACCCACATGGTGGCTAATAACCACCAGTAACTCTAGTTCTAGGAGATCTGACGCCCTCTTCTGGCCTCCATGGGCACCAGGCACATAGACATACATGCAGGCAAAACTCCCATACACATAAAATAGTAATAATAATAATAATAATAATAATAATAATAATAATAGTAATGAAATGAAAGCATTCAGGATTAAGTTTAAGAGATTATCCAAATTATTGATCAAGTGTGTGACTCAGTGGAATAATACGTGCTTAGCATGCATGAGACCCTGGGTTTGATCTCATCAACACATTACAAAATTAAGAAATAGTTGTGCATATGATTATTAGTATTAAAGAACATAATCAACTAAGACTAGAAATCATATTTACCCCGTTTTTCAAATCTAGGGTAGACTGCAAGAGACAGTGCATTTGGGAATCCTGCAGAGCTGTGTTTAGACTCTGCCCTACCATTTCGTCCTATACTATAACTTAGTAAACCTCTGTTTTCACCCTGGAAAATGGGTAGCATTATCTACTTTGGGGCCTTGATGCGAACATTAACCGAGGCGGTGTATGCGGAAGTGCTGAGGCCTGTGCCCGGCGGGCGCTCTCTCTGTCCTTCTCTCGGGTTCTGTACAGAGGATTATGGTCTGTATTTTATTTTAGTCGGCCCCTTCGCCCCTCCCCCGTTCTTGGCCTTTCTCCTTGTTTTTGTTCTTATTTTTTCTGGCTGATCTTGTCTCTTTGGTTTCCCTCTTTCTCCTCTCTGTGGATGTTTGTCTTGCCTGTGTTTATTTTTCCATCGTGATCTTTCTTTGGGTTCTTTTCTCATTTGCCTTTTTTTTTTTTTTTTTTTTTTTTTTTTTGCAGGCGTCTTTTGTTTTACCTGGGGCTGTAAGCCCTTTGCCATTGATGTCAACACTGATTGCTGATTTTGGACTTTACTGGGGGAAGGGGCAGGGGCGGGATGTAGGAGGACAGCTCTTAAGGGGCCCAGGGAGAGGATGTTGGGAGGTTGAAGTGGTCAGTGGCGCAGCTCTCCATATTTCTCAGACACACATTTCAGTTCCTGGCCAGAAGTCTGACACTTTTTCCCACGAGTCCTCGGGGTTTTTGGATCGGCTTGATTCCCTTCACTTCCTCCCACCCTGTTTCTCTACCCTGTTGCCCTGGAGCTCAGCTTTCCCTCCTCAACTTCCTGCTTTCTCTGAAGCACATTTTACATATCACGTTCTTCTCTGCTGTGGAGCGCCCACTTCGGGGGGAGGGGCTGTTTTAAGGGGAGCGCATCATATTGATAATAGCAATAAGAATAATAGCTACACACCAAGCACCCGTGCTCACACAGGGCCAAAAACAAGCTGGGGAAACACATGACCCTGGTCCACTGGGTACAGAGCCCAAGCAGAATCTAGGGAACCTAAAGCGTAGGAATCAACTAAGGGAGTGGTGGACGGTGACAAAGAAGGGGAGCCCAGGGAATATTTCTGTCATTTTAATTTCCACAAACATTTATTCATCATTTACCCTGAGCTAAATCATGTGCTAGGCTCTGAGTATAATTTATTGAGCATAAACAAAAAGATGTCTGCCTTTAGACAGCTTTTCAGTGTTCCAGCTGCATTTTAAAAAGTTGGCTTCTCCCTGAAATTAATTTCTAGTGTTTTAAATTGGGATTTAGTTTTCTATCTTTGGAAACACCATGGAAAGGGAACCTGGGACTTGAGTGGCAGCAATAGGCTTTGTGACGCTTATAAGGAATGACTAGTGACATGCCACAATTAGTAATCATGTGTCATCATCATCATTATTATGTTATTATTATTGTTTGAGATAGGATCTCTCTCTACAGCCCTGGCTATCCTGGAACTCAGTATGTAGACCAGCCTGGCCTCGAACTCACAGAGATTCACTTGCCTCTGCCTACAGAGTACTTGGATTAAAGGCCTGCACCACCAGGCCTGGCCAATCATATGTCTTTATGTTGACGGAAGTTTCTGTCCCACTTGGTCCAGTAGCTGCTCAGTCCCAAGTAAACACACAGAGGCTTATATTAATTACAGACTGTTTGGCTTATGGCTCAGGCTTCTCATTATCTAGCTCTTACAGCTTAATTCAACACATTTCTATTAATCTATGTTTTGCCATGGGGCTTCATGGCGTTACCCATGTTCCATTACATCTTGCTTCCCCAGGAGCACTCAGCATTTCCCCGACTCTGTCTTCTTCTCCTTGTATCTCTGCTTGGGTTCCCCGCCTGGCTCTGTTCTGCCTTGCCATGGGCCATAGCAGCTTATTTATTAATCAATGGTAGCAACACATTTTCACAGCATACAGAAAGACCACCCCACAGCACTTCCCCTTTTCTGTCTAATCAAAAAGGAAGGTTTTCATTTTAACATAGTAAAATTACATATAACAAAACAATTATCAAACAAGAATTGCAGTTACAATATTTAGTCTATTTGTATTTAGCAAAATTAAAGAAAATACTCTGTCATCTATTTTATCTTTGTGACTCTAAAGTTTCATATCTAATTTATTTTTATCATAACTAAGGAAAATTATAACTATCTAGTCTTCATCTTTAAGTTAAAAAAATTGTTTTGAGACATGGTCTCAGTATGTAACCAGGGCTGCCCTTGAACTTAGAATCCTCCTTCTTTAGCCTCTCAGGTATGTGGGTTACAGGTGTAAACCACCATACCTGGTTATTTTTGTAGAGAAATTTTAAGAAAAAATAAAGATGTCGCAATAAATGTTTACTACTTGTCATTCAACATCAGTAATTATCAATACTTAATATTTAAAAAAGATTTATTTTATTTTTACCCCCTATCCTGTGGGGTGTGTGTGTGTGTGTGTGTGTGTGTGTGTGTGTGTGTGTGTGTACCAGTGTGTGGCTGTGTGGACATGAGTGCAATTGCCTGAGGAGGCCAAAGTCAATGGATCCTCTGGAACTGGAGTTATAGGCATTGTGAGCTGCTTGATGTGGATGTTGGGAACTGAGTGTGGGTCCTCTGCAGTAACAGTACATGCTCTTAACCATCTCTCCAGCCCCTAAATCAATCTTTAAACATCTTTCCCTCCAGTATTTCCCAGAAACATCTTAAGACATCATGCCTTTTCACCTACATTTCAGTATGCATTCCAACTGGGCAAAGGCTGATTTACATAGCTCCTCTGCCATTATAACCTATAACCAAAGTAACGACGGTTCTGTAATAGAAGCCAACACGAAGTCTGCGTGAACTTTTCTCTATCTCCAAGATTCCTTTTTAAGGCTGGCTTGTATGGGCCGGGATCACAGCCAAACCAACGCACTACCTCTGGTTGATCTGTTCTCACTGCTCTTATTCTATGATCTCAGCCCTGCCCTCTCTTCCCTCTAAACCATTGGGAGCTGTGGTTTGCTACAATGTGGTCTCTTCCTCATGACCAGTGTGCTCTTCTCTGCAGCTGCCTGAAGTGTGGGCTCCTTAGGTCTCATACATTGAACAAGAAGTTGTTCAGAGGGTAAAAACGCCGGGCCTTCTTGCCTCAGTTTGAAACAACTCAGAAAGGACAGCTTAACTCCCAAGCCCTCTGCAAGGTGACTTGAGATGTCAGAGATGACTGCATCAGTTGGCTTTCTTCCCCCTCCTGGTCCTGTTTCCTTCACTCCCCTTGGGACATCTTCCCGAGGCTCCTTCTCAGAGAACTCCTGACCACAAGTCTTGGGGACAGAGTTTATTTCCTAGTTGAGTGCCTGCCAGGAGTGATTCTAGCAAGCAGAATCCAAAAATGGGATTTTGGAGTGGGGTAGTCCACCCGACAACTGGCAGTACGAATGCCACTGCTGGTAGGTGGAATCCTGGCAGCTCAGGTAGGGCACAGGGGTCCTGTTTTTAAAGTTCAAACGAGGACAAACTGTCACAGGGCACCGTGGAAGGGGATGCGCTGGTAAGGACTGCCTCGGCGGCGGTTGGTAGAGGGAAATAGGAAGCATGACAAAGGTGGCACTTTGGATGGCTTTGGCTGGGAGCTATTGATGCAGTGGAGAGGGGGGAAAGGGGGGGAATGGGGGGGACGACACAGTGGAAATCTGAGGCTGATTGATCAGTCACCAGGGGGCTTCCTTGGTTGCAGGTAAAGGGTTTCTTATCTCCTGTAGCCAGGGGGCAGAAATGGCTATCAGATCTAGGACTTAAATGGAAGGGTAGTATGAGTCTGAGAAAGACTGGGGTGTCACCTTGGCAAGTTTGTGGTGTAGAGGTCAGACCCAGGCTGGAAAGAAGTTGCTCCCTGTGACTGGGGCTGGAGGCACCTGTGTCTGAATGAATGCGCCGGAGAAAGGAAATCTCCAGGTTCCCCTGAGCTGGCTGGCCCTAAAGAAACGATCATTTTCCTTCTATTACAGCTAAGTCTCCCCTTGTTTACAGAAGTAACTTCTCTTACATAGCTTGAGGGGACAAGGACCAACTAGGAATTCTTCAGAATGCATATCAACAATTTATCAGAGACACGTTAATTGGACTGAACGATCAATAAATGACAAGTTCTTATGGACTTTGCTTAAGACACCTGCTTTCCGGCAGATAGAAGATAATCCCTACAAATATCCAAGGGTCTACCGTTTCAAAGAAATGTCCAGAAATCAGGAGTATGCTAGCACATCCCCCCACTTCCCCAGGTGATGGACAAATGATAGCATTTTAATCTTCTTCCTGCTAAGAAAGAAGCAAAACATTTAATAGGTCAATTAGGTTCTTGGGAACAGATAGTCTATGTGTAGAAACACTGCTTTGATCCATTTGCTGAATAACACGGAGGTTTCCTGGCTTGTTTGTGGCTCTGAGAGTAGAGGGAATCTGCAGCATTGTTCAGATTAGGAAAAGCAGCCCTGTTTGGGGCATATGCCCTGTACCCACAGTGTGGGAAGTGCTGAAAATAGGAAAAGATGTCGCAAAGAATGTATGGCAAACTCTCAGGAAAAAAAAAAAATCACAGCACATGTCTCTAGGGTTCTGGCTCAAGGCTCTGTTCATTGTAGCAGAGCATGATATATCATTCATAAAACAGCCACTTCTAAGTTCCCAGGCCCTGCAGTGTTGGGTTATCTAATGATCTTGTGCCAGAGCTGAGTTTTGTCAGGATTATCAAGTTATGAGATCAATTGGTAGGGTACAAAGCAATCCACTGTAGATGGAAATTTCTGACCCTCCCGGTCCCCTAGCCGTTTAGTCCCAAATAAACACTTATATTATTTATATTGTATTAGTTATAAACTGTTAACTTTATTAATTATAAACTGTTTGGCCTATTGCTCAGGCTTATAACTAACTAGCTCTTATGCTTAAATTAACCCATAATTCTTGTCTATGTTTAGCCACTTGGCTTGGTACCTTTTCTCAGTCCAGCATTCTCATGTTAATTCCTCTGCGTCTGGCTGGCCACTCCTTCTCTATCTTTCCTCTTCCCAGCCTTCTCCTCATCTGCTCACTCTGACTATACTTCCTGCCTGGCTACTGGCCAGTCAGCATTTTATTAAACCAGTAGGAGTGACAAATCTTTACAGTGTACGAGAGCATCATCCCACAGCAATCCACTATAACACAGTGGCAGCATGTGTTAGGTATTTTTGCACAATGATGACTGAAATACTTGAAGGGAGCAGCATACAGGCAGAAAATTGGTTTTGCTTATGGTTTCTGAGGTGTTAGTCCATGGCCTTTGACTCAGTGGATACTGGGCTGATGGTGTAAGTCCTGGTCAGGGTTACTGTTGCTATGATGAAACACCATGACCAAAGGAACTTGGGGAGGAAAGGGTTTATTTCAGCTTACACTTCCAGGTAACGGTCTATCACTGAGGGAAGTCAGGGCAGGAACTCAAACAAGGCAGGAACCTGGAGGCAGGAGCTGATGCAAAGGCCATGGAGGGGTGCTGCTTACTGGCTTGCTCCCCATGGCTTGCTCAGCCTGCTTTCTTATAGAACCCAGGAACACCAGCCCAGGGATGGCCCCACCCACAATGGGCTGGGCTCTCTCTCTTCAATCACTAATGAAGAAAAGGCTTTAGAGCTGGATCTTCTGGAGGCATTTTCTCACTAGAGTTTCCTCCTTTGAGATGACTCCAGCCTGTGTCAAGATGACATAACATTAGCCTGCACAGTGAGGTAAAACGTTACAGCAGAGAGAGCAAGCCAGTGGAGGAGGAAGCTGTTCGTCACACGTGGACAAGAAGAGGAGCACAGGAACAGAGAGGGGCCAGAGACAAGACCTTCAGGTCCTACGTCTTCCAACAAGGCCCTGCCTTCTATCCTTCCACCACCTCCCCAGTCCTCTAGCCAAAATCTGAATCCCCAAATAGATCAAATCACTCTCAAGACAATGTCTTCATCATCTAATTGTCTCCAGAGAAGTCTTCACCGCTGGCGGACCCAGAGGCTTAAGCAACTAATCCCCTAGGTGCCTTTTAATCCGATCAATTCGATAATTAAGACTAATCATCAGGGCATTGTCTGGGACTCAGAACACATGGGTGAGAGGACACAGATAAGTTGCAGGGAGTTGGTCAGAGTGTACCCTTGCAATGATGCCCTGGCCCCTTTCCTGCACAGCGTGGCTATTCTTCTGACCCCTGCACAAGTTAGTTTTGAAGGATCGGCATTCCCAGGCAGATTGGTTGAGTTCTTCACTCAGTTTAATCTTTCTTTGCCCATCACACTTGTCTCACTCCCTTGTGGACGTTTCCCCTCTTGTATCACTAATAACTTCCCCTGCACGTGATTTTCTGTCTCAGAAGTGATTTTCCAGAGAACGCTAAGATACCAGGTGTGGTGATATTTTATCTGTGTCCCCCCATAGGGTTTATCTGAGGATCAGAGGAAAAAGCCAGCCACTATAGTAAACATAGAGATCCAGCAGTGGTAGCACACGCCTCTTATCCTATCACGTGGGAGGCAGGGATCTGTCTGGATCTCTGTGAGTTCAGAACCACACTGGGAACAGAGCCAGGCGTGGTGGTACATCCCTTTAATCCCAGCACTAATCCTAAAGGTCTGGAGGTCTGTACAGACAGGAAGTGACAGAGCTGGGCAGGAAGAGGAAGTAATATAGCTGGGTGGAGAGAGGAAATGAGTTGGCAGAACAGAAAGGCATATAGGCGTGGATATACAGGAAGTAGCTCTCTTTGGATGCTGCGATGTTGGTGAGGTGAGGTTAGCTGTGGCTTTTACCATTCCTCTAATATCTTAATTTTTAACCCTGATATCTGGCTCCGGGTTTTTTTTTTTTATTAATAAGACTGTTTAACACTTAGTTCTACAATCAAGTCATTCAGTCAGTAGAGTATTTGATAGCCAGGATTTGGTTGATGGTTTTCTTATAGCATGGTCTTATAATCAATGGTTTTTCTACCTCCTAGGTTTCCTGTAAAATGATAGTTCTAGCTGGAGAATTTGGTAGATTCGGGTGTTACCATGGGCTTCCTGATTATATCACATTCTAAGGCACATGGTGTTAGGATGCCTGGCTTCTAGTGGTTAAAGCTGATTGGTATGCTTGGGTATTGTGAGCCTGATCCCTCTAGTATAAATGTCTTCACAAGCCAGGCTTGTGGTGCACCCCTGTAATCCCAGCTATTTGGGGGGTTGAGAAGGGAAGACCACAGAGTGAGCGTTCAGGGAGTATCTGTCACAAAACAGCAGAAAAGAATTTTTAGAAACCCCTAATTTCCCCCTCTCCTTCCTCATTGTTTTGTGTTTCATTTTGTTTTTTCCTCCTTCTCTTTCCACTTCCTCCTCTCCATGCATCTCCCAGTGGCACCCCTTGTGTGGGAGAACCAAACTCTGGTGATTGATGGCAACATACTCAGTCTCTTGAGAAAGGAAGGGGAACTGATGAGGCAGAAAAACAATAGATAATTTTCAAATCCTTGAATGCTCTTACTTCAACTCAGTGAGCATCAGTTTCCTAACAGATATGGGCAGACAAATTTTATACCTTACTCTTTTGTTGCAGACATCTTGTGATTTTTAATCCTGATGGTCACCTTGATAGGGTTTAGATTTGCCTAGGAGACACACCTTTGGGCATTCATGAAGGCATTTCCAGAGAGGTGTAACTGATGTGGAAGTTATACCCCAAAATGTGGGCTGAGCCCCAGCATTCATCTCTTCCTGCTTCCTGACTTCACATGTGATGTGACCAGCTGTCTCACACTGCTGCCATCCCTAAACCCATGAGTCAAAATCTTCCTTATTTGCCACACAAAAAGTAACTAACATACACACTTTCCCTCTCCGTCTTCCCACTTCTCATGAAAAAGTTATTGGCCTGGTACTCAAGATTTAAGAAATGTAGAGGGAGTTTGGTGACTTGAAAAGTCCCTTCCTTTGGATGGTAACACTAACTGATATCTAAAGATAATGCCTCTATCTTTGTTATTCTATCAAAACATGACTGAGGGATGAGGATTTATAGTTGGAGGAATGGAGACATCCTGGCGGCTGTGGTAGGGGCATTTTGGTGGGTGTGGCCTTGATTGTAGTAATCACCAGTTGGCTTGGTGACTTGCAGATTACTCCATGTGCATGCAGTGCTGGGCAGAGACTCATGTTCGTGGTGTTGAGAAAGTCTGTCCAGGGCCTTGAGTGACGGCGGCTCAGTCATTAAGAGCAATCGCTGCTCTTGCAGAGGAGCTAGCTCCGCTTCCAGCATCCACATCAGTCAGCCACAATCATCTGTAGCTTCAGTTCCAGGGAATCCACTGCCTGCTTCTGGTCTCTACAGGTACCACACTCATGTGGTATATATAAAGACAAGCAGGCAGACAGACACATATACATAAAATAAAAATCAACAATTTTTAAAAAAAATAAATTATTTGACAATGATGTGATCTTTTTGTTCATGTTTGGTTCTACTCTATACTTTAACTAAAGTGGGCTTTGTTTGCTTGTTTTGCCAGGTACAGAAAGTAATTGGGAATAATAAAAATTAGATTATGAAATGCAAGGAGAAATTAAAAGTTAGTTTTTGAAGAAAGGAAAGAACCAGAGGTTAGGAAATTGCTAGAACCCAGGCCACTTTTCTACCTTTTTGCAGTGTCTCTACTCATAGGGAAGAGGGAGACAGAGATAGAGAGAGAGAGGAGGAGGAAGGAGAGAGAGAGAGAGACGGAGAGAGAAGAGGAGAGAGATGGAAAGAGAGAGAGAGAGGAGGAAGGAGGGAGGGAGGGAGAGAAAGAGAGAGGGAGAGAGATGGGAATGAGGAGGGAGAGAGATATATGGAGGGAGAGATGGAGAGAGAAGAAGAGAAGGAAAGAGAGACAGAGAGACAGATAGACAGACAGAGATATGGAGGTGGGCAGCCTGCGTGAGTCTGATGTCTTCATATGTGGGTCTTGGATGAAACTCAGGTTGTCAAATTTGGCAATAAGCATCTTTACCTGCTGAGACGTCTTACTGACCCCGAGTATTAAAAAAATTTGTTGTGGTGCTTCGCATCAAGTCCAGGTCCTGCACATGTCAGCTAAGTGCTCCGTCACTGAGCTACATTCTTAACAATGAAGACGTTTTAATACAAATGCATGAAGAAAGAAGTTCTCACTGAGGAGGACCTAAATTCTGTGTTCCTACACATATGTAAGCAAATATAGAAATTTTATATGCAAACTATTTTATTTATTAGTTTTTTGAGACAGGGTCTCTCTGTGTAGCCCTGGCTGTCCCAACTACTTGCTGTGGAGACCAGGCTGACCTTGAACTCATAGAGATCCACTTGCCTCTGCCTCCTGAGTGCTAGGATCAAAGGTGTGTGCCACCACTGCCTGGCTGCAGACTGTTTAAATATAAACTCTAAAGGAACAGTAGCATTACAGAGCATGTAGTGCAATCAGTAAGATGATAACGAAATCATAACATAGAGAAGCATTGTCAAAGTAGGAATCTGTGCTCTTGTTTTTTTCCTTAGGCTGAGAACCTGGAAAGGAACCTAGCTTATGCAGGTACTTATTTTTTGTTCAGTTTATGACTCTTCGTAAGAAATGGCTTAAGAAAAGCAATACTAATGCCGGGCGGTGGTGGCGCACAACTTTAATCCCAGCACTCGGGAGGCAGAGCCAGGCGGATCTCTGTGAGTTCGAGGCCAGCCTGGGCTACCAAGTGAGTCCCAGGAAAGGCGCAAAGCTACACAGAGAAACCCTGTCTCGAAAAACCAAAAAAAACAAAACAAAACAACAAAACAATACTAAGTATCATTAGACGTGGGGCAATGAGCCCTGTGATTTTCCTGATAAGAAGCCATTTGAAGTTCATAATACGACTTACAAAGCCAGGCCGCAGGATGGCTCATTGGGTAAAGGTGCTTGCCATCAAGCCTGATGACCTGAGTGCTAACTCCAGGACCCATATGGTGCAGTTGTCCTCTGACCTCTACATCATACTATGGCGTGCACATTTGTGCACCCTGACCTGGTAGTGGGGAAACGGAGATGTTTAAGAGACAATTACTTCACATTTGGGCTTGTGGTTTAGATACACTACCTATAAGTATATTTTAAAAAACGATGATGGAAATTTGATTATAGCGTGGAATTGGATGATGTGTTAGTTACTTGTTCCTACAGCAAAATACCTGATGAAAGCTATTTAAGGAAGAAAGGATTTATGTGGCTCATAGATAGAGGGTCCATATGGTCCGTCATGGTGGGGCGTCACGGTGGCGGGAATGTGAGGCAGAGAGTGATGAGTGCGCATGCTCAGTTTGACTTTTCCTTCTAACTTAGTCCAGGACCCGTGGAACCATGCTACCCCATTTAGTGTGAGTCTTCCAACCTCAGCTAACCCAGCAGGCATGTCCAAAGAATTGTTTTCTCAGCCTCAACTAACCCAGCAGTCGTGTCTAAAGAATCGTCTTTTAGCCGGGCGGTGGTGGCGCACGCCTTTAATCCCAGCACTTGGGAGGCAGAGCCAGGCGGATCTCTGTGAGTTCGAGGCCAGCCTGGGCTACCAAGTGAGTCCCAGGAAAGGCGCAAAGCTACACAGAGAAACCCTGTCTCGAAAAACCAAAAAAAAAAAAAAAAGAATCGTCTTTTAGCTGATTCTAGACACTGTCAAGTTGACAACTGATAATAAGTTAATTAATTCTTCATAAATGATATTAACATTTTACTGTTTGGAGCTGGAGAGGTGGCTCAGAGGTTAAGGGCACTTGTTGCTCTGTAGCTGGATATTTTTTTGTGTCCCGCCTGGCCCAGCACGGTCCAGACAAATCTCTCTCACGCGTGGTCCTGTAGCCGCTTATAAAATAATCATTCAGAGGCTTAATATTATTTATAACTGTTTGGCCCTTTGCTCAGGCTTATGACTGACTAGCTCTTACATTTAAATTAACCCATAATTTTTATCTATGTTTAGCCATTGTGCCTTGGTTCCCTTTTGTTAGTTCTGTCTTTATATCTTGTTTTCTCTGTGTCTGGCTGGCGACTTTTGACTCTGTTCTTTCTCCTTCCAGAATTCCTTTAGTCTGTTGCCCCGCCTATACTTCCTGCCTGGCTACTGACCAATCAGTGTTTTATTAAACCAGTGTACAACAGCATTATTCCACAACATTGCTCTTCCAAGGACCTGGGTTTGATTCCTAGCACCTACATGGCAGCTCACAATTATCTGTAACTCTAGCTCCAGGAGATCGGACACCCTCTCCTGGACTCCTCTAGCACCAAACACAGATGTGGTGCATAGACACATATGCAGGCAAAACATACATACAAACAAAAGAAATGAATACAATTAAAATACATATAAAATTATTGTTAGTTTTGTTAAATGTACTAATGGATTTGTGGTTACATAAAAAATGTCTACAGTTTTGGGCACATTCATTGAGGCAGGTAAGGATAAAGTCATATGTTGTCTCATATTTTCTTTAAAAAGTTCCTCAGCAAAGAAAATCTAAAGAAAAAGGAATAGATAAAATGACAAATTGTCGGAGATGAAGTATAGATGCTGTATATATGGCAGTTCACTGTGTATGCTCTCTATTCTGATGTGTGTTTGAAACTTCATAAAAAAAAAAAACAGAGTGTAAGACACATTTTCCAGCTTTTCTCCAGTACTGAGGCTTAATTATGTCTAGGATTTTCCGTTTTTCTGCCCAAATTCACATGGAGAAACAGTTCTTGACAAGGAGAAATGGTAAAAAGTGCACTCTCTTAGAAGTCACACAAGTCATGGTTTGACTCCCTGAGAAGGGAGTGGGTGTGGCTGGGACAGGGACAGCAAAAGCAGAAGTGTGCTGGCGGCTCCCAGAGGTGCTTGTGCGGGGCTTTCAACAGCGCACACTCTGTCTGCTGGGCTCTTTTCATCAACAGCAGCCATCATGGCTCTTGTCAGCACATTTCCTGAAAGAAGATGGCCGGGAAGTTGTCACTTCGGGAGATCACACCCTGATGTGTGTGCTCTCTCCTCTCTCTTCCTAGCAAGTGCAGAGCATGTGAACTGAGGCTGCGGAGGTGAACAGGAACCAGACTGTTGGAATGTCTCGGACTATGCCAAGAGGTTTTGTTCTGAACCCCAAAGCAAAGACAAAGGGGTTTTAAACAAGATATGTGTGTGACACAGTCGGCCTTGTGTTCCGAAATGGTGACTAATTTGAAGTGTGGAAAGCTGTCTGATGGAGCCAGAGTGGGTGTGGTCTGATTGTTTGGAGGCCACTGTTGCCATGCGTGGGAGAGACAGCAGGTTGGGGTGGTAGGAGGGGTGGAGGTAGAGTTGGGCAGCTGGCTGGAGGGACACTAAGAGGTAAATGAACAGGGTCTGGTGATATTGAATGTAGCGTGTGAGAGGGCGAGGCTAAACATACACAGGGTTCAGAATTGTTGAACTGAAGGGATGTGGAAGAACGCACTCTGAGATTGCTGGAACAGGGCCAAGTTTCGAGGAGTGGAAGAAACAGTAGTTTCGTTTGGGGGAATGGTGACTTTAAGTTGTAAGCGTCTTTGAGTCACATAAGAAGTGATGTCACCAGTTTAGGTCTCAGATGAGAAAATAGTGCGTCTACTAGTTCAATACAAAAAAAGTAGACCCCATTGGATTCTTCCTAGGGCTGTCACAGCTGTATCACCCACGAGAGCAAGGAACCACATAAGCCCATAGAAAGTTTTATTTGTTTCACAAATGAGCAGGCTTTAAAAAAAAAAAAAACAAAAACAAAAACAGGAAAACAGTTACTTTTCTATTGATTTTTATTTCTTATTGCAAATGTGGACAGATTCTGGTGGTAGCCAAAGACTTGTATGTCATTATTTTGCTGTGATTACTGTGTACGCTTCTCATGGTGGGAACTTGCCAGTTATTAATTAGATGAACTTACGTTGAAGGGGAGTGCTCAGAACTTAAAATCCAGCAGGCTCGAGCCAGAAATACCATCCCTGCTCTGTTAGAGATGACCACCAGAGAGTGGTTATCTTAAAGTTATCTTCAGGTCGGAATGCATTCATTTAGATTAGAATT
Organism: Peromyscus californicus insignis; assembly: GCF_007827085.1. Lineage (NCBI taxonomy): Eukaryota > Metazoa > Chordata > Mammalia > Rodentia > Cricetidae > Peromyscus > Peromyscus californicus. The sequence continues at coordinate 82,545,748 of NW_026294447.1, forward strand.
ATGGACTAGAATGTGGGGAGCATGGCAGAAGAAGCGTGGTTATAAGGGTGCTAATTCAGCAAAACATGTGAGATGTTGCTTCTAGAAATTATTTAGGCTACATACGGCGGCCCATGACAGTCATCCCAGCACTGGAGAGGCTGAGGCAGAGGGATTGCTGAGGATTCAAGGTTAGTCTGGACTCCAGTGTAAGACTCTGTCTCAAGAAAGGATTCCCTTCTCTGCTTGTTCTCCCTCTCCCTAGCTCAAGCTGCATTGGAATTCACTATGTAGATAGGGTTGGTCTTGAACTCACAATCCTCCTGCCTCAGCCTCCCAAGTGCTGGAATTTCCGGCCTATACCCTCAAGTCTAGCTATGTTTTGTTTTCTTAAAAGACTGCAGTTGTAATTCCTTGAGAACCTTTGGGAAACATTCGTTCTGGGGTTAGATGCTCACTTTTGGTTTGGTTTTGCTTCAGTTCCCAGAGAATCCTTTGGATAACTGTGGGAGCCCATTTTCAGGTTCCTCGTGGCTTTACCCAGCAGATCTGCATAGAGAGGATGATTAGGACCACGGGCCTGAGTGCAGGTGTCTGAGATGGTCTGCACTTGGCTGTGCTAGGGGGAGGTTTTTTGCTCCACCCCTTGGCATTTCTATAAATACCCTGCAGCAGAGACAGTCAGGACCCCTTGGACTAGGTTCCAGGCCCTCTCGAAGCTATCCTTTATTTTCTATCTGTTTATCTCCACAATCTAAATCCTTCTATCTAATATTTCCTGCTGCTCACACTCAAGAAAACTGGGGAACTGTGGGGTTGGTGGGTAAACGCCCTGCAGATAATGATGTTTTTGGTGTTGTTTCGAACATTTTTATAACATTTATTTTTTGCATGTATATTTGGTCTGTGTATACGTTGTGTGCCATGGCACACGGACAGGGAACCAAGGACATCTTGTGGGAGTTGGTTCTCTTCTTCCACTCTGTAGATCTCAGAGACTGAATTTAGGTCAACAGGTTTGGTGGCAGGCAGGTACCTTTACCTGCTGAGCCATTTTGCAAGCCCTACTTTTTTTTTTTTTTTTTTAAGATTTTAAGAATTATTTTTAAAATGATGTGTATGTATGTATATATGTGTGTGGGCATGTGCACGTGAATACAGGTGACCGTAGAGTCCAGAAGAAAGCCTGGGATTCCCTGGAACTGGAGTGCCAGGAGGTTATGAGTCCCGCAATGGGGATGCTAGGAATTGAACTCAGGTCCTCTGCAAGAGCAGTATATGCTCTTAACCACTGAACCACCCCCTAGCTCCCTACTGTTTTTTTTTGGGGGGGAGGAGCTGGAGGGGTTAGTATTTCTTGTATCCTAGGCTGGTCTTTGATCTCACTATGTAGCTGAGGATAACCTTGACCCTCTGATTCTCCTGCCTCTGTCTCCCAAGTGATGAGATTATAGGCATGTGCTACCATATCTGGGGTGTTGGGATTCAACCTAGGACACTGCACATGCTAAGCAAGCACTCTGTCAGCCGAGCTCCATCTCTGGTCCCCACCCCTCTGGTTTTCACTGGGGAAGGAAGGCAGTCTAGTGCTGCAAAGGCTGCCCCTGTTTTGACACTTGGAGCTTTCCTCCATGTTCTTTCGCTACATGATCTCTCTCCACTTACAGATAATCCAAATTGCCTCTTAGCTTTGCAGATCAGTCTATGATTGTCACTACACAGAAATGTTGAAAGGAGTATCTTTGGATGTGTGGCAGTGGTGTACATCTTTAATCCTAGCACTCGGGAGGCAGAGGCAGGCGGACCTCTGAGTTCGAGACCAGCCTGGTCTACAGAGTGAGTTCAAGGACAGCCAGGGCTATACAGAGAAACCTTATCTTGAAAAAACCCACCCTCCCCAAAGAAGTGCTTTTGATTTTTCTAATTCATTTTTGTGTGTGTGTGTGTGAGGCTCTCAGCATGATTCCTGCAGTGTGATTCTATTAGAATGTCTGCAGGATTTCTGCCAGTGAGTTGGTCAGGTTTCCATCACTGTGGCAAAAATATCTAAGATAAACAACTTAGAAGGAGGAAATACTTATTCCTTTCATAGTCTCACGGCCTCTGTCCTGGACCTGTGACAAGGCAGAATGTCATAGTGGAGAGTACAAAAGGCTGCTTCCCTTGTGGTGGCCAGTAAACAAAGGCAAAGTGCTGTGGGGTGTCTTCCTGCATGCTGTGAATATATGTCACTCTGATTGGTTGATAAATAAAGCTGTTTTGGCCTATGGCAGGGCAGGATGGAGCCAAGTGGGAAAATCCAAGGGAGATAGAGAGAGGAGAAAGGAGAGCGGGGCAGACGCTGCTAGCCGCCGCTAGGAGAAGCAAGATGTAAAAGTACCGGGAAGCCACAAGCCACGCGGCAAAGTATAGATTCATAGAAATGGGTTAATTTAAGATGTAAGAGCTAGCTAGTGAGAAGCCTGAGCCATTAGGCCATATAGTTTTAAAATATTATAAGGCTCTGTGTTTTTATTTGGGACCAAGCAGCTGTGGGATGCAGATGGGAGAGATTCACACTGTCCACAGGGCCCAGGAGGGACACAGGAAAACTTCCAGCTACAGCAAAGAAAGGGGCAGGGTCCCCCAAATCCCTGCAAGCACTCTCACATTACCCAACTTCCTTTCACTGGGTTTGCCTCCCTTCAATAGTACCAAAGGCTAGTGACCACACCATCAGTACCGGGGGCTTTGCAGACACAGCTAAGGTCAAACACTAGTGAGTTAGGGAAGATCAGGTGCATTTTTTTTCATGGGATAAAGAGTGGTCCACAGTTAGTGATGGTTAGAACAGGGCAGGAAATGTGAGCAAAATCATACCAATCCTCCAGAGCTACTCATTACCAAGGGGGAAAGAATAAATAAAGGATACAAAAGTGGGTAGGCAAAAGAGCAAGAAAGAAGGGACAAAATGAGTTTATTTAGTCTTTCCAAATTCCTTCCCTGGGGTCTGGAGAGGCGCCTCAGTGGGTTGGAGTGCCCACTGTGTGAGCATGAGTGTTGAGTTCAGATTTGCATCACTAGTCTTGGGTCTACAGAGCGAGTTCCAGGACAGCCAGGGCTCTTACACAGAGAAACGCTGCCTTGAAAAGGGAAAAAAATCTCCAGCACTTATTTAAAAACTGAGAATGACTATATATGCCTATATCCCCAGCAATAATGCGTGTGTGTGTGTGCATGGTGTGTGTGTGTGTGTGTGTGTGTGTGTGTGTGTGTGTGTGTGTGTGTTTGGGGGGGGCACAGGAACAGGGATAGACAGAACCTGGAGTCTCTCTATCCAACCAGCATAGCCAAAACGACAAGCTTCTGGTTCATTGAAAATGCTGTCTTTTTTTAAAACTTTATTTATTTGTATTATATGTGCATTGGTGTTTTACTTGTATGTATATCTGTGTGAGGGTGTCAGATCCCCTGGAACTGAAGTTACAGACAGTTGTGAGCTACCATGTGAGTATTGGGAATTGAACCCAGGTCCTCTAGAAGAACAGCCAGTGTTCTTAACCACTAAGTCATCTCTCTAGCCCTGAGAAACCATGTCTTAAAGGAATAAAGTAGAGCGTGATAGAAGAAGACATCCGACATCCTCCTCTGGCCTCTGCATGTGAGTTCACTGACCTAATATGTACACACACACACACACACACACACACACACACACACACACACACACACACACAGAGCTTACCACCACCACCACGAAAAATTAAAAATAAAAAAAAGAATTTTTTTTCTTGTCAGCCTCAGTGTTCCCATTTCAGAGACTGCATGAGTACTGTGTGTTTGAACACCAGATACTAAAGACCCAGTTTACAAAATAATGGCAGAATGTAAATGTCTTGGGAGAAAAATTGGGCAAAATAAACTATGACATAAAATAATTTTTGTTGGGCTAGGGAGATGGCTCAATGGGTAAAGGTGCTTGCTTCATCCCCAGAAGCCATGTACAGAGTTGGATGTGGTAGTGCATGCCTGTAATCCCAGCACACCACAGAGAAATGGAGGTGGAGACAGGAGCATCGCCGGGAAGCTCACTGGCCGGCTAGTCTGGCACACACAGTATAGCAGATAAATAGAAAGAAAAATCTCCGTGGGCTGGGGAGATGGCTCAGCAGGTTCCAGAGGACCTGGGTTCAATTCCCAGCACCCACAGGGCAGCTCAAGACCGTCTGTAACTCCAGTTCCAGGGGCTATCACACCCTTACACAGACAAATGTGCACATAAAATAAAATAAATAGAAAGAGAAATCCCGCCTCAAAATGTGCTTCAGGAAGCTGTCTTCTGACTTCCACACATGAACTGTGGTACATACACACCCAAGAGTCACACACATCATACACATATTTATACAAATAATTTTTATTGATGGTGTCAGTTTCCAAATATCTGAGACTTGGGTTTTTTGTTTGTTTGTTTGTTTGTTTGAAAGTGGATACCAGGTATCCTAGTGTGCCCTCGGCTGCTGTGATAACACCACATCCAAAAGCAACTGGGGGAGGAAAGGGTTTATTTTATCTTACAGCTCCGAGCTCACAATCCATCACTGAGAGAAGTCAGGGCAGAAATGGAAAGCATAAAGCCGTGGGTGGGAACTGAAACAGGGACCCTGGAGGAACGCTGTTTATTGGCTTGACTCCCCTGGCTTGTTCAGCTGCCTTCTTACACAGCCCAGTCCCACCTCCACAGGGATATATATGTGTGTATATATTACAGGGCTGGGAACGTGCATTAGTTAGCATATACCTAGCATGTGTGGGGCCCTGGTCTATATGAATATTTCAGAAGACCTCGTTATCAGACGAAAAAGTAGAATTTCTTGAGTTTGTGTAAAGAAAAGCTATACTACTGTGATTATTTAATGAACCATTTAAAATATACAATTATCCTTCTCACTTAATAAATCACGTTATATGTTTGTGTGAATCATTAAATAACAAACTGCTGCTATTCACTGTATGTGTGTTCATATGCATATGTGTGTTTATGTATGTGTGTGTGCTTGTACATAAGTGTACTTATGCATATGGATGCCAGAGGTAGACAGGTATCTTCTTATTCTCTCTCTCTCTCTTTCTCGTCTCTGTCTCTTTCTCTCTCTCTGTGGATATGAATGTATACTTGCTGTGGTAGATGTCAGAGACCAGCCTTGGATGCTGGTCCTTGCTACCCACCTTGTTTGAGACAGGGTCTCTGCTGTGCTCTCCAGGCTATCTAACCCACAACCTTCTAAGGCTGTCCCCATCTCCATCTCATCTCCCATCTTGCTGTCGGAGTGCTGGAGTTCCAGGCTTGTCCCTCCACTGTGGACATCAGAGCTCACTCAGACCCTCAAAGTTCCCAGCCCTCCACCTCATCTCTCAGCTTGCTAATCTGCTAGACTGTCTGGCCAGTGTGGCCCAGGGATCCTCCTTTTTTGCACCATGCCCAGCCCATGCCAGCAGTGGGATTACAGGTATGCACACTGCTGCTGGGTCTTATGTGGGTGCCAGGGACCAATTCACATCCCATGCTTGTGCAGCGAGCATTTACTGAATAGCCATCTCCCAAACCTTCTTTACGTTAGAGATTTGATGGTTGATGTGTTCTTGTGATCAATTAGAGTATTTGTTGAGTGCATGCTATATGGAACGCATCTTAAGCTACATACTTAAGACACATAAGTACGTTCCTCCCAGGGTGATAGAGAGGTTCAAATGAATTAATAAGAGTGTGTTTTTTGAAGGCTGTTTTATTGGCTGTGTGGTACAGGCTAATGTTTTATTACTGTGACAAAAACAGACTGAGTACAGCTTTGGCTGTCATCATTTAACACAGAGGTGAATCTTTTCAGTTTTCACCTTTGCAAGTCTTGGGCCTGTGAAACCCAGGAGTCTGGCTTGGGTTTCCTTCACAGCCTTCGATTTCAGAAGCCAAGGTAACCAGTGTGGTGACAGTACTATTCATTCCATTCCCTGTGGACACACCAAGTTATAGTTTCTCTCCGATTTGGGTAAAGGGGGGAGCTGAGACTAGCTTTGCCTTTTGAGTCAGGCAGCCGTCAAATGACTTGGATTTTCATTCTCGCTGATTTCTTTTGCAAAGTGCCCTTGTATGTCAGGTGTGGGCAGAGAAGCCGCGGGAGGACTCCTTCCTGCAGCGGGGGGTCAGTGACGCTGTGACAACACACGCACCTTTCTCTTCCTCTAGTTTTCATAAACGCCCAGGTGCATAAGCAAATGTCCCAGGACTACCCATGGCTTGCTCGAGGTCGTCACAACCTCTATATTTTCCATTTTGAGATCTCTTTTACCTTTTCCCCCAAATTAAATTATCTTATTCTCAAAATAGACATACAAAAAAGGCTTCATGTATGGAGATTACCAACAACTCTTTGTTTTTGTTGTTGTTGCTGTTTTGAGACAGGATCTTGCTGTGTAGCCTGGGCTGGCCTAGAAATTGCTTATGTAGACCAGGCTGGCCTCCAACTCACAGGGATCTGCCTCTGTTTCCCAAATGCTGAGATTAAAGGTATGTGCCATCACTCCCAAGGACAACTCATTCCTTCTCAGTCTGGTCCCAATAGTGACATTGCAATGTTGGTGATGGTCTTTTAGCTTTCTGGTCTGTCCCACAAATGAGACCGTCTGTAGTCATTGTTAGTACTGAAAAGAACAGTGAGTAACACACACTTTATCCTACAGAGTGATTCCAGTGGTAGAGGACAGAGCAGCCAGACTTCTAAATAATGTTAATTGCAGAGGTCAACTTAACATCCTTGCCTTCTTGTCCAAAGTAGATTGCCAGTTTTCTTTGAAATATTGTGCAAAAGTATTGGCTTGATTGTGGAAAATGTCATTTTAGATAATTTGATTGCTTTAGGGATGGATAATTAATATCCCGTAAAATCACATACCTGAATGAAATTTTTAAAAATTCACCATTATCATTCTTTCTTGAGAGTATATATTAAACATTTTTTAGATTTATTTATTTAATTTTATGTATGTAAGTGTTTTGCCTATATGTATGTGTGTGTGCCATGTGAGTGCCTGGTGCCAGAGGAGGTCAGAAGAGAGCATCAGAGTTCCTAGAAATAAATCGCCGGGCGGTGGTGGCGCACGCCTTTAATCCCAGCACTCGGGAGGCAGAGCCAGGCGGATCTCTGTGAGTTCGAGGCCAGCCTGGTCTCCAAAGCGAGTTCCAGGAAAGGCGCAAAGCTACACAGAGAAACCCTGTCTCGAAAAACCAAAAAAAAAAAAAAAAAAAAAAAAAAAGAAATGGAGTTACAGATGATTGTGAACTACCACGGGGGTGCTGGGGGCCAAACCAGCATCCTCTGCAAGAGCAGCGAGTGCTTTTAACTGCTGAGCCGTCTCTCCAGACCCTTTCAAGTGTATTTTTAAATGACTAGAAACCACTTTCATTTAAAAAAAATTAAGGAAGCATGATGCAAAAGTATTTATAGAAAGTAAGATCAAGGAAGATGGCTACTTTTGCTCTGTAGAGAGCTTTATACTTATATGGAAACCATTACAAATAAATTAGGAAAACAGAGAAAGGGTACGCACAAACATCCCACAAAGGAGAGCTGGAAGCCAGGCAGAGTCGTGCAGGCCTGTTGTCCCGGCACTTGGGAGGTAGAAGCAGAGGATTAGGAAAGAGTTCAGGGTCTCCTCTGCTGCAGAGTGCATGCCGCCAGCTTGGGCTACATATTTTAAGGGGGGGGGGGGGGATTGGCGAGAAAGAAAAAAAGAAGAGTTCTGTTAATAAAGACAGTAAATCGGTTGGTTTCCCAAATATATTGCGCATGCTGACTGAAGGGGCGCATTCTGATGAGATTAGCACGGGCTAGAGACTGTTCTAGTGTATGGGAGAATCGTCTCCGTATATAAGTATATGTTATCACTCAGGACTGTCCACACAGATAGATTTTTCTTGTTGTTGTTGTTTGTTGTTTTTGCGGGGGCTGGAGTGATAGCTCCCCTGGCCTGAAAAGTGTGAGAGCTGAGTTTGAGGCCCTGGAGTGCCTGTAAAAAAGCCAAGCTTGGTGGTACATTCATGAACTAGAGCTGGGGAGGTGGGGACAGGTGGATTCCAGGAGCTTGGTGTCTGGCTACTTGGTGAGTCCTAGGCCGGTGAGAGAGTCTGTCTGTCCTGAATGTGCACAGGTGTGCGTGCGTGTACACAGGTACACAGGTACACACACACACACACACACACACACACACACACACACACACACACGCGCACACGCACACGCACACACCTGCACGCACGCAAAGTAAAATGGAAAACTATTTCAATATTTAATGTTCAACTCAGGAACTCGTGCATGCTAGGCAAGAACTATATCATTGAGCAAATCCACCCCCACAGCACGATTATAAGCATTTTTTTTTTCAGACTCTTAAGTGGGAAGTGAAAGGGGGTCCTGTTTGTTTAAATAAATCTTGAACAATGACTTGTCTGGGCTCAGGCATGGTGGTACACACCTGAGCAGGACCTTGTGAAGCCAGCACTGAACTAAGGACTCTGTTTTAACCCTTAGGACACAAAACTTGGATGATTCAACCTGGATCTGAGCTGAAAGCCCCTTTCCTGTGGTCTAGCCTTCATGGACCCAGAAAATACTACACATCACATTAGGTGGTTCACAGCTGCCTGCAACTCCAGCTCCAGGAGATGCGACACTCTCTCTGGCCTCCTGTGTCTACCTGACACACATACACATAAAAAGAAATCCTGTTTCAGGAAAAAATGCACCGAGGACTATGGACATAACTGCTGAGAAGGGAGACCTGTTGGCTGAACTCCCTGTGAGCTGGGAGGCAGCTCCAGGGGTGCAGCTTTTGGGTGTCATCACCCATACTGGGGTGGGCCTTTTGGTGACGTAGATGCCTTTGAATGACCCCTACCCTGTGTTCCTGTAAGTAATAGCCATAAACTCACTGATTCAACAAGTTAGACTTGGCAGGGGTCGGGGGGATCATTTCTTTGGTCTATTGTCTCTTGTCTGTGTCCTCTCTGGACTGAACAGACACTTGCTCACGTTGTTCCAGGAGAAGTCACACGACAAGCTCATTTTCTTAATGAATTAAAAACCTTAAAATTAGCAGGGGTGGTGGTGATGGTGGTGCTTATCTCTAATCCCAGCACTCTGGAGGCAGAGGCAGGCATCCATCTCTGTGAGTTTGAGGCCAGCCTGGCTTATAAAGCTAGCTCCAGTACAGCCAGGGCTACACAGAGAAACCCTGTCTCAAAAAACCCAAAAAACAAAACCAAAAAAAAAAAAAAAAAAAAAACCCAAAATTAAAAAAACCCAAACAAACAACAACAAAAAATTTTGAATTAATAAAGAGGGGGCTGGAGAGAGAGTTCAGTGGTTAAGAGCATCGGCTGCTCTTCCAGAGGACCTGGGTTCAATTCCTAGCACCCATATGGCAGCTCACAACTGTCCATAACTTGAGCTCCAAGGGTTCTGATACCTTCACCCAGATACACATGCAGGCAAAATACCAATGCAGATAAAATAAAAATAGATTGCTATGGAATAATCCTTCTGTACACTGTGAATATGTATTACTCTCATTGGTTAATAAAAAGCTGACAGACCAGTGGCCAGACATGAAGTATATATGGGACAGCCAGACACGCTCTGGGAGGAGGAAGGGCGAAGTGAGGAGAGACACCAGCAGACTTGGAGGGAGCAAGACATGCTGGAGGACAGGTAAAGCCATGGCAATATACAGATGAATAGAAATGGGTTAATTTAAGTTGTAAGAGTTAGTTAGTAATAAGCCTGAACTGCTGACTGAGCATTTATAAGTAATATTAAGCCTCTTTGTGGTTATTTTGGAGCTGGCGGTTGGGACAGGAAAACTCCACCTACAATAAATAAACCATTTTTTAAATTAATAAAGAAAATACCAACAAACCAATAGTTCATGGTTATATGCCTGCACATTAGAGGAAAAGAAATATAAATGAGCAACTGGAGATAGTTCAGCAGTGAAAATTGGCTGCTCTTCCAGAGGACCCTGGTTCAATTCTTAGCACCACATGGAGACTCAGAACCATCTATAACTCTAATTTCATGGGATCTGACATGCTCTTCTGGCCTCTATGAGCAATGCACACATATGGTGTACAGACATACATGCAGGCAAAACACTCACACATGTTTTGCCTGCATGTATGTCTATGTGCCACATGCCTTCCTGGTGCTTGCAGAGGTCAGAACTGAAGTTATAGACAGTTATGAGTTGTTATGTGTGTGTGCTGGAACTTGAACTCAGGTCTTCTGCAAGAGCAGTTAGCATGCTTAATTGCTGAGCCATCTCTCCAGCCCCCAATATAAATATTTTTTAAAAAGGAAAATAAATGAGGTTTTAGGATATGAAGAAAAGCATTTCCTTATTGGCTTAAAAAAACACTGATTAAATAAAACAATAATGGTAGTGCCAAATATTGGTGCCTGATCCACAACCCTGGTGATAAAGTTTCTGTCTAAATCTGAAGACCAGAGAAGCAGGTGAGCAAAGACGTAAGATCTAGCTCAACACCAAAGGAGTGCCAATCACGTCAACCTCGTCCTAAGGAGGAGGGACCAATATTACAGCCCAAGCAATAAGAAAGAACAAATTCTTCCTTCCTCATCTTTTTGTTCAGTTGAGGCTTTTGTGGACTGAATGATGTCTGCCCACATTGGGAGGGCCTCCTTCTCCTCCTCCTTTTTTTCTTTTTTCTTTTTCTTTTTCTTTTCTTTTTTTTTTTTTTTTTTTTGAGACAGGGCTGTTGCACGAATCCTAAATGGTCTTATAATAAAAACCTGGAGCCGGATATCAGGGTGAAAGCTGAAAGATCAGAGATCAGAGCAAGCCACAGCCGCCACCTCTTATCTCACCAACTCCTCAGCCTGACAGAGCCTCTGCAAGAGAGTGAATTCCTGACTCCTCCAGCCTTATATTCCTTTCTCTGCCCAGCCATATCTCTTCCTGTCTCAACCTTCCTAGTGCTGGGATTAAAGATGTGTGATCCCTGCCGGGCGGTGGTGGCGCACGCCTGTAATCCCAGCACTCGGGAGGCAGAGCCAGGCGGATCTCTGTGAGTTCGAGGCCAGCCTGGTCTCCAAAGCGAGTTCCAGGAAAGGCGCAAAGCTACACAGAGAAACCCTGTCTCGAAAAACCAAAAAAAAAAAAAAAAAAAAAAAAAAGATGTGTGATCCCAAGTGCTGGAATTACAGGTGTGTGCCACCACTCCCTGGCTATTTCGACTGGATTAATCTCATGTAGCCCAGTGTGGCCTTGAATTCACAGAAATCCAGAGGGATCTCTGCCTCTGCCTCCCGAGTGCTAGGATTAAAGGTGTGGGCCACCACTGTCTGAACCTCTATGGCTAACTCTGTGGCTGGCTCTGTCTTCTGATCTTCAGGCAAGCTTTATTTCTTAGATTATAAACAATATATCACCACATCTCCCTTTTTTGTCTAAAATAATAAAAGGTTATAAATAATATAAAAATATACAATAAGTACAATAATTATATACAACATATACAAGAATTACATTACATACATTAACAATGTCCAGTTCATAAATATTTGACAAATTCAGAGAAAATACTCCATTATTTATCCCATTTTACTGAGTCCAAAGTGTTGTACCTAATTCACTTTCTATCCTAACTTGTATTACCAACCCAAAAGTATCTTTTGATATCTTTCAAAATTATACACTTTACACCTCTTTAGTGAGTTTCTTTTCTGAATTTGTTAACAAGAAAAACTATAACTATAACTATCTAGTCTTCAACTCCCTCAGAGACCTGAGAAGGAAAAAATATTAACTGAGTAAGCAGGAAGTGCAAGCAAGTGACTTCCAAAAAATGTGAGAAATGACAGAAACAGCTGGCTGCCTGGACAGTCACCCAAGGTTCCTCTGCAACGTTTGGACATCCATTTTCGGCCTACAGGTCTAGCATATCTGACAGACTTTTCTGTGAAGTAGGGTATTCTAAAGGGCTGTCCTACCTTGTCTTGGCTAGGTTTGGCAGTCTTTTCTTTTGTGTCCTGCTTGTCCATTTTGGACAGTAAATGTCAGCAGTTAAGGCAAGGGCATTTTTTTTCTCAGTGGCTAACTTTTGCCACAAAGAAAATAAACTCCATATGGAGTTTCTTTGATGCCCATCATCTTCTCTGAAGTAGATTGGTGCTGTCAGGAGCAGACATGTCTCAATGTCATAAAAAAAGAATCTATGTTATTAAAACATCTTAAATGCCATATTCTGTAGATCTCTGAAGTGTTTGAGGATGACCTGTCTATCTAAAATATATCTCTGTTTGACTTTGAAAACACACCTAACCTGACTACAAGTTTGATTGTAATAGGTGACTAACTACTAACCTGCATTTCTTTATATCCTAATTAGTTGATAATAATAATTTTCAAGGACTAGTAATTTGCATTACATTGTTAAATGAGTTGTATAGGTACAATACTTTGAATAAGATTAAAAATATATAGAGAGTATGTTCTAACAAAATTAATCTCAAATTTGTATCAATATACGAAAATCCAATTCAATGTAAAGTATTTAAAACTAGTAGTTGCTTTTGAAGAGTAGATTCAATGATCTACCTTTTTATCTAATCATATCCATATTCTCCCTTTTCTCTTTTCAGAGTAGATTCAATAATCTACCCTTTTATCCTATCATTTCTATATTTTTTCAGAGTAGATTCAATATCTTATATCTTAGATCTTATATCTAGATCCTCCTTTTTAAAATTAAAAAAAATTTCAAACAATAACCCTGAATCTAATCTCCTTTGTTAAGCTTTTTTCCTGACCATTACCAATAACGACTTGTAACCAACCACCCTAATCAATGACAAATATTCATAACTCATTGAACAACCAAAAACCACCTACCCCATCTTTCTCTCTCTCTCTTTTCTTTTTCTTTCTTTTTTTTTCTTTGGAGGAGAAAGAACCTTGGCATCTTTGCTACAGTTGATAATGATATCATCAGGCATGATTCTTCTCTTCAGCATGCCCATCTTGGAGTAGTTATCTTGGCCATTGAAAAGCCATAGGGGCTCTATTTTGTAGTTGGCAATCCACTCTCTATGATTATCCATAGCACAAAAGCCATATTCTTTCAATAATTTTTTCTTTCTTTCTTTCTTTTTTTTTTTTTTTTGATTTTTTTGAGACAGAGTTTCTCTGTGTAGGTTTGCTTCTTTCCTGGATCTCACTCTGTAGCCCAGGCTGGCCTCGAACTCACAGAGATCCGCCTGGCTCTGCCTCCCAAGTGCTGGGATTAAAGGCGTGTGCCACCACCGCCTGGCTTCAATAATTTTTCATTTTCTTCTTTGATTTTCAATTTTTCTTTCTTGCTCATCTGCTTCCAAGCCTCTGACTGCACTTTGAAATACTGGCTCATCTGTGTGAAGTCACATTTGCTTAGGTTGGTAATCATATTTTTCTCATCATTAGTCATTTCCTTTCTCCAATCTTTAAAGAAATTTTTCCTGAATATTTTCTTAGTAGTGTATTCATGGTCAAGCATTTTTGCAAAAGAAAAAAAAATGTAGCTGCTTCTTCTGCTTTTGTTTGTCTGCCCACATTGGGAGGGATTCCTCCTTTTCTTCTTCTCCTCCTCCTCCTCTTTCTCCTTTTTAGCTCTGGCTGACCTAGAACTCACTAGCCAGTATGGCCTTGAACTCACAGATACCCATCTGCATCTACCTCCTGGGTCTTGAGATTCAAAGCATGGGCCATAATGCCCAACTGGAGGGCCCCCTTCTTTACTATTTGCTCATTTAAATGTTAATATCATCCAGGAACACCTTTATACATGCTCAGAAATAACGTTTACTTAACTATTCAGACACTCCAAAACTCAGTCAGTTGGATACACAAAATGAACCACTGCAAATATCAATTAGCTAGGAGAGAGTGCTGACATCTAACATCCATACAACTGGAGTTCTAGAAAAAGAAAAGAGAGAGGAGAGGAGAGATACATTATTTAACAAGATTCTGCCTAACAATTCTATAGAACTGATGAAGATATAAATTTTCAGAAACTCAATGAATCCCAAGTAGGAGTTCCTTTTTTAAGATTTATTATTTTTAATTGTGTGCATGCATATGTATCTGAGTGGAATCTGAGCATGTGAGCGCAGGTGCTTGCAGAGATCAGAGGCACCGAGTTCCCCTGCAGCTGGAGTTACATGCAGCTCTGAGCCGCCCAACATGTGTGCTAGGAGTCAAACCCAGGTCCTCGGTGAGAGCAGTATGCACTCTTAGTCACCAACCCATTTACCAGCACTGTAGGATGAAATTCACAACTTGATATACAAGGGTGTGACTGTGTAACGCTAAAGACAAAAGAAGTTTGCAAAAGCAAGCAGTGGTGGGTAGGGGAAAGCTGACCGGGTCTGACAGCGACAGACAACGGACTTGTACTAAGCACATGGAACTAAAGATGAAAGGAATGATAAACCTAGGTGGTGGTGGTGCAAGTTTTTAGTGCCAGCACTCAGGAGGCAGGGGGAGGGATGTAGATCTCTGAGTTTGAGGCCAGCTTGGTCTACAGAGAGAATTTCAGGACAGCCAGGGCTACACAGAGAAACCCTATCTTGAACCCCCCACCCCCAAAAAGGAAAGGATATATGTGAAGTGGGGGAGAGGAAATAACTAAATAACTGTCACCTTCAAATAAGCTATCATTTAATAAAAAAAAATGCTCTTTGACAATTGAAAACGGAACTTTTACCTTCAATATCTTAACCCAGGTGACTCTGGTTAAAAGTACAGTATTCCAGGGCACTGCTTGGGTTTGAGTGCAATCATTTTGTTAAAGACAGGGCTTTGCTTTGTAGCCTTAGCTAGCATGGTATTCCCAGTGTAGTCCAGAGTGGCCTCAAACTTGTGACAGTCTTCCAGTCTCAGTCTTCCAAATCCTGAGACCATAGCTGTGCATCACCGTGCCTGGCTCCACTAATTCCCAGACTTGTCATGTTCTCTTTGCATAACCGTGGCACATTTCTTGATTTCTTAGACTTTAGATAATGTGACAAAGTGAAGTGCTTAGAGCAATTTCTAATAAATAGCAGGTCCCTAGTAAACATCAATGCATATTATTGTAAGTTCCTGGCATTGTTTAGAGGAAAATTATGCACCAAGAACATAAATTAAAGTTTAAGGATGACTACCCAAAGTACAGAAATAGAGGTATGCTTCCTCATCATATTGAAAGATTGGAAAAATCCTTAGTCATCCTGACTGAGACAGCTAAAGTAGTTTTTAAAAAAGGAACCATGTAAAAATAGAACTTTAAAGTATAAAGTCTGGTAGTAAGCATTCATACAAGAATAGATTTTAAAAAAGCACACAGTTTTGCCCATCTGTGTAACAGGAATATGGGAATGACAAAAGAGACGTTAAAGACCCTGGTGTATGGGGGTAAGAGAGATGGCTCTTTGTAGCTGAAGTTTTCCTGGTCCTGCCTGGCCCACAGTCAGGACAAATCTCTCTCACCCGCAAGCCCTGCAGCTGCTCGGACCCAACCAAGTAAACACACAGAGACTTATATTGTTTGTAAACTGTATGGTTGTGGCAGGCTTCTTGCTACCTAATTCTTATATATTTAATTAACCCATATCTATAAATCTATACCTTGCCACATGGCTCGTGGCTTATTGATATCCTTACATCTTGTTTCTCATGGCGGCTGCCAGCGTCTCCTGCCTCAGCCTTCCACTTCCCAGAATTCTCCTCTCCTTTTGTCCTTCCTGCCTGGCTACTAGCCAATCAGCACTTTATTTAATTAATCAATCAGAGCAACACATTCACAGCAAAGAGAACATCCCACAGCACGCTCAGTTGGGAAAATGCTTGCTGTTCATGAGGACCTGAGTTTGAATCCCCAGTATTCACGTTAAAAAGTTGGTCCCATGTCTATAATCCCAGTTCACTGGAGGCAGGACAGGTAAGTCCTTGGAGCTTCTTGGTCAGATGGTCTGGCCAAATCAACAAGCTCCAGGGTCAGCAAATATCCTGTCCCCAAAAATTAGGAGGAAAGGGACTGAAGACAACCAGTGTTAACTTATGACTTTCACATGTGTACGTGTACACACACACACACACACACACACACACACACACACCACACACCACACACACACACACACCACACACACACACACACACACACACACACACACACACACACACCACACACACACACACACACACACACACACACACACACACACACAGAACCTGGGCTGAAAGACATTCTCAAGCACATATAGAAGGTAGTGAAACATCATTGGCAAGTCTTAACAAATATCAAATAACTGCCAGTACATAAATCCCATTGGCTGACTGCAAAGAGCCTAAGTTAGACGTCAAGTATAAAGATAACTGATCTGGATTGGGATTGCCTGTCATATGTGAGGCCCTGAGCTTCATTCTGGGCATTGTGGAAAACTAAAACAAAAGCCTGTCCATACCTGTTGGAGGGAGTCTAAACTGGCCCAATCACTCTGAGAAATGACTGACCACGTCAACAGAGCTTACTATGCAAATACCTAACGAGCCTGCCATTTCCCGCCCGTGTGCTACACGTTAGCGGTGTAGCTCAGTGGTGCGGTGCAGGAGCACCCTGTGTGAAGTCCTGGTTTGGTCCTCAGCAGCACAAAGAAGTGCTGGAATTTTACAGGAGCGCCGTTTACAGTAGCAAAGTGTCCAATAACAAAAGAACAAAGAAATGGGCAACATTCGTTCCGTGACTTACTCCATAGCAACGACAACAGACTGTATTTACAGGCGATGGTGAGGCTGCAACTTCCAAATGGAAAGAAGCTGCACAAAACAGCTTACATGCCGTACGATTCTATTTCTATCAGTCACAAAAGCGTGCTCGTCTACACTGTACACGTCAGCATGGCGCTTACTTTTGGGAGGGGGAGAGATGGGAAGAAAGCCACAGACAGTCTAAGTTCTCCTTGACCTTGGTGTTGGTCAAACTTCGTTTTTGAAAATTCAGTGAGCTACGCATTTATGAGATGATAAATGCATGTACACATTCATCCATGAAAAATTTAAATTTAGGGCCAACAAGATGGCTCAGCCTGCAAAGTGCTTTACCAGGCAGTTCTTACAACCTAGTTCAGTTCCTGGGACTCACAGCAGATGGAGAGAACTAATTCCTCAAAGTTGTCCTCTGGTCTCCATGTGCATGCTCTCCCCCTTCACACACACCATATACACGTATACATTAACAATAATATAAATAACAATATGGCATTAAATTTGGAAGTTTAAAAGCAGCTTGATAAAAATATCACGAATAAGGGCAGAGCCAAATAGAAGTTTGTAAACGCTCACAGCTGTTCATAAGTTCTTCAGCCAGAATTCATGATCTACCACTCTTCCACCCTGGGACAGATCAAATCCACAGCTTCCTGCATGTGAGTGAGTCTCTAGCACAGAGCTATGGCCTAGCCAAAATTTTCTGGTTTGGAGAGTGTTTACACTAGAAAGAGAGAAGGCAGAAAACAAATGAGATCAGCATCCAAGTTCAGCAAGAACACGTCAGCAGAATAAGCCCAAGGAAAATAAAAGGGAAGAAGTAAAGATAAAAGCAGGGCGCTAATGAAAGAGAAAAGAAATAAATTAGAGGTGACCACAACAGGCAAGAGCACAAGCTGGTCTTTCTGGAATGACTAATAAGATAAACAAATATCTGTAAGAGTGCTTATGAAAGAAAATATAAAACAATATTAGTGTTTAAAAAGCACATTCAGCAGAAATTTAAAAATGACAGGCAGAGGCCATGATTGGGTTTATGCCAGTCAATGTGAAAACACAAATTAAGTCGGCAACGTCCTAGAAACATCACTTGTGAAGATGGATCCAAAAAAGCAGTAGAGGGACTGCAGAATGATTCAGCGGTTAGGAGCACTGGGTGATCTTCCAGAGGACCAGGATTTGATCCCCAGCACCCACATGGTGGCTCACGTGTCTCTAACTCCAGTCCTGGGGGATCTGAAGTCCTCTTCTGGTCTCCTCAGACACCAGGCACATATGTGGTGTACAGGCATACATGAAGACAAAACACCCACACACATAAATGAAATGCATAAAATGAGCTTTTAAAAAAAGAAAGAAAAACCCATATAGTACGAGAGAAAGAGCAGCTGGGAACTTGAATCGATGATGACCAGCTACCCTTCAGGCCCTCTGTATGTATATTACCCATGGAATGAACACACAAGAACCAGGTGACTTTTCAACATTCTACTGAACATCCAACAACAGATGATTACACACTCATACACACAAATAGCATTTGAAGAGCAGTTCCTGGCCTTTTATGAGCTCTATGTTGAAACCAGAAAAAAGCCCTGTGAGGTGGACACTGAGAAAAGACCGTAATGGGCTAATTCAGGTAGATGTTTATAGATAAAATGACAAGTTGGGTTATAATCTTAGGAAGAAAAAGATTTAGCAAACTAGAAAGTCTGGGTAGTGATATAATATTTTCTGAAAATATCAAATAAGAATATTGAGATTACATTTGAGACTCTGGCTAGTGAGCAGAGCTACAGAAATGACTTAAAATGGAAGAACATTATCCAATTTTGAATACACTGTGATTGTCAAAACGGGAAAATCTATAGTGGTTACAAGACTATAATTAATTTTGGAGTTCAGAAAGATTGTTAACATGGAATGTAAGATTAACACACAAAAATCAGTTGCATTTCTAAACATCAATAATTAGTTATACAATGTAGTCCAAAAAGGTTATTTAAAATATTAAATAATATAAAATATATTATTTAAAATAACAGCAGAAGAGTGTTATATAAGAATAAACATAAATATAAGAAAATACATGCATGAGCTGGGCGGTGGTGACACACGCCTTTAATCCCAGCACTCAGGAGGCAGATGGAGGCGGATCTCTGAGAATTCAAGGCCAGCCTGGTCTACAGAGCGAGTTCCAGGATAGCCAGGACTGTTGTCACACAGAGAAACCCTGTCTTGGAAAACCATGTATATATGATTGTTTTGAAGAAATACTATGAAACATCATTTGAAACCGTGGTTCTCAACCTTCCCAAGGCTGCGACCCTTTAATACAGTTCCTCATGCTGTGGTGACCTCCAGCCATAAAATTATTTTCATTGCTACTTCATAACTGTGATTTTGCTACTGTTATGAATCGTAATGTGAATATCTGCGTTTTCTGATGGTCTTAGGTGACCCCTGTGAAAGAGTTGTTCAACTCCCAGGTTGAGAACCACTGACCTAACAACAAATATTGAGCACATAAAAGAAATATATATCACATTCCTTTTCTTTCAATTTTTTTCTTTTTCAAAAGGCATGTTATTTATTTATTTTGTATTTATTTGCATGTGTGCAAGCCTGCGTGAGTTGGTGTGTACCATATGTGCACATGAGACCACCAAGGCCAGAAAAGGGTGATGGATCCATTGCAGT
This sequence comes from Peromyscus californicus insignis, assembly GCF_007827085.1. Lineage (NCBI taxonomy): Eukaryota > Metazoa > Chordata > Mammalia > Rodentia > Cricetidae > Peromyscus > Peromyscus californicus. The sequence goes on from NW_026294447.1 coordinate 82,565,266, forward strand.
TGGAGTTACAAGTGGTTGTGAGAGGTCATGTGAGTGCTGGGACTTGAACCTGGGTCTTCTGGAAGATGGGTTTTATATTTTAATTATGTGTGTGCCTGTGTGTGGGTATTTGCACACTAGTGCAGTGTCTGCAGAGAGCAGAAGAGGGTGTTGAATCTTCTGGAGCTAACGTTAGAGGCAGTTGTGAGCTATGTAACATGGGTGCTGTGATCCAAACTCTGTTCCTCTTTAAAAAATAGCAAATGCCCTAAACCACTGAGCCATCTCTCTAGCCTTAAATCATGTTCCCAAAGGGAATCAGAATCACAGAGCTGATAATGCTTCCCCAGTTAACATGTCAAATCATTGCAATACCAATTCAAAACTCCAAGAGACAGATTTTACTTCCTGTGGAAATGAGGAACATAAAGGGTTCACACTAAAGTTCTTGAGAAAAAAATTAAGTCCCAAGAATAGCCAAGATGGTCTTAAAGAACAAAATAAAAAATTTCTGCAGCCCACCGAGGTTTAATCAAGTCCATTACCGCAAAGGCTGGGCGATGGTACAGCAAAGCTGGATGAAAACACCCAAGTGGATTTTACAGTAAAGCCTCTTAACAGAACCACATTGGCACTGACGTTTGAGACGTGACAGTGGAGAACTGCATATTGGTGGAATGAAGGACCAACTATTTAGTAATAAAAGCCCTGAGCCAATGACTATCCAGAAGGGAAAATTAAAAATTGATGCTCCATCTTCCGTACTCCGGAAATAGATTCAAAGTCAATAAAAGAACTATACAAATAAATGTTTCAAAGATTTTAGAAAATCACCTAAAAAGTTCATATTTTTTTATACTCGAGGTAAGTAGAATTTCATGAATAACATAAAAACGTTTTTAAAAAGTAAAAAGAAATATTTCGAAAATAATAACAGGAATTTATATTTAGTCAAACTTCCTTGAAAATTCTAAGAGTTCTAAAAACGGTCTCAGCTACGTAGATCTCAGAAAGTTCACCACACGTGAAACCACAGTGAAAATAAACCTAGGCAGTGTCCTCATGGTATATGTAGTAGAAGTGATTAACTACCTTGGTAAAGTTTGCTGCTATCTTTAAAACATAAGTAAAAGCGTCATTTCATTTTCAGGAAAACTGATTAAATTTTAGATCATCACATTAAGGGAAATAAGCCAGGTACAGGTTTTTAAGAAGTATAAGGGGGTCAAAAAAAAAAAAAAAGGAAAAGAAAAAAGCTGGGTGGTGGTGGCACTCACCATTAATCCCAGCACTCGGGAGGCAGAGGCAGGCGGATCTCTGTGAGTTTGAGGTCAGTCTGGTCTACAGAATGAGGTCCAGGACATCTAGGGCTGTTACACAGAGAAACCCTGTCTTGAAAAACAAACAAACAAACAAACAAAACAAAAAAAAAGAAAAAGAAAAAAAAAGTATAAGGGGGACACTGGGGAAGAGGTAGGATATTAGATGTGTGGGGGTGGGTATGAAAGAGGGTGAACAATAAGCAAGGTATGTTATACACATATATGAAAACACCGTACTGAAGAACATTACTTGGTATAGTTAATATACACTAATGAGAAACCTTTAAAAGGAGAGAGAAAATGAGTATAACTAAAACCAAATTACGGGAAGAGCCTGTATGTGATGGTTTGAAAGAAAACAGCCCTCAAAGGGAGTGACACCATTAGGAGGTGTGGCCTCGGCCAGGGCTACACAGAAAGACCCGGCCTGGAAAACAAACAAACAAGCAAACAACAACAAAAAGAATCCATGTGACGACACAGAGTTGTCCTCAGAGGGCAACTGAGGCAGGGGGCTGCAATTAGGGACATTAGAATACTTTATTTCATGCATTGGTCAGGTTTGCTCAAGAGACAAAGCAATAGTATGGAGCGATTTTTAAAAAAAAAAACAAAAAACGAGGAATTAGCTCATTTGATTACAGAGGCTGAGAAATCCTGACATTGGCGGACAGTACCCAGGGTCCCAACAGAGCTGATGGTGTAGCTCTACTCTGAATGCCAGAACAGACAATACCCAGGGCATCTACGCTTAAATTAAATTCAACGGCAGGAAAAAAGGGTGTGCCAGTCAGACAGGAGAAATTTCCCCTTACAGACATGAGGATCCTTTTGGTTTTCTCTCCAGACCTTTTAATAAAATAACGCTGGTGGGCCGGGCGGTGGTGGTGCCTGCCTTCAATCCCAGCACTTGGGAAGCAGAGGCAGGTGAATCTTTGTGAGTTCGAGGCCAGCCTGGTCTACAGAGTGAGTTCCAGGATAGGCTCCAAAGCTACACAGAGAAACCCTGTCTCAAAATGCTAATAATAACAATAATCATAACGCTGGTGAGAGCCACTCACGTCACAGAGGGCAATCTGCTTTTCTCAGCATACTAACATGAAGCCTCTCCCATCCAGCAGCACCCTGTCACACACAGACCTACAACCATATTTAGCCAAGTGTCTGAGCACCTCTCGGTCCAGTCAAGCTAACACTAACCACCTGCCTCATCACATTTGTCTCCCGCCCTCATCCTCCACAGTGCGGGCTCCCTCTCACACCTGTTCCTTTTCACACAAGGATATCGGCTCTCAGGTCCTGGTTAAGCTCCCCTCCTCTCTTTCTTCTCTTTGCACACCATAAGGAGACTGGGAGACCTAGCTCAACCATAAAGTACTTCCTGACTCCTCCAGAAAGACATAATTGCTCTCTTCTAGACCGTGTGTGTGTGTGTGTGTGTGTGTGTGTGTGTGTGTGTGTGTGTGTGTCAGTCATGTACTGCTCACAGATGCCTCGTGTCTCGTTCATGCCTGTGTCTGATGTGTTCGTGTTTTGTAAATGATCCCCATCAATGCAGATGTCTAGCTCCTGGGGTTGGAAGGAAGTAGTGCTGTGCTTGCACGGGAAAACCAGCAATGATGGTTTAGCACGCGAGCTACGATTTTTCCTCTATTTAGAAAGATGCTTTAGTTATATCTTAAACAGAAATGTTAATACGGATACAAACAGCTAATGTATAAAAGCCCTTTCTTGCATACAGTAAAGCATTCTAAATTCTGTCTGTTTTTCCCTAATAACTGTTTCACAAATAAGGACACGGAGGCAGAGAGGGACGAGGCAGCTTCGTACTGCCAAGGAGCATAGTAGAGGGTTGCTCACATTAATCCACATAAAATAACTTAATGTCTTTAAGTTTCACATATTGGTTACAATATCACTAAAAACTACTAAAGTATTCTTACAATGTAACTCCTTTTCAGGATTCTCCTGCGGGGATTTCATAAAACGTGCTCTTGTAGAGACAAATAGGACATTGACCTAGTCTAAGTAGTTACTCCACATAAACTGTTATTTTGGGGTCAGGATGACAGGTCTTTCACATTTTCTGTTACAGCACTAGGGTTTAATGAACCCGGGGCCCCACACATGCTAGGTAAGCACCTAACCACTGAGTTACCCTCCATGGCCCTCATGTTAAAATTTTAATGACGTTTTATATGTTTGTTTACTGGTGTGTGTGTGTGTGTGTGTGTGTGTGTGTGTGTGTGTGTGTGTGTGTGTGTGCGTGTGTGTGTGTGTATGCTTGCATGTGCAGGACATAGAACATGTGTGGAAATCGGAGGACAGTTTACAGAGTTGTTTCTCTCCTTCCATCACTGGGTCCCAGGTATCGAACTCAGATCTTCAGGCTTGGTGGCAAGCGCCCTTACCCACTAGCCATCTCACCAGCTCGACCCCCACATTTTCACAAGAAAATAAAATGGAAATATAACTTTACCCTTCACAAACTTGTATATGTTTGAGACAGGTTCTCATGTATCTCAGGCTTGCCTTGAACTTGTAGCTGAGCATGACCTTGAACATGTGATCTTTCAGCTTCCCAAATGCTGGGGTTACAGGTGAGTACCACCATGCCTGATTTAATGTGGTGCTTGGGATTGAACCCAGAGCTTTGTTCATGATAGCAAGGGTTTTGCTAACTGAGGTACATTCCCAGCCCCACTCTTTAGGTTTTTACTTGACATATAATAATAATTTGTACATGTTTACAGGGCACCACATTACATCACAATACATGTATGAATTATATAATAATCAAATCTAGATGACAAGCATATACTTCATCCCTATCACTTATCATTTCTTTGTGTTAAGAATACTCAAAATCAGGGGCTGGAGAGATGGCTCAGAGGTTAAGAGCACCGACTGCTCTTCCAGAGGTTCTGAGTTCAATTCCCAGCACCCACATGGTGGCTCACAACCATCTGTAATGAGACCCGGCACCCTCTTCTGTGTACATAATAAATAAATAAATCTTAAAAAAAAAAGAATACTCAAAAATCCGTATTTTAGCACTCTGTGTGTGTGTGTGTGTATGTGTGTGTGTGTGTGTGTGTGTGTGTGTGTGTGTGTGTGTGTGTGTGCTTGTGCGTGTGCACACCCACAGCTTCTTTTGGTAGAAAAGCACATAAGTTGGGCATTTAAATGCAAAACCGTGGAGGTTTTGAAGTTGATTCTTTGGTTCCAGACCTGTCCACATGCTGGTCTCTGGAGCCAAGAAGCCGAATGTGTTGTGAGAGTTTTGCTTTGTGGGACCATCATAGGCTTTAGTAGCAAAGCCACTATTACGAAACAGCTTGGGGAAGGCTTCCAGAGAAAATATGAGAAATCTGCTATGTGTTTAGAAATTCACTCTCCCAGATATGGAAAGGACATTACTGCAAGACTAAAATATTTGGGAAGAGAATTCATTGGCCCATGTCCACCTTTCTTTGGTGCTGAAGACTGACCACATGCTCTGCCCCTGACTGTAGCAACTGTTCACATGCCCACTCAATTAAGACCTTTAAAGAGTCCTTCCTCTGGGGTAGAGAATGACTCTTACTTCCTAAAAGTCTGGTAATCCAACCAGGAGAAAGAAATCCTTTCTGCCTTCTAAATTCTCTTTAGTGACTTGATTTGTCAATCCAACTATTTTGAGAAAGAAAAATTAGAACTATCGAATGAGAATAAAAGTTTCTGGGGCCAAATTTAGATGGACCTTGGGCAAGTCACTTAGCTCTTTGGGTCTGGATCCTTTCCTCTGCTGTGTGTAAATATGCTGGACGGAATCCCAGATATGCTGGCCTGGTAAAAGAGGAAAATGTGTCCTTGGTTATGGAAGGAAAAGGTGATGTGGTAATTTTATGGGTTTTATTTTTAGCTACTTAAGACTTGCTTTCTTTGGTCAGAATGTTAGGGTAGTGATGTGTGCTAGGAATCACTGAATTCACAAGAAGGATAAATGTGCAAATTATTGTTTCTCTGTGTTCCTTTTTCTCTCGATGATCATAAAAACAAACGTGCCTGTAATTATGTCGCCCAGATCCAGTACTTTTCATTAGGAGATGTTGAAGTGTTGTGCAAACAGTCATTAAGGCTCACATCTTCCAAACAGTCATTAAGGCTCGCATCTTCTCTGTGAAATGAATATGACTATTTACCAGTAGCCAGAGCAGCAAGCTGGAACACAGTGCCCTTCGGCAGCTGCCCAGGGTGACTTTGATGAACAGGGCTAGGAGCAAGTGAAGGGGCTGTTTCTAAGCTGCTTGCTCTGACCTGCAACACTACCAATGCATTAGGAAACATTTGAAGTAAGACCAATTGGCCTTGGCATCATGGACAAAACCTTCCAGATAAGGCGAAACCTGGGAGTGTGTGTGTGGGGGGAGGGAGTTACAGTGAAGCAGGTAGAACTCATCTTCTTTTCATAAGGCTTCACCTCCCTCACCCCCCCCCCAACTATGTTGGATAGAGTCCATGGATATTCAGTGGAGTTTGCAAGGCAGGGAGCCATAACTTGAGTAAGTATCTCCTCCAAGGCTTGTGTTTTAAAGGTCTAGTATCCAGGGTGCTATTGAAGTGGTGGAATGCTCAGGAGGTAGAGCCTATTGAGAGATCTTCAGGACTTTGGAGGGGTGTCTTAGTTAGGGTTTCTGTTGCTGCAATGAAACACCATGACCAAAAACAAGGTGGGGAGGAAAGGGTTGATTTGGATTACATTTCTACACTGCTGTTCATCACTGAAGGAAGTCAGGACAGGAGCTCAAGCAGGGCAGGAACCCAGGGGCAGGAACTGATGCAAAGGCCATGGAAGGGTGCTGCTTACTGGCTTGCTCAGCCTGCTTTCTTGTAGAACCCAGGACCACCAGCCCAGAGATGACACCATCCACCGTGGGCTGAGCCCTCCCCCATTGATCACTAATTGAGAAAATACCTTAAGCTGGATCTCATGGAGGCATTTCTTCAACTGAGGGAGGATCCTTCCTCTCTGACAACTCTAGCTTGTGCCAGGTTGACACACACACACACAAAGCAGCCAGTACAAGGTGTATCTTTGAAGGGGAGCCTTCTCTCTTTGCTCCCTGGCTTGTGACGTAGGTGGCTCTGTGCCATGCACTTCCCCCAAGATATGCTGCCTTGCTATAGGCCAAAGCAATAGGACCAACCCATCATGGACTGGAGCCCCGAAAACTATGATCCCCCCAAATCCCTTTTCAATCCGTAAGTTAGCTCTCTTGGGTGTTTTACTTGGTTATGGGAAGCTGACTAACTCACAGTTTCGAAGGAGTCACGGTGCTCCAGGAAGAATTACTGTGGATACCACTAAGCTCCAGAGTCAAGAGAGCAAGCTAAGGGACTGGATAAAAGGTCCCTTGGTTGCCTAATTTCATTCTCACAGAAGCACAATAATACAAATCACTTTAGAGACCTCTACGGCAATCCCTTAATGCCTTATAGAATTATCGAGCACTACTTTAACAGGTTCTTAATGAGGGAAGATTTTGTTCTCATGAGTGTTCACTTGGTGGCCGTGCGAAGTGGATGATGGATAAGAAAAACACTAGTTGGAGTAGAATTTGTTTTTCTCTTACGGCCACCCTCTTGGACCACTGCCTAATTAAGTTTCTCATGTTCGTGCTTTCTTAAATCCTCTTGTGGAAAACTGCCAGATTGAAGGAGTGCTTTCGTGGTGGCCCATTTCTCAGCAGTTTCTCATGGCTCTTCCACAGCACCCACAATGTGAATGCCAGGGGTGGTGTTCATTGTGCCTTCAGTTATGAGTAGACATTGTGCTAAGGGCTTTAGACACCTTACTTACAGACGCTGCCGCCACCACCCCAGCCTAAATGCTACTCCTGCTACCCATGGTTTGTTCTTTTTTCCATTTGTCTGTCCTGCTACCCCCTGCCATTCAGTCCATCTTTCAGAAGAGAAAATAAAGCCCCATTCTAGGTTCCTATCAAAAGTTCTATTCCTGCCTACTTTTCACTGCTGGATTCCATCATTAGCACCCCATTATCGACTGATGTATCTTCTGATCAATCATGGGGTACATTGTCCCTGTGCTAGTTGGTCCCTGAAATGTTCATTTTCTTTCATATCGTTATGTTCATCTAGATCTGACTTCTGTATCAGACGAGAGGCTACATTCTGCCAAGATGGCAAATAAGCTCCAAGTCTTAGTGGCTCACAACAGTGGGCATTTGTTTGCTACCTCTACCCCGCATCTGTTTTGAATTGGTGAGGGCAGGGGGTGTTCCACTCCATGTCTGCTTGTCCTTGGACTCCAGATGATGGAGCATTGGCATCTGGAATAATGTCCAATGCTGAGACCCATGTCTCTTGTGCCGCTCTTCACTGGCTAATGTCTAGCTTTAAGGAAAGCAGAGAACTACAGTTCTCTCATGTTCCTGGAAGGCGTTGATGTAGGTGTATGTTGTCCTACAGGCTCGGTCCGAAGGGTGACAGTGCTGGCACTTGATGGAACCCTTAGGGGATGGAACCTAGTAGGCGAACTTAGGTCTTTGGGGGCATACCTGCAGAGGTGATTGTAAGACCCTGAGCATTCTTTATTATCATTTGCTCTTTGGCTTGTGACATTCTGCCAAGTGCCAAGTCTCATGATGTGCTGCTGCCTCACCGGAGGCCCAGAGCTCTGAGATCAATAGGTCATGTAATGAACCTCTAAAACTGTGGGCCTAAATGGCTTTTTAAAAAACCTCTATTTAATCTCATCACTTACGTTTTCTTCTGTGTATGATTCTCAAATGTAGATATCCAGCCAAAATCCATCTTCTGAACTCCAGATCTATTTAAGTAACCTGGACTCCTTTCCATGAGATATTCTGAAGTAACCTTTTTCAGAAGTAATAGTGTACAGTTGAGAGGTTGGCGATGAAGGTCATGGGTAAAATCGGGCCAGATGCTAGGTTTTTGGTGTAGCCTGTGAATTAAATATGGACTTTATATTTTACAGCTGGGAAAACAGGAATGTTACCTTATGGTGCATAAATTTGAAATTAAAAAAATAAAGTTTGAAAATAGGATCTCCCTATGTAGCAGCCCAGGATGGATTTTAAATCATGATCCTATTGCCTGGGTCTTCCAAATGTGGGGTTATTAGTGTATGCCACCATAGCCAAGTGGCTTCAGATTTCATTAGGAAAGTTTTGTCCCTATTGTACTCCCACTCATAAGCATTAGTTTATGTTAATATTTGTGTTTAAATGTAGCTTTTTTTTTTTTTTTTTTTTTTCTACAATGAGAGTGACGTGGTCCCTTCGGGCCAGGGTTAACAGCATCCTGGGTAACTTACTGGAAATACAGGCTTTCAGACTCCCAGCCAGTTCTGATGCACACTAAAACTGGAGAACCACCGCCATATATGACCGTGGGCCTTGCACTAGAATCACCTGGGATGGCTGTTTTAAAGATACCCCATCCCTGAGTCTCTGGGAGTGTGAAATAGCGTGCCTTCAAGACTGGCTGCACCTTAGCCACACTTAGGCAAGATTTCAATCAATCACTAGTGCTCTGAGTTCATCCCTAGAGAGTCAGATTCCTTGGGGTTGGTTGGGGACCTGGCTTAAGTATTTTCCTAAAGTTCTCCAGGCGATGTGGATGTACAACACTACTCCACTATGAACAAGCGTTCTGGAACATACCGACTTGTCTTCTAGTCCTGACGCACAACTTCCCGGCAGTGTGGCCTGGGTCATATTAGCTCAACACTGTCATGCCTATGATTAAATGAGGTATAGTGTGTATGTAAAGAGAAACTCCAAGCCTGGCTTACAGCAAGCTCATGTCAGATGTCCTCAGAGCCTCCTGGTGTATGTTCAGGAATCATGGCCCTAGAGAGAACCCTTATTCTCTGAAGCTGAGTGTACAGGAAACTATTCTGTAGAAGAGTTTTGAGTAGGAGCTGGGGTGTTGCTCAGCTTTCTGGTCGGGTCTGTTATTTCATGTGTGTGATCAGTCCCATCTATTTCTGTTGGTGGTGACAATGTGTCCCCTCCCCTGAAATTGAGGCACTTTGTAAACGTGCGTCTTCCCTTTTAGCTCAGAGTTCAGCATGAGCATTTTTCTCTGCCCAGCTGGACTCGGGGGTTGTTGTCTTAGGACTCATTTTCACATCACATGCCTGCAGAGTCTTAGGTATACAAGTTCCTCACCCTGACTTACACACTGGCTCCAGGATGCTAGCTCTACCTTGCGTACTCTGATCCTGGTTAAGTTTTCTGAATCCCCAGGTCTTGATTTCCTTGCCTGGGAAAGGGAGGGCTAATTATTTCACTTTGCTTCCTTGGGCTGCTGTGGAAAAAAAAAAAAACAAAAAAACGCAAATGTCCACATAGCACCTCAGTGTCCCTCGTGTGCCCTCAATTTGCAAATATTCAAAGGAAGCAGACATGGCCTTCCCCACAGGGGCTGGTGCAACTGTCATTAGGTCCCAGTTACTGGTATTGCCAGGAACCTTGGTACAGCTTTCCTGCACTGTGACCTTTTGTGGTGAACAGTTTATGTTTGTTGCTTTGAGACATAGTTTTACTACGTAACCCTGGCTGTCTTAGAATTTGCTGTGTAGGCCAGGTTGGTCTTGAGTCTGTGGTGATCCTCCTGCCTCTGCCTCCCAAGTACTGGGATTTCTGGCATCCGCCACCACACTCGGCATGGCTGGCTATTATGATTACCTCTGAGACATGGTCTCATGTAGTCCAGGCTAGCCTCAAACTTGCTATGTAACTGTGTAACCGAAGATTGCTAGCTCTTCCTGCTTCTGCCTCCTGAGCCATGGGATTGTAGATGTGTGCCACTGGGGATTGAACTCAGGGCTTTGTGCAGGCTAAACAAACATTCTGTAAACTGAGGCTACATTCCCTAACCTATGCATGACTGCACAAGTGTGTGTGTGTGTGCATCTTTGTGTGTATATGTGCATGTGTTTGTGAGCATGTGCACTCGAATGAAATAAAAGTCCAATTTAAAAAATAATTTAAGTATTAAAGAGTTTCTTTTCTTTTCTTTTCTTCTTACAGGTTTGTTTTTCTTTTCTTTTTTTTTTTCTGAGAAAGGATCTCTCTATATTGCCCCAACTGTCCTAGGACTCATTACATAGACCAGGCTGGCCTCAAACTCACAGAAATCCACCTGCCTCTGCTTGGGACCTCCCAAATGCTGGGATTAAAGGTGTGCACCACTATGCCCGGAATGCTTTTAAGTTTTAATGTGAGTGTTTTTTTATTATGTTTCTCCTGAAGTTCCAAAAGTACCTATTCTCTAACACCTGGCACCTTTAAGAAAGAAAATAATAATAACTTTAGAAGCACGGAAGGCCACTGCACATTTCTTATGTAATTTTACAGACTACGTGTCCTAAATGGCTAAAAACAAGTTTTCATCCATGACAAAATAAATCAATCATGTTTCTAGCTTTTTGGTGAAGTTGTTTCAGGAATCGGTGCCTTGAAAAGATGCCACCATCGTGACTTCTATCAGTGAATCCCACCAGGAATTCTTTTCACCATTGACAGTTTGTGGTAAGACGTGAGTACCTCAGAGAGGCTTCCCTGGGCGGCTGGGGCTGGTTTAAACGGACCCCTGTTTCCTGGTTGGTTTAAACTTCTGCTTCCTACCGGTTTGTGCCTTGTTCCAGCCCCACTCAAATCACAGAGCGAGCATTGCTCTCATGTGTGCTTACTGGAGTGCTTCAAGCAGCTGGTTTTATTTTAGCTAGAATTAGTCATACTGTTCTCTGGCCTTGGAATTCACAAGAGTTTTGGATGGAGAGGCCGTTCTTGGAAGCTGGGGCCTGTGTGATTTTGCTCAAGTTTCTTTGGCTTGCTGAAGCCGCTGCTGTGGGCTTGTCGGATGAAGGGTGTGCGTGCATTGGCTGCGATGCCTTTATCCTATCGGGCAAATTTTAACTGGGCAGCTTTTAATAAATCTCGTTGTTTCGTTCTTTAATGTTAGAGCATCACACAGGCCGGTAGAGGACAGTCTTAGGTTGTTTTAGCGCCGCAGGAACCCTAAAAGTATCTTGCACGCGTCCTAGGTTTGTGAGAATCTGTAAAATAATTCTGGTGATTCGTTTGCACGTTAGGACTTGGGTTTCCTTGTTAAGGGAATTTTTACTTATTCCAGATAAGCCAATTGTGGATACTGAACTTTCCATTGGCATTTCCAGTCGCTTCATTGCGATTTAATCGACTTCTAAAGGTTTGTTTGACCATTTAACTTGGAGAGTGAGTTGGTGGAAAACATTTGGTACCGATAGTAGGACTGATACGTGTTTCCCAACTGAACATTTAACCGAATCTTTTCCTTTGTCCGACGTTTCTGAATCTCCACCGTTGGCCAAATTCCACGCTGCAGGCTGGGGGTACTCAGAAAGAGATGGAAGAGGGGCTCCTCTCCGAAGGAGACCCCAGTCAACAGGTGTCGGGAGAGTGAGGGAACAGTCCCAAGGCATCGTGTGTGCCAAGGAGACTGGGAGCCGGCGGCTGGCGGGATCCTCACCACTTGTCTCTGGGCAGACGCCTGGGGTGGAGAGAGACAAGCTGCTAGTCAGCAGGACGGAAAACGGAGCCAAGAGCTTCTGCACACAAGGTGGCGCTGCTGCTCTGCCGTGAGGACTGTGGTCACCCGGGAGACCCTGGCAGCCTGTCACCTTTGGGATTGAGTTGAAAAGCTGCGTTCTTAGAGCTCTCCCGCCCCCTGCTCCGCATTCCTTCTCCGCGGTTCCACCTCCTCTCTTACCAGGGGATGCTTTTACTAAAAGGTATCCAGGCTTTCTTGGAAAATAGGGTATTTACTACCTAAGTCCCCGGAGTTTCTATTTTGTGGTTTGGGTTGGCCTAACAAACTTTTGGAGTTGCCTTAGCCGTGGAAGGGCATTTGGGGAAGAATGGAGTGGAGGGTGGAGAGGCGGTTCTCAGACGCTGAATTGTCCTGGGGGTTTATGGGTTTTGTTTAGGGTTTTTCAGTTGTTTTTTAAAAATACAATTGAAGCAGTATTTCTGGTAAGAAAAGTTATTAGGTGTTTATGGATGTTTCAAAAGACTAAAGGGGCGGGGGAAATGCAGATCCCATGTCTAAAATGTACACCTGGGGACTCTTTAACACGTCGAACAGAACCCAAGTTGGGAGTGCTAAGGGTGTGAGCCGCTTAAAGTGGTAGTTGCTTCCAGTGCGGGGAGGGAGTGTTAGCTGGATGCAGTCCAGGAGCACGGGATTGCCAGAAACAGCCCCGGGGAGGATGAGTTAGCTTGGCCACGTAGAACGGAACTGTAGATTTTTCTCTTCTGCCCACCCAGCGTCTACCTGAATAGGGAGAGCCCTGCTCAGTTTCTGGAGGTCCCCCTTTTTATCTGCCTCTTCCAAGGAGTCCAGCAGAAAGCGGGCTTTTAGAAGGAGGTTAAAAGATGTATTAAAGTTCCTTAAGGTACACCAAGAGGATGTATGGTTTCAATGAGGGGCTGCTCAAGAAAGCTCTAGTTCCCTCCCCACTTTTAAAGCTGCTTTGGGTTGGCTTTTGCAAGGCAGATGAGCCTTGGTCTCACCTCTGTCCACTCTCCTAACTGATCCACTGTGGAATCTGCAGGTCGCATTTGCAGGTTTAGTCTGTCATCTGGTCACTTGAGTATTCAAAGTTTAGAATGTCCTGGGGACAGAGAACTTTATACGGCCTAAAAATCTAAGAAAATTAAAACAGGTGTTCTTTTTTAAGATATTGTTTTGAATAGTGGCATGAATATGATGGGTTCAGTGTTCATCTCCTTCTAATCTCTTCCTTTCTAAGGACATAAAAACAGAGTGTAGTGTCACATAATGTCTCATGATAGAGTTTGTTTTTTAGCAGATTGTGCATGATTATTTATGTGCATTATACCATATTACATAAAATACATGTACATATACTTATATAATATATTGTACATGTACATATACTTAGTATGTAATATATTGTAAGTACGATTGATGTGTATGTGACTCTTCTGTGGAATACTGGATATTGAACCTAGGACCTCACACCTGTTATAGCCCCAACGACTTTAAAAAACTTTGTATTTTGAGACAGGATCTTACAAAGTTGTCTAGATTGTCCTTGAACTTGTCCAATTTCCCAGGAAGCTAAGATTATAAGCTAATACCACCAGGCTTGACTTATGTGATATTAATATGTGGACATAATGCATATTTCTTTAATTAGACATTAATGGATGCAATTGCTTTTCATAACATATTATAGGAGTCAGATGGCAATAAAAAGACAGCTATTCAATAAGACTTAGGGTAATATAAATTAATACTTACAGATTTTGAGCTCAAATTAAATATTAATTTAGCATCCATTCTCTGGTGAACTTTCCTAGCTACTATTTGACATATCCATAAGCTCAAGGCAGAATTATGAAAAATTAAGTGAATTTGTCAATCCCCAATATAAATGAGCTATTAAAGAAAAATTATTTAAATGTTTCCATTTAATTATTATTATTAAATTAAATAAATCTTTGGGGCCAGTGAGATGATTGAGTGGGTAGAGGTGCTTGCTTGAAGACCTAGTGGTCTGAGTTCCATACCCAGATCCCACAAGATGGAAGGAGAGAAACTCTGACCTCCATACGTGTACTAGGACATGGGTGTGTTTGCATTCATACAATACATGTATATATATCCACAAAATAAATAAATTAAACCATCGTTTGGAAACCACAATACATTCTTACAAAATAATTATGTATGATGGTTAGTTCCACTGACTAACCAGCAAATGGTCAGTTAAGTTATAATGATCTTTATTACACCTTCAGCCTGATTTCAGGGTCACGGAGAAAAGAGTTATCTACTTTGGTGACACTTTCATGAGTCAAGACCAGTCCTAGATGGACATTATAGAAGAAAGACCAGTCTTAGATAGACATTATAGAAGAAGAAAACCTTTTATTTGTCCCATGCCAAATTTTTCTTCTGCACCCATTTCCTGATAGTCCAGGATTCTTGAGCTTTCTCAAATGCTCCCTACCTTGTGACTTCTACCTAACCTTCTCTCTTTGTGCTCTCTGCCCTGGAGTTACCCCATCCACTGACATCAAGACTAAAAACACGGTGTCTTAGTTTCTACTGCTCTGATAAAACACCATGACTGTTGTTTGTTTTTGCTCTTTGTCTCTTTGGGGCCCACCACCCAGCTCCCAAACAAATCACACGTGGAGGCTTATTCTTCATTATAAATGTCCGGCCTTAGCTTGGTTTATTTCTTGCCAGCTTGTGGTGGTATTGTGTTCCCCAAAATATTGTGCACCCTAATAAACTTATCTGGGGTCAGAGACAGAACAGCCACAATATGAAACATAGAAGTTAGGCAGTGGTAGCACACGTCTTTAATCCTAGCATTCCAGAGGCAGAAATCCATGTGTTCAAGGATACAGCCAAGCATGGTGACTCATGCCTTTAATCCCAGAAAGCGAGCCTTTAATCCCAGGGAGTGATAGCAGAAAGCAGAAAGGTATATAAGGCGTGAGGACCAGAAACTAGAAACATTTGGCTGGTTAAGCTTTCAGGCTTTAGAGCAGCACAGTTCAGCTGAGATCCATTCTGGATGAGGACTCAGAGGCATCCAGTCTGAGGAAACAAGATCAGCTGAGAAATTGGCCAGGTGAGGTTAGCTGTGGCTTGTTCTGGTTCTCTGATCTTCCAGTGCTCACCCCAATACCTGGCTCAGGTTTGATTTTATTAATAAGAACTTTTAAGATTCATGCTACACCAGCTCTCCTTAACTTAAATTATGCCATCTACCTTTTGCCTCTGGACTTTTCCCATTCTCTCACTTCTGTAAATCTTACTTTTAATCCATGGCTTGCTGTGTAGCTGGGTAGCTGTCCCCGGGAGTTTTCCTCCTTCTCTGGCTACTTCTTTTTTCCTCCCAGATTTCTCCTTCCATATAGTCTCTCTGCCCGCCAGCCCTGCCTATCCTTTCTCGCTATTGGCCGTTCAGTGCTTTATTAGACTATCAGGTGTTTTAGACAGGCAAAGTAACACAGCTTTGTTAAAAAATTCAACATAAACAAAAATAACACACCTTCAAATAATATTCTATAATACATGACCAAAAGCAACTTGGGGAGGAAAGGGTTTGTTTAATCTTATAACTCCCGATCACGGACCATCATTGAGGAAGCCAGGCAGGAACCTGGGTTGGAACACTGCTTACTGGCTTGCTCCAGGGGCTTGCTCAGCTTGTTTTCTTAGGTAAGTCAGGACGATCTACCTAGGGGTTCTATCTCCCGCAGTGGGCAATCATTAATCAAGAAAATTTCCCACAGACTCGCCTACAGGCATTCTGATGGAGGAATTTTCTCAGTTGAGGTTGCTCTTCTCAGATAACTCTAGATTGTGCCAAATTGACAAACAAACAAACAACAGGACACAAGGTCATTGTGCCACCTACATACACCAGGGCCACTTGGGGTGCCTGTCAATCACAGGTGTCTGATCCCAGTCTACAGCCATCCAGTAGAATATCTAAGGCTGGGGCTTGGGATCCAGGGTCATAAAATCTTTGTGAACTGTTTATGCTTATTTAGATGGGGTACCTCAGAAGTAAAATCTCTCCTCAGGAGAAGAATCAATATCATGAACCAATGTTTCTTGAACTGTGGCATATGGTGATATTTTATTTGTGCTGAAATGTGATTTTATTTGTATGTTAATAAATAAAGTTGCCTGGGGGTCAGAGCTAAGAGCAAGCCATTTAGCAGAAGTCTGGCAGTGGTAGCACACGCCCTTAATCCCGATCACATGACAAGCAGATCTCTGTGTGTTCAAGGACACAGCCAGCATGGAGACACACGCCTTTAATCTCAATACCAACCATAGAAGACCTGGAGGTCTGTCTAGACAGGCAGTGATGAGGAGGTCATGTGGCTGGGTTTACAACCAATGAGAAGGCAGAACAGAAAGTCAATAAAAAGACAGACACACAGGAAGTAGGTCTCTTTCTGAGGGGAAGGACGGCAGCGGCAGCGAGGGGTAAGAAGGTGGTCTAGGGCCGGGCGGTGGTGGCACACACCTTTAATCCCAGCACTCTGGGAGGCAGAGCCAGGCGGATCTCTGTGAGTTCGAGGCCAGCCTGGGCTACCAAGTGAGTTCCAGGAAAGGCGCAAAGCTACACAGAGAAACCCTGTCTCGAAAAACCAAAAAAAAAAAAAAAAAAAGAAAAAAAAAAGAAGAAGGCGGTCTTGGTCTTAGCTCTTGGATGCTGCTCTGACCTCTTAGGCTTTTAACTCTGCATTTGGCTCTGTGTTTCTTATTTAATAAAAGCGTTCAGAATTGCATCTACAGTGGCATACACCAGAAATCTAGAGTGGGTTCCTTTTTTTTTTTTTTACATGGATTTCTGGTTTCTGATTCATTTGAACCCAATGGGCCTCAGATAGTGCAAAATGAAAAATTGGAAGTGTAGGATTAGGGCTTCTGGGTGGAGGCTGAAAAGTGTGTGCGTGTGTGTGCATGTGCGCGTGCACATGTGCAGATGTTTGTATACTGAGGTGAGGAGTCTGAAATCTCTTAGAATCTGACACTTATTCCACGCAAGTCAATAACCACTTTTTGCAGCTTCTTCTCTCTGATTCCCCTGACTCTTTCCCCTGCTGACTCCGGCAGCAATGAGATAAGAGGGCTAGCCTGGTGAGGAGACACAGGGCACAGAAACTGCCTCTTCTAGAAGGGTTCATCTCTGATCAACAGCCTTTATTTTGCACTAACGTTCCTGAAGGTAGTACTTCAGGCTGCCACCAGGGGGCTCTCCTAACATGGTGAAACGTAGGCGAGACAGGCAAGAAAGCCCTAAACACAATTTGCAATAAAGTGGTTTCTACACCATTTGATTATTCGTTTTTTTCCCTGAAATCAGAACAAGACTTTAAATACCATGATCAGCAAATACAAAAGAGGAATTTGCTAAAATAAGTGGAGACTTGTAAGTTAATATAAAATTCGTTTTAGGGCTGGGGATAGATAGCTCAGTGGAAGTAATGAATGACTACCTAGCGGCATAAGGTCCAGGATTTAACCCCCAGAAGCAGGAAAAATGGAATTTGTAGTGTGACAACTGTCAGATATGAGATCACTAAGTTTTCCAATGCTTCTGTTCCAGACAAAGGGCTTGAAAAAACAAGGTATTAATTCATAGTTTATTTTGATCATATTCGTTCCCCTCCCCCAACTCCTCCCAGATACTCTCCACCTCCCTATCCATCCAACTTCATGTCCTTTCTCTCTCTTAAAATAAAGCAAAGATAAAGACACCCCCCCCAACACACACACACACACACACACACACACACACACACACACACACACAGTGAAGTCTGATTTGTGTTGGCTAACTACTCATGAGCATGGGGCCTGCCCTGGAGTGTGGCTGATAAACCTGGTCAGATTAAAAACATTTATTCTGCTTCTTGTTCCAGAGCTAAACCCTTCATTCAGAGTCAATATTTCCAAGGCGAACCATTGCTTCATAGGTTTGCACAGTATTTCCCCTGTGGACAAGGGTATGAAGGGAAAACCCAGTTGTCTCTACAGCTGGCTCCAGTTCTGCTTTTTATTAGTCTCGACAGAGTGAGGGTCTTTCAGGCAGGGCAAGCCACTTGAAAGGACAGTAATGCTCCCCAGAGGTAAGTCCTTCGTGAGAGTCTGGAGATGTGAACGCCACACTGAAAGGTGACCTTTCCCTAGCTACTCAAAAGATATCAGTTCTTAAAATGCTAGGCAAATGCTTGGTTTAGTAAAGGAAGGAATCCTGGCCAGCTTCATGGGCGTGTGCCTGTGCGGACACACAGGGTCTTGTTTTGTTTAATGCTCTCCTGTTGTCTCGAAATCTTAAGACTCTTTAAAGGGACTCGATGTTTTCATTTTGTACCAACAATTGTGCAGCCAGTCCCCGTAGGAGAGGCCTAGTCTCCCACCACCACCCTGTTGGCTTTCCCTTAGAGAGGTGCCTTGGTTGCCTCTGTGGGATCTTTTGAAGCTCTCAGAGGCCAGAGCTGCCCCCTCCGCCCAGGTCAATAACACCACAATCTGGGGAAGGTTCCGGAAACTCCTCGAGTGTGCAACCCAGGCTGACACCGACTGTGACCTCGCAGCCTTGTTTCTAGAATCCTCTTTCCACATTCATCTTTCCTACTTAGATTGCCCTTGCAGTCGATTGGACGCGTAAGAGTTTAGACTCTTCATACAGACTTTATGTGTTGTTTTATTACTTCTACATGAAAAATTATGGTGCGACAAAGAAAAGCCTTGTTCTTAAATATAAGTCCATCTAGCTTTATATTCCCTATGAAGCAACAGATGGATGGACTCTCGGGAAGAAGGATCCCAGATATGATGGAGGTTAAAACGGGCGGGTTCACATAGATTGTCCTCTTCTCTGCTAATGGGGGAATATTCTGTAAGCACCTTGCCCTGGCTGGCTTGGGTCAGGTTTCATTAAACACCTCTTTTCTATCTGAAGGTTTTGGAGGCACTAATAATTGTTTTTCCTTGTGAGTCACCTTTGGGCTTTGGTGATAATCTAGATGTGTCTGGTACCAATCCTTCTGGATTACAGGAATTGAAGGTCCCAATTAAAGACCTGGGGTCCCGCAAGGGCAAATCCCCTTAACCTTAATTCACTGCGGCCTCCTCCGAGCAGACGCTGTTTTTCTGGCCCGTCTTGTTGGATCTCCATCCTGCCTTCCTGAAGTTGCAGCAGCATACAGGTAATCTAGGGATTAATTCCATCCCTCGATATTTAACTATGAGAATTACATCAAATCCCTTCACTTGTAGGCCTTTGAATTGAACATTAAATGCAGAAAGAGTTACTTAACAGCCAAGTAATTAAATGTTTAATGAAAATATTGGTAAGCTGAAACCCAAAGGGAGATGAAAAACAAAATAATCCTTCGGCTTTCAGAGCTCATGGACTCAGACCTACGTGGAGCAGAATTTCGCTGCTATGATTTATGGGCAAATTAGAAAGAAGACCCATTAAGGCTCCCAAGTTTTGACATCAAACAATTTGTCTTTATGTTCATCGTTTTAGAATGACCTAAATAACATGTCTACCTACCCAGAAACTCTGAAGAGTCAACTCATCGTCCGAGTCTATCTTTGAAATTGAAGCACATGCTTTTAAACTTATTTTGTTGTTGTTGTTATTTTTTATTTTTTTTTAAAAAAAAGCCAGCCACTGAGGTCTTACTCAGTACGGTGGGTGCCACGCCTGTCCTCCTCATACTCACAGCTAGCATGCGAGATGACCCATGCCCTTTTTAACACTTCTTGAGTTTGTGGCACTGTTTGGGAAGGTGTGGTTATCAGTCCTTTGAATGTGATGTACCCACGCGTGGTGAAGCCATCAGGGCCCAGGGGTTTCTTTGGTGGGATACTTTTCATCACTGACTCAGCCTCCACGCTTGCTCTGTCCGGGTTTTCTTCTTCATACTTCCGGCTTGGGGCACTGAACGTGTCTGGGAATTCATCCATTTCTGAAGTTAAACAGTTTGTTAGCAAATAATTATTCATTGTAGTCTGTTATGGCTTTTTGTTATCACTGAGGTATGGGTTGCAATGTGTCTTTTTCTTCTGATTTTTTTTTGTAATTTTTCTCTTTTTTATTCTTAGCCTACTTTTTCTTTTCAAAAAAACCCCAAATTCCTAGTTTTGTTGGTCAATTTCTGCTGTTTTTCTCCTTTCTGTTTTGATTATCTCTGTGATCATCTTTATTTTCTTCCTCCTACAAAAGTCAGGCTCCATTCATCTTCTAGTTTCTTGGGATATAACGTCGGTTTCCTTATTTGAGAGCTTTCTTTTTTTGATTTAGGCATTGATTACTACAAACTTCCTTTGCAAAAACTGCTTTCTTAAAAAGCTGTTCACGTTGGCTCACACCTATACTATATGTACTTGGGAGGCCTGAGTCAGGAGGATGACGCAAGGTTGAAGCCAGCCTGGGTTATATACTGAGCCAGCCTTGGCTTCATTGTGAGACCTCTGTCTCAAAAATAAATGAACAAATAAGTAAATAAACCACCTAAAAGCTAAATAATAGTAATAAACAATAATAATAATAGGAAGAAGGACGAGGAGGAGGAGGAGGAGGAGGAGGAGGAGGAGGAGGAGGAGGAGAAGAAGGAGAAGAAGAAGAAGAAGAAGAAGAAGAAGAAGAAGAAGAAGAAGAAGAAGAAGAAGAAGAAGAAGGAAACCCTACTTTTTCTGCATCCAGTCACATAGAGTGTAAGGCTCTGAAGGGGAGCTCTTAAGTACCTCCTCCCCAAACTGTGATTCTTTCTATACACTCTCTGGAAGCTTCAGGAGTAGCTTTTTCAAATGGTAAAATGAATAAGCACGGAAATAAAATGTACTGTTTCAGCTCTTTGTGTCTGCAGCTGATGGTATTCAGTATACTCCACAGCGCCAGGTAACCATCACCATTCTCTGTCTCAGGAACTTCTTCATCCAAAATTGAACCTGTCCTCACCGAATGACAACCCCCCCCCCCCCCCCCCCCCCCGCATTTATCCCTTTCCCCGTGTTATAGCTTGAGTGTCAAGTGCTCCCTCTCACCCCAGATGCATGTGTTTGAACACTTGGTCCTCAGTTGCCGGTGCTGTTTTAGCAGGTTGTGGAACCTCCCCCGGGGGAAGTAGGTCACCTGGGGCAGG
Organism: Peromyscus californicus insignis; assembly: GCF_007827085.1. Classification (NCBI taxonomy): domain Eukaryota; kingdom Metazoa; phylum Chordata; class Mammalia; order Rodentia; family Cricetidae; genus Peromyscus; species Peromyscus californicus. The sequence goes on from NW_026294447.1 coordinate 82,586,303, forward strand.
CCTCCAGATATACAGTTCACTCCCCTTCCCATCAGGTCTCTACTTCCTGTTCTGGCAAGATAGGAGGAGGAATCCCAGGCCCAAGCTACCCCTGCTGTGGAGGTATCTGCCACCATGCCTTTCCCGCCACCACAGGAACTTTTTGTCGACCTTGAACAGAAATGAGTCCTCCCCACTTAAGCTGCTTTCCAGATGTTTGGCTGAAGGGACAAGGAATCACCCAGTCTCTGTTAGTCTTCTCTGTCCCCACGAGTTGACTACTTTAGGTGTTCTAGATAAGTAAACTAATGCACAATTTTATTTAGCTTGTTGTTTCTGTGGTTCAGGTCTCCTGTAGCCTGCCTCAGAATTTCATTCTCTTCAGGGTGATGGTGTTGCATCACATGTGTGTATTGAGTATCCATTCACCGCTGAATTCACAGGTAGGTCATTTCTGCTCTTTGGTTATTGTTACTAATACGGCTATGGACATCAGTGTTTCAATATCTGATTTAGTCCCTCTTTTCAATCCCTTGGGTATAACCAAAAGTGGAATGTCTAGATCATATATATGATAATTTTATCTTTAATTTGTTTTGAGGAGCTATCATACTGTTTAAAAGACATAGAAATTTCCTGTGGATTGTTTGATTTAAAGAATTATTCATTTTTATTTATGTGTTTGTTGTATGTCTATGCATGTAACCCACAGAGGCCAGAAGAGGGAGTCCGATGCCCTGCCTGGGGCTGGAGTTACAGGAGATCTGAGCTGCCTGGCATGGGTGCCAGGGACTGAACTTTTATATTCTGCAAAAACAGCAAGTGCTCTTAACTGCCCAGGCACCTCACCGGCCCCAAATAGTTGATTTAAAACATTTTTTTAAACGTAGAATTCTGAGGTGAAATTAAACTATGGCATTAAAAAATAGACCAACAGGACCAGGTTTGTCTCCCTGATTTGTGGGTTCTGTTCCAAGCAGAGAGATAAGGGAGTGAGGTCATTATTGAGGAAGGATATAATGAAGAAGCAATCTTTCTTCCCTCACTGTGGGTCCTTTACCAACTGTGTTAATTATTTTTCTACTGCTGTAATGGCACACAACGATCAAGGGAACTTATAGAAAGTCTGTTTGGGCATACAGTTCCAGAGGGATTTGAGTCCATCACGGCAGGGAATCATGGCTGCAGCAACAACTGAGAGCTCACCTCTTGAACTGCAAGCAGGACACAGAGAAGGAGAGCTGGGAATGGCAGGGACCTCCAAACTCTTAAACCCCACCCCCAGTGACACCCCTCCTCCAACAAGACCACACCTCCTAAACATCCCCTGAAGCGCCACCAACTGGGGACCAAATTGTGAGAGATTTGTTCACACCGTCACTCCGAGACCGCCAATAAAGTTTTTTCTTCAATTCCACAGGGCCGAGTCCATGTTCAACTGGCCAGAATGAACCACAGAGGTTTCTTTCTTCTTTCTTTCTTTCTTTCTTTCCTTCCTTCCTTCCTTCTTTCTTTCTTTCTTTCTTTCTTTCTTTCTTTCTTTCTTTTCTTTCTTTCTTTTTCTTTCTTTCTTTCCTTTTTTTTTTTTTCCGGACCGGAGGATAGAGAGACCAGGAGAACCAGGGAGGGGTGGAGACAGATACGTGGCCCTTTTGAGCTGGGGTGTGTGGAGGATAGGGGTGAGTTGATTGTTTCTTGGTAGCTCTGTGGATCGATCGTTCAGATTTAACCCCGATATCTGATTCCCGAGTTTTTATTAATAATAGAATAATTTAGATAATCGCCACACAATGTGTTCAAATCCTCAAGAATATGGTGAACTAACCATTCAAACCACCACATTAACAAATGACTATCCACATTGGTCTGGTTTTTATCCTGGGTGTTCCAGCAAGAAGGGCATTTTCTGAAAACGTACTGGTAGAGTCATAATGTTCAATAACACTGAACCCAGACGTTCCTTTCTGATTTGAAAAATCCAGGCCTGACGACTGAAGGTTTTACTATTCAAATTACAGGTACACACAAACACTCTGAACCCACGTGTGTTGAGTAGTCCCATCTTCAAACCTCTCATCATGTTTTTGTATTGCAATAATGCTAATAGTGTCAGGCCAAGAATGAACTACTGGGGTGGGTGAACGAAGAGCAACAGCGCTTTTCAAGAGGATTTGGGGCAGGTTATGATGACTTACTAATGGATCTCAGACGTGCCTCTGATGCCCTCCGCATGAATGGATACTTAAGGGCATCCTGTGAACTTGTTCTGGCAATGATGAAGTGTGCCTGAATTCAATTCAACAAAATTGTATTGCATGTCTGCTCTGTCCCACTACGAGAAGGAAAGAAATAAAGATCTGAAGAATGCACCGAGTATTACCCACCAAGGATTCCACACTTTGTTCCACTGCATGTCTAACGATAGAGCTAGAAGGGAATTGGAGGCTATCTAGTCCAATGTACCTCTCCATTCCCTGCCTTCTCAGTGTATCGCAGATGGGGATACTGAGGCCCACTGGATGGAATTGTTACAAACCAGAGATCTGGATTTGAATCTCTATTTCTGAGGATGCATTTTAAAGAAAACTGAGAAAGTTAGTTTCTTAATTTAGTTTGCTGCGGCTGTAAAGGCAGCTCCAGAAATGAACTGTGTGGTGTTGACTGTGTGGTGTTGGCTGTGTGGTGGTGACTGTGGTGTTGGCTGTGTGGTATTGACTGTGTGGTATTGTCTGTGTGGTGTTGGCTGTGGTGTTGGCTGTGGTGTTGACTGTGGTGTTGTCTGTGTGGTGCTGGCTGTGGTGTTGGCTGTGGTGTTGGCTGTGTTGTTGACTGTGGTGTTGACTGTGTGGTGTTGGCTGTGGTGTTGGCTGTGTGGTCCATGTTTCAGATTCTCCTTTTCCTCTCACTGTTCATTCTCTTCTTTCATTGATTTGTGTCTTTTCTTTTTTTAGGTTTATTTCCTCTTATATATATGAATGTTTTACCTTCATGTACGTACATGAATCACGTGCATATCTGTTGCCTATCCCCACTGCCTCGATGGCCACCATCCTCATTCAGGTTCTCGTTTCTTCAACTGAACTAACACTATTGCCTAAATGATCTTCCTGCTTCCAACATCACTGCCCTCCAAAGCAGTCATATACTGAGCATGACCTATTATCCATACATTTAAGGACAGAGACATCCCTAGTTAAAAAAAAAAAAAAAAAGGTGAGCTTGAATAAATAGACTCTTCCAAAACTGGTATGTAAAGCAGAAAAAAATGAAAAAGATGGAAGAAAACACTCAATAACTGAGAGTAAGTTACAGAGCATGTACCATGCAGGTGATGGGGGTACCGGAGGGGAGAAAGGAGTGTTGCCGGATATTTACACACTATGTGAAGATGTATTGCTGTGATTGGTGAAATAAAAAGCTGAATGGCCAATAGCTAGGCAGGAGGTATAGGTGGGATTTCCAAGGAAGAGGAGGAGGAATCTAGGTGTGCAGGAGACACCAGGAGACATGGAGAGGAAATAGGAGGTGCAAGATGGAAGAGAGGTAATGCCATGTGGTAGAATGCAATAGATTAATAAGAATATGGGTTAAGTTGTAAGAGCTGGTGGGAACAAGCCTAAGCTAAGGCTGAGCTTTCATAATTACTAAGTCTCCATGTTGTTATTTATGACCTGGTATCCTGAAGGAAAGACCAACTGCAAAGGAACAAAAGAAATATTTGCGGTAGCAATGGCTGAGAATTTTCCAAAGTTGATGTCGGATACCAAATCACAGATACAGCAAGTTCTGAGACACCAAGAACATTATCCCCTAAGGAGATAGTAATAAAACTGGAGGAAATCAAAGGCAAAGAGAGTGAGACGCCCGGGAAACACGCCTTACTGTAGGACAGGCGCCTGTGCTTCTACTCAGAGAAGGAGCCGGGACAATGATGATCAGATGTCAAAAAGATTGAAAACTGATCTCATCAACTTCGAATCCTGTGTTCAGCAATGTTAGATTTTCTCTGGTGAACAGGTAAGAAATGGCTGTCACCAGCAGACCTTCCTGGCAAACTGTTCTGTAGAGGGAAGGAAACGGTGCAGGTCAGTCAGAGACTCAGGCCCATGTAAAGAAAGGAGATCAATAGAGAAGAAAAGCAAACAACAAAACAATCCAACTCGAAGCAAAACTCTTCTTGTTAACTGATCTAACAGGTAGCAATTTGTGCAAGAGAAGCAGAGCAGTTTCAGTGATACTTGGAAGCGAACTAGATCAAAAGCGCAGACTGTCACTGTGGACCAACCACTGAAATACTCCTAAAGAGAGGTTTGATTAACATGCTAAAGCAAGACAGAAAACAGAGTCATAAATTATTCAATGAAAGTCAGCAAGAGGGCCAGCGAGATGGCTCAGCAGATAGGGTCACTTGCTCTGACATCTGTGTCCACCCTCAAACTGTTAGAAATGTGAAGGGGTGTAGAGAACACAAGGCAGGACTTCACCCACACAAGTCCAGTCAACTGAGTTTGATAAAAAGGGCAAAGGTGATTCCAAAGGGAAAGGGTGGCCCCTGGGCTTAGACAGCTTCCTGCTTTTCTGAGGACATCTATAACTCCAGCTCTAGGGGATTCAGTGCTGCCCATGATGACCACATAGGCCACCCACCTCCATACACATGCACATAGACTTTTTTGTGTTTTTTCTTTTCTTTCTTTCTTTTTCTTTCTTTCTTTCTTTCTTTCTTTCTTTCTTTCTTTCTTTCTTTCTTTCTTTCTTTCTTTCTTTCTTCCTCCATGCACCCCCCGCCATGCCCCCACTGAGACAGGGTTTCTCTGTGTAACATTCCTGGCTGTCCTGGAACTCACTTTGTAAACCAAGCTGGCCTTGAACTCACATACATCTGCCTCCCTCTGTCTCCCAAGTGCTGGGATTAAAGGCGTGCTCCAGCGCACCTGGCTGCACATAAATTTTTTAATATCTTTTTTAAAAAAGAAAGGCTAATCTTTTCAGTAAGTGATGCTAGAGTAACTGACATCCATTGACAAAATAATAAATCTGGGAAAACCTTATACTTTTTACAAAATTTATCTCAGACATGCTGTGAATCTAAATATAAGATGCAAAACTATAAAATGTGTGGAAAATAACGTAAGGGGAAATTTAGGCATTTGGTGATTGCTTTTAGACAGAACAACAAAAGTATAACCCGTGGGAAACAAACTTGGTAAATTAGACTCTACTAAAATTAAAAACTTCTGCTCAGTGAAAGACTCTATTAAGATGATTTTCAAAATTTTGTTTACTATGTATACAGTGTCCCGTCTGCAGGTATGCCTGCAGGCCAGAAGAGGGCGCCAGATCTCCTTACAGGTGGTTGTGAGCCACCATGTGGTTGCTGGGAATTGAATCAGGACTCTTAACCTCTGAGGACTCTTAACCTCTGAACCAGTGCTCTTAACCTCTGAGGCCCCAACATAATTTTTTTTAAAGGAACTTCAGACTGGAGGAATATATTTGTAAAGTAAATACCTAATAAAAGACTTATATCTAAAATATCCAAAGAATTATTAAATCCAATAATTTAAAAAAGTAAAAAAAAAAATTGATCCCAATCAAAAAGATCTGAAGAGTTACACTGCCAAAGATGATATGCAAATGATTAACAGGTGAAGAAACACCGACCACACATGCTGTTGTCAGTGGATCTCAAATCAGAACAGCAATGAGGCCCTCAGGGTGCCTCAGCAGGTGGAAAGGCGCCTTTCCACCTGCCACCAACCTCTGGACCCATGTCAGAGAACCGACTGCCACTAGATGTCCTCTGACCTCCCACCTGGATCTCTCTCTCTCTCTCTTTCTCTCCCCCCCCCATCTCTTTTTTCCTTCCTTCCTTTCTTTTCTGAGACAGGGTCTCATTATGTAGCTCTGACTGTCCTAGAGCTCGCTATGGAGACCAGACTAGCTTTGAACTCACAGAGATCCACCTGCCTCTACCTTCCAAATGCTAAGGTTAAAGAAGTGCACCACCACGTAGACCCTACTTCTTAATACTGGGGACCAAGTTTCCAACGCATACACCCTTGCAGGACAAACCACATCTAAATCTCAGCAGCCATAGTTCCTTGGAGTCTGGAGGAAAGAGACAGAGATGGGCAGATGTAGTACAGGGGACTTATGGGTAGTGAACTTCTGAACAATACTGAAGTGATAGATTCCCATCATCAGGTATGTGTCAAAATGCAGAGGTTGCCCAACACAGAGTGGTTCCCAGGGGTAAAAATAGGAGCTTTAGTTCATAAAACAGTTTAGTTCAGTATAGGTTCATTAACTGTAACAAATGTTACACTGCCAGATATTAAGAACAGGGAAGCCGGGCAGCGGCGGCGGCGGCGGTGGTGGTGGTGGTGGTGGTGGTGGTGGTGGTGGTGGTGGTGCATGCCTTTAATCCCAGCACTTGGGAAGCAGAGGAAGTCTGATCTCTGTGAGTTTGAGGCCAGCCTGGTCTACAGAGTGAGATCCAGGACAGGCTCCAAAGCCACACAGAGAAACCTTGTCTCGAAAAGACAAAAAACAAAACAAAACAGGGAAACAGAAAGCAGGGTTGGGGCAAAGAGAGAAAGTATGCCACAACCAGCTATACACTCTGCTCCAATTTTTCCATAGACCTGAAATAGCTCTATAAATAAAACTATTAATTTTTAAGTATGTGCAAGATCCAGCACAGGGAAATGGAGAAGCCAGTGTACTGAGAAGCTTTTGTTGAAGTTCCTCCAACCTGGAGGTCCTGGAGGTCCTGGAGTGGATCAAAATGACCTGGAAATATGAAAGTGGCAGAGTGCCAACGGGCACCTCTGCCCGCCGCTGTGGGGAAAGGGAGTTCTGTATTCAGAACCTCTAGGAGAAGCTGCCTGTGTCTAGATTGCCAAAGACTTGGCCAAACCCAGCTGGTTGAGAACCAGCTGTGGGCTTAAATCTGCAGTCACACAAAGTGAGACGGTCCTCAAGATTGTAAGTGAACACTGGGGACATAGGATTTTTTTGGTAGAAAGCTCACCTAGCGTGCTCAAGGGAGTGAGCCAGACCCCCTGCACCCCAGCAACCCATCCCAACAGTTGGGAGGAGGACCGGGAGCTCAAGGTTGTCTTCAGCTACTTAGTGAGTTCAAGGCCAGACCCTAGAGTCAGGAGTGGGACGAATAAATGAATGAATGAATGAGAATGAATGAATGAAGTGTAGTCTATGACACGAAGAGGATGAGATGGCAAGAAATTGTCATCTCCCTGGAGGTGACTCTATCACTTTATAGGGACTAATATTCATCTTCAAAGTCAGGACACACTCCAAGGAAGCTTAAGATCTGTGATATTTTTATAATAACAGTTAAAATATTCTCCTCTTCACTTGAAATCTGTTCTTACCTGAAAATACTTTCAATAGTTGATTTTTAAGTTTATACACACACACACACACACACACACACACACACACACACACACACTCTTTATTCATCACTTACAGGAAAATGCACAGTTATAAATTCTTTATGTATAGTAGCTGATCAGTCCTCATCTCCGAGGACCCCTCCCCCCAAAAAAGAAAGAAAAGAAAATGAAAACAAGAAAACCTACATGTGAATAAAAGGATACACATCTAATCAAACTCAATAGAATGGTTACCTATTGGCAGAGAGCGAGGTGGAAATAAGAAAGTCTAAACACTTAAAATTTAGAGAAACAGCCTTACACAGATGAATATTATAGCGTGTCCTGAACAGAAGAGTCCCTCAACTCCCTCCAGTGGTTTTATTTATTGTTTATTTAACTTTCGTGGTTCTGAAGACGAAGCCCAGGGCCCTGTGCAGGACATACAAGTGTTCCACCACTGTGCTCTATTCCAGCACTGTCTAGCGTGTTTTAAAAATGTTCTTATCAATCCCCATGTGTGGAAGAGATGGGCATCAGTCTCTCTGGTACATGAGGGTGGAGCGGCAGCCGAGGAGCAGAGCAGCAGGTGCCGCTCCCAGATGCACACAGTGCAGGGGCGAGGGATTGGGAGTCAGTATCAAGTCCCCTTCAGGCTCCTGTGACTGTGCTAGCAAGACAAGACGCCTGGGGCAGCAGTGACAGCAGGCCGAGGGGCAGAGTTGATGCCAAGACACTCTGGGGGCAGAGTCACTAGCACGTGACATGAGAAAGACCAAGTCTGACTCCATACGCTCTGGCGGGGGTGGATAATGGCTGCTTGTACTGTACCACATACGTGGAGGTTAGAGGGAACCTGCAGGAGTTGGTTCTCTCCTCCCACCACGTGGACTCTGGAAATCTAACTCAGGTCATCAGCCTTGATGACAAGAGCCCTTACGGGCTCAGCCATCTCACACCCCCATGATCTCTGTTCTATGGGACCGGGAACACAGGTGCACAGAAAGCCTGGGAGCAGTTTGGGCGATAATCCCAAAAGATAATCCCATATTCCCAAACTTTGACATGGCCAAAGGATTAAAACCTTCAGATTAGGTTCTGGGGGGAAAATAATTTTTTTTAAACATTTCAAAAATGAGATTAACTTGAGAAACATGACAGAAAATGCCACTGGCTATTGTACACAATAAAATAGCAAGAATAACATTTTCCCTTTATAACCACTCAGACTAACGATGGTTACATAGGTGCACAGATAAAACATACTGCTAAAGATTCCAGGGTTGTATACGCCCGGCTTTATAACTGCATTGGAGAGACCATGATGGACAGCCTATCTTTTTATGAAATCAGTCAATAACTTGGATGGTTCCCCACCATGTATATCTTATCCAAAGAGCTGAGAACATCACATTTTTTAAAAAAGTTTTTATTTATGTGTTTTGCTTACATGTTGTTTGTCCACTTCGTGTATGCCAGGTTCCAGAGGAGGCCAGAAGAGGGCATTAGATCCCTGGAACTGGAGTTAGAAATGGTTGTGAGCTGTTATGTGGGTGCTGGGAATCTAACGTAGATCCTCTGGAAAAGCAGCCAGTGCTCTTAACTGCTGAGCCACCTTTCCAGTTCCAAACTTCTGAAATCTTACAAATTTAAGTGTACAAGAAAGTGTATTACAAGAAATCTGTGGAGTCTGCTTAAAGGGTAAAGGAATTTATTAGGGAGAAAAACTCACTACAGCAGAGGAGATTTATCGTAGGGTCCTGGAAGGCCAAGGTACAGTCTCACAATGTTCTTCCACCTCAGTCCATCTCAGCATCCAAGCCCACCAGGGAGAGAAGAAGAGAGACATACTTGAGTCTCAGGTCTTAAGGGTAGCCCCGAGTCATGCCCCAGGGGCAGGTACTTCAAGGTCATAGGTAGGACAGTTACCTGCTGCATCTCTAGGGGCGGTGCTTCAAGGTCATAGATAGAACAGGTATCTACTACATCTCCCCGTTTTGTCTAAATAAGAAAGTTCTAACCTAATACAAATTATATACAATAGGAATGATTATTAAGTGTTGTCCAGGAGAGGGGAGAGGTAATAACATAAACAAAAATAAAAATACAACCAGCAAGAACAACATCAAACAAGAGACACATAGTAAAGTCCAGATCATAGGTAAATAGCATGTTACAGAGATTACTCCAATAGCTGTCCTATCCTAAAGAATCTAACTTTGTTATCTGAAATGTTCTTAGCTAAGATATGAGAGGATTGTAACTGTAACTATATAGTCTTCAATCCCATCAAAAAACTGAGAAGGAAAATAATATTACCTGAGAAAAGAGGAAGTACAAGCAAGCAATTTCTGAAAAATTGTGAGAATAGACACAGAGACAGCTGGCAGACTGGACAGTCACCAAATGATTCTCAGCACCATTGGGGCATCCAATTTGGCTACAGGCCTAGAGTATCTGACAGACCATTTTCAGAAGCAGGAATTTTGAAAGACCGTCTTACCCTGTCTTGGCAGAGTTCAGTGGTTGCTTTTCCTTGTGTCCTGCTCATCCAGAGAGGACAGTATCCATATTGTCAGCAGGCCATTTTGTGCCAAGAAGAAGACAAACTTCCAAATGGAGTATCTTTAAAGCCCAACGTTCTCTCTGGATCAGATCGGTGCTGCCAGGAGCAATTGTTTCTCACATCAACAGAATTCTAACTTATAAAAACATTTAAATGCCATATTCTCTATGAAGTGTTTAATGATTACCTGCCCATCTGACATAAGTTTCTGTAAATCTGGGTAACCTAACTAGCATAACTATAGATATGACAAGCATGGGTGACTGTTAATCTGTAAGTCTTATCTACCTAAATAACCTAAGGACTAAGGTTTCACATTAACAGGGTAAACAATCTGTAAATAGATGTACAGTATAAGGACAATGGCCTCAAAATTGTGACAATACACAAAATATCTTAAACAGAGCTAGAAATGTATAGTTCAATATGATAACAATATTCTTTTTTTTTTTTTTGGTTTTTCGAGACAGGGTTTCTCTGTGTAGCTTTGCGCCTGTCCTGGAACTCACTTGGTAGCCCAGGCTGGCCTCGAACTCACAGAGATCCGCCTGGCTCTGCCTCCCGAGTGCTGGGATTAAAGGCGTGCGCCACCACCGCCCGGCTGATAACAATATTCTTAATATGTACCAATATACAAAATATCCTAAACAGAGGTAGAACATACATACAGTATGGTGAATATAATTTTACATTTGTATCAATATACATAATATTTCAAATAGGAGTAGGAATATGTGTACAATATGACAATTATAGTTTTAAAATTGTATCAATATACAAATTATCTTAAATAGGAGTAGAAAAATGCCTTAAACTTATGAGTAAGGAAAATAACGATTCGGGGTGACGCCTGAGTCCTCACTGCTAATGTGAGAAGAATTTTTGAGCGGGTAAAGGTTACCCCCTAAGGTGACCCGCCTACTTTGCAGGATGCCTGGGTGAGGTAGTCTGCCCGACCCCCTCTATGCTAAAGAAAGTCAGAAAGAGAACAAGTTGTCTGCATAGTTATCCCGAGACTGCATCCTGTGTACAGGTCAGGGGTTGTCTTGCAAGTAAACCGTGTTTACCCCATGTGTGGTCGAAACCCATCTTCTCCACTGGCTGGGCTGGATTCCACATCCACTACCAGTCAGTTATTTAAAATAATAATAGTAATAAAAGTGCATTTTTAAATTTAAAAAAAATAGGAGTAGAAAAATAGTTTATATTTGTATCAATATACAAGAATCCATATCAGTGCAAATTATCTAAGGCTGATAGTTTGCTAAATTAGTTTACTAACAAATATAATAATCTACCTTAATATACTACACCTATCTATTCCCCTTTTTTCTTTTCCAAAAAAGAATCCTGAGTAAATTTGTTCCACCCCCAACCCTATAACAACTTACTCATTAACCCTGAGAAAGTGAAAACTTTTGGGAGAGGGGGCATTGTTTTCTTAAAATTGCTTCCTGTTGTTTAGGGAGCGATAGTATCTCTGTGGGATCTTGTAAGAAAGCTGAATGATTAAGTCTCAATAGCACTAGCTATAATGTTTGTAGCCAGTCTCAGAGTAATAGGTAAGATTATCTGAGGTTCTGGCTAGAAGTGTAATATGATGGGACTGTCCTGAAGAGTTTGCAGTCTAAAGCTAATCATTGAGTGGTGATTTTTGGCTCAATGGCATCACTATGGACCAGATAGAGTCGTTGTTATGGGGCCCCATCTTCCCTCTGGAGACATCAGAGATTAGTGTTGGAAAGACTTACATTTCACTGTGGAAAACTTGAACATTATTAATATCAAAAGGAAAGTTTGGATTTTAGGATGATTCAAAGAAGGAGTCCGAGAAATCAAGGATAAGCATGTAAAGAAATAGAATCTTGACAACAATAGTCCCTAGATTATTGGTTTTCTTCTGTCCCACACCAGTTAGCTCTTCTGATATGAGACAGAATCTCTTAATTTTTCTTTCAGCAACATGCTTAGGTTTAGAGAAGAAGAGAACCACATTCCAACTCCAAAGCCAGCTTGATTTATAACTGAATCGGGACTACAACTTTTCTAGAGTTAAAGAGATATAGATGTTAAGCAGTGAGATATTACCCTGTGGAGTATATTGGTACCAATAGGTCTTCCCTTCTTCTGTAGACAACTGGATGTCCTAGGCCTTTTGATTTCTTGAAGATGGGTATTCTTATTATTCTGTAAAGCTGAAAAACAGAACCCTGCCCCTACCCTTGTTTATTGAGTTTTCCTTACAACTTGTAGAGATGTCACATCAATGGATGTGCTATCATTTCTCCTCATCAAGGGGTTTCTCCTGTTTGAATCAATTTTTTATTAATTTTGTTGGTATCCATAGCTTTTGTTCTCCTACAGAAACAAAAGCAAAACCCCTTCCCCACTATAGGACATATCCTGTTTTCCTTTCTGAGGTCAATACATCTTTGAAATAAACAGGTTGGTTTAGCTCAGGAGTTTTTTCTGTTTTCCAATGTCTCTCCACAGCTGTTGTTCCTTTCTCATCAGCATTGATAAAATTCAAGGTTAAGCCGGGCGGTGGTGGCGCACGCCTTTAATCCCAGCACTCGGGAGGCAGAGGCAGGCGAATCTCTGTGAGTTCGAGGCCAGCCTGGTCTCCAAAGCGAGTACCAGGAAAGGCGCAAAGCTACACAGAGAAACCCTGTCTCGAAAAACCAAAAAAAAAAAAAAAAAAAAAAAAAAAAAAAAAAAAAAAAAAAAAAAAATTCAAGGTTAATAAAGCACTATGTAATCTATTTCTAGGGGTCATTGTTACCTCTTCCTGTTTATTTAGCATATCCTTTAAAAGTTTGATTGGATCTTTTTATAACTGCTTGGCCTGTGGGATTGTGTGTTATACCTGTAATATGCTTTATATTGTAATAAGCAAAAAAACTATTTAATCTTATTTGAGACATACGCTGGAACATTGTCAATCTTAATTTATACAGGTATTCCCATGATGGCTATAACTTGTAATAGGTGTGTAATTATAGAATCAGCCTTTTCAGAACTCATAGGAGTTGCCCATTGAAATCCTGAATAGGTGTCAATGGTGTGGTGTACATATTTTAATCTTACAAATTCTGCAAAATTAAACATATCCATCTGCCATATTTCATTTCTTTGTATACCTTTAGGATTACTTCCTGCAGGTAATGGAGTTTGGTTATAGAAGAAACAAGTAGGACTTTTTTTTTTACGATTTCCTTAGCTTATTGCCAAGTGATGGAAAAGTTCCTTTTTAAACCTTTACTATTTACATGGTGTTTCTTATGAAATTCTGAGACTTCTAGCACATTACCTATTAATAACTACTCAATCTTATCATTACCTTGTGCTAGAGGACCTGGCAGACCCATATGGGATCTGATGTGTGTTTTATATATATAGGATGTTCCCTATTTCTGATGATTTCCTGTAATTGTATAAGTAGTGAAGTTAATTCTGTATTATCAAGAATAAATTCATCAGTTTCAGTATGTAAAATAACTCTCTCTGCATATTGAGAGTCAGTAACTATATTGAGAGGTTCTGTGAAGTCCATAAGTACCATAAGAATGGCATACAGTTCTGACTTTTGTACAGAATTGTAAGGGCTTTGAACTACTTTACTTAAATCTCCTGGTTTATATCTTGCTTTTTCCTGATTTACTTGTATCAGTATAGAATATGGGGACTCCAGAGATTGGTTTTTGCCATACAATATGAGGAAGGAACCATTCAGTTCTTTTTATGAATTCTATTCTCTTGCTTTTGGGATAACAGTTATTAATCTCTCCAAAAAAAATACTGCAGGCTCTTTGTCAGTATTCATTATCTTTCCATAAAGAGGAAATTCCCTCATTAGTTAAAGGTACTACAATCTCTGCTGGGTCCATTCCTGTCAATTGATGAAGTCTTAATTTTCCTTTTAGAATCAAATCAGAGATCCTTTCCACATATGTCTTTAATTTCTTACTCAGTTTACATGGCAGAAATATCCATTCCAATATAATATCCTCCCTCTGCATCAAAATTCCTGTGGGGGAGTGTCTGGAGGGGAGTATGACCAGAATGCAGTTAAGTTCTGGATCCACACAATCCATATGTGCCTCTCATATTTTCTTTTCTGCTAGAGCCAATTTCTTCACAGTTTCAGCTGATAATTCTCTTGGACTATATAAGTACTTGTTCCCTTTTAGGGTATTGGCCAAATTTACTAGTCCATCTTTAGGTATTCCAATGATAATCTGTAAGTTGGAAATGCTTCTTAACAATTTTTGAAAATCATTAAGAGTCTGCATAGATCTCTCCTGAGTGGTAGCTTTTGGAGTCTAAATTTTGTAGATCTATCTTATATCTAAATAATTAATAGAATCTTCTCTTTGTATTTTTTTCAGGACCAATTTGTAATCCCCAGTGAGGCAAAACTTTCTTTACTTCTTCAAACATACTTTCTAAAGTATCTGACTTCAGATCAGCTAATAAGATATCATCCATATAATAGTAAATTATAGGTTGTGGAAATTGTGCATGAATGATTTCCAATGGTTTTTGCACAAAATATTGTTACAGAGTGGGGCTGTTTAACATTCCCTGAGGGAGGACCTTCCATTGGTATCTCTTGACTGACTGAGAATTATTATATGTGGGTACTATGAAGGCAAATTTTTGTCTAACCTTTTCTTATCAGAGTATGGTAAAGAAATAGTCTTTTAAGTTAATAACTATAATAGGCCATTCTTTGAGTAACAGGGAGGGCAAGGGCATCCCATTCTGTAGGGAGCCCATAGGCTGAATTACTTCATTAATGACTCTCAGATCTGTCAGCATTCTCCACTTACCAGATTTCTTTTTAATAACAAATACAGGAGAATTCTAAGAGCTGGTAGATTCTTCAATATGTTGAGTATTTAACTGCTCCTGAGCCAGTTGTTCTAAGGCTTGTAGTTTCTCTTGTGTCATAGGCCATTGTCCAACTCAGACAGGTTTATCAGTTAGCCATTTTAAAGGTAGGGTTGTTGGTACTTCTGAGAGTTCAACAGTGATTGTGCTCTGTTTATGTACAGCCTGAATAGTTGGTGGTGGTTTTTTTAGTGTCTTCTAATATTATCCCCAGATACATGGTCTATATTCCATTCCTGAGACTGTAGGATTTTAATCTGGGTATTCCACTGCTGTAACAGATCTCAGCCCCAAAGATTCACTGCTACATTTGCCACATATGACTTCAGCCTTCCTCTCTGTTCTTCTGGCTCTATGCATTCAATCCATCTCAAACTCTCTTTTACCTGAGATAAGGTTCCAATCCCTAGAAATTGAACATCTACCTCTTGAAGAGGCCAATTCAGATGCCATGATTTTGGTGTAATTATAATCACGTCCATACCTGTGTCCCCTAAGCCTTCTAGAATAATGTTATTAATCATACTCTAAGCTTTGGTCTTTGTTCATTTATGGAAGTCTGCCAAAATATTCATTTTATTGTATTTTTTTGAATTTTGATCCAACTATCAAAGCTATTCTATCATCCAGTTCAGTATTGTTCTTCATATTAGGCACTGGATTATTTAATTGTCCTGGGGAGGAATTTCCTCCACAGTGACTGGAAATGACTGGACCACATTTGATTGGGGACCTGTGGGAGGCCCCGTCCCCTGCCCGAGGCATTTCCCAATAGTAAAGGGTTGCTTTGTATGTGTCTTCTTGATCTGCGTTTATTGGTACAATGTTGGCCTTTGCTGCATCTTTTGCATAATCTGGAAGGTTGGGGTCTCCTGTTTGGATTATTTCTAGAAGAAGCATTGCTTCTAGGAGCACCCTGTGTACAACTTCTTCTTATATGACCTGGTGCACCACAGTTAAAACATTTGGTACTTTGATGCCTCCTTCCACCTTTGGAAATTGCCTCTCCTAGTCAATCCTCATCACAATCATTAAGAAACTCAATATTGTTTATGCATTGGTTCCATTCTTCTATTGGTGCTGATCTGATATAAGTATCCTATATGAGCATTTTCAAAAGCCAAAGATTGAATTAATATTTGTCTTAAGTCCTGATCTGATATTGTCTTGTTTATAGCTCTGGTCAGTCTTTATAAAATATCAGTAAATGGTTCTTTTGACCCCTGGAAGACGTTTGTCTCTAATTCAGTTGGTTTCCCTGGTTCTGGAATCTTTTCCCAAACATTTAAGGCTGCTGTACACACATGGATAATGTATGCTCATCAAATGTAAATTGTGCATCTATATCAGCAAAGCAGCCCTCACCTAGAATTTGATCTTGGGAGATCTCAAAACCTCTAATCTTACCTTGTTGCTCAAGGGCCTTTGCTTCTTCTCTCAGTGAGCTTTTCCACTGTAACTGCTGGCTATATTCTAACACAGCGGATATTAATTGATCCCAATCATTTGGCATAATCCTGTTTCTATAAGACCACATATTTAACATCTGTTTCACATATATTGAATGTATGCCATAGGTAACTATAGTGTACTTTATGTCCTTTAAATCACTCATATGTCTGAGCTGCCATATATATTCTACACATCCTTCAGGATGTTTATCATTTGCTGGCTTTTCACAAATGGTGACAGGGTCTGCCATAGCATAAGAACCACCTGTTACCTTTGGTAAGTCATCTCTAACTCTGTTAGGCACTGCAATGTTATGACCGCTTTAACCTTGACTTTCTGCTTGTTAGCACCCTTATTATCAGTTCTAACAGACTCCTCCAAAGCTTGAAATTGATTAACCACAGCTTTTTCTAAAGTTTATACCTCCTGTACTGTAAATGACTCCAGTGACTTCATGGAATCACACAATTTTTTATGTTCATTAGAAACATATGATTCCAAAAACTTTATTCTATCAATTAATGATGATCATTTTTCCTTAGAAATTATCTGTATGGCATTAAGATTGCTCTGAAGATTTATCCATTAGGTATTCACATTTATTATCAATAGAATTAAATCTGGTTGTCCAGTTATTATTAATGGATTAAAGTTCTTGAGGTAAATTAGCAGATTCCAAAGAAAGAATCCTTTTGTTTAAGTTTTCATTACCATTTTGCAAAGTCTATATCAGTCCCAGTAATATCTCATTTTTGATGTTGTTATTAAACCAGTTTTTTTGATGATACATGAATTACTCTGCTAACCGCCATTATGGTGAAAATTGTATACATCCCAGGAAGGTTGTATATGTCTTCTAAAATTTCATCCATAGTATAAACAAAGAAGTTTTTAAATTCCTGAATGGTTATAATATTTGCCATGGTGAAAGAAATACTTAAAATGTGTAAAGAAAAAATTATTAGTCAGTTTAAGGTGTGAAATTATTAAGTCCCAGGTGTCCCGGATGTAATTAAGCCAGGTTGGGCTAATTTTGGGTGTAGTGGCAATGTTTGGCTCACAGATGTCACAGGTATAGCGCTAGAGCAGGTCCTGGAGCGTTGTTCTGAAGGTGTTGACCTGGTTTGTGCATGTGTGTGTGTGTGTGTGTGTGTGTGTGTGTGTGTGTGTGTGCATGTGTGAGTGCACATGTGAGAATGTGCAGGCACAGGGCATATGGAAATCAGTGGTCAGTTTTGTGGGTTCAGTTCTCTCCCACCTTTTTTTGTGGGTTCTAGAGATTGAACTCATGTCTTCTTACAAGGTAAGAGCTTTTGCCCAGCGGTGGTGGCGCACGCCTTTAATCCCAGCACTCGGGAGGCAGAGCCAGGCGGATCTCTGTGAGTTCGAGGCCAGCCTGGGCTACCAAGTGAGTTCCAGGAAAGGCGCAAAGCTACACAGAGAAACCCTGTCTTGAAAAACAAAACAAAAAAAAACCAAGGTAAGAGCTTTTACCTGATAAGTCTGCCCTGACTACTGCTAACAATTTCAAGTAATGATGAAAATTCTGGAAACAAAACAAAAATAAAGAAAAAAATAGAAAATGTGACATGAAAAAGGGTGCTGCAGCCTGGCAGTGGTGACGCATGCCTTAAATCCCAGGACTCAGGAGGCAGAGGCAGGTGAATCTCTGTGAGTTTGGGGCCAGCTTGATCTATAGAGTAAGTTCCAGGACAGCCAGGGATACACACAAAGAAACCATGTCTCAAAATAAATAAATAAACAAATAAATAAATAATGTGCTGCGGGGCTAGAATAGGACTCTTTGCATGGAAGTGGTCCATAGATCCATAAGAACCAGCCAGCTTCCCCATCTTTAACTGTATTTATAAGGTTTCCATCATGGTAGATACTTTGGTGGGCCACAGTTCTCCTCCTGGGAAGGGAGAGGGTTCTTCAGCTCAGGGTCCGAGGGTACAGTCAGCGATGGCGGCAGGAGCACGAGGCAGCTGGTCACGCTGCAGCCATAGTCAGCAAGCAGAGAGACAGAACGCTGGTGCTCAGCTCACCTGCTTCATTTCAAACCGACTGAGACCCCAGCCCCTGGAACGGTGCCGTCCATATTTAGGGTAGGTCTTCCCATCTTAAGGAACCCAAACTGGAAATTCCCGCCCAGGTGTGTCCAGGGGCTTGTTTCCTAGGTTCGTCTAGATCCGGTGAAATCCACATTAACGATCTCACACGGACAATTCACTCACCTGAATGTTTTCTGAGAAAGGCATTAGTCCAAAGCAGAAACAAACAAGCCATCTGTTGGTGACATCTTGAAATTCACCAAACAACAAAAACAAGTGTCACCTTCTTTGACAGTCAGTGTCCTAAGCAAGAAGGTCACTATTGTGTTTCATGTCACCAGAGGGACATTTATACAGACCTTTGAGTCACATGTGTTTAACTGAGAAGTCTCTTGCTGAGCTCATCAGATTTTTGACATCTTGAAATTCACCAAACAACAAAAACAAGTGTCACCTTCTTTGACAGTCAGTGTCCTAAGCAAGAAGGTCACTGTTGTGTTTCATGTCACCAGAGGGACATTTATACAGACCTTTGAGTCACATGTGTTTAACTGAGAAGTCTCTTGCTGAGCTCATCAGATTTTTCTTTATTCTCCGATCAAGGGTGGCTTTTAAATATTTCACTTTAGAGTTGGCAGGTGGCAGCACTTGGTACCAAGCCTGACAAGCCGAGATTGATGCCAGGACCCACATCATAAAAAAAGAGAGAACGGATGCTACAAAGTTGCCCTCTAACTCCCACACGTGCACGGGGGGATGTGTGCACGCACACTCATACTTGCACTTACAGAGTTAAATAAATGTAAAAAAAATTAATAATAAAATCTAAGGGCTGGAGAGATGGTTCAGGGGTTAAGAAAACTTGCTGCTCGTGCAGAGGACCCAGGGTTGGTTCCCAGCGCCTGCAGAGTGGCTCACAACCACCCATAACTCCGGTTCCAGGAGACGGAACATCCGCTTCTGACCTCTGTGGGCAACAGGCATAATACAATTTAAATTTGGTGGATTTGGAAACAAATTGAGAGCTTTACAAATGTTATCAAAACCCTCTACCACCAAACTACTCCTGAGTCTCCTGGGAGCTCTGTGAACACAGAATTGCACGGGAGCTCTGTGAACACAAGAACGGTACTGTCATTGGCACTGTCCTGCACACAACTGAAAACCCACTCCTTCCCCCAGAATTCAGCTTTCTACCTTTCTTACATTTCCCACTCCTCTTTTTTTTTTCAATAAGAATTACAATTTTCCAAATTTTGACTTTCAGCATTTCAATATTCATGACTATAATCTTTGGAGATTGTGGTTTGGGGAGGTTTTTTTTTTTTTCTATTTCTGTTGTATGTGTATGTATGTGTTTGTATGCATGTGCAGGACAGAGGACAACAGCAGGTGTCTTCATGAAGTGAAATGGAGAATACTCTACCTTATTTTTGGAGACAGCCTCATTTGGAGCTCATGAATTCGGCTATGCTGACTGGCCAGCAAGCCCCAAGGACCCTCCTGTGCCCACCTCTCGGTGCTAAGATTACAAGCACGAGCCACCATGCTCTGGTTTCTGCAGGATAGAACTTAGGTCTGTTCCCTTTCACTTTATTAACTGAGGCATCTTTCCAGCCTCAAATTTTGGGGGATTTTACGTTTTAAGGATTTTTACTTTGGGGATTTCACCATTTTACAAAACCGCAAGACGAGGAGAACGAAGGAATTGTGAGTGAAGACAGATTGGCAGCACAGGTCTTTGGTACAGAAATACAAAGTCTGAGAGAAAACTATAATCATCAAGAAACAGTTTTAAGGATGAAAACTGACAATATCTACTGTGTCTTAGTCAGTGTTCTATTGCTGTGAAGAGACACCATGATCACAGCAACTCTTCTAAAGGAAAACATCTAACTGGGGCTGGCTTACAGCTCAGAGGTTTAGTCCATTGTTATCACAGTGGGAAGCATGGTGGTGTGCAGACAGACATGGTGCTGGAGAAGGAGCTGAGGGTTCTACATCTTGATCTGCAGGCAACGGGAAGTGAACCGTGTCACTGGGCACAGCTTGAGCACAGGAGACTTCAAAGCCCACCCCCACAGTGACACACTTCCTCCAACAAGGCCATACCTGCTCCAATAAGTCACATCTCCTAATAGTGACACTCCCTACGGGTGCCATTTTCTTTCTTTCTTTTTTTTTTTTTTTTTTAGGTTTTTCGAGACAGGGTTTCTCTGTGTAGCTTTGCGCCTTTCCTGGATCTTGCTCTGTAGACCAGGCTGGCCTCGAACTCACAAAGATCCGCCTGCCTCTGCCTCCTCCCAAGTGCTGGGATTAAAGGCGTGCGCCACCACCGCCTGGCGCCATTTTCTTTCAAACACCACATCAACTGAATCCCCAAATTAAAAAAACAAAAAACAACAACAAAATAAACAAACAAACAAACAAAAAACCC
The DNA here is from genome assembly GCF_007827085.1 of Peromyscus californicus insignis. Classification (NCBI taxonomy): domain Eukaryota; kingdom Metazoa; phylum Chordata; class Mammalia; order Rodentia; family Cricetidae; genus Peromyscus; species Peromyscus californicus. The sequence goes on from NW_026294447.1 coordinate 82,607,087, forward strand.
ACTTGCCATAAGTTTCCAACTGGAACACACTTCAGTATTTGACGAAGCAGTTTTCAAACAGACAGGAAGAAAAAGCTTTTTTCCCAACAGCTGTCATGAAACTCAGTGCTCTAAATGGTCATATAAATTGTGTTTGGTTAAATTCAGAACTATACAATCATACTGGTTTTTAATTTTTTTTTTATGAGTGTGACTGTTTTGTCTACATGTCTGTATGTGCACCACATGCATGCCTGGTGCCTGCAGAGGCCGGAAGAGGGCTGTGGATTCCCTGGGACCTGAAGTTACAGATGGTGATCTTCAGCACAATGAATGCACAAGAGGGAGGCTCAGCTGAAGGACATAGCTTGTGTGGCTCTCTCTATATATATCCCCTCTTCCTACCTTCTTCCTCCTCCTTCTCTTTTCTTCTCTCTTCTTCCTTCCTGGTTGCCAGGATAAGCATCTTCCTCCGGTATGTACGCCACCATGATGACATTCTACCTCACCTCAGGCCCAAAGCAATGACCTTGGGACTAAAGCCTCCAAAACCACCAGCTAGAAGAAATCTTCCTTTCTTTAAGTCATTTGTGTATTTTTATCACAGCAATTGAAAGCTAACACAGTTCCCTACGACATCATCCTCAAAACTGCTCTGTACAGTTCCAAATCAGCCCAGACTTAATAATAGTATGAATTCGGGCTGGAGAGATGGCTCAGCAGTTAGGAGCACTTATTGCTCTTGCAGAGGATCTGGGTTCAGTTCTCAGTGCCCACTTGGTGGCTCACAACCTTCTGCGATGCTAGTTCTGGCCTCTTCAGGCACTGCATGTATGTAGCACACATACATACATTCAGACAAAAAAAAAAAAACAATAAAAAAGTTCATTCAATAATGAACCAGTTGTTAGCTAAAGCCATTGATAAGATTAGCAGCTCTGTGATCCAAATTACCAATATGAACACCGCCTAGGATCAAGTCTTCAATATATTTGCCTTTGGATATATTTGATGTCTAACTCCTGACAGGAACCTCCATGACTCTCTGGATCTATTCAAGTCATTCAGGAGGAACAGATGGCCAGAGATCACTGAGCAGCGTTATCTAAGTCAGCAGCTGGCCGTGGTGGTGTAAAAGATAGGCGGCAATCTGACTCCAGACTGTGCCCCAACCACTGAGCCATATCTAACAGTTCAGTCGGGCCGAGATGCAGTGCAAATCAGGCAGGAAACTGAGATTCTTCGGCCAGCCACATTAAAAATGCTGTAAGAAACAGGTAACGTTTATTTGTCCATACATTTCTCTTAACCATGTAGATAAAAACATTATTTGAATGTTTATTCAAGAAAAGTGGTTGTTACTGTTGGTGTTGGGCATCCAGGACACAGAACCTTACACACACACACACACACACACACACACACACACACACACACACGAGACAATCGCCTACGTCTGAGCCCTAATCTCAGCATCAATATAAACAGTATTAGGAGCTATTTAAATTCCTTTTGTAGTAAAAAAAAAAAAAAAAAGTCTATAAAAACTGTTTTGAACTTTGAGCACACCTCAGCAAACTTCTTATTATATGTGAATCCTTCATTGCTACAGTGGCTGCCAGCTACTGCATGGAACAGCACACATGTAGACATTCAGGACAGTTGAGGTCAGTAACCAGCACGGCTAAGATCTGCCTGCAAAGCTCCTATTTATGCACACGTAGCTGGGATTTCTCCTGGTTCTCTAAGGATGTTCTACCATCATGGTACATCCCCAGTGCTGCCTTGAGCTGTAATTTTTAATGACTCTGGTTGGGGTATTAAGGAACACATTTATAGACTTGGTATTATTTTTTTTTCTTGTGAATTCATGATGTGTGGTTGTGATTGTATTACTATCAAGTTGATTTATACCCGGAAAGCATCAACACACAGGCTGGGAGGATCTCCTCCCACCTAAGCAGTTATAGTTAGAAGAAACAAGGCAGACACAGTGCAGGAGCACAGAGAGGGCACAGGAGTGAACTGTTAGCCCAGGGTGGTCCAGGCCAGGGATGCTGACCATCTATCTACACAGCTCGAGCAGCGCCGTCTGCCTTACGGGTGAGAGGTGTTTCCGGAGGGCGGTCTTCCCTCTAATAGCCTAACATCAGTGTCAGAAAGAAGAAGTTACTTTAAAATTACTCTCATCCATCCATCCATTCCTCTGGGGAGAGGGGCAGGAGCTTGAAGGTACAGGAGTCCCTTCTGAGGAGGACCTTGTGAGGGTCCGAGGGATCGGGATCCAGCTCAGGTTATCCGGCCTCATGGCGAGTGCTTACATCCGCTAAGCCTTCCCCCTGGCCCAACAAGTGGTTATTTTTAAACAAAGTCAAGAGTGCCACTATGTTATCGTGGCCATGTCCCTTCAAGATGAAAGCAAAAATTATCTTAGATTATGTCCTGTTTTTACTAGACACGCATCCATTGTCTGTGGATTTCCAAGGATAAAGGTGGCCGTTTGCGCTTGCTCTGTGAACGTCCTCGCTGGCCTGTTTCAGTTTTGCCAAAGGATCCGACCTGAAGCGATCTTTTAAAATGGTCATGGTACACTCCATGTTTTTGACAGCCTCGTCACCATTTAGATCTCATGTCATTATTAGCGCACAGCGGCTCTTCTCGGAGAATTAATGCACGGGGCTTCCATTAACCGTCCTCAGAATCCTCACAAATGGGGCAATCTATTGTTCTCTCCACTAAGTAAGTGTTCAGATATTAAGACCTGAAAATATGCTGAAACATTAGCAATCAGGGAAGAAACACACATCAGCTGAGGCCTGGGGAGGGGAGTCCAAGGGGCGGTGGAATAAACAGACGACTGATGGGAGACATAGGTAGGGATTCAGACATCTGATTTGTGGTACTTCAGAGCCCCAGGTCGGTGGTCAGCTTAGAGAACCTGTGGAGGGATGGAGACGGCTCAGCAAGGGAAGGGGCTCGCTGGGCAAGCCTGATAATCTGAGTTGATAGTTCCAATGGGGAGGGCCTGGAATGGAGTCCTGAGATGGTGAGCTTCTAGCAAGCTCCAGGGACTATTCTGGATGACACTCCTGGCTCAACATGAGGGTTTTCAACACAAGTTTGTATAACTGTCCAGAGGTCCTGCTAGGTTTTTTTTTTTTTTTTTTTTTTTTTTTTTTTTTACTAGCAGGTTTGAGGTAAAAAAATAAGGTTTGGGATCAAAGAGAAAAATTGAATTAATTACTATATATATAGTGAGTTTATATATATATATATATATATATATATATATATATATATATATATATAAACTGTAGAATTAATTTCCCTTCGAAGTCTTTGGGGCTTGCTTCGAAGTGGAGAAGACATCTGCCCTCAGTGTCTGACTCTGCTGAATGAGAGAGTCAGTAATGGTCTTCACTGCCAACCTCTACTTGAGATGCAAAGTGGTCATGAATCATTGATTTCCTTGGGATAGCTGCTAAGTCCACCCCTCTTTCAGACCAGTCTTACCTCTGCTGAAAGCCTCAGAGGTCATAGAGTGTGAGAAGAAAACCAGAGACAGCGTCTGTCGTGGCTGAGATAGGAAATTTCGGGGAAGCACACTGTGCAGGATGTTAAGGAGATACAAATTAAAACATAGCATTCCTGTGGTGACTCACAGTGACTCCATAAAGCAATTTGGTGCCTAGGGCAGGATGCTCTTTCCATCACGCTCTTCCAAGTGTGAGAGGAAGTCAATTTAATGTTTTACATTAAGGTGAATTGGAATAATTCCAAATAATGTCCTTGTTTTTGCAGTTTGATTTCACAAATGCATAAGCGCGTGTTTATTTGATAGCCACTCTATCACTCTCAACCAGAAGTATGAATATGCTGGAGTCCTCCTGATTTCTTCTACGGGCTTTGCTCTGAAGCCCTGTGTGCTCTCTGCCCTGGTGGACAGACTTCTGGGTGTGACCTCCTCCGTGTGTTTCTCTGACTTTGGTCTTGGAAGGACATCCAAACTATCCTGAGCTAAAGAACCTCACCTGGTGCCTGCCTTGGCCGTTCAGAATTAGGGCTTTGTTTTCCTTTAGCTCTGCATGTTGATGCGGGACTTGTTCTCAGTAAGTAGAAAGGGGCAAAGACCAGTGGTGGGATCTGCAAGCTGCTCCCATGTGGCAGGAAGTACAGGGGTTGGGGTTAAAGGGAAGACCAAGGGTTAAATTAGCAGTCTGGAGCACAGAGGAAGAGGCAGAGGTCTTGTAGTTGGGTATGAGGTAACCAAGCAGACTGGGTATGAAGGACAAGCTTCGGGCCAGCGACAGCAGGCTGCCTGTTCCCCTACCTCGATGTCCTTGAAGAACTATGCAACGGTGTCATTGCCTTTTACACATTCTTGTTCTGATACAGCTAACTGGAGTAGACGAAATTGTACGAAAGGAAAGGATGGCTTCTAAGAAGAGGCCCCCACTTACTTCAGGAAAGAGACCCCAAACCCTCCCTTGGACAAGGAATTTACTAAGAACAAATGAAACTACTTTTGTGTGAAAATAAAGAGAGCTCAGTATAGTGGACAGGACTTGAGACACCTGCAAGGTCTGAGGTAGCAGCAGCAGCCAGTGATTAACAATGAAGACAATCAAGGTCGTGAGCTATTGGAACCAGAGGGCCACATGGGCTGGTTCATATTTAGACAACCTGGAGCTGTTATGAACATCCAGTAAGCATTAGCGATGTCTGATACTGGACATCCAGGAGTCTATGAGTCAGCACAACATGGCTGTTACCAGATGTTTGAGAGACCCCAAAAGTATAAGTCCTGTAATCTGTTACATAACCATTTTGGGTAGAGTGCTACTTGTGTGTGAGTCTGTATAAGTATGGTCTTGAGGTCAGAAGCCTTCCGCCTGCCTGTATCTCGCTGTAGGTCTGTGGACCCACTCCATGCTGCCTGTGTTCTGGTCTCTGTGTGTGTGCCTGTGCTCACCTGTTCGTGGCCTGTGTGCACCAGGGTGTGCTTGGGTGCCCGCCATCAGCTGCCTATGTAGCACTCTTGGTCTGGAGTAAAGAAAGTATGTCTTATCAGCCTAAAACTCCCCAACTTCTCTTCACTCTCCTGTAATCCTCCTCCTTTCCTGGCAACAGAGCTTGGCTCTCATAACAGCTAACATCAGAAGTCAGAGATGGTCAAAGTGGGCCTTCAACCAAACTGGGAGGGCAGCACAAGATGAGTACATCACCACTGAGCCACCTCCCCAAGCCATACCTTAACGTTTGAAGAGGCATTGATTCATAATGTTAAATCATTGTCAAATACATAAAGTTACATGTAGCTAGAGTTTTCCTGCCTGGCCCACAGTCAGGACAAATCTCTCTCTCACCTGCCAGTCCCACAGCCGCTCAGACCCAACCAAGTAAACACAGAGACTTATATTGCTTACAAACTGTATGGCCGTGGCAGGCTTCTTGCTAACTGTTCTTACAGCTTAAATTAATCCATTTCCATTAATCTATACCTTGCCACGTGGCTCATGGCTTACCGGCATCTTCACATGCTGTTTGTCATCATGGCGGCTGGCAGTGTCTCTCTGACTCAGCCTTCCACTTCCCAGCTTTATTCTCCTCCTTGTCCCGCCTACACTTCCTGCCTAGCCAATGGCCAATCAGTGTTTTATTTATTGACTAATCAGCAACACATTTGCCATACAGAACATTCCACAGCAGTTACACATTGAAAATTTCTCCAGTTCCAGGATGTCTCCCCCTCCCACCCGCCAGTGGTTCCCCTAAGCCTGAAACCACTGTTTCCTGCTTGTCTTTTTAGCTTTATTTATTTATTCGTTTAGATATAAGTAAATAGAAGGTCTTATTTCCTGAACTTAAAAAAAAATTCTGACACCTTTTAATTTTTACTTGTTTCCCTGGCAATTAATGGAACACTTGAATTTAATCTTGGACAAAACACATTCTTTTTTTTAATGTTTTGAATTTTATCTCATTCAGAATAAAATTTCTTGAAATGAGATATCATGGTTCTGGTGATCCTCTAATTATTATGACCATTTAGTTCATTTATTCTGCAAAGATCTATTGACTTTTTGCTGTGGGAAAGAGTCTACACTCAGTTCTTGGAAGATTACAAGATGGTGAATCTTGCTTGTTTTTGAGTGACAGCTCTTCCAAGCAGTTTAAACGATTCGATAAATGGAGATAATGTTAGCTCCTCCTGTAAACCGATGAGGCAGAGCTAGAGCTGGCTGCAGCCTCAGCAGCGGACAGTGACTGTATTAGCATTAGTTTTGCTTCCTCCTGCTTCTTCTCCTTCCGTAGCCTGGGCAGGATTTGAACTTGCAATGCTCCTGCCGCAGCCTCCCAAGGGTTACAGGTTGCAGGCCTACCTGCTCCACATCCCGAGCTTGCCTCTTCTTTGTGAAGCTCCTTTCTGTGGCCCATGTGACCACCACAGCATCATCACAAGTTTATGCTTTCAATCCAAGAGTACAGCAAACAGCTCCTCTCTTGTCAATTCAAAACTTCCTGGAAAGGGCTGTGCCAGTTTGGTGTGTCCATTCCATACCGATTGGGAGGTTGGGAGTCTGTACTCAGCAGCCCTTCTAGAAATACACTGAAACGGTGGGGGGTAGTTTCCTAAGGGTGCTGCTGCCAGAAGGAGTGGGAAGGGATGTGGTACAAACACAACCACGGAAGTAAAGAGCACCATGCTCGCACCGTGAGCAGAAGCATGAAGGCAGCTGGTTGCAGGCCACGGAGGTCCAGAAGAAAGTGAAGACTAGGATGGGGGGTCCATGGAATAAAGTTCAAGGACTTACTCTCCAATGCCAAGCCTGAACTTGCAGGATATGAGAGTAAACGACTCCATGAATCATGATGCATCTCAGGCACCTCACTTGCCTCAACCTGATTCTAGTCCCGTGTTGAGGGTTGGGATGCTCATGATGCTCACGAGAGCCGTAAGCAGAGGCTACCTTGCAGGAGTCTAAGATCTTGAAATTCTGATCTGCCTGCCTCCACCTGCCAGGTGCTAGGATTACAGGTGTGTGCTGCCACGACCTTTAATTTTTTTTTCAGAAAAATTTATGATATCAGAGTAAAAAAAAAAATCAGTCCTTTATCTATTTACTTTATTGCAAAGGTTTGAAGGACACTTGGCTCTCTTCCAACAAAAATAATTTCCTACTAGCCTTCTAGTGATGTCTGAATTGCTATTATTAGTGATGGGGGGTATTGAATTAAAGGATTATCTTCAGGCAGTTAGTAAGGACTATGCCAGTGCCCCATCTGTAGGTAATTCATTAATCTTTCAGCAGTTATTTGTATGCTGGTGTGAATTGGCTTTTCTGCCTTGTTTTCCTCTGACAACTGAGAAGAGCCTGCTAAAGGAAGGATGAAGAACACAGGGCCTTTGACAGTCTGAGGTAGAATCTGCAAGGAGGCAAGATGGAGGAGGCTTCTGGTCAGCTCTAGCTTTCCATGAACAATTTAAACTCTCCCTCCTTTTTCCAGTGAGTCTCTCTCTTTTTTTTTTTTTCTGACTGTGGTGGTGGTTTCTGTGCTAGCCTCACTATGTAGCCGAAGGTGGCCTTGAACACCTAATACTCCCCGCCTCCACCCCCCTCCCCCAGCGGTGAGATTACAAGGCACGTATCACCCTGGCCTCTGAATCATTTTTAAAGAACAGGTTTTCAGTAGAACCCTGTTAAAACTTTCTTGGAAAATACATTGTCTCAGGTAATAGAAAAGGATAATGGACTTGGAGTCGGAGAGCCTGTTTTCATCATCCCCTGTTTATTTGGAGTCAGACTAACCTTGAAGTAGATGCTTAGGTTCAAGATCCCTCACCTGCATCAGCCTCTCCTAAGGCCCTGTAAGCAATTCCTGGTAACATGTTCACACGATCATGCAGTTTTTGAAAATTTGTAAAACTCATATGATTTACTACAGTAGACTCTTTGCCACTCTTTGTCTATTTCCTCTTTTGCCTGGTGTGCTGGGATAACCGTGGTCCCTGAAGGGAAGGAGAAGATGATTTGGTTTAGTGTCATACATTTTTACGGTTTGCTGGCACTTCTGGATAACGTTGCTAGCGGCTACAGTGCAGAATGTCTCACGGGAATATTCCCCAACGCCTAACGTACTGATTTATGTCACGAAAGGAACATGGACGATCCCTGATCACAAACTTACTAACAACTATTGTCCCTGCAAAGACTGTTTCAGCTGAGTCGTGGCTCAAGGAGACATGAGGCATCATTAAATCCTATTGCTCAGATATGAAAAAAATTCATATCAATCTAAAAAATAATATATGAACTTAGCAATAATAAACTAAAGATGGCAAAACATTTCTAAACTGCCAATAAAAAGCATTTAGATCAGTTCACCTTAAAAACCATTAAAAAACGGCCTTTCTGTTTAAAGGTTACTGTAAAATTGTTGCCAAATATAGAAGTCATCAGGGAGCAGAATGAAAAAGTGGGGCAGAATTTTCCTAGAGGTGTGGAGGGCAGTTAGTAAAATGATTTTGTTATTTGTATGGCTTTTGTAGGTTATTTGCTAGGCTAAAAAACCTTGTAATTCTTATGTGGGTTTTGGGTTTTGTTTTGTTTTTTTTGCATCTTCTGTTCTTTTTCTCATATATAAATGTAACATACAGTATGTAGTCTATTGTGTCTACCATATTTTCAGGGCTTATACATGTAGCATATATCACAGTTTCTTATTATTATTATTTTTATTATTATTACTATTATTTTTATTTTTATTTTGCTTTTTCAAATCAGTATTTCTCTGTGTAGCCCTGGCTGTTCTGGAACTCACTCTGCAGTCCAGGCTGACCTTGAACTCAGAGACCCGCCTGCTCTGCCTCCCCAGTGCTGGGGTTAAAGGCACGAGCCACCACCACTTGTTAATTTTAGCCTTTATTTTTATGTATGTGTGTATGTGCTTGACTGAAGGAGCCTGTGGAGACCAGAAGAGAGTGTCAAATCCCCTGGAACAGCAGGTACAGGTGTTGAGAGCCACCCTGTGTGGGTGCTAGGAACTCAACTCTGATCCTCTTTAGGAGCAACAAGTGCTCTTAAGCACTGAGCCATCTGCATAGTTCCTATTTCATTTCTTTTATGGATGTATACTATTCCATTGTATGATTTTACTACATTTTATTTAGCTAGTTCACCAGCTGTTAAGCACCTGGGCTCTTTTCAGTTTCTGGTTATTCTGAAGAGTGTACATGTACATTTCCTTTTAAACTGTTATTTCTTTTCTTTTATCCAACTTTGTATTCATAATTTAGAATGTTCGCTCTCTCTCTCTCTCTCTCTCTCTCTCTCTCTCTCTCTCTCTCTGTGTGTGTGTGTGTGTGTGTGTGTGTGTGTGTGTGTGTTGCTGGGGATTGAACTCAGGGCTTTGGGCATGCTAGTTAAGAACTCTACCACCGAGCTACACCTTGAACATCGCATATTTACCTATAAAGTTTGGTCATGGGACATTGACCAGGACCTCTTTGAAGAGCTCCATGTAAATGATAAGTGGCTCCAGGTATGAGCACCGACCCATCCATTACCACCAGTGAAAGGCCAAGATATTCGGTTCTCCCTCCTGGGGTGGTAAACAGGAGCTGCTTTTGATGCTAAGGGCAGTGGCAGCTAGCCTGGGGTGGGGCTCAAAGGCAGAGCAGGTGCTGAATTTTCCATGAGGCTCTGTGCTCAATCTCCAGCATACTTAGAGTACACACAAGTGTCAGCAACTTTTCAAGTATGTAGATGATGACTATTAAAAACAACTTATAAAGACAGTTGTGGTGGTAATATGTCTGTAATCCAAACACTAGGAAGACCCACACAGGGCATCACAATTTCTAAGTCAGCCTTGGATAGCAAGCCTTTGTCAAAGCAAAAGTAAACCCCATTAAACCATTCATTAGGTTTTTATTTATTTATTTGGTTGAGGGTTGCTGCTCACCAGGTTGTGGATGGGGCTCGGTGGACAACATGCTGGAGGAGTCCGTTTTGTCCTTCTACCATGTAACCTCAGGATCTTGGATCCTGATTGTGGAACCCAGGTCTTCAGGTTTGGCAACAAGTGCTTTAAACTACTGATCCATTTTGTTGGCCCCAACTCCATTTTAAAAATGGGAACTTAGGACCTTCAAGATGGATCAGTGTTTAAAGGCGTTTGTCATGCAAGCCTGGTGACCTGAATTCCATCCCCCAAACCCACATAAAGGTAGAGTGAGAGAATTGACCTCACAAAGTCATCTGCTGACATGTGTACCACAGTATATGTGCTCCACACAGACACATACTTACATCATGTGCCATCATACATACACATACACACAATAAAAAAAAAAACCCAAAAATTTGAAAGGGAAATGATAGCATTTCATTCCTTTAACATTTAACCAGGAAAAGTGAGGTGAAGACTCATTCTCTGAAAGCCTGTTACATGGGGGGCCATGAGGGGCACTTCCCAGGCATCACTCATAGCATCCCTAGATATCGTTAGCCCTACTTTATGGAAGTAAGAACAAAGTCTCCACGAGTTGAATGACTTGTCCGTCTTCACACAGTGATGGGAAATTTCTGACCAGGTTTGTTGACTCTGCCTCATCAGGTTCCAAGTCACAGCTACAGACTGCTTACATGTAAGTTTTCTTCCTTTGGTTGGTGTATTTTCAATTTACATCTCTCAGATAGTCACAATTACCTGCAAAAATAATTTTGAAAAGAAATGTTCTTGCATGCATGCATAGGCCTTAATTAAAAATATAAATTATCACAGAATTTTGGTGTAGAAAGCCAAGAGTATACCCAGTGTAACAAAATATGCTTTAAATGGTGCTTAATCTGGACAGTTAAGAATCCTAAATATCTGAAAAGGTTTGACATGCCAAATAAACTAGTTTATCACTATCCAGACTGTTCATGCACCAAATTAATGTGTCTCACCTGACATTAGGTGTCTGATTTCATCACTAGAAAATTCAAGTCTAGATAGGGACTGGAAAAATGGTTCAGTGGTTAAGAGCACTGGGTGCTCTTGCAGAGGACCCATTCTCAGCACCCACATGGTGGTTCAAAACCATCTGTAACTCCAGTTCCAGGGGACCCAATACCCTCTTGTGACCTCTGTGGGCACCAGGGACACAGGTGGTCCACATACATACACGCAGGCAAAACACTCATACTCGTAAAATAAATAAACAAATCTTAGAAAGAAAGAAAGAAAGAGAAAGAAAGAAAACTCAAGTCTAATCTATTCATTGAGGAAAAACAAACATCCCAATCAGTATTCTCAGTTAACAGAGCTGCAAATTAACAGAGTCAGGCTAAAATTATTTTCCACGAGACAGCCTTATATATTTTTTATCAGAATTTGAAATTTTACAGTTCACTGGCTTCTGCTCATTAAAATTTAAAGTTGAGATGAGTTAGTTATCAGGTGGATTTTCATAAGGACTTTGTGATCTCAGATTTCAGTGAAGGCTCTGTTTGTCTTCCGCTTAAATGAGGCTGAGCATGGAAGTGAGGTATCACCCCCTATCTCGAAACTGGACGCTGAGTCTGTGATTTATTTGTGTGTTCATTGCTTTTTAAATTTGTGGATCAAGACAAGTGGGAGGCTAAAAGAGGTAGGTGGAGGAGAGGGCAGAGGCAGAAAAGAGAGAGGGAAGGGAAGGAGTGTGCCCTCCTGCTATAACAGAAATAGAAATACCTTAGCCTAGGAAGGCAATCCGTCGAAGAACTTTTTGTTTCATAGTTTTGGAGAATGGGCATCCAAGATCAAGGCCAAGTAGATTCTGGGTCTGGTGAGGGCTGCCTGTCTTGAACTGGAAAAATGGTATCTTCCTGGTATCTACCTCAGGAGAGGTCCTTTCACTTAAGTTCTTTTGTTGTTTAGTTTTTGGTGTTTTGTTTTTTATTTGTGTGTTTATTACGGCTGTACAACAGATATTAGCAAAATGCCTTGACAAAGTGATTCTTTTCATCATTTGAACAACAGTCCTGTGTGGGCTAATGGTAGCCCTGCTGAGGGGCCAAAGAGAAATCTGTTCCAGGGAGAATGTAAGAATGATAAATAATAGGGAAGCCATGGGCCAACCACCTCAAGAGCCGGCCCAGGCCACGTTCCTGTTGCCAGAGCTTCTGGTGAAAAGTGGTGAGCTGCTTGTTAGCCTCTCTCCCTCATCTTTACCCTCTCCACCTCTGCCTGGTGGTTAAAGGCACAGCGTGTGTGGTAGAGGACCAGTGCTGGACTGGCCTTCATCTTTGGGGAGCTCCAGACCAAGCTGTGGTCCTTACAGACTCAGGCCTCCAAAATGAAAAATCCAGGAAAATGTACTCACGTTTCACTTTCATGAGTCTTTCTGTCTTTCCCACAGGCAAGACAGTTGTGGTCTTTTGAATTCAGAATCCCCCCCCCCCAAAGTTCCCATTGCCGATTTAGACAGGAACAGTTCCAGAGGGTTACAGTCCATCATGGAGGGGAGCCTGACTACGAGCCCGCAGTCATGGCATTGGAGCGGAAGCTGAGAGCTCACTTCTGATCGCTGGCACAGGAGAAAGATCTCTCCCTTTAACAAACGCCCTCGAGCACCCATGTACTCAAGCACTTCCTAAAGGTCCTACCCATCAGTATAGTCGCGCTGGTGATTAAGTCTCAAAGCGGAGGGACACAACATTCAAAGCACAGCAGTTACCAGATAGTGGGTTCTGACATCCTAGTATATACAAAAATATCAGAAAATTTCTTGGTAGGTTTAGAAAGTATATCGGCTAAGAAATTTTGGAACCTAAGTCTTACTGCTTGGGAAAATGTGTTGTGTGTGAAGATGGTTTGAACCCTAAGCCATAAAATTCCGAAAAAGTGAATGAAGAGACCACTCAAAGTCATTCCAGGGACCCGACAAGTAATAGCCAACATCCAAGCCCAGAGAATTAGATGAGCTTGGGGTCCAGCTCTTTCTAGTCACCTCTGTTTGTTCAAATGCATTCCTATGGAGAACCATGTAGAACAGGCTGGTTTCAAGGAAGATACAGTAATTCGTGAGGTGTTTTTTTTAATATTTACTGAACATCTATTGCTCAGGGTAGACTCTGGGAGAACAAAGAGGACTAAGAGTCAAGCCTTGCCCTTAAGGGGCTTCCATTCTCCTCTGAAAAGGGAAAGGAATTACACAAATAAATGAAATGAATGCTTAAAAACATTATAAGCACAAAAGCTCCAGCTGACTCGAAAGATTTGGAGGGGGTCCTGTGAGCCTGGTTGACTGATTAGCAGTCCAGGTATGGGGTAGCATCCGGGCAGACAAACCGCCTAACCTTAGGGACCGTGTGATGGGGTAAGCGGTCTCTCAACTACTTGTGCCACTCTGGAATGTGGCTCACAACTTTGGGAAATGGAGGGGAATGGAAAACGAAACCAGTTGGTTGTCTCAAGGTAGAGTACCCCTAAAATGTCTGGGGATGCAATGCAAGGCAGGATCGAGCCTGAGGGAGTAGCAGTTTCCTAAAGAAGGGCGTGTGTCCCATAGTCTGCTAGACCTAACCTTGGGTTATCCGGCACGTTGGGTGATCACACCGGCTCCCTCTCCCTGCGCCCTGAGCAGAGTCCATCCCCAGCCCTAGCATCTGCAAATCCGACTCCCGTGAGTCCCGGACCATGGCGTCCAGAGGCCCAGGCTCGACCAGCTCGGCTCAGGCCTCACTCGCTGCAGCCTCCGGAGAGGCCCAGATTTGCAGGAAGACCCCGCGTCCGCACCCCGGGAGCGCAGCACCGGCAGGGACCCTCGGGAGGGCACGCTCCTTGCGCGGGGCTGCGGCGGGCCTTCGAGCCTCGGCTCTCACCTGGGTTTTGTTTCACTCGGCCCCCAAGTTTGGGGAGGGTTCTGTCCCCGAGCTCGCCGAGCGCTGCAGAAGCGGCTGCAGGCCGCCGTCCGGGCGATTCCCCCGCGCGGGGCGCCGGGCGCAAAAGGTGGGTGCGCGCGGCGTGGAGTCTCCGCACAGATCCGCGGGCCGAGCCGGGAGGAAGGACCGGGCCGCCCGGTCTCGGGGACCCAGGCGCCCGCCACCCGAGGTGCAGCAGGCCTGCGGGGGGCCTCACGGCGGCGGGCCGAGCTCCGGGGGACGCGCCCGGGCCAGCGCGGGGACAATGACCCGGTCTCCCCTCGCCGCCGCCCCCTCGCAGCCCGCGGGCAAAGCCATTAGCCATTCAGGCCGACAAAGCCCGGCGGCCCCGCGCTTTGTCCCGCGGGGCCCCGGCCGCTGTCATTAGCCCTGATTACGCTGAGCCGCCTGACAGCCCCGCGGGCCACCCCGCGGACCCCCGGTCCCCGGCGCCCGCCGCACAATGGGAGCGGAAATCGGCCGCGCTGGGGTCCCCGGCTGAATAGAGGCAGAAGCTGTGGCTCCCCTCCGCCCGCCCGCCCGCCCGCCCCATTCAGCGCCGCTTCGGATACAGTATTTTCTTTCCTTTTTGTGAAAATTGGAGGGAGAGAAGGAGGTCAAGGAAGACTTTGCAGGAGCTCTTCGCCTGTCATTTGTTTAATGTAAACAAAGAGCAAGCCCTCCCCCACCCCCCAGACTTGGCTCCCCTCCCCTCCTCCCTCCGGATTTTTATAAACAAACCGGTGTGGGGAGGGAGGGGGGAGCGCCGGGGTGGCCGCGGACAAGTGGCTATAGGGGGAGACGTGGGGCGCAGAGGACCGTGGGGAGCTTTTTGGATGGGACTCGGGGTGGTTGGAGAAGCCCAGGGAGAGCCGAGCTGAGGCTGAGGTAAAATCCTGGCTTTGGTCAGGTCTGTGGAAATGTGAAAAGGCTTTTTTCGTCTGTGCTGGACTAATTGCTTTTGAGGAAATCGTGACAGGGGAATTGAAGAAAGGAAGCGTGCTGTATGTGTGGACAGTGCCCTCAATTCAGAACCTTGTGGAGCCTTCCTGCTGCTGGGAGGTTAACACTCTCTAGGCCAGGATGAAATTGATTTTAAAAAAACGTTATGGAAAATCCTTATAATACACGTTTATGAGCGGATTCGGGTGATTGAATAAGTCGCTGTGTGAAGATCTGGGCTAATTTCCAATCTAGGGTCATCTGAAGAACTGATTAATCACAAAGCAATTAAGTATCACCAGATTTCAGGTAAACACACAAAAACATCCTTCCAAACAATGTTACCGCCCTAAGATTCCAACATAAAATTACATGAATAAATCTCCACGGCACTGAAGCATCGTAGCTACTTTAAATGTAATTCTTGGGCAGCTTGTTAATTTAGGTAAACAGTATATCTTCTTTAAAAGCCTTCACCAAGGCAGATGGGGAAAAAAAGAAAAAGAAAAAGAAATCCTTCAGGTTAGGCCTTCTAATTTTCTGCAACTATCATTAAAAATTATTTTGTGCAGAGAAAGTTTAGTTCCTCCAAGTGTTACACTGTTTTCTGGAGAGCACGGAGCGGATGTTTTCAGGTATCGTTTTACTGGCAAGTTGGTTGGTATTTTTAGATTCTTAAATTCTTCTACATCATTTCACTACCTAGTTCTCTGCCACCCTCACCCCGACCTGAGCTCATAAAAATGAAAGCTAAAATTTGCCGATCCATTTCTCCAAGTGTTGATTCTGGACCACCCCATCGCTGAAATGAGGTGGAGCTGGATCACAAGATTGAAGTGCAATCCTGTTGGGTTGATTCTAGACTCGGGTGAGGCAAAGGAAGCTAGAGTGCAATTTGAAACAGGCTCACTGTGTAGCCATGCCTAGCCTGGAACTCACTATGTAGACCAGGAGCACCGAAAACATACAACAGAGCTCTGCCAGCCTCTGCCTCGGGAGTGCTGGGATTAGAGGCACACCACTGCCAACAACCAAGGTTGCCAAATTAAGGAGACAATTTCAGGTCCCTAGCACTTGTCACTTACATGACCTAGAACGTGAACACGTTCTTAAAATTTTCACTCTTGGTGCCTTTTTTTCTTTTTTCTGTCTCTGGAGCCCCAGACCGCCCCTTGTCATCCAAAGAACTGCCAGAGGCTTTCGGAATCAAGTGAGGGAGCTTTACCGCGGAAATCTTTCACGGGCCACAGAAGGGCGTTTGTTTGATTTGGGAATTACCTATTTGATCACAGAAGCTCTCTGTATCTGTCCATCTAGTGCTCTTTCGCTATGAGAGTTTCAATTTTCAAGAATTTTCTGGATAAGGAGCATTGCACACCGAGATGACCTATTCATAAAGCCCAAAGTAGCCAAATCAGTTTAAGTGACATAGAAACAAACCAAAATCAACCCTTACTCGTGTCCTGGGCTTCCAATTGCCATTTGGCCGCCCGCCTATTGTCTTCCTGGACTCCAGTCTTCATGTGTTTGGTACCCTAGCATGTTTTGCCTTCAGAAATGTTAGCAGGCAGCTGACCCACGGAGCACCTTCTAAGAACAGAGGGGTGAATTAAGAGGACCCCAACTGGGTGAGAAGTCCAGTCCAAGTGATTTAAAGATAAACATCAGATTTTGTAATATGAAATCCATTTCACTAGGAAAAACAAAATCTTAGACAATCTGGATATCATTTACTTTCTTAGCAAAAAGGTGGTAGATTGTGTGTGTGTGTGTGTGTGTGTGTGTGTGTGTGTGTGTGTGTGTGTGTGTGTGTTATATGTCTGTATGCAGGAAGAACAATTACATGCTAAGTGTATTTTATATTTTAACTGAGGCTCTTCCCAAGACAATGATGTTCTTGATAAATTGTTGCATATTAATGTAGAGCATTGACTTAGGAAATACCTGTCATTTCTCTGTGGCCTTGCTTTATGGTCAATATATAACCTTTGCATACTGTCTCCTATCTTAGTATTTCTTTTGTTGAAAATAATTTACTTGGCTAAAACCCACTTCTGAGGCAGGAAGTTGCTAGTGTAGTTACTGAAAACCTCTCCTAATTTTTTTTCTTAATAAAAGCTCAATTCTACATGCACTATATGCTTACCATGAATGATCATGAGTTCCCACTGCTTCTGAATGGGAGAGAGCCTCAAAAGAAGTGGAAATACTTTTATTATAAAGTTCTCATGTGTTTGCATTTTTGTAAAATAGGACTCATTGCCCGTGTCTAGAATTTGTCTTCCCAAATTGCTCTTGAAAATCGCTGCCACTTCCTAAGAATGAGTAGGTGCACAAATCTTGATCATTTTTGTGGTGAATGTAAAGCGCTGCCATAGACGGCATGCTCCTGTTGCAAATTCTAGGTTTAATGTGGTAACGTGTATGTGTTTATGTATACATACATGTATGCATATACATGCATATATACAATTTAATGTAGCAGGTGGTTAGCAATTTATCAATGGCTGTTTAAAAATACATACTGAGAGATATCAAAGGCTATAGAGTAGTTGGTGAGACTGTTTGGATAAGATTACACCCTCCATACCTGGTAAAGGCAATAAGAGTGATTTTTAAAAAATCTGAGATAGCTGCTCCCTTAATTAAGAAAGGTTACCCACCAAGTTGTTTTATTATTTGGCTTCTCCACACAGAATGTGTTGAGTTTGCTCGTTTTCGAACAGCAAGTTCCCCAAGCTACAGAGAAACCTATCGTGGAAGTCTTTTAAATAAGTAAATAAACAGCATATATATGTTTTGTTTTGTTTTTTAAAAAAAAACCTTCAAAGCAAAAGTTATACATATATAACAGTGTCCTTTCGACATGAAATACCCATGGAGACTCGCGGGCAAACGCTCAGCGTGCAGTTCCGTCCCAAAGAGGTCTTTGCAGCCAGATCCTTCAGAAAAAAAGCAAAGCGAAGAGAAGTGGCGTTGGGTCAGGCCTTACCGCGGGCCCCTGAGTCGCGATGGAAGAGCGCTAGCAGAGCCGGCTGGCAGTGGAGCAGACCGGGCCACGTAGGCCCGCCGGTCCCTGGCCCCCGGGCTTCTACCAGCGAGCGCTACGTTTGCTGGTCTCATCCTCTCTCCTTTTATTTTGTGTATCTCGTTTTTTACACTGGATTCTGTTTCTAAGCATGAGGAGTGGGCAGTTCAGATGTCGCATTCGCTGTCGCTGGACGTGATGGAGATGGCCGAAGTGGCCGCCTTGCTGGACAGACTAGCAGCCGGGCTGGAGGCGACGCCCAACACCTCTGGCGCGCCCTCAGCCTCCGAACGTAGCACCCGCCCGGAGCCCTGCGACAGAACCTGCTGCTGGAGTCTACAGAGGAAGGAAAGGACAGGGTCACAGCCAGAAACCAAGCGGCTACGTCGTCCCCTTTTCTCTGACCCGCCTGCCCCCAGCTCCGCGTCAAGACTGCTTTCTCAGACCTTGACTAGGTGGGGAAGGTGAGGCTATGGAATTTGGACCGATGCACAGCCGCCCTTCTGCAGAACCCTCCAATTGCCTCATGCCCTTTCTCGGCTCACCATGAATTAATTCCTCCTTAGCCTCCCCGGAATTTTTCTAAGCTGTCACCCACCGTTGGGAGATTTCCTGGAGGACGGTCAGAAAAAGCAAAGCGGGACAGATAAAGGCTCCGGGACCTGGGATTCCTTTCCTAGTAGTGCATCTGTCCAGGGCTCATGCCTGAGGTGGTACCCCCGGAATCTGATCTATTCCAGCTAAAGTCAAAAACCGCTGCCTGGAGGTTGCCCGGAGAGTTTGGGCCTGGGATGCAAGATAGAATGGAAAGCATAGGCCCACTAGCAAGGATGGTCGATTTGAGATGGGGATACCCGTCTTTCTGCTTCTTAGAATCTGTGACCCTCGAAAACTGAAACCTTTTCAGAGCACCAGGGGAGGATGCAGACGGGCTTTAAAAAAATAAATAAATAAAGCTAACTAAATAGGCTTCACTTGCTAAGAGTCTGGGTCCACGCTAGCAAGAATTAGCTTTGGGCCTTTGGATTTCTAATTGATTCTAGGCTTGTAATCTTTCTCTCTCCCCCCCCATCCCCCAACTCCAGTGACACCTTGGTTTGGTGACCCACACCAGCTGCCACAGTGACCCCAAATCCCCAAAACCCAGAGAGATAGTGGGGAGTCAGGAGCCGGTACTGGAATCCAGAACACAGTGGTCTCCTAAACCCAAGACAGATGGCAACCCCAACTCCCGCTGAGT
Organism: Peromyscus californicus insignis; assembly: GCF_007827085.1. Lineage (NCBI taxonomy): Eukaryota > Metazoa > Chordata > Mammalia > Rodentia > Cricetidae > Peromyscus > Peromyscus californicus. Next base: position 82,626,168 of record NW_026294447.1, read on the forward strand.
CCAGGCACCAGGTAAGGGCGCCGCCCGCCCGGAATGCCTCGTCCTGCCCATCCCGGTGGGCACCGAGCCCCGAGGCCTCTAGGGACTACTGACCTGTTTTTGGCTGCCGCCGCCCGATCTCTTTGTCGGCGGTTTTTGAACCAGTTGCCCACCTGCGTGGGGGTCAGTCCAGTCGCCTGGGCGAGCTCGCGCTTTTTGCTGGGGTTGGGATACGGGTCCTGAAGGTACCACTCTCGAAGCAGGTGCCGCGTGCGCTCCTTGAAGCAGTGCGTCTTCTGTTCGCCATCCCAAATGGTCCTCGGCAGCGGGAACTTCTTCCTTACCCGGTACTTGTCTACCGGCCCCAGGGGCCGTCCACGCAGCTTCTCCGCCTCCTGGTAATGCGCCTCCAGCCACAGCGCCTGCAGCTTGGCGTGCGACTCCTTCGTAAACTTATGGTTTTCCAGGATATGGTAGAGCTCGCGGTAGTTGCCGCCGTGGAAGGCCACTATGGCTCTGGCGCGCAGCACCGACTCGTTCTTGTTGAGGGCCTCACAGGCCGCCGGGGCCACGGGCAGCGACCACAGGAAGCGACCCAGGCGCTCCACATCGCCGCTCTCCTCCAGGGTCTCGCATACCCCGGCCACTTGCTGGGGGCTGAAATTCAAGATGGGCAGCTGGAACATCGAGGCTGTGCGGACGCCCCGAGCAGGATTACGCAGCAGATGCCCGCAGGCCGATCGGGGGTGCGGCTGGGGGCTACAGAGTCGGGGGTGGAGGGGAGCCTTCCCTCCGGGAAAGAGCTGTGGGTTGAGTTCGGCTGCGCTTGCTCCGCTTGGGCACGCCAGTGAGCTAGCCCGCGCCGCTACTGGGGTGGGCGGATTGGAGACGCCGGCGCCATGGAGACCCCCTGTCAGTCACCGGGCAGCTCTGCCAATCAAGGCAGCCACTAGCGCGCCCCGGCCATTTCAGCACCTCCCCAGACTCGACAGCGCCCGCGGTTTGCCGGGAGACTGTTGAAGGTTTTGCCGAAACCCAAGGATGAAAAAGAGGTAGGAGTGGCTGGAACACACGGAAACCGCAGCGTTTCACCCTCCCAGCTCCTCCTCCCCGGCTCCGCCCTCCTGTTTTCCCACCCGGGAGGCAGGACGCTGCAGGAATTCACTTTGGGGGCCCACGCAATGCCTGGGTCGAAAGGACTTCAGAGGACAAAGACGACTGGGGAAAGACAAACCCTCCGAGACCTCGCAAGTTTAATCGTAGCGAAGCGGCAAACCCCGCGGGGAGCGTGCGCACCGAGGGGACAGGGAGGGAAGTGTATCATGCTTTTATTTTATTTTATTTTATTTTATCCCCCCAGGCACCCATTCCTGTCTGTCTCCTGCTTACCCCGTTCCAGCTGCGAAAGCAGCTGCGTGGGAAGCAGGCCTGGAACAGAAGGAACAGGACCAGGGATCTGTAGAAGAGGTCAGTTTGGACTCTAACTTCCACTCCCTTCAGAGACTTCCGAAACTGTTTTAGACGGCAGCGGCAAGGACACACACTTGATAACTAGGTGCTAACCACGGAGTCTAACAGCAAGAAAGGCGGGCTGGAGGGGCTTCTGACCCAAATAAAGTCGTACTTCATAGTTCCCCTCTCCAGTTCAGCGATCTTGAACAAATGTGCGCCAGCCATCTCTAAGAGTGAGAAGTCATCCATGGGTCAGGACTGTAACTTAAAAGCCTGCTTTCAAAGGTCTTTTTTTAAAAAAAAAAAAACAAAAACAACGTAGGTATTTCATTCTCTTATGGCAGGCTGGTTTTGCCTCTGCCCAGCGTTAGAACATACAATTCCTGGGGTAGAGGCAGAAATCTTGGCTTTTTAGATCAGAAGCAGTTCAGTGACAGCAAAATGGGTGGGGGTGGGGGTGGGGAGGAGGGCGGTGTGTTCCACTATACCGTGTGTTAAGGTGGCAAGGCAGAGTGGTCAGAGCCGCGGGGCACTGACCCCTCCCGCAGAGAGCATGGGCCTTTTTGGCACCCTGCCTTCTGGCCAATAGATTGGATTGGCAACATTTATTGATTCCCAATTGGCATCCACATCATACCGCTTTCTGTGGCTTCCGTCAAGGGAACCACGATCTCATGTGGGCCATTGATGAGGCTTCTTCGGTAGAAAGGAAATACTGGGTAAAGGCGTCGCAAGAAACCAGGGCGACAAGGTTCACCACCGAACTGGACTGGGCCTGGCTGTCTTTGCTTTAGTATCAAACACACTTTGTGTGCGGCTTGTCCAGCCTGAGTACATCAGAAGGCAGATAGATAGCACAGATGGTTGGATATGTCGGGTCAGATCACACACGCCTCAGTGCAGGGTAAAGCTCGTTCTGACGGAAACCCCTGATATTATTTTCACAGATCTTCACAGTTCACTCGGAAAAAAAAAAAAGGCAGCAGAGGGGAAGGGGCGGGAAAAGCCCCGCAACCATTTACATCATTTCTGTGAGATGGCCAGCCGCCTCAACGGTGAGGCTGCCTATCCGAAGAGCTCATTTTCTTGAAGTGAGACAGAGCAGGGGCAAAATAAAGGGGCCGATGGGGCTAGTGACAAAGCACAGACCTTCTCTGCCTGGGAGCGACCTCTGAATCAGCTCCAGGGACAAATTTTAGTGAGAAATGTCGCGTACAGAGGTCTTAGAACCCTTGAGGAGGTGAATCCGTGGCGCAGAAAAACGCCCCGGGGACCCTTGAAGACAAAGCAGAGATGGAGCAGGGCTGCGGAAAAACAGAGGTTTCCCCTCTGGCCAGGGAAGGAAAGCGTGCTCGAGCTCGGGTGTGCGTGGCCTTTTCTCTTTTCACACCGTGGCAGAATGGCTTCACCTCTGTCCCGGATCTTGGAAACTAGGCTGAGGTTCTCCCGGGACCTACAGCTGCTCTCCCAGGCCCAGTGCAGGCCGGCGGGGCCGCAGGCCACAGCCTCTCGCCCAGCACTCTGAGTCAGTGCACAAAGTTTAAAAGCTGCAGGTCAAGACGCCCCATCCGGGAAATGCTAATATTTATCCCATTACCCACTTCTTGAACAGCAGGTCCATAAATATGAGATAAAAGGACACTTTGGCCTTTGCGTGTTTGGGGTCCCAGCGGGAAGTTGGGGCTCAGCATCTGAGCTAGCAGCGGAAAGACTCCCAAGAGGTGCAGTCAGTGCTTGGCAGGTGCCTGGTTACCCAACGGGAGGGCCCTGGAGGTTAAGCTCTGGGGTGGGAGATAGTTCTTAGGCCATCGTCAGGGACTTAATTTTGTTAACTCAAAAGAAACAAATGGCCCCTTGGAATCGCCTTTGTTCATCACCTGGAGAAAAACTGGAAGAGATGAGTGGGCTAAGTCTCCATCCAAAAAAAAAAAGGGGGGGGACGCTTCGTGGGCTTCTTCGAAATGACTCAGTTGTGCAAAATGCAGCCTTCACCCCACCCGCAAGCTCTCACAGCTCAGCTCGCGTTTGCCTGGCAGAAAGCTGTACCTTCAGGGTGGTTTTTCTTAATTTTAAGGAAAGAAAGGTTAACAAACAAACCAACATGGGGGCGTTGTGACAGCTCTCTCGTGATGCCCCCTTCACTCCCCACTTCATTATTTAATTTTATTTTTTCAGCACGCCTGGACCCTGTTGGGGTGCTTTCTGCCCCCACGCTTCACAAGGGAGACCCGCCAGCGCTCAGTTCTGGCCAAGAATCCAGAGACGTGGATTCTGCTTGCTGTCAGTTTTAGTTTGGAGGCGGGGTGTGGAGAAAAATACGTAGAGGTAATGCTCCAGGGAAGATTATAACTTCAGATTTAGAGAGAACCACACTTCTGTGTACATTGCCAAGGCTCTGAACTTACGGTTTTTGTTTTTTTTTTTTGTTGTTTTTCCTTCTAGGGTAGAAAGACGGATGCTCACAGGAGCTCACACTGACCCAGGAGCTCAGAGCTTAGAAGTCAATACACTTTTACTGAGTTCCAACCTTAGCTTTTCATTGCCTGCTTCTGTTTCTAGCTGCAATGCCTGAAAGAATAATGGCGTGTTTCCCCCTCACCTCGCCACATTTGAATAGCCAGGGGCTTTAAGAATGTAGTAATTGAACCTATCTGAATTCCTTAATAAAGGCGTTGTGCTGTGTGTGAGAGAGTCAGGCTGGAAGGCAGTGAGGCTCCAGTCTTTTGTGTGTCCGTTTGGACTTTTGGAGAGTCTTGTCTTCCTTTTCCCTTTCAAAGCCTGATGTTGACAATAAAAGCTGTTGGGTTTTTTGTTTGTTTGTTTTGTCTTTTAATCGTTCATACCTCTAATTTATATTTTTACTTAAAAATAATTACTTAAAAATATCTCATTTACAGCAAAAAAAAAAAAATCTACAAAGTATCCAAAGGTATTTCGTAGTCTTTTAAATGGCAGTATGAGAATTTAAAAACTTTCATTTACTCCTTAACTTAGTTCTGATTTCCCAGTGAGACTGTCCACATAGAGGTGCGTGTCTGTTGATGTCTTTGGTGGTCCAGATCTTCAAACTGTGGAATGAATTCTAGATCCTACTTTAAAATACACACTGTCCTAAGACAAAGCAAAACAAACACCTCCCAAGGTAGGTTGCTGCTGTTATTTCCCACACATTTTGGCATTTCTTCTCTAAGGACGCACCTTGTAACAAAGAGCGAGGGGAGAGAGCCCTTTATTGCCTCCTCCTGAGAACAAACAAATGCTATCTTTGAAATGGTTGGGAGCTGTCCTAGCATTGCAAACTTAACTCAATGCAAGAGAAATGCTGCCATGAAACTATTGATCTAATTTTCAGAGATGGATGTTTATTATTATCTTGTTGTTATTATTCACCAGCTGGTGTTTAAATGGCATTTTAAATGATGCAAAATTGCCTATGATTTTCAGTAGAGAACAATATATGTATAAATGCACTATTTTTAAAGCAGTGAGTAGCGATCTTTTTAAAAATTGTGCTGCCCATCCAACTGCACTTTAAGTTCTCATCTGTGGTGGACTCAGGATCTTCGCATGAAAATTTGGATCTAAGCAGAGAGTGCACTGCGAGCTGTAGTCCCCCTAACATGAACTATGATCTTAGGCGCACACATCTCTCTCCTGCTTCTTTAGGGCAGGCCTCAAAGTGTACAGGGCTAACCACACAATCTCATTGCTTATTTAGGACTATGCACCAACGGATCTGAAGGATTAATGCTTATCTATGTGACTGGTCTATGACTTATAAACACATTATTATCGGTACTAAAATGTTAATTGATTGACTAAAAGAATCATTAATTCATAGTTCGCTACTGGAACATTATTTCTTCCTCCTCCTGTTATAATTTAACACTATAGTTAACATTCTCCCCACCATCATTAGCATTATTTCTTTCTTGTTCTCGCCATTTTCAAAACCAAGATCAATATCCTTCTAAGATACTCATAATGGGAAATCAAAGTGGCTCATTAGATAAAGTTTTTACCACCAAGCCTGACAAACTGAGTTAGATGCCCAGATTCCACATAGTGAAAGGAGAGAACCAATTCCTACAAGTTGTCCTCTGACCTCTGAAACACACACACACACACACACACACACACACACACACACACACACACACACCATTAATAAATACCTTACTTCCTCTGAGTTAGTCTCCTTGGATAGCAGAAAACACTTCTTTAAAAATTGCATTATAAAAAATACACTTATATGTCATCCTACCTTCAAAGCAGCCGTTCTCGGCTGAGGGCAATCTTACCATTCCCTTCCCCTACTTGCAGGAGACGTTTGTTGTTGACATTTTCAGTTGTCAAAATTGCCATCTAGGGACTGAGCCAGAGGTGCCAACATCTTAATATTTGAGCAGAGCAGCCCCTGACAATAAACACCAATAGCCTTGTTGCTAAGAACTCCAGCACCAAAGGATTTCAACATAAAGAAGGCATGAAGCCTGGCTAGAATTCTGTTTACCCAGAGGTGAGTCGTTTGCAAAGGAATCAGTTCAGTTTTGTTTTGTTAGATTTATTTATTTTATTTATGGTATGAGTGTTCTGCCTATGTGTATGTCTGTGCACCAAGTGTGTGCCTGGTGCCTGAAGATGTCAGGAGAGGATGTTGGAGCCCCTGCAACTGGAGTTACTCATGGTTATAGGCTGTCATATGGGTGCTGGAAGCTGAACCTGGGTCCTCTGCAAGAGCCACAAGTCCTCTTAACCACTGAGCCATCTCTCCAAGCTTGGATTCAGTATACTTTTAATTTTATTGTGTTTGTAGGCCACGTTAATAAAATCAGTTCTTAGGACCTATTTTTTTTTTCTTAAAATTTACTGTAGTTGGTACCAGTAGTTATACTGTTAAGCCACAAACCTGAGAACAGGATGGTGTTTTTCTTTTTAACATGATGGAGTTGTGGTCTTTGGGCAATTGTTAGGACAGACATCAATAGTCATCAATCTCTTTTCATTTTACAGAGACCAAGGACTACCCACGTAATGCATCTAATTAGTGGCAGATGGGGGAATAAAACATATTCAAATTTCTATCCTTTGCACACCTTACTCTTCTCACTCAAGGGAGATGGTTTAATTCTAGCAGAGTTGGGGGCAGAAGATCTGAACCACACAGGGGTATTTACTGACCTTCCACATGTAAAGGTCTGTACTAATTCCTGTGGCTATGACTTCAGCATTTGGAACCCTCTAGTTCAAAGGACTCAGGGAGATTTAAATTGTCTTGGATGTAACTTGCAAACCCCAAAGGGTCCCTGAATCGAAATGTGGCTTTGGGTCTCCATTGTCTTCTTTGGAGACTGGAAACTGCTGGAGTTTGGGGCTGGCACCATTGAGGAGCCTTTCCTGAGTCAGTACACTGTTGGCTGACAGAAAAACGGAACTGAATGTGGCCTCAGGGGGAGAGGGGATTGGACTTGAGGTGTTGTAAGGCTGGGTTTAAGTGAAAAAACTCTCAACTCTTTTGTCAGGTCTTTCAAAGGAATAACAGTGATGCTCACAAGCATTTCTATAATTAACAAGCTGTCAACATTTTCTATTACGTCTACAGAAGTCGATTACAGACCTCAGAATTGTGATAAATGTTTCTTTAGGTCTGAAATGTTAGCCTTCATCTTCTTTTCAGCCTAGGGGCAATTTTTGAAACCAATTTTGTTTCAATCATTTTGGATCAGTTGTGTGGTAATTTTGGAAGTGCAGATGCTTCAGGCCCACCTATTGAAATAAAGATTTTTAAATGGAAACCCAGAGAGGAGGCTGCTTAAGCCTCGCTAGGACCAGCTGCAAAGCTCTAGCAGGGAATTATACAGGCAGACAGGGAGAACAGAATTGCAAAAAATAAGAGGTGGAGAAATGTGTGTGTGTGTGTGTGTGTGTGTGTGTGTGTGTGTGTGTGTGTGTGTGTGTGTTTCATTAACAGCAGATTTCTTTCTCCTTTGGACCCTTCAGACTGCAAGATTTTAAGCTCTCCTTTTTTTCTGTTTTAAAAAAATAAGAAAATTTATTAGAACAGTTATTAACACTGGGGTTGAACTGAATTTCAGAAATTTCTCACATTTATTTTTATTCTTCCTTTAGTAAATTTTCTTCTGTATCTTTTCTGTTTCTTTATTTTTTTTTTTTAAAAAAAAGAACCCTAAATCAACCTTTTTGGTGCTTCTCTGTTATCTTATTCCTTAATGAGTGCTAACTATTTTTAATAATACCCTGCTTTCTCTCTTTTCTACTTGGTCTGATCTGGGCCTCCTTCCATCTGTCTGTCCCCTAGCCTCCGTTGCTGAGTACCTCAGTAGACTAAGCTTGAATTGTAAGGTAGACAAGCACAAAATGCTCACTCCTGAAAGGAGCTGGGACGAAGGAGTGGGTCTCAGAGAGGGGGAATAGAGTCACTATAGTGATGTCTCAGGACAGTGATGCTTCTTAGACTAAATTCACGGAAGCCATGAAATAGTAGATGCAGGGGGACTTTAGATATTTGAAGTTTATATCATTGCATTACCCACATGTTTTGGGGCCCCAGTTTTCTCACCTAACAAATGCAGTACTCCTTTGATGGGAACTGCAAGGATTAAAAGAGATATGAATGACTAGCCTTTGCTCAGTGCCCTACACAATGCATTTCAACAAGAATTAGTTTCCCTTTTGTGACCAACCATTGACTTAATCTAGCAATTGGGCCTCAAGTATTGTCTACACGATGTCTCGCTTTCCACTTGGTTCTTGATTTCGCCATCCTTTGGTGTCATCTTTGGGTCCCTAGAAGCATCCTTTGGTTTTTTGTTTTAACGACTGATTTACTTTATTTACTTTATGTATATGAGTACTTGGCCTTCCTGTAAGCATGTGTACCATATGCATGCCTGGTGTCTACAGAGTTTCAGAGGAGGATGTTGGATCCTCTGGAACTGGAGTTACTGATGGTTTTGGGTCACTGTGTGAGTGCTGAGAATTAAACACAGGTCCGATGCAACAAATGCTCTTAACCATTGAACTGTCTTCTCAGCCCTGGAAACGTTGAAAACAATAGGTTCTTCTGAGGTGGGCTTTCCCAGTCCTTGTCGTTGCAATAAACTAAAATATTCCAAGTGCCTTACATGAATTTCCTCAGATCTTTACTGCGCTTGTTTCCTGTGGTTGGTGTAACAATGTGTCTCAAAGCTGAATGGTACCAAAACCCAGAAATGTATTCTCTCCCAGGTCTGGGGGGGTCACACATGTGAACAAAGTGTTGGCAGAGTCATGGTCTTTCCAGAGGCTCAGAAGAATGCCTCTTCTCCAGTCTAGGCTGCTGCTCCTTCTTCTTTTGTAACTGCTTCTCTCTAGTCTGTGCTCTGAACTTCACCTCACAGTCAGTGTGTGTGTGTGTGTGTGTGTGTGTGTGTGTGTGTGTGTGTGTGTGTGTGTGAACTCTGCCCATAATTCATAAGGATCCAGAAGATTGTATTAGGGACCATCTGGGTAATCTAGGGTGTTTCTCCTTATAAGATCTTTGACTTAATCACTTGTCTTAGCACATAGAGTCAGATTCACAGATTCTGGGGATTAGGAAGTGAATTTATCTTTGCAATCTTCTTCCTTCCAGCATACACACCAGTTACCTGATGTTCATGCCAGTCTCAAGTGCTTTTGTAAATGGAAAGATAGAATATTGCAATTGATTGATCTAGAAATAGAAAAGCCATTTTTGGCCTTATTATTTTTATATGTATTTAGTTTTCAAATTTGTATTTATTTTTATTTTATATTCATCAGTGTTTTGCCATGTTTGTCCCTTGGAACTGGAATTGCAGACAGTTGTGAGCTGCCATTGTGGGTGCTGGGAATTGAACCCTGGTCCTCTGGAAGAGCAGTCCCTGCTCTTAACTGTTGAGCCATCTCTCCAGCCCTGGCTTTATTATGTTTTAAATAAGTTATTTACTTCATTTCAAATTATTCCATATCAAGATTGGAAAGATCCCAATCAAAGATGAATTTTCATTAATTTCTTCATTTTATTTGAAATTGTTTAATTTTCCTTAGGACAATAATAGGCATGAAAAAAATAACTAAAGTATTAGATTTATGTCTTGGGATTAAACAAATGAGAGAAGATTCCACATTTTGTATTTTCTATTCAAATGTGGAATGTTTAAGTAACTCTAATGCTTTTTAAAAATGATAATATAGGTAATTGATCTCTGTTAATATATCACTGAGGAGTCAGAAGAATCTTATGACAGAATTTTGAGTTATCTATTCAGTATAACTTGTGCCATTTAATATATAGCAGTGAGCTGCTTCTTTGGGTTTGGTGACGTCCCCTATCAACTGTAACTCTTTTAGATTACTCAGTCTTTCCTTTCCTCTCTTATCAGAGGGGTGAAAACTATTACTCAAGCAAGAACTCTCCTGTTAAGATCTCACCATATGGAAAACAACTAGATGTCAGAAAAATGCATGTCTCAAAACTGGGGACTTGAATCAGAAGAGTGCCCCTGGGCATGGCTCAAATGGTTAAATCCTTTTCTCCTTTACTTCCCCCGCCACGTATATGTGTGTGCCTGCATGTCTGTGTATGCAGTGCATGTGTGCAGGTGCCTGCAGAGGCCGGAAGAGGATGAGAGATCCTCCAGAACTAGAGTTAGAAGTGATTGCGAGCCACCTCTTGTGGATGCTGGGACCAAACCCCAGGCCTCTGCAAGAGCAGCAAGTGCCCTTCACCTCTGGGCCATCTTCACGCCCTGTTCAAGTATTCTTTTATGCGCATCAGTACAATTTTGGAGTTTCCTTGTATAGGGAAAAGCAGAGATGAGAATTGAAATACGTCATGATTTGGGGTTGTGCTGGTTGGTTTTGTGCCAACTTGACACAAGTTGGGGTCATCTTAAAGGAGGAGACCTCAACTGAGAGAGCGTCTCCATCAGATGGGCCTACAGGCAAGTCTGTGCGAGATCTTCTGGAGTAGTGACTGATGTGAGCCGACCTAGATCACGGTGGCCAGTGCCACTTCTAGGAAGGCGGTCCTGAGTTGGATAAGAAAACAGGCTGAGCGAGCCAGTAAGCAGCGCTCCTCCATAGCTTGTGCCTCGACTCCTGCCTCCAGGTTTCTGATTTGAGTTTCTGCCCTGATTCCCCTTTATGATGAATTGTAAGCTGTGAGATGAAATAAGCCCCCTCCCTTTTTCCCCTCGAGATGCTTATGGTCATGACTCAAATCTTAACAGGCTGTCCTGTGGGATCGTGGAAGACAAGAATGGTTGAGAGCAAGGCAGATGATGGAAACCTGGCTCATGATGTTTCAGAGGGAAGCAAAGACTCTATCAAGATCGTTTATGGGACGTTTTGGGATAAGAATCCATAGAAGTGAAACGTTTACTGGGACCATCAATACTGGTTAGCTGAGGTGGAAAAATAGGTTGATTAATAAGAGGCCAGCATCATGGAGGTCATGCTTCGTGGATGGTCAGCATCACTTCTGCAAGGAAGTGTTTACTCAGAAATATCACAGAGAAGCTGTGTGCCAGAGAAGACAGCGTCTGTATCTTAAGCTGGTAGCTGAACTTGGTAATGTTCATGTGAGAGTCTTTCGTGTGGAACTGGGTTTGGGTTCATGAAGGTACAAGATTAGCCGGATCATAGAGAGCAGCTGAAGCTTAGCACTGTGAGAGACCAGGAGAGGCCATTAGTAAAGACACAGCTACAGCTGCCCTGGAGACTCCACAATATTGGAGATACCAGGACTATAGGATGACCACAGGGACAGTGACGGGTGTGGAGTGGAATCAGCCAGAGCCTATTAGATGAGCTACACATGTTCTGGATGTCAGAGCTGGAGAAGCAGAGCTTCCCAACCCCTTCAGAGTCCAGGAGATAGAGGATGAACCCCAGATGCCGGACATCGACCTGTAGGATTTGACTGTACTGCTGGATGTTGGTTTTGATTTGATTTAACTGTAGGCCTTTGCTGGTTCTTTCCTCTTGGAATTAGAAAGTATGTACATATTTTAGGTTTCAAAGTAGCCCACAATGAAGAGATGTTGGATTTTTTAAAGAGAACTTGGACTTTTAAAGTGTTGAATGTATTTAAAGACTGTAGAACTTTAAAATTTATACTACGTTTTAGACTGTGATATTAATATGATATCATGAGGAAAAAACAATAAAGGAAAGGTTGTGGTTTAATAGTGATATGTAGATGTAACCAACAGTCTTATTAAATAAGAAACACAGAGAAGATTCAGAGAAGAAAGCCAAGAGGTCAGAGCTAAGAGCCTCACCCTTCCTGATTCAGGGATCCTCTTCAGCCAAGAGAGCTCTCTGAAAAGGCGCCTACTTCCTGTGTGTATGTATTTATATACTCTAGCTGTTCTGCCTTCTCATTGGTTGTAAACCCAAACATGTGACTGCCTCATCACTGCCTGTATGTACCGCCCTCCAGGTCCTTAAAGGCTTGCGCCACCGCCGCCACGCACTTGCTATGGCTCTAATAGCTCTGACCCCCAGGCAACTTTATTTATTAACATACAATTAAAATCACATTTCAGTACAAGTAAAATACCACCACATTGATATGTTTGTATGCCAAGCTGACAGAAGATCAATTGTGCTGGTGAATTTTTTGTTGTTGTTTTTGTGTCAACTTGATACAAGCTAGGATCATCTATGAAGAGTAACTCTCAATTGAAGAAATGCCTCTATACGATTGGTCTGTAGGTAAATCCTTTCTTGACGAAGGATTCACGCGAAGTCTATAGGTAAGTCTGTGGGAGCATTTTCTTGAGTAAGGATTCATGTGGACAGATGTGGCCTGCTATGGGACGTGCTACCCTTAGGCAGGTGGTCCTGGGTTGTAAAAGAAAGTTGGCTGAACAAGCCCCGAGGTGCAAGCCAGTAAGCAGCATTTCTCCATGGCCTCCACCCTTTGCTTCAGTTCTGCCTTCAGGATCCTGCCTTGAGCTCCTGCTCTGACTTCCCTTCATGATGTACTGTAAGCTGTGAGATGATATAAACCCTTTCCTCCCCACGTTGCTTTGCATCATAACCTTTATCACAGCAATAGAAAGCAAACCAGGATGGTGATGATGATGATGGTGGTGGTGGTGGTGGTGATGGTGATGATTAAGGTCTTAGGTACCATAGAACTATTTATTTATTTATTTATTTATTATTATTTTTTTTTTTGGTTTTTCGAGACAGGGTTTCTCTGTGTAGCTTTGCGCCTTTCCTGGAACTCACTTGGTAGTCCAGGCTGGCCTCGAACTCACAGAGATCCGCCTGCCTCTGCCTCCCGAGTGCTGGGATTAAAGGCGTGCACCACCACCGCCCGGCTATTTATTTATTTATTTATTTATTTATTTATTTTGGATTTTTGAGATAAGGTTTCTCTGTGTGGCAGTCCTGGCTGTCCTGGAACTTGCTTTGTAGACCACGCTGGCCTCGAACTCACTGAGGTCCACCTGCCTCTACCTCCCAAGTGCTGGGGTTAAAGGCATGCACCACCACCACCCTGTAGCATTATAGAACTTTATATACTTTAAAGGCATTATTGTACCATAATGTAGTACAATAACTAACATTTAGAATTACTAGTAATGAACGAGAAAGCTTTTCTGTTGAGTTCCCTTGAGTTGGTAGATATTGATAATTGGAAGGAAAGATAATAGAAAATGAGATTAGAATTTAAAGAATTGTTTGGAGTAGGGCTGTGATCACTAGCCATTCCTAATCTTGTAAATGAACCAAACATGATGCTTGAGAAATAGTCATTAATGAAGGTAAGTAATTATCATGGAAAGATATAGGTCTCTTAAGACGGAAAGTTTTTGCTTACTCTTGGACTAGACATTATGTTTGCTCAACCAACAATAAGTAAGAAGCCAAAGGGTTTTGATAACATGGTGATAAACACAGAATTCCTCTATGGGGGGGGGGAGAAGAACTGCAATTAGAAACTCCAGGGAAAATAAAATATATATAATAATTTAAGGATAAAAGTGGAAAAACTGGACAAAAAGAATAACCAAAGAAATCACCAATAAACACTATACTATAAAAAAATTAAAAAAAAAAACTAAATATGTCCAACACCTGTTAGCAACAGAAAGATGCAAATTAAGTTAATATAAGATCCCACTACTCTTAACAGCAACTGTTACATTGTATAAGCTTTATTTTTGGAAATGATAGGGAACTGCTTTTTTTTTGGCCATACATTGCTGTTTGAGGTTTAAAAAAAAAAAAAAAAAAAAAAAAGTGGCCGGGCGGTGGTGGCGCACGCCTTTAATCCCAGCACTCGGGAGGCAGAGCCAGGCGGATCTCTGTGAGTTCGAGGCCAGCCTGGACTACCAAGTGAGTCCCAGGAAAGGCGCAAAGCTACACAGAGAAACCCTGTCTCGAAAAACCAAAAAAAAAAAAAAAAAGTGGAAAAACTGAGGGTCAAGGTGATGGTCCAATGGATTAGTGCTTCTGCACAAGCATGAGGACCTGAGTTTGGATCTCTGGTACCCACATGGTGACATGTGCCTGTAATCCCAGGGCTGGGGATTGGAGACAGAGAATTCTGGGAGGTTACTGGCCAACAGGTTTAAACAGCTGAAGAGTTCCAGGTCCAGTGAGAGATTCTGTCTTAAAAATCAAGGTGAAAAGCAGTAGAGGAAGACACTAAACATTAACCTCTGGCCTCCACAAGTGCAAACATGAATGCTGGAATGCACACCACACACACAGACATACATACACACACACACACACACACACACACACACAAAATGAAACATCTAAAAATGGCATATTTGTAATCAATTTATGGAAAATAAACAGAGGAAATTTTAGTTGATTTTGCTTGGAAAATTGATTCAAGTAAAATTTCAAGTGAAATGTGTAATAGTATAAAAGTTTATCATCTGTATTTTTTTTGCATTAGTAGCATTCTTTAGGTGCATACCTAGGCAACCTTGAACAAAAAATGGGACCTAATGAGTTATGGAACCAAAATAGCTGATACAGGGCAAAGTTGTGTGTGTGTGTGTGTGTGTGTGTGTGTGTGTGTGTGTGTGTGTGTGGTGTGTGCACATGTGTGTGCACGTGTGCACGAGTGTGACGGCAAAAGAAGACATAGTATATCATCTCCTGTAATTCTATAATCCTCTGCTTTATTCCCTTAAGGCAGGCTCTCTTGCTAAACTCAAATTTCCATTTTTAAATTAAAAAACATTTTCTTTGGTTAAGCTGATAGCGAGCCAGCCCTAGATGACGCTCCTGCCAGATGCTTAGAGACCACACAAAGCTGGTTGAATGGGTGCTGGGATTCAAACCCTTGTCCTCTTGTTTGCATGGCAAGTGTTCCTTAACCACTGGGCCATCTCTCCAACCTCCACTGGGCAAGCTTTTTTTTTTTTTTTAATCCAATGTGAAAGATACGAACTAGTAGCTGCAGGTTTACAATGATTTTGGAGGTCACCAACCTAAAAGGACATTTTTCTTCTACTGTTCTGTACATTATCATTTAAGAAAATCTGGCCCCAAGGACAGGTGGCTTTAAGTAACCAGGTCAATTCACATGTCTATCCCTAAGGTCAGGTCCTGCGGCTCAAAGGTTTGATTTCCTTTTCTATTACCCCTTGCCTCTCTTCCTCCCTCCTTCCTTCCCTCCCTCCCCTTTCTCCCCCTCTTCTTTTCTTCCTTTTTTTTCTTTCTGAGACAGATTCTCATTGCGTAGCTTTGGCTGGCCTGGAATTCACTTGCCTTTACCTCCTGCCTACTGAGATTAAAGGCATGTGCCACCATACCGAGTCCTGATTTATTTCTTGTTAAGAATGAGCAGCTCTGTTACCTGAGGGTGACTTTTGAATGTCATGAACCTTTATTTTTCTTTATTTTTCTATAACTGATCTCAGCTTCCTCTTTAGTCTCTTCCCTGAAATATGCCAGGAGCTGTGGGGTGAGGGGACATCTTTAAACTTCTCAGTTAAAGATGGCTTAAAGCTCTTTTTTTTTTTTTTTAGATAAATCAAGTGAGTTTTTTGTTTGTTTATTTGTTTGTTTTTGTTAAATGCGGTTTTAAAAATCCCTCTGTCTCTCTAAACTGGCATCTTTATATGAGACAGACATGAACTTGTGGTAGGTAGGCAGGGCCTTGGATGTATTTGATGCTCTTTGGCTCTTTTCTGGTCTGCTGGGGTATGTGCTGGTGGTGTGCAACTGGCCTTTAGTGTATGGAGCAGGCATTCATTGCTAGTATCTGGATTTCTCAACATCCACGTTCAACTGTGAAACACCACACACTTTATCTCTGCCTATAGATCTTTAGATAGTCTCTCTATTAATTCATGTTTAATTTTTCGTCATGATATGGTTTGTGCATGTGTGTTGACGGTGGTATTGACACACGTGCCCCTGTGTGCTTATGGCATCGGAGGACAACCCACAGTGATGGTTCTCCTCTTTGACCAGGTGGGTCCCCGGGGACTGGACTCATTATCAGGCTTGGTGACGGACACCTTTACCATCTAGCGGGTTCCTCATTTTTTTTTTTTTTTTTTTTTTTTTGGTTTTTCGAGACAGGGTTTCTCTGTGTAGCTTTGCGCCTTTCCTGGATCTCGCTCTGTAGACCAGGCTGGCCTCGAACTCACAGGGATCAGCCTGCCTCTGCCTCCCGAGTGCTAGAATTAAAGGCGTGCGCCACCACCGCCCGGCATAGGTTCCTCATTTTGATTTGAATTATCAGATGAGAATTTTTGTCCCCTGCTGAGACTTTGAGCTGCCGGCTGACTTAGAACTGAAGGTCATTGAGATCATCGACTTCACATCCCCCATCAGCATCTCAGTTAGTATTCGCCATCATCCTTGTCCTCATGGTTAAGTGGTGAGGTTGTTTATCTTTGCAATCTCTTCATTTAACTATATACAGTGTTCTAGAAAGCACACGGGCCTCAGAGAAAAGGGCTATGATGTCACATTGGAGCTTCCAGGGAGGAGATTAGGAATTGAGAACTGAAGAATAGAGACATTTTTCTCCAGTTGAGAGGAATAACATGAACACAAGGCTATAGAAGCTTAAATAATCAAAATGTCTTCATGGGTCACTGAGGAAGCCAGTTTGATTAAAGTAGAGAGATTTTTGCTGGGAAACGAAGTTGAGATCAAATTGGGAACATTTTTGTTCGCATTTTTCTTTAAAGTTTATTCAATACAACACAGTCTCCAACTTCACTGAGGTGGCTGACTACATCCACGACCAAACCCAGCCCCAGTCTTAGCTTTCTGGTCAGCACCAGAGGGCACAACAGTCCTTCTGTATGTGTCTCGGTCTGCCTCTCCTCTTGGAATCTTGCAGGTGGGTCACTCTCTGGATCTTTGGTCCAAGGCCTGCCAGTTGAGGATGGCTACATTGCAGGGTGCAGGCACTTTCTCCGGGGGTAGGTGGAGGTCATCTGGGAGATACTGGATGCAAACTGCTCCTTTCCATAGCCTTGAGTCTTCAGAGACCACACTGCCTTTGGTAAGTGAAGGCTGGGTACACATTCTTGTCTGCCAGCTTGGGGTGTTTGGGCATGTGGACATCTTTTTTGGCAACCAGCACTCCTTCCTTAAAAAGGAGTTCATAGATGGCAATCCGGTTCTTAGGCATCAACAGTGCAGCAAGGTCCGAGATGAAGGCTGGGAAGGAAGGGGTATGCACAGCACAGCGTCTCTACTGGGCCCAAACTGGGAAACGTTTAAGATAGGGAAGAAGCATTCCAATCCGAAGCAGAGGGAAATGCAGGAAATAATTAATTAAATAGCTATATTTTTGGAGACAGTCTCACGTAGCTCATGCTGACCTTGAACTCCCAATGTAGCCAAGGATGACCTTGAACCCGTTTCTCCTGCCTTCACCTCTTGAGTTCTGGGATTACAGGTGTGTGCCACTCTGCCCAGGTTAATTAATTTATTTTGAATCAGGTAAATAATACGATAGAGTAGGTGTAAGAAAAAAAATCAGTATTGAGGCTGGAGAGATGGCTCAGAGGTTAAGAGCACTGGCTGCTTTCCCAGAGGTCTTGAGTTCAATTCTCAACAACCACATGTTGGTTCACAACCATCTGTAATGAGATCTGATGCCCTCTTTCAGCATGCAGGCGTACACGCAGCAGAGCACTCATACATTAAAAAAAATCAGTATGTTATTGGACAGAATGGAAAGAATAGGGCAGATCAAAAAGGAAAAGCCTATCTCCACTCCTTCTTTTCTTTCTTTCTTTCTTTTCTTCTTTTCTTTTCTTTCACCCTCTGCTAGCTGCTGGAGATACAGCGGTGGGCAAACTAAGACAAGTAAAGCTAGAGACCTGTATGGCATAAAGAATAGAATAGTGAGGAATAAGTTAGGACTGAGTGTCCTGGTTTAGTTTTGGTGGCTGTGATAAAATGCCCCCAAGAAAAAGCAACTTAAAGGAAAGGGAATCTATTTTGGTTCACAGTTCCAGGTTACATTACAGTCCTTTTTTTTCCTTCAGTTTTTTGAGACAAGGTTTCTCTGTGTATCCCTGGCTCTCCTAGAACTCACTCTGTAGACTAGACTGGCCTCAAACGCAGAGATCCATCTAGCTCTGCCTCCCAAGTGCTGGGATTAAAGGCGTGTGCCACCACACCTGGTTTACACACCTGGGTCACGTGACAGCATTAGGAGCTGGAGCTAGCTGGTCATCTCCACCCACAGTTAGGAGCAGAGGGAAATGGGCACATGCATGCTTACTTGCTCGCTCTGTTTGTGCTCAGCTCATGTCTCCATTCTTCTACAGCTACAATCCCTCTGCCTAGGGAATGGTGCTTCCCATAGTGGGCTGCGTCTTCCCCTATCAATTAATTTAATTAAGACAACCCCTCATAGACCTGCCTATAGGTCAATCCAATGTAAAGACAAGACCAAACCTCTTTTCTCGGGTTATTCCAGGTGGTGTTGAGTTGACAATTAAAGCTATCACATTGAGATTTTGAATATCGTTTAATATGACTTTACAAGTAAATGGACATACTTCAGGAGAAACAGACGAGTACCTAGAACAGAAACAAAGGCACATGAACAGTGAAAAAATGGATGGATTAGGTTGACATTAAGTGGTGTTTACCTGAGATGGGTTAGGTTAACCTACACGGAGTTAACATGTGTGTAGTGTAAGTGGTGTAGTGTAAGTGATGTTTGGCTGAGAAAGACACTGTACTACTCCAGTGACAAGGAATCAAATAAAGAAAACAATTTTGTTTTAATATTTAAGTGCCAATTCTTTCATACATATGAAACCCTGGTACATTTTTAAACCCGTTTTCCTCCATTGACCTGATTTCAAGGTATGTAAATAAATTAGTCTTAGCAGGCTCACATTATTTACTTCTTCCATGCCTCTTTTTCCTGTAAGGACAATTCTTAGGAGAATCATGTCCATTTCTCTCCTTGGAAACGCTTGTAAATTGAGATGGTAGCCATTATGATAAACTATTGCTATACCCCATTGATTGTGGCTACCAAGGTGTATGTGGTGTGTGTGTGGAGAGTTGTGGAGGTTGGCCTGTTCTTGAGGAGCCTACAGTACAGTGGAAGACAGAAAATAATGGAGAACTGAAGCTATGCTAACGACTGTGAAGGATAAGGATGTAAAGTAAGAGTTTATAATGGGCATTGCTAGGGCTGTAATACTCTCTGGCTGCTCTTCCAGAGATCCTGAGCTCAATTCTCAACAACCACATGGTGGCTCACAACCATCTATAATGGGATCTGATGGATCTGAGACTTGGAGAGCATATAGATTATTCAATGAAGATGGAGATTTCTAAGCTGAGGACCTAACCAGAAACTGGATTTGTGGTGAAAAAGAGTATGTTAAGAACAGAAAGATTTGTAATATGGATGCATTGCAAAAGGATGGATGGAGTTAATATACTATGAAGATGTAGAGAAAGAGTTCTATAAAGGAGCCTATGAACCATGGTAAGAGTTTTGTTATTTATTACAGGAACAAAAGGAAGCCATTTGGTGTCTGTGTGTGTGTGTGTTTGTGTGTGTGTGTGTGTGTGTGTGTGTGTGTGTGTGTGTGTGTGTGTGTGTGTGTGTGTGTGTGTGTGTGTGTTGTTATATTATGACAGGAAAAATGAGATAAGACAGCTTGCCCTGTTGGCAACTACGTATATGAGTATGGAACCCAGGAGACAGGTAACATGGAAAAGTTGCTACTCTATATGATTGCTCATTTAATTCTACTTCTTATGTTTGGAGAATTCCCACTATAGCAATTTGGGAGGAAGAAAAAAACCGAGCATGTGCTGAAATGCTGTGGAGAGGTCAGGTCACATAAGGACTAAAACGTATTTAATGAATTTAATGACTGTGCTGGCTAGTTTTATGTCAGCTTGACACAAACTGTAATCATCTGAGAGAAGAGAACTCAATTGAGAAAATGCCTCCAGAAGATCAGGCTGCAGACAAGCCCGTAGGGTATTTTCTTAATTAGTGATTGATAGAGGAGGGCCCAGCCCATTGTGGGTGGTGCTATCCCTGGACTGGTGGTCCTGGGTTCTATAAGAAAACAGGCTCAACAAGCCAGTAAGCAGCAGTCCTCTATGGCCTCTGCATCAGCTCTTGCTTCCGTTTCCTGCCCTGCTTGAGTCCCTGACTTGGCTTCCCTCAACTGACTGTGATTCAGATATGTAAGCCAAACAAACCATTCCTTCCCCAAGTTACTTTTGGTCATGGTGCCTTATTATAGCAATAGAAACCCGAACTAAGACAATGATAGAATGTCATTTTTAATGTTCAGCAAGGACAAAGTTTATGATGCATTGGAACTGGAAGGCAGACTGGAGTCAGCTGAGAAATAAGCTAGGAGAGAGACCATGTAAGCTTGAACAACTGTTTGAAAATGTGTTGGCTGGAGGTTGAGCAAATTGGCTGTGGAGAAAGAGTCTCCAGCAATCAAGTTGAACGGTGATTTGTGCAGAAAAGTACCTTCAGGGGTGCAAGGACGAGGTTTTAGCACAACATGTTGAAAAAGTCAAGAAGGAAAGAGTAGCTGATTGTAACCCTTCCTTAATTTCAAGAGGGCTAGCCTGGAGAGAGACTGTGTTGGGGAGAAGGGCTGAAGGAGTTAAGTCTAAGCCAGAGAGGTAGAATCAGGTAGAGGAAAACCCTGCACTGAGCAGAGTTCTGTGGCGCTTGTCCTCAGACCAGAGCCGTGTGAATGGAGCCTCTGGGGCCATGATAGGCTTATGACCAAAGGACTGTCTTCTCCTCCCAAAATCAGACAACACAGAGAGAGACTCCATCTGCTGGGTAATACTGTAGGAAAGTCAGTGCGGGATATTGTCTTGGAATTAAGTACCAGGCTAGTAAATGCAGCATCTGACAGATGCAGTGGGCCCATTCCCAGGTTAGTTAGTGCCCACGATGGAGCCTCTGGTCTTGACCTGGTACCTGTCCCATTCCAAAATTCTCTTTTGAAGATGCTCTGGCAAGGAAGATGCTCTGCCTACTGAATAATTTTTTTTTTTTTTTTTTGGTTTTTCGAAACAAGGTTTCTCTGTGTAGCTTTGCGCCTTTCCTGTATCTCGCTCTGTAGACCAGGCTGGCCTCGAACTCACAAAGATCCGCCTGCCTCTGCCTCCCAAGTGCTGGAATTAAAGGCGTGTGCCACACCGCCCGGCCTGAATAATTTTTAATAAATTTTTTATTACTCACACATGGGACAGGTGATGGTGGTAGTGGTACAGCTTGGGAACATGTGTGCATGTGTGTGTGACAGTAACTAAGATAAGCACAGATGTGAATTTTTTTTCATTTTTCTTTATTAAAAATTTTCTACAGATGTGAATTTAAATACAAATAAATTGATTTTTTTATATCACAGTAAGGTGATGTTTCTAGATTTCTACAAATTTTCGTTAGAAAGTCTAGTATTGAGTTGAAGTGAGTCAACTCCTATTAAATTTTCTTGGTAGCTATAGCAACATGGTGCCAACAAAACTCAATGCCTCTACCCTTCATAGTTATTTTCATAAACTTTCCTAGGAGGGTATAGTTAACAAACATAACACAGCAAGCATAATAAGAACAAAAATGGGTTAATTTTCTAAAATAGGAGGAAGAACTCAGCAACAGAAAAACAAATAATCTGATTTCAAGATGAGAAAAGGACCTAGGTAAGTATTTTTTGAAAATACATACAAATCATAACAGGTGAATGAAGCAATGTCCAGCATCACTAATCACCAAGTAAAAAAAAATCAAACCCCTGAGATATTGCCTCACACCTGTTACAATAGTTACAATTTTAAAAGAAAAGATAACAGGTGTTGGTGGTGATGCGTAGAAAATGAAAAGTTGTAGTATACTATTGATGGAAATATAAATTAGTATAGCCATCATAGAAAAAATAAGAAGTTTTTTTTTTTTTTCAAAAAAGTTGAAAAAGAGGAGCCTGGCATGATTGCACATACCTGCAGTTTCAGTAATCCAGAGGCTAAGGCTAAAGGCTCTCCAGTTCTGTACCAGCCTGGGATGCCTAGCAAAACCTTGTCTCAAATCCATCCACCCACTCAGCCACCCATGCATGCATGCATGCATGTATGTATAAATGCATACATATATACTGGATCCGGCAATCCTTCTTCTGAATATCTATCATATGGCAAGGAAGTAGCTGCATTTCTATACTCACTGCAGCATTTTTCACAATAGCCAAAAGTGTGGCATCAACCTAAGTGTTCACCGACCGGTGAAGGAATAAAGAAAATGTAATATACACACACAGACAGTATAATACTATTTGGTTTTGAAAAGGAGAAATTCCTGTAATTTGGGACAGCGGGCATGAAGCTGTAGGATATTATGCTAAGAAAATAAGCAAAGCACAGAAAGACAGGTATGGCATGGCTTCACTTGTCTGTGGGATCTATAAAAGTCAAATTTGTCCCTAGAAGTTGGGGAAACGAGACTCAAAACAACTTTGACGTTTCATTTCATCCCAGTCAGAATGGCAAAGAGCAACAAAACAATGAACAACAAACGCGGGAGAGGAGTCGAGGAGCCCTCATTCACTGCCGGTGTGATTGCAGCCGCTGTGGAAATCAGTGTAGAGAATTTCAAAAAAGATATAAACAAATCTACTGTACGACCTAGCTAGTCCACTCCTTGGCGTATGCTCTAAGGACATCACATCCTTCTCCACAGATGCTTGCTCAGTCAGGCTCATTGCTGCTCTCTTTGCAATAACTAGGAAATGGAAACAACCTAAATTCACTGGTTCTTCAACCAATGAATAAGTAATGAAAATATGGTACATGTACACTATGTACACCACATACACTGTGGAATACTGTTCAGCTGTAAATATAAATGAAATCATGAACTTTGCAGGCAAATGGATGGAACGAGAAAAGATCGTGTTGAGTGAGGTAACTCAGACCCAGAAAGACAAATGTCATACATTCTCTCTCTTTGGAGGCTCCTAGCTGCAGATCTTGAGATGTAAGTGCATAGTTTGAAATAACTGCGGAAACCAGGAAAGTAAACCAGAACCACTGCCAGAACAGGGAGGTTAGGGGGTAACAGGGAAGGGAATAGAAGGGTACACGTGACCTGATTGGGGAAATGCAAAAGGAGGGGCTCTTTAGGGAGAGAGGGGGGAGATGAGACAGAACAAGAGGGGAGGGGAGTAAATAACGTTAAGGGAGTCTGAAAAAGCCATGAGGAATCATACTATTAACTACTCACCTAAAAAAGCCCTATAATACATGCAATTCTGTGTATAGATATACATACATAGGGGTTTTTGTTGTTTTGTTTTTGTTTTTGTTTTTTCCTTGAGATGGGGTTTCTCCATGTAGCCCTGGCTGTCCTGGAACTCGCTCTATAGACCAAGCTGGTCTCAGACTCAGAGATCCACCTGCCCCTGCCTCCTAAGTGCTGGGATTAAAAGTGTGCACCACCACTGCCTGACTCTACATTTATAGTTTGAACAAACCTTTCTCATCTGGGGTGTCGATTCTCCCCTCAAGAGCCAATGAGTACCTAAAAAAAAGCCCAAATACTAGACACAAGAAGCCCCCTTTTGAGTTGCGGGCCAGGGCTGTCCAAGAGATTCCTAAAACATACAGTCTGTTGCCACCTCCCTGGTTGCCCCCAGAGGTGGCCAGGAAATCCCTATTGCTGAAGACACCATGCACTTCAGAAACAAGGCCCAGAGACCCTGAGCTGCAACTAACCTGAATGTCTCCTCCCTAAGGACTAGCTTTCATGGCACCAGAAGGTTCTATGAAAGCTTCCAGAGGAAGGAGGCAGCCAAAAGTCCTACCCAGCTGTGACACCTATGAATCATAGCAATGAACAGAATGGCACATACCTCTAAAGGTGCAGTAGTGGCATGTATACCTTGGAACCAGCAACTCTCTAATTGGACTTAAGACCTGCTCAACACTTGGGGCTGGAGAGATGGCTCAGTCATTAAAAGCACTGGCTGCTCTTCCAGAAGTCGTGAATTCAATTCCCAGCAACCACGTGGTGGCTCATAATCATCTATAATGGGATCTGATGCCTTCTTCTGGCATGCAGTTATATATGCAGATAGAGCACTCACATACACATACATACATACATACATACATACATACATAGATAATGTTTTAAAAAATTGGTCCTGGAAACCTAGCTAACTCCCCAGGGACAGAGAAGTCGTTGATGTTGGAGGGGAACCTACAACCACGGCTTTACTGAGCCAGCATAATATCCCTAGCAACAATCTAGACATTTGTCCTTGAACCCACAGGTAAGTGCAGTCTTACTCTTCATCAAGGAAACTTCTTTTTGTAGCAGACAGAGATCATTATAGAAAATCACAACCAATTGGAATCTCAGTCCCAATGAATCCATCTACAAAACACTCCCACACCCAAGACTCAGGGAAGATTGTGGGAGACTGTAAGAGTCAGAGGATCAGGGAGTTGGCTGTGAGACTGTGTCTCTTAGTGCCCAAACGTGAGCCAAACAAAGATGGCACCAAGAGACATGCCCAAGTAGACACAGGGCGGTGGTGATGGGGGCAGTACACAGAGAACTACAACTGAGGAATGCTGAGAAGAAGAGAATAGTCTTCCCAGGGAAGACACAACACTGGTTATCCAATATCAAATGGTCAGCCCTGAAAACATACATACAAGTGATAGTATATACAAATACATATATGAATGGAATAACCATGAGTGGGGCCATGGATTTGAAAGAGAGCAAGGGAGGGCTGGGAGGGAGGAAATGGAAGGGAGAAATTATGTAACTATATTATAATCTCAAAACATGTTTCAAAAACTTGCACTCGTAGAAGCTGAGGGTTAGGAGAGATGGGAGATAGAAGCAGGGAATTTTTAGTCAAAGAGCAGCACATAATTTCAGCTAGGCAGGATGAATGAATTCTGGAAAACTAGTGTACATCATGGTGACTAGAGTCAATAATACTGCATTCTGTACTTGATATATGGCAAGAGGGTAGATCTTAAATGACCTCACCACCCCCACAAATAGTAATTGAATGAGGTGGTGGATATGCTACATAAGTTAATTTGATTTCATTTTATAACTGCTATGGCCTGTATATGAGTTGAGTGTGTTTCCCTCAAGGCTTCATGAGTTGAAATTTAATCCCCATTTTGAGATATTAAGGTGGTAGACATTTAACCTGACTCTAATGTTCAGAAGTGGGAATTTGGGGATCAAATTAGGATTAGATATAGTCACTAGAATGGAATGGTCATAATTGAATCCTGATCTCTATATAAAAAGAAGGTGAGGGACCAGAGGAGACACAGTATGCATGGTTGATTGATGTCCTGGGGTGTGATGCCTTGCATTGCTTTGGAATGTTATTGCCAAGAGGGCCACCAGTAGATATGGCCTCTCAGCCATGGGCCTCAGGAAGTCTGAGCCAAAATACACATCATTAAGGCAAACTTACTAGTCTGCAGTATTGTGTTATTAGCAATAGACAGCTAATATACTAATGTATTCAACTTTATATGTTATTCTCTGTAAATATATACAACTTTTTTTGTAAGTTATACTTTGATAAACCTGGAAAACTAGAAGAGTCTCACACACAAAAAAGAACAAATTAACTAAATTCTTATATCATCAAAACTTAGCCTTGATGGCTTGCTATCATTAATATCAGTGAGTAATATGACATAATAAAATTGAACGTGTGTGTGTGTGTGTGTGTGTGTGTGTGTGTGTGTGTGTGTGTGTGTGGTGTGCATTCCAGCATTCATGTTTGCACTTGTGGAAGCCAGAGGTTAATGTTTAGTGTCTTCCTCTACTGCTTTTCACGTTGATTTTTAAGACAGAATCTCTCACTGGACCTGGAACTCATCAACTGTTTAGACTGGTTGGCCAAAAACCTCCCAGAATTCTCTGTCTCCAATCCCTAGCTTTGGGATTACAGGCACATGTCAATGTGTAGGTACCAGGGATCCAAACTCAGGTCCTCACAGAGATCCAGACAGATCTCTGCCTTCTGAGTGATAGAATTAAAGGCATGTGCTACCATTGCTTGACCTCTATGTTTACTATAGTGGCCAGCTTTTTCCTCTGATCCTCAGATAAACTTTATTAGGGCACATAATATTTTGGGGGACAATGCATCACCACAACTCTGGGCCTAGAAATTATGTTTGCTCACCCAGCAATAAGTAAGAAGCCAAAGGATTTTGACAATATGGTGACAAACACAGAATTCTTCAGAAGCACTAATACACTGGACCATCACCTTGACCTTCAGTTTTTTCCACTTTTATCCTTAACTTATTATATATATTTTATTTTCCCTGGAGTTTCTAATTGCATTTCTTCTCCTCCCCCCATATAGAAGAATTCTGTGTTTGTCACCATATTGTCAAAATCCTTTGGCTTCTTACTTATTGCTGGGTGAGCAAACATAATTTCTAGGCCCAGAGTTGTGGTGATGCATTGTCCCCCAAAATATTATGTGCCCTAATAAAGTTTATCTGAGAATCAGAGGAAAAAGCTGGCCACTATAGTTAACATAGAGGTCAAGCAATGGTAGCACATGCCTTTAATTCTATCACTCAGAAGGCAGAGATCTGTCTGGATCTCTGTGAGTTCAAGGCCACAGTGGGAACAGAGTCAGGCATGGTGGTACATAATTTTAATCCCAGCACTAACCACAAAGGTCTGGAGGTCTGTACAGACAGACAGGAAGTGACAGAGCTGGGCAGGAAGAAGAAGTGATGTAGCTGGGCAGAGAGGGGAAATGAGATGGCAGAACAGAAAGGCATATAGGCGTGGGTATACAGGAAGTAGGTCTCTTTGGTTGAGGATCTCCAAGTGGTGAGAACGTGGCTGGCTTCTTTCTGCTTTTCTGAAATATCGGTTTAAACCCCAATGTCTGGCTCCAGCTTTTTTGTTAATAAGACCATTTAGCAATTCGCCTTACAAAGAGTAAGCAAAAACTTTCCATCTTGGGAAACCTGTATCTTTCCACGATAATCACTTTCATTAATGGCTATTTCTCAAGCATCATGTTTGGTTCATTTACAAGATTAGGAATGGCTAGTTATCACAGCCCTACTCCAAACAATTCTTTAAGTTCTAATCTCATTTTCTATTATCTTTCCTTCCAACTATCAATATCCACCAGCTCAAGGGAACGCAACAGAAAAGCCTTCTCGTTCATTATTAGTAATTCTAAATGTTAGTTATTGTACTACATTATGATACAATAATGCCTTTAAAGTATATACAGTTTTATAATGCTGCAGGGCAGTGATGTGCATGCCTTTAATCCCAGCACTTAGGAGGAAGAGGCAGGCAGATCTCAGTGAGTTCGAGGCCAGCCTGGTCTACAGAGTAAGTTCCAGGACAGCCAGGGATGTTGCATAAAGAATCTATGTCTCGAAAAATCAAAATAAAATAATAAAATAAAAATAGAAGCAATTTAGGAGATTTTCTATTTTTTCCCCTGTATGTTCACTTTAGACACACAAATTCAAAAGCATAAATAATCTAGTAGGTTTCAGCTCTGAGGGGAAAGGCTTCCCCAACAGAAGTGCTACAGCTTTGCTCCTGTGTGGCAGCTCTGAAGGGAAAGGTATCCTGGCAATCCAGAGCCAAGAATACCACAAAGTCACACCACACAATAAACCTCACACAAGAGATTTATTGGGAGGGGAAAAACAAAACAGGAGGATGGCTGCCTGTGCTTAGGGGAGAAGCAGCAGGAAACTGAGGAGAAGGTAGGGTTTATATAGAGTTTCTTGGGGGCGGAGGTGGCCTGGGATTGGTGGGATTTTGGTGGCCTGATCTTGAGGCAAGCTGATGGATTGGTGGGATTCTGCTTCTGGTTTTGGGTTTGGGGTCAAGTTAGGGTCAGGGTGTTTTTCCTTTGGTCCTGGTCTTGGGGTTAAGTTAGAGTGTCTTTCCTTGGCCCTTTTAACCTACATCTAGGAACAGTAAGTTAAAAAAAAACAAAAACAAAAACAACAACAACAAAAAAACTTTGGGTTAATTTTTTAAAAAGCAAATGAGGGGTTGGGGATTTAGCTCAGTGGTAGAGTGATTGCCTAGCAAGCACAAGGCCCTGGGTTCAATCCTTAGCTCCCCCCACCCCCCAAAAAAAGTAAAAAGTAAAAATAAAAAGCAAACGAAACAGTCTTTTTTTTTTTTTTTTTTTTTTTTTTTTTGGTTTTTCGAGACAGGGTTTCTCTGTGTAGCTTTGCGCCTGTCCTGGAACTCACTTGGTAGCCCAGGCTGGCCTCGAACTCACAGAGATCCGCCTGGCTCTGCCTCCCGAGTGCTGGGATTAAAGGCGTGCGCCACCACCGCCCGGCCACTTTTTTTTTTTTATCTTTTTTTTTTTTGAAACAGTCTTTAAAACGTGCTTTTCAAGCCGTTTTGAGAAATTCTGAATACAAGCTGAACTTTGAATTCACGTCGCTCCTTGGCGTAATGTTCATTTTACTGCTGATCCCCAATCCTTTTTTTGTGACTCCAGGGCTGGGGGGTGTTTAAAGGACCCACGGCCGCTCACGGGAAAAACCTTGGCGCGGCTTTCTGACTCCCGCCGCCCCCCAGTCCGCGAGTTTTGACGCCTCCGCCTCGGGAAGGCGTGATCCCAGCAGCCCAGCCCGCGATCTCGCGAGACTTGCGGCTGGCCACGTGACCCGCAGGGGGCGGGTCTCCCAAGCCCAGGGCCCAAGGGCGTCGACTTCGGAAGGTTGGTTAGGTCGCGTCTGAGGAGCAGGGGGAAGAGCGAGCGCTGACGTTCCTTCGGGGGTCCGTGGGGGTCCGTTAGGTGGGCTGGCGCGGGTCGGGGCCGCAGGGGGCCGGGGCGAGCCGGGGCGGGGCCGGGGTGGGGTGTTGCGGGGCAGGAGGCCATGCTTCGGCACAGCATGCCAGGACCGGAAGGCGCCGCCCGTGGCCCGGACCGAGGGGAGCCACTCTGAGGGGCGGGTCGCCCGTGAGTGACTGCCTTGGAAGGCGAGGCCAGCCAAGGCCCGTCTAGGACCGGAAGCTGTGGAAAGGCTTTAAAAAAAAAGGAAAACGTCGCCAGGGCGGCCGTGAGTTCGAGGCCAGCCTGGGCTACAGAGCGAGCTCCAGGACAGCCAGGGCTACCCAGAGAAACCTTGTCTCGAGAAACCAAAAAAAATATCATACACGTCCAATCTCGCCGGTTTTCCATGGTCCAGGCCAGTGACCGGACGTTCTTTAAGAATCCCCCTACAGCTGATCCAGAAGTTTTAACATGTAAGCCAAGGGGTCCGAACGTCTGCGGGGTCTAGTCATTCAAAGGCTTCTTGCAATACCCAGTGTTAACAGTCGAAGGAAAATTTCCAGAACATTCCGCCTTCCCCGTCGAGTGCCTGTTCAGCTGCTTCTCGGGGCTCTGGGAGCGCTGGCCCGGAATCCAGCCGTTGACTGGAGAGGTTCTCCCCGGTCGTCGTCGTGTCTTCAGCCATCTGGGTTTCTCTTTTATAAGACTGCTGTGTTTGCCGGGCGGTGGTGGCGCACGCCTTTGATCCCAGCACTCAGGAGGCAGAGCCAGGCGGATCGCTGTGAGTTCGAGGCCAGCCTGGTCTACAGAGCGCTATATTTGAAAGGTTCTTACTCTCTATGTGCTGTTTTATATATGGTTTCAGAAGTTTTATTGTTTATTTTACACAGGATCCAAGATGAATGACAACCTGTTCGTCAGTTTGGACAGGCTTTTGTTGGAATTTGGTAGGTATAAAATGAAAATAAAGAAATGCGCAGCAATTTGTATTAACACTTGACATTTAACCATGAAGTAAAATTACAAAAGAGATGTTTATTTTAGTTTTCCAGTATGAGCAAGACAAAAGTGCTAAAGAAGATATGATTCAAAGAATTAATAGTAAGTAGTTTTGCACGAAATAAATATTTTTTTTTATTTTAATTTTATAATTGCACTGCTTAGGGCAACCTGTAGTTGTGTGTGTGAGGAGTCTTTCTTTGAGTAACAATGAGCTGTTTTTCTTAGGGCTAATAGTTGTAACTTACCCAGTGTTGCAATGATAAATGTTTGTATTCAACATCATTTTGTGAAGAATTTCTCAGAAACAATCCCTTATATACAGTTTTTTTTACCCTTCAAATAACAAGATCATTTCAAATATTTGAATTTTTTTCTCTAGAAATAACCAAAAAGGTTAGTAAGTGGCATGCTTTCAGGAAGAATGATTCTGAAAAATAAGAAGTAAAATATCAGGGTAAAAAAAAAAATATCAGGGTAATGTTTTGAATTCTTAAAATGGTTTAGTTCTAATTTCAGTTTTGAAACATAACTGTTAACTTCTTAGTATTCTAAAAGAATTTTATTATCTTTTCTGCAATCAAAAAAAATAGAATATTAATTAATTATTTCAGGGCTAGAGAGATGGTTCAGTAGTTAAAAGCACTTGTTGCTCTTGTAAAGGACCCAGGTTCAGTTCCCATCACCCAGATTGTGATTCACAACTTCTGTAATTTCAGTTTCAGGGAATCTTTATGACCTCTTCCAGTCTTCACTGGACACTAGACACACACATAGTACATGTATATACAGTCAGGCAAAATACCCATACACATAAATTTAAAATCCCAATTTTTAGCCAGGTGGTGGTGGTGGTGGGCATGCCTTTAATCCCAGCACTTGGGAGGCAGAGGCAGGCGGGTCTCTGTGAGTTCGAGGCCAGCCTGGGCTACAGAGTGAATTACAGGAAAGGCACCAAAACTACACAGAGAAACCCTGTCTCAGAAAAAAAAAAAATCCCAATTTTTCAAAGCAGTTTTATCTTTTTATTATTTATTTAACTACAAGTCGTAAGTGTATTGGTATATTTAATAGTTGATGTGCAATGGATGCAGTTTCACATTTGTCAAAAATAAAAGCCTTTGGTAGTAAGTATCATTAATGAATAAGTGTTTGTGTGAATTTACAGCATCACAAGGTGCATTAACTTTACAAGCCATGTGATCTAGCCCTCTGTTGTAAAAGATGGGGGGCAGGGACATTTGTTCTTCTTTGGTCTTACGTTTTTCTTAAACTTCTGGACCTAGGAATAGGCCTAGCTTTGTTTCTCTTGATTTTTAGTGTAAATGCCCGTCTCTCTCAGTCCTCGCTGCCTTTCCATTCTCTCATTCTCTGCCTTTTAGGTCAGCTGCCATATACTTTTATTTTTCTGGTATGTTTTGAGTTTATGATGTCTAGGTAAATAAAACAAACATTTCCTTTTTCAGAATGCCTTGAATGCATTAAAGAAAAGAAAGCAAATGTTTCTAAGATATGTGAAGCTATAAAGAAAACAGATGAGGAAATTGCTTATTACTATAAACATAGTAAAGAAATCAAAGACTGCTATAATAAGTAAGTATTTGACAGAAATGAACTTCCGTTTCTTATCATTTGATAATTTTTTTTTTTTTTTTGGTTTCATTTGATAATTTTACTCAAGGTTTCAGAGTTGTTAGTAGAAAATGTTGAGTTGGAAATGTAGTTCAATGATAGGGCACTTGCCTAACATTTGCAGGGCCCTTTTTATTATTACCACAGACAAAAAAAATCTTATTTTAAAGTAACAGTGTTCTCTCTGTCTTCCTTCCCTGTCTTCCTCTTCCTCCTCTTCCTTCCTGGTAATTGAACCCAAGGCCTTGTGCACTCTTCCCTCCCACTGAACTAAATCCCAACTCCCAAGTTAGCATCTGTATTCACAAAATAATTACGTCACATTGCCTAGTTATATGCAGCTGCAGAAGGACTTACAGAAGATTCCACAGAAAAGCAGAAATAGGGGTTATAAGAGCTCACTAATTCAGACCTACTTAGTGTAAACAGACTTTTGTAAACTGAGAGTGTTGGCACATGCTTGTATTCTAACACTTAGGAGAGAGAGGCAGAAGAATCAGCACTGTCCTCAGCTACATAGAGGTCTAGGCCAGGTTGAGATATATAAGATCCTGTCTACAGATAAACAAACAAATGATTTTGTGTATAAGCTTGGGATGTAAATTTGCTGTTGATCTTCGACTTTTCAAGGTCTTAGATTTCTGTAAGAATTTAACCTAGGGACTGAAGAGATGGTCCCACAGTTAAAAGCACTCACTGCTCCTGCAGATGCCCAAGGGTCAGTTCCCAGCACCCACATGGTGGCACACAACAGGCTGTAATTCCAGTCCCAGGGCTTCCAATTCCTTTTCTGGCCTCCATGGGCACAGAACACATTTGATGCACCGACTATCATGAAGACAAAACACCCATACACATTAAAAAAAAAAAAAAAAACTAAAAAATTTCAAGATAAAGACTTAAGAAATAGTCTTTGGATTTATTCATTCATCTTTCTTGGTTGCAATTGAATTGAGTTTTTTGTTCAACATTTTAACTATAGGAAAACACTGTGCATAACTCTTAATATCCAACATTAGAGGTTTCATTAATTTAGTTATATACTTATCACTGAACATTCAACAGTCAGTGAAATTATGACATGTATGTTTGGTATGGAAAGAAGTTAACAGTACATTACAAATTGAACAAGCAAATAATAAAACATTTATAGTATGAATCCAACTAATAATATGTTTCCAATTATATATCTGGATTTCCCAAATTAGGAAAATCGGTTGTATATCAAAATGCTTGTAGTGAATATTTCCTTAGTGATCACTGTGAGCACCTTTTTGTTGTTTTGTTGTTGTTGTTTTGTTTGTTGGTGTTTTTCTTGAGACAGGGTTTCTCTGTGTAGTTTTGGTGCCTGTCCTGGAACTTGCTCTGTAGACCAGACTGGCCTGGAACTCACAGAGATCCGCCTGCCTCTGCCTCCTGAGTGCTGGGATCAAAGGCGTGCGCCACCACCGCCAGGCAGCACTTTTTGAGACAGGGTTCCTCTGTGTAGCCCAGGCTGTCCTGGAACTCCCTCTGTAGACCAGGCTGGCCTCGACCTCATAGAGATCTGCCTGCCTCTGCCTCCCAAGTGCTTAGATTAAAGGCATGTACTGCCACTGCCTGGCCACTGTGAGCATTTTAAATGCACAGAATATATGTATATGTAATCTTTGAACCTCTAATTCTGTTCTGGAGAATATTTTCTAAGAATTGATGAGAAATTTAGACAAATGTTTAAGAATAATTTCTGCCCAGCAAGTGACAAAAGAGGGTAAGTTGTTATGTGTGATTATGATCTCGATATTGTTATAATAGTAGTAAAATCTGGAGATAACTTATTAAAGTAGTAATACTAGATACTTAAGAATGTGGGTAGTGGTGGTGTACGCCTTTAATCCCAGCACTCGGGAGGCAGAAGCAGGCGAACCTCTTTAGTTGAGGGCAGCCTGGTCTACAGAGCAAGTTCCAGG
This sequence comes from Peromyscus californicus insignis, assembly GCF_007827085.1. Lineage (NCBI taxonomy): Eukaryota > Metazoa > Chordata > Mammalia > Rodentia > Cricetidae > Peromyscus > Peromyscus californicus. The sequence goes on from NW_026294447.1 coordinate 82,659,511, forward strand.
ACAGCCAGGGCTGTTACACAGAGAAACCCTGTATCAGAAAAAGTTTTTTAAAAAAAGGAAAAAAATGTGGATAGTAATTTTCTATATATACTTTTCTGTACTTACAGAATGGGCATACTTAATTTTTGAATTTGAAAAAATATTAGAAAACAAAATATTCACATACTACTTAGAACAGAGGTGCCATGGTATACAGTAATTTTAGATTTTTTTCATTTTGGAAATATTTTTCAAGTTGTACAATAAAATGGAAAGTATAAGTTAGATATTCACTTTATTCATGCTGTCTGATTTTGAAATTCATTTTGGCCTAGTTTCTTTAATCTCAAAAGGGCATAAAACCTAAAAGTCAAAGGAAAAAAAGCTTCTCTTTAGACCCTTTCCTAGCTCTTTAAATATTTATTACTGAGCCGGGCAGTGGTGGCACATTCCTTTAATCCCTGCACCCAGGAGGCAGAGGCAGGTGGATATTTGTGAGTTCCAGGCCAGCCTGGTCTACAGAGTGAGTTCCTGGACAGCCAGAGCTGCACAGAGAAACCCTGTCTCAAAAAACTAAAAAAACCAAAACCAAAACAAAAAACTTACTACTGAAGAATTTCTTTGCCAAAATTGCAAAACTGTGATGAGAAAGGATGACTGATGTTGGGGTGTTAATACAAGAACATTAATAGAATATGTAATAGAAATGTCACAGCAATACACAATCTGACCTGTACTTCTCTAGTAATGAAAGCAAGTTTTATGTAAAATGTAATGAATATTAATATTTGGTTATATAAGAACGTGAATGCTGGTAGTGGTGGTGATAGGATTTGACCATTTTTTAATGTGAAGTTATTTTTGCTAGCAAGAGAAAGATTTATTGTTCTTTAAATGATTACATTCTTTTTTGTTTCTATACCCATCCCACTGCATTCATTTATCACTTTGAGATGGTAATCACATTCAAATTGGTAATCACAACTGTAATTTTTTTCGTAGCTGGAAGCCAACATGTGATGTTTTTCATAAACATGAAGATTATATGCAAGATCAACTCACTGTTTACCAAGAAAACAATGAAAAAGACAAGTACTGTGTATATGTGTATATATATATATATGTATATATAGAGAGAGTATATTAAGTCTCAGTTCCATAAGTTTTATGTTAGTTAGTTTTATCATGGCATGCTATGTAAGAATGGTAATTCAAAAATGTAGCAAGTTTGTATTCTGGAGAATTTTAAGTAAACAGATGCTGTAGGTCTGTTTATTTATTGTAAATCTTCATTTAACTTCATGTGTGTTCAGATATAACCTATTTCTCATCAGCAACTATTGTAGCAGAATTGTTCAATGATCCTTATAGGAAACCACGTAAAGGAATACTTATAGTTAAAACTAGCTCATGAAAATTTGGGGGTATTGACTTTAATCCCTGCACCCAGGAGGCGGAGGCAGGTGTGTATATCTGTGAGTTCAAGCCCAGTCTGGTCTACAGAGTGAGTTCCTGGACAGCCAGAGCTACACAGAGAAACCCTGTCTTTGATGTATTCATCATGGCATGTTAACACATGTGTGTCATACCTTGCTCTCATTTGCTTCCTTCTCTCACTACTTTCCCCTAACACTCCCTCCCCACCTCAAGCTGGTGTCCACCGTTCCTCTAGGTATCCCCTCTCCTGCTTTCTTAAAACATTACTATTTCCTACCTCTTAAGACCTCTTCCTTTTCTTCACCTCTTCCTCCCTTTTCTAGTTTTGTTAGTCACACACACACACACCTATATATAGAAACACATACAGATTAAACCTAGGTTCTACGTATAAAAAAACCTGTAATCCTTTCTTTTCAAAGATGAGCCCTAAAAGAGGTAGGGATGAAAGTTACAGATTTAGAGTTACTGTTATTAGAAATCATGCAAATGTGTAAAATGTCTCAAGGAAATGTCTGGAGCAAAACCAGGAGCATGATGGTTTAAATGAGAATGGCTCCACGGGCTAATATGTTTGAATATTTAGTGGACTGTTTGGGAATGATTGAGAGCTGTGGCCTTGTTGGAGGAGGTGTGTCACTAGGGGTGGGCTTTGAGATTTCAAAAGCCCATGCCGTTCCTTATTTGCTCGCTCGCTCTCTCTCTCTCTCTCTCTCTCTCTCTCTCTCTCTCTCTCTCTCTCTCCCTCCCTCCCTCCCTCCCTCCCTCCCTCCCTCCCTCCCTCCCTCCCTCCCTCCCTCCCTCCCTCCCTCCCTCCCTCCCTTGTGCTTGTGGATGAGATGTATGAGCTCTCAGCTACTGCTCCAGGGCTTTGCTTGGCTGGCTGCTCCCATGATGGTCCTCTACTCTAACCCTCTGGAACTGTCATTCCACTATAAACTCTTCTATAAATTGCCTTGGTTATGTTGTGTATTCACAGCAATAGAAAAGTAACTAAGACAAGAAAGAAGCTAGAGTATACCATCTGAAGGTAGAAAATGGAAAAGGAAAAGGAGACTGTTAGGCTATTCTTTATAGATGATGCTTTATTCTCCAAAGAATTTGTAATGATTTATTTAACAGTACATGGCTTTTAAAATCAAGGCTTCTCTGGGCAGTGGTCGTGCAGGCCTTTAATCCCAGCACTCAGGAGGTAAAGGCAGGTAGATGTCTGTGAGTTCAAGGCCAGCCTGGGCTACAGAGTGAGTTCCAGGAAAGGCGCAAAGCTACACAGAGAAACCCTGTCTCAAACCCCCCCGCCCCCCCCAAAAAAATCAAGGCTTCAGGGAATAAGAATTGTTGTTGGTTGTTTTTTACTTTGGCTCTTTTGCTCTTTGCTCTTTTGGGGGGCCTGCCACCCAGCTCCCAAATAAATACACATGGAGGCTTATACTTACTTATAAATGCCCAGTCTTAGCTTGGCTTATTTGTAGCCAGCTTTTCTTAAATTATCCTGTCTACCTTTTGCCTCTAGGTTTTTATCTTTCTCTATTTCTGTATATCATTCTTCTTACTCCGTGGCTTGCTGTGTAGCTTGGTGGCTGGCCCCTGGTATTCTCCTCCTCCTTCTCTTGCTTCTTGATCTTCTCTCTTTTTCTCCTTCTAGTCATTCTCTCTGCCTGCCAGCTCTGCCTATCTTTTCTCCTGCCTTGCTATTGGTCATTCAGCTTTTTATTAGACCAATCAAGTGTTTTAGACAGACAAAGTTACACAGCTTTGCAGAGTTAAACAAATGCAACGTAAAAGAATGCAGCACATCTTTGCGTCATTAAACAAATGTTCCACAGCATAAACAAATATAACACACTTTAAAATAATATTCTACAACAAAGAATAATGTAGGAAACCTTTGACTGAGTTAGAAATTCACACAGGTGGTCCTACTACATATATTACTGAGTAAAGGTGCAGATTAGACTTTGAAATTACTAACAGTGAAGACATTGTAGAAATGTCATCAGGTTGGGACTCAGACTATTCATTTAAAAAGCAGTTCATTTGCCTAAGATGAGTAGATTTTCCCGAAGCTTCAAGGAAATTTCTTTCCTGGGTCTTCAAAAGAAGGAAATGTAGAATGGAGTGATTAGAATTATGTGTGTGTGCATGCGCATACATGTGTGCTTGTATCATTTAAATGTAATTCATGGTCATTTAAGATAGGTATAAGAGATTTATTTATTTAATGTGTGTGGGGTTTTTTGACTGCATGTATGTCTGTGCACTGCAAGTGTATCTGGTGTATGTGGAGGCCAAAAGAGGGGGTCAGATCACTTGGAGTTGGAATTACAGAGAATTATGAAGTGCCACGTGAGTCCTGGGAATTGAACCTGGATCCTTTGGAAGAACAGCTAGTGCTCTTAACTGCTAAGCCATCACTCTAGCCCCCATTATATATATATATAGTGTATACATATATGTATGTACATATATATATAATTTTTAAAGAAAAATGTTTCAAAGAGAAGCTAAAGCAAATCAATCCAAATATGTGTCTTTTTAAAATAGTGTTTATTCTAGATAACCTTTCAAGCTGAACAGAGGTACTTAAGCGAACAGTTGTTTGTTTTCTAAACCAGCCATATAGATAATTTGAATTGATGACTCAATATCAGACATTTTAAAGAAGAAATGAAATAATGCACCACCCATTTTGCCTTCCTTTTCCACTTCACTTTCCAGATATGATTTCACTATGTACCCTCAACTAGCTTTCAACTTGCTCTATAGCCCACACTTACTTCAAAATTTAAATTCTCTAGTATCAGTCTACCTGTTGCTTACTTCTAATCTATTCCTGCCTAAGGCATTCATGAAAATGAATATTGCTCCTAATAGGTGAGATAATAATGACTCTTCTTGGATCATCACTTAGGGAAGTGTGTGAGAAGTGTGTTAGATCATAAATATATGTTGTGAACAAGATGGATGTTTGCTAATTTCATACAGTATGTTAGCTTTCTTAAAGGTATTTATTCGCTTATACTATTTTCCCTAGTTATTCCAAGTGATAAGTGATTAGCAAATACTCTGAGTTTGATAAAAAGCTTATTTAGGGGTTCAACTCCCATATCTTGTTAAAGAGGACAGAGTTTAGTAATAGTGTCTTCTGGACATGGCAGAGCTGCCACAGTTATGAACAACATCTGTGGTTACCTGCACACCATCAAGACAGTCAACATTCTAGCATGGAATGGGAAGGAGGTTCATGAGCCCCAACCACAACTGAGGAGTTACGGAGAATTGATGACTTTGGTGTGTATAGAGAGTCAGTTTTAAGTGTGTGGCTTCTGGTTGACCATGCTCTAGTGGATGGCCCCACACCCAGAAATATATAGACAGTACAAATTAGAGTTGATGGGTTAATAATTAACAAAAGAAGACCCAACATTGGGGGTAGTGGGAAGGTAGGGATGGATCTGTGAGGAGTTCAGGGTGAATATGATCAAAATGCATTGCATGAATTCTCAAAGAATGTCGTCATTAAAGTGATGAGAATGGATGATAATGGAAGGGGACTAAGGAGTGCATGAATAGCTCAGGTAATAAAACACAAGTATGGTGGGAGAGTTAGAGAGTTTGAAAGACAGACTATTCAAGGAAGTAAAGATGAGTAAATAATTGCCATTTATGTTTAATGGAATAGACTTTAATAAATGATATTTGCTAAGTTTGTAGATGTCTACATAATTTCTTTTAATTTTAACAGAAAAATGTACCATGGTTATATATGTCAGTATGAAAATGTTTTGAAACAATACCAACTAAAATACTCAGAAACACGCTTTTCATGTAAATATTATGAGAAGAAAAGAGAACATGAAGAAATTCAAAACAGAGTGTTGGCATGTACTGAACAACTAAAAAAGAATGAAACTATTCTTATGGAACTTCTAGGTATTGAAATTTTATTATATACTGCTCTAGTTACAGCATGTTTACAATGGAAAGAGTATAATCGTTCTCAATTGAAAATTTGTTTTACAGTTCCTGCTCCATTCCCATCACTTACTAAATGGACATTACACATGTATCCACAACAGATTTCACTTATAATTTTATTAGATAAGTATAATTTCTGTTTTTAATTGTTAATATGTTTTCCTGTTGAGAATCTCAATGATTTGCTTTTCAGTTTAAGTCAGATTTTAAAGATCACTTTAAAAGTCTCCAGGGGTTAGTTTCCATATATGCCCATGTGATCAAAAGCAAGTAACTTAAGAGAAAATAAAATGATATATGCATCTGGCTTTAAAGTGACAACCAAATGAAGAATTTTATCTTTCTCTGTCTTTTAAGAAGTTCCAAATAAATTGATTATTAATTACTCTTTAGTAGAGAAGGTAGTAAGAAAGTGAGTTATAATCATTCATTTTCAAGTGTATTGGGTACCTGTCTTGTGCTGGGAAATGCTGCAATTACAGACTTCCCTTGGAGAGAACTCGAGTGTAGTATGGGAAATGGATCATAAATAAATCTGATAAGGACCACTATAATAGATAGTGAAGTCATTTTAAATGGTATAAGTGTCACCTGTTTGTCAGAGAGATCTTCCCTAATTATGAACTGAAAACTTTAATCTTCTTTAAACCTTAGGATCTTTTATATGCTTTCTTATCGGATTAGAATTCCACTGTTTGTGCCGTCTTCATCCATGCATTCTCTTTTGTTCCCATTACAAAACTGTTGTTTTAATGCCTCTACTCCTTGCTTTCTCCATATTTTGGTTTTCAACTTTTTTTAGTTTTTTATTTGCTGTGCATTAAATTCTCTGTGCGAAGGGTCAGAGATTAGTAGGTAATTTAAGACACAACCAGAGTTTAAAGGGTTGGCTATAATTTGGGATGGCATACAAAGTTTGAATGACAAAGAGAGGTGGATGGAGGTAGAAAGAATTGAAAGTTAGGGTTTAAGTATTTATATGTACAATTTTAAATAGACACTTTTAGTAATAACACGATAGAACATTCACTTGAAGTTTTGGTTGTAGCATACAAATTATGTACGTTATAAGGCAAGATAGGAAAGGACTAAAAAAGGTTTCCTAAGAGCTTTATTCATGGTTAATTATTCTAATCAGTTCTTAGTTCTCCTAAATGGATTGTACAGTAACTTAAGAAATTATATTATTTAGTAACCTCACAAGATGTCTGTTAATAACTGAGAAATACTCTATAAATATAAACTATTTCAAGCAGGAAGCCCAGGTGGGAGCTCTTTTCAGTTATACAGGATACATTGATGAACATTATGGATAAAGAAAAGGGAAATTGAGTGAATTTTTAATGTTGATTTTAGAATAAATAAGTGATAGAAACTTAAGTTTGTAGTTGAATTGATTGTTTTATTAGTTATGCCAAATGACACAATGAACTTGCGTAGAAAAAGTTCAGAATTCTACCTTATAAAAATATTTTATTGAGGCCGGGCGGTGGTGGCGCACGCCTTTAATCCCAGCACTCGGGAGGCAGAGCCAGGCGGATCTCTGTGAGTTCGAGGCCGGCCTGGGCTACCAAGTGAGTTCCAGGAAAAGGCGCAAAGCTACACAGAGAAACCCTGTCTCGAAAAAAATATATATATATTTTATTGAAAGAAAAAGTCCCAATGAGTATTCTCAATAGAATGTTAATTTTAAGTTCATTAATATACTATAGGTAAACTATTTGTATTAGCATTATGTCTTTTCAGTTACCAATTATCAATATTACTTTTGTAGAAAATAAATGTCAATAGTATATATTCATTATATAATAAATGTAAAATTTATTTCGTGCCTGTTCCTTAACATAAAAAGAGTTAATTTGAGATATAAAACACAAGACATTCTTAAATGTGCCAACAATTTTACCAAGAGATCACTTGAATTGGAAAAAGAAGCAGATGATATGGAAATAGAAATTAATTCTTTAAATAAGGTATATATATATTATATTTTAATACATTGTTAATGTATAAATATGATGGTAATGTTAGTCTACAGTCTTAAAAGAGCTGTTTTTAAGACAGCTTAAATATGGAGAGAGGCCAATTTATGTGCCTTAGTGAAGCCAAAATGTATTTCAGATTTTGAATATATTTAACTCTTAGTTTTGGGGAATAGTTTGGATTTTCTTTGAGGTACGAGGAAAGACAAAGAAGGAACAGGATGTAACTTAGTCATAAGAATTGATTTCGATAAAGGGTCAAACCTAGGCACCAGGGCTTGTTAGGCAACTGCATTACTGGGTGCGCCCTCAGCCAGAATTTAAAGAACAACTGTGTCTTTGAAAGAGGGAACAAAATAGTAAATAGTTTAGGGATTTGGAAAGACTTGTAACTGTAGTTTATAATATTTAGAGAGCTAGGATAAAAAGAGTTTAGTTTTTAAGATTTTTCTAGAATATATTTTAGTATCATCCCTTGAGTTGTGGGATTTCTTAATTAATTTAGATTTATTTATTTTATTTGTATGGGTGAGTTTTTTTTTTCTACATATATGTACACTTCATGCATGCCTGGTGCCTGTGGAGGTGAAAAAAGGCATCAGAATCCCTAGAACTGGAGTATGGGTGGTTGTGAGCCATCATCTAAATGCTGGGAACTGAACCTGGGTCCCCTGTAAGAGCTGCAGGTGTTCTTAACTATTAGCCCTCTCTCCAACCATGACATAGCAATTTTCACTAATACTACCAAAAATACAAATTTGAGGTTCTAGAAAAACAATGATATTCATTAATTAAGAAAAGTATATATGTCTGACTGTTCTGAACGATACCTCTGTCTCTGTCTCTGTCTCTCTCTATCTCTCTGTCTCTCTCTGTCTCTTTCTCTGTGTGTGTGTGTGTGCGTGTGCGTGTGCGTGTGCGTGTGCGTGTGCGTGTGCATACATAGAGGCCAGAGGTCAATATTGGGTATCTTCCTCAAATCCTCTCCACCTGAAACCGAAGTACATCCATTTGGCTTGACTGACTGGCTAGTGAGCTTGAGAGATCCGACTGTCTTCACCTCTCCAGTACTGGGATTACAGGCTCACACCCTTATACCTAGCTTGTATGTGGGTGCAAGTGTGAGCTGACATGAAGTTAATTATTTTATCTCATTTTTCTTTTTAGCAGATTGCAAGACTTTTTGAAAGAAAGAATTTTTCAGAAGCTCTAGAAGAAAAGAATAAAAATACAGAAAAGAGAAAAGAATTTAAAGAAAGGTATAGGTAAACTTTAAAAATGAATTTAATGTGAATAGATATTCTGCAGCTAAAATTTTGAGTCTGTATCTGATAAAATTTTATGCAAGCTATTTTTCTATTAATTTTATTAAAATATTATTTATTTAAATGTTGCAAACTAATATCCTTAGTTGTTGTTTAGGAAGACCAAAGCTATCATACAACAAGAAATAGGGTAAGAGCAGCTCATCTGTTCCTTTTGTTGTTGTTGTTATTTGAGACAGGGTTTCTCTATGTAACAGCTCTGGCTGTCCTGGATTTGCTTTGTAGACCAGGCTGGCCTCGAACTCACAGAGATCCACCTGCCTCTACCTCCCTAGTTCATCTATTCTATAACTTGTCAGTGTTCAAAAAATGTATCCAGTTCCTGTGGTAGGACACAAGAGTTAAACAGTAGAGAAGCACTGTTTTTACCCTTTTTTTTTTTCACTTGACTATTCACCAGCATGACTAGTTCTTCCTTTACCTCAGTGAAGGAAGTGAAGATTAAACCCCACATTCTTCTGAGTCTGTAGCGTTGTGTGTTTTCACTGATATTTGTGGAGATGATACAAGGCATCAGGGAGGCATTAAAGACACCTTGATTTTACCTGTTACTGTAGGAGGGGAAAATACGTGTACTACTGTTGCTGTTTCTGATCAACTTTCTTCTTTTTGGCTTCTGCATATAACCTATTTTCACTCCTCGGACTTTATTATTTATCCCCAACATACTCCCCTCCTGAGTTAGTTTCCCTGATCCTACTTTGGAACTGTTTTATTGATGCCTTCACTCCTACATATTACTTCCTGAGAGTTTGTCATTAATTTTATGATGAAATTTATTGGGAAATTTGCAAATATATAGAATTTTATTTTATGAACACTTGAATATTATAAAAATGTGTTATATTAAGAGGAACTAATATAACCACCTAGCCGTTTTTACTCAGTATATGCTATTTTACTACTCATGTTTTTGCTTTCCATTGTTTCAGTTACTCATATCCAGTCATGATTTGAAAATATTAAATGGAAAATTCCAGAAATATTGAACACTATTCTGAATAGTATGATGAAGTCTCATGCCATTCTGTTCCTTTCCATATAAGATGCGAATCATTGCTTTGTCCAGGGAGTCAGTGTTAGCTACACTACCTGCTTGTTGGTTGTTTAGTATCCTTCTTAGTTACCAGATCAGTGTGGTGATATCCTAGTATTTATGCCCAGAGTCACCCTTATTTTTAAAATGGCTCCTGCATATAAGAGTAGCAATGCTGGTAATTGTGATATGTCGGAGAGAGGCTGTAAAGTGTTTTTTTTTTTTAAGTGATAGCTTTCAACTTAAGGAAAGAAAACAAGAATACACTTTGCTTGTTAAGATTTATGATACCAAATTTATCTGTGAAACTCTGAAGAAGGAAGAAATAAATACTACTTTTACTCTCATACCTTAATGCAGAAGTTATAGCTACAGTGTGTAATGATTTCTTAGTTAAGATGGAAAAGACATTGAGTATGTGTATGTATGTTTCTATGTATAGGGAAAGGTATAATATATGTAAACTTTAGTACTAGCTGTGGTTTAGGCAGCCATTGAAGGTTGGGGTCAGAGTGTATCTTCTCTTCAGAAAAGGAGAATAATGTATTTTTGATAGTGTTTTATACTCATTTGATTCAGAAAAAAACTCAGTGAAGTTATTCTTACAGTAAAAATATTAAAAGACACATTTATGACTATAATATTTTATTACTTTAATAATTTCTGTATTTATGATAGTTGATTTGTTTCTAAATAAATCTTTTTAAAATTTGAAGTACTCTGAAATCTAAAACATGTTATTTATAGTGAAAGTGTATAAAATAGTTTTGATCTTCTTTAAAATGATTGTGTTTAAAAGGAAGAGTATAGTATACTGAGAAGAGCATTGGACTTAATCAGACAATACTGGCACTCCCTATTACTAAGTCATTTAATACTAGTGATAAAGTCTGTTAAATGCTCTGCAGACCTAGTATCATGATCTGCAAAAGTGAAGAGTTTTAACTGTATAGTATCTAAATATCCCTTCTGGGTTTAAATTTAATTTTTACTTAGCTAATAGTAAATGTCAACTCTTCTCTTCAGAATTTTTGAAAAAGATGAGCATGTATTGAACAGATCCTCTCAAAGTAGCCAGTTACTACTACCTTGTGAGTCTCAGAAATTTGTAAGACGAATAAAGATGCATTCTTCAGAACCAAGAGTTACAGGTACAGAATTTATCATTCAGAAACCTAATTTTTTCTTGACAGCGAGGAAATAACATTAATTTTAGTTATCACTTGGTGTAAGCAGTGACAAACAATACTGAAGACCTGTAGGCCTGGGAAAGTTCCATTTTAAGTCTTCTGAGTGCAAACAGGATATGACTTGTACACATAGCTTTTCTTTTTCATTTTTGAGAAGGAAATCATTTGTGTAATGTTTTTTCCAAGTGTCATATAGTCCGGTAGCACGAATGTCAGAAGAGGATGACCAGCTCTCCAGTAAAGGGATAGCTGTTGTGATCTAGTGCTAGTCGCTGAAATGTTGAAGTCAGGTTTCATTCAAGGGTCTGCGGAGTAATCGCGTTGTATTACTTTGACTACACTGTTTTAATTTTTTCTTCATTAATGTCACTACTCTGCCTTTAGTAATCAATTTTAAGAGAGTAGTTTTGTCACATGTCCATTTTGTCATTTCACATTCATGATTATTGTAATAACTAGTATGTAGAAGTGAATGAAAGGTTTGAAGTAATTTCATATTTTAAGCTAAATAATCTTATAAACTTGATTTGCCAAAGTATAAATTGTGATTAAATGTTAGAGAGATGATGGCTGGGTCCGGGTATGTAGCTCAGTGGCAGAGTGTGAGTGTGAGCTTAGCATATACGAGGCAATGAGTTTGAGATCATGATTGGTTTTTGTCTTCAGAATTAATTTGAAGTAATATATTTAATCTAGATAAAAAAGAAGAAAATTCAGTCAATCAGTCAAAGTTTGCTAGTAGTGATTTGAGACAAGAAAATGACTCACAGGTATGTCTTCCTGTTTTTTTTTTTTTTTTTTTTTTTTTTTGGTTTTTCGAGACAGGGTTTCTCTGTGTAGCTTTGCGCCTTTCCTGGAACTCGCTTTGGAGACCAGGCTGGCCTCGAACTCACAGAGATCCGCCTGGCTCTGCCTCCCAAGTGCTGGGATTAAAGGCGTGCGCCACCACCACCACGGCCGTCTTCCTGTTTTTAATAGCATAAATGTTTACATTGAATGAGATAATAAATGTAGGTAGGATACAAGGATGTATGTGTGTACTTGTGTATACATGCATGTACATAATAAATTAGCCACTGCTATTACCTCATGGTCTAAAATGTTCAAGAGTTTCCAGTACGGCATTCAATATAAACTTCCCCCTTGTGACTAAATATCATATAAAATTTTTTTTTTTTTTTTTTTTTTTGGTTTCTGAGACAGGTTTCTCTGTGTAGCTTTGCGCCTTTCCTGGAACTCGCTTTGGAGACCAGGCTGGCCTCAAACTCACAGAGATCCGCCTGCCTCTGCCTCCCGAGTGCTGGGATTAAAGGCGTGCGCCACCACCACCCGGCAATATAAAATATTTTTTAAAAATACCAGGCCTGGTAGTTAGTAGACCAGAACTTTTGAGAAATATCTGCTAAACCCTTCATTACAGTACTGATTGCACAGGCTGTACCAACCACACTGTTTTTTTTTTTTTTTAAAGATTTATTTATTTATTATGTATACAGTGTTCTTCTGCACATATCCCTGCAGGCCAGAAGAGGGCGCCAGATCTCATTACAGATGGTTGTGAGCCACCATGTGGTTGCTGGGAATTGAACTCAGGACCTTTGGAAGAGCAAGCAGTGCTCTTAACCTCTGAGCCATCTCTCCAGCCCAACCACACTGTTTCATAGGGATTTCTGTCACTAAAAAAAATATCAGAGACAATTAACATTTTTTTCTTGGTTTTTAGAGACAGGGTTTCTCTGTGTAATAGCCCCTGCTGTCCTGATACTCTCTTTGTAGGTCAGGCTGGCCATGAACTCATAGAGATCTGACTGCCTCTACTTCCTAAGTGCTGGGATCAAAGGCGTGCGCCACCAGGCCTGGTGACATGAATTCACAAAGAGAGAAAAATGTGACTCCTGCAGTGAAATAGATTGTTGCTGTTGCTCTTGGTTGACTCCCAGAGCTTAGAGGTTCAAGACCCTGTTGCTGAAGACACCATGCATTTCCATACAGGACTGGGAAGGGTTGAGCTGGGTCTGACCTGGGTGTCTCCTTGCTGAAAACAAGTTCTCTTAGTATTCAAAGATGATATTTAAGCTGGCAACGGAGAAAAGCAAATAATATTCCTACCTAACAATAAGGCCTGTGAACCACAGCAGTGGGGTGTTTCTCACTCTCTGCTTTATTCCATTGAGACAAGGTCTCTCGCTGAATCTGAAGCTTGATGGTTCAGATAAACTAACTGGCCATTGAGCTCCTGGGACCTGCCTGTCTCAGCCTCCCATGCCCAACTTTTATGTGGGTGCTGGGAATTCAAACCCAGGTCCTCCAAGTGCACTTACCAAAAGCCGTTTCCCTACCCCCCCCAAATACATACATACATACACACACACACACACACACACACACACACACACACACACCACACACACACATATATGGAGAGAAACAGAGAGACGGGGTCTTGAGATATAGTGTAGACTGGTCTCAAACTCAATTTTCTCTCTCTTTCGCACACACAACCACACACACACACACACACACACACACACACACACACACACACACACCACTTATCTTAACTAATTCTAAATAATTGGTTAATAATTGCTGTCTTGTCATAATGAAAGATAGAAGTCAAACAAAAAGAACCATTTCACTGTAGTTGTAGATAATTTTTAATTGCAACACTCAAGAAACAGAGGCAAAACAGGTCTCTGTGAGTTTGAGGCCAGCCTGGTTTACATAGCAAGTCCTAGGGCAGCCAGGGCCACATAGTAAGACCCTGTCTCAGGAGGGAAAAAAAGAGCCTTTCCTGGGAAAGCTAGGCCGCCCAAGGGAAAAGAAATTTACATACTTCCAAGGTATTTGGGGAATTATAGAAGAAATCAAAATAGAATTTATAAGATTTAACAAAATACTATAAAACCTGAAACAGACTGGTTCTCAGAGCAAGATGTATATTAAAAACAAACATTAGAAAGTGAAAAAAATTAAATATCAAGTATTTCTACTTCAAAATGCTCACAATAAAGATTAGTGACCAGAAAAGCAAAAATTAGTGATATTAAAAGGTTGGGTTGATAAATCTGATCAAAGCTAACATACTTTAACTATCAATAAGATGCCAGCAGTCCTCCCCCTAACATAGTCGAGACAAAAGGAAAGATAAGTTTGTTTATCTTCTGGATAAACAGAAGATCATCCTAAATGTGGAAGATAATTTTTTTAAAATACCGAGAGAATGCTATGTAAGACTTTTTACCACTAAATTTAGGATAAGATGAATATTTATGTAAGGCAATGTAAGTTATAAACAGGCCTGAAAAGTAAATAAAGGAAAACACAGGTGTATAGTCTCCCAGGTGAACAAGTGCAATCTCTAGTAGCGATTGTTATCCTTCTCCCTTATTCCTCTCAGCATGCAGACCTAGACTCGGGTTCTCAGGGGAACTCCAGCAAAGCTTTCAGGAGTGCGTCAGACTGCTCAGCCTTGGTGCTGCTGACTTCTTCTCCTTCTCCTCCTTCTTCTTTATTCTTCTTCTTCTTACTATTATTTGGTTTTTTGAGACAAGGTTTCTCTGTGTAGCCCTGACTGTCCTGGAACTCGCACTGTAGACCAGGCTGGCCTTGAACTCAAGAGATCTGCCTGCCTCTGCCTCCTGAGTGGTGGGATTAAAGGCATACACCACCACGGCCCAGCTGAGAGAGATTTTTAAAGAACCATAAGAGGATCCTACAAAGACTGCCAGCCATCAAAAAAATTAATTCGCTTTTTGCTTACAAAGTAAAATATGTTTCTTTGAAGCATAATTCACATCCATAAAATTTACTATTTAAAAGTTTGAGTTCAATGATTTTTAGCATACAGGTTGTACAACTGTCACCACTGATCCCAGAACATTTGTATCACCTCATAAATGTTTTTAAAAGGACATAGAAATGGAGTAGTCAATAAAGAAAACAATAATATTCTAATATTTGATTAATGAATATGGATAATTTTAAAAGTCTACTTTAAATGTGGAAAGACCACAAATAGTTGGCATACTTGTCAAAAACATCAAATTATTTAAGAATCCTAAACCTTTTTGTTTCTCAGTATATATGCCTTTGTGATTCCTATGTAGTTATTTCAATTAATGTATGTAGTTGTAGATATTGATAATGGTGATGATTATGAGAATGAAATACTAATGTAATTAGAGACCTCAATGTAGCTATGATACATGATTATTATTTATATAGGAAATCTAATGCTTAATTTTTTCTTTCAGATATTTAATTACTCTGATATGGATAGTAGTTCAAAATGTTCACATGTTACAGCTGTTAAAAATTCACAAGGTTTTATGCAATTCAGGTAATTTTTAAAAATAAGAAAATGCCCAAAGGGTTGGGGTATGGTTCAGCGCTAGTGTATTTGTCTACTTTCAGTTCCTAGAACTGCCTCTCTCAAGGAAAAGAAACATTATAGTCTCTGAGATAACTTGTAAATATTGACTCTGAAATAATAAAAATTATATTTGTTGTATTTTAGATTGAATCAATCAAATTACAGTCAATGGATTGAAAAAGGACATATAGGTATTTCCTGTTTATATTTTTCTTAAACAACAGAATTTACCAGTTTTTATATTAAATAAATTATCTGAATGTTTTCATCTCTGGTTAATAGATATGTATGTGGTTTAAGAATATATTTTAGAACAGCCTGGACATGAGTGGGGGTAATGAAAGGCGAGGGTCGAGGGAAAGAGAGCTTGGGGGAGCGGGAGATCCCAGCTGGATCAACAACAGAGAGGGAGAACAAGGAATAGGAGACCATGGTAAATAAAGACCACATGAGAACAGGAAGAAGCAAAGTGCTAGAGAGGCCCACAGAAATCCACAAAGATACCCACACAACAGACTGCCGGCAATGGTCGAGAGACAGCCCGAACTGACCTACTCTGGTGATGGGATGGCCAAACACCCTAATTGTTGTGCTAGAAACCTCATCCAACTACTGAGGGATCTGGATGCAGAGATCCATGACTAGGCCCTGGGTGGATCTCTGGGAGTCCAATTAACGAGAATGAGGAGGGTTTATATGAGCGAGAATTGTTGAGACCAAGGTTGGATAAAGCACAGGGACAAATAGCCAAATGAATGGAAACACATGAACTATGAACCAATGGCTGAGGGGTCCCCACTGGATCAGGCCCTCCGAATGGGTGAGACAGTTGATTGGCTTGATCTGTTTGGGAGGCATCCAGACAGTGGGACCAGATCTTGTGCTCATTGCATGAGTTGGCTGTTTGAAACCTGGGGCCTATGCAGGATTGTTTGGCTCGGCCTGGGAGGAGGGGACTAGACCTACCTGGACTGAGTCTACCAGGTTGACCTCAGTCTGTGGGGAAGGCTTTGCCCTGGAGGAGATGGGAATGGGGGGGGGGGGGCGTTGGGGGGAAGGTGAGGGGGACGGGAGGGGGGAGAACAAGGGAATCCGTGACCGATATGTAGAACTGAATTGTATTGCAAAATAAATTAAAATAAATTAAAAAAAAAAAAAAAAAAAAAAAGAATATATTTTAGGCCGGGTGGTGGTGGCGGCGGCGGCGCACGCCTTTAATCCCAGCACTTGGGAGGCAGAGCCAGGGGGATCTTTATGAGTTCAAGGCCAGCCTGGTCTACAGAGCAGATCCAGGAAAGGCGCAAAGCTACACAGAGAAACCCTGTCTCCAAAAAACCAATATGTATACACACACATACATACACACACACACACACACACACACACACACACACACACACACACACACACATATATACATACATACATACATACATACATATATTTTAGGGTTGGAGAGATGGCTCAGAGGTTAAGAGCACTGACTGTTCTTCCAGAGGTCCTAAGTTCAATTCCCAGCAACCACATGGTGGCTCACAACCATCTGTAATGAGATATGGCGCCCTCTTTTGGCCTGCAGGCATATATTCGGACAGAACACTGTACACATAATACATCTTTAAAAAATATATTTTAATCAGAAAATAAAATGGATACATTGCCTTGTAGAAAATTTGGAAAACAGAAAAATATAAAGGAAACAAAATATCACTAACCAGACATAACTGACATAATACATCCTGATGTATAGTCTTGTCTTTTTTTTAATACACAGGTACATTTTGTTCTCTATCCCCCAAAATTTGAATTATACAATATATGTACTTTATATCCCATTTCCCTACTCAACAATATACAGTCTTTACAAACAAAAGATGACATGAGGTTATTCTTCATATCATTAATTTTATTTGTAATGACTACATACTATTCCATTGAATAGTGGATTTCAGCTATTCTCACACATTGAATATCTTCTTGTTTCCAGGTTTTTTTGCTACTGTAAATAATATCTTCTATATTTTATATTAATTTTTGGTGCTTTGACTATTTTCTTGGGCTGAACATCATAGAAAGGTCACAGGATATATATACACACACACAGCTTATTTCTCCAAGATCAACTTAACTGTTAGAACTGTAGCATACAATGGAGAGTATTTATCTTTTCCAAATATCTGTATTTGGGTGTATATGCATGGATGTGTAGTTACAAAAGTATACACGTATGATTATATGTTTGTATATTGTATACCTTATGCATGTACATATATATTTTAGTAACCTATTAATGAGTTACATTATTCCCTGTATCATGCTTATATAGAAATCATCACTTTTTTTACTTTTTTGAAGTTTTACAATGAGTCATTTTGACACTATACAATTTTGTCAATTGGGGGTGGAGAGATGGCTCGGTGGTTAAGAGTTGTACATCAGCTCTTCCAGAGGACTCAAGTTCAGTTCCTGGTACCCACAATGACAACTTACAACCACCTGTAATTCCAGTTCCAGGGGATCATTGGCCTCTTCTGGTTTCCTTAGGCTGGCACACATATGGCATACATTCACTTAGATACATACTCATAAATATAAATAAAAATAAATCTCTAAAATATTTGTAGATGCATATATTTTCTGAATAGTCATATTCTGTCAGTCTATTTTTCTCACTTCTCTTATATGGTTCAACTGAAACAACATGTGCATCCTAGACAGCTGAGTACTCTCTTTGCTTTCTTTTAAGAGAAAAAAACCATTAGCCATTCCTGTGCTTGTGATCTGCTCCAGCTGTTTATAATCCTCTTCATAAGCTAAGCTGATTGCATTAGACAAGAAGGAATAGCTAATCCCTTAAGAACAATGCACCTTTGACAAAGAGATGTTGGGAAATATAGATATAATTGGCACAGTCCTACCTGTGTTAAGCATGTGTAATGAGGCTTCATACTCAAGAAGACATGTAATTATTTTAGAGAAAAATAAAGACTTTCAACAGTCCCTAAACCTATAATTTGAGGAAATTAATATGTGGTAAAAGTAATAGTTGTGATTTAAATGCAAGAGGCAAAAGGTACAAAGCTTACAGAAGATAGGTAGATTCAATCGTGACTTCAAGAAAGGCATTTCCAATTGTTAAAGATTTATTTACCTTTTGATTTATTTTTAATTATGTATATGTGTGTGTCAGAGTGTGGGTGTGTGCACATGAGTGCAGGTGCTCACAGAGGCCAGAAGGTGTTGGATCCTCTGGAGCTATAGTTACAGGCAGTTGTGAGCTGCCCTGTACTGGGAACCAAATTCAGGTCCTCTGTAAGAGTAGTACTCACTCTTAACTACTAAGCCATCTTTCCAATCTCAAGAAAAAGATTTCTTAAATAATAATTAAGAGCTTAATTAATAAAGAACTGATCATTTGTTACATTAAAATAAAAAACTGTTTCTCCAAAGATACAATAAAAAGGAGGCTGTAGAGATAGTTCAGAGGTTAAGAGCACTTGTTGCTCTTGCAGAGAAGATCTGGGTTTGGTTCCCAGCACCCATATGGCCACTGATAGCCATCTGTAACTCAGTTCCAGAGGATCCAACACCCTCTCCTGACCTCTTGTGTGCACTGTAAAATAAAAATAAAATCTAAAATCTAAAAAAGGGATACAATAAAAAGGAAGAAAATGAGTCATGAAGCCAAAGGATTTATTTGTAATACATAAAACTACCCAGAGAGTAGTTCCACAAAGTATAAAGGACTTTTACAAACCAAGCAGATAAACGCAGACAATTCAATTAGAATATGTCAGGATTGAGGCTCGGGTGGCTTAGTAGGTAAAGCAAGCACTGGTATGCAAGTGTGAGGTGAGGCCCTCAGTTTGGATCCCTAGAACTCAAAGAAAGTTGGATGCATGTGTCTGTGATTTCAGTGGTGCTGTGGTGAGCTGGAAGGTGGTGACAGGACAGTCCCTGGAAATTTGTAGGCCCACTAGCCTGGCATGTGTAGCCATAAAAAAGAAAGCCTGTCTCAAGCAAGATTAAAGGCAGTGATTGACAGTCAACACTGTCTTCTGACTTCCACATGCGCGCACACACACACTCTCATATGCATGTGAATATCTACACAGACATGCAAAGATAAAAAATTTAAAACTTAGAAAATAGAAATATGTGAATTGACACTTCAAAAGATACTTTTCTGGCAGATGAACATGAAATGATGATTAGCAAATCATGGAAGTGTAATGCTACAGTGAAATACTGTTACACATCTACCTGATTAGCAAATCTAAAAAGTCTACCCATATTCATATTCATATTCATAAGAGTGTTGAACAGTAGGGGCTTTCATATGCTAGTGATATGAACCGTAATTAATAGATCACTGTATATTGAAACCACTAAGATAGTACTCATTTTCCGAGACCTCATGATTTTTACAATGACTAGTTATCACAGCCAAAGTTGATACAGTCCTTTTGGAAAAGTTTGACACATGATATTGGGAGATACACATACTCTTTGTCTCATAATTATACCTTAGATATATTTAGAGAAATATAAATATGGAATGCACATAAAAATGCCATTTGTTGTAGAATGCATTGATATATGGAATATTTGTACCAGTAATAAAACTATGTCTACATGCAGTGATATGGAGAATTGTGCACACATATGCTAAACAAAAGAAAGACATAAGATATATGTATAATGTAGCATGACATTTTAAAGCAGATGAGTAAATTGTTTAATTTCATAATGAAATTGCATAAATGAAGTAGTTCATTCTTGTATAACCAATAGATGCTGAGTGTGGAAATAAAGAGACAGGAAGACAACTAAGAGAATCAAAAAGTACTCCACAGGTAAGTCAAATCTTAGGTTTTTAGTTTTTAAGCATAGCATCCTAATTTAAAAGATATTCTGTGACCGTTTAAATTTTAGATTTATTACAATTAAGATTATTTATTAGCTTGGAAGTCAGGTTCTAGGAAGTTAGAAATTTATTTTCCAGATTAAAAAAAGAATACACAAAAATCTATATGAGCAAATACTAAGAAATTGTTACTCATAAGTGATGATACATATTGAGATAGAAACCAATTCATGATTGAAGAAAATAATTTTGACGTGATTGAATGATTTGTGATGGCAATTCAAGACCAGTGGTTACCATGAAAGTATCTTGATGATATAGTGTAGTGGAAAGCTTTAATGATGACAGATGCAGACTAAGGTACCAAGGATTAAAATGAGAAATGATGAAGTAGTAATCTACTGTAAAGGAAATACAGGTAATGAGCAATTATAATTTTTTTACACAGACCCATATTGTTTCTGTAATAGGATTTGGTATAATCATATATGATAATAATCATATATGATAATTCTCATTCTCTCTCTCTCTCTCTCTCTCTCTCTCTTGTTTGTGTGTGTGTTTGTACAAAAATGAGATTAAAAAAGTATTCAGGTTCTCAATCTTTAGGGATAAAGTAGCATAAATTAGAATGGCAAAAAATAAAAAAACCAAGTAGGCAATTGTCTGTTAATATTCACATTAAAACACAGTTACCTTGGATAAGTTATGAGGACAGGTTTATTACAGTTTGTAGTCTAAGAGCTCATGAGTAGTTGGTCCCGTTGTTTGGGCCACTATCGTACACATATCATGACAGAGTGCACAATAGAGTCAAGCCCTCATCTATGGCCAGGAATTTTTTTTGAATAGATCTCACAGTCCCTTTCAGAGCATCCCACCCACCATGAGCTAAAGAACTCTCAGATCTGGGGCCTGGAGAGATGGCTCAGGGGTTAAGAACATGGCAGCTCTTCCAGAGGTCCTGATTCAATTCCCAGCAACCACATGGTGGATCACAACCATCTATAATGAGATCTGGTGCCCTCTTCTGGCCTACAGGGGTACATGCAGCAGAGCACTGTATACATAATAAATAAATCTTTTAAAAAAAGAAAAAGAAGCCGGGCGGTGGTGGCGCACGCCTTTAATCCCAGCACTCGGGAGGCAGAGCCAGGCGGATCTCTGTGAGTTCGAGGCCAGCCTGGGCTACCAAGTGAGTTCCAGGAAAGGCGCAAAGCTACACAGAGAAACCCTGTCTCGAAAAACAAACAAACAAACAAAAAAAAAAAAAAAAAAAAAGAAAAAGAACTCTCAGATCCTACCTCCTAGTAATACCATGCTGGGACTTAAGCTTTCAACACAGATCCAGATTATAGCATAAAGCAATAAACAAAAATTGCTTAAAAATAAATTTCCTTTTCAAGGAGTTAGCAGAATATAACGTGGATATTTAAAAGAAAAACCACTCCTCAGTATTTTCTGTCAATTTCAGTATGTTTTGGTTATCATTTACTCTTTTCATGTAGAGGTAAGAGAGATGGGGCTGGAAAGAAAAGACTTTACTGACAAAATAACTTTTATTTTTTTTATTTTTCTATTTTTTGAGTATATATGTTACTTCACCAGTTCTTACTTTCCTTATCTGTGAAGTGATAACAGGCTAATGTGCGTCCTACCTTATGCATTATATGGGTGTTTTTTATTAAGTAGTAACAGTCATTGTGAAAGTGGTGTGTTACCTTCCATCTGCAGGCCGTGTACATAGAACACTTTGGAAAGCCAATAGAAAATAATAGTGGTGAAGAAGAAAGGACTGAGAATTTCCCACAAACTCCTGAAACTCCTTTATTTCCAAGAACTCCGGAAACTATGAAGACACCTGAATCTGTGGAGAAAATGCAGTTCCCTAAAAGCCCCTTCTTTGAAATGTAGGATTTTTATTAATAATTCTAATTGAATTATTTATACATTGAGTTATATAAGTAATTTATAGGAGTAGTAAAATACCTACTTAATTAGAACTTGAAAAGATTTTAGTATTTCAGTCATGAAAACAAGGGAGAGACCGTGTACCCATCTACCTGTTTGTACAGCTGTTAGTGTTCTACTGTTGTTGTTTCATAGACTCCACTCCCTGTTTTTAGTTTGTTTGTTTGTTTGTTTGGGGTTTGATGGTAAAGTGAAGAGGATACAGATACTGAGTAGCCACTGTGACAGTATGTAGGTTTCAGATTTTACAGAGGATAAATACGTGGAAAAATTTTAGTGTCAAGCTCAAGAACTACTGATACATAAAGGAGTTGTGACTACTTATTGAGTAATGCTTCAAGTCAGTTTCCATGTGGCATGTCTGAAGCATGAGTTCCCGTTTTCTTAAGACTAAGTGTCTCTAATATAAATATACAGCCTTGGAAACCGCTGATTGAGGGTTTGCAGCCAAGAAAGCAATGCTGAATTTAGCCTTTGGCTTCTGTTCAGACTGTCCCTTAACATTGAACCCTAAGCCCCTCTTAGACCTAAGTCAGATTGTGCTTCATCAGGTATTACTCACCTGTGTTCTACTCATGTATCTTAAATTGTTAGTAAGAATTTTATGTATGAATGCCATGCATTTGACTCAAGCAAAATGTATTCAAAACAGAACTTACCATCAAATCCTAAAATTGTGAATGAATGTTGTATTATATGCTGAAACTCTGTGGGTGAGAACATTATGGTCTGTAAAGGTATGTGATTCAGTTATGATCATAGAGATTGCTGTGGCAGTATTGTCAGACTTAGATATAATATATAACTATACATTGATTTATTTATATGGTTGGGGATGCTGGGGAGTGAACCTAAGACCTCACTCATGCTAAGTAAACACTGACCAGAGGTACATTCCATTTTTTTTTTTTTTTTTTTTTTTTTTTACATTTTATAAACTGGGTGGTGGTGGTGCACACCTCTAATCCCAGCACTTGGAAGTCAGAGGCAGGCAGATCTGAGTCGGAGGCCAGCCTGTTCTACAGAATGAGTTCAAGGACAGCCAGGAATCAAAGGCATGAGCCACCACCACCTGGCTTAAAGTTGAGATTTTAAACTTAGACCATTCTGGATCTATATTTTATACTGTCTTGTTTAATTATTTTTCCAGGTCATTATAGTTTATCTTCTCTTATCTAAACATTCTGTAATGTCTGACTTCTTATTAAAACGTGTCTCATGTCTAGTTTTCAAGATCTTGAAGACAGTGTCAGAGATGAGAACTTACATTTTGAATGTGAATGGCTGCATCTAAATTTCAACTTAGGCACTCACTATTTTTTTAAGCAAATCACTTAACATTTCTAAACTTCAAAATTACTTGCTGTAAAATGAAAAGTGATAACAGCAATACTTTGTTTTGATGGATTGTTGCAGAAGTAAATTACATGTATGTAAATATCTAGAATAGTGCTGACAACATTTCTCGGTAAGAATTGACAGTTAGCCGGGCGGTGGTGGCGCACGCCTTTAATCCCAGCACTCGGGAGGCAGAGCCAGGCGGATCTCTGTGAGTTCGAGGCCAGCCTGGGCTACCAAGTGAGTTCCAGGAGAGGCGCAAAGCTACACAGAGAAACCCTGTCTCGAAAAACCAAAAAAAAAAAAAAAAAAAAAAAAAAAAGAATTGACAGTTATTACCCCCAGAATGATTTTTATATTCCCTACTCAAACCATCCTTTCTCCATAAGTTTGTCACTTTGAAACCCACCTCCAACCTTTGTTTACAAATTCTTACCTGTATGCCATTGCTTATAGTGATTCCCAGTCTGCATTGTTTACTAATACATTTTTAACATTTTGATGATTTTTTAAATCGTTCTGTAACAGAACTAGAAATGTAGGACCTGAAGGACAAAAACAAAAGGATTCTCCTGGATTCTCATTTCTTATGAGTTATTCTTCTAGATCACCTGGACTAAATTTATTTGATTCTTCTGTATCTGATCCAGAAATCTCATCAGATCAGGTAATGTGATTTATTTCTAAAAACTGTACATCGGAGCTTTAGGCAGTTTTAGTCCTTTAATACCAAGCTTTCTTGGGACAGAATATTTACAGAGGCAACTTTTTAAAAAATGCTATAGATATAACTCAGTGGGATAGTGTTTGACTAGTGTCCTTGAGGCTGGGGGACACCTCCAGCATGGAAAAACGTTCTGAGTATTGAGAGTATAGAAAAATTCCTTACTGCTTTTTCATTCTTAACTTCAGACAAGCCAGATTCATATTTATTTATTAAAAGAAAATCTTGAGGCCAGAGAGATGATTCAGCAGTTCAGATCACTTGCTGCCCTTCAGAGGACCCGAGTTCAGTTTCTAGCACCTATGTCAGGATTCACAACCTCCTGAAACTCCAGTTTCAGGGGAGCCAACAGCCTCTTCCAGCCTCCAAGGGCATCTGTACATACATGGCACACATGCATCTACACAGGAATACACAGAAATAAAAGTAAATCTAGAAAATCTCTGCCTGGGATATGGCTCACATAGTGGTAGAGTGCTTGCCTACTGTTCATGAGGTCCTGAGCTTGATTTCCAGCACCCAAATCAAATAAAAGAAAAACCTTAAGATAGGGATGATCTCAATTGTAGTTAAAGGCAGATTAAAATGAGATTGGTTTTATAACTAATGTGTTACATATTTTAAGTGTAAAAATAAACTACATATTCTCATTTAATTCATAATGCTATTGTGTTATACTAGTGTTTTCAGTTATGTATGTATATGGCAACACTTCATTTATTAATTTTAAAAGACCTGAAGAACTTGTACCAGTGTTGCTACTTTTCAGTGATGCAAATCACTATAAATTGTTTACTTCTGAATTTAGCAATTAAACTCAATATTAACTCGTTCAGTACTTGGACATGTAGAGTATGAAATTGGTGAGAATAATTCAAATTCCTTATCTATAAAATAGAAATAATGACAGTGGCTGCCATAGAGTTTATGAATATTAAATGAATTTATACACATAAAGGATTTTCAAAAGTACCACTCACTAATGCTATGTTGTACAAATGTAAATATTTTCTTGCTATTGCTCATTTAAATAATCATACCTAGCATTTTATGTGGCTTAAGTTTTTGTTACAATATATTAAATTGAAAAAATTACAAATTTATTGATAGAAGATATGGTATTATACATTTTATATATTTAATATGTTTAGCTTTTGTTATTATGTATACATTTATTTCATAAACAGTTTGTAAAAGGAATGTCTAGACATGAAAAAAACAGACCACAAGAACTAAATTGTTTTTTACAATAGTAACTGTAGCTTAAGTTTTCCTGCCTGGCCCACAGTCAGGACAAATCTCCCTCACCCACCAGTCCCACAGCCACTCAGACCCGACCAAGTAAACACAGAGACTTATATTGGTTACAAACTGTATGGCCGTGGCAGGCTTCTTGCTAACTTTTCTTACAGCTTAAATTAATCTATTTCCATTAATCTATACCTTGCCACATGGCTCGTGGCTTACCGGCATTTTCACATGCTGTTTGTCATCGTGGCGGCTGGCAGTGTCTCTCTGACTCAGCCTTCCACTTCCCAGCTTTATTCTCCTCCTTGTCCTGCCTATACTTCCTGCCTAGCCAATGGCCAATCAGTGTTTTATTTATTGACCAATCAGCAACACATTTGACATACAGAACATCCCACAGCAAGTAACATGAATTTAAATATGTATAACTTCAGCAGGAAGCATATACATTTTGCATAAAGAAAATATAAAACCACTGAAAAATTATTGAAAGCATAAATACATGAGGTATTTACATAGGAAGGAAACATTATGGAAATTTATTTCTTTTTAGTGTAATTTAAATGTAATCTAATCTTAATATAATTGAAATCTTAGAAAATTAGCTGGGCAGTAGTGGCACACACCTTTAATCCTGGCACTTGGGAGACCAAGGCAGGTAAATCTCTGAATTCGAGGCCAGCCTGGTCTACAGAGTGGACATCCAGGGGTGCACAGAGAAACCGTGTCTCTAAAAATAAAAACAAACCAACAGCAACAAAAAGAAATCCTGGAAAACTGTATTTTTAATTTTTGTTTCATTTTGTTTTGTTGTGGTGAGTTGGGGAAGGAGACCATCCAATTAATACATTTCTTAGGACAAATCATGATGAATTATCAAGAGAATGCTCAAAAGTAAAACTGGTAATAGAATGAAATTCTAAACAAGTATTTAACCCAGAAGAAGACAATAAAGAAGAAATTGAGTAAGAAAGCATAAAGGCAGTGGTGTTTCCACAAGCCTTTAATCCCAGCACCCAGAAGCAGAGGCAGGCAGATCTCTGAGTTGGAGGCCAGCCTGGGCTAGGAAATGAGTTTCAGGACAGCCAGGGCTACACAGAGAAACCCTCTCTCAGAAACAAAACAAAAAAAAAGACAGAGAGAGAGACACACACACACATACCTATTCCAATATAAAGCTGATGATAGGTTGAAAGTTAATAGGTGTGAAATTATATTTTATAAAAATTCTAAGTCTCAGAAGGCTACATGATCACTTGGGGTACCCTTCATGATAAAGACATTGCTAGAAATGAGAGATAATTTATAAAAATAAAAAGTTCAACTCATAAGGAAGATACACCACTCACAAATATGGTTTATGTCTAGGGACAGCTTTAAAACATGTAATATAGAGCTATATATTGAGCTTAGTGGTGGAGTGTTTGCCTAGTGTTTACAATGCTGTGGGTTCAATTGCAAGAAATGAAATTAATGAGTTAATTGGATAATTAGTAAGATTTACATAAGAGGTAAATAGATACCTAACTATGTGTGTTTTATACTCCCTTTTCTCAACAGTTGTTAAAATTAGATAACATAGTAAACGTGTCTTGTAAGATCTGAATGCTATTATCAGTCTCTTTGGTCTTGTTGATCTTGATAAACACCATATCCAACAACTCTTAAGTTTTCAGTCACTAATGGTATAATTACAAGATAGGCTTTATTTTGGTTCATTAAATGAATCTTGATAAATATAGAAGTATTGGAATCAGAGTGTGTTCTCTGACCACAGTGCAATTAAGTTGGAACTTAATAAGATACCTAGAAAAATCCTAAACATTTAGGCTGTGAGACAAGAAAATAGTCATGACAGGTATCAGAAAAGATTTTGGAATTACTTACTATGAAAATTCAGCATTTCAAAATTGTAGAATGATAACACAGTCAGAACAAAGATGGTAGTTAGATAATTTAGTTAATAAAAACAAATATTAATAGAAAAGAACAGTCTAAAATTAATGATCATTGGTTTTCTTTTGAAAAGATATAAAAAGAACAACAAACCAAAGTAAATCCAAAGTGAATGAAGAAATAAGAAACACTAGAAATCAATGAGCTAGAAAAAAAAACCCAGAAAATTAGAAAGCCAAAGTTGATTCTTTGAAAATGATTAAGAAGACTGACCAACTCCTAGCTAGATTGTCAAAAGGAAAGAAAAAAGATCACTTACCTCTATTAGAAATTAAGAGAATATAATTATAAGTCATAAATATTGTAAAATAAATTGGTGAAAGGAACTCATTGTACACATTAAAACAGCGGGTAAAATGGCTCAAGAGTGGGTTCAAGCCTCAGGATGTTTGACCTGGGACCCATATGGTGGGAGGAGAGAACTGACCCCACAAGTTGTTCTCTGACCTCCACATATATAGCATGGCACATGTGCCCTACACATATACACACATAAGAACTAAGTGCATAAAATTGTATAAACGTACCTGTAACCAAAGTGGTGTGATAAAGGAATAAGGACTGATCCAATTCAGTGGTATAGGCTAGAAAGTCTTGAAACAAAAGAATTTAGAATGTGATAAAGGTGGGACCATTAGTTGTAAGAATAAATTAGGGACTTATACATTACACCAATAAGACTTAACAGTTTAAGTTTTAAATTTAAAAAATATTAACCATAAAATATTCAGAAGAAATATTAGGATGATTCTCTAAGTGTAAATATTTTATATATTGCTATAATCAAGTTATTAAAGGCTTCATTTATTTATTTATTTGTTACAGTGCTGGGAACCCAACCCTAGGCCTCAGGAATGCTACAGACAAGCACTCTACCACTGAGTCACACCCTCCAGACCAATCCTTGTTTTAGTATAAGTAAATGATATCCATCTAGTGCTAGAGATTGATCCAAGAACCTCAGTATGCTTAGCAAGGATTCTACCACTGAGCTACATCCCGAGCCCAAAGACTTTTTTTAAGTTTTGTGATATCTATGTAGAAAGTTACTGTCATGTCTATTCTAATATTATACGCTAAAAAAAAATCCAGACTCTAGTGTCGAATATAAATGCTACTATATAAACTATTCTTTTAATTTCACAAGTAATAGTTAATGAAAATATTTTCCAGTTTAATGAACATTACTCTGAAGAAAACCTAAATCCTTCTTCATCACAACAAGAAATTGGTAAGTGATTTGAAGTTTTCTACATATAAAACATGTTAATTCTCCTCCGTGGTACTTGGTTTATCTCCAGTTGATCTTTTAGGCCCTCAGTGTTAACTAAGGAGACAGTGCTGCAATCTCCTCACACAGAAAGCAGTCCATAACTGATCTGTTCTCCTTTCCCATCCTCCTGTCCTTTCCACTCTTCCTTCTCCATTCTTTCAGCACGGAAACGTCTTTCACAACTTGCCAACGCTGTTTCCTCCTGTACTGCTGACTTCTCAATTATCAAACATTATGGGTATCTTGCAATGGTTATCATATTTAGTCCCTTTTAATCATTTGTTTTTGTTTGAGACAGGGTTTCACTGTGTAACTGCCGTGGCTGTCCTGGAACTCACTCTATAGACCAGGCTGGCCTCAAACTGAGAGATCTGCCTGCCTCTGCCTCCCTGAGTGCTGGGATTAAAAGTGTGAGCCACCAGTGCCCAGCAATCCTGTATTTTCTTGAAAAATGGTATTATGAGAAGTAAAACTCTTTTTTTTTTTTTGAGAAGTAAAACTCTTAAGTCATCTTTCTATGTGGGCCTGACTCAGCCCTGACTTGAGTTAAACCTTATTATTGATCATAAATACGAGGAAGGAAAATGAACCAGAATAAGAAGACTAGGAAATTCCTGCTTTAGGAAAATGCTTGCTGTGCCACAGGGCATTCAGGAACACATCAATGAAAGACATTTGAACACAGACCTGAGGAGACAGAGGTAGTAGCTGCTTAAAAAAGTATTCTAGGCCCAGAGTGAAAAGGTGTTGACATGGTAACGTGATTGGGGGTTCAGTGAAGAGGTGTTGACATGGTAACGTGATTGGGGGTTCAGTGAAGAGCAGGTGAGAGAAAGGAGACTCGTGCAGCACAGTAAACCAGAAGGGTGAGAAGGAGCAGATCATGTGCAACCTTTCAATCGTTGAAACCTTTGGGTTTTCTTCTAAGTGAAACAGGAAGAAGCGACTGCAGGGTTTTGAGCACACGACTGAAATGCTCTGACAGGTTTTTGTTTGGTTGGTTTCTGTTTTGTTTTAAGGATTACTGTGGATTGCTGTGTGGACAAAACACTGTATAAAAACAAGGGTAAATGCAGGGAGATGATTAGCATGCATTAAATAATTAGCATGATTAAAATAATTCAAGTGGAAACTGGTGGTTGCTAAAACTTTTTTTCCAAACTCTGGGCCCTTAGTTCTGATTGGCTAGTCATAAGCTTTTTATATGTAAGATATCTTTTGACGTTAAAAACTCAGTATATCTGAAATAAAAGCTATTCTCCTTCTGATATCCTTAGTGGTATCTCCATTGTTATGCTTGCCAAGATTCAGAGTATCAGTGATAATTTTAGATTTTCTTTGTTGTCACTAAATTCAACTAGTCATCAAGTTTTATTAGTTCTTTTTTGGAAATACTTCTTTTTCAATTTTTTCTGAGATTATTGTTTCCAACTCATAACCATTCACATGGGCTATTACAGTGACATCTTTTTGTTTGTTTGTTTTTCGAGACAGGGTTTCTCTGTGTAGTTTTACACCTTTCCTGGAACTCACTTTGTAGACCAGGCTGGCCTCCCGAGTCCTGGAATTAAAGGCGTGCACCACCACCACCACCACCACCACCACCCAGCAACAGTGACATCTTAATTGATCTTTTCTTCTTCTCAGCTTACCTCTAGATCACAGCTTCGTCTTCTTTATGCATAATGTTGACTCTATTATCTGCCGTAGTCAGATACTTAAGTGGCTCTCACTGACTGTCATTTATTTATCATGTTCCTCAATATAACACTGAAGCTCTTTTCAAAAACAAATTACCTGTGCTTTGATCAGACCAAGGAGTTCAGCATATCTCAAATATACCCAGACATTTTTACCTGCTTGTTTCTTACAACCTCTAACTTCCATCTTTATCTTTAAAGACTAACTTCTCTTCCATAAAACCTCTATTTCAACTTTTACTTTCCATCCCTCCAAAAGAATCTCTATTTTTCTGAACCTCTTCTTTTTAAAATAATGTTTATATTCTATATAATATCACTAAGTATTTATGAATACATATAAAACATCCTTTGGAACTTTGAAGGCAAGGACTTGTTTTATATTTACCTTTGAATTTCTCAGAGCACCTAAATACTGCCTTACCCAGTGATAGACTATCATTTATAAAATGCTTAGGAATTTTATGAAAACTTCATAGGAACTTCTTAAAAAGAAAGTAAAACTCATTTATGCAAAGAGAAATTCAAGGCTTTATTTTTTTCTGAGTCTGTATATTCTTGTCTAAGTCTTATGAAATGAAATTAGTGAAGAACAAAATAAAAAAGGGGCGTAGGGGAACACAAACATCTGCTAATCAGTTCATCCTGCTAGCGAGCTCATTTGATATTGGTTGCTTTATGCCACTTGTTTCAAATAAACCTTTGTGTTGCTATAGATTTTAAATTGTTGAGTAATAGTTGGTTTTAAAGATGTTGAAAAATATTTCAGCTTTCGGCTTTAAATAATGAATAATGAATGAGAATTGACATAAAGCAAATCTACACGTGAAGGTGATTTATAAATTTTCTTTCAAAACAGTGGAAAACTTCACAGATTTGTCAAAGATTTTGAACACTGCTATAAGCATATTTTGTAATTACTCAATAATTAATAGCTGGATAATGTATTTCCCCCTTTTAGTTACACTATTTCTAGATGTTCCTTTCCACCCATTCTATTCATGTTTTCCAAAGTAACCTAATAAAGCAGTTTAAGTTATGTTATATCTTTGCTCAGAAATACTTAATGTTTTCCCGTTATCTATTTAAGTCTACATTAGTGAGACATTCAGTAGTCTTTGCAAACTCAATCTTCATTAATTCTTGTTTAATATATCTTTGTTATTTTATTCAGCATCCTGCTAAGTTGAATGGATTTATGTTACCCTACTATTTCCTGTGCACACCTGTTTCTGGGCCTATGTGCTATTCTCTCTACTTGAGATGTCTTACCCTACTTCCTGCTATGTATACAAGTTCTTTGCACACTTGAGTTCAAAGTATTTGTAAGTAGGGCTTAAGTTGGAGTGTACCTTTTCATGGTACCAAAGGCAATGCTTTGTGTATATGAAGAGTACATTTAAATATCTGTTAGATAGATAAGTGATTTAATGTTCATCTATTTGTTGTGTACAGTACTCTGTACTCTAGTAGATTTAAGTTTCATATAACATGAATACAATGATATTTTAATATTTATATTCTTCAGGAAACTTATTTGGGAAATCAGAAGGAGAAGATACCTTCACATTTTCTTTTCCCTCAGACACTTCAACTCATACATTTGGAGCTGGAAAAGATGACTTTAGTTTTCCATTTTCTTTTGAACAGGATCAAAATACAATGCCTTCCTCTTCAAAAGATTTTTCATCCTCACAAAATAAAACCCAATTTATGTTTTTTTGAATTATTATTTTTGAACTATTATTGCTCTATAATAATCTAGAAAAAATCTGTATTATCACTGAATGCATGAAGATACATTTTGTCAATTAAAGTAGTAATTGGTTACTACAGTTGAGTCACTTGATTGAAGTTATTTAAGTACTGAATGTTTCATTTTTATTTGTGATATTAGTTAATCATTATTTATTTTGATTTTGACTTTGACTTCATAAGCCATATGAGACAGTCCTTCTATCTTAGAGACGTCAATACTTTTTCATTAATTTTTGTATAATATTAAGTCCATTTCTCTCCGGAATTTGAGTTTTAGTCTGGAGTATTTTAGTTATTTTGATAATAACAAGAATGCCTTCAAACGATCAGAAGACCTTGTAATGGTAGCAGTGCAGAATTCATACTTCAGCAATTAAAAGTCTTGGAATCACTGGGTTTTATTTAGGCTTCATTATTGCAGGATGCAGAATGGAATTCTGATAGTAATTTTTAAAAAATTCATGTCAGTGACAGTAAAGGTTTATGTTATTTTCTTCTAAATGCAACAACAGTAAAATTCTAATTTTGTTAATTATGTTAACTATGTCTTAAAGAAAGTGAGAAGTGAAAGAAAGACTAATATCTGAAAATTGTATTGTTTTATCTCTGGTTGTCCTGGTTTTGATTAAACCTTTTTTGAAGAATAAAAAAATTTTTTGTTTTCCATCTTCAACAAGGAACATTTCATATTAACATTTTTAGTTTTTGTATTTATACTTTGTTTCATATTTGTATTTCATGTTTGTATTTTATGTTCGATATTTTTCAATTAGACAGATTAAATTAAGATATTTAAATTTGATGAAATGATATACATTGCTTAATATCTCTGTGTGCCTTTAAATTGAGTTGTGAAGTAATAAAGAGTGTGACTGTGTTTTGATGTGTAATTGCTTACAGATTTTTAAGCCTTCACTTTTTCCCTACATCTGATCAAACTGCAGAGAAAACCCACTTGGTTTCTTCTTGCTGCCAACAGGAAGTTCAAAAAGCCTTTAATGGGAACCCTCGCTCCTAGTCATTATTTAAAACTCATGCTTTTCTAAAGCCATTTTCAAGACATCTCAAGCTTGCACTCCAAACCCCAACCCCCAGAAATCCTTGTTATATGAGCAGAAAATTGTTTCTTGCTATATTTTGATGCATGCATGTGGAATCATCATTCTCAACATGCAAAACAAAGTTAGAGTGAAGGTCTGTCTGACTTCTTCAGAATATTCACAGCATGTCACAGCTTATTGAATTAAGCCTTTCCAAAGACTTCAGGAGGCTGATCTAACTAATGATAGACTTTAAGACTACATTAGACTATATATTTCAAAACATTTACTTATTTATTTTGTTTGCTGACATATGTCACTATGTATACTATGTCTGGTGCCTGCAAAAGTCAGAAGAAGGTGCCAAGTTTCCCTGGGACTGGAGTTACAGATGGTTGTGAGCCTCTGTGTGCGTGTTGGGAATTGAACCCAGGTTCTCTGGAAAAGCAGCCAGTGCTCTTAACCTCTGTACCATCTATCCAGACCCAGACTATATACTTTTAAAAAACCTAAACCTTCAGTAACTGGTTAAAAGATGAAAAGGAATTCTAGTTTAAAATGTAGTTTTACAGTTATATGACTTTCTTTGAATAAATATGAAACTATGAAACTAAATAGTCATGAATAGGAATCCATTTTTTAAAAGTTAGAGTTTTTCAAGACAGGATAACTAGTTGTGTGTGTATGTGTGTATGTGTGTGTGAGAGAGAGAGAGAGAGAGAGAGACTATGATCAAAGCACACTATAGCCACAGATGAAAATGTCATAATGCAATTCATTTGTATAATTCATATATACTTTAAAAATCTAGAGTTTTTGTTTTTGTACCAGATACTTTTTTATGACCTGACATGGATTTGATATGATAAAGATACTGACTATATGAGAAAGAAAAAAAATGAAATTGGGTTGTTTTAAGAGACTCAAAACTTATCTTAGCCTAGATTGGCAATTTAGTGTTTTATTTTAGTAATATGTGGCACACTGGTATGGTTCAGTTTATTGTAAATCAATAAATGAAACAAAATGGTGTTTTAAAAATACTAACGGCACATGTCATCTTGAGAACAAATGAATAGTTTAGTTTTGCACTCCAGAACATGTAACATGGTTGAAAAGACAAAACAGGAACAAAACACACTACAGTGAAGTAGTTATCTTTTGTTTTCATAGACTCTACTGATACGTTGTAGAGAAGACACTGGTTTCTTTAAAAAAATATAAGGCATGGACTGGAAAGCTTAAAGATTCATTGAAGAAGTAGGGTTTTTTGTTGTTGTTTTGTTTTGTTTTGTTTCGAGACAGGGTTTCTCTGTGTAGCTTTGGAGACTTTCCTGGAACTCACACTGTAGCCCAGGCTGGCCTTTAACTCTCAGAGGTCCACCTGGCTCTACCTCGAGAGTGCTGGGATTAAAGGCGTGCGCCGCCGCCGCCGCCGCCGCCGCCGCCGCCGCCGCCGCCGCCACCACCACCACCACCACCGCCACCACCACCACCACCACCACCACCACCACCCGGTAAGAAGTAGGTTTTTAATTAGGACTATAAAGGTATGTAAATTATAAAATGTTAAAGAGTAAGTTGATGCCGCTAACCATACATTTTAGTTAATTAGCTAATTGATTGAGCACTGGGGATTGTTGTTAAATTAGAACTGATGGAGGCAACTTGGAATAATAGAAAGCAGGCATCTCCAGAAGCAGCGTTGTCCTTTTATCAGAACAGCTTAAGGACTTCATCTCTCTGTAGGAGTAGAGACTGTGCATGTAATACCAAGGGGTTTAGAGTTTTATAGAATGGAAATGAGGATGGAAGATTCCATCTGCAGGTCAGTTTCCCTCCAGTCTATCTTGAAGTGGTAGATCCCAGCGGGGTTTGGTGTGTGAATCTCCTTGTCAGAAGCTTGCACAAGTCAACTTTCTGTATGGAGTTTCTCAGTCCATCTGAGGCCTTTACATCATTAACCTTTCAGGGATTGGGTCCAGAACCTTGCACATGTAGGCTCTAAACTGCACCTACAGCTCTGAGTTGATGGCATTCATTTGTTTACTTATCTGTTGTGTTGAGTGGGTAGTGTTCATAAATGTGAGTGTTCAGGTGTGTATGCCCATGCATGTGAACAAGCCTTCCTCTTCTCTCTCTACTGAATTGTCTTGAGACAGGGTCTCTCACTGAACCTGGAGCTCTTGCTTTTGGCTAGACTGGCGGCTGGCCACTGAGCTCCCAGAATCCTCTTTGTCTTCTCCCTGAAATGTTAGAGTTACAGGCACATGCAGCCACACCCAGTTTTTTACATGGGTGCTGGGGATTTGAGCTTATATCTGTCCCCATGCTTGCATAACAAATGCTCTTAACCACTGAGCCATTCTCTAGGCCCCAATTGATGGCATTTTGGCATTGCATTTTTATGTTGGCCGACTCTAATGGCTAATGTTTAGCAGGATTTCAATAAATACTTGATTAATAGAATTGAACTTAATTGGAAAAGGAGACAAAGAAAGCTTCGTATGTGAAGGGAAAACAATCAGCAAAAGAAAAAATACTGTGTATAAAAGGAAATAAATAGTCTTACTGGACTAAAGAAAAACAGGAAATTGAGTTTAATAGATAAGGTAGAACTCCTATTTGGTAGGTCATGATGTATTTGAAATTGAGGACAATAAAGAACTTGTATTCTAAATACCAGAAAGCAAGTGTCCAGAGCTGAAGACAATAGCCCATCAGTGTTTGCCATGCAAGCGTGAAGAACTGAGTTTGTTCCTTAGATTCCACATGAAACTCCTAGTGCTTGTAATCCCAGCATCAGGGAGGCAGAGATGGGAATCCCTGAGGCTCATTGGCCAGCCAGGCTGCATAATGGGTAAGTTCCAGGGAAGGAGTAGATCCTGCCTCAAAACAAAACAATAAAAACAAAAGACAGTGAATGGCATCTGAGGAACAAGGATGAGCTCTTACTTCACATTTATATACACACACTCACACTCACAAAATGGAATAACCATGGAAGTTAAACTGACTATGTAGTCAGTATTGAGAGAACTAGAGATAAACTACTTAGAGGGCAGTTGCAGTTGTCCAGGTGCATGGGCATCATAACTAGTTGTCCTGTGGTTTGATTCCACTGGCCCCCAAAATTAGAAAAAAAAAATGTGTATTTATAGGAAATACATTTGACTAAATACCATCTTGGTATAAGGTAAAAAGGAGAAAAGAACTACCTTCTGCAGCTTGTGTTCCATTTAAGTATCAGGTCATTCAATAGCAGAAGCATGTGTAGTGTTTCTAATTAAAAAAAAAATGGCTTTGTAGCCCGGCGGCGGTGGTGGTGCACACCTTTAACCCCAGCACTCGGGAGGCAGAGCCAGGCGGATCTCTATGAGTTTGAGGTCAGCCTGGTCTACAGAGCAAGATCCAGGACAGGCACCAAACTACACAGAAACCTTGTCTCAAAAAAAAAAACAGAGAAACCCTGTCTTGAAAAACCAAAAAAAAAAAAAAAAAAAGGCTTTGTGTATGCAGGTGTGCATGCTTGTGTATACAAATACCTGTGGAGGCTAGCACTTAGCCTTAGATACCTTGCCCAATCACTATATACTCAAGATAAATTTCAGAAAGGAAAGTATTCCTTTGAGATAAATCTGCTATTGTCTTCAAATTGCAAACTTCTTTTTTTTTTCTTTTTTCTTTTTTGAGATTGGGTCTTACATAGCCCAGGCTGGCCTTGAATTTGGTTTATAACCAAGGATGATCTTGAACTCCTGACCTTCCTGTTTCCAACTCCCAAATACTAGGACTATAGGCATATGCCACCACTTCCAACAACTGTCCCCATTTTTAGTAAAATTTCAGAGACATGGGGTGCAAATTCTAGAATCTGCTAATACATTTGGAAGAAAAATAATGCATATTGACTTTTTTTCCTTTTTTTTTTTCTTTTTTTTCCCCCCTGGTTTTCTAGACAGTTTCTTTGTGTAGCCCTGGCCATTTTGGAACTCTGTATGTAGACAAGTCTGGCCTCAAACTGACAGAGATCTGCCTGCCTCTGCCTCCCATGTGCTGGGATTAGAGGCGTGAGTCACTACCACTCAGCTATCTAATTTTGTTTGAGGAAAAAGCTATTTTAATAGACTCAGATATCTTAGTTAAGGCTTCTTTTGCTGTGAAGAGACACCATGACCATGGCAACTCTTATAAAGGAAACATTTAATTTGGATGGCTTGCTTATAGTTTGAGAGGTTCAATCCATTATCATCATGGTGGAACATGGTAGCATACAGGCAGACATGATGCTGGAGCTGAGAGTGCTACATTTTGCAGGCAACAGGAAGTAGACAGGTTCACTGGGCAAAGCTTGAGCATAGGAGACATCAAAGCCCACCCACAGTGATACACTGTCTCCAACAAGGCCACACCTAATAGTGCAACTCCCTTTGGGGGCCATTTTCTTTCAAACCACCACATTAGGCTAATCTTGTCTCTGCTTAGGAAAGATTTAATAAGAATATAAGAGTACTAATCCAAAAGTAGTCAAGAGTCACATTCTCAAAGCACATGGGTATCTAAGCTTACAATAGCTTCTATGATATCACCGCTGAAGGAATACACACACACACACACACACACACCCCTACCTGTGTACATGTTTGTTAGTGTCTGTCTAACAAAAATGAAACATGAATTTATGCAAGTAATTTAACAACATGGTTCATTCTGTGGGTATGGTTTGGATGCTGAGTGTTCATACGTTAAATCCTGAGAGTCCATATGCTAAAGGCTGGGTCCCCAGGGAGACACTCTAGGAGGTGATACAAGTTTTAAGAGTGGGAAGTTACTGGGTCATTGTGGCATAAGGGATTGTGAGACCCTGCTACCCTGTCTCCATGATTTTGATCAAGATATGACCATTTGCATCTACATGTGCTCATGCATGCTGTGCCCATCTGCCTCCCACACCAGAGAACAAAACAGTTCTATGTGCCTGAGCTTGAACTTGGAACCTCCAAACTGAACTCAATAACCTCCTTCTTCTGAGTTAGCTGTTTCAGGTATTCTGAGAGACAAGCCACACATGATTATTTTCTTTTATTTGTAACTGCTTTTTCTGATAGAAAGAAACTTGAATGTCATTGTCTGCCATATATACATATTGTCTTGTTCAATCTCAATATGTAATATAGTTTCATGTATAAAATGTTTTTAATGAATTTGCCAACTAATGAATAAGCATCTTAGTTCCCTGTGGCTCCTGTAGTAAATTATCACAGCAGCTTTTAATTGAACAACATTCTGAGGTTTGTAGTACAAAAATTGGTTTTGAAAGTCTGGAATCAAGATGTCAGCAGGATCTACTTTCTCTTGAGGCTCCAAAGGAGAATCTGTTCTGTGCCTTCATCTGATAGCTGCTGACATTTGGCTTGTGGTGCATCACCCCAAAGAAACAACCGGTAGCACACATCCATCCACCTATCCATCTAGATTTACGTTAAAGAATTAGAGGTCAGGATGCGGATATGGAAGATTAATATTGCAGGGTGAGCTAGCAGGCTGAACATTCAGGTGAAAATTGATACTGAAGTTAAGTCTAAAACCTATAGGACAGGACAGGCAGGAAACTCAAGCAGGGTTTTTTGTAGTGAGTTCTTGAAGCTAAATTCCCTCTCCTTTGGGCAACCAGGAATTTTGCTTTTAAGGTCTGCAATTGATAGAATAAGGCCCACTCAGACTGTGGATGATAATTTTGCTTTATGCAAAGTCTATCTATTTCAACATTCATCACAAACCAGTTTGGTGGGGAGGGACCCATTTTTTTCAGCCTAGCGCACAGTATCTTTTGGTTCTCAGTCTTGTCAAAATAAATGTTTTCCACTGTCTTCAGTTGGCTCCTTGTCTCCATTACACTCTAAGCATGATTATGTCATTGACTTACATATGGATGGATTCATTTATGCTCTTCTAAATTCCATCTTTGCCTACCCAATTTCCTGCTTGATTTTACAGTTTTTATATCTTTTTGCCATTCTTATTTTATCCTTATTAATATTTTGCATGTATGTATTTGTAGCACATGTGTGCCTGTGGAGACCAGAGAGAGCATTGGATCCTCTAGAAGTGGAGTTTAGACAGTTGTGAGCTGCTATGAGGGTACTGGGAGTCCAACCTGGTCCTCTGAAAGAGCAACAATTGCTCTTAACCACTGAGCCATCTGGCCAGCCCCAGTTTTATAATTTTATATGCAGTAAACTTTCTTTCTTTGTGGCATATAGTTTCACAGATTTTGACAAAGAACCCTGTATCCACTCCCATGGTACCACACAAAACCATTCCATCACCCCCAAATTCCCTAGTCCCTTTTTAGTCAATTCCTCTTTCTACTTACGATGCCTGGAAACCAAGATCTGTTTTCTGTCTCTTTAGTTTTGTCTTTTTCAGAGTGTCGTATAATAGAAATACAGAATACACATCCTTTGGAATCTGGCTTCTTTCACATAGCAAAACGTATTTACACTTTACTCACAGTATTGCATAGTAATAGATAGCTCATTTTTATTGCTAGATATAGTCCACTGTATGTTTATACCATAGCTTATCTGTCAGCCTGTTGGCTTTTGTAACTCTCAATGATTATAAATAAAGCTCCTATAAATATTCCTGTTCAGGATTTCTGTGGATATCTTAGTCTATGTGTGCTAGAAACTGACTATCAACTGGGCGGGCAACATATGAACAGATCCTTGTTTCTAGAAGCTTACCGTCAGCTAAGAAGCTTATAAACAGACACTTGTTTCTCATAGACTTGGAGGCTGGGAAGACCATGTCTAACCTCGGGACATTTGGTGTCTGGTGGAGGTTGACCCCCTAGTCACATATGATCCATTTTAGCTGTGCCATCACGTGGTAGAGAAGGTCTGTCTCCTTCAGAAGGACTCTACTCTGACAAGAGCCCTCCTTCCCCATCACCTCTGGGGTTAAGATGTCAGTATATGGAATTTACAGGGATCTAAGCCTTCTGAGCAATGAGTGTTGATTTCACATCTGTGAGTGCCTAGGGGTGTCCTCTAAAGTGATCGTATCATTTTGTGTTCCTGCCAGCACTGTCCGAGCATTGCGGCCTTGTCAGCACTTAGTATTATCAGCTTTAAATTCTTCTGATGCTGTTTGACCAGATGTGGTGATGATGCATGTAGTACTTGAAAGCCAGAAGCAGCAGCAAGGTCACATGCTCCAGGCCAGCCTGGGTTACATACAGACTTCAAGACGTAGTTTGCTGAGAATTTTTATTTTGAATGACTTTGTATTTTCTTTTTCTGTATCAATCCAATCCCTCCACCCTTTTTAAAAAAATTTTTTATCATAAGTGACATTGGCTTTTTTTTTTTTAAAGACATAGTCTTTCTGCGTAGTCCTGCTGTCCTGTAACTTGCTATGTGGACCAGGCTGGCCTTGAACTCACACAGATCCACCTGTCTCTGCCTTCCAAGCCCAACTGACATTGACTTTTTTTTTTTTTTAACATTAAGGGCTTTACAAGTTTATTATTGTTACCCCATGAAAATTTAGATTCTGATTTAGTTGGTTTTATCTATTTTCTGTTTTTAATTTCATAAGTTTCTACTCATCATTTCCTACCCTCTCTTTATTTTAGGTTTAATTTTCTCTCTTGCTTTAGTCTCTTAAAATTTTTGCTTTGAGAGAGGGTCTCACTAGGCAG
The DNA here is from genome assembly GCF_007827085.1 of Peromyscus californicus insignis. NCBI lineage: Eukaryota > Metazoa > Chordata > Mammalia > Rodentia > Cricetidae > Peromyscus > Peromyscus californicus. The sequence goes on from NW_026294447.1 coordinate 82,700,396, forward strand.
CCCTGGCTGCCTTAAAACTCATTATGTAGACCAGGCTCTCCTGGAACTCACAGATCTTCTGCCTGTGTCTTAAAAAAAATCTTACAGGAAGAGTCAGATGGTGGTGGAGCACCCCTTTAATCCCAGCAATCACAGAGACAGGCAAATCTCTGTGAGTTCGAGGCCAGCCTGGTCTACAGAGTGAGTTCCAGGACAGCCAGGGCTGTTACACAGAGAAACTCTGTCTCAAAAAAAACAAAAATTAATTAATTAAAAAATCTTACAGGAAGCTGATTGAGAACGCCCTCTAACTCTGATAATTGAATGGTTGCTGATGTATTCTCTACGACATTGTGCTATAGATTTTCTTCTCAGCACTGCTTTACCTGCAGGTATGTATTGTTCTCTATATATTTTAAGTACCACTTTATCAAATTTGAGTATTCTTATTTTCATATAAAAGTGTTTAAGGGTTAGAGAGATGGCTCAGTAGCTAAGAACACAGACTGCTCTTCCAAAGGATCTAGGTTTAATTTCCAGCACCCATGTAGCAGTTCATTATCATCTGTAACTCCAGTTCCAGGGGATCTGAATCCTCTTCTGGCCTCCACAGACACCAGGCACACCCATGGACATATATGCAGGCAAAACACTCATACACATAAAATAAAATAAAGATAATTGTTAAAGTATGTTTACATTTCCTTTGGGACCACCCGTGACTCTTGAATACTTTAAAGGCTTATTGTTTATTTTCATATAATTGGGAGATTTTTTTCAGAGATCCTTCTCTCACTGGTTTCAAGCTTAAATTCATTATGACCCAAAGAATACTTGGTATGAATTGTTTCTTTTTATATTTGTTAAGGATTGTTCCATGGCCCAGAATATAGAGTGTATTGGCGAATGTAACAGGTACACTTAAGAAGAAAGTCCTTGGGTATGGTGGTGCACACCTTTAATCTTAGCACTCAAGAGGCAGAGGCAGGAGGATCTCTGAGTGTGAGGCCAGCCTGGTCTACACAGTTGAGTGCCAGGCCTACCAGGGCTACAAAGTGAGATCCTCTATCCAAAATAGATAGATAAATGATAGATAGATAGATAGATAGATAGATAGATAGATAGATAGATAGATAGATAGATAGATAGATATGCATGCTGTGGAAAAATGCTCTTGTACACTGGTTTAATAAAATGCTGATTGGCCAGTGCCAGGCAGGAAGTATAGGCCAGATGAGCAGATTAGGAGAATGCTGGGGAAAAAAAAGGGGTTGAGTCAGAAGTCGCCAGCCAGACACAGAGGAAGCAAGATGACAAGGCAAAAATAAAAATAGATACTAAGCCATGTGGCTAAACATAGATAAGAATTATGGGTTAATTTAAATGTAAGAGCTAGTCAATAATAAGCCTGAGCTAATGGCCAGTTGTAATTAATATAAGCTTCTGAATGATTATTTTATAAACAACTATGGGACTGTGGGACTGGGCAGAACCAGAAAAAAACTTTTGACTACATAGATAGATGTTATTTAAAGGGTGATAGAAAATATATCCTATTATAGAGTCAGCCTGCCAGAATAACAGGCCAATGACCTTGAAAACAACTACAGAAATTATACCAATGGACTCGCAAAGTCCACTGCTGAGCCCATCAGAAGCATTTTTCCTCTTTGTTACTGTGTTCTAGCCTTCTTAACACTTTCCTGCATTCTTTCTAAAGATTTCCGTTCCTTTTCTGAAATGATCGATCTGATCTTGCATGTTATCTGTATTTTAAAGGCTAGTCCCAGCATACTAATCATTTTGCATCTTTAATTTTCTTAACAATTTCAGTGTCTGTGTTATAACTAATTCTGATCACTGCTGGTTAGGTATTTATGTAGCAAGGTGTTATTGACTGTCGTTACCATGTTGTACTAAATAGATGCTTCCTCCTGTTTAGCTGAAACTTTGTACCCTTTAGCCAGCATCTCTCCATTTCCCCCACCTCCCTCCTCCCGGGCAGCCACCATTCCATTCAGCTTCTATTGTAATCAGGCATTTCCTGTCCCAACCGCCCAGTCCCGAATAAACACACAGAGGCTTATATGAATTATAAATGCTCAGCCAATAGCTCAGGCTTATTTCTAACTAGCTCTTACATTTTAAGTTAACCCATATTCCTTATTTACACTCTGCCACATGGTGGTACTTTTATTAGCATGGCATGTTCATCTCCTGCTCCCTCTGCATTGGCTGGTGACTCCTGACCCCACCCTTTTCCTTTGAGCCTGAGGTGGTCTGGGTTGGCTGGTGTTGGGGTAGGTCTGTAGCTTAGAGTCCCGGAGTCTAGAATGAAGCATGAGACTGCCGAATTAGCCTGGAACCAAGGTTCACTGAAGTGAACTTGGAACTCTGCTCAGTAGCAAAGTTGAATGTTCTCTATGGCCTCTTACTTCTGCATTCTCCTGGATTCTTTATCTCTGGAAATATTTATCTTTGACATTAAAATTTAGGCAGGAATTTGAAACTCTTACACTGAAGTATGTTTACTTAAGTTGGATGAACTTTTTTTGGAGTTCCCAGACCATATGGGCGTTAACTGTGCAGAGACCACTTGACTTGATTGCAGTTGAGCACATCAGTATGGGTATCCAGGCAACTCACTGTTTAACTGAATTTCCCCCTCAGTATCCCCCTGGATTTTAAGCAGTGTAAATTATATCGGATTTAAAGCTCAAGAAGACGATCTGCTTGTATACCATAGCATCAGTGTACTTCAGCTGATTCAGGAAATGAGATGTAAATGCTATTGACAGAGTAGCTTGGAATGTGTGGGTCCACATTGCCAAAAGCAGTAAGCTTTCACTACCCTGCCGATTCAGGGTTGGGAATCCTTTTGAGGAGTAGAAAATACAAAGTTTTTTTATTTTTTTATTTATTTCAGTCGAATGGGTATTAAGTTTTCAGTCTAGAAGTATGATCATGTGTATGCGTGCACATATGTTCATGTGCACATGGAAGCCTGAACCTCAGGTGGTCCTCAGGTTGGTCCTCAGGTGGTCCTCATCTTGGTCCATTCTCTTCCCTGTTTCCTTCTTTTTCAGACAGGGTCTCTTGCTGCCCTGGAGTTCACCAAGAAGGCCAGGCTCACTGGCCACTGAGCCTGGTTGCAGCTCTCCAGTGCCGTCATGGCAAGCACACACCTCCATGCCCAGCCTCTTTTATAACTGGCTTCTGTCGCCCAGCTCTGATTATTCTTTAAACAGTCCCACTGTATATCCTGAGACGCCTTGAACTTGTAATCCTTCTGCCTCTGCTTTCTGAGCAGGGATTTCAGGCGTGCGCCACCACTCCCGGTAAACTTTCTGACCTTTTGAAGGAATGAATGAACAAGGGGGAGATAACTGAAAGACAGTGAAGCTGGCATGTTGATACTTTCGCTTTGCATCTCAGTCGCCGCCATGTGACCTGCCTCAGAGGCTCAACAGCTCATTTAGAAATCTCTCCGTCGCCCCGCTTTACATTTTGCTTGTGATTTCTCCGAAGTTGACACGAGTCACATGTAATCAAATCTGTATTCCTGGTGGACAAGCCTTGCCCTAATAGCCTCTGACTCGTGGCCACGTTGTCCTCAGCTCAGCAGTTCCTTCTAGAACACCGTCTTTTTATAAGGCATGCTTCATGGTCTCAGAGAACCATCACACCCTCTTCTCTAAAACAATTGAAAGCCATATGTGCTTAGGTATAACTTACATTCCACTATGTCAAGACATAAATACAGAGGAAGATCAAAATGAAAAGCCTTTACATTACTCTCTGTGATAATGTCACTGCTTTATTTATTTATTTTTATGTAGTCACTCATACTAGGCAAACACTGTCACTGAATTACTTTTTATTTTTGTTTTTAATTTTAAAATATAAATTAAACATTAGTGTTCTTATATTTATACTACATTTCTAATGGTATTATGATTACATAAAAGAATGTTTTTAATAGAAAATAAAATTACTTAAAAAAAACTTTAACCCCTTCCAATGATTTTTTATTGTGGTAAAATGTACACAAGGTAAAATTTACCTTCTTAATCACTTTTGTCCCCTTTATTCTGTGGGTTTCATTTTTTATGTTTTCAGTTAACTGCAGTCAACCATAGCTAAAAATATTAAATGTAAATTCCATAAATAAACAGCCAGTAAGCTTTAAATGGCAGTGTCCTGTTCTGAGCAGTTTGGAAGATCATATCACCTGGTTCTGCTTCCCCAGGAATGAATCATTCCCTTGTCCAGCATATCCACTCTGGACATACTGTCTTAGTCCCTTCATTTTCTTATGGAGAGAGGGGTGGCAGCCACATAATATTATACATGTTACAATTCTTCCACTTTGTTACTGTTAATCTCTTCATGTGCCTAATTTATAAATTATATATCTTGATGTATGTACAGGGAAAAATGTATTTCCAGCATATATCCAGGGTTCTTGGAAAATATTTCCCGGGAATATTTCCATTTGAGGTAAATTCCTTTGTGATACTGTATGACCTTTCCTTTACACTACAACTGAAATTCTATCCCCATTAAACGACTCTCCATTTCATCTTTCTCAAGCCTCTGGCCATTAGCAATTCCATTTCAGTCTCTGTAAATTTTGTCTACGTTAAGTTCGTTTGTAAGTGGAAGGCCATTTTTGTCTTTTTGTGACTAGAAAGGTTATTTCACTTAGCTTAAAGTCCTTGCGGCTCATTGTTGTAGTATCTGCCACGATTTCCTCCCATTGGGGGCCGGAATAATACTCTACTGTAGGAGTGCATCACTGTGGATCCCGCCCTCCGGTGGTGGAGTTGCCTACCTCTTGGCTCTTCTGGCTCAGCCACTTGCATTTTCTAGCAAATTTTGAAATCAAGCAGGGTGTATCTGCCAGCTTTGTTCTCTTTCAAGATTGCTTGGACTCTGCAATCCACTGCATTTGGGAATTCCATGCTATGTTTTTTTTCTCTCTATGCACAAAATTCCCACTGAAACTTAATAGGGATTGCACTGGGTCTGTACATTGCTTTGGATAATATCGCACCTTGGTGTTCAGCCTCTCAGCCCACGGATGTGGGATTGGTTCCCATTTCTTTGTATCTTCTTTGATTTCTTTCAGCGACGTTTTACAGTCTTCAGTATATACATCTTCTGTGGACCCTTTTCGATTAGGTTTATCCTTAAGCATTTCCTTCTTTGCTGCTCTTAGAAGTGAAATTGTCTTAGTAATTGCCTTTTGGAATGTTCCTTGGTTGTGTAGAGGAACACAGCTAACCTTTGCTTCTTGTCTTTGTACTCCACTGAATTCATTTAAGAGCCCTTCCTGGGTGTGTGTACATGTGTGCATACGTGTGTGTGTGTGTGTGTGTGTGTGTGTGTGTGTGTGTATGTAGTGCACACATAGAGTATTATTCGGGCCGCAAATGGGAGGAAATCATAGCAAATACTACAACAATGAGCCTATTTATTATTGAATATGGGGCAATTAAGTTTCCTTAACTATTATATTTTGCCATGAATTTCTCCGCTTGGGTATGTCAGTGTTTGTACTGTATGTTAAAGTACTCATATTGGGTGCATTTGTAGTTATAATCACTCTGTCAAGTGTATTGACTTACAATAAAGACTTGTTTTATTTTTATGTGTATAAATGTTTTGCCTGCTGTATACATGTATATCACATGCATGCCCAGTGCCCTCGGAGGTCAGAAGAGGTTGTCAGATCCTCTGTAATAGGAGTTACATGGTTGAGCCTCCATGTGAGTGCTGGGAAACAAACCTGGGTTCTCTGAGTGACAGGTGATCTGAATTGCTGAGTCAACTCTCAGGTGCATGTACTAACTCGTATTATATTAAAGTCTGGTTTTCCTGATATTAGCATGACCGCCTCTGCTCTCCTTTAGTTCTGATGTGCATGGAATGTCCCTTTTCATCATTTTATAGTAATCTTTCTATTTCAGGTAAGTCTTTTTAGACAGCATATTCTTAGATTATATTGTTAAAATCCATTTTGACTTGGTCGTTTAATTCATTTATATTTAAAGTAATAATCAATAGGAAAATAGTAACCATTGTTACTCTGTGATTGTTAGTCTTATAGTTCTTTTCTCTCTTTCCCTCTCTCTTTGTTTTGTTGATTTCTTTTATTGGTATGTTTTTATTTTGGTCTCTTTCCCTGTGTGTTTAAGTTATATAGGTGTTTTATTACTTACCTTAAAATGTAAGTAAAATATCTTGTAGCTATAACTATTTATTTTAAGCAAATAACAAGTTGAATCTAAAACTTTACAGTTAAACACAAATGCTTTGCCATTTAGCTCTTCCTCTCTGTATTACTGTCTCTACCTAGTCACACTGTGAGTCTTTAAACATACTTAGAGTAATTTCTAGTGCTTCTTAAAACCTTCCATTCGAGAATTAGTTGTCTCCCCACTACAGTTACAGCATCACAGTGCTCTGTACCTGTGTGTGTTTACACAGCAGTGACTGAGTGCTCTCTGTTGCCCTTATTATTGATAATATGGAGTGTCCTTTCATTTCAACTTGAAGAGTTCACTGGAGAACCTCTTGTCCGACAGGTGATGAATTCCTCCAGCGTCTTTTTTCTGGGAAAGCCTTTTGTTTCTTCATTTTTAGACAGTTTCTCTAAGTGTCTTAGTGGAGTTTCTGCTGCTAGATAGAGCACCCTGAGCAGGGCTGGAGAGAGGCCAAGCAGGTAAGAACACTTGTCACTCTCGTGGAGGATGGGGTTTTGTTCCCAGCACCCACATGGCTCACAGCTGTCTAGAATCCCAGTTCCAAGGGACCCCACACCCTCCTTGACCTCTGTTTAAGAGTGTTTGGCCTCAGGTGCTGTTGACTTTCCTTTCTTTTCAATTTGCAGGACCCTCTTTAGCATTCCCTACAGAACCATCCTAGTGGACGAATGCCTCGGCTTCTGTTCACCTGTAAAGTCTGCATTTCCCCTTATTAAAAAAAAAAAAAACTCGGGAGGCAGAGGCAGGCGAATCTCTGTGAGTTCAAGGCCAGCCTGGTCTACAAAGCGAGTTCCAGGAAAGGCGCAAAGCTACACAGAGAAACCCTGTCTTGAAAAACCAAAAAAAAAAAAAAAAATGGGATGGAGAGATGGGCCAGCGGCTAATAGTGCATATTGCTCTTTCAGAGGACCCAAGTCCAGGTTCCAGCTTTCGTGTTGGGACCTCACACCTACCTGCCCTTCCAGCTCCTGAGGGGTCCAAGGCATCTGTCCCCATAGGTATCTGCACATACATGCACATATGTACCCACATGAACATACCCACAGGCACAATATACCCATTTGCACATACATACCCACATGTACATAAGTACTCATATACACATATCCACATGCACACACATACCCATATACACATACCCACATGCACATACATACTCACATGCATATACCCACATGCACACACCCACATGCACATACCCGTATGCACATACTCACACACAGACACATAATCAAAAAATAATAAAAGTAAATCTTAAACAATTTTTTTTTTAGCCATGATAGTATACAATTTTATCCCAGAACTGAGAAGGCACAGGCAGGTGGACCTCTGTGAGTTCAAGGTCATCCTGATCTACATAATGATTTCCAAGGCAGCCAGGCATGCATAGTGAGACCCTGTCTCAGAAGTAAATATGTGCTGGCTAGTGGTGGCACAAGCCTTTAATCCCAGCACTCGGGAGGCAGAGCCAGGCAGATCTCTGTGAGTTCGAGGCCAGCCTGGTCTACAGAGCAAGATCCAGAACGGGCACCAAAACTACACAGAGAAACCCTGTCTCGAAAAAGTAAATGCAGAAGTAAATAAATAAGCTTTCTGTAGTGCTGGGAATCAAGCCCAGTGCCTCATACATGTTGGGCAAGTATTTGTGTCTTGGCCTCTTTGTCATACCTCTGATCTGTCAGGCAAGACAGAAAACCATCCCTTCATCAGTAGCCAGACATTTGGACATTGCATTGGATGCTTACAACACCTGTGTCTGTTCTGAAGGTAGACCCCAAATGTGGGGTCCCCATGGGGAGCTGGACTGCGTGGATTAGCCAAACTCCTGGATTTCCCTCCCCCTCTCACTGGAATCTCTTTTTAATTGGCTTGGGTTCAGTAGCTTCTCAACGTGTCCTAGAGTTCTCACAGAGGTGTTCTTAGTCACCAGCTGTTGCTATCACTCCCTGAGCTACATGTTTCCTTTGAAAATCTGAGTATGAAAGAGGTATGTTAAGTCTATTGGTCTTTCTAAATGTACATAGGTTGAGGGTCAGCAAGAGGGCTCGGCAGACAAAAGCACTTGCTGCCCAGACTGATGGCCCAAGTTCAATGCCTGGAGCCCACGTGGTGGGGAAGAACCAACTAAAGGTTTTCCTCTGGCCGGCTGTGACAGGTGCATGCCTACATATTAGTGGATAAGTGTTTAATATGTATATATGAATATATGCATGTGTCATAGTTAGGGTTTCTGTTGCTGTGATAAAACACGACCAAAAGCAACTTGGGAAGGAAAGGATTTATTTCAGCTTACAGTTTTCATGTGACACTCCATCCCTGAGAGAAACCAGGGCATGGAGTCAAGGCAGGAACCCGGAGGCAGGAGCTGATGCAGAGGACCTAGAGAAACACTACTTACTGGCTTGCTCCATCATGCACTGCTCACCTGGTTTCTTATAGAACCCAGGACCACTAGCCCAGGGCTGTCACCACCCACAATGGCTGGGCCCTCCCACGTCAATCACTAATTGAGAAAATTCCCTACAGGCTTGCCTACAGCCCAATCTTATGGAGCATTTTCCCAATTGACAGTCCCTCTTCCCAAATGACTCTAGCGTGTGTCAAGTTGACATAAACTAGTCAGGACAGTATGTATTGAGCATACTACATCTTCTAAAATTTTATTACTAGTTTAAAAAATTCTGTAACAAATGGGTTCAAAAACCTATGTGATCCTAGGGAATTTCTTTAGCTTCTCTGTCTTTCAGATTCCTTAGAGAATCCATGTACATATTAAATGAATTAGCATATGTAGAACTTTTGTAGAATATTATTTTAATGTGTGTTACTTTTGTTTACATTGCATTTTTTTTAACTCTGTGAAACTGTGTTACTTTGCCTGTCTAAAGCACCTGATGGTCTAATAAAGAACTGAATGGCCAATAGCAAGAAAGGATAGGAGGGGCTGGCAGGCAGAGAGAATATACAGAAGGAGAAATCTGGGAGAAAGGAAGAAGTAGCCAAAGAAGGAGGAGGACTTCAGAGGCCAGCCATTCAGCTACACAGCCAGACATGGAGTGAGAAATAATGAAAGCTGTATAGAAATAGAGAAAGGTAAAAGCCCAGAGGCAAAAGCTAGATGGGATAATTCAAGTTAAGAAAAGCTGACCAGCAACAAGCCAAGCTAAGGCTGGACATTTATAATTAAGAATAAGCCTCCATGTGTGATTTACTTGGGAGCTGGGTGGTGGGCCCCCCACAAAAAACAAAAAACTACCAACAACATAGAACACTTAGAACAATACGTAATATATGGTAAACAAATGTAAATGTGTCAGTGCTAGAGTCAATATCAATTATTCTTGCTCTCTGATGATGACAACTCCTTTAAAGGTAGAAATGGAGTCCATGTAATAGAATCATGATAGGTTTTCCAGTATAATTTCCATCTGTAATGAAGAAAGTACAATCTTTTAATTTTGAAAACTGTAGTTACTCAGTTCAAAAACTGTTTATTGTTAAGGCTAGTTGTATAAGGTGAACTGGAGTGGTCAATGGAACTTTCAGGATCCAAGATAAAGGAGGAGTCCGGGAAAGGTATATTTTCCTTGAATATTGTGGACTGTGTTTTGACGGCTAACAGTGTTTGTATGTCTATGTAAGGCATCCATAAATGTCACAACTGCCATGTGCATTTGTCCTCTGCAATGACAGGCAGCTTACAGGGTGCTTCCTTCCCCTTGAGTGTGGGTGGGACTGCAGCACACTTCCAAAGTTAATAGTGTTCACTATAGTTTCGTGACTAGGTTACAAAAGGACAGTAGCTTCATCTTGCTACCTCTTCCTTCCTCACACACTCTGCTGAAGCAAGCTGCCTTATTATAAAATGCTCTGTGGAGAGGTCCGGGTTGAATGGAACTTTTAAAAAACAATCTATTGGCATATGTTCATTGTATATAGTACTGGATTTCATAAGAATGTTCTCATACAACACATGTGTATCTCTGTCTCTGTACACGTACATGGTGTATGAGTGTGTTTATACATGTATTATGTACAGGTGGAGGCCAGAGTTGACATTGAGTATCTTTCTCAATCACTTTCCAATGTTTTTTAAGGTAGGGTTTCTCACTAAATACAGATCTGTCTAGACTGACTGACCAGCAAGCCCTAAGGATCTACCTGTTCACACTGCTAGTGTTCAGTACAGTTCAGAAAATGACCTACAATAGCCATACTTTTGTTTCTAAATGACTGGGTTTATTAAGCATATAGCAAGCCAAAACAGAAGACTAAATAGCAAGAGATAGATAGATAGATAGATAGATAGATAGATGATAGATAAATAGATGTAATAGATAGATAGATGATAGATATGATTGATAGGTAGATAGATAGATAGATAGATAGAAAGATAGATAGGTAGATATGATATGATAGATAGATATGATAGATAGATAGATAGATAGATAGATAGATAGATAGATAGATAGATGATAGATAGATAGATAACAAAACATCATCTAATCAGGCACTCAAAACACCCAGCAGAAATTGACTAGGGAAGTTTCTTTAAGGCGGCCAGCTGTAATTCCCAATAGAAAACCCAGGGCAGAGCAGAGTACCCCCTTGGATGAGGTTTTCAAATAAAAGGACAATAACAGAAGAATGGTAATATAAAATCAAGGACCTGCACACACATGTACCTACCCTCTCATACACACTTACACATAAGATTAAAAAATACAGTGGTTTGGGTTGTATTATTGAAGAATTTCAGGTAATCTTAAAATTATATTTTCTATATTTTGTGGTAGAATTCAGCTTTTTAAAGTTTGTACATGGTTTTCATTTATTTTCTTTTTTTAACTAAATCTTCATTTTCTGGCCTAGTTTTTTTTTTTTTTTTGTTTTGTTTTTTGTTTTTTTTTGTTTTGTTTTTTGTTTTTTGTTTTTTCGAGACAGGGTTTCTCTGTGTAGCTTTGCGCCTTTCCTGGAACTCACTTGGTAGTCCAGGCTGGCCTCGAACTCACAGAGATCCGCCTGGCTCTGCCTCCCGAGTGCTGGGATTAAAGGCGTGCGCCACCACCGCCCGGCCTCTGGCCTAGTTTTTAAAAACAAACTTGACAATCTACCAAGAAATTTATTATGTCAAAAAACAAAAACAAAAACAAAACAAACAGAATTATCACCACTTAAGTGATTTGAATGTTTGGGGAAGAAATCTTATGAAGAAAATGAATTTGTTTATTTTTTTAATTTGTTTATCTTTTGACAATTTCATATCTGTATACTGTCTTAGGTAGGGTTTCTGTTGCTGTGCTAAAACACCATGACCAAAATCAACTTGGGGAAGAAAGGGTTTATTTCATTTTACAGCTTGTAACCCGTCATCCAGGAAGTCAGGGCAGGAACCCGGAGGCAGGAACTGATCCAGAGGCTGGGGGGAGAGTGGGGAGCAGTACTGCTTACAGGCTTGCTCTTCATGGCTCCCTCATTCTGCTCTCATAGAGCACCCAGGACCCCCAGCCCAAGGGTGTGACATACATGTCCCACTTAGGCACGAGAACTGCAGAGTACTTCTTCTCTACACTTTGACAAGTTGTATCATCTGCTGCACCGAGGAGCTTCTCTGATGAGAGGGGAGAATTGTGCTAGTCTATGGGTATAAGGAGAACTATTCAGAAGGTGACTTCATATCATTTCCCTTTAATGAAACTACAGTAATAGGGCTTATGACCTCCATTACCATAGGTATTTGGCCAGGTTTACAGTACCAGGCTTAATATCCCTCCTATGGAATAGCCCTTAAGTCCTATTAGAAAGCTGTTGAGACTCGAGGACCATCGGGGAGGAGAGATCCTAAGAGTCAGGGGAACAGGGAGTTTGCTGTGAGATTGTGTGTCTCCTCCAGAATGTCTCACCAACATTACTGCCTCAACACGAGCTGAACAAGGATAATAATACCAATAGACGTGTTAACATGGGGTGGGGGTGCAGTATGTGAATGCCCAAGGCCTCAACCCTATGCAAAGAACACCAGGTAGCTAAGGAAGAAATAATGAGAGCAGGAGAAATGCTCTTCCCCATGGGAGAGCACACCAACTGATTATCCAATACCAAATGCTCAGCTCTGAAAACATAGACATACAGACTGAGCAGGCTGTATTCATGTATTCTGTAAATATAATATATATACATGTATGTAACGACAATTAATGACAAAAGCCATGAATTTGCAAGAGAACAAGGAAGGGTATATGGAAGGGTTTGGAGGGAGAAACTGATATAATCATATTACTATCTCAAAAATTGATTTTTAATTAAAAAATAAAAGAAAGCTGTTGGTTACATCCATAACATCCATACCGCTATTGTACCATGGGACTTATCATACCAGGCCACTCATGGCTGTAGTTCTCAGGGTTCACAGTAAGGTCATTTTTCTACCATGGCAGCCTACAAAACGTCTTCTGGCACTGTAAGAGCTAGCTGTCAGAGGAGAATCTTCCAGGTCAATGCCAGCTTGATTTCTCTGTGTCCTGGGACCAAGGTGTCATATATTCAACAATGGGGTCTTACCACAAAGTTCTGCTGGGTAACCAAGAGCAACGGCAATCTCATGCATTATCTGGGGTTCTCTGGGACCCTCTTGATGAACAGCTGCACAGGCAGTATCTCACACCTGCTACTGCTTTTTGGTTTTGATAACCTGTGGCTTCTGAGAGGGGCATTATTCCTCCACAGAGGGTGACTCCATTTAAATTTTTTAATATGTATATTTTAGGGACTTTATAAAACAGTAGCTATCCATATGCTTTTTAAACACCCTTAACTCAACCCCCTTTTCTACTCCACTCTCTCATCCTCCTCCCAACCTAAATCTGTCCCCCCATTAGAATTAGAGAATTTTATAGAATCTCAGGAGCACAGTCTGCTCTACCCTGCAGTTGATACATCATCAGCATTATACTTTGTCCGTAATGCTTATCTCAGACTCAGAAGAGTAAACAAAGAAGACCAGCCACAAGATGTGCTTCAGGTATTGGAGCCTGATGATTAGCATACAACCATTTCCAAGAGAGGTTACTACAGCCTGCTAATTGTGAAACAGCATCACACACACACACACACACACACACACACACACACACACACACACACGGGCATACACAAGAGGGACGGTGGGCAGCCTTGGTGGTGCACACCTTTAACTCCAGCACTCAGAAAGCAACAGAAGGTGTATCTCTGTGAGTTCAAGGCCAGTCTGGTCTACATAGTGATCCTGGCCAGCTGGGACTACATAGTGAGACCTTGTTTCAAAAAACAATAATAATGACTTTCCTTGAAGGTTAGAGAGATGGTGCTCAGTGGTTAACAGCACACACTGCTCTTGCAGAGGACTTTGGTTTAGTTCCCAGCACCCGTGCTGGACAGTTTATAACAGTTTGAGGGGATCAGACACTGTTCTGACTTCCAGGGGTACCTGCGCTCATGCGCACATACCAACACAGAGACATAGAAGCCTGGCCAAGGAAACTGGACTTGATTAAGGGCATTACGTATTAAAGCAGTGGACCAAACAAGCCTGACCTTCTTTTTGTTATACAGCTGAATGAGGCTGCTTAAGGCTGTGAGCATTCTTTCGAACTGGAATACCACTTGTGTAATCCAATTTGTTCAATAATAAACATAATTTTCAAATATGTTCAGAATTATATTGCATTTTACCGAGATCCTAGTGACTAATGTTCATATTATAATGCAAGATGAATAAAATTATAGGATATGTTCCTTTTTTACACAGATGACCATTATAGTAAAACATCCTCTCTCCTATTTGCATTTCTTGAATCTAAATAATCTTTACCTATTATACATGAAATTATACTAAAAGTAATAAAGTTATTAGTATGCAACAGATATAAATATGGCCCAAATAGCAAAACGGAGACTTAAAAATGATGTAGTAGTATTATTTACATCCACAGTTTCCCCTCTCTCCTCTCCTCCCAGTTCCTCCCCAACTTCCCCTCTGCGCCCCCATCCACTCCTCCTCCATTTCTATTCAGAAAAGGGCAGGCCTCCCATGGATATCAACAAAAAGGCATATCAAGTTGCAGTGAGGCTCAGCACCTCCACTCTTTTTTTTTTTTTTTAAGATTTATTTATTTACATTATGTATACAGTGTTCTGCCTGCATGTATCCCTGCAGGCTAGAAGAGGGCACCAGATCTCATTATGGGTGGTTGTGAGCCACACCACGTGGTTGCTGGGAATTGAACTCAGGACCTCTGGAAGAGCAGTCTGTGCTCTTAACCACTGAGCCATCTCTCCATCCCCGGCACCTCCCCTCTTATTAAGGCTGGACAAGGCAATCCAGTATGAGGAGTAGGGTCCCAAAAGCTGGCAAAGGAGTCCGAGACAGCCCCTTCTCCCACTGTCAGGAGTCCAACAAGAAGACCAAGCTACACAACTGTAACATATATGTAGAGTGCCTGAGTCTGTGCCATGGAGGCACCCTGGTTGTCAGTTCGGTCTCTGTGAGCCTCTATGAGCGCAGGTTAGTTGATTCTGTGGGTTTTCTTGAGGTGTCCTTGACCCTCTCCCAAAGGGTTCCTGTAGGTCTGCCTAATGTTGGCTGTGGATCTCTGCATCTAACAAAACCAGAAGCTTCCAACCAAATAAATATCCACTAATTTCTGAAAAAGTTGAAAAGGATTATTATAGAAAAATGATCAATAATTAATGTTTATTTTTAATAAATGGGAAAAGACTATAAATAGAATATTATTCATGCATAGCTCTCATTATACATATGGATGTCAATTAGCAGAACCTATTAACTAAAAGGTGGGTTTTTATGAACAAGTGAAAATTACACTTTCTCTTTGCTGTAAAAGATAATCAACCACCAATTATCAGTGTTTATTAATGAGCTTTATTTGATGCTAATTTCTCAAATTATATTAGAATGACAAAACTAATTTAGTAAAGGTTCTTAGAACATAAATATAACTGTTATATTTCCTTAAAAAGATACATTAGACTAGAAAAGAAAAGATGTAATTGCTGGACTTTGAAGCTTAAATTAAATTTTTAGTTTTTGATATATTTTTAATTATTGTACTCACCTAAACATTAGAGAATAAGATTTTTAAAAAATACATTTTTTAATTTTTAAAACTTTTGAGCCAGGCGGTGGTGGCGCATGACTTTAACCCCAGGACTCAGAGGCAGAAGCCAGCGGATCTCTGAGTTTGAGGCCAGTCTATTCTACAGAGCAAGTTTCAGAACAGCAAGGGCTACACAGGAAGAAAAAAGGAAAAACTTTGGATTTCCTTTTCCTCAAGCAGAAGTGAGATCCACAGGCTCTAGCGTTTCCTGCCTTAATGTTGTCCATCCCATGGCAGATACAGAGAAATCCCCCTGAGGAGATGGCAGTGCTATCTCACTTGACTCCATGATGATAAGCCAGTGACCACGGTCTACACAGTCACCTGGGAAGCTAGGAACCCACTAAAAAGAACCGGAAACATATGAGAAACTTAAAAGTCAAGTTTCTAGTCGCCCTTCAAATTTAAGATTAACTTTTGGTCGCTTTCTCTCTCTCTCTCTCTCTCTCTCTCTCTCTCTCTCTCTCTCTCTCTCTCTCTCTCCTCGTGACAGGGTTTCTCTGTGTAGCTTTGTGCCTTTCCTGGAACTCACTCTGTAGTCCAGGCTGGCCTCGAACTCACAGAGATCCGCCTGCCTCTACCTCCCGAGTGCTGGGATTAAAGGCGTGTGCCACCACCACTGCTCATCGCGTTTTAAAAACTACTGAAAATAGGACATCTGTGTCTCTCCTTCCAAGACTCGGTGAACACCGCAGAAGAGGAGGCAGAAAGACCGTGAGAGCTGGAGGGCAGGGAGGAGGGTTGAGAACTGTTCTCTTCAGAACACCGTGGCCTGGCAGTCACACCCAGGAACTCACAGGAGCGATGGTTACTTGAACAAGACCTGCTCAAGTTTGGGCCCCATCAATCCTGGCATTCCTCAGTCATGTAACCACTGGCAAATTGCTCTTGCCCAAGAAAATAACCCTTCATCCATGCCTACGCAAGCAGCCCTAATGAAATGCAGTGGAACATGCATGCATGCATGCACACACGCATACACACAAGACGTGAGTGGAGGAGAGAGACGTGTTGGGGAAGAGACAGTGTTCATCAGCAGTGGGAGGGATAACAGGTGGGATATGACAGACTGACATAATACACGCGCGAGTGTAAATTTGTGAAAGAATCAGTGAAAACAGCTGGAAACGAATGGATTTTAGGAAACTAAGATGGGTGGAAGCTTCCCCGTTTGAACACATTCAATAACGAATTCATTCCCTAACATGCTATAAGCACTTTCAGACACCATGTAACGTCTGCTGGTAGACTCCAAAGGTCCCCGAGCTCATGGAACTTCAGGCTCATGAGACCTTTGGGAACCAAGAACGACACTTCTGAGTATTTTGTTCTTGATATTTAGAGACAAACACCTTTGCAAATGCCCAAATGGAACAGAATTCTACAAGTTCAGTTAAGGTCGCCCCTCAGCCCCCTGGCAGTGGCGACCTTGTGGTTGATGGTGGTGGTCACTGGGATTTGGGGAACTAGCACTGGGCAGCAGGAAGCAGGATCTGAGGGAAGCATGTCTGTGTTCCTTGGTCCCTGCCTTCGACTGACACACTTCAGGCAGCAAGAACCTCTGGGTGTCCATTGTCTTACTTATGAGAACTCTTTCTCATGCAGGAAGGCCTTTGAAGTAAGCGAGGTCACCCAGGAGTCCTCAGCTGACCATTTGCGTCCAACACTGTTAGACGCCACATTTGCTTGTTGCTGATCAAGAGTAAAGCAATGTCCTGAAATAACATGGAAGCCAACCTCACTGTGGTGCTCTTCACGCATAACACAGCTTTAGCTTCGTCTCAGACCAACGTTAGGATGCTTCCTAGCTGCCCCATTCTGTGTAGCAGGGACAGGAACAATGGACAGGGTTGACAGGTTCCCCAACAACGGGGTCTCACCTCCATCAAGCACACAGGAGCAGATGTGCGGCACTTTCACAGACATGTATTAAAGAGTCAAAGGCAAAGAATTAACACCTGCAGAAAGGATGCAAACCAGGCCATCACATTAAAGAGGATAAATTGATCAAATGAAAACGTAGTAAATGACATCCTAATGGTCCTTACTCTGCCTTCCTAATTCCCTGCACGCACGAAGCTTTTAGGCACCACTGAAGCGCAGCCATCACGGCCTCCAACTAGCCCCAGTTAGTTTAATTATAGCCTAATGCTTTCCAAATATGCCTGGCATAAAAGCCCATGGAACTGCCTTGCCTTAATTTAAAAGGATGAGATTGAGCACTTTTTAAAACAAAACTTTAATATAACCCTACCGAACACACAAAATATACACTCTTACTAAAAAAAAAAAAAAGAAAGAAAGAAAAAAGTATCTTTAAGCTAACTTTGGTAAAGTAACCAGACAGAATTTGCAAAACTAAAGAAGGATAGAGAACAAGCAACACACAGTTACAAAAGCCCTGAGGAAGCAGTTTTGTTTTAACATGCAGGGACAATTATTTCATTGTGTTAGCAATAGGACCGCTGATAAACACTAATTGTAACTGCTCTGCATATGTTAGGTCATTTAATCCCGTATGAGGCATAAAATCACAATGAGACAGATACCATTATCTCTGTTTTAATGATGAAGAGGCCGGGGGAGATTAAGTAAACGGTCTCAGGTCAAGCAACACAGTGTGTGTGGTGTGTGTGGGATTGGAATACATGCAGTGTGAGTCTGCCTCCAGATCGCAGTTTTGAACTACAGACCTGCCTGTAGGGATACAGAACTGTCAGGAAAGGTTCTTAAATCGTGCCTTAGCACACACAATGTCCAGGAAGGCCAGAGAGCCGGGGATGCGGCCACTGAATCAGGAGTGGTGTTAGAAATGAGCACAGGCCTGGTCCTGGAATCCACTTTAGCTCTCCCTCTGAATGAATATGCACTGAAAGCAAGCTACGTCCTGGATGCTACTAGAATCATTTCTGCACAGTCCTTACTCATCGGCACCCCATAACTGATGATCACAGAGAAGTTACCCTGCACTGATACTGTAAGCAATGCATTGGTTTTAGACTAAACAATTGTATACGCCTTTAAGAAAATTAACGTTTTATAAATGTTGATAGATGCCACCAAGAGGAATTTAAAGTCACCAAGTACATTTCAATTAATCCAGAACACTCAAGCTGCAGAGATAATGGAGAGCCAGACTGTTTCCCCAAGGATCTGGTTGGGTTTTTTGTTTTGGTTTTTGTTTTTTTCAGATTAGCAAAAGAATCCCTGAAACCCTTGCAGGAAGTGAGGCGGTAGCTGCTGAGCTTCCTACATCTCTCTTTTGCAGGCAGAATGTTTCGCCTCGTGTGATGCTAATGGAGAAAAAATAGTTTTGTTATTTGAGTGTAAAGACTAAATAATGATAAATTGGTTGCCTGAAGTGCGGCAGAGAAGAAACAAATGGATGTGTGGCATTAACAGAGTTAATTGTAGATGCAGATTAAAAGGCAAGATTAAGTAGTGGAAGAAAAGCAGAGTCACCTTCGGCCCAGACCCGCCAAGCAGCGGCGGCCAGTCACCTAGCAACAAGTTTCCTATCCCCGCTGCGCTCTTTAATTCAGCAAATCTGCTCAGGATGGCGGGCTGTTCTCCTGACAAAACGCATTATGTAGGAGACGGAGGGATACAAAAATCCACTGAACACAGCACTCTGCTCCCTATTGACCACTGATCCTTTCTCTCAATCCACAAAAGAGGCTCACATAATGCCCTGAAAGGAGGAGAGTCTCCACAGAGAAAACATTTGCTTGTAATTGAGATTGACTACATAATGAAAATGATGTTCTTTTTTAAAATTCTGCTTGTTGAGGCCACACTTTTTGTCTCCTGGCACTCAAAACACATCCCTGCTGGGAAAAGGGGCAAACATTGTAAAAACTCAGAACTGTGATTTTTTTTAAACCCCCTTTACATTGAAAACACCCATTCTGTAACAAAATAGCCAGGTCTCTCTCCTTAGAACTTAAACAAGTGCTAAGAAGGTAAACAGGAAAACTTCTATTCAGAGTTGCTGTCACGAAGGGCCGGCTTTGCTGACAGGCTATGCATGCGCATTGATTTGCACAACAACTGGACGGAACTGGCATGGAATTCCGATTTCTTGATTGTGTCCTCTGTGGGGAGATCGTACACTGCTGGACAAAACTCAGCCAGCATTTAAAATACGCGGCTTTAAACACCCGTTCAAATTCTCCCCTGGCCGAGAAGCAGGAGCGACAAGGAGAAGGTAAAATGGTCGTCTCAGTCTGGAAGACAGGAAGCCACCGGTTGAGTTCCCATGCAAAGGATGAGGCCAGGCAGGCTCTTGGTGGAGGCTGACACAACACCACCGCGGTTCGTGTACAACCATATCACCAGATTTATTAATTTTAAAATAACGTTGAAATTATGCTTAGATTAGGAGACATTAATCTATTTCTGGGTTTCTAGATTTCAATTTTTTTTTTCAGACAAAGTGACTTTCAAAAACAAAACTTTGAAAAAAAAAAAAACCACTCTGAAGGGAGCCTGCATCCAACACTCCGCGGTTGCCAGGTCCTGTTCTAGAGGCCAAGGATGCAGGGACGGAATGTAGTTAATCCTCCAAAGAGAAGCAGAAGAGCAGGAGCGGGAACGAAGGTGTTGGCATAGAGTTAAGCATGGGGGACTTAGAGAACGCCTACAACACTCGTTCTCAACACATGGGTCAGGACCCCTTCAGGGTTTGGGTAGGACAGGGGTCGCCTAAGGCCATCGGGAAACACAGATATTTACCTTACGATTCATAACAGTAGCAAAAGTACAGTTATGAAGTAGCAATGAAATAATTTCATGGTTGGGGGTCCCCACACCATGAGGAACTGTATTAAAGGATCACAGCGTTAGGAAGGTTGAGAACCGCTGGGCTAGAGTAAGGTGCGGCCTGGTGGGAGAAATGGTTGGTCCACATTTCTGCAGAAAGAAGGCAGCAGCCCAGGCCCTACTCAAAGAGAATGTGGTTAGTGATTGTCCTGGAGAAAGAGACATTCTTGGCTGAGAGAACACTACGTGATTCTTCAAACGGAAAGTTGTGGTGTTTCAGGTGACAGGCAGTGGTCCCAGAGGGTGGGACTACTTGTTGGGGTTTGGAGGAGTAGTTAAGCCTTACAGGGAGTGGGGAAACAGACAGCTTACTCTGGGACAACTCAGTTTGCAAAGCCTGCGTTAGCAGGTAACTACTGAGGACTTTGTAATCTTCTCTTCCTAAGCAAACGCTCTGGGAAATGAAGAGATGCCAGTTCCCTATTGTGAACTGCCATTTTAAATTAGATGACTGAGTTCACATTTTGAAAAAACAAAAAAACAAAACGACAACAACAACAAAAAACCAAACAAACCCACAAAACAAAACAAAAAACCTGATGGGGAAAGACTAAGCCTGCCCAGTGATCCACAGGATATTACGAATGAGAGTTGCATATAACACTGTGGAAATGCAAGGTGCCGAGGGTCTCACGTGAAGAGTCTCTTTCAGAGAACATGCAATAATTTTGCAAATATTATCTTCTCACAATTGTGTTTAATCACTTAAGCCACATTATCTACCCTCTTAGCTTTCTCGACAAGAGTCTCTGTCGCGAAGCATTCACCAGGTTTTTCTAAAAAGGTTAATAGTTCACCAGGCAAAGTTAGAACTAAGCAGAATTGATCATTCCTAAAACTCTTGGTTGAAACATGAGGACTTTGTGTTGACAACCCAGGGGTGGTAATGAGTCTCTAGTACATTCTTAAGGCTTGTTTCTTTTTACTCTGTGAATGGCAAGAGTGAAATTACAGTCTCTAGGTGTTTTCCACGGCTCTTTCACAGGCAGGCTTTCCGATACCAATTAAAGAGATTATGTCAGCAAGTGAAAGGAAACCCATAACCTGCGTGTTAGTGCTGTGATTGCTTCAGACAGGGTCACAGGACCCAGTGGCATAGCAGCTGACCTTCAAAAAATTAACTTTGAGCTCAATTCCTAATTAACCTTTTTCAATACAAGAAAGTATAATTTCAGGCCACTAGTCCCCCCAAACCTCCACTTCTTCTTCTACAATGAGTGTGTTACCAAAACCAATTAGCAATTCTCAAAAAAAAAAAAAGAAAAGAAAAAGAAAAGAAAAGAAAGAAAGAAAAATGCTTTACCTTAATGGTGGTATCTTTGGAGATGATTTATCTTTTCATAGTCTCCCACCCTGTGTTTATAAAAACTCAAAGCAAACTTAACCCTGCGTAAGTTTTAGCATTAAAATAAGTTCATGCTAAAGCCCAAAAATGTCAAGTAAGAACTGGGCATGACGGTGCACATGTGTGATCCAGGCGGAACAGCCTGAACTACACTGTGAGGACTAGGCTAGCCTGGACTACAGAATGAGAACCGATCTCAAAAATAGAGGAAGTCACATGGGTCCATTTGTTACTCAATTTCCACATGGTAGATTGGTCCTTGTAGGTCTCTCCCTCATGGATACAACAACCTTGGATGCTCAAGTACCTTGTAAATGGCATGGTATTTGCATATTACTCATACATCCTAATGTATGCTTTGAAATCTCTCCAGCTTCCTTATCATCCCTAATACAATTTAATTCGCTGTAAGTAGTTGTTATACCATATAGGAAATAACGAGAAGAGGGTTGGATGTGGGACATACGCCTTTAATTCCAGTACTTGGGAGGCAGAGGCAGGCAGATCTCTGTGAATTTGAGGCCAGCCTGGTCTACATAGTGAGTTCCAGGACAGCCAAAGAGACCCTGTCTCAAAAAAAAAAAAAAAAAAAACAAAAACAAAAAAAAAAAAAACCCAAAAACTAAAAATCAAAATAATCCTCATAAGGGAAGCAATGCATTTAAGAAATATGTTCATTTTGATAGCAATTTATGATTATTCAGTAGTGGTCTTTAATATTATTTTTAAAGAAATTAATTTACGAGTATTTTACTTTATGATTGTACTTTTTCACATTATTCTAGTATCTCATTGTGTGGATAAACTTTTTATAAGATTTTCATTTAAATAAATAAAATAAAAAGAAATTTTAAAAAATGACAAGAAAAAAAAAACGACCAGTGTAGACTTTTCAGATGTGCTCCATCCCATGCCTGCTTAGCAGCGACAGAAGCAGTCTTGGCTGTGGAGGGCCACTGTGTCACACTGTTGTACCCTCGACAATGTGGCAACACCAATCACACGGACTTAGGTGTAAACACAAGCAAACCTTCACCGATTATGTTGAAGTTCAATTTCTTCGCAGCTTAGAATTCATGCCATTCATAAAGCCTCCCTCTGCTGTGTACGGTGTGTGTTTTGTTCCAGAAATTGCTCTCCGGTAAGAGTGCCCCAATTATAGTAGCCTTATTTAGCTGGCCTGAAGTTAGACAGCTGGTGGACTTCACATTTCTCACCCTTTCTGGTCTCCCACTGAACAAAAGAACAAGTCACTTCCAAGGCAGTGGTGAGGAACGGGAAAGGCGTGCAAGGTCCTCTGGGTAAGTGGCTTTCGTCACAGTAATCACTCCCTTTTGGCTCCTCTATTAAAGTGGCATTCATCACATTTTAAATCAGAATTAGCGATTCACATGTAAATGTAGAAAATACTTTTTCTTGTCATTTTTAAATAGGACGGATGTGCATCTTGCTGACTCCCTCTCCACATGGTTGCTTTGAGTCTAGGTTGCAGCTTGCACAGGCCAAAATATTACTTTATTGACAATTATTCAGAAACTAACCTAGCAACATCTTTATTTTCCTGTTTTAATTTTCCCTTCTAACAGCACCTCTAAGTCCTGCCGGTGTTGGACAGAGAAACAAAATACTGTCATGTCTAACAGAGACAGCTCTTAAGAACTGCCCTTCTGGCTCTTGCCCTGATAAGCAGGACTGAGGTGGTACCACAGTGGGAAAGAGCAACAGGCTTTTTAAAGGGCCCCACGGGATGCCCTGAAATGCGCCAGCAAATAGGAATTCATTTGCCCCAAGAATGACGTACAGACAAATCTCCCCGTTTTCTTACTGGTCGGTCATGTTTCTCTCCGCGCGCGCGCGTGCGCGCGCGAGCGCGCTCATACATCCCAGGATGGAAAAGAAGAGCCAGAGGCACCACCGAGAAACAGTTAATGTGTTGCACAGGTTTCACTCGAACCAGAAAGTGATGCCAAGTTCATGATCGAGATCCCACCAGGAAAGTGAAAGAACGGCTGGAAAAGTGCCCTGATGTGACAGTGTGCGCCGGGCACTGACCCTTGGGCTTTGTAGATGAAACAAGAGAAAAACTTCCATTTCTCATCTCAAACAGTGAAGAATCACAGAATGTTGGGGAAAGCGCACATTTAAAAAAATGAAAGTTTTATTTAGGTCCAGCCGTTATCTATGTCAAGACACACACACACACACCAACAACAGGGGAGAGAACTATTCAAAGATTGTGTAAGGTGTGTGTGTGTGTGTGTGTGCGTGTGTATGTTTGTCCATGGGTAAATTGAGCACACAAAAAAAAAAACACTTACATGGGTATGGAATGGAGTTGACAAATTCAAGGGAAGGAAAATGACTTCTATTTTAAAGACTTACTTATTTTTATGGTGTAAGTGTTTTGCCTGCATGTATGTAAATGCACTACGTGGGTGCCTGGTGCTCATGGAGACTGGAAGAAGGCACTGGACCTCTGGAATTGCAGTTATGAATGATGACGAACCACCATGTGAGCACTGGGAACTGAACCCCAGTCCTCTGCAAGTGCAATAAAAGCTCTTAATTACTGAGCCATCTTTCCAGCCCTGTAAATGACTTCTGAAACTACCATACTTGTTCGGTTCCTGGGAGATGTGCTCGCACTATTTGGTTCCCCCAAATTCACTTAGGAAGGAAAGTGTTCCGACAGGGTTTGAGCTGTGCTAAACATGCCCGTTCTTTATCTGAAGGCTCGGGTGAACCAGAGAAAAGAAAGGCACAGGCAAACAGTTGATTTTACTCTACTAACCTTTGCCAGATGTAGCTTGGTCAATTTACCAAAGATATTATGTAATTCTAGAAGCATCAATTATTAATACATTTTAGTAAGTCTTGGGAGATAAATGTGTTTAAAATACTTGTAACTCTGTAAAATGTTTGTAACTTGTAGCCTGCAAGTCTTTTTTTCTGGAAAAAAGCAAATCATTTATAAGTACATTTTAACTTAAACTTTCAATGTGCTTTCTGTTAATGAATGGATTCATGAATACCTACGGACATAAGGCAAGTATGTATCATAAGGTTTAGTTTCAGATTTTAAAAAATCCTTCATTCCTAAATTATAAGTGACAGGAAATAGATGGTACATTTACGTCTTACCTCTTATAACCCAGTTCCTTTCATTTAGTTACAATATATTTGAGACAGCCAAATTCTAAAAGAATAGAGTTGAGTGATACAGTGAAATTCATTGTGATAAGATTTGATCTTCATACAGATGTTTATGCAAAGACTATGCATGTATCTATGGAAGTGAGAATATATGTATGGGGATAGCACTCATATGCAAAATTAAACATTTCTGCAAATGCTTGGCTAAGGAACCCTTTTAATAACTTGTGGTGACTGCCATGATACAGGAAAGTGTGAGAGCAGAGGAAGAAGACACCAGACAAAAGGACTTGGGGACATTGAGGTTTAAGAGCTGTCACACCAGGGCCCCATAACAAAAGCCAGCATGGAGGAGGGCTCTG
Source organism: Peromyscus californicus insignis (assembly GCF_007827085.1). Classification (NCBI taxonomy): domain Eukaryota; kingdom Metazoa; phylum Chordata; class Mammalia; order Rodentia; family Cricetidae; genus Peromyscus; species Peromyscus californicus. Next base: position 82,725,480 of record NW_026294447.1, read on the forward strand.
ATGAAGGAGCAGTCTCAGTTTACCTTCCCAGCTCCTGGTGGCCAGACCTGAAGCAGATCCAACAAGTTAGCTCCCCAGAGCACCAGGCTGGGAGGAGCCAGGAAAGTCCCACCTCAAAATCAGCATCAGTATGCTTTTTCTTCCTTCCTTCCTTCCTTCCTTCCTTCCTTCCTTCCTTCCTTCCTTCCTTCCTTCCTTCCTTCCTCTCTCTCTCTCTCTCTCTCTCTCTCTCTCTCTCTCTCTCTCTCTCTCTCTCTCTCTCTCTCTTTGGTTTTTTGAGGCAGGGTTTCTCTGTGTAGCCCTGGCTGTCCTGTCTACTACTGTGTAGACCAGGATGACCTCGAACTCACAGAGATCTGCCTGCCTCTGCCTTTCAAGTGCTGGGATTAAAAGGCGTGTGCTGCCAACGCCAATGCCGCCGCCACCCGGCTCAGTATCATTCCAATAGATGTTCCTGGACTTAGTCATCCACAGTCAGCTCTCGAGACAGACCTGCCTAATGCAAAATGAATCACAGTGGATAAAAGGCCAGCATTTCTTTCCAACTAACTAGCACGGTGAGAAGAAAATGGAATCTGAAAACAAAAACAAAATCCCAAAACTTTACAGCTGTATTGGATTACTAAGGGAGGAAAAAAAATAATCCGGTAATGTAATAGTTAGAATTGAGTTGACTTCATATTAAGTACTATGATTAGTGATATTTTAACGGAACATTGGCTGCTAAATTTATTTGACCTGATTGAAATTTTCAGCAGTTACTTTTGAAGTTAATTTGAAAACCTGTGGGTGGATTTGGGAACAAGGTTTGCTCTGCCACCTGCTGGCCATTTAGAAATAATGACGCTCTCAGATGTTCTCCATATTCAGAGGAAGCTCGCAGATCTCAGCCCTGGTTTGTGACAAGACAATGCTTAAACCCTGTAGTCCAGTGTCACCGGAATAGCACTAGACCTGGCGTCAGCAAACCTAAGGTGGAGATATGTGTGTGTGTGTGTGTGTGTGTGTGTGTGTGTGTGTGTGTGTGTGTGTCACACATACATACATATGAGGAGTCCCAGCTTACCCATTTCTTTATATGCTGACACCCTCAGAGCTGTTCTCTATCCTCAGGATACTCTCAGTTACTCAGTGTGGCCACCTCTATGCATAATTTAGTGGCCTTGTCTCTTGGAAGGTATTATGAAATCTACCTAACCTCAAATGGAAGGATGCCCTTTAACACCATCAGGCACCGTAAGGAAATCACTGGTCAGATTTACAGGTAGATCTGATACTATGCAGGAGTTGGTTGGTTGGCCTCCTGCAATCTATATTCAGAGGACATCTTCCCAGAGCTTTTATTCAAGTTCAGAGTCTGACTGGACTGGTGACTTCAAATTACCTTTACAAAAGAAAATAGAGACGTTTGGGCAGTGGGAACGGTTCAGTGGGTAAAGCTCCCCAAGCATGAAGACTTGAGTTCTGATCCCCAGCACCCGTGAAAAAGCTGGGGCAGATGGCATGTCTGTTACCCCAACCCTGGGCGGGGGCGGTGTGGACAAGTAAAGCAGGGCCTCGCTGGACAAGCAGGGTAGTCAAATGGTGAGCTCCGGTTTTAGGGAGACTGTCTCAAACATGAGATAGAGATCAGTAGAGGAAGATACCTGCAGCAGAGCCTCTGTCCTACACAGACACTCACATACACCACACTCACACAGAGAGAGAGAGAGAGAGAGAGAGAGAGAGAGAGAGAGAGAGAGAGAGAGAGAGAGAGAGAGACAGAGACAGAGAGACAGAGACAGAGAGACAGAGACAGAGAGACAGAGAGAATTCCAAGAGTTGGGTGCTCCTCACTTACTTGCTTAAATAGGAACCAGTTTCCTAGCTTCAACAGTCTCCGGCCTCTGCCAACTTACGTCTTTCAAAACAAATGTTCCAATTAAACGGCTTGAAGATTTCTACATTTGTGTTCTCAGTGGAAAGAGCCGGTGACAGTAATCACAGAGACAATGTCTCCTCCCTGCCCTTCTGCTAACAGGAGGGCCAGCAGGGGCGTTAGCGGGACCTAGAGAGACACGTGTGCCATGCAAAGGCTAAAATTCATCAAACTGACACATGACATGTTTCTAAAAACCATTTCTTCGACTTCCAGCTCTGAACTAGACCATTCTCCTTTAAAATTTTTTCCCACCATACCCTTATGAGGGATTCTGCTATCGAGATTTAAAGTAACCTTTCAAGCATTCACAATAGACAGGTCCAACAAAGTAATATCCTTCCCACGTACTTTATGAACATAAATATCTTTAAAATAGGGGTCTTCACACCCCCAAGCCATTGCTCTCACAAAGCAAACAGAATTCTGAACTAAGCTAGCTACTGCATTCCCTGGCAATGGACAATGTGTTCCCCCACACCCCCCACACTCCTTCTTTTGTTTAAAGAAAACTTTTCCCCCCCTGACCTGTTTGTGGACCACCCAGGAACCTTTTTCTTTTTCTCACTTAATCTGAGGAAGAAGAGAAAAGGGGACTTGTTGCCCTTAGCAGTTCTGGGCTTTTCTCCTAATAGGGTAAGTTAATTATTTTCACCAACGGATGAGGGGTGGCCAGGGCAGGCCGGCAGGGGCAGGAGGGGAGCAGGTGTTCCACACACCTGCACTGCCAGGCTTAATTGCCCTGAAATCTTGAGGCTTCTGTGGTATTTTCCTTTCTTGGCTGAGTCTCAGGGGGAGGGCCTCATTGGTGGAGTTCTTAGCTAATTGCAGTATAAATATGCAGCCACTTTTGACCGAACAAATCGTTTTCTTTAAAATGAACTCCAGGTAAATTTAATTAGGGAGAAAAGGTGATTGGCAGGGACTAAGCTGAATGCCTGGATTATAAGTCCTACTTCTGTTCAAAGATGAAAAAGAAAGAAAAGAAAAGGCATATTCTGTTTTCTTCCGAGGTCAGTGAGTTCAGGTAGAGAAAAACTGTTGTATTGACGTCTCCACAATTACACCCAGAAAGATAACTTCGTTTGTTTTCAGTACACTACAAGAAAAATCGGCTTTAAAGTGAGGTAACGCGCCTAGCAAAATGATATTTATTGTGGAATTCGACGCTGCTTATATTTTTGTGTATGTGTGTGTTCATGATACATGCGTGCACGTGTGTGGATGCGGGTTGTGTGCCACGGCACCTATGCGGTGCTCAGAGGCCAGCCTCAGATGTTGGTCCCCGCTTCCCACCGTCTTCCTGGAACTCTCCCATGTCAGCCTCCCTGGTCTCCAAGAAGCGCTGACATCACAGATGCATGCTTCCACCTCTGGCTTTTATGTGGGTTCTGGGGATTTGAACTCATGTCTCCACACTTGCAAGGCAAGTGCTTTACCCACTGAGCCGTCTCCTCACCCCCTATATTCAATCGAAATGTATCTGTGAACATGGTTTATACTGAGTGCTTACCATGCGCTTAACGCTTCCGTGTGCGCTGCCTCCTTTGACCCTCCTATCAACCTTGAGAAGCAGTTCCCGTGGTTAGTCTAGTGCTAACCACAGGGATGGACGCCCGAGGCAGGAGGAAGTCGAGCAGGAAGAAGCGAAGTAAGCCAAGTCCCAACATCAGTAGCATGCTCACATCAGTAGCATGCTCCCGAGTCTGTGTCTGCCTTTGGGGTTGCGCAGTCACCAGAAGTCAGTCAAGCCTCCCCACTATTTTCCAGGCATGTTTCCTCTTGATTGCTAAGAGCAGTCCAGGCAAGACAGAAATTAAAGTTCGAATGCTTTGAAAAAAAGCTGGAGGAGCGCCACGCTCTTGCCTGGACTCCAGGGCTCCAGGGCACAGCCCTGTATTATTTAATCCGTGGCGTAGGAAACACAGAACTCCAGGTGTGTGGGGGGCCTCAAGTAAGGAGATCTTGACTGTGATTATGGCTTAGAAAGTTGATCATCTTAGAAGTAATCCTCCTGCTCAAGGGATCAGCCATCTCAGGTCCAGAAAAAGTAGAGGATATTTGGCCAAACTTTCCCAACAGAGTCAACCAGGTGCAAGATTATAACACAGAAGAAACACTACTCCACAGACAGTGCCTGATTGTTCCCGGCGACCAGCACTTCTTCCTCGGGATAGCCACAATTTCACGACGTTGTCACGTGACTGCTTCTGCTCTGATGAAAGCACCTGAACCAGAAGCACGAGGTTGTGGCTGACAAGGGGGCTTCCCATTGGGCAGCAGCGAGCACGTGCTCACTCGACACTGGGAAATGTGCCAAGCAGATAATTCTAGCTTCAGACACAGGAGCCTCAGTTCCAGCTTCCACTTTCCTTCCTGGCTGGGCGTTTGCAGGGTCTGGAGGTGAGGACTGGGAAGCGGGGGATTCCCCTCTGGGGACTGCCTGGAACCCTCTGCTTCCTGGAGGAGGATCCCAGGGACAGCCTGCCTCCAGTCTGGTTTTCCTGCTCCTGCCTATTGCCAGCTCGTTTATGACCGTCAAGTCACCTTGCTGAGACACATTGGGATTGTGAAGGGCAGGGATGGGAGTGGAGAGCTCAGCGATGGCGCACTGCTTGGCAGGTATGAGAGACCCCTAGATCCAACCCCCTACTCCCTCTAAAATGAACAGAGAATGGAGTGAGCCACAGCAGACCCCGGATTGTGTCCAGAATTCCCCTAGGACCCACCAGGTCTTAATGCAGGAATTTATAACCCATGGGGAGATTTTGCAGAAAGGAAAGGAAGCATGTGTCACGGGTGGTCTTTCATCTGAAACCCTCCCTGGACTGTGGATGAGATCTGAGCTCGGAACTCACTTCAGCAGCTCTTGCTCTGGTCTTTGAAGGCCTGCCCGGGTGTTTCGAGTTTGACCAACAGTCCGAGTTATCACCGTGATGCTTGCCGAACACTGACAATTATAGCGTCCAGTATTGCATGGCCGTGTCTCACCAGCTTCAGGTGTGAGGACAGCGCTATCTGGGAACTTGCTGAAATAAACAGTTCTTACATAGGAGGCTTCCCACCGGCCCGGGAGGTAACTTTTTTTCCTCTGTTCATTTTGATGCTACTGGTCTGCGGAACCTATTGTGGCAGAGTCTCCTCACTTGGCTTAAAAAGACAACTGTGTTTTCGTTTTTCACGTAAATAAATGTACAGCTTTAAGAGTGGTGTTTTTAAACTAGTAAATCACAGGGCAGGAGAGGTTGGTCAGCAGTGGAGAGCACTTGCTACTCTGGCAGAAGACTGGAGTTTGGCTCCCAACACCCACATTGGACAGCTCACAACCACCTGTCACTCCAGCTCCAGAGGGTGGGGGTGCTGGGGGTGCTGGGGGGGGTGTCTAACGTCCTCTTCTGGCCTGTTCAGGTATTGCGTTCACATAGACAGAAAAGCCTGTATGCATAAATAAAACTCAAAATAAATCTTTAAAAATAATAATTACGCCTTTGTAGACTGAGTTCTACTGTTTTAGGTGTTGGAAACTCTAGAGAATCAGATGTAGTTTAGGGTGTGTAAGGGAAGTAAAACAGGTATCTAGATGGTATTAAAATGTGAGGAAATGTAATCATCTAGGTCAGTTTAAATGTATGAATATATTAATTCAATTTTGTTAATTGAATATTAATAAAAGCAAGACAAAAAAGAAAACACTTAAATATAGAAAATAAAAAATTATAATGAAAATGAAAAAAATATTAAGAATGTGATGGCAACAAAATTCTATATATCAGAATTTATAGGAAGGCTGTTGAGGTGACCCAGCAGGTAAAGGCATTTGCTCCACAAACATACAACCCAAGTTTATGGAACTTACATAAAGGAAGAAGGAGAAAACTCGCGTGTGCACGCACGTGAACAAACACACACACGCGCACACACACACACACACACACACACACACACACTATGCTTAAAGAAGTTGCGGGATACACAATATGCTTAAAAAAGTTGTGGGATGAACTTAAACTGACAATTTTAATAAAAGTTTCTTATTCGTATGTATTAGTTATATATGATACCGGGTTTCATTATGACATTTTCATACAAGGATTTGATTATTTTGATCATATTCACCGTCTATCACCCTCTCTTGTCCCTTTTCTCTGATCCTTTTCCTCTTCCTAGCTAATCCCACCTCCCCCTTCATGTTCCCCTCCCCTTTGGTGACCCAAAGAATTTCATTTACAGAAGCATGGGGTGAGGGTACGGGCACCTATGGTGGTATGAAGGAGAAATGTACCCCCTCCCTCATCTTGAGCATTGGACACTTGGTCCTCAGTTGGTGGTGCTTTGGGGGAGGCGTGGCCTTGCTAGAGGAAGTACGTCATATCACCGTCATGTCACCGGGGTGGGCTTTGATGGCTCAAAGACTCAAGCCGTTCTCAGCTTACCCTCTCTGCCTCCTGCTTGCACCTTGAGATGTGAGCTCTTAGCTTTCTCTCAGCTCCAGCCACCATACCTGCCTGCTGCATTGTTTTCTGTCAAGATGGTGACAGACTCTTATCTCTCTGGAACCATAAACCCAAACAATCTCTTCCTTCTACAGGTTGCCTTGGTAACTAGTACCGCCCCTTAGCAGTGGCTGTACCACTGAAGAAAGTGTCCATCTCTCTCCTATCAACTATTAACAGCCAATAGATCCTCGGGGAGGTGTGGGGCTTCCTAAGCCTTTCCCCACTCCATGACAGGATGCTGATGGGCCCGGCATTGTGCAGGTATCCACAGGGCTCCGCCCCTCCCTCCAGCTCTCACAGTCTTCTTGTCCCTTTTCTGTGACGTCCCGGGCCAATCATCTTGAAGTCCAGCATTCAACAATAACCTGTTCTCAGCACTTTGACCTGCAAAAAGAAGTTTTTTGTTTTGTTTTGTTTTGTTTGTCTTTTGTTTTTCTGACCAAAACTGATATAGCACTGATCTGTGATATTCAGAAGTCATTTTGACGGCACATCATGTCCATTTAAGAAAACAGTAGCAGGAATTTCCCCCACTAGGGTTTATGATTTCCATAGTCACGGCTCTTAATCAGATTTGCAGAACCGGGAAGGAATTCTTTCCTGTGGAGAGCCTCAAATCTGATCAGAAAGCAATTAAGTACCACCAACGAGACCTCCTACTCCTGCACCAGTGAGCCGAGCAGGCAGGGCTCACAGTTGAATACAACTGTTGATGATGCTTCTTCCCAGCAACCCGGCACGGCACCATGAAAGGGAGACAGCGGGAAGGAGGCTTCCATCCGGGTTCCTACTGGATTTGTCTACATCCTGCAGCCAGAGCACACGGTGTCTTCAGCAACATGGTTTTTCCATCTAGTTCTGGAGTGCGGCCAGCGGCGATGGCAATTGCCTACTTTGTTTTAGGGGCACCACAGGTCTCCCTCACCCACAACTCACAGGGAGGTAGCTCAGCCCGGCACTGGGGTTTTCACTGAAGGAAAATCATTAAATTTCATTTAAATTTATGGCTTCTTGGAGTAGCTTTATGCATCCATATGGTATCTCCATTAAAACTTATTTTAAAATTTTATTAACTTGCCGGGCGGTGGTGGCGCACGCCTTTAATCCCAGCACTCGGGAGGCAGAGCCAGGCGGATCTTTGTGAGTTCGAGGCCAGCCTGGTCTCCAAAGCGAGTTCCAGGAAAGGCGCAAAGCTACACAGAGAAACCCTGTCTCATAAAAAAAAAAAAAAAAAAAATTATTAACTTACCAAATATAAAGGTTATGGTCTTTTCATAATTTTTAGTTTTATGGTTCATACTTTTTAATACTTTAAACAGAAACTATACCTTTCTTGTTCTTTTCTTTTCTTTATTTTATTTTATTTTTTTGAGACAGGGTTTCACTATGTAACTCTGGCTGTCCTGGAACTCACTCTGTAGACGAGGCTGTCCTCAAACTCACAGAGATCTGCCTGCCTCTGCCTCCTAGTGCTGGGATTAAAGGTGTGTGCCACCATGCCTGGATGGGACTGTAAATATCTAAAAAGCTGAAATTAGAAGTTAGGAAAGGAACACAGAGGTGGCTCAACAGTTAAGACCTGGGTTTGGTGCTCAGCACCCATATCATCGGGTGGTTCACACACCTGTAACTCCAATTCCAGGGGATTCAATGTCCTCTTCCGGCCTCTGTGAGCACTGCAAACATGTGGTGTGCACTCCCTCAGACAATAGGCACACACAATACCCATACATAAGTTTAAAAGAAGGTCTATGGCCTGGAGAGGTGGCTCAGTGATTAAGAGGACTTGTTTTTGCTCAGACCCTGGCTCAATTCACAGCGCCCGCATAGCAGCTCACAACCCTCTGAACGCCACATAAAATAAATAACTCTAAGGCATTATAAAGACAACAAGAGAGGAAAAATGATGCAGATAAAAGCATAAATGAGTGGAAGGGAAAACAAGAATGAAAGAGCTAAAGACTGGCTGCTTGAAAATATATGTATGTGGACAGTCACTGTTTTTATTTCTTTCCCAACTCAAATGATTCCTGTTTCCCACCCAGCAGTTCTTAAGATAACAGATTTCTTCATTTAATTGACAAGTCACTAAACATAGAAAGAGGATTGAATTATTCACTACGGTGCAACCCACTTGATAATCGTGACATATTCTGTACCTCTCTGGATGACCCAAAACAAAACAAAACAAGACAAAAGCTGCTTAATTTATCTAACCGTACTTTTTTTTTTTCAATCTGAAGAACTAAATTTTCCTGAGCATGTCCCTTGTTTGTTTCCATTTCCTTAGTGGTACCCAGAGACTGTGTGGAAGAAGGTTTGTAGTCCTTCAGGAAATGCTGGTATCCGTGGCAGGAAGCCTGCAAGGAGACCAGGGTACACAACTTCACAGACAAAGAAAATGAATTTGAAAAGGTTGTAGTTTATGCAAGAAATTGTGATTCTCAAATAGGTACTGATTAAAAAGCAACGGTCGTGGTTTTCTTTCTTTAAAATAAGTTGTTTACAAATATTCCCACTTTAGGATAAATGCCACTGCTCAGGAGATCGTTCAAAGCAGTGTGCAGTTTCCTGACTTGCATAAATTCTCTCTTGGAACGGAAATCATGGGAACTGTTAACAAATCCTCCTGAGATGGGACTCCTGACATCGATGGTGTCTGTCCTGTCTGTTTAAGAAGAGCAGCCTGACAGAGCCACGGCATGCAGCTGTATGAAGCCCAAGATAAGTAGGAATGTTCCCAACACAAAATCCTAAACTTACAGAAAGCAGTATGAGATATTGGTTTGTTGTTGTTGTTGTTGTTGTTGTACAGTTGTTAACTGTATGGCAAGAGTTCTCGAGCAAGACTATGGATGCTGGGCTGGAGAGATGGCTCAGCGGTTAAGAGCACTGGCTGTTCTTCCAGAGGTCCTGAGTTCAATTCCCAGCAACCACATGGTGGCTCACAACCATCTGTAATGAGATCTGGTGCCCTCTTCTGGCCTGCAGGCGTACACGCAGGCAGAACATTGTATACATAATTAATAAATAAATCTTTAAAAAAAAAAAAGACTATGGATGCTATATTATAGACGGCAACATTGTATCACAATGTCAAAAGGCTGGAGACACCTGCTAGACAGTTGAGAACAGAACCCCGCTGCACTGTGAGAACAGCTTTGTTGCTCCAATTTGAAAAGCAAGCACAGGTTCTGAGAAAATAGGTTGTGATTTGTGAGCAGCCATTCAACACCAACAGCAAACGTTTACTGAGAGCATACCATGAGTCTGGCATATTCTGGGTGTTTTATATGTAAAATTTTAACCCATTCAATGATGGCAACCTCACCTCAATCTTACAGATAAAGAAAAAAATGAGGCTTATGTAAGGTAATTGTCTAAGGTCCCATGTGAGTGAGAAGTTCGGTCAGGACATTAAACCTCCGCTCCGAACCACAGAGCCGCTCCACGTGGAAGTGACCCGTGCTGTCACGTGCTGTCTGGCTGTGTGCCCTCACCCTCTGTGGTCAGCGTGGATTTGTGTGCAGACAGAGCAGCAGCTTGGCGCATGCCATCTTCCTATAGATGGTGGGGGACGTCTGCTCCGCTCTCTTCTACTCTCTGCTCGACACTACCACATCCCTGTACCTTTTACAAAGCTGCCGACCTCTTTCCCAGTGACTCGAATCACTTTGCGTTTGGGAGACTGGAGTCTTCTTCCCTCTCTTAAATCAAGTTGCAATCCAAGGCCTTCCTAAGAGCATTGGTTAGTATTGGATTCCGAGGCTGCATTATCACACAGTGACCAAGCAGTTGACATTGCTTCTGTGTGGGAAAAAGACCTAATTATCGATCAGTTTCTCTGTCGGTGACATAGGTGGATGCAAGGCGGCTCAGTGCTGTGTCACAATGTGATCATTCCGTTCATCAGAAAGGACTTACATCAACAGGAAATATCCTGCCCGTGTGGCTATTTCTACCTTCTTTCTATGACGCGGAGTGTCTGAGAAGTGGAATTAAGCCACACTCACTCTTCCTTCTTGCATCCACTCAGCAAAAGGCAATGGACTCCACTGGACATCAGCAAATGCTGTTTGGCTTTGTTTTCATACAGCTCCCACCCTTATGGGATTAAATCTTCCAAAAAGGACAGCCCATTATTCAAAGAAGTACCTTTAAAGTCTAACAGGGAGAGTCAGGAAGTTTATGAGCTCAGGAAGTTAAGGAGCTCTCACATGAGTTCCAGGAAGTTTCCTCAGCGGAAAGACATGAGTCCCGAAGGAAGGCTAGAGCATACTCAGAGTGGGGATGAGCCCAGGGCTCAGTGGTATGGCACTGGCCTCGCACATTCAAGGCCCTGGATCCAGTTCCTGGCACCACACACAAACAAAACGAAAAGGACTCAATCAGGGCGAACGGCCTGAAGAAGGGGAGTGGGAATTACATGGTAACAGCTGAGGGGTGAGATTGTGGTACATCCGGGGACTTGGAAGAGGTGCCCAGAGCTGCCTATGTTCGCTGATCTATATAAGAGCAGAGGAACTTCCTGTCTAAAAGATCTTATCCTTGTCCAACTGGAGTTTGGAAGGAGCTGGCCAGGAAGTAGCCAGCCACAAACAAGACCAAATTGTAGGTAGAGAGTACTGTGGAAGCTCCCAGGTTACCCCCTCACCCCCTGGGGAAGCAGTGTGTGAACTACTCAGACCATGGTTAGATACCGCTGGGGTAGAAAGGAGGGTGGACTCCTCTGTTGTACTTACATGTCCCACCACAAGCTAAAGATAATTTTGTAAATATTTGGCAGTCGGTGAATAGCTGCATGCTTTTTTTATTCATTTTTTAAATCAGCATGCAAACAAATAATGGGTTTCCTTACAGCATTTTCATACACATTTGATTATGTTGTCTCTCTCTCCCCCAAGTCTGCCCCCTGCCCCCTCTTCTGCTTTCATATCACATATACTGTATATAACCCCCCTTCTTCCTCCCTTTTCCCACCCTTCTTTAAGTCTTTTTTTTTTTTTCTTTCTTTCTCATGGTCCACTTTTTAGTGTCATGACCCATACTCACAGTCACACAGGCACATACACAGAAAGTGGAATCTAGGACCTGCATACGAGAGAGAGCAGCTAGTCCATGCTTTTCTACTCAGTCTTTCTGGAGGGAAACTGCAACCAGGTGGCATGGAATTGGAGCAACATTCAACGGGGTCCATTCTCCTCCAGGTATGTGCTGGGAGAGAAACACGGAGAGTCTTGTTGGTATAGAAAGTTCTCTTAAATGTTTTTGGGCCCAAAGCAAACATTTGAATTGTTACATAATTTTAAATACTTACTTTGGAACTAATGAGACTTTGTTACAGTGTGTCATAGTTAAAAGCTATCTAATCTATTCAATGTATATATAGGTAGTATGTGAAACTGAATACAATGTAATTCATTTCATGGAAATTTCCAGGTCATACCAGGATGCTGAGAGCCTCCTTCCCTTCTCCCTACCCTTCTGGGTCTGTGTTCCCCTGGCCTTCAGCTGGGAGTGGAGAAGTCTAAAGCAGGCAAGTGTAGGTATTGAGGGAAAGTTCTAACTTCTTACTTTAATAGTAACAAAACAACCATTTCCTACTCATTAGTAATAATAGCAATAAAAGCAACAGGCAGTGTTCATCAAATGCTTACAAAAGGTTAAATTCTTTAAAAAGCTGTTCCCTATGCCGGGTGGTGATGGCGCACGCCTTTAATCCCAGCACTCAGGAGGCAGAGGAAGGTGGATCTCTGTGAGTTCAAGGCTGGCCTGGTGTACAGAGTGAGTTCCAGGACAGCCAGGACTGTTACACAAAGAAACCTTGTCTTGTGGGGGGCAGGGTTTGTTCCTTTATTTGTAGGGGAAGATGTAACACTAATCGTAAAAGGTCTTATTAATAAAAACAAACCCAGAGGCAGATATTGGAGTGAACACTGGAAGACCAGAGAAGTAGAATAAGCCACAGCCTCACTTCTCCAATTCCTCAGCTGATCCTTTTTCCTCAGACTGGAAGCCTCTGAGTCCTCATCTGAATGGATCTCTGCTAAACTGCTGCTAAAAGCCTAAAAGCTTAAAGGGCCTCTAGTTTCTGGTCCTCACGCCTTATATACCTTTCTGGTTCCTGCCATCACTTCCTGGAATTAAAGGCGTGTGTCACCATGTCTGGCTGTGTCCAGTGTGGCTTTGAACTCACAGAGATCCAGACGGATCTCTGCCTCCAGAATGGTAGGATTAAAGGCATGTGTACCACCATTTTCTGCCCTCTTTGTCTATCTAGTGGCTGTTCTGTTCTCTGACCCCAGATAAGTTTATTAGGGTGCACAATATATTGGGGGACACAGTATCACCACAGGAAGACACTTGTAACACAGCACATATGTGAAGGTCAGAGGGCAACTTTCAGGAATCAGTTCTCTCCTTTCTCCATGTGGTTCAAGAATTGAACTCGGATCATCAGGCTTGGCAGCAAGAACCTCACTCCACTTGAGCCATCTCAGGGCTCAGTGCTAAGTGCTGTAAAATGCCTTCCATTTGACGCCGTCTTCCCGATGCACACACACCGCTGTAAGTCTGTATTGCTAATATGGGATTTTCAAATCAGAGACTGAGGCAAACAGCCGAAGTCACACAAAGGCATGTATGTGGAGATGGCTCTCCAACTCAGATCCTCTGACTTCCAGGCCCACACGGAGGCAGTGGACTCTCAAGATGCCAGTGAGCTATGCGCCCCCTACTGGGGAGAGAAGCCATTGGCCCACATCCAAAGCACCCTTTGACTGCCCCAGCCATCTACAGGGGAGCCTGGCATAAAGACCCCGCTCCAGAAGGGATACATTGATCAGCAATATTTAACCTTCCTGCCTGGACTCTAGGAGTGTGACTATAAGACAATCAGAGGCTGCAAGAACAGGGCTGGTATGGGAAGGCGCTGAAGGAAGCAAAGCAAGCAGACTGTAACGTAGCCAGAAGATAGCCAGGCTCCCAGGGACAGGGAGCCCCTGGACTGTTTGACGTGGTGACCAACTCCCAGACCAGTCCTGAGACTACATCTATGAGATCTGCAGTGTGAGGAAGTCTTCTGCTCCCCCAGGGGCCTGTGGGGTGCCACATCCCACATGGCTTGTTCCTAGAAACCTAACCGGGGTCACACGGGAATGAAGAAATGGCAGACAAGATTCAGAAGAGCTGGGTTGTGATCAGTCTGGTGGAGGGCACCTACCAGGCAACCCACCATGCTTATTATGCACAGCGCAAAGAGGAAGTATGGGAGGTCTCTGCAGAGGAGCAGTCTCAGGCCGAGATCCAGGAAGAGGAAGCTGTGGTCTACATGCTCTGTACACAGGTCTTAGCTAAAGGTCAATTGTTCGCTTCAACACTCATGCTTGGGCCAAGGGAAGGCTTTGCTATTCCCGTGGGTCTGAGACACTGGGGTCCGTGATATGGCCATGCTCCTATCAGTAATACACATTCACTCAGGACTTCCTCTGCTCCCCACAACTGGGCAGCCCCTAAGACAGCCTCCTGGTTCTCCCCATCTCTGGAACTTTCAATAAGCCCCAAGCATCTGGAGTGACCTGAAGTTCTAACATTGACAACAGTGGCGGTCTGGTGTAGGTCTCAGGTGAGTAACCACCACTTTTCCACTTCCTGGGTCTCCTTTGTAAGGGAGGCAGTCGTGGGTCCTTACATGAGGGTGTGTGCTACAGAGGCCAGACGGAATGCCAGGGGAGAGGGATGTGGCAAAGACTAGGAGAGGGGGAGCCTGGCATTGCTCAGTCAGGAGCAAACAACACTGCTCATCCTGCCGAAGTCTTTGGAAGCCCTGATGAGAAACACTAGATAATCACTTTGTTTCCTCTTTCAAAAGTATATTGTAATTGGTGTGTGTGTGTGTGTGTGTGTGTTTTATTCTTTGCTTTTTGCTCTTTGGGGGCCCGCCACCCTGCTCCCAAATAATTACACAGAGATTTATTCTTCCTTACAAATGCCTGACTTTAGTTTGCCTTATTTCTAACCAGCTTCTCTTAAATTACCCCATCTACCTTGTGCCTCTGGGCTTTTATCTTTCTCTACTTCTTACTCCATGGCTTTCTGTGTAGCTGGGTGGCTGCCCCCCGGGGCCCTCCTCCCCTTCTCCTCTCTTCCCAGATTTCTCTTTCTATATATTCTCTCTGCCTGCCAGCCTGCCTAGCCTTTCTCCTGCCCTGCTATTGGCCATTCAGCTCTTTATTACAATCAGGTGTTTTTTTTTTTTTTTTTTTTTTTTTGGTTTTTCGAGACAGGGTTTCTCTGTGTAGCTTTGCGCCTTTCCTGGAACTCGCTTTGGAGACCAGGCTGGCCTCGAACTCACAGAGATCCGCCTGGCTCTGCCTCCCGAGTGCTGGGATTAAAGGCGTGCGCCACCACCGCCCGGCTCCAATCAGGTGTTTTAGACAGGCACAGTAACACCGCTTCACAGAGTTAAACAAATGCAACATAAAGGAATGCAGCACATCTTTGCATCATTAAACAAATGTTCCACAGCATCAACAAATGTAACACATCTGGGTCAGGAGGCATGAAACAGTGCGTGATCGGTCCCCAGCTTTCCAAGGACTCTGCAACTGGATTTACTATATGCTGTATGTGTGAGTGTATTTCCCCATTTCTTACCTTAATAAATCCCTGATACCCCTTAATCAGACTGTCATGGATTTCGATAACACAGTAGTATGGCTCAGCCTGCTGTACCAATCCTGGTGGCCTGAATTGGATCCATGGGACCCACATAAAAGTTGAAGGAGAACACTGTCTCCACAAAGTTGTTCTCTGATCTCCACATGAACTCCATGGTAAGAAGAACACACACACACACACACACACACACACACACACACACACACACACACACCAATAATTTAAAAAATGTATTTTTTTGACATTCTGTTCAGTGAGCTTCTTGGAGTAGAATGTTACAGTTGTTACAGGGGAGAGACAAGCTGCCTAATGATTCGTATGGAATGTTTCACACTGAACTTTCCATTCTGGGTAATTTTCTACAGAAGTTATAACTGGAGGGTATCTGACATGCTTTTGAAGCCCGTGAACTGAGAAGGTCAAAGCCGTGACTGCATTAAAGAGATGTCTTGTGGCTCATAGGGTGTTCTGTTGCTAAAATAGCACTGTAGAGTTTCCTAAGCCCTAGAAAGGTATATAGACATATTTTTTTTTCCTTGTGCCCATGTGTTTGGTTTCATTTGTCTGCTAGCGAATGCTAGTGAAATGTTTGACAAGGACTCCGTGAAGGCGTTTTCTGTAGGATTCCCAGCAGTTACCTCTTCTGGTCTTCCTACATCCTATGGGAATCTCCTACTGAAACACTGTTCTTTGCCATCTATATTATTTTTGCTGTATCCAAATGCTATTATGTTAACCTGACATTTTTTCAATAATTTACCTTTTCAAAACTTGTTTGAGTCTGGTGTAGTGGCACACACATATAATTCCAACATTTGGGAGATGGAGACAAGAGGATCAAAGCCATCCTCAACTACACAGTGAGTTCAAGACCAGCCTGGGCTACCTGAGACCCTGTCTCAAAAAAAAATTAAATGCATAAATAAAAATTTAAGACTTGTTTGTATCCCAAGTTACTTCTATCAACATTAGTTTGACAAAGTATATTTTGCATACACTTAAAGTACAATTTTATGAAATATTTGACGTTTGCCTGTATTATCCTGAGAAAATATAACCGTAACTTAAACAAAGATATGAAAGAGTTAAAAGTCAGTATTCTTTACAGATAACAAGGAATTGCTTCTAAAGCAGATGTATACAAATTCATGTCAGAGCTGACTGAAGTATGGTTTGTGTCACAGGCCTTTAATCCCAGCACTCAAGAGGCAGAGGCAGGCAGATCTCTGAGTTTTAGATTAGCCTGGTCTACATAAAGAGTTCCAGGACTTCCATGGCTACATAGTGAGACCCGGTCTCAAAAACAAACAAACCAACCAACCAATAAGAGTATGACTGGGAAGAACAACTTCATCTGTTCATCCTGTGGCTCTCTCTCCCAAACACTCTGTAACAAGTACGTGGTAAAATACTGAGCCTGGGCACCTCAATGAGCTGCTGTCAAGCCCGATGCAAGAAATCTGATGGACAGACTTTTATACTATGAGAATCATTGGGCAGAGTTCTCGGATCCTGTGGCAGAGACAAGGAAATAACTCCCATACTTCATTGGGAGTCGAAGATGGTAGATAGCAAGAACTTAACGGAGGGGAGGGGGTGTTACAGGACGGCAGGACGCAGAGACTACGGTCACAGTCATTCTTCATCTGCTCTCATGGTTCCTGGGAACGGAGACAGGAAGTTCTCAGTCCTCAACGTCTCACAGTGGAACTCCTACCCCACCCATAGACTCAGAGTCCTGGGAAAAGGTTCGCATGTGGTTGAAGTCTCCTCCTCTAGATAAGCCTGTAAAAATGGGTTAGAAGGTTTTATTTTCTACCAACATGCATCTCTCCCCATGCCCTGCCCTTTCCCTTACACCAACCCAGTCATCACAACCATTGCTTTACATACACAGAGAGCGAAGTGTCGGCATTTCCGGTAACTCAGAAGGGAGGATTTCATCTGCTGGAAAACAGCACCAGCCCACTGCCAGGTCTACAACATCCATAGATTCCATCCATTCAGTTTGGCTTTTGGAAGCTTTGTGTGGGTATGGATTCTTACCTGTTTTGCTCACTCTTGGTGTTGGTTGAATGAATGAATGAATGAATGAACCGACCCTGGGCCTTTCCCACCATTCATGAAAAGCACTATAAGGTGACTAAGGACAAAAAAAGAAACCCTCAGTGTCTGACCGCCAAGGATCAGAAGACGATGAGGAACGGAGAGGAGACTTTCCATAGACTGGGAGTACTCGGTGAAGAGTGTGTTCCAGACACCCAGAACCTTTTGAGGGCACGCAGATGTTAACAATGTCTGTTCCCTCTCCTTGGACAGCTCCCATCCTTTGGAGATAACAGTGTGGCGCCGTGATGCCTGTCCTTAAGTCTCTGATGCTCTTTGCAACTTGACAATGACAGCAACCTATTGTTAGGTCCGGCTCAAAGCTTTCAAAATGCCTCATCCGCCAAGCCAAACTTGAATGCCTAATATCAGCCCTGACTTCCAAGAGTCTGCCCAATATTATTTACTTGTAGGATTTTCAATAGGAATGTTTAAAAATGTATACCTCCGAAAGTGACACCCGTTATATTTTGTAAGATTTCCCCATCTGCAAGAATCTCAGAATCATAGAAAAACCCTTGGACAGATACCGAGTCTTGATCTGGGGCTTGGAAAAATCCCAGACATGGTGGGAAATCCGCTTCAGACAGAACCAGCATGCAGGCCAGGTTAGGTTTCCTCCGGAGTGGGTGCATGTCGGGCACTTCACCAGACACGCCCTCCCACAGTAGATGCCCACTTGCCTAGGGACATCACCTGTCCCCAGGAGCCCAGAGTCGGGTCGGGGCGCAGGTGTGGTGGGGCGGTGACCTTGGAGAGGCCGCGCCCTCCCCGGTTTGGCCTTGGCAGTCTCCCGAGCCACCTCTGCCCTGCGTCCCCGCAGGCGGCACCCACGCCCGCGCTGCAGCCCCGCGCTGCGCCGCCGTCCTGGAGGATTTGTCAGCGCGCCCTATATAGGTGCAGACAGCTGCCATCTGTTATGTTTAGTAACACCACCCCGCGCCCCCTCCTCTGTGAACAAGCCGGCCTCGGTCATAAGTTACGCCAGGAAGACAGTTTTAAAGACGCTCTGTTGCAAGCCGGCTTCCCGCAGCGTCCTTTCTCTCTCTCTCGGCCTCCTGGGTGCTCCCAGAGCGGGGCTGCACCCGGGTCTACAGGCAGCTGCTTACGGGAACAGGCACAAAGCTCCTCTCTTCCCTCCGTGGGTTCACTGGAGAGAAAAATCTGTGATGTGTGCACCATTTTAATGCATCGCATTTCAGTTCTGCAAATGGGAAGTGTAAATTGGGCTCCAAGACGATGGTGAATCAGACCGGGCCGTCATGATTAATTTATCACCGCGCTCCAGATACATCAGCTAAGATAATGTGCATTTAAAGCATCGCTTCCCCCTGCCTTTGTGCTTGCTGGAAAACGTGAAGGGCAGATCACTAGAGGAAAAAAAAAAGAAATAAAATCTCACCGTCTTCTTGTATTTGGTTTGGCAGGGCATGGGCACAACTAAATACTTGAAATCCGGTTCCTTCCACCATTTAAAACTGAATTTGCCAACCCGAGGTTTGTTTTGTTTTTAATTAGTATGAGAGCTGTTTCTCTCTCTTCTTTAGCTCACATCCACACACCCTGAACTTCTCATTAACATTAATGTGGAAAGATAAGCATTTGCCCCCTACTTCAGGCAACTTCTGCTTTTCAAACTGCTTGGTCACTGATCAAGGTCCAGGACCTTGCCATTCAGTGTGACCCATGAAGAGAGTGTATAAGTATCAATTCTCAGACCTTACAACAGAAGCCTTGCAAGACCCCCACTTTTATTTATTTGTTTATTTTAAACTTGTTTTGGGTTTAGAGAAAAGGTCTCATCCTATAACCCAGGCTGGTCTCCTGGAACTCAGTAGGTAGCTCAGACTATCCTTGAATCCAAGGTGTTCCCCTACCTCAGCCTTCTAAGCACGGGGATTGCAGGGATGAGCCACCACACCTGGCTGAGGCATTCAACTTTAAAGTTTGAGAGAAATTCATCTAGGTTTCAAAGCCACAGATAACCTCTGGCTAGACCTCTGTGAATGTTTAATAAGTAGCCCAGGTAATTCTTGTAAGTGGGGTGGTCTAGTTTGGAGATCACTCGTGTCTGAAGTGTGTCTAAGGGCTCAGATGATTTTTATGCTCATGACATCACCCGAATCTATTGAACCAACTCAACGGTCTCAAAGTATAGGACAGGTTTATCTGTTTAGTCATCCACGAGTTACAGATGCAAGGAAGCTTATTAATCACAGTGTCTGGTTACGTAACGGCACATCTAGTCCTCCAATTAGGAGCACTCAGCACAGAGGAGGGTTCCCCTTTATGTAGCTGGCACATTCACCCTCCGATTACAGGCATGAGAAAACCTCTTGCTGGCCATCAAAGCCATTCAAATGGCCTGACTTTATTGAAACAGTACCTTTCATTCAGAAGGATACAAAAGGCCTTTATGCAGATGTTCAACACTATTGAGGGTTGTCTGGTTCTGGGCTTGTCAAGAAGAGGGCGGTAGAAACCTTGACAGGGTTCTGAAGAAACTCATGACAGTTATTTTGAAAACTCAAAACCGCATCTTCGAATTGGGGAGTATCATCCGGAAACTGGTCACCTGTCACTACACAAACAATGATCCTTCAACTGTAGCTTGAGAAATTTCTTTTATAATGAACAAAGGAGGTAAGGGTGCCGCCCAGTTAGTGGAGTGCTTCTCTAGCTTCCCTGAGGGCCCAGGTTCAATCCTCGGCATAGCCTAAACCAGTAGTGGTGGGGAAGGCCTGGGATCTTGAAGAGTGGAAGCCAAAGGACCAGGTCATCCTCAGCTACATAAAGAGTTCGAGGTCAGCCTGGGATACAGGATAAGGAGGGGTGGGGTGGAGAAACTGTAGCCGGAAGTAGAGGAAGCGGGAAGAATCGCCCTGCAGCAGAAGCTTTCACCTTGCCTGATGGGCCATTTCAGCCACCTGGGGAGATGTTAAACATCTTGGCACCTATCCAGTCATGCACATTGCCCGGCTACCCAGGTGACGCCAATGTACACCTCCCAGTGGGTCAACTCCAACTTTAATGTCATGGGCACCACCTGGGGGTGGGGGTGATACAATACAGAGTCTGAATCAGCGGTCTGGGGCCAGGTCAAAGTTTCTGCGGTTCTGAGAAAGTCCCATGTGATATGAATGGCGCAGGAGCAGGGGCTTGGAGTCAAGCAGAACTGTGGTTCAGAAAGAGTTCGTGATCTGTTTGCTTTGTGCCATCTGCCAGCGTACAAAAGAGGTTAAGTTCAACTACCTCAAAAACCAGTGGAGAGAAGAGCAGACTTGGGTGTGGCTCAGCAGCCTTAGCATGTGCCTAGCTTGTGGAGAGTCCCCAAGTTCCATGCCCACACCGCAAAGAAGAAAAGAAAGGAAAGAAAACCAAACTCATTGAGGAATAGTCCCTCCGAAGAAAGCACTTAACCACGAGAAGTAGCTCCTTGAGTTGAAAAGCCTTTGGGGGAGAATCTAAAGGTAGAAACTTGTCTGGGCATCCTGCCCCCCTGTTCTCAAGTCCCCGCTTCTTAAGACGGTTTTAGCAGAAGCAGAGTTCCCATGACGTATACCTGGAGCAGGTGGTCCTGAGGGCTGGGATGCGGGCACTGCTGAGTCCATGCTAGTAACACCTGGTCCAAACCTGAGCCGTCTCAGAACCTAGAGGTCTTGTTAGCCACGGAAGAGAGGCAGGTGCTGGTAGAGGAAATCAGCAGTAACACCTTCAGAGTTGTTTCCTGTGTCAGCTAAGAAGCTCATTGAAGAAACTTTCAGAGAACTGGCAAAGGTTACCCAGCCACTGGCACATCCTTTATGCATCTTAACCTTTGGTCTCGTGCTCCAGGACCCTGAGCTGAACATGCCTAGAAATGCGTCTGCCATCTTTCCTTCTCAAACTATGCTTTTGTGTCGACTCTGAAAGTGGCCTCCTAGGTAAATATTATACTGCATAGTTTTCTTGTGGCTGTGACAGAATACCAGACAGAAGTGACCTAAAGGAGGCAAGATTTCTTCTGGAGACCAGCTTCAGGGGGTACCAGCCTATCTGCAGGAATCCGGGTGGCTGAGGTGGCTCAGTCCCTGATAGCTGGAGCTGACTGTGCAGTTGTTCACATCTTGGTGGATCAAGAAGCTGAGCACTTGGGTCGGAACAAGAGGCTGATGTACTCTTCACGGCCCACCCAAGCCCAGCAACTCAGGAAGGCTTCACATCCCAGAGGCTCTATGGATCTCTTAAAACAGCACCATCAGGCTGTTCAAACACATGATCCTGGGTGGAACATTTTACGTTCACGGAACAAGTATTTATAGGCTTCAGAAATAAAAAGAATTGTGTTTCCTGGTCCAGGAAGGCATTGTTTCAACTTCAGAGCTACCCTGACCTGCTGCAAGTAATAAATCTTTCGTCATTATTGTATCTTCTGTCTGCTCTAGGGAGCTGTACTCACCAAACACAAACCCATTGCCTTCCATTACAGTTTCTCTGAACTGTAGACACAGGGAGAGCAAACTTCTTTCTCAAGAGATTCCATTCAGGGCCTGGAGAGATGGCTCAGAGGTTAAGAGCACTGGCTGCTCTTCCAGAGGTCCTGAGTTCAATTCCCAGCACCCACATGGTGGCTCACAACCATCTATAGTGGGATCTGATGCCCTCTTCTGGTATAAAGTCAATAGAGCTCTCCTATACATTAAATAAAATAAATAAATCTTTAAAAAAAAAAAAAGAAAGAAAAGAGATTCCATTCAACTGTCAACAAGATGGAGTAACTGTCAACAAGATGGAGTATGTAGATAAGAGAAAACAAACAAACAAAATTAATGTGTCCCCAGTAGCATGATATAAGGGCTGTATGGATAAACTTCAAGTACTGTGGTCATCTGCATAAGATTGGGCCCATCTGCTAGATGGTGGTGGCGCACACCTTTAATCCCAGCACTTGGGAGGCAGAGGCAGGTGGATCCCTGTGAGTTCGAGGCCAGCCTGGTCTACAGAGTGAGTTCCAGGACAGCCATGGCTATACAGAGAACCGTGTCTCGAAAAACCAAAAAAAGAATAGGCCCATCAGCATTTCATCATGAATGGGGGAGGAGGCCCATGCGGATAATAAGTTGTCTCTGCTCCAGTAAATATCCTCCCGCCCACTCCTGGAGGAAACTCTAATTAATTTCAAAGGGGCACCCACAAGAAGATACAAAGTAAGCGTGGGGGAGGGGAAAGGGGTGCAAAACAATTAAGCTTCATTACAGAAATGTCAAGCAAATTTTCAAAAGCGTTCACTGTAGGAGCTAGAGGTGTACCTCAGCTGGCGATGGGCTTGCCTGCCTGGCATGCACGAAGCCACGGGATTTGATCTCCAGCATTGCCTAAGTTATATGTGGTGGTGTATGCCTGCAATCTCAGCACTGGGGAGGTGGAGGCAGGAGGATCGGAAGTTCAAAGACACCTTCTGCTACCTAGTGAGTATGAAGCTAACCTGGGGTACCTGAAACCCTGTCAAAGAGAGGAAGAAAACAGTCCACGGTAGGGAAGAGCTGTACTCAGTGGTAAAATGTTTGTCTAGCATGTACGAAGGTCTGTGTTTCATCCCCAGGACTGAAGGAAGGGAAACACACACACACACACACACACACACACACACACACACACACACACACACACACACACACACGGCGAGCCCAAATGACGGGGCTTAACAAGTACTATTTCGTGTGGTCTTCTTGATCATCTTACAAAACGATTATTTTACAAAGAAGAGTCCAGAGTCCAGAGAAGGAAGAAACTCGACCAAGGCCTGGCCGGTAGAAAGTGGCAGAGCCAGGCATTGGCTCTGCTTCATTTAATCCCAGAATCCCCACTCCACGCACAGACGTGTGCTAACAGATCCGGCTGGCGGGTTGGAATGTCTGTGGCTATTTCTGCTGCCGTAGCAGTGGGTTCGTGCCTTCCCCAGGCTTTGGTCTAAATAGTTTTAAAATGCAACCGTTTAATTTTAAAATTAGCTCGGTTCCCCAGAGATAAACTCTTTAAAGGTCAGATGTTAACTTAATCCTTTTTGGGTTATCACTGAAAAAGATCAGCGGAGTTGACCTTGACCCGAGCTGCCTTGCAGGCTTGGGGACCCACCGTCTCTTCGGAACCACTGAACACAGACCCTGTTACGGGAAGGGGTGGGTGCTTTCCATGCCTTTGATAGCAGGCACATTTGTTTTTCGTGACAAGACCCGGAGTAAAAAGACTTAATACCCATCTTCAATGTGAATGGAATCATGCCCCAGGGAACCCCAGGCTGGCCACGTTAGACACGCATGACGGGCACGGCTTCGGGGCCAGAAAGGGTGGGCTCCAGACACCCTCTCAGGAGCTTCCCTAGGAAAAACCTCGCAGAGATCCAAATCCACCAAACACTCTGGCCAGGACTGAATTCCAGGATATTAACCCAACGCACAGTTTGCCTGGGAAGGATCAAAACTGTCAGCGCGAGTCAACCCAAAAACACAGGATACAAGACAGGCATACAAAGTCGCTGCTGTCTCCTCGGATAAGGATGGGCTGGGCTGGGCCACCCTGGGAAAATACCGCGTTAAGGACCTTCAGGATGAAGTCTGAGCCCACTGCCCCCCTCAGCCAGCTGGCTGCTGTGGGAGCATCTGTGACCCACCTCCAGCCTTCTTCCCATTGGCTGGGGGGCTAATGCACCCAAGTAGGGCCAACCAGGATCCTTTCCTGGAGTTTTTAAAACTGGAAGAGAAGCAAAAGGAATGTGTGTCACTGGAGGGAGGCCCTGTGAAGGATTGAAGCGAGGAGATGTCACCAATCTCTTTCCATCCCATGCTGAGGGATGTTGTGAGGTCCAAAGTTATGTTTTAAGTTTTTTTCTTTTAATTATTTTTTTTTAATTTTTATTAAGAAATTTTTTTCATTCATTTTACACACCAATCAAAGATCCCCCTCTTCCCTCCTCCCGCCCCCCCCCCCCCCCCACCCATCCCCCAATCCCCTCCACAAGAAGGCAAGGGCCTCCCATGGGGAGGCACATCCAGTAGAGGCAAGTTCAAGCCCTTCCCCTGCCTCAAGGCTGCACAAGGTGTCCCATCATAGGTTACTGTGCCAAAGAGATCCGTAAAGGAAAACCGCCTCTAACCTGTAAGCTGCCCCCTTGCCCAAGGAGAGATACTTCGAGACTGCCGGAGGCTAATGTTTGTGGGAGGTAACAAGTCACATGTTTTCACTCGTCTAAACAAATTTGTTTGGCCCAACTGCAACTGATGGACTTGCTTGGTCATATATAGGCAGGAGGTATGCAGGCAGGAAATACGTCAGGGTGTATGCTTGTTCCTGATTGGACCTGGTGGGAAATGCATAGCCTTATGGGTTTGCCTTTATAAGCCTCTGCAAAATGTGACTCCTCACCATATTCTGGGGAACCCCAGAATGACCCTGGCCAGAGTCTATCATCCCGGCCAGTATTAGATCAAAGCCTGCTTCAAATGGGGCTCAAAATTGTGGTGGTGGGGGTGCCTTCCTGGCTCGGTCGCCTCTGAGACCTGGCTGTGTTCCTTCCTAACCGGCAGAAGCCGATGCTGAACTTTGTGTAGTTAAGCTTGTGTCCCTGGTATCCAGGAAAGTCCTCCTCACGCACAGGCAGTGGGTGAATTTGAGCTAGTCCCTCTCACTTCGTTTTAATTTTCATGTCCTTGCCTCTCAACGCATAGGCACACCTTTTCTACTAGGGACAGTTTTCTCCTGTTTTAAACCCTTCAGGGATGCCTGGTGGGATGCACCTGCAATTGTAGCACTCGGGAGGTGGAGACAGGAAGATGGAGGGCCAGCCTGGGCTGCCCAGCGAGAGGCATTGCTAGACCACCTTTCCAACATCACGACATCATGCTGTCCTCTGTGACGTTCCTGTTGGCGAACCCCGAAATCGAGTGACATGAGTCAATCAATCAATCAATCAATCACAAAATGGTTTCAGTTTATGATTCCGTTTGGGGACACAGCCATAGCTGTCCTGAGCCACAAGTTGAACACACCTGGACATGGTTTTAACAAAACAGAGAAAAGATGGTTCAGTGATTAAGATCATATACTGCTCTTGAGAGTCGGACCAGAGTTCGGTTCCCAGCACCCACTTCAGCAGGTTACAACTGTTAGAATTCTGCCCTTACTCCAGCTGCGTGACCACGCCTGCGCAGTTCAGGAGTTAAGCAAAAGGTCTTGCATCTTATGTCATCAGCGTATGCTGGCAACTACGTGTGGGTGGCGTGGTCACACAGTCAGCACATGTGTGGTGTAGCTCCATACCGGGAGCCCTTAAAAAGCTGGACGCAGACTCCACCCTCTCTCTCTTTTCTGCTCTCTCTCCCTCCCCCTCCCCCACCATCTTTCTCTCTCTCCTCCCCAGGCCTGGTCCCCTCCTCCCCATCCCTTTCCTCAAACAAAGCTCTCTGTAACTAGGTAGTCTCGGCAGTGGCTCCTGTCTCTTCCGCCGGTAACCAGCGCCAACACCAGGTTTTTTTCAGCCTAGCATTTTTGTCGGTTCTCTGGGAATTTGATGCACCCCAATCAGACTTATTTCCCAGTCCTTCCATGTCCATCCCCCAACTCTTGTGACCCCACCCCCTAAAATAGTAAAAATAAAAATAAGAATAAAAAGCCAGGAAGCGGTGGTGCACACCTTTAATCCCAGCACTCAAGAGGCAGAGGCAGGTGGGTCTATGAGTCTGAGGTCATCCTGGTCTACAGAGTAAGTTCCAGGGCAGCCAGGGCTACACAGAGAAACCCTGTCTTGAAAAACCAAAGAGAGAGAGAGAGAGAGAGAGAGAGAGAGAGAGAGAGAGAGAGAGAGAGAGAGAGAGAGAGAGAGAGAGAGAGATTTACAAATGTGAGTGTGGTGGTCTGAAAGAAAATGCCCCCCAAAGGGATGGATTGGCACTATTAGGAGGTGTGGCCTTGTTGGAGTAGGTGTGGTCTTGTTAGAGGAAGTATATCACTGTGGAGGTGGGCTTTGAGGTCTCATTTGTGTTCAAGCCACGCCCAGTGAGACCAGCCACTTCCTGTTGTCTTCTGATCAAGATGTAGCCAGCAGCATGTCTGCCCGAATGTTGCCATGCCCACCACCATTCTCTGATAATGGACTAAGCATCTGAACTGTAAGCCAGGCACCCCAAGTCAATGTTTTCCTTTGTAGAAGTTGCCGAGGTCATGGTGTCTCTTCACAGCAATAGAAACCCTACCTAAGATAATGGGTAATGTTCAGAATGAGTTAACTTCCTGCTGTTTCTCTAATGACGTCCCGTGTTGATCCTAGAGGGGAGGGATGGGAGAGGATGGGCGTGCCTTGACCATGAATCACAAGATCGGCAATTGCCTAAGTGCATTTTACTAATGGTCTCGATCATGAATCCTGTCAGTCGCTGTTTGGGGAGAACCGTTGGTCCATTTTGTCAATGCAGCTCAGATAAGTGGTCTTCATGATTTTATAACCCTTTTGCTGGGTTACTCTTACTGTTCAGCATCTGGAGAAATTTCTACATGATCTCTCTATAGTGTGCCTAGAAGAAAGAAAAAAAAATTCTTGGTGTTTAAATTCAAAACAACCCTCCTCTCCCATGCTAAGGATCAAATCCAGGGCCTTGTGGTGGGCTGTGCCCCCTGGCATTGAGCTCGAGCCCAGCCCAAGTTCAATGACTTTTAAATCTTTAGCACATTCAGTTCACTTTCACAGACAAGATAGATCAATCATTTTTTTTTCTATTATTGTAAACATATGTTCTAAAACAAAAGCGTGGGCCTGGAGAGATGGCTCAGCAGTTAAGAGCACTGGTTGCTCTTGCTAAGGACCTCAGTTCAGTTCCCAGCACCCACATGGTGGTTCACAGGAGTCTGTGACTCCATTTCCAGGGGATCCTTCTACCTTCCAGGAGCAGGAAGCATGAAAGTGGTGTGTATATATACATGTAAGCAAGATAAACAGAAAACAAAACAAAACAAAAATACATCTTTTCCTTTTTCCTTTTCTTTTTTTTGTTTTTTGTTTTTGTTTTTGTTTTTTTGTTTTGTTGTTGTTGTTGTTTTTGAGACAGGGTTTCTCTGTGTAACAGCCCTGGCTGTCCTAGAACTTGCTCTGTAGATCAGGCTGGCCTCGAACTCACAGAGATCTGACTGCCTCCCCAGTGCTGGGATTAAAGGTGCGTGCTACCACTGCCTGACATATAAATAAATCTTTAAAAAACAAAATTAAGAGCAAAAGAAAAAGAGAACCTAAAAAACAAAATTAAGAGCAAAAGAAAAAGAGAACCTTAGAGGCCAAGTCAGGGGCCAACAAACTACAACCAGGAGGGTTAAAGTTTGTATAATAAAGTTTTATTGAAACACAGCTATGTCCATGTGGTTCTGTGTGTCTTTGACTGCTTTGCACTTAGAACAAGCAGAGCTGAGTTGTAAGAAACTGATCTGCACAGACTAAAATATTTGCTGTTGGCCTCTTTCAGTACTTTTTCTGACTCTTGCCAGTTAAGTTCTAGAGAGGAGGGGGGAGAGAGAGAGAGAGAGAGAGAGAGAGAGAGAGAGAGAGAGAGAGAGAGAGAGAGATGCTTTCTCCCCACAAAAGGAGGTAAGCTTAGTCTGAAGAGAAGAAGGTTGGTGTTGAATTTCAGGGCCTATGACTAGAGCTTAGAGCATTCTGGGCCCTGGAGAACAGGCATAGCACGGAGTTGGAACAGAAATTAGAGATCTCCGGTACCCTCTGGTAGACCATTATCTTTAATTCTGGTTCTTCTAGGTGATGTGAAGAAGTCCTTACTATTTTGTGAGCGTGCGTGCATGCGTGCGTGCGTGTGTGTTGACATCATAATGCTGCTGGTCCCAGAAAGGAGGGATGGGAAGAAAGGAAGGGATGGGTGTACACTGGACATTCATCATGCGTGGGTATGCAGGAGGTGTCCACGTGAGTGTGGCCACCAGAGCTTGACATCTGCTGTTTTCTTTGATCTCGGTGGCTCTCAACCTCTGGTTTTTAAAGTTGGTGCTCACTGGCCAGTGGCTGACTGACTGGCCAGTAAGCCCTCCTTCCGCGTCCTCTCCCCCTTTCCCTGACTAATGTTGTAAGGTTAAGGATACATGTGCGACCACTATGCTCAGCCTTTTTACAGAGGTGTTGGGGATCTGAACTCAGGTTCTCATGCTTGCACGACTGGCACTTTACCAAAGGATCCATCTTCCCAGCCCAGAGTCCTTGTGGATGGAGGAGACAACCTGTTTTTCATCAGGTAATTGCTGCTGCTTGGGAACGAAGTTCAGCTGTTCTGAGATCCAAGGTGACAGCGGTTTAGGACAATGACCACCGGAGGTCTTCCGCTGCCTTTTCGGAGTCTGGACCAGGACACCGTAGAAGATGATAGCAAATACCTCACCACTCTGTGCCTTCAGTCTTGAAGGGGAACAGGCAGGTTACATATTGCCAGGTACTCCTCAAGTGACTGGCATGTCTGTGTGGAGTTAAGCGGGAGCGGGACCCAAGGTAAAAGAGACAGATGTCAAATAAAGACGAGGATGGCATCTTCCCTACGTTTAGGTACCTGAGGACATAAGTGAGGAGTCAGCGCTTTTCAGTGAAGGCAGTTCCTAAGTTACGCAACCAGTGGGAAGAGAAACAGTATCTGAACTTGGGCAAAGACAAAGGATGTCACATGGCTCAGATGCCCCACCCTCAGTGCCAGGATAATTTTTTGGAGCCCTATGTCAGAACTTAGGCAGAAAGAGAAGACAGATCTTTGGCTAAGTGGTTCCCAAAGAGTGTTAAGTGGACTGCTGGGAGGGTGACAGCTATCTGACGGCAAACCGAGTCTTTGGGCTTCTTCTTCGGAAATTCTGCCTAGGACAAGGATCCCAGTGCTGGGGGCCTTGCTGCTGCGGGATGAACAGTCTGTCTCTGTGCTGTCCAGCCACCAGCTACACACAGGCCATAACCATTTAGCCCTTGAAGGATCGTTCACACAGCCTGAATTCTCACTTTCTTTTTTAACGTACGGGAAGCTTTTTTTCAGAGATCTTGCAGAATGCTTGCCTTTGGCTTGCTAGAGCATCGTGAGTGTGGAGAGACAAAATGTTACAGGTTGTGAGTCAAAATCCCCTTGGGCTATTTAAACCCTTAAAGAGTCATCTACCTTAACTTTTATATTTGACCCAATGAGCACGCTTGTGCTGGGTAAAATTTATGGAAACTCAGAAACGCAGGAGACCACCTCTGGGCCCCAGCGACACTAGAGCTAAAAATGCCACATCCGAAACCTAAGGCAGACTCTCAGCTTTTCTGCGACCCTGAAGCTCCCACCAATATGACTGGTGAATATCTTGATCTGACTTTGTGATGCTGTTGTTCTGCGGCTATAAAAAAGGTCATGCAATCTTCTCTATTGTGGAATGTGTTATTGCAAGGTAACCTGGATCTCTCATCAGGCCATGATCACTTACATTAAGCTGGGAATAAACTTTCCCTTTTTCTCCCTTTAAAGTAGAATTGACGTTTCACATGGATACATCTGATGCCTTTTAATTTATAAGTTAAATAGCCCCAGGGTTGGGATGTAGCTCAGTGGTAGACAGCTTGCATGAGCCCGAGGTTCTGACCCAGCACGGAACAGGGAAAGCAGAGAAGAAGGGGGAGAAGAGGAAGGGAGAGGAGGGGAGGGGAAGGGAGAGGAGGGAAGGGGAGGGAAGGGGGGAAGTGAGGGAAGCCAGCCAGCTACAGTTCAGGCACGAGACACTAGATTGCTTTCCAGGTACCAAATGTTCTCATACCACTTCAAAATTAAAAGGAATGACTAAAGGCCTGGCTCCGGGGACAGTGGACATCGTCATCGTGGCCTGTGTTTGTTAAGTCCCCTCAGCGTTGTCTCTGGAGTGAATTCTTGAGCGTTCTGGCAAGTTCTCAGACATAACATCAGAGAGGGCGCCTCGGAAGCAAAACACAGGTTGCTTGCCACGAAGATGTGGATGCCTCATGAGCTTTGATGTCATCGTTATGACCCGCCCGACGCTGCTGTGGGAAGCCGGACCAGAAAAAAAAAAAAGAGTCCTGAGATGAGGAAAAACAGAAAGAAAAGGAAACAGACGAGCCCCTAGTAAGGAGAGGAGGGTGCCGAGTTGGAGCGGGGCGGGCAGCATCCTCCGCTGCTGGCTCTTCCTGCCCAGCCCTGCGATGCCTCCCCTTGCGCGCTCAGCTCTGTTTGGCCGCTTCATCCCTTCTTTCCTGCGGTGAAAGCCTGTAATTACAAACACCAGGTGCGGCGGCTCGCTCGCCTCCTCTCCGGTGACTCCATCAGTCGGAGCGGTGAACGGTAATTTGCCAACCACCATCGAAGTTTCCTTTCAAAAGCGGGATGCGCTGGGTGTCAGGTTACATCACTCAGAAGCCTGAGACAATAGAAGAGGAAATAGAATTTACCCCGGGAACAAAGGCGTCTGCAGCTCACTTTTCTTTAGCCCTGGAGAGGGGAGGATTGACTGCTGCCTCGGCGGCGCGGACAGCGGCTGCCCAGAACCTGGAAGGGAAGGGGCAGAAGCGCGGGCACCGGGTGCTGCGGCGCCCTAAGTGCCTAAGGGCGTTATTTGTTCCAATGCCAAATTAGAGTGAAGCGACCACACAACAGGCTGTAAGTAGGTACCCCAGAACGATTAAGATGCTCTTAAAGGCAGACTTCTTAGGTTCAAATCCTACTGGTCACACGCCTTCTCAAACCTTCTTCATTTACAGAATGATGACGATCCCCGCCCGCCCCCCCCCTTCTCTCTTTCTCTCCCTCCTCTCCTATCTCTGTTGTCTTTCCCCCTCGCAACCCTCCTGGCTCTTCCTCCTTTTTATTTGCCATGCTGGAGATCATACCTAGGGTCTTGTGTACTCTAGATAAGCACTCTGAGCTTAGCCACATACCCAGACCAGTCATGGCAATCGTCACCTTGGTGTCCTGGTGTTATTTGGAAGACTGTAATGTCAGGACTCAGGAAGTACCTGACTATGTTAGGATAGACAGACAGGTGGACTATAAATGCCAGTCTTGTGGTGGTATCTGTTTGATTGCTTTGCCTGGCTCTATGCTACCAGGCTGAGGCCAGGGAGCGAGCAGCCGGTGTGTGGCATCCGGTATCTTGGGTCTTTTCTGTGCCCCTGCTTCTGGAGGTTTTAGCCTGTCTTTCCGCCTCTTCTCTGTCACCATCTGGAGGCCTGAGGACCATCTGAGCGGTCAGGATGGCCGTCTGTCTCCTCTGAGTTTTCTCAGGAGTGGGCTAATGAGTGCCAGACCCCACTGGGGCTGCCATACATCCCAAGGTGTCATGGCAAGGGAGGGTCTTGGGTCCCCCCCCCCAGACCAGTGCATTTGGGGGGGGGCAAGGTGGGGGGAGCGTTTCGAGACAGGGTTTCTCAGTGTAGTTTTGGTGCCTTTCCTGGATATCCTGGCTCTCGCTCTGTGCTGGGATTAAAGGCATGCGCCACCGCCGCCCGGTGGACCAATGCATTTTCTAAGGAACCACTTCTGTAAGATTTGGCAGTCCTGTTCTAGAGGCCAAGCTTCCCTAGGGCCCTGTCTCACCGCCCTTCTGTGGTCCTGCTGCCTCTGAGGAGTTGGTGGGATGCTAGTTCCTGGCTGCTTTCCTCTTTCTCCGAAGTCAAGGACTGGGAATACCATGGAGCAGTGATGTGTGGCACCTAGGAGGGAGGGGCCCAATGAGGGACAGTGATAAGGATTATTGGGGCATCTTTGAGAATCTGCCTTTCCCAGGGAGTTAGGGTCTGCAGGTTCTTACCCTGAAAATTCCAAGCATGTAATTCATGGACACAGAGGTTGAATTTTAGAGAGGCTTTTTTTTTATTTTTATTTTTTATAGAAGTATAGGTGGGAGCTTAAATGTGTGTGTGTGTGGGGGGACTTCCTGTGTAGCAGGAAGGGGCCCAGGACTTAGGGGACCATTGAGCTGCCAGCCCGGGGTCTACTTTGAAAGGACTTAGGACAGAAACCTGGGTGAGGGGTAAGGAGGGGTGAGCTGCAGGTCCAGTTGGCCCAGCCAGGTGTCTAGGTGGCCCCTCTCAGTTTCAAGCATGAAGTTGCATACAGGCCAGGCAGAGGGCATCTTTAGGAGACAAGACAGACACGGGAGGCACAGCTCTCTTCTGGCACCTCTGGCCTCTGGCAAGGGCATTCTCCAACTGCTGCTTTGGAGTCCCTGCCCTACCTTATAGCCAGAAGGTTTCTCCAGTTCTGCCCGGCCCAGCGGTCCCTCAGCCACTTACAAAATAATCATTCAGAGGCTTAATATTAATTATCAACTGGACGGCCTATGGCTCAAGCCTCTTGCTAGCTGTCTCTTAAAACTTGACCCATTTCTGGGTTGTTTTTTTGGTTATTGTTTTTTTGTCGGAGCTGAGGACCGAACCCAGGGCCTTGTGCTTGCTAGGCAAGCGCTCTACCACTGAGCTAAATCCCCAACCCCAACCCATTTCTATGTATCCATAAGTTGCCACATGGCCGTGGCTTACCTGTACTTTCACATCTTGCTTCTCCTGGCCGTGCTGGCGTCTCTCTCCCCTCTCCTTTCTCTTTCCTTTCTCTCTCTTCAATTTCCCACCTAGCTATAACCTGATGTGCCATAGGCCAATGGCTTAATTTATCAACCAGTCAGAGCAACGCATACTCACAGCGTACAGAAAGACATCCCCCAGCACTACCTGGCCAGTTTCTGTGCCCTGTTCTCATCAGGAAGACCAGACACCTTAGCTTGGATGCAGAGTGTGACACTGAGCCCACAAGACCTCCTGATGTCTGTGACAGCTGCAGCCTGTCCATTCACTGTTTAAAGACTAATCACAATTGACTGGTTAGAATTTTGACCCAAATTCAGTCTAAGTAACACAATTCATGGCCACATGCTGGCATGTCGGTAGTCCTGGCCTATAGAGAGAGTGGCCCCCACTCCTCAGGGGTGGCCTGAGCATCACAGTGCTGCTTCTGTACCTCCAAAGGTGGAGAGTTCCCGTCCCCCCCCCCCCCCCCCCGCCCCAAGTTAGTCCACAGGTAATTTTTCCAGCCGTGCTTCCATGGTGTAGTCTTTTTGAGTGGAAAAGATAAAATGATGGATTCGAGCTGAAGAATCAGATGAACCTGGGGAACAGCTTCTGCTGTTGCCTGAAGTATCCCTGGCTGATCGCTGACTCTCCATGATCCACAAGCAATTACGTCTAAGAATCGGGTCACCCCGTCTACACAACAGTGTGGGTCCCCATGTGAGCCTTCCACAGGCATGGAATGATGACCATGTAGGCTCTGTAGGGGTGAGGGACAGAGAACTCAACTAGATTTCTGTAGATTTCAGGGGGTCAGGAAGGAAATCTTCCTGCTCTCATGGGAGTCTCTGGTGTGCACCTCACATCTGCCTAAATGAAATGTCCTTGGGGATAGCATTAGTGACTCTTTAGGATGACTAGGCCGACCCTGTGGACATTGCCCCTGCTTGGTTCTCTTGTGTTTTACAAAGACAGTTGCACGTCACAGCCTGACTTCCCTGAGCCCTTCTTGGCCCAGGATAACTGCATGGAGCATGAGAACATGCCTCAGATGGGGCTGTGTCTGCCGTCTCCATAGCAACGACCATCACTCAAGGAAATCTCCCTATACAGCAGGTCCTAAGTTAAGAACTGACCCATGTTTTCCCTGGGGTGGAGCTAACATTTCAACCAGCTGCCACTCCCCTACCCATGCCACGTTCACTGGCCCATCTTCTCCATACAGCATCCATGACACTTCCTGAAGAGCAGCAAACTTTATTCCCTACACTTAGCTCAGGGGCCTGCAGAAATGGTTAAATGTTGAATGATATCTCCTACTTAAATACTGAGTATGAGAGACCACACTCGAAGCCTCTATTGGTGACCCAGCTTTATCTTACATGTCCTTTTGCTCTACATCAGAAGTTAGCACCTACCCAAGTCAAAGGCACCTACCCAAGTCAAAGGCACCTACCCAAGTCAAAGGCACCTACCCAAGTCAAAGGCACCTACCCAAGTCAAAGCAGCTATCTCATAGTCTGGCCTGTTACACATGGGATGGTATAACAAGGGAGCTCGGCCCAGCAAGGATTCACGATCATGGATATTGAGTAGCCAGCCAATCAGATCTCCTCTCTTGGGGGAACTGAGACTAACGTAAGTTATCCATTTGTTGGTGGTAGATACTTATAGTTTGTTTTGACATGTGACTTCCCCCTCTCACTGGCTTGCAGTAACAAAAGCTTATTTTTTCCAAACACACTATGTGTAAATTATAAACCACCAGTTGTGGCTCTGTCCATGTGCAGTTCACTCTGGGTCCTAGGAAAATGGAGTGTCTGTGGCCAGGGAGGGGAGAGCAGAAGCACTTGGTTAAGTTATCTTCTTGGAAGACTCAAACTCGCATAGCCAGAGCAAGCCTCGTGGCCAGTCTGATATCCATGGATAACCCTTCCAAAGGAATGTCCCATCGAGAAGATCATGGTATAGCTTGAATAAAATACAATAGCTAGGTTAACTGTCAGGGGAGTGTACATGTTTTAGGGTTTCTATTGCTGTGAAGAGACACCATGACTGTGGCAACTCTTATAAAGGAAAACATTAAATTGGGGCTGGCTTACAGTTCAGAGGTTTAGTCTATTACCATCATGGTGGGACATGGCGGCATGCAGGCAGAAATGGTGTTGGAGAGTTAGCTGAGAGTTCTACATATTTCAGGGAACAGGAAGTGGTCTGTCTCACTGGGTGTGGCTTGAGCATATATGAAACCACAAAGCCCGCCCCCACAGTGACATACTTCCTCCAACAGGGCCACGCCTACTCCAGCAAAGCCACACCTCCTAATAGTGCCACTTCCTTTGGGGGCCATTTTCTTTCAAACCACCAACAGTACACATCTGAATTTTCAAATATTACCCTTTCCATCTATTTACCCATAATCTACAGTTAGTTGTGGACTAAATTTGCCATTTAATATATAAATTACTGAATGGCAAGATAGGACTATGGTGGGAGACATCACAGAAGCTGGGTGGAGTAGCTTCTGTTGGTTTTAATGCAGCAGCACTGTTTACCGGGACAGAAAAGCCACGAGGCACAACAAAACCTACTATGAGAGTTTGTTAGGAGAACGGAGGGACAGGAAAGGATGTGATCAGGCCTGTTTGAAAGACATGTGCAGGGGCTGGAGGGATGGCTCAGAGGTTAAGAGCACTGGCTTTTTTTCAGGAGGTCCTGAGTTCAATTCCCATCAGCCACATGGTGCCTCTCAACCATATGTAATGAGATCTAGTGCCTTCTTCTGGCCTGAAGGCGTACATGCCGGCAGAGGACTGTGTACATAATAAATAAATCTTTAAAAAAAAAAATAAAGACATGTGCGGAGAGAGACGAAGAAGAAGGGGGGAGGAGTCTGTGACCCGCTTTTTATGGATTCCCCCTGCACATGCGCATATGGGCTTACAGAGCTATAACCGCATGCGCATAGATTGCATGATCACGCTGCATGCAAATTACGCGATCATGCAGCGGATGGATCATGTTGGATGTAAGGCCCTGGGATGACTAATTTTTTTTTGCCAGCACATGCGCAGTCATGTAGCTGGGGGAGTGGCCAGAGGCCACGAATTCCAACAGCTTCTACCTGTGATCCCAGTACTTGGGAGAAGGATGCTGAGTTTGAGTCAAGCCACGGCTGCATAGTGAAACCTATTTCAAAAACAAAGCATCTTGGGCTGGAGAGATGGCTCAGAGGTTAAGAGCACTGGCTGTTCTTCCAGAGGTCCTGAGTTCAATTCCCAGCAACCACAGGGTGGCTCACAACCATCTGTAATGAGATCTGGCGCCCTCTTCTGGCCTGCAGGCATACATGCAGCCAGAACACTGTATACATAATAAATAATTAAATCTTAAAAAAACAAAGCGTCTCACTAAATTACCACCACCACTATTGCCAAACAACAAGAAATAATCAACAGCCATAATGGAGATGGCCTGGACTTTGAAATATAACCAGCAATAGTGTGCAGGCTCTGCTAGGAAGATGCTCACCCATTTTTGAGAAATACACCACGTGAGGCAGGGCACACTGGGACGCAAAGGTAACATCTGGATGTGGATTCTGGGAAAGCGGTGAGGTCCATGACAGCAGGCAGCTGACATAGACTGTTGCTTGGCCTGTACCCATTAGCTAGTTTTCTGTTGCTACGATCAGATACTGTAACTGTGGCAGCTACTGTGGAGCTTGGTCTTGACATATGATTCCAGAGGGATAAGAGGCCATCATGGCAGGGAAGCACAGCAGGAGGCTGAGAGTTCACATCCTCAACTGCAAATGCAAGTAGAGAGAGCAAGCTGGAAGGAGGTCAAGGTTACAGAGTCTCCTCCAGTGATGGACTTCTGCCAGGAAGACTGTACCACCTCACCCCACCCCCAAACAGCACCATGGACGGCTGCAGGAGGCCTGTCAGTGATGACCACTCAGACCCAGTTTATAGCCAATTGAAAGTCTTTATTCCAGCCAGCTGGGACTACACTCCAGCATTGGGGACCCAAGTGTAGCCCCCTAAGCATTTAGGCCCAGGGGCTTTTAAGGCAAGAATGTCTTGGTATTTAGCTCAGCAGCTGCCGGGGGGAGATTTGCACAAGCAAGCAGCTTAACAGAAGTTAAGTTAGCTGGGGCATCTTGGCCTCAGATCCTGGATTAGAGTTGGGTAGTTTTCCATAGGTTTCTCCATCAGGGTCAAACCTGATATGGCCTCAACAAGAACACAAGATGGGGGAATCTGTGCACTGTTGTCCTGTCACACAACTGGGGACTAAGTGTTCAAATCCTGAACCCTGGAGGGTATTTCTCATTCAAACCCACCATACCCCACCATTGATGCTAAGGACAGATCCTTCCTCTCGTTACCTGCATCTACCCATTTCCAACCTGCTTTGTAGCCTACACACACACACACACACACACACACACACACACACACACACACACACACACACGAATTCCTAATGGACTGAAAAAATACATGTATGTGTGGTGTCCATGAAAGTTCATACATTTGTATGCATGTGGGCTCATACTCTCTTTTTTTTATTGAGGGACGGTCTCTTGCTGAATGCAGAACCCACTGATTCTGGTTGGTCTATCCAGCCAGCTTGCTTTTGTTCTGGAATTACAGGTAGCCACCATGTCTGGCCAGCATTTACATGGATTCTAGGGATCAAAACTCTGGTCCTGAGTCTTGTGGATAAGCAGGTGTTTTATCAACTGAGCTATATCCCTAGCCCTCTAGTAGACTCTGTATACACTTCACTGTTGGCTGAAAATAACCAGTCAATAAAAAGGCCCACACTATTTTTTTGTTTTCTTTCTTTTTTTTTTCCTGTGTGGCAGGCACTGTGCTAGGTGTCTTATATATTTATTTTCTATCGCTTTCTTGGAGAAGACAAGCATGGAAAAGCAAATTGCTGGTAAATAAGACCCAAAGACGCTATTCCTTGGCTAATTAGAAAATTTAAATGGGAAGTCAGGAACCATTATCATCACAAGAATTGGTCATTGATCCTTACCAACTAACAGGAACAGGAAATAACCTTTTGGCTTTCCTGTCTCCATCTTTGGCTAGGGCTGGTGAGACAGGAAGAGAAA
Organism: Peromyscus californicus insignis; assembly: GCF_007827085.1. Classification (NCBI taxonomy): domain Eukaryota; kingdom Metazoa; phylum Chordata; class Mammalia; order Rodentia; family Cricetidae; genus Peromyscus; species Peromyscus californicus. The sequence goes on from NW_026294447.1 coordinate 82,763,360, forward strand.
AGGAGATACTCAATCCATTGTAAGTAAGGCTGGTACTCTTCAGTGTTGGGGAGATGGCTCAGTGGATAAGAGCACTTGCTATACATGGAAGAGAACTCAAGTTCAAATCCCCAGCAACTATGTAAAAGCTGGAATGGTAATGTTGTAACCCCTGGATTGAAAGGACAGGTAGACCAGTATAGCCAAAATGGCAAGCTTCATGTCAGTCTCAAGAGTCTCTGACACAAAAGAGTAAGGCAGAGAGCGTCTGAGGAAGACGATGTATTCGGGCCTCTGGATAACTTGGGCCCATGCACGTCACCACCACATACATACACCAACACACATAAATCATAAAGCAGAAACAATGAAAAAAATAAGACTGGTAATCTTTTTAAAAAAATGATGCTGGGAAAGTGCAGCATCCTGGGCAAAAGGATGAAGTTGGGTGCTCATATCAAGTACATAGACTTAAACAGGTTCCAAGACCAAAATGAGTGGACTTGTGCAATAGCTGTGGAAGCAACTTGAAAATATCCACCTAACATTTATGTCATACTAAAAATAATTATTAATGAACTAGATTGAGGTGCTTATAAAGTATCTGCTATTCTTTGTAAGAAACATGAAAAAATAGCAGGACCATCAAATTGAGATGGTTTAAACTTTGACTCCATCTTCTGCTGCTTCATTTGGACGCTGGGGCTGAGGCGGCCTGCAGCAGTGCTCAAATGTAAACAGGAAACTCCAACAGCATTTGTGGTTTGGGCCCTCTGCACTCATGTGCTTGGCCCAGTATGCACAGTTTAAGTTAGATCCTGACTATTGACATCTGCTGGCTCACAGCTAGCCAGGCCAGCAAGGTGGCACTGGACATGAAAAATACTTTCCCACTATGCCTAGTTCTGCCAGAATCATGGCCATGTCTGTAAATCTCTACTTCTGGGTTCCAGAACATTCCACTCAGGTTATATAGCAGGTGCATGTTCTTGACCAAGCAGCCAACCAACATCACTTATCACAGCTAGATTTAGGGTGGACTGTTGAGGTCAGGATGGTGATTCTTGTGTATTATTACTATGTATTATTACCATATTCTTGTGTAAAATGCTTTGGAATAATCCTTCTGTACACTGTGAATATGTATTACTCTCATTGGTTAATAGAAAGCTGACAGGCCAGTAGCCAGACAGGAAGTATAGGCGGGATAGTCAGACACAGAGAACTCTGGGAAGAAGAAAGAATCAGGAGAGATTCCAGTCAGCCACCAAGCAGGAAGGCCATATAGAAAATGAGATAAAAAGCCATGAGCCATGTGAGGCATAGGTAGAAATATGGGCTAATTTAAGTGCAAAAGCTAGCTAGTAACAAGCCTGAGCTTTTGGCCAAGCATTTATAAATAATATTAAGCCTCCAAGTCAATTATTTGGGAAGCGGCTGCCAGGTACTTGGGAACAGGAAAGCAGGAGAGGAACACTTGACTATATATGGCACCCAATGTGGGATGTGGGTCCATTTAAGACCTGAGAAAACTTTAAATAGGTTCTAAATGCACAGAAACAGAGCCGCACTGGGCTTCCTAGTCTCTCATGCCAGTGATGCATATCCTGCCAACTACCCACGAGATGGAACCAGCTGATAATCGCCACGAGCTAAGCAGTGTGGTGGGTTTCTGCAGTCTCTCACATGGGTCACATTATAGAGAGGTGTTTCTCAGCTGTTGCCTTTAGACTAGCTGTTGCCTTTAGACTTGAGCTTTGAGCGCCAGCTCGATGCATGACAGACTTGGGGTTTTGCTCATGCAGGCAGAAAAGGTTACAGATACCCAGTAAGGACAGATTCAGATGGAAAAAACCTCTAAACAGGTTACAGTATATTTAAAAATATACATAGGCTTGGGAGAGAAAAGAAAAAGCGTATATAAAAATAGTTTAAGAATAAAATAGTAAAGTCCTTTAAAAATAGAGTAATAAAAAATATTATTAAAGCCACATTAAGATGGGAAATACAGAGTCTGGATTCTGTATGTTATTGTGTTGTCTTCAAATTTTTTGGCTGCTAAGAGACACTAGGTTATAGAAACTGCTATATTAAACCAACCTATATATATTTAAAAAATATCTTGACTTCAAAATTTAAGTCAAAAGATATGTTACTTTGGAGAAGAGGTTATGCTTTTGTTTCCACAGAAAATGAGAGGCTATGGATTCATTCTGGGCTAAGAAAAATCAGGTTTGATTGAAGAAGATCCCCTAAAAAATCTGCAATGGGAATGGATGGCCCAGGTGATCCAACATCTCAGAGCGCCTCTGTTGCAGTTTCTTCTGAGTTCTGCATCCAGAGCAGATTCAAGGTGGCTGGCTAAGATGGTCCAATCCCACAGACTACTCCAGCCAAGACTTAACCATTGTCCTAGATTTTCTCAGAGTCTCTCAAAAATAACAGCACTCCCCAAACAACAGGAAGTAGTCTGGAGAATGATGCCCACATCCCCCCCTAATAAATTATGGATATTTGTCACTCTTTAGGGGGTTTGATTACAAATTATTATTGGTCATAGTCAGGAAAAAAGCTAAATAAAGGAGTTAAATTCAAAGATCTCTTTCTAAAGGAAAAATGGGGGTAGGATATAGAAATGATAGGATAAAAGGGTAGATTATTGAATCTACTTTAATCCAAAAGTATAACTGTTACGCTCAAAATATTTTACATTGGTATAGATTTTAGTTTATTGATACAAATTTAAAGTTATTTCTGTAATGCTGTATGTGTGTTTCTATTCTTGTTTGGGATATTGTGCTTAAGCAATTCATTTAAAAATAAAATGTATAGTTAAGAAACACAGGTTAGTAGTTAGTCATTCTATAACAGTTAACTTACAGTTAGGTGTGTTTTCAAGGTCATACACAGATATATTTACGTAGATAGATGGTCTTCAAACATTTTAAAGACCTACAGAATATGACATTTAATATATTTAATAACCTAAGGCTTTTCATGACAGTGAGACACTCCTGCTCCTGGCAGCCCTGATCTACTTCTGAGAAGATAATGGGCATCAAAAAAACCCCAAAACAACAACAACAACAACACCTCCATATGGAGTTTACTTTCTTTGTGGCATAAGCTAGCTATTAGGGCAAGAAACTGCTGACCTTCCTCAACTGCTGACATTATACTGTCCAAACTGGACCAGTAAGACACAAGAAAGGTGACTAACAAATTTTGCCAAGACAAGGTAGGACAGTCCTTCAGAATTCCCTGCTTCACAGCTGTCAGATATGCTAGGCCTATAGACCAGAGTTAGATGCCCCAACATTACAGAGGAACTTTGGGTAACTGTTCAGGCAGCGAGATGTCCCCGTCATTAGGTAACATTTCACCCTTCTGGGGTCTTTGATGGAGTTGAAAGATAAAAGGTAAATTAGACACAAAGCTTTAGACTCACAAAGATAAGATAAATGATAGAGTATTTTGTCAAATATAAATGGACTGGATATTGTAACTGTAATTCCTAATAACTGTTCTGTGTGTGTGTGTGTATATATATATATATATAGTTTTACTATGTTTAAAAAAAACCTTCCTTTTTAATTAGACAAAAGGGGGGGAAAATACTGTGGAATAATCCTTCTGTACACTGTGAATATGTATTACTCTCATTGGCTAATAAAAAGCTGACAGGCCGGTAGCCAAGCAGGAAGTTTAGGTGGAACAGCCAGACACAGAGGGCTCTGGGAAGAGGAAGGGCAGAGTCAGGAGAGACGCCAGCCAGTCTCTGAGCAGGCAGGCCATATAGAAAATGAGGTAACAAGCCATGAGCCACATGGCAAAGTATAGACAAATATCAGTTAAGTGTAAAAGCTAGTAACAAGACTGAGCTATTGGCCAAGCATTTATAAGTAATATTATGCTTCTGAGTCAATTATTTGGGAAGTGGATGCCAGGTTTTTGGGAAAAGGCAGGCGGGAGAGGAATGTCTGGCTACAGTAAAATATCACCAAGTCTGAGGGGAAAGCAAGCTTTTGATAAACAGGAGTCAAAATTCTTCTCAAGAAGCAAAAGACATAAAAGGCCTTTTCACAGGGCCTGTGCTTCAGTGTAAACCTCTCATCCAAGGGTTTGCGGGTAGAAAGTTCCTGTGGAGACTAACATCTTCATTGCCCTCTGCTGCCATATTCTCCTTTGCTCAGCTGTCGTTTTTGCATAGAACCCTGGTCAGCTGGGCTTATGCAATCTCACTGCACTTAACTTCTTTCTCCCAGATGCAGAACACTGCCCCCTTGTTATGAGTGTCTTAGTTGAGATTTTGTTGCTGTGAAGAGACACCATGACTCTTATAAAGGAAACTCTTATACAGGAAAACATTTAATTGGGGCTGGCTTACAATTTCAGAAGTTTGGTCCATTATCATCATGGCAGAACATGGCAGTGTGCAGGCAGATATGGTGCTGGAGAAGGAGCTAAGAGTCCTACATCTTGATCCACAGGCAAAACAAGAAAAAACGGCATAGCTTGAGCATATGAGACCTGAAAGCCTGTCCTTACAGTGACATACATATTCTAACAAGGTCACATCTCCTAACAGTGCCAATCCCTATGGGCCAAACATTCAAACATACGAGTCTATGGGGGCCATAACTTATTCAAACCATTACTGTGAACATTTACAGCATGACACCATTTCATATGGCTGTATCATCACTGCTATGGTGGGGTATACCTTTAATTCCAGCACTCGGGAGATGGAGGTCAGTGGATCTCAGTGAGTTCAAAGCCAGCCTGATTTACACAGTTCTGAGCCAGCCAGGGTTACATAGTGAAAAAACTTGTCTAAAAACAACAAAAGCCCCTCAAATTAAGTGGCACAGTAGGAGACAAGACTACCCTTGGCACACACAAGACCAACCTCTTGTTCTGCACAGACACACACGTAATTGTTCAATCAAATGCAAACAGGATCCCTCAGGAAAGACCCGAGTTTGTTCTTTCAGGCTTCCTTGAACTCTCATGTGACTTGCTTTGGCTAATGAAACAGTCCAGGAAGGGGTAATATCAAGAGCAAATATCTAAGAGTCTCGGGTTTGAATGAGACAGGTACATTCTGGGGATAGCCAGATGTGTGGCCAAGGCAGAAGAGAAAGGGAGGTGAGTCTAGGCAACCAGAGGAACCAGACATTAGAAGCGTTGTAGAGCGACACAGGGATGTCTTTGAGACAGGGTCACTGGTGACCTAGGTGGCCTCAGACTTGGCATATATCAGAAGACCTTAACTTTCTGATCCTCTTGCCTCCCCATCCCAAGTGCTAAGGTTATGGGTGTGCCCTCAGCCCAGGTTGTCAAGTTGTGCTGGGCAAGCACTCTACAGAGCTGCAGGCCAAGTTGCAGCATAGGGATTTGAAAGGGGGATTAACTGTGTACCCAGGGGAGGCAAGAGAGGGTGCAGGCTTCCCTGGGAGGAGCTGAACTTCCAATGGGAACTTCTCAACATAACAGTCATGGCAAAGTGTTTTTGTTTTCAAAGCTTCCAGGTCATTCCATCTTGTTGGTTAGGTGCAGACCAGAGCCTCCGGGAGTTAGTAATAGAGGGACAGCAGTAAAACTCTTCTTAAAGTTCAGTTGCTTCCACAGTGGAATCCACAGTGATAGAGGACAACTGAGGTCGTTTATGCCTTCCTTCACCTAACTCAACCCCCCATCCCCCCCACCCCCAAGGAGCTAGTAAAAGTACAGTGGAGCTAAGGAGACCAATGTACCAAGTTGACGATGATAGCCATCACTCTACTATAAAGCATACAGATGATTTACGGTGCCTAATTTCACTTTCATATCAGAAAAGTGGCATTTTCTCAACTTAAAAGAATTGTAACCTTGTTTGGAGCCTTTGTTTCTTCCTCTGTCAGCCACAGGAAAATGTCAAGTTCACTATTGAACTTCATTAAATAACTTCAAGTCGCAGAGTACAATCATTTCCCCATGAGAACCTCCAATTTTTATACTTGAACAAAAGATCTTTAAACAAAAATATTTGACATTCAGCCCAGGAAATCAGAATACAAGCAGTTCCAACAGAGCCAACCCTGTAATCTTCAAAAACTAACACTCCATTCTTAGCGCACTGTGGAGACTTGCTCTCCCCTCTGAAGCCTTGTTCCTCCTGGACTGAAACTTCTCAGATAGATCTGGTCTCCAAGCCTGCATGCCTATCTGAAGGTCAAGGTGACTATGGAATTGACTCTGAATAAGGACATGAGCCTACGTAATACACTTCAAACCATACAGCGGCAGGACCTATGATGCTGCAAGTCAGGAGAGCTTATACAGCAGAGAGACCCTAGGGACATGTAAGGGTGCAGATTGGATTTCAGAATTCTCCGAAGTATTCACGGAAGTCCTAAATCAGACTGTAGTCTGCGATTGTGTGTATTTAAAACATAAACAAAGGATAGTGTGTGTGTGGGGGGGGTAGGATTTTGACTCTAGATCTGCAAGTAAACATTTAAAAAGAAAACCAAGTCCATTTCCTTTCTGTGACACACACAAAGGCAGTTTTAGGGCATTCAGGAAGTCTTAAGGCCTCTTTGATTCATTTCATGCAGCAGGTGCCTAAGGAAGGCCATGGTGGTCACTTCCATGGATAACTACTCACTTTGCCTAATGATGAGTTTTTTAAAAACATCACCTCCTATAAACCTGAACCGTACTGTATCTACTATAATCACCAAAACTGTGTAATCTTTTTAGAAATGTTCTTAAAATGTTAGTGTAAAAAGGTTCCCACAGTTCTAAGTAGTTAAAAGTTAAATAATTGATAATAACTATGTTCTCTGCATAATCAACAGTGGCTGTTTAAAAAAATCTTTTGTTACACAGAATCAGATCACAGTCAAGACTGTTTTATATACTGAGGACGAAGATACCCTGGAATAGTATAATATCAGGCATGTGCAGCCACAAACTGGCAAGCCCTGGGATTTTTTAATTCTATACCATTTTGCCAGTCATTACCAAGACAAACATAATAGTAAAATACAAGTTAAAAAAGATTTTTAGGGGTTGGGGATTTAGCTCAGTGGTAGAGCGCTTGCCTAGCAAGCGCAAGGCCCTGGATTCAGTCCTCAGCTCTTGGGGGAAAAAAAAAGATTTTTAGAAAGTCAATCAAATGACCAATTAGTTTCACATCCAGAAGGAAAGCTGAATTTAATGAACAGTTATCGTCACAGAAATTTTCAAAAATTAAGTTGGACCCCCAACACCAAAACTCTAATAAAATATTACAAAGAACTTTCTACTCATCTCAGTTGTGCATTTCAAAACGAATCCTTTGTGTGTGTGTGTGTGTATGTGTGTATGTCACACATGTTGCAGACATGTGTGGAGGTCAGAGGCTAGCTCTGTGGAGTTAGTTCTCTCCATGGCTCCCAAGGATTGAACTCATGTTGCCAGCATACCTGATGAGCGATCTTGGGGATCACAACGTAAGATTCTCTTACCATCTTCAGTCTACTGTCCATGATAGAACACTGCTCTGAACATTTCAGCATGGCGCCATCTCCTTCCCTCACCGTTACTGGAAAAACACATCTCACAGATCGACATACTAGGAACTGCCTGTTATTAAACTCCACACTTGCAAATTTGCTCAGGTATGTACCTCTATATGAATACATACATGCAGTTTTCTCTTTAAAACCTCTCACTCATCCCAAGGACACACATATAAAATACCATGAGAAACACCAGCTACTGATACTCTGGTTGGTTGAAAACGACTCATTTCAGAGTGTCAAACTGAAGAGTTTATTCTTTTGTAGATTGATAGTGGTCAAAGACTGGAAATCCGCTGGTTCAAATGAACGTCTGGAAAACACTTTGTATGTAGTTGTGAAGACGGCTGTAGATGGGGCTCTTTGGTCAGGAAGATGCAAGCTTGTGCCTAAAAACTACAGCCATGACACTCCTGGAGTAGCTAATCAAGTTTAGGCAACAATGCAACTATTATCATAAAACAGAACTTTATAAAAAGCCCTTAGAACATAAACACACAATATAAACCTCATGCTGACTCCAGGCAATCAGTGAAGCAAAATCTTCTATCTGGCCATGTGGTGGGTATTTCTGGCAAACTTCCTGTTCTCTAACACAGTTCAAGAATATTATCTTCAATTAGAATCCTATTCAATTTGACAGCAAGTCCAATCTTGAGTTATTAAGAGCTAACAAGGAAAGGAACATTTTAAAATACTAGAGGTCAGCATGCATCGAGTAAAAGTAGCGTGCAACTTACAGAACTTCCATTTAATTTCCTGCTCAGTTTTCAGACTTCTAATTGTGGAAGTGAAGACCAGACTTGGAAATCCGGAGGTCATTTTGAGACATAGGTGAACATATGAGATATCCACTACAGCCAATCACTAGGAGGAGCCAAGCAAGCACCTCCCTTCTGCATCCTCCTCCCTGACACAGACACACCAGGGCTGCTCCTCGCTGAGAGTCCTTCTCCAGACCACTTCCAATTCCCAGTCTCCACTCTTCCTGTCCAAGAGGAACAACTACTACCTGGCTTCCTTATTGCTGGAGTCTTTATAACAATAACCACCAACCCAGTCTTTGTGGTTATCAATCATCTCCCTAAAATTAGGGGCAATTCTAGTTCAAATTATGATTTTATTGATCTGATCAGCTAATTTACCAAGTTCCACTAGGAAGATTCTCTTAAGATCACTCAATGATAAATTCCCAGATTTCTAGATTCCTCGATACCACACACACACCCCTTGCAGCAAACAATCATAAACACACACATTATGCAATTGCCTGTTTTATTTAGTGGCACCAATTTTGCAAACTAGAAATTTCTAAGTTCCATCTCACATACAATCTGTAACCATTCACAGGCTGAATGCAGTTTTTCAAAGAACTAGAAAACAAAAGTACATTCTTAAAATCAGAACTAAATTCACATATTTTCTTTGGACCAGGAAATGGTACATAATACAAAATATACATTTATGGAATTTCTTTAAAACTGTGGGTCACATAAACTGCAAAGTGGAGAATTCTGTTACATATTATGTTTAAGAAAAATATTTCTGCAGTTCTTACATTGATTAAGTTTAAAAAACTGAATTTATGTATAATGCAACATGCTTTTAACATGTACATGTCTCCCCACTCAAAACACTCATATAAATGAAGTGAGATAATTACAATTATAAAACTAATCAATGCTGGGCATCACTGCTACACGGTATTTTTCCTGCAGATATGCTATGGCGTTATTTCAGGGCTAGCCAGGTAAGATAATGAATTCTGTTTCTACTTCCACAAACACAAATCAAGCTAGAACTGAACATGAAATTTTGGCAACAAATTTAACAACCATTTTTCAATGTAATTATGATATCTTTTGTAGCAATATCATTAATCTTCTACATTGCTATGTAAGACCTTATTTTAAACATTCTTTTTTAAGTACGTAATTCCTTAGAATCTGAAATTAAGTTAGTATTTAATGAAAATCTTAAAACCTGAGTGAGACCTGACAGCTAATGTGTTGGTAACATATTGTTAACATATTAAGCTACACTCTGGAGGGTCAGGAGCATGCCAGACACATTCAATTTCCATTTCGCTTTTTGTTGCTGAGATTCAGGAGTAGCAAACCTTAAAAGACATCAACCTCCCCAACTGGCCTAATCACCATTCTTCCACCTTTACAAACAGGTTCCCACAACACAGGACCTCAGGAAAGAACAAAACAAAACAAAATACAAAAAACCAACCAACCCAAACCAAAAACCCCTCATACGAGATTCCAGCCAGGTGCCCACTCGCCTCCTTACTCTTCAAAGTAAAACAATTCCTTCTGATGGATTTTTATGCTCTTGGAATATCTGGGGCTCTGCTGGAGGAGGATGGTGACCTGTTACAATGGAGGGTCTTGACGAGGCCAAGCAGACATTCTTGGGGAGTTATATCCACCATCTGCACTTTCCCAGGTGCAGTCAGCCCTCAAAGGGTTGTGACCCCCAAAAGTTTAAGAAGCCCCTCAAGAACAAACCCGCGCTATTCAATGTATGCAAACAAGATCTAGTTTTGTCCTATAGCTCTCCAATCTCTACACACACTAGCTCACTCCAGACAGGACCATACAGACACACAGAGTGCTCAGCAGTCTTTCACTAGTCAGGACTAGATAAAATGAACAATTATCCTAAACATTTAGTTTAATGAGAAGGCAGCCAGGAGAAAGGGGTATCTGGAGCAATGAAGAGCAGAGGGGTGGGACTGGGTGAATAAACACTCGATCTGTTTCTCAGTTGCTTGTGTTGAATCAGTACCGATCAGCAGAGCAGAAAAGCACACTCAGTTGCCCCTGGCTGACTTCTGTGACACTCAGTTCTGGAAGAGTGACGGCCAGGTCCAAAGCAATCATAGTCCCCCCCCCCCCCCCCCCACTATTCCACATCCTGAGTTTTCTTGCTTTCAACCCAGTATAATAAAGTATTAATTGGCCTTGATGAGGTAATAAATGGCTTTTCTTGTTCAAGAGAATAGAATTGGCCTTTCTATTTAAGTGTGTGTGTGGGGGGGTGGGCACCCAAGAGAGGGGAGGAAATGGAAGCAGGGGCTGATAGTTCATGAATAATACGAAGAAAACCGGTCATTTACTGTTATTTCAACTTAAACAACTTTGCCGTCTTGTAAAAGCAACTGCGATTTGAATACCATCTGAGTTTTTCCTGGGGGTTGGGAGTTAGACAGGGTTTTTCTGTGTAGCCTTGGCTGCCCTGGAACTTGCTCTGTAGACCAGGCGGGCCTTGAACTCAAGAAGATCTGCCTGCCTCTGCCTCCCAAGTGCTGGGATTAAAGCTGTGTGCCACCACGCCTGGCTCCATCTGAGTTTTTTGACACTCCGCCATGCTGTTTCAACGGATAGGAAGAAAGCTGAAGCCAGTAGCTGAATACAGAGAGAGCACATAAAAAGGAAAGACTTTATGTTGAGTTGACTCTAGATGGAAAATGCTCATTTGACAACACAGCAGAACCAACGCCCGTCACACTGCATTCTACCAGTAATAATGTTTAGCTGAGTTACTAACATAGTATTACACATTTAGGAAAACATGTTCTTAAATATTTCAAGCATATTCTGAAATAATATATAATTTAAGACAACTGCAAACCAAAACACATAGCACATTATTGGAGGATATAAAGTGAAATCAGGCTTCTAAAATTAAAGACTTTTAAATGTCTGAAAGACAATCTAATTAGAAGACTAACAAGTTTAAAATGGTCATCTCATTATCTCATCACCAGAATATGTGAGAATATATAACATCCTTGAAGGTCCCTCCAAACAAAAAACCTCAAATGAGAAACATTTACATGCTAAAATATTTACATCTTTTAGGATACCAAATTCTATATTGTAAAACCAGCAAAGTTTGAACTAGAAGTGTAACATGAAATTAGAAATTGAAACAAAACCAATTAATCAGTCTTGTGTTCAGCAAGGACAGGCAGTAAGTATGGCTACTCTAAAATACTAATACACATGAGCTAGCACAACCATTTCCTATGAACACTGGTGCTGTATCACGAAGACCACAGTTTTACTTAAGGTAGAATCTGCAGGAGGCTCTAAGCTGAGATCCCACCTGTATCCTGGGGGTTGGAGAACACTAGGACATCCATCCATTCCTTGCTTGTGACTTGCTGCTCTCGGTAGGGAAAGTCAAGGCTATTTCTTACAGATAACCAAGTACTCTGTCCAGATGCTAAGACACACCTCAGCAGTCCAATGTACTCTTACGCTGAGCATAATCTATTGGATAATTTCAACTTTTGGGGAGAAGAAACAATTTTGGGGAATAAAGGAATAGCAACTATTCTTGCAGGTGGTGACCTACTTTGTTGAAGAAAGTCCTAGGTAAGGAGGGGGTGGGCAATGCATTTTTCTTTATATGAATGATCCACTTATAATACATACACTGGATTCTAAATTCTGCCCAAACGTGAACTCCCTGAGAACAAGGACCTACTTCATCTCTTTACGGTCCCCAGGGACTTAACCTAGAACAGTATTTTGGTAACATTTAACGCTTTGTGGAAAAGCTGAGCTTGGCTGGTTTAACATGCTCAGTAACTGTAAGCAGTTCTGTAATTCAAACTATCTGTACCACGTAACTCATCATTCTTTCATTTCTTAAAAAAATTTTTTTCAGACGGGGTGTCACTTTGTAGGCCAGTTTAGTCTCAAATCCATCATCCTCCTGCTTCAGCTTCCCGAGTGCTAAGACCGCAGGCAGAGCCCCCACAAGTGGCTTTTCCACCCCAAGTTCCCGATACTCTGTGGTATAAAAAGCACAGCTGCTCAGTTATCTAGTCAGATAAATGCACAGTAACTGAAGATGCTTGAGAAGTGTTCGGAAGCCAAGAGTGACCACTTTGGTTTTTATAAAGTTTATGTTATCAGAAGACACTTTCGCTATCAGCGGAAGGATATCCTACCAGAAAGTGAAAATCAGATGAGACAGGGTCTCACTGTGTAGCCCTGGCTCCTGGAACTATGTAGACCAACCCACACTGGCCTCGAACTCACAGAGATCCACCTGCCACAACCTCCAGAGTGCTGGAATTAGAGGCGAGTATCACCATGCCTCACTTATTTTATTTTTATGATCACTTGTTAAAACAGTAAGAGATATGGAAAATAGGATGGGGGGGGTTGAGATAGGGTTTCTCTGTGTACCCTGTCTATCCTGGAACTCGATCTATAGACCATGCTGGCCTTGAACTCAGAAATTTTACCTGTGTTTGCCTCCCAAGTGCTGGGATGAAAGGCGTGAGCTGGCTTACTCAAACTTTAATGTAAATTAGCAAAGCCTGCTATGCAGAACTGAATTTTTCACTGACGTGAAAGGACACTCTGCATTTTATGTTACCATCACAGAAGAACTTTCCCCCTCCACATAAAACAAAACAAAAAATCACACATCCAGACTTTTTTGAGGCATTTGTCCTGAGATGTTAATTAGCAGGAAAGGGGATAGGGATCAAGACTGAAGTGTACCATGCAGGCATGAACATTCCCTCCAAAAGTGTTGCTGGCTTCTACCACAGCCATTTTTCCAGGAAGTAGTCCAAATCTGCTTTTACAATGCATACCTCCTTCCTGTAGTTCTATAATGCAAAATGACTGCTAGTACAGTGCTGACTCATGTGGAAAGACCGAGTATTCTCAGATCACAGCGCTTCTTACTCCAGCCTTCAAAATTAACAACCTCAATAGAAGAGCATTCCAATTTCCTTTTTTGTTGAGACAATCTCAAACAAGGTTTACTTAACTAAGTGCTGTCGTTTGAAATACAGCTTTCCATCATGTAAGTTTCAATTTCAAAAGCTACCACAAGCAAACTGGCTTGAGGTTTTGGTATTTCTAAAACTAAAGGTTTTCAGGTTACTTCTAAAAACGAAGGACCCAGGTAGTCTGTCAGGATCTCAGCTTCAGCTGTCAGCCTAGAGCCCAGTCTGTGCTAGAAGCACTGGCTTTCATAAAATGCACATGTACATCTTTGCAAGCCACAACTTAGAACATTACCATACTTCCAACTCTCCCACAGATTTAGACATTAAGCATTTATTAAGTTTGAAGTTGGCTCTGTAATTCCGGCTGTTATGAATTTCTAAATATAAATAATATTTCAGCTTTTCTTCATTCATGCTGCACTAAGATATAAATTAAATACAATGAAGTTACATGAATACCTCCCGAGAGGGTAATGAAGAGTCCGCTGGGACTGTAGCTACTCAAGTCTGTGCCACTTCACAGGGCTTTCCTACGAGACCCTTAACGAACGGTACAGTGGTTTTAAGGCTGTATATACAAACATGTCTATTTCCAAGTTTGGGAAAAACAAATAGAACAAAATGTATTACACTAACTTTGTACACAAAGTTGTGGCTTTGTACTAAACATATTTTAATTGTTTCCTAGTGGGGCATCTGACTACTAACCGAGTCAATCGCATGTTGATAAATACAGCACTCAACCTAAAGAGACGGAAATACAGACGGGTACAGAACAGTAGTCTTTATAATGTGACAGACTGTAAAACTTACTCTTACATGCTTAATCAGAGGGGTTTAAGCCTAAATTAAATTAGGTATTTTATATCTACAATTCCTTAAGCTTTGAAATTTATTTTTAAAGGCCAACAGCTAAATATTATCAACATGCTATATTTCAAATCACAAATACATCTTAACCTCTTAGATTCTAAAGACGTGGGTCAATGAAAAGTTACAGGCAAACACACATTCGACACACACACATCTATCATAGTGTTAAGATTGTCAAACGTTGACAATTCTTTTAATTAACAGTAGGTAAATTCAAGCTGACACACATCTTACTAAGAAGTAAGCAGCCTGAAAGAAACTCATTTTAAAAACAGGTTAGGACAACACAGACTTCGATCTTTCGATTCATCTGCACCTGGGGTAACACCATCATCCAATTTAAGGAGACTAACACCTTTCCCTAGAAGGAAATGTCCCATTTACAATAGCATGGGGTCTTGAAAGCCGGGGTAAGAGGAACTACGCGTACATGATTAAATTTCTTGTTTGTTAAACCAAGCTTTATTGATAAAATGGAATTCAGAATATCTTACTAGGAACAGCAGCAGGCCCAGCCAATCATGATAGGAAAAAAATGTGGCAGTCTCCTACTGTGTAGGAAGCTGCTGCTTACCAATTAGTAACTGAATGTAAGGACTCATAAAGAGGTGCAAAGAATCAAGGCATTTTAGCCCCAACTTGATACTCTTATGATTATATGGTATCACTTGCAATACTCTCGGCTGCAAGGAGAGGACATCCTTGAGACAGGTAAGAAGGAATGGCCGTGTTAACAAGCCAATCCCTTGCCAGAACACAAAGACAATTTTCCAGAACTCCCTGGATGTTGAGCTTTGTAAGATTTTGGAAGTCTTCACTGCCATGTGCACATGAGCATCTAGCTATGTGGCTGCTGCTTTCCCTATCCCAACCCCAAGTCCAAACACAGCATGGCTGACTATATCTGTTGTGTCACACAACAAGCCAAACACTTCCTTTATCATTGATAGTGATTTTAAAGCAGTTCATAATTAAATATGAGCACTTTGTACAAGGACAATTACACTTTACAAAACCCAAAATCATACAACAAAAATTGCTGGAGTCTGATTTACAACATGAATTACGGTTTGAAATCACGTTTACATAAGTCTCAAATTTACAATTAAAAAAAAAATCCATTCTGGGCTAGCTGTTCCACCGCTGAAGCTCTCTGGTGTAGTCCCTCACCCACGTCGTACCCTTCCTTAAAGTTGATGACGGATGTTAAAAGGTTCAGCAAAGTTGAGCTGTACTCTCCTTTGGAGGCGAAGGTGAATCCATGGCTAGATGAGCAGCTTTACCACATATCATCAGTTGATGTAGAATCCTTTACAGAGGAAAACAAACAAAACAAGGCATTTTAATCAAAGATGCAAGATACTAAAATGTACTACTTTCTGGATAATGCAGAAAGACAAGGTTTTGTAATAAACTGACTTCTAGGACTTAGCTGGTTTTAAAAGTATGTATGTCTATATATGAAATACTAACATTTAATCTTCTTTGTTAAAAAATAAGAAATCCTTTGGCCTGACCCCACCCACTAAAAAATTCCATAAACAAATAAATCCTTTGGTTTGGAAAAATATTTGAACGATTTTACTACGAAATAAGTTATCATTAAACCAACAAAATTACTAAAAAGCTTGACCTAACTTCTTTTACAACTCCATTTTCATGAAGTTTATTGCACTGTGGGAGAAAGAGAAAGAGCTTCGTAATGCAGCGGCACACAGTACGTGAGAGCTGCACTCGGTGACCACGAGTTACCAGCTGCAAGGGTCTCGGTCACTGCAGAAAGGGACCTCTCTAGTGTCTTAGTGCAGGCTCGGCCTCAGGACTGTGGCAAAGATATCTGAAAGCATAAAAACACTTCATGATGAACATTCGGAATTCTGCCGCTGCTCCTCATAAAACTCAGAACAAGATTCAAGAACAAGATTCTGAGGAAAGAGATCCCTAACTTAATAAAAAAAAAAAAAAATGGTGAAGGCAGGTCTTCTGAAGGTGACAGCAGAGGCTTAAAAAGAGACCTTTTGACAGAGAGAAGAGGCCACTCACCATGATTATGTCCCCAGTCACTGGGACTCTGGTATATGCCGAGACCAGAGCAGGTCGAGTTCAAAGTAAGTGCTCCCCCAGGCTGTGTGGGGGGAGGACGGTGAGGGAGAGGAGGAGCAGGGAGAGAGGGAGTGAAACCACTACTCACAGTGTCGTCGTTTTTGTAAGGGTTCAGTCTATTGTAAACGGCTTCAATTACATTCCGCCTAGATGTTAAAAAATGCAGAAAGTTAATCTTCACAAAGTAAACTGCGGCTAATAACCCCAGTCCAGTGCTCATCAAAGCTTCAAAAATAATCTTATAACAGCTCCTGCTGTTAACACCAAGCCTGTCTTTAAGATAGCTGTGTCCTCATGTTAAAGCAGAGGTAGTTTCTCTAAAATGGAATAAATGTAACATCCCACTGGTTCAGATAACACTAGAGCAAAAGTCAGTTTATTTTATTTATTTAACAAACCAACCAGTGGGTTTGTTTGTTTGTTTAACTTATTTACTGTGAGCACATACATATGGAGGTCAGAGGTCAGGTTGCAGGAGTCTGATCTTTATTTCTACTATATGGGTTCTGGGGATCAAAAGCAGGCCACCAGGCTCGGGGCAGGTGCCTTTACAAACTTAAAACCACACAGCACAAATGCCCAAACCCACCTCCCGAGAGTCTAGCCTGGGGACGGGGCAGCAGGACTGGGAAGCGTCTCCTGCACAGCACAGACCTCGGTCGGGACCCCACAAAGGGCCGAGTCTGTGACTTAGCACCCGAAAGACAGGCAAAAACAAGTGGGTCCCTGGAGCTTAGTGGCCAGCTAGCTAGTGAGCTCTGGCTGTAGTGAGACCCAATATCAAAGATAAGGTGGACAGCAACACAGGGAGATGTCGTCCGTCATCAGCCCTACGTTAGTAACCTCTGGCCTCCAGGCACATGTATGGGCATGTACACAAATACATGTACACACACACACACACACACTAAAGAGTCTACATGGCCTTACTTCTTTCTTTCTACCTGAGCTGACTTAAATGGCTACACTTGAGCAACAGCAATACCAATCTTAAGACATAGTAATTAAGGATGGTACCATAGTTTCCAAGGAGAAGCAACTTTAACATGCTACAATAGAATAATCCAGCATATTACTATCTCTGCTTTTCTTAACACCCCTTCAAAAAACTTCTACAAAAACTAAAATGCTGAATACTTCCGTGACAAATATAGGAATTCGTTTTTGAATACTATTTTATTTTCAAGTCTGGCCATGTGTGGTAGTACAGGTCTCACCCAGCACGCAACAGCTAAGAAAGATTACTTGAGTCAGCAAAGCCTGGGCTATACAAGGAGATCATGTCTCTAAAAGAAGGGGAATACCTCTTTAATCCTTAATAGCAGAGCATTTGCCTAGCAAGTGTGAGACTTTGAATTTATTCTTCAGTATCACAAACCACAAACACACACACACACACACACACACACACACACACACACACACACACACACACACACAGACACTCCTCTGTCTCTGTCTGTCTGTCTGTCTGTCTCTCTCTCTCCCTCTCCCACCCCCGCCCCCCAATGTAATGGTGCTTTTAAAGTATAGCCTTCACACTTCTAAAATTGATTGGAAGCAATTTAATGGACAATCATATCAAAAGTTTTCAAAAAATACAAGTTTCAACAGGAGCATTTAGAATCCCTGGTGAAATGATCACAAAGAGTAAAGATTAGCAACATGTGCAAACTACAGAAATCTAAAGAAATGGTCATAATATCCCTCCATGTGCTAAGCACTGAATTAAAATAAAACAAAACAACCAAAACACTTGAAGCCTGGCAGTGGTGGCGCACGCCTTTAATCCCAGCACTTGGGAGGCAGAGCCAGGCGGATCTCTGTGAGTTCAAGGACAGCCCTGACTACAGAGCGAGATCCAGGACAGGCACCAAAACTACACAGAGAAACCCTGCCTTGAAAAACAAAAGAAAGAAAGAAACAAAAACCCAAACAACAACAACAACAAACCACTTGAATTGTGCAATGCACATTGTTAACTACAGGTATAAGCTTAATATCTAACACAAATTGGTACGGTTCTATGAAGCGACAAGAAAGGGAAAGAAGGCAAAGAAGTGTTTACCTTTTCTGACACCAAACATCAGTCAATAATAAACAACCAAACACTGGAAAATACAGACATGTGAAAACACTGCCCAGATTGAAGACAATCTTGAGTGTTAAGTTATACAAGGATTGACAACACAAAAATACCCCACCACTATTACCATAGCCACTTACACTTTTGTAGTATCATGCCATTTAAAATAATCTTTCACTGTATTATTTCATTTATTCTTTGAGGAAATCAGTGTTACCCAAGCTTCCACTAAGGACAACCCTCAGTACAATTATAAACAGTGACAATTAAATACTGATTCCAAACAAGTACTGCATTTCCTGACAGTGAAGACAGGACACGGACATTAGAGTAAACCATAGTTATCTACAGACAAAGGCCAGGAGCTGCAGAACATACTCACTTGCTTGCCAATTCACCCCCTGGTGGGAGGCTGGGGATGTTCTCACTTGCTAACGTTCGCATCACATGGACTAAGTCAGGGACGCCTTCCCCCTGCTTCTTTATGATTTCTGGGAATCAGAAGTACTTTTTTTGTAAATGTTATCAAAACTCAATTTTTAAAACACTGAAACAAAGGTATCTTAGGTTATCACAGACAGTATTTACTTTACAACACCTGAGATTTTCTAAACTAGTATAAAAATAATCAAAGTTCTTCAAAAATTTAAGGCCAGGGGATGCAGAAGAAGACACAAAATATCAACTTCAATGAATGAAAACAAGATAAAAATGTGAAAAGAAAAAAAAATACTTTGTGTTAACTTGATGTGTTAAACGATCAAGGTGTGTACAAATGACTTCCTTTAGGATGCCAATTAGTTACTGTTGAGGAGATCAACTCCTGTCCTTACACTGGATACAAGTTTTCTGTACTTTACCCTGTAAAATACATTGCACATATAAAAATAAATAAATAAAAAAACTCAAGACTTGAAAAAGTACCTTTAAGTATAGGGCAATTTATTGAAGATATACTAGATCCTATCATTCTAACCTTCATTTTATAGTGGCAACATGATTTAAGTAGATAAATTAATTATATTCTTGAACATCACTCTGTATATCAATTTCCCCTCTAAGACACCTTTAAATGATATACAGATACACACAGATCCCTTCATTTGTTACTTAAGCAAGGCTTCAAATGAAAAGGTCTGAATTTCATGACAAAAAGATGAAGAACAGAAAGACTTAGGAACTGTACAGCTGCATTAAAAACAGTTTCACAGCATCAGGTTGGCCCGAGGGTACAGAGGGATCTGCAGCGTTATCAGGGAGTTGCTATTATTCTTATCAGAGACATCCCAAGCTGTGAATAGAGACCCTTACCCCAACTCTAAACTAAGTACAAGATGTCATTTGGAGACTCCGCATATTTACTCTTAGGGCAAATTCCAGTCCAAGGCACTTGAACATTTTTGTTTCTCAATATTTATAGTAAGAAATGGTATTTTCTTTGCCACTAGAGCAAGAAATTATCATTCTAGTTCTCCATCTGTAAATCCCTCTGAAAAAAACACATATAAAATCTTCATTCTCTATCAAGTCTCAAAATGTTACTTCACCATTAAAGGCACACGTTAAGACAGACATCGCTACCCATAAAATCTCTTTAAATGGCTCAGAATTATCCTTCTAAAATAAAGGCCAAACTTTAAATCTATTATATCATGCCTTCTTTTTCTTCAAACAATTAACAAAATAAAAGAGTCTTAAATCTGAACAGAAAGCAAGGATCTCAGATTCGGTTTGCCAAGTTCCTTTATTGTATGATCTTTAACATTTTGGCATATTTATTTTCTACATGGTTCTAATGCTGAAAATCTACTATACAAAAATAAAGGGATTTGATGCTTGCCTATGCTACACAAGTTCACAATCTAAAAGCGTAACACAAAACACAGTGTCTACTAGGCCAATACAATCATTGGGTGAGAGCTCTGGATACAAGAGAAATGAACACTGATGATAAATGCAACCAAGGATGGCTTCGGTTCTAAATTAAAAAACCCACTGTATTTGATGTAGCTTACATCTTCATCAAAACGTAAGTTATGATATTTTAATTGTGAAGAATACAGGAAAGTAAATTCTTTTAAGAATAATAAAAGCTTTAGAAACCATTAGAATCTCTTATTTGATGTGGGACAATCATTGAAATTGAACAATTACACTATCCCTGCTTCCTTCAGCTTCTAGAAAAGTCCTGAATGTTAAGAAACTTCTTTTAATTGTTCTTAGACTACATACTTTAATTAGACTGCACAAAGACTTGGTGCTTTCCTAAAGAATATAAACGTCAAGAATTCTCTGTTTCATAAACACAGACACAAACACACTCTGACCCTCCCCACTTTCCTAATGAACGTAAGGAATTCTCAGCTCCCTCCATATTAGCAACTGTTCGGGGAGTCAGGCCAGTGGCAGCGATGGGACAGTCACACACCGGTGAGGATAATCTTAAATCGCCTAAGGACCGACCACAAGTGCAACAGCATCTGGTTAGGTAAGGCAACGGGCTTTTCCTCACCTCCCTTCAGTAGAGGAGAAGGGAGGCTCTGAGGAGCTTTGTCTTTCCAATGGTGTAGACACAGATGCCAATGTTGAAAGCAAATCACATGAGGCTTAGTAGGTCACAGCAGTTGAGTCAAGGCATGTATTTAAAGAAAGAAAAAGGTATCTGGTGCCTGTTTGAGAAGCTGTGTACCTCTTCAGTTAAGACATACATCTTTTACAGTGCAAAGATACATTCCTTCGATGACTTTAAATAGCAGCAGCTTGAACTAACATGACTTTCTCTCTAGTTGCATCTCATCATATCTAAAATTACCATACTTAATTTATGACATATTACCTCCAATTGCATGGTATAACACTTGAACATAGCAAAATACTGGCTATTAATGTAAACTCTGCCCAGGGGCAACTGTCACTTGATAGTATGAAATATAAAACTTACTATAATAAAATTATATGTAGTGAATATTTGATAATTCCACCAAAAAACTTACTTTAAAATAAAGCACACTGAAGAGAAAAATAGCAATTCATTTCTAAAACTGGATTCCATTCCACAGTAAAAATACTAAAATACTTATTATTTCTTTATACCAATAAAATGTATGCCCAGGTTAAAGTGCCAAATATCAACATCAACTTACCCCATACATTTTTTTTGGTTCCATATTTTTCTACTAATCAGCAATTTAGACCAATCACTCTGTAACATTCTAAGTATTTTTAACTTTACTGTTTTATCTAAAAATAACATTGAAATAACTTAAGATGTAAAAAATTACAAGACCCTTGAAAATAGTGAGGAAAAATGCATTGACTAGTACACTCCATGAATGAAATATTAAACAGTACAAACATAGGTTACCAAAGGGGAGGGAGAGTAATAAACCTCAAGCCTCTAGATACCCCAACAACCCAAGCCACGCATGATTCTAGTAGACAGATTACAAATGATATCAAGCAATAAAAAGGGAGAAAATAAAATTAAGATGCACACTAATTTTAATAATGAAGACACAATGGGATGCAATAGTGTGGTAGGTCAATGCTTGCATGCCAATTATGGTATCAGGAGACCAAAATGCACTTTTTACAGTGCAGTGTTTCTGTTTCTAGGGCCTGCATACTCTACGTGCTTACTGTATATATCATCCACACCGTGAACCCAGCGCTTACGTTTATACTTAGAGAGCAGCTTCATCAAAGATCATGTAAGCGCTGGGGCGTGGCTCAGAGGAAAACACCTGCCTACTGTGCAAGAGACCTTAGATTTGGTCCCCAGTTCCACAACCAACCTACCCACCCCACCAACAAAAGATTAATTTCTTCCAATATTTAAAACTGTCACCTTTTTTTTTTTTGAGGTATAAACACTTTCCATTTGTTCTAAAATAATCTGCCGAAATTTAAGAACCACACTCCTACAGTTCCAAACCACTTTCTTGACCTCATTTTGAGAGCTGATTCCTGCCAGGTCTGTGTTGTAAGGTGAACAAGTTTATGGCTTAGGAGGGAAGCTGTCAGAGCTGAAACTAAGTTTTAAAAGCTGTGGGCTGTGACAGTTGTTATTAACCAGTTGGCCTTCAAGTTATCAAAAACAAAAAATGAAACAAACAAAAAAAACACACCAAACAAAACCACCCCAAAACCAACCAACCAAACACAGGTAAATAAATGAAATATTCCAGAGATTTAAGTTAATGCACACAACTTTTCACAGGAAGATGACATACTCCAACACAGGACAAATTGGGTTCTCCTGGCATAAAATTACTCATGCCAGTGAGTTCAGCCATCATTTTAGATTCATACCTCAATCATTCACAACAGAAGTTCTCTAATCATAACGCACAAGGCCATGCTAGTTATTTCTAATCGGACATGATGCCTGGGGCACACATCTAAATGTTTACTACACGATGTCCTGTCTACTTTTACACGGTAAGTACTAGATGTTAAAGGCATGTAAAGAACTAAAAATTCTAAAATGTTAGACTTTGTGCTGAAGGTTTTGTTTGTGAAATAAAGCTACTTATTTTTGTGAAATGATCCACCACCTTCTACTCTGCATTCCAGGTACTTGTCCAGCTCCGCCTCCTTCTTCACAGCTTCTGCCGAGACTTTAGGTGCATTGGGAAAACAGATCAAAATCACACTCATGTTGTCTCGACTTCCCTGGGAAGAAAAAGGGCAAGAAAATATTTGGTTTTCCTTCTACTTTTTAAAACCTTGAGAATCTTTATAATTATGCCAATTATAACTACATCGTTTCTAGTTTTAAAAAATGTTATTTTTAAGGAGAAAAACGTAGACATGTATGTGGGGAGGAAGTTGCCTCCACATAATATATTAAATATTATAAGCAGCATCCAGGAGAAACAATCATTCCAGGCTCCATCCTCTGTGAGAATTACTGGTAAAGAGCCTATAAAACACAACTTTTCCTACACATTCTCTGGGGGCCACCTTCTTGCAGTCACCTGCCATGTCAACAGCACACAGACGCCCGTGCCGTCTCAAGGCAGAGCTTGCCAGCACTAGGCTTTACACTGTTGTCACAGCACACTGTGGGGTTACTGCATTTGTTTCTCAAGTAGAAATATGCAATCAGAAGGAAAACCAGGTGAAGCTCATACTTTTAACACATATTATATATAACTTCTATAACAAAGTACTGACTTAACTTAGGAAGTACATTCAAATTATTCAAACTGTTGTAAGTAGAACATCTGAACTGACAGCTTTCCTACACTTTCTTACTTTTAGTATTTAATTCAGCTATATGGAAAAATTGATCTTATACACATTAAACAACAAATAATTCAAATAGCTTAATAGCAAAGATAGACTCTTATGAGGAAAATCATAAAATGTGGCAAATGCTAAGGTACTGAATCATTTTAAAACAGAACACAGAAAGATAAAGTCTAATTTGACTAATTTACTAAAATTCGAATCTAACAATTCAAGTTTTTATTTAGCTAACACCACTTAATTCTTCCGTACTACACAGCGAACCTAGCAAAAGGCTGCTGAGCTCATGCGCACTGAGCGGGACAAAGAACATGTGCGCCTTACTGCTGTTCTCCCTGTTCAGAAACGGACAGCACACTGCCACCCTGTGCCCTTTAAAAACACACATGTGACCGGGCGGTGGTGGCGCACGCCTTTAATCCCAGCACTCGGGAGGCAGAGACAGGTGGATCTCTGTGAGTTCGAGGCCAGCCTGGGCTACAGAGCGAGTTCCAGGAAAGGCGCAAAACTACACAGAGAAACCCTGTCTCGAAAAACCAAAACAAACAAACAAACAAACCACACATGTGGGTGTTAGAGAAACTGTCCCCTTCTAGTAGAACTAAGATTTTACACTGAGCCGAATGTGTGGACACATAAATGTTTGTTTTCAAAGACTAAGTCAACAATTGTTATTGATAAAACATTACAGTGTGGTACAGGCAACACTGATGCTAAGCCAAGGTCCCAGATGTTCTAGTCTGGATGCTGCGACTGGAGTTGTGTGATATTGTAGAAATGAGTTCTGAATTCTCAGGAAAGCTAACAGCACGTATCGGCTATGTATTACCTATCAGACTAGAGTGTGTACGCACGCATGCACAGACAGACATGCTTACTAATGTAAACCTTTACTAGTCCTATAAGTTAGATATTATTTATATTTTGTAGCTGAGAGAGGTTGAACAATTTATTTAGGTCTGAAGAGTACAAAAGTAATAGAGGTAAGCCCTGATCCCAGGTCTGTTTGACTCTTAAGTCCGCAGAACCTTCTCTGGCTTCAGCCTCCTCATCTGTACAATAAAGGGGCTCAGCTAGCTTATCTATGTACACGATCCCATTTGATCCTCCCAAAAGCCCCACTAGACAGAGTAATCTCTATTCTTTGATGTAACAATTCAATAAAAGCTTACCTCAAGTTGCAGGGTCTCACACCAAGTCCTTCTGACTCCACATCCAAGGCTAGCTGTATTGCGCCATACCCAACACTTACTCAACTCCGCTGTTCAGCTAGTGTTCCAAAGCATTTCCAGAACTTACAGATAGAGCTCAAAACCTTCCCACCCTCTTTCTCAGGCATTCACATAGAATCTTTTATCTCTGTTATTCTCCTATAGTACCAAAAGCTTAAATACTCATGGTTAAAGACCAAACATTCAGACACAACTCTTGCCCAGATGGTAACTGGCTAATTCCTAAAGTATCCCTATATTTTCACAGTTGGTAAAGAATATACTGTAATTGTGCCAAAATTTTATTTTTGGTATCTACAGGCTCCACAGTGATTAAAGGGAACAGTAATTAATGGCATAGAGTCGAGTGAGAAAAAAGAAGTCTACCTTGTACAAACAGGTGTCAACTACTTCATTGCAAACTTTCTCAAGGTCATCAGTGACTTCAAGTCTGGATCTCACGAAGTCACAGAGCTCTTCGTTTCCCATGACGTCCCAGATACCATCACATGCAAGAATAATGAACTGGTCATCCTCTTCAGACCTTTCAATATCATGGACTTCCGGCTCTGGTGAGACGAGCTGCTCTGTGGGACCTTTTCCATGGACGCATTTGTAATCGAAATCCCCAAGGGCCCTTGACACAGCCAGAGAGCCGTTGACACGCTGAATCATCACAGAGCCCCCTGCGTTCTGAATTCGCTCTTTTTCCAGAGGATTGCTTGGTTTGTGGTCTTGTGTGAAGAAGTGAACTTTCCTATTCCTACAAAGTAAACCTCTCGAGTCTCCACAGTTAATGAAATAAGTATGTTGGGGAGAAATTAAGACCCCCACAGCTGTCGACCCACTTCTATCTGCACCATGTTTCTTCTCTGACATAACTCTCATGTGTTCATCAATCTCCAGAAACCCTGTTCTGATTCCATTCTTTACATTTTCCACAGAAGGTGCTCCTGCAGAGCCTTTAAAATCCTGGTTATTGGTGATGTGATCTAACAAATGCTCACAGCAGTATTTGGCAACCTGAGAACCAGCATGCCCATCATACACAGCAAAGAATGACCACGTCTCAAGTCCGCTTGGCAAACCGATCACAGCTGTATGCGCATCCTCCATTTCAACTCGCCAACCTTGCATGCTGCTTAGGCCATAGCGTAACCCATTCCCCTGCCCCTGGGCATTATGCTTTTCCATCTTTGGCTTGTCTAAAAATGCTCCCATTATGACTTGATCCTCTAGGTCTGTAAAGGAAGAGAAATAAGAAAGTCAGTAACTATCTGAAACAAAACACATCCAATTGTCTTTTGAAAGTGCCTCCGAGAGACAAGGAAGCTGTGACGACAACACACGGGCTCCAGTCATAAGAACTGCGCTGCTGACTTAGAATGTGCAGATTAACAAGAAAGGGAAAGGCCGATCAAGTACAGTTCAACCAGACAAGCAGCAGAGGGAACTAAGTCCCCAGGAAAAGGGGAGCTTGTCTGCTTCTCTGTGATACCAAGGAGACCCAGTAGTGACCATAAACTTACATGAACTAGGCAAGATTTCAGGGTGAACTCATCATACGCAATCTTGTAATTATGGTGTGTGTCAATAAAAAACTCACACTGGTCCAAATTTTCAATGCCTTTCTTTAAGCCCTTGTGCAGGTCATTCTCCTTAGCTGGAATCCTTACCTCACTCACCTCTTCACTAACAGAAAAAAACCACCTGTATCTACCCTTTCAAGTCCAGTTCAGATTCTACCCTTCATCAGACTCTGCAGTCTTTGATGAAACCAGTTAGTTTCTAAAGGGGTCAGCTTCAATTTTCAAGTTGCAATGCATTTAATGACAAATCTTATTATGCAAAAAAAGGTAACAGAATTAATCTGATAATAAAGCTAACAGTAATAATATGTAGCATTATTACATGCTTTATGACCATTGGGTATAAATCATAAAAGAGATTCAAAGGGTCTAGTTTGGCTCATCTAACCCCTTGCCAATACTTAACAGCCAGTTCCTTGATCTGGAATGGACCCACAAAGGCAGACACATTTCAACATTTTAATAACGCATTTAGTAATGCAGTCCAAGTAATCAAATGAGTTACAAACTAAAGAAAATCTTCAAGTAGGATAGAATACTAGAGAGAGACAGGAGGTAGAGGAGATGTGTATAACGAGGGTGACAGACGGTGTCCAGGTGAAGTTTTGAAACTAGAGGACTAAAGAACCAGTAATGATAAACTCAGAGAGAAACGCTATGGAAAACCCTTTAGGAAAGAATTTTGCTTTGCAGCAATCCCCCCCACATCACTTTCTTTTTCCTTCTGCTGAACAACTGATGCCCAGGGAAAGAAAACTGAACCAACTCCAAGTTCTCTGACTTCCACTGTGTGCAGTGGATATGCACATACACGTACACACACACACACACACACACACACACACACACACACACACACACACACTCTATAAAAACTCCAAAGATTACATCAAAAAATTCCCATGTCATGACAAGGCATACCAAAGTTGCAAATCATAGGGCGAAAATCAGATGAAATACACAAAAGGTGTAAAAGATGAGGTAAAGCCTGGGGTGGCGGCTCAAGCAGAGGCAGGTGAGTCTCTGTGAGAAGAGTTCCAGGACAACCACGACTACATAACAGAGAGACTCTGCCTCACTCTCCATCACGACCTCCCAAAAAAAGGGGGGGAGGGATGTCAAGAGATAAGAACCAAAGAGAAAAGTCAGCTCACAATGTGATCACACTAGAAATAACCACCTGAATGCTGGGGAGTAAAACTCAAACTGAAGTTCATCAGGAACCATAGTCTTCTAAGACCTTCCCAACGACAGCAGGCACTAAAGACCAAAAGTTAGGAAGTCAGACCTGCTCGGTTTCAACTCTGCCTCTACTCTTTTCAACAGTGTGGCCACAGCGAGTGTGAGAGCTTTTCTGAATGGCTTTCTTCATCCTAGAATACACTTTGTAGACCAGGCTGGCCTTGAGCTCAGAGCTCTGCCTGCCTCTGCCTCCTGAATGCTGGGATCAAAGGCGTGCACCACCACTGCCCAGCTAATTTTTTTTTTTTTTAAAAAGACAAGAGTCTCCAGCACTTTTAATCCCAGGCAGAGGCAGGGGTCTCTGAGTTCAAGGCCAGCCTGGTCTACACAGAGAGTTTCAGGGCAGCCAGGGTTGCATAGAAAAACCCTGTCTGAAAAAAACAAAACAAAACAAAAACCAACATCAAAGACAGGGTCTCACTGTATAGCTCTGGCTGGCCTGAGACTCACAGAAATCCACCTGCCTTGGCCTCTGGAGTGCTGAGATTAATGGTGTGCACCATCATGCCTGGCATAAGGGGCTATCTTGTGGGATTCTTTTTTTTTTTTTTTTTTTTTTTTTTGGTTTTTCAAGACAGGGTTTCTCTGTGTAGTTTTGGTTTTGGTGCCTGTCCTGGAACTCACTCTGTAGACCAGGCTGGCCTCAAACTCACAGAGATCCGCCTGGCTCTGCCTCCCGAGTGCTGGGTATAAAGGCGTGTGCCACCACTGGCTCTTGTGGGATTCTTTTTTTTGGAGCTGAGGATCAAACCCAGGGCCTTGTGCTTGCTAGGCAAACGCTCTACCACTGAGCTAAATCCCCAACCTCTCTTGTGGGATTCTTACAAGAACAAATGGACAATGCACTTAGCATTATGTCTAGCACGGTATACACACAATATAGTAAAGGTGTTTATTATTATGCAATGCAATGCTTACAGTATTACTTTTCTACCAGAGCAACGGAGTCAGCTATACTGATGTTTCTCCTGGACACTAGCTTTGTCTGCCCTTTAGTAAAAAACCTGTATATATTACACATTTGGGAAGTGGCAGAGATTGAACTCAGAACCTCACTCATGCTAGGTTAAGTAGTCTACTAATAAGCTACACATTTATCCCTTGTATAATACACTTTAAAACATACTTTAAAGACATTATTAGTCAACAGGGGAGGCAATTTAAAAATGTCACTTCTTGCCGGGCGGTGGTGGCGCACACCTTTAATCCCAGCACTTGGGAGGCAGAGGCAGGCGGATCTCTGTGAGTTCGAGGCCAGCCTGGGCTACCAAGTGAGTTCCAGGAAAGGCGCAAAGCTACACAGAGAAACCGTCTTGAAAAACAAAAAAAAACAAAACAAAATAAATAAATAAATAAATAAATAAAAATGTCACTTCTTGCCCGCCTGACAATATCAGAAGTTGGGAAGAGTGTGAGTCAAACAGAAACTCCAGTGATCTCACTAATAGCAAAAGCTGGAAGATGCAATACCCGTCAACACAGTGATCCTAATGACCACTCCAGAGCAGTATGTTATTAATAATGCCCAGTGCAATGCCCAGGTTGTATCTGATCTGCAGCTTATAAAGTAGGAGCAAGGCAACAAAGGTAAGGTAATAATACTATTCCTCCAAGTTGCTGTTCCAGATGTACACTTGTGTTAATAAGCTCAAGTACACCATGTTTCTAACTGTCGTCAAAGAACTTGAACTACGTCATCTTAAAGAAACTGTCCCATCTGCCAAAGAAAATGTGTGTGACTATTACTAAGAGCTATAAATGGCAACCACTGGAAATAACCTGCTTATTAGAAGGTACGATAGATAGCATTTAACAACAGACATTTAATTCTATCACACATCGTTCTCAACAAAAGGCAGTGTCTTGAGTAATGCAGCAAAGCCACTCTACACACACACACACACACACACACACACACACACACACACACACACACACACACGGTACAGCACATACGGTGAGGGCAGCAGCCAGCTCAAGGCCATGGCTGCAAACTCCATGAGCACCGCCGTGCCCTCAGCACTCAGGGCCTAACATCAGAAGTGCAATAGCATACCACACGACTAGCTTCTCTATGGAAGAAGAAACAGACAGGCTGGCTTCGGGAAGAAGTCCAACATCGGAGTCTGGCTGTATTGAAGGGACAAAGAGGACTTGAGAACACTGCTTCCTCTACAGTGTCCTCAACTCTTCAAACAGTTACCTCTATCGAGAAGTCCAAAGAAAACCAAACCAAGACATGTTTTAAAAGCACAGGATATTCTCTTAAAAACTAACCTACAGCCCACACCCACCCCTCTCAACAACTAGAGAAGACATTAGTGAATGATTACAGGCTTACAAGTAACATCTCACATTGTTTGGGTGCATGCGGGGGAGGAGTACCAGCCAAGCACTATTCACAAGTTTGATGAATGTATTAACATCTTTAAATTGTTATGCCAATATTGGCATTATTACACCCCTACCTTACCAATGAAGAAACTGAGCCATTAAGTTACCTACTAAAGGCCAACAGCAAGTTGCCTCATTTGGGTGTGAATTGCCTTACTAGGCTGACTAGCCAGCTGGGTGTATGTGTGAGTTGTGATTAAGACACCTGATGCCGATCTAGATTATCATTCTGCAATTTCCCCACTGTACAGTGGACACAGTAACACTGACTTTCTGAATGATACTGCAAATCAGTCACAGACAGCTTGGTAAGAAAGGAGCACTGAGCGAAAGGACACTATTTAATCACTACTATATTCCTACAAACAGCAAATCTAGATTTTCACTCTGCATAACAAGAGACCTTGCTCTCCCCTTTAGAAACAAGT
This sequence comes from Peromyscus californicus insignis, assembly GCF_007827085.1. Lineage (NCBI taxonomy): Eukaryota > Metazoa > Chordata > Mammalia > Rodentia > Cricetidae > Peromyscus > Peromyscus californicus. The sequence goes on from NW_026294447.1 coordinate 82,793,835, forward strand.
CCAGGACTTATTTACCATGTGTGCATATGGAATTACCAAATAAATTAATTCCTCCAAACTAAAGTAGGCGATTCACAAATCTTACCTACTTAGACTTAATAATTTATAGAAACCTAGTGAAGTAGCCAACTATAAATACATAAAAACGATGCTGATTACGTAAGTGTAATGTCAGAAGGGCTTTACTAATATAAATACTGTTTACATAGACCTCTTGCATACCTGGATGACTAAACAGTATTCTACTTAGTCCAATTATTAAATGAACAGATGCGTGTGTGTGTGTCCGCGTGCGTGCGTGCGTGCGTGCGTGCGTGTGTGTGTGTGTGTGTGTGTGTGTGTGTGTGTGTGTCCATGAAAGTTTCACTCAGTTTTCTGAGTCTTACACCTACTTGAGTACATACTGGGTCTCATCACAAGTATTAGCAGCTGATCTGAATTTCAAAGCAAAGTGCTATGGTAAACACTGAGTCCTTCAAAATGAAACCAATCTCTAAACAGAAAAATCCACTCATTAAAGGTCAACCATTGTCTGCTTTTTCCTGTAATGCTAGGAACCAAGCCCAGGACCGAGTGTATGACACAGTCCATAGCAAGACTACATCCCTAACCCTCAGCCGCTTGTGCCTCTGACTAAGCAAAGCTAATGTAATAATCCACTAGTCATGAGGTTTAATCCACTAAGAATCACACTGAACAGCAGTTTAACAAGCTTTACCTATTTTACCGTTGACCCTCTCTGAGAACTGTAACAGCAAACATGAAAACAACTTGACTACTCTTTAGAAGGCAGAACAGATAAATAAGGAGATACTATTTATACTATACTATACTACACATCCCTATGCAACCCCATATTAGCCTTAAATAAACCATTATCTATTTTGGGCAGTCTTTAAAAAAATTAAAACAAACTCTACAAATATTTGTTTGCCTGTGGACACAGTCTAATAAAACAGTCCCTCAAGTTTCTATGTCAAACAGACACATGTCAACAATGTGGGGAAAATGATACTCTCTTAGCAACTGATACTGCATTATCTCGTATCGAGCTCTCCATGCTGAGAAGCAATACTGAATGTGGACATTTATGATGGAGGCTGGTAAGATTTAAGGGTAGACTCAAATAACAAAGCACTGCTAAGCTGGCATTCCAACAGGAAGGATGCTGGGAACTAGAGGGCCTTTGATGTGCATTAAAATAGATTTAGTTATAAAAATGGGACTATCTGGAATAGATCTGCCTAAGAGATGGGAATCTAAAGATGGAAAGGAAAGCCACAGAGAAAGAGGAGTGCAAACAGGATGAGACAAGAAGCTTCCCAGGGAAAGAGGAGTGGTAGGAAGGCACCAGCTAAGAGCTCGGGAACCACACGGTAGGTATATGTGAGTTATATGCAGGGGATGCAGACGAGAAACGCACAAGTGCCATCAACTCTACATTCTACACAGTTCGTCAGTACTTATGGACGGACAGACCTGGCCCTCAAGGAGCAGGCTGCCTTCTGAAGTGTACACTGAATAGTAGTATTAGGCAACATATGAACAGCTGCAGGTCAGTAAAGCAACACATGCTGCTTACAGTCACATTTCTGCAAAGGATAATTTAGACCACACAAAGCACTTTTAATTTCCCAAGCCACTACTAATTAAGGCAGCTACCTCAAGGTTATCTACAGCAATGGGAAAGAAGCGCATAAAAAACTACAACAAGCCGGGCGGTGGTGGCGCACGCCTTTAATCCCAGCACTTGGGAGGCAGAGCCAGGTGGATCTCTGTGAGTTCGAGGCCAGCCTGGACTACCAAGTGAGTTCCAGGAAAAGGCGCAAAGCTACACAGAGAAACCCTGTCTCGAAAAACCAAAAAAAAAAACAAAACAAAAACACTACAACAAATTGGGAGGGAAGAGCTAATAAGAAGGAAAAACAAAAAGGGTAACATATTTGTACTCCAATGCACATATGCCATCACATGTACATGGAAACGAAATAACAAAGTCTGAGGACAAAGATGAAAAATGGAAAGGTGCACTGGAGATGGATATGGTAGTGGTCAGCAAATGTGACCAAATTCCTGTCAGAACTCATCCTGCCTCATCTGTTTTTATTCTAATAGAAAGCTGGGGGACTGTTTTATTAGACTGTGTCCACAGGCAAACAAATACTTGTAGAGTTTGATTCATTTTTTTTAAAGACTGCCCAAAATAGATAATGATTTGTTATTTAAGGCTAATATGGGGTTGCATAGGGATGTGTAGTACAGTATAGTATAGTAAAAATAATATCCCTGTATTTATCTGTTCTGCCTGTTTCTTGTCCATGATAAACCCTTCTGTGAGAGCTCTGGCGTCCAGGCTTGAATGAATTTCAGACTACTTTTCTGGGCTCTCACACTATTATCTTCCTTGGCTCCTTCACATCAACATCTCTCAAATGGTGTGACTAACTGATTTTTTTTTTTTTTGAGACAGGGTTTCTGCAAAGCAGCCCTGCCTGGCCTGGAACTTGATATATGAAGAAGAGTCTCAAACTCACAAAGATCCCCGAACTCACACTGTTTCAGGAGTGCTGGGGTTCAAAGTGTGCCACCACACCAGGCCTTAAAGCATGACGTTTAGACACTCAGGTGCGACTCATGCCACTCACCAAAATCTTGGGTGTGCACTCTTCTAGCTACGCACCCGCCTCCTTTTCAGTTAACCTTTCTGAAGAGCACTGACACTCTGAAATGGAACCTGGCCTGGGTCCTTCAAGACACTTCATCCAATCAACTTTGAGCTGTGTGAGGGTTTTGTGTTGTTGTTGTTTTGGGAGGGGGGTTATTCATGTTTTATTTTGTGTATGGGTGTTCTGCCTGATTTATGTCTGTGCATCACAAGCCTGCTGGGTACTCACAGAAGCTAGAAGAGGGCATAGGATCCCCTAGAAGTGGAGTTACAGACAGTGGTGAGCTGCCATGTGGGTGCTGGAAACTGAACCTGGGTCCTCTGGAAGAGCAGTCAATGCCCTTACCATCTCACGGCCTATCTAACCAACTGCTCACACTACCTTTCAACACTATGATCCTTCCTGAAACATTCTTCCCCTGACTAAGATGCGCTCCCCACCCCCAATTTCCATACTACTCCAGCTTCCCGATCCTTCTCTCCTTGGCAGGCTTACCCTCATCTCCTCAGCCATTAAGTACTGGCATTCTCCAGGTTTCTTCCTAGGCCTTCGTCCACATGCTACAAGAGTCCCCTAAGCTCTTCCATCAAGTCTCATGGATTATGCTTCTTAAATATTTGAAAATTTAACCTACTTTTTTCCCTAGCAAATCTTAATCTCCAAGTTAGCACTATTATCAGTGCATAACACCAACTTTTTATTTTGTCCCTTTGCATGCATGCTGGTATTTATTACATCTATTTTTATTTTGTGTTGAGTGTTCTGCCTGCATGTCTGTCTCTGCACCATGTGAAAACTGCCATGTGGGTACTGGAATCAAACCGGGGTCCTCTGGAAGAGCAGCCAGTGCTCTTAACTTTTTTTTTTTTTTTTTAAGATTTATTAATTATGTAGACAGTGTTCTGCCTGCAAGCCAGAAGAGGGTGTCAGATCTCATTACAGATGGTTGTGAGCCACCATGTGGTTGCTGGGAATTGAACTCAGGACCTCTGCAAGAATAGCCAGTGCTCTTAACCTCTGAGCCATCTCTCCAGCCCAGCTCTTAACTACTGAGCCATCTCTCCAACCCCTGAACTGTTAATACATCCAGAAAACCAAAATCATAATTAAGAAATTGCCCAGTCGTTTTAAAATACCAGGGAAATAGCTCTTTCTTTGGGATTTGGCATATCAACAGCAAGCACTATGGGAAGATCGATTCTCCAGGCTTGGTGGCAGGTGTCTTTGATGCCAGCACTCCGGAGGCAGAGGCAAGAAGATCTCTCAAGTGAGATCGAACCCAGCCTGGTCTACAGAGCAAGGCCCAGGACAGCAAGGAATACAAAGAGAGACCTTTCTCAAAACACAAAAACAAGCCAGTCAGCACTGGTGCATGGCTTCAATCCCAGCACTCAGAATGCAGAGGCAGGTGAATCTCTAAGTTCAAGGCCAGCCTGGTCTACAGAGTGAGTTCTAGGACAGCCAGAACTACATAGAGAAACCCTGTCTCAAAAGAATAAACAAAAACCTGTTATTCTTAAAATTGTGATATTATTTTACTACAGAAAGATCAATTTGTTAAAAAAAAAAAAAGGGGGGTAGCTAAAAATGCAGACTGCCAATACTACCACACCAACACTAATAGAATTTGACCATCGTGACCATTTGTTAGCCCCTCCCAAGCACCCATCCTCTGAAGTCTCTGCAGCTCCCAGGAGCTAGGCTGAGCTCATCTCACTTCCCACCACAGTGTCTGAGTACCATTGTTTTAGAAGGAGAACAATACCACTAGATTCTAATTAGCAGCATAAATCTGAGGCTTTCGTTTAATTGAGTCCACATTGCTGTCTCATTCCAAAGCAGCAAAACAAAATGATACCTGTTTGTAGGCTGAATAATGGCTCCTGAAATTACCAGGCCTTAATCCTATGCTACCTAATTTTGGATGTCAGGTAAAGGTGGTGTTTGCAGATACGATTAAATTGTGAATTTGAGATGGGAAAGTAATCCTGATGATCCAGGTCTACAAATGCAGCCGCATGTCCGTATAAGAGTCAGAACACATCTGGCACATAGAAGTCATCTGACAGAACAGAGATATCTGGAGATGGTCACCTTGATGTCTGGGGTAATGTGCAAGGCAAGGGACGGAATGCTAATAGCCATAGAAGGTGGGAAAAGCAACCCAAAGTCACTGGAGTGAGCACATTCCCGTGACACCTTGACTATGACCTAGGGAAACCCACTTTCCCTTAGAACTCTAAGAGGATACAATCAGTCTAAACTCCTTTAAACCACCAAGTTTATAATACTTTATGAAGTCGGCTGTGAGAACTGACATCATGCCAATAGTCAAGTCCTTCTACTGAAAGAGATGGTACTCTGCAGTTACTGCAACAGGAGAAAACCAAGGGGGACCAAGTTCCTTACCTGTCCCAAACTAAGGACTAGCTAGAAGAGGACTATCAACCCCTTCAAAGACTGATCATAATAATACATATAATTCAGTCTGCCAGCTTGAATTCCAAGGGGAAGATATGAATGATGTTGAGATATTCTGACAAGCAAGTTAGTTAACCATACTATTCTGGGGTAAACAACAGAGAAAATTAGTAATCTTTAAATAGAGAAGAGAAACAAATTTGTGGAGCCATCAAGCTAGAACCAATGTGGAAAATTCCTACCTTTCGTAGTGTTGGAAGGTGCTGTGCATGCCATTAGTAGAGAAAAGTCATCAATAGACTTCCACTGTGGTGGACCCTGCATGCTCAAAAACCAACCTCTCAGACAAGATGTGCCCACTGGTGCGATAATGCAGGACTGGGCAGGGGGCAATCAGCTACTTTCTGACCGGATGTGAGGCTTGCTCCACTGGAGGGAGCCTGGTCAAAAGCCCAGGGCTGAAGTCATAGGCATAATGGCTGTAGCGGTTCTCAAGCTCGAGAACCTGCAAGTGGCAACCCATTGGGGGTCGAACAACGCGTACACAGGGGTCGCCTAAGACCACTGGAAAACACAAATATTTAATTATCATTTGTAACAGTAACAAAAGTACAGTTGTAGTTGGGAGCCACCACATGACGAACTGTATTAAATTAAGGGTCGCAGTATTAGGAGGGTGAGAACCACTGCGCTGGTGGGAAACTTACTACTGTAATTGTGCTCAATTCTCTTGTCAAACTACCTTTAAATATTTATATCCACGGGCTAGTGCTGCTTGCTCTTGGTCTGTTTGTAGTGGGCAGCAGTCAAGGCAGACATAACCAATCAAAGTGCTGAGGACAGTGGAGTGCTCAGCCCTTACTGGAATATTTTATCATGTCCTGCTCCCTTCCCCCCAGCCACTGCCAAGGCTCAGGGAACACAGAGGAAGCTGGGGGTGGAGGGGAGGGAGAAAGGATGTAAGAGTCAGAGGGTGGGAATGAGTGCTGTGAGATGCTGTAAACTCAACAGCAGCTATGGTTACCTGCACAAGACCGAGCCAGTCAACTTTCTAGCTTAGATGCAGCAGCGTATGAGCATCCAGTTCCCAGCTGAGGAGCTACTGGCAACTGATGGCTGCTGGTGGCTGCCCATGGCTGGTAGATGGCCTCACATAAATAAATGTGCATGCAGGTAACACTAGCTGGACTCCGTGGGTTGTTAAAAAATTAAAAAGATAACAGGGTATTAAGGTGGGAGAGGTGTCTGGGGGGAGAGGGATTTGGATTAGATAGGATCAAGATACATTGTATGCATGTATGAAATTGTCAAAAGAATAAAAAATAATCCAAAAAAGCATGGAACCTAAATATATAAATTCTAAAGATACACTCAAGAATGTGCTGACTTTGATTTACTCTAGAACACTAAATCACTTACACATAAAAAAATTTAAAAACCTGGTTTGTGAAACATGAAAAATAAAATCTTTAAAAAGGTAAGGATATTAAAAAAAACTGCACCATTTTAGCCGGCGTGAGAAGACTTAGGAGACGCCAAGGCCACAGCAGCAATCTGCCATGGGAAAGACAGGAAAGAGCAAAGTGCCCAGGCAGTGAGCAGAGACCAATGAGCAGCCGGAGGGAGAAAGGTGCAGGCCTCGCAGAGGCGGCTCTCCCCAGCACACTGTAAGGAAACCAAACAGCACGGGACAGAAGGAACAAGCCAGAGAGAAGGAAAACAAGTGTGCTTCTGAGTGCAGCACAACTGTCTTCTACGAACTCACACTCAGGAGCAGCCCAACACAGTGCTGGGCGGAAATCTCAGCATGTTTTAGGTTTACGATTTTATGTTGGGCTGTACTCATTGCTATTTGGGGACATATGCCTGAAAGGTTTCATTAATCATGAAGTAATTTAAATTTAGTAGAAACTGGCCAACACCAAAGCATATTTCAAGAATATAACGGTTCAGACAAACTTAACATGTCCCCTTCTTCTCAAAAAGAGACAAGTCAGCCTGGCTTCAGACTTCTTTAGAATATCAAATAGGCAATGATGAAATGATGTCTGCATATTCTGTGGCTAAGGAAGTATATTCCAACAATTATATATTATTGTGCAAACATGCTCATTAACAGATACAAAAAAAAAACCCAACCAACCAACCAAACAAATTAAATGTGATTTTAAATCACCAGTGTTCATTTTAGAAATACAGCTATGGACCTGTATTAAAGATTATATCAATATATTACTTCTTTAAAAGTTCAAAGGAGCCTCGTGTTGTGATGCACGCCTTTAATCCCAGCACTCAGGAAGCAGAGGCAGGTGGATCTCTTTGAATTTGAGGCTAGCCTGGTCTACACAGTAAGTTCCAGGCTAGGTCTAAAATAGTTAGACCACCTCAAAAATAAAACAAAAAAACCTAAAAAGTTCAAAAAAAAAAAAAGCACAACTATATTATAGCCCAAAAGACATTTAAAGTCAAAGATGAAACACTGTGTTTGGAACAATCCCTAGGAAAAAAACAAGAACTAGTATTATTCCTGTTATTTAGCAATGTCTCACAAGATAGTCAATACAGTGGAGTAAGATAGAGATGCAAAATGTAAGAGATCAAAGTGTTTGTTACCAGCAACTATTCAAAACCTAACCTCTACATGAAAAAACTGTGAGCTCATAGGGATATAGAAAAATCACAAGAAAACTATTAGCAATTGTCACTTAGAAAATCAAGAGAAATGGCCATACAAACAAGAAACTTTCCAACTGGATCTGGCAGCATGTGTCCATTACCCCAGCATCTGAGAGTCTGAGGGAGAATATCAAGTTCAAGGCTAGCCAGAGCCACACAGCAAGCCCAGTCTGCGGCCAAAGTTCAGGAAGAACTAGGACTTTAAGGCAGCTTTGGAGTAAGAGACTTTACCAGACAGCCTCATTATAAAGATGGCTATCATCTCATTTCAGTGGGCTACAAACTCAATATAATCACAAGTAGCCCTTTTAGTTCCCGGACCTTGGTCAAACTTCAAAATACACTGAAAACAAAACAAAGCAAAAACCAAACAACTGAATGGCCGACAGTCTCAAACATGATGAGAATGTGCACAATCAAGGTATGTAAGAAGTGGTGCTGAAACAGAAAAACTTGATAAAGGCAACAGAACTGTGATTTCAGAGAAATACGGGAACAGGTTCGGCAATGGTGAGAACAGCGGGTCTTTTCACCTCTGCAGTGGGGGGCTGCCTCCCACCTTATAAATAACCCTGGAGTAAAGAGACTTCTATCTTGAATTTACTAATAAAGCCACACTAGTACACCTGGGAAGGGCTCTCTAAGAACGGCAGGTCTGGTACAGAGGGAAATACTAACTCCACAAGAGCAAAAAGATGCAGCTGATAAACTCTTCTGCTCAGAACAAAGTTCATAACCCTGTAGGGGGAGTGTTTAGTGAGGCACACTTCTGGACAGGAGGGTCACATATTTGAGGACAGCAAGACCCTATCCATCTCAAAAACAAAATAACACAACAGCAACAAAAAATTCGGAAAGGCAAGCAATTTCAAGTATCTGCAATATGTGAAACAAAAATTAATATTCCTAAACATGTAGAAGATTAAGGCAAGAACTACTGATTTATCATTTTGAGATCCGAGTCTCCTGCAGCCAGGGGCCTGGAGCTAGCTGAAGCCTAAGACAGCTTGAAGTCCTAACCCTCCAGCTTCCACTGCTGGGAAGAACAGACACCTCAAGAGAAATAAAATGGAAAAAGGATGTGAACAGGCGATTAAAGGAATAAATGATAAAACAAATGGCCAATAAATACATGGAACAACCACCACCCTCCCTAGTCACATTACCTTATTTCAAAAGTTTTTGCATTTATTTATGTACAGAGGTGTTGTGCCTGAGGGCACATATGCTCACCATCTATGCGCATGGTGCTCTCAGAGGTCTGAAGGTATCAGGGACCCTTGCATGAGCGTTTGGCTGAGCCTGCCCCAAGCACAGTACCTGAGCCATTTCTCCAGGCTTCTTGAAGGTTACTCCTAATTCCCACTACTGGCAAAGCAGTTTTTTTTAAAAAGTATTTCCTACAGATAGATTGGCGTCATTTTGAAGGATATGCCAGATCTATTAGAATAATGAGTAACAAACACAGACATAGGTGCTATCTAAGGAATGTAGGATTCAGGCCCTGTGGAACCTGGCTTAAGGTAGAAGCAAGTTCTCTAGTGTCACCTATTACAGACACTCAAAACCAGCACAGTGGCGGCATCTCATCCATAGTGAGCCAAATCTTGTTTAGCAAACATTCTGCCAGCTCATGTTTTCTAAACCCTTTCTGTCAAGGGGAAATGATGCCACCAGACCCCCTGAACTGGAGTTAACAGATGACTGTGAGCCACTGTATGGATGTGGGGCACACTTCTATTAGTGGCACAGATTTTCTTACAGGTCTATTAGCTGGTAGTTTACAAAGCCAACATCTTTAGAATGTCACACTCATTTCCCTCTCAGGATTATAAATATCTTTTCAGATTTCTCTTGATTCAAGTATTATTAAAAAAGAAAGAAAGAAAACCAATGTAATCTGTAGGTTAACTAGCTAAAAACTGTGGTGATATTTTCTTTGTGCACCCCAATGAAGTTTATCTGAGGATCAGAGGAAAAAGTCAGCCACTATAGCAAATACAGAGGTCAGGCAATGGTAGCACATGCCTTTAATCCTATCATTTGGGAGGCAGGGATCTATCTGGATCTCTGTGAGTTCAAGGCCACACTGGGAACAGAGCCAGGCATGGTGGCACATGCCTTAAATTCCCACACTAGTTAACCATAAAGGTCTGGAGGTCTGTACAGACAGACAGGAAGTGATGTAGCTGGGCGGAGAGAGGAAGTGAGATGCAGAACAAAAAGGCATATAGGCGTGGGTATACAGGAAGTAGGTCTCTTTGGAGACTGAGGAGTTGGTGAGGTGAGGTTGTCTGTGGCTTGCCCTATTCTCTGATCTCTCAGTTTTTCTCCCCAATATCTGGCTCTGGGTTTTTAATTAATAAGACTGTTTAGCAATTCGTCTTACAAAAAAAACAATAAATACTCTTAAGTTTCTCCTTCTATAATTTATAAAAGTTTTTTATAAGAGTAATTTATAAAAGTTAATATAGATTTTATGCATTATAAGTCTTTTACAAAAAGTATCCTTATTATTAAAACAAATAATACATTCTAAACCTGTTTCCACTACAAGCTCAATATAAAACAGGTAACTTTGTTAAAATAAAGAACCTCACCGGGTAATGAGGGGAGCAGGGAACATAACTTTATCCTAGCACTAGGGAGGCAGAGGCAGGAGGATCTCCAAGCCAGCCTGACCTACAGTGAAACCCTGCCTTTAAAAACCAAAAACCAAAAAGAAGAAAAAAAACCCTACACAACACATTTCTATCACTTCGTCCTTAAAGAACTATATACCAAATATTCTAGGCGTGCCAGTACTCAGGAAGCAGAGGCAGGTGATTATCTGTGAGTTCCAGGACAGCCAAGGCTACACAGAGAAACCCTGTCTCAAAAAAAACCAAACCAAACAAACAAAAAAATTCTAGGCAATATTTGACACAAAGAATTAAGTATTTGCGGGAAAATGGAAGACATACTAAGTGAAATAATTTTAAAAGAGCAACACTGCATGCTAACACACACACACACACCCCACAGCCAATAGGAACTATTTCAGGGAAGGAGGGGACCAGTGAAAGTGGAGGGGAAGGGAGGGAAGGTAGCAAGGAAGCATGACTACAGGAGCAAAGCACAGTGGTAACATGCATGTACAGATATCAATAAAGCCCGTTATTCTGTATGAGAACGATGGGGGAGGGGTAAAAGCCCGCTTTCACCATCTCCTTGAAAACTACATAATGGGCTGGAAGAAGGCTCGGCATCAACCAATCCTTGTCTTTCTTATAGTGGACCCGGCTTTGCTTCTCAGCACCTACACGGTGAATCACAATCCTATGTTAACCGAGTTCCAGAGGATTCAGTGCCTCTTTCTGACTGCTAAGGGCACACACGGTACACAGACATACATTCAGGTTCAACATCCATACCCAGAAAATAAACTAGATACACATTATTCTTGGCAGTATTTCTAATCTAAAGAACTGAATATGATGTTTACTCTATAGTATCCAATCAGTCAAACATACACTATGACATCTCATAGTTCATACCTACTGCCCTCAAATTTCCAATCTGTTTACTACAGCACTTTACTGACTTTAAAATTCCATGTGGGTTTCTGATTTCTGGAGGGCACTTTCACTGACTGATCCTAAAATCCCACTAATAATTCTGACTAAACCAGACAATCCTTATCTCCCACACTGAGTCATTTTCTAACTAACTAGCTCTATTTTGCTGACTAATGAGGGACTTCCAAAGCAACCCTGTTGTATGATATTTTGATCGAATTCTAACAATAAAGTTTGCTATCAGAAGGTAGAGCTAGCTACTAGCTGACCAAAATTAACCATAGAGGTTTTGGAGGACTGAGGACAGACAGACGTAGTAGGGCGGGCTGAGAGAGGGTCTTGGTCCTTTTGGATAGAGGAATGACAGAGATAGGAGGAGGTCACTGGTCACTTCTCTGATCATTCAGGTTCTTACCCCAATATCTGACTTCCGAGTTTTTATTGATAAAGAATAATTAGATAGGGCTGGAGAGATGGCTCAGTGGTTAAGAGCACTGGCTGTTCTTCCAGGGGTCCTGAGTTCAGTTCCCAGCAACCACATGGTGGCTCACAACCACCTATTATGAGATCTGGTGCCCTCTTCTGGTGTGCAGACGTACATGCAGGCAGAACACTGTATACATAATAAATAGATAGATAGATAGATAGATAGATAAAAAGAATAATTAGATAAATGCATCACAACCTAGTATGGGCAGCATCCAGACCAGGTTTCCTCAAACATGGAACCCTAGGTGGATGCTACTGAGTCCTCTGGGAAACTCCTCCAAAAAACCTATTTCAAGGTTATTCTATGGTTTTACTATGCTACACTGGTTCCAAACTGAATACCGTGGATAAGAAGACTTAACGCTCACTTTCAAAACTCCTAAGCAAGGTTCTAGAAAAACAGTCTTAAGGATATTAAGTATCAGAAAGGTAGTTAATTTCGCTTATCACTAAGTAAACTGGGATTCATACAGCACTCAAAGTCACGTTTTAACTCCCTATGTGTCACTCTTTGTCACGGTACACTTTTGCTTGACGTCCTCCTCTTCCCTCCCCAGCTCTCTTAGGCTCTCCTTCTGTAGCTCTGGCTAGCCTACAACTTGCTGTGTAGACCAGGCTTGGCCTTGAATTCAAGACTGATTTGCCTCTGCCTTCCAAGTGCTAGGATTATAGGTGTACCTCATAATGCCCAGCTTTATTCTTCTCTTCAAGAACCTCAAATTATATTCTATTGTCCACAAATTCAGTATGATGAAGATCTGAACAGCCATTCTAATTTGATTCTTACCAGTATACTCCTCCACACCTTGAGCAATGTTACTCTATATACCTATCTTGCTTTTAAGGCTTCCTCATAGAACTTAGGAGGAAAGAACAGTCGAATCCAAGGCTGACGTTGCAAAGAAAACCATTTCAGTGAAACTCTGGTATGTTGAGTTGGGGGGAGGGGGCACAATAGTAGCACTTTTGAAAGTGGAGGCGACACTGAGCAACCACCAAAAGCACAGCACACGTTCAGTTATGCTAGAGACATGTTCAATTCTTGATTTAAAATTGGACACAATCTCTGAGTAACCATGCATTTTTTCCTAGTCAGACAAGAAAGCAGCAATCATTATTTGGATGATTTATTTATAACTAGCTCTCTTGCAAGCATTCATGTTTTCAGGGTTTAAAAAATAAAATCACTGATCAAAGTTACCTGCATTGCATTTATATCAAATATTCACACAGGCAAATCTATAGAGAGAAAAACGATCGATTTTTGAGGACAGGAGCGAAGGGACAGGGCCTGACTGCTGGAGTTTCTCTCAGAGACAGGAACACACAGGGAAACTGGGAAGGGAGCGAGCACAGTGGCTCACAACTTCAGTCTCAGCTCCTCAGGAGGCTGAGGTAGGAGGACTGAGTAAACCCAAGAATTGGAGACCAGTTGGGATGACAGTGGGAAGATCCTGCCCCCTCCCCAAACAGTTTAAAAACAAGCACACACAGCAACTTGTAGCAACGGCTGCATAATTCTGTGAACACACAAAAAACTTCAACTATAAATTTTAAATGGGCAGATTTATGTCATAAGTTATAAAGCTGTTTAAGACTATTACTATAGCTTTTTCTGTATTTTATTTTACATAAAATGGCTAAAAGAAGTGGCCATAGACTAGACATACTAATATGGAAAAGATCTGTATTTGTTTTTCTAAAAGTGAAAGAAATTACTGGAAAGTTTCTCATCTGCCCAATATTTCATGGTATAGCCTCAACTAAATATTTATTTTTTCAATTAAATATTTACCTTCCTTCAACAACAAAAGCTTTAATTCTAATGCAAATGAACTCCTGTATTAAATATGCCCCCAAATAAAAGCTTTAAAAAGTGCAAAATGCAACTAGAATCAACTAATTGAACCAAGCAAAACAAGACAAAGGTCTACTATGCTAAAGGTCATTTTTCTAAGCCCCAAATTATTAAGAAAAAATCAGTTCTTGCCAGACTAGGCAAAAATTTACAGGTATGCCAGCTAGTCAGTTTGACAGATGTTGGCAACAGTTTCAGAGTGCATATTATACAGTTTTGTTACTTGTGTTTCATAATTTAAAAAAAAGACCAGTGTCTTCTGGACTGTTGAGATTTGAATGCATACTGAAGAAAGTAGCTATCTCATAGTTTACCTAGGTGTGTCTCACACAATTTTTTAAGGTAATTTTTACAAGTATATTGAATACTGCCTGAAAAAAAATACTAGTGAGCATAAAAATTAGAGATTGACTCATTTTCTCCAACAATTAGAGATTTAAATGGCACAGAGCTATTTCATCTGTAAAGTTTTCTAAGAATGTTTGATACGTACAATCTCAATTGGCCTCATTTGTTAACTGATTCAAATTTACCAGCTCTGAAGAGCAACGACAGATTTTAAAATGTAGTTAATTCCGAGTTTGCTAATTTTTTTTTTTTTTTTTTTTTTTTTTTTTTTTTTTTTTTTGGTTTTTCGAGACAGGGTTTCTCTGTGTAGCTTTGCGCCTTTCCTGGGACTCACTTGGTAGCCCAGGCTGGCCTCGAACTCACAGAGATCCGCCTGGCTCTGCCTCCCGAGTGCTGGGATTAAAGGCGTGCGCCACCACCGCCCGGCCGAGTTTGCTAATTTTTAATGCCTGCATAACGATTCAGATTTGGCTGACCCAGACAACAACAGCTGACTTGAGCCAGTTCACCCTTTTTGGGGGAGGGGGACTGAAAACAAGCCCCTCAACTGAACATCTTCAGCACTTGCTAAAAACCTTGTATATTTAAGTTGAAAGAAGGAAGAAATGTAACTTATTTAACATTTAAGGCAAGAAGTGTCTTCAACAAATGAAATTCACGGGGCTTCTAAATATTTTACATATGAAATGTCTCCTCTAGAAAAGACAGCCAATAGCAGCTGCTCTGAAAAGACTTCTGAGTAGGTATGTCTTCCAAAACAAACACCACAGTCACTCAATCGATATACTGCCACACATATTTTCTATGTAGGACAGGGATACCAGGAAAGGAAGGAGGAATAAAAACTTAAGATGAAAAATTATATCTACCTACCGCCTATATCTTAAGTCTCACTTCGAACGTCATGGCCCAAGAGGAACGTCAAGTCCCTATCATTTTCCTTGCCTCAGGAAAGAGATCCACCATAGTCTCATGCCCACAGAAGCCTGTGTTTTCCTTGGCAGCACTCACTGCCAGAGCAATCTCTCCCTTTGTATTTCAAGTTCATCAAGGAAGGGAACAACATGGCTGTGGTCAGGACTTAGCGCAGGCTAACACCTATAGGATGCATGTGTAGAGAAAATGAATGGCAGCGACCATCTTGACCTGCCCAGTGATTCAGTGATTCTCCTCTACACAAGATATCCTCATGGAAGCTGCCCTGCCAACAGTGCCTTAACCAATTCCATCTTGCTTAGTCTACAGCATGCACAGTTCATTCTGTTTCACCACCACAGAAACTATAATACATCATAAATATAAACTAGTGAGCAGGGCATGGCACTGCACCTGTGAAATGGGGGAGGGAGAGTAAGTGGTAATCTCTCTTGTGTTGAATTGTTTAGAGACCAGCCTGGGCAAACTGGTGAGATCCCCATCTCAGGAAAACAGCAAACTAGAGGGTTATAGATGGGTTAATTATAAATTCCAAGGCAATTCAGACACGACAAGGACTAACTTATTCGAGCAGGAGCCACGCTCTCTGCCGTGGTCTTGGAGTTACACTGGAGGAGCGCTATTTTCCCACTGCCCACAGCCAGCACAGGGCCAGCAGCTCTCCAGCGATCTTGTGACTGACTAGAAGCTGAAGGACCCACAGCAGCAGGAAGCATCTTTACAGACAGATGAAAGATCTGAACTCACATGGGGTAAACTGTGGGCTGACCACATAGCAGAAGCAGCCACTTCCAAGACCTGCCCCATGACATCTCAAGTCTTCCCTATCAGTGGGAACTGTCTACTGTAGTCCAAGCCGGGACAACCACTCCCACCACACCATTCTGAAGCATGACAAACTACAAAGATGTTTTTCTACAGCCTGACAAATTTTGAGATTTTGCAGAGAAAATAAGAGAAAACACAAAGCTATGCTTTACTTATCTTTCACTATGGAATCCCATTAACAAAGGAAGGCAAACCATATCCTATAGATGTAAAAACAAATTTGGTTCAATTTTCTACCAATCACACTGAAGGAAGTAGCACTAAGAATTTAGGCATTCAAAGTTGGTAATCAATTCTGTTATTCTTTGAAAGAGAACAGATAGTTCTTGAATAACATATTCACTAAAATAATTAAGATACATATAGCATGAATGATTTTTCTCCATCTCTACTTCAGTCATATCATAGATGAATGTAAAATACCAGCCTAAATTTAAACTGAATTACATATGACCTATGCTTTCTCTTGGTCTGACATATTTCTGGCTCACATCCAATTTTTTTGCTGTGTAATCAGAAACCAGAAGAGACTGAAAAGATTTAACAGGCACACACTAAGGATCTATTTCCAATGAGTCAAGACAGGCCCCAGTTTTCAAGGACTTTCTTTTGTACTGTACCCCTACCTTAGGGGTGCGTGTGCGTGTGTATAGAGCTCTGCTTGGTTAAAAGTTCTAAAGGAAGCTAATATGACACAATGATGTGCTTTTCAAGTATGTTATACATGGCCATCTTAAATCCAAACTCAAGAGTAATACTCTTTGGGTACAACAGAACTGAAGTCATATCCTTCATATACAAAGACTTTGACACATCACTGCTGCCAACAGACTTTCAACAGCAGCAATAAAAATGCAATGACCCACATTTAGAGTTACTTTCACAAGTCCCAGAACATGCATCTGGCTTTAAAGCTTTATCTCAATTTCCTTATTTGTTAGGATATAACTAATAATGCTAACTATCTGATAGAAACATTGAGAAGCTTTGAAGAGATAATTAAAAATATCTCTTAACAGTACTTGTTATATAAATGCTTGCTGTTACTAGCTAATGTTAAGGTCAGAAAAATAAGACGCAAATAAAGATTAAATTCATGGCTGATTTCATTAGCATCATAGTCAATAAATGAATTAAAGTCACTAATTACAAGAAATTACCCACTTAAAATCTAATAACGGAATCAAACACATGTTTTCTAAATCCTAGAAGTAGTTGAATATTGTGATCAACTGTAAAGTTTAGCTTAGGTCTATATGAATAGACTATATGTTAGCAATCTGGTTCAAATTAAACCTTTTGGTAACTCTCTAACGAATGCACTGTCAAATTCCTGTGACTAGATGATTCCTCTGTGATTATTAGGATAACTATGACATGATAATATTTGCAGTGTCAGCTACTCTGAAAAGAAATGTGTGATCACAAATGTCCTCCTATTAATGACCAAAGCCCAAAGGTAAGAAGTTGGAGAGAAGGTGTCAAGTCTCCCATCAGGGAACCTAACCTCCACACCAGCGTAAGAATCTTGTCCTGCTTCATGCATGTAACCTTTACACTTAAACATCTCTGTTCACAAAGAGTCAGAATATCTGCTACCAGAAAGCTCATAAGCACTCTACCTCCTCCTCCTCCGGCAGGAACATGTATGTCAGGCAGACCTTGATTATTCCTTACCAAATATCTCAATGTCCACTAGCCATATAGCATTGCGGTAGGCCCTGGGAATAAATGATTGTATTTCCCCTTTCAGAATCAAGCATAACTAAAATACACATACCTAGAAAATGCATAATTTAAAAGCCATAGAAATAATGCAGGCGTGCTATTAAAAATGAGCTTTGATTTTAAAAAGAGAGGGTGGCTGGAGCAAATTAGTATGAGGAAGACCCTAGAGAGAGAAGTAATAGACGCACTCCAGCGACAAGGGTCCAGTTTGATGGAAACATTATGCCTGGGATCTAATCACAGAAGGAGCCAGAGGGAATTCCTGAAGAATGTGGAGAGAGGAACAATACGAATAACAGTACTGGGGGAAGAATTCTGAATTTGTAGACTGGATTGGTGGTGGTCCAGGATTAATGGGAGAGAGACCAGTAACAGTGCTGGTACTGGTCTGGGTTGAGGCAGCAGGACAACCCAGAAGAGACACAAAGCCGTAATGTTCATCACAAAGATGAGTTTTTAAAACAGGTAGAATTGAATTGAGCAGAATAACGCAGTTTATCTTTTCTCCTTGATTCTAACCATGAAACTGAACTCCTCTTCAAAATACCAACTCAACTTTTCCCTACTTATTGATTATTCTCACCTTTGCTTTATTACTTCTGTTCTTTATCACCAATTTCATCATCTGCTATTGCCTAATCACCAACTCCAAACCCAGACATGACCTTTTCCAACTCCAGAAAGTCAAGTACAATTTTCATACTTAACTTTCTTTTACTTGACTTTTATCCTGTGCATATGAAAACTCTATATACCAACAGTCTTTACAACACGTTCTCAATTTTCTACTCACACTCAACCAATATTCCCCTAATTATTTTAATATTCCATAACTTAGCCTGGTGTGGTGGTGCACACCTTTAATCCCAGCATTTGGAAGGCAGAGGCAGGTGGATCTCTGTTGAGTTCGAGGCTAAACTGGTCTACATATTGAGTTCCAGGCTGTTACAGAGAAATCTTGTCTTGAAAAATCAAAAAGAAAAGAAAAAACAAGATTCCATAATAGCTACCATTTATTTGGTACTTTATGACAGAAAATGTCAAGCACCCCACCACCCCCTTTTTTGAGACAAGGTCTTGCTATGTAGTCTTAGCAGGCATTAGCTTCCTATATATGAAACTCACAGAAATCACACTAAGTGTTGGTGTGAGCTACCATGCTCAATGCAAGTCTTTATATAATTATTCCACCAACTCTTTAAGACAGCCTTCTAAGACACAGTTCCATTTGACAGATAAAGAAAACTGAGACTTACAATCAAGTAAATTAGCCAAGAACAGCCACTGTATGTGGGAAGGAGGGGAGCAAGCTGCAGCTGTTGAGGGCTGATCTGCCCTACTTCTTCTACCTTTTGGATCCTTTTGTGAGGCTCTGCTGGGTCTACTCAGAAACAGTCCCCCAGGTTCTTCACTCAGGCCCTCAACCATTCAAGATACTAACTCTACTCCATCTCAACAGTGGTGGGGAGGACACTTTTGGGTTTAACTTCTAAAGCTCTGGAAATGAAAACATAAGCATCACCACATATCCTTTTTGAAGGGATTCTTGCAGAGAAGACAACTATGTACACTTACTTATTTTAACACCAGAAAACCACGATTCAGAAATGCTAACCTTCAGCTTTTAAAGTTCGGATTCCAGGAATTCCCTTTTAAAAGAGAGAATCCATCCTCTCAGGACCATTTTCAGAATATTTTTAAATCTGTAGATACAATTCTGCAATGTCACTTAGGTTCACCAAGTCCATATATAGCTATCCACTGTACTTAACAAGGGATTGGTTGCAGGATTCCACACGTCCCTCATTTAAAAAGGTGTAGTATCGCAAAGGGAACACTCCTCCACTGTTGGTGGGAATGCAAACTTGAACAACCACTGTGGAAATCAATCAGTATGTTTCTCAGAAAATTGGGAATCGATCTACCTCAAGACCCAGCCATACCACTCTTGGGCATATATCCAAGGAATAATCATACCACAAAGACACATGCTCAACTATGTTCATAGTAGCATTATTCATAATAGCCAGAACCTGGAAACAACCTAGATGCCCGTCAACTAAAGAATAGATTAAGAAAATGTGGTACATATACACAATGGAGTACTACTCAGCAGGGAAAAACCAATGACAGCATGAAATTTGCAGGCAAATGGATGGAACTAGAAAATATCATCCTGAGTGAGGTAACCCAAACCCAGAAGGACAAACATGGTATGTACTCACTCATAAGTGGATACTAGATATAAAGCAAAGAACAATCAGACTGCAACCCACAGAACCAGGGAGGCTACCTAGCAGGGGGGACCCTAGGATGACTGTGGCTTATAATAAGTTTTGTTTTTACTCAATTACTGGGCAAGCCTCAATGAAACATTTTACTATTAGGATAAGGATTTGTACTTTATCAAGCTGATAATAAATTTAAAAAAAAATTCTGAAGCCATGGCTGCTTATGGAATTATATAACAACCACCTTCCAGGACTCTTTATATATATATATATATTTTTGTCCAAATAATGAGTTTTTTTCTTCATCTTCTTAAAAAAAAAAAAAAAAGGTATAGTATCTGCATGTAACCTATACCCACCCTCCTGTATACATCAAGTCACCTTTAGATCACATAATACCAAACACAATGGAAGTGCTATGTAAATAGTAAATTAAATATATATTGTTTACAGAATAATTACAAGAAAGTTTATGAATGTTTAGAAACATACACAATTTAAGAATACTTATTCAAGGTTGCTTGAACCAAGAGGTAAAGAGCTGTCTGTCAAGAGCAGATAACATGTCGTTTAGAAAGCTTGACACAAACAAATGCTCAGTAAAGCACAGGGTGGGTTGTTGTTGTTGGAGAGAGGGTTTCTCTGTGTAGCCTTGGCTGTCCTGGAATCTGTTCTGTAGATCTGCCTGCCTCTGCCTCCCTAGTGTTGGGACTAAAGTTGGGCACCACCACCCCCCACTGCCAGGGAAGTATAGTTGTCATTATTTACTTTCTTCTATTTATCCAGAAGAATTTTAGTTTCATGATTTTCAAATCACTATCTGCCACAAATTCAGATCCTAAATATTAATACTATATACACTTGAATCAATGGGTTGCAAATAAAAACATTAAGAATTATAAACTCAGCCGGGCGTGGTGGCACATGTCTTAAATACCAGCCAGCACTCGGGGGGCAGAGACAATGGATCTCATGAGCTTGAGGCCAACCTGGTCTCCAAAGCCAGTTCCAGGACAGCCAGAGTTGTTACACAGAAAAACCCTGTCTCAAAAAACCAAAACCAGCCGGGCGGTGGTGGCGCACGCCTTTAATCCCAGCACTCGGGAGGCAGAGCCAGGCGGATCTCTGTGAGTTCGAGGCCAGCCTGGGCTACCAAATGAGTCCCAGGAAAGGCGCAAAGCTACACAGAGAAACCCTGTCTCGAAAAACCAAAAAAAAAAAAAAAAAAAAAAACCCAAAACCAAAACCAAACAAAAAAACAAAACAAAGCCAAAAATTATGAAAACTCAAGTTCCCTCTTCATCACTCACTCACAGAATGCTTAAAACATCTCCATTAAAAACACAGTATTGATCTCTGTGAGCTCAAGGCCAGCCTGGTTTACAGAACGAGTTCCAGGACAGCCTAGGCTACAAACCCTGTCTGGGGGGTGGGGGTGGGGGTGGCGGGCAGATGAACAGACCAGTATCTAAAGTCCGATTTAATCATTTTTATTTTATGTATGTGAATGCTTTGCCTGTATGTGTGTCTGCATACCACAGCTGATGGAGGCCAGAAGGCATCAGAATTCCTGGAAATGGAGTATAGTATGGTCATGGTTATGAGCTGCCATGTTGGTGCTAATAATCAAATCTCAGTTCTTTGCTATAAGAACAGTAAATGTTCTTAACCAGAGACATCTCTCTAGCCCCAGAGTCCAACTTATCAATGTATATAAATTTGCACTTCTCAGTTTCTTATAAAGAGCTCATCGCACTCCATACTTTATCTAGCTCTTCCTACCTGCTTTGGAGGGACAAAAGCTCAATAGTGTAGGTAGTATTATTGACAGGTAATATAAAGGTTAAAAATCACTAAAATATATATATTCTGGAAACTCATAATGAAGTATAAAATTGTTACTGTGTGCCAGGTGTGGTGGTGCACGCCTTTATTCCCAGCACTGGAAGACAAGAGTCAGGTGGATCTCTACGAGTTCCAGGCCAGCCTGGTCTACATAGTGAGTTCCAGGCCAATCAAGGCCATGTAGTGAGACACTGCTCCCCACCCTCGTCTCAAAAACCAAACAATACATTTTTTAAAATGTAACTTATATTGGAGTACATTAAACTTAGAAATTTAAAGGAAGAAAGTGTGTAATCACCCTTTCTTTTGCTATATATTAATCCAAGCTTCTTCTACAAGAATGGCTAAATAACATGCCAGAAAATAAACACATCCTGCTAAAAACAGCAACATAATACATGAGGCAACTGAATTTTTAAATATTTTGTTATCTAAAGACAGGACAAATGTTACAACACATATGAAAGAAATATTTTCCTAATTACCTCACACTGCCTGTTTTCCCTTCCCAAGGTCGGTCCATCCCTATACGTATGTCACAAGGCCGAGACTTTTTTATCTTTTTGTGTTAACTCATTCTGCTTGAGCTGTTTTTTGTTTAAGACTGTCTTCTGCTTTGATTAAGGATGGAAAGTATTCAAAGTTATTACTCAGACAATAGGTGATCATCTGAAGGGAACATCAAATATAGTATCAGAATTATTTTTCCATCAGTATAGACTAAGCTTAGGACAATCCAGTCTTTAAAATTTAAAAGTAAATTTAAAAAATTTTTAAGTTTAAAATTGTAAGTAAATAAGTAATTTTGGTTAGACCACAATCAGCAATACATTCTATTGATCATACGTAAACAATCCGGTGTGGTCTGAAAAAATTAAAAAGATGAAGGCATTTAGTAACCACTTAACAATATTTACTAGGTGACAAACACGGTTGCTATACATTTGGGGGTGGTGGCAATCAGGTAAATTTCCAAACAGAAGTTTAATAAGGCACAATCAACAACACTCAGCTTGAACCAACAACAAAAAAGACACACACATGGGGTTGGGGATTTAGCTCAGTGGTAGAGCGCTTGCCTAGCAAGCGCAAGGCCTTGGGTTTGATCCTCGGCTCCGGAAAAAAAAAAAAAAATTGGGGACTGGAGAGATGGATCAGAGGTTAAGAGCAGTGGCTGTTCTTCCAGAGGTCCTGAGTTCAATTCCCAGCAACCACATGATGGCTCACAACCATCTGTAATGAGATCTGGTGCCCTCTTCTGGCCTGCAGGCATATATGCACACAGAACGCTGTATACATAATAAATAAATAAATAAATAAATCTTTAAAAAAAGACACACACATCTATAATATATTCTTATAATGCCCATCATATCCAACTACTAAGGGCCCCAACTTTTTCAAACATTGCCATCTCCGGCACATGCTGTCTCCATAGGACATAGGATGTTCCTCCTCCTCTCTCTTCCAAGAGTTTTTCTAGGCTTCCCAATGGCCAAGGACCAGTGAGGGTCAACACAGGAAGCTTCCCTAAAGTATAAGCACAAACTTCATGTTCTCCTAAAGAGAACAGAGCCCGGAAAGAAAAATAAACTTCAGAATGCTGAAATATCTAAGTGGCTGGCACATATCAGGCACGTATTCATTAAAGGTATGTGTAACAGCCACATGATGTCAAGAGAACAAAAAAAATTCAATAAATGGACATGTGATGATATAATCTACCCCTCAGCTTCCCTGATTCAGAACCTGAGACTCCAAAGGTTAGAGGACTCGTCCATGGACACAGATATTTGGAGCACAGCCATTCCTACATGATTCTGGCAGAGCAGC
This sequence comes from Peromyscus californicus insignis, assembly GCF_007827085.1. Taxonomy (NCBI): domain Eukaryota; kingdom Metazoa; phylum Chordata; class Mammalia; order Rodentia; family Cricetidae; genus Peromyscus; species Peromyscus californicus. The sequence continues at coordinate 82,817,251 of NW_026294447.1, forward strand.
GTTCCTTTCAACAGGTTATACTATAATTATGGTTCATCACTTCAGTCCTTCTTACTGAAATATAGTTATCCAATCCATGTGAAAATATAGAGATACAAGCCCTGCAAGAAGCAACTTGATCCTTCCAGTAGCCAATTATACTACTTCTCACACACACATTAAAGTAACTAATGTGGAATGTTATCTGTCTTAATAACTTTATACCACCATCATAATTACTTCCCAGATGTGTTTAGTATTAAATAAAAATATTTGAATCAACTTGCACATGTAGTTCATTATCATTGCAATGCCTTACTGCTGTAAGCTTCCGGGTCAAAGGCAGTCATTCCAACATAGCTGAATGATAATCAAATATATACAAGGTAGACAACTGAGAAGAACTTGGGCTGACGGTCTAACTCTTGCACCAGGCAAGAGGCCCTGAGCTAGATCTATGTCCAACAATGCAAAATAAAACAAACACAAAAACCCCAGAAAAGAACTGTGACACTGGGAAGATGATGGGATTTCTGTGCTTCAAACTATTAAATAGTAAAGCAGACATTAAACCAATAAAGGCAGTACCTAAGACTTGAAAATACAGGGTGAAGTCTCTCACTATCTTCCGTGTCTCAAGTTTCCTCATCTCTAACGACAGAAATAATCTTTGGAAAAGGCCCAGAATATTGAAAAGACGAAAATGTGAAAAAGTATTCTGTCTGGTTAAAGGGAGGTGAGGACCAAGCACTACTTGACTATGGAGTGAACGCTCTGGAACCCTAAGGCCCAGAGGAGAACCGTTTAAATTCTATGACTTCAGAGGACTTCTCACCCATCAAGAAAGTGGTCGTGTTTATAATCCGAAAGCCTGGGGTCTGAAAAGATTATGTTTTTTTCTTCTCATAAATGCTGAAAATTACCAATTTCCATAACGTCAAAGTCATTTATTCTTCTCCAACAATGCCATTCTCCTATACTCTAACCACGTTTAAAAATACATCAGGCCCATTACTCCAACTAGCAGGAAACTTGGGGTGGGGGTGGCACGGTAGACTGCTCAGACTCTGACCTTCGTGGATTTCCAAGTACCACGGTACTTGAGAAAAGAGAAAAACAACTTCGGACGGTGAAATTTGCAAAACATCTAAAACTCCAGTTGGCAGAGGGCTCTCCACAGCCAGCTGTCTTTCAAGAAAAAGGATCCGAGTGTATTTACAACCTACAAGCACAAGGGAGCCGCGCCTCAACTAAACTCTAACATATAAAGAACTTTCCTCCAATATACACGGCCAAAATGATGCAAAAACCTGTAGTTTACTTCAATGGCTTTGCTCAAAGCCGGAATAATGAATGAACTGGAGGCATCACCACCGAGTTAGGGGCCTCACTTTGAGCCCAGAGGCAGAGTTTCCAAATCGTGGGGACTCCCGGGGCTGGTCAGCTCCAAGGGGCGGCCTCGCTTCGGGCTCCCCGAAAGTTCCGGGGCCGCTAGGGGCCCGCCCCGCCCGCCCGCCCGAGGGTCGCGCCCCCTCCCCGCCGCCGCGCACAGCCTGCCCCCGCCCCCGCCGCGCGTTAACCCCTCGCCGCCCGCCGCGGGCTCCGGGAGGAGGCCGCCCAGGGGGAGGAGTTGTCGCGTCTCCTCCCGGGAGCGCCCGGGCAAACGCCCGGCTTGTTTACAGGCCCCAGGCCTGGCCGCCGCCGCCGCCGCCGCGCAGGCCCGCCCGCCCGCCCGCCCGCCCTCGCCCGAGCGACGCGCTTACCCGGAGCAGCCGCGGGCGGGCGGGTCCCTTGGTCGACCTGGGCGGCGGCAGCGGCGGCGGCGACGACGACGACGACGACGACGGCAGCCGGGCACGGGGTCCCGCGGCGGCGGCGGCGGCCGGGCCCGGGCAGAAGGAGGGGAGGAGCCGGGTTGGGTCCGGGCCCCCGGCTCTCGGAGCCCTGGCGGCTCAGATCATCCGGGCGCCGGAGCGGGAGGCAGAGAGCGGGGCCCGCGGGAGGCGGAGGAGGCGCCGAGGACTCATCGCTTGCCGCCCCACCTGCCTGGGCCCCCCTCCCCCCGCCCCAAGCCACCCGATCCCGAGCTGCGGACCCGGCCGGCGCGGAGACCACGGCGTTCTGGCTCCCGCGCGCGCTCCCGCCCCTCGCGCCACCGCCGCCGCCGCCGCCTCTAGCGCGGCCCCGCGCACGCGCGCTCTCGACGGCGCCGCCCCTCCCCCGGCCCGGCCCCGCCCCGCGCCGCCCGCTCCTCCACCCCGCCTCTCCCCCCACCCCTCTCCCAGCCCCCCCCCCCCCCCCCCCGGCCCGCCCGCCCCTCGCCCGGCAGCTGCGGCGCGGCCCAAGCGGCTGGAGAGACCCGGATGTGGGAGGGCCGGAACTGCGGCGCGGGCGGGGGGGGGGGGGAGGGAGGGGCTGCGGTGACGTCACTGCCCTGCGCTGCTCCCGAGCGGGTGGCGGCGGTAGGGCGTCCGGCGCCCGGGGACGGTCTCTAGGGAGCCTTTGGGCGTCCTGGGGTGGGAGCCAGGCGGCCGGCCTTCGCGGTGGGGGCGCTCAGGGCCCCTCCAAACCCGGCCGTCGGCGTCCACACGCGGCCTTTTACACCTGCCCTACAGACACCGATTTCCTGGCGCTGTCGCGGTTAGGGCCCGCGGCGTGGGGGGAGTCAGCCTTCCTCTGCGACCCCAGGAGTGTGTGTGTGTGTGTGTGTGTGTGTGTGCGCGTGTGTGTGTGTAACCAGTTCACGCCTTGGGACATGTGCCTAGAGCTTCTGGCAGGCCGTCCCTGTGTCGCTCGCTGCAGGGATTCCGAATTGTATTCATGTGCATCACGTTAACGGGGTCTCAACGGGCACTTCCCAAAACCTCCGATGAGGTTCAGGGAACCGAGCGTTTTTCAAAATCCAGAGGACAATCAGAAACGTGACAGCCGCTTCCGTCAAGAGCTAAGAGATGAGCTAGAGGTGGTTGAAACTGCACGTGCAGGCGGCCAAGATCCAGTTTAGCTAGCTAGACCACAGAAAACCCGACCCACGCTGCTTGCAGACGCCGGGGGATAGAATGACAAACCCTAGGCAGCCAATGAATCAGAGCTGGAAAGCAGTACATCACCAGTATGAGTTCCTATTGGCTGGGGGGCCTTCCCAGCTTCTCAGTCACCGGTTTAACCCTTACACCAAATTCGCAGGAGCAGAAGTTTAAGAGAGATTCTGGTGTAATACAAAGAAAAACGAATCGGTTCGTTGAAATAAGCTAGTACTTTAAAAATAACACTAAAACTATTAGCCAAATTCAGCTCTGGCCAGTAAGAAGATGAATTTCATTAAGGCCTTCCCTTTTTCTCCCGGGTGCTTACTGTAGCAATTTGGACTCTTGTTACTTTGTGTCTCCTAAAATTACTACATTGTCATGACTGTTAGATAAAATGCAAACTGCTTTTTGCTGTCTGTCATTCAAAAAAGCTATTTCTTTACTTTGGAAGTTGTGAAAGCCATTTCCAATATTTTCAGCATGACTTTTGGGAAAAGATTCTGTTTCCTTCACTTTTACACCTGACACCTAATGGCAATGGCTGCCAGTTCCTGACAGACTATATCTTCACTGAATCTCCAAATTGCTCGATATCTTGGGAGTAAGGTGAAAATGTAACATTTCCAGGTATTTAAAGTAAAAATAAAATTCGCTATGCATTTCTTAATTCTCTATACAAGTGCTGAAGATAAACGAAATTAGATGAGAAGTCTTTTAATGAAATGCTGCCTTGTTGGAATGATTATATAATCATATACAATATATATTAAAATTAATATATTTGTTTAGGTTTTCTTGTTAAGTGGTGATGCTGGGGATTGAAAACAGGGTCCTTTGCTCGTTAGTCAAGTACTCAACCACTGAACTCTGTCCTCAGCCCTGGTTAGGGTTTTTTTGCTGGAGGTGGATTTCTATGTATGTGTGCCTGTGTTTGTTTTGTTTTTGAGACAGGGTCTCCATGTAGCTCTAGCTAGTCTCTATGTAGATCAGGCTAGCCGCAAACATACAGTGACCCTCCCGATTCTGCCTCTGGATTGCTGATATTCCGAGAGTGTTCCACCACACCTGGCCAAATTCTTAGTACTTTTAATACTTCAACAAGTTAGGGCATGACGAGCATGCTAGTGGGTTCGTTAACATTCTGAGATACAAAAGTTATGTGAGAGCCACCATCTAGTGCCGTGTGTGTGTGTGTGTGTGTGTGTGTGTGTGTGTGTGTGTGTTTTCAGGACAGTCTTAGATATTTCAGGCTGACCTTGAACCCTATGAAACTGAGGATGACTTTTAATGCATCCTCTGGCTTCCACCTCCCTACTCCTGGGTGCACCACCACACCTGTCTAGAGTGCTCTTAAGCAATAAATTTTCATGTTGAAAGAAAAGCTGAGTCATCTGTATACTCTATAGAGAATTGGGAGGGTTTTGTCAGGCTTCGTTAAGGTTTACGTTCCTGAAGCCTCACTGTTCTATCTTTGTAAGAAAGCCTGGGTAACAGAAGAGGTAGAAAAATTCAAAATGTAATCATAAGGAGATTTCTCAGGAGTCTTCCCAATGTGTCACAGCCAGTCAGCTGTGCCTACCAAGTCTCATTTTGGACACAATTTGTAAGGATATTTTCGAATGAATGAGGAAACTTGTGAGCTATAAAGCTAACATTTAAAAACTTCAAATAAGACGTATTAATATCGTCTAAAATGTTGATTATGATATTCCCTTATCTTATTAAATTTCTTTGTTGTTTGAGGCAAGGTCTCTCTCTATAGTCTTGGCTGCGTGGAACTCACTGTGTAGACGTGGCTGGCCTTGAACACACAGAGATCCACCTGCCTCAGCATCCTCAGTGCTGGGATTAAAGACGTGTGCCACCACACCCAACTCTCTTATTAAATCTTCTATGAAGCAAGGGGAAATATATTTAGGAGGGAAGAAACTTTGGGAATAAGAGGGTTAAATGTTTTTCAGTTTTGAATTCTATGGCTTTACTTCATCTTCCAACATATTCAAAGTCTTCACAATAAGTTTTGGTAAAATATCAGTTTGATCATTTTTACATATACAAAACTATCATATTGCACACAGAGAATCTGATTTTTATATTTTAGTTAACAAAGAGAAAGGGAGTTGAAAGGTCAGTTTCAGAGTGCTCCAGTAGCTTAGGAATTGAGAGACTTGGGGCAAGCACTAAGCTACAGTAGGAAAGCTAAGGCCTGATATTGAGATGAACTACTAAGATACAGTTAAAGCCTAGCACACTCAATAGTCTCCCGTTAAAGATGAGCTCTTAGCATACAAACAAATCTAGTTACACTCAGTACTCTCTCCCTTTCCTCTACAACCCTCATTTTAAAAGAAGAAAAAGTATGGGGGGGGGGGCGCGGGGACTAAAGTCCTTATTCCATAACTATTGTGGATGCACCCAGAGACTCAGCCCTGAGAGGGCCTCACCTGGACCTCTCAAAGTGCTTCTCCGGCATGTAAGTGACCCCCACCACCACCACCACCACCACCGAAGGATGCCTGAGGAGCCCCCGCCCCCAGCCAGCCAGCCATTCTTCCACCACAAGCTGAGCACTCCCCAAGAGTTAGGAAACCAAGTGTGCCAGAGGTCCAGCTCTCCCTTCCTCTGCCGCTTGCTCGCCCGCTCACACGCTTCACTACCTGGTGCGCTTCACTACCTGGTGCGTGCCTGTCTCTCTCCCAAAGCCTCTTCTTGTGTCCTCTGGTGAGTCTTCTTCTGGTCTCTCTTCTCGCTTTCTTCTGCACTCTTCTTATCTCATTCCCCTTTCTGGCTCTCATTTTTCTCTTCCTTGATTTGAAAAGCTTAATCCAAAATGCAGTTTCTGTTAGCCATTTTCTACTGAGCTTGGACAAATGAGTAGATAGCACTAAACTAATTTCATTCAGGGGTGGGGTGCCCCACCCCATTCCCTCCCTCCCTCTCCCCCCTCACCATATCATGTTAATGAAAAACAGCTGTTTACAGGACTGTGGAGGACTGAGAAGGGTTAGAGAATCCTGCCCTATGTGACATCACCACTGAGGTGCGGGAGGGGGCAGGGTAGCCCTCCCAGGACAGGGCAGAAGGGAGCCAGCCATCTTTTGCTGTTTCTGTGTCTCCGCTTGGTCCCTGAGAAAAATGTGAACAACTCTAAGCACTGCTAGCCATGCACTAGTGAAGGGCCTCTTCCCTCAAGGCCCAGCATGTGGCTATGGCCTAACACGGGCTCTTAGCAGATAAGCGCCTCTGTCTGACAGATAGTCATTGTATGTCAGGCACTGGGCTGGATGTGGTGGTAGATGACATGGATGGAAAGGATCCCTGACCCCACAGAACCTGCCTTAGAATGAGGGACATTCACAAAGAAGTGAATAAATAAAATTAGGTGGCCTGGTGGCGGTGGCAACACGCCTTTAATTCCAGCACTCGGGAGGCCGAGGCAGGCGGATCTCTGTGAGTTTGAGGCCAGCCTGGACTACAGAGCGAGATCCAGGACAGGCACCAAAACTACATCTGTGTCTCAAATACCCTGTCTCAAATAAAATAAAATTCGGCGCCATGAAGGTGGTAAATGGGGCAGTGGAGGAGGTGACTTGAGCCCAGATGTTTAGAATAAGAGGTTAGCTTGATAAAGAATTGGGGGGACGTTTTTCAGGCAGAGGTAACTCTGTACACATGGTGTATGAGGGTGTGCATCCACATGCCTGTGTGGAAGCCAGAGGTTGACATCCAGTGTCTTCCTCTTTATTTACTTATTTATTTTGAGACAGGGTCTCTTCCTGAGCCTGGAGTTTGCCATTTCACTTAGACTGAACAGCCAGCCATCAAGACTCCATCTCCCCTACCCTAGGGTTACAGAGATAGACACCACCACACCTGGCTTTTTACATGCATGCCTGGGGTCTGACATCAGCTCCTCACACTTTCATAGCAAGCACTTTACAGACTGACCCCGGGGGAACTATTTTTAATTAGTAACTACTAGTAAATTTTAAGGGGACTTCTCAAAAACAATTCACCTTGGCATTTCTATTCCTGACATTGTGGGAGAGCCTGAACTAAACCACATCCTTGAAAGTAAAATGGCAACAGTTTTGCATTTTAACAATGACAGCTTGGTTGGAAACTAGTAATTAAATAAATGGCCATCACAATAAAGCCTTTTATCAGTACAGTCACAGAGACCTGTTGACTTAATCCTGTCAACAAACCCTGTGTGGGGACAGGCCAAGGACTATGGTAGCCTCCTTTACAGAAGAGAAAGCCAAGCTCCAGAGAGGCAGCAATTACTCAGAATTGTCACAGAAAGCAAGGACTGGTACCCTGGACTTTTTCCGGATAATGGTCACAACTAGCCTTTACATGACAGTAACACAGGCTGCAGAGAGGGCTGATATTACTGTCAGACAGATAAACTGTATGCTCAGTTAACTTCTAGAAGTTTTGAGAGCTGTTGCTAAATATAGCCATGATTAAAAATAACTGATGTCAGGTACGGTAGCACACACCTTTGATGCCAGCACTAGGGAGGCAGAGGCAGGTGGATCTCTGTGAGTTCAAGGCTAGCCTGGGCTACAGAGTGAGTTCCAGGACAGCCAGGGCTGTTGTACAGAGAAACCCTGTCTCTAAAAACCAAAATAAATAAGTAAATAAATAAGCAAATAATAAATAAATAAATAATAGGGCTCAGAAAGATGGCTCAGCAGTTAAGAGCGCTGGCTGCTCTTCCAGAGGACCCGGGTTTGATGGCTGCTCTTCCAGAGGACCCGGGTTCGATTCCCAGCACCCACATGGCAGCTCACAACTGTCTGTAACTCCAGTTCCAGGGGCTCTGACACCTTCACACCAATGCACATAAAGTTAAATGAATTATTTTTTTTTAAAGAAATCATTTATAAATAAATAAATAAAAATAGAAATTAACTATTAATGTAGTTAGGTCCATTTAAATAAAGATTGCACATGATTGAAATGAATCACCTCCACTTTGCTTTTAGTATTTTTCGTTTGACCTGTGTTTCTGAGGTAATTTCTGCATATTGTGTTCGAGCAGGGGAAATTCAGAGACGTAATTTTGGTGACTTGAAATTGGCTGTAAAGGGAGAACTAGCACTTTGGAAAGTAGCAAACACGACAGATAAAGGCTTGCTAGTGCCTTTTTGTCTCATCTTCAGAAAGGGACCGAGAAAATGTTTCCTGCTGATTAAACTAGGCATGTCATATCTATAGCTTTTACATGATGCTTTACAAAAACATCCAGTTCAACCACAAAGTCCCTCATATCAGTAACAGATTAGCCAACAGGCCTGTCAGGACCACATTTGGAGGGCCACTTGTTAAGCATGGGCCAGCACATCCCTGGATCTGCAACCACTGTACCATGTGGGGCCCATTACTGATTCTTCAAACCCAAATAAATCATTTAAATTAACGTCGGTTTCTTCCTCCACAAAATGCTTCCTCCCAGGCTAGAAAGGGATCAGGTACTTTGGAAAATGTGTTTGATATTGTTGGCTGCACCCTCGACGAACAACTCCCTCCCTGCTGGCAGCTCTTTCTCTCCCCAGAGCTTGTATGTGGACATGCTCTCTCCTCCCTTGTGTCTTAGGCCAGCGTACAGTCATGCACCTCTTAGTGATGGGAGATGCTTTGGGAACTGTTAGGCATCTGTCAGTGTGAGTACGGTGTGAGTACTTCTGCAAACCTAACTGCTGAAGTTCAGTCGCTCCATGCCTTGAGGCAATCTAGAGATGTGGGAAACAGGACACATTTGAGGTTACCACCAGAATATCCCAGTTTCATAGGAAACGTTTTTTTTTTTTTTTTTTATGTAGGTGAACACTAAAAAATAATTAATAAACTGGGTGGTGTTGGCCCAGCACCTGGGAGGCAGAGGCAGGTGGATCTCTGAGTTCAAGGCCAGCCTGGTTTACAGAGTAAGTTCCAGGACAGCCAGGGCTACACAGAGAAACTCTGTCTTGAAAAAATATCCCCCAAAAATTAATAAGTAAAAAAATAAAAGTATATAAGCCAGTAACATAATTGTTTGTCATCATTTTCAAGTACTATATACTGCTCATGATTGTATTGCTACACTTTTTTTATACTGCTGACAGAACAGTGATTTTGTACCAGCCTCACTTCAAACAGGAGTCATGTGTGATGTAAGGGTTTCATCACAGCTGTAGCATTGCTAGATGGTTTGAATGTTTTAGCCCCCTTATGTATGGAACTTCCAGACAACACTAGACCTGTGGTCTGTCACTGAAGTATCGCTTTGTGACAAATACTGTATACCAATCTACGTACCTGCAATGCCCTGGTATGTCTCGAGTGGATCTAGTGTGACCAGGTATTGATCCCGTAAGCCCTTGGAACATTAGAGTGAAGCTAAGAGGCTGACGTCCTGAGACATTCTCAATTTAATTGCCAGCCACCTCGTCCAGATACGCTCCAGATCTGGTTGTGTCATGACATGAAACGTGTAGAAAGCACTGACTTGGGGTGTCAGTATATGTTCAACTTCTGGCCATTAGGCTCTGAGAAATCTTGAGGACATGAATCTGGAAAGCTCTGTAAAAAAAAGAGTCACATGAAGAAAACACGCCATCTGCGGCCATGTTTTGTCTGTGCGTGAACCATAGTAACACAGGGAAGGAGAATGATAGCCCATCTGTGTGACTCACATGGCCAACCCATTCAGCCTCCCCTGCAACTGTCTACTTCTGGAATTTTTATTCAAGTAGGGATGAATTAATTAGTTAATGAATTTTTGAGATAGGCTTGCCAGGCACACTGTGTAGATCAGGTAGGCTGGCTCTGAACTCAGAGACATCTGCCTGTCTCTGCCTCTTGAGTGCTGGGATTAAAGGCGTATGTATGCCACCATGCCTGGCTGGGGAGAGAGGATGTTAAATGTTCCTTATTGATAAAACCCCACCTATTTTTTTGTATTTGGTTATTCGAAACTATGAGAACCCAAGCCCACAGCAGGAGCACCAGCTCATTTGTGGCTAGTGGCGAGAGCTCATGGAGCTAGTCTGCACAGCTGGTTCCTTTGCCTTTGGAAAAATTGACATAGCCCAGTGGCCACTGATCCGACCTCCTGAATATCGGAAGAATTTTTGCTCCCTTTAGCTCCACTTTTAATCTTTATCTCATTTCTCTCCTGAAAGTGGTTTTGTTTTGTTTTTTAATTGGCTGGTGAAACGGTAATTGCAAAGTCATTTAAAATTTAGGACAACTAAATGCAGAGATACTAGCATGCACTTTCTCTTGAAGGACCCGGACCAAGGCTACTTTTCAATGGATAAGGTCTCAGAATCACTACATTTTGCAGAGTAGATCCAGAACTAATTGATGAGCATCACAAAGAGAATTTCCTTTCAATATAGGGAAAGGAAAAAATTTGGCCTAGAATATAACATACTAGGCTCTTTATGAGTGTGATCAAATTCAATTCTCATAACTTTGCCAAGAAAAAACTTTATGTGTGTGTGTATATATATGTATATATATATATATTAGATATATGTAATACATGGTATATATGTGTATATACATACATACACACATACACATATAATAGGTAGATAGGTAGATAGGTAGATAGGTAGATAGGTAGATAGATAGATAGATAGATAGATAGATAGATAGATAGATAGATAGATAGATATTACAAAGGAGGCAGTCAGGAGAAAGGACTCCTTTGCAAACACGGGGCAACATGATTTTCTAGTCCCAGTATTTGCTATTGCAAAGCTGGTTGGGCCTTCTTGGGATGGCTTGCTTTCTTCCTGTGACGCTTTTCAGATCATTATTTTGTAAACAACAACAAAACCACAGAGCCCGCGTCCCCCAACAAAACAATGACTCCTCAAATAGGATGACAAAAAGGGACAATCCTGACAATGGTATCTTCACCGACCACGTCTTGGGGAAGAGGAAGAGACACTGCACACTCCGCAGCAAAGTCTCCCATGTTCCGGGTAAAATTGTCACTTCAGCTGTCTGGTCTCTATTCTTCTTGCTCTACCCAGGAGACTTCTCCCCTGTCTGGGCTAATATACCCCCCTTTCCTTCCACACACTTATTCCAAATCTTACATAATAAGACAGAAACCAGCATAACACCCATGTTTCCTCCATGTTCGCGCTGAGTCTTAAAGTCTCCTGTCACTGGATCAAGCACAGCAGGGGCCACTGCAGAGAGCAGGAGCTAGTGGGGGGGGGGGGGGATCAGGTGAGGGTCACAGAGTGAGACCTCAAGGGCTCAGGATGGGACTCCTTTGGCTTGCTTGAGGCCGGGATCTGTTCCGGTAAACCAATCAAACCAAATTGAAAACCCAAGCACCCAGGTAGGGGCCAGACTGGAAACGGCAGTGTTAGTTACATCAGGCTGGGTGTAATGAAACACGGAATGGCGGGGATTTAAAACTATCATTCCAAGACCCTTTAAACACACTGGAGTCAAAAAGGCCATCTCTTGTCTATCACAGTGGATTCAAGTTCAGAGGGCCGTCTCTGCTCTGTCTAGGGTGTGGACAAGTTGTTTAATCTCTCTCTCCGGCTTGATGTCCTCATCTGGAACAAAGATTAATCCCCTGGCCACAGGTAAGATCCTGCATGTAATGCACCTACCACATTGCGCCTGATACAAGAGCAAGGAAATAGAATTATTTTAAGCGCATGTGTCAATGTGATGTTTTTAATAACGGCAATAGCCTTCTAAAGAAGTAAAGACCCTCTATTGAAAGTTACACTGGAGTTGCTGTGTATAGGATTAAATCACTCTTTCCAAGACTTTAAAAATATCTGGTCCTGGGGGCTGGAGAGATGGCTCAGTGGTTAAGAGCACTGACTGTTCTTCCAGAGGTCCTGAGTTCAACTCCCAGCAACCACATGGTGGCTCTCAACCATCTCTGGCGCTTATAATAAATAGCTAAATCTTTAAAAAAAAAAAAAAAATCCAAACTTAAAAAAAAAAAAAAAATATCTGATCCTTCAGTTTTAAATATCTGGTCCATGGAGGGTTCTGCAGACTTCTACTCCCCCGCACCACTGTCCCATTTTGTGCCCATTTTCCCCCTTTGTGCCATCTGTATCAAAGGTCACCGCTGAGTTTTCAATCTCAACTCTAGACTGTAGTTTTTAGAAAGATTCACAAGAAAGACCCAGTCCTCATTTCTGTCTTCAGGGGTGCAGCATTCTTAATTGTATGTCCGAGAACTTGAGTCACCACACGCTCTACTCAGCTAACAGGTCCTTCCTAGGTCATGACAGACATAGTTCTAGAGGTTGCAGGTCGTCCAGTAAAGCCAGGTGGTTTTCAAGTTTACCTAGGTCAAGAGGAGTAAGCAAGGTCAACGCAAAAGGAGAGCACACTGTAAATAAACAAGCAAAGCAGGCCATGAGTGGGTGGGGTCAGTGAGGGAGCGAAGGACAGGTTACTTGACACATGGGTAGTCAGAGTGAGTCTGTCAGAAGAGGAGGCTGGCAGCTGAGCTGGCCTGAATGACAGAAGAAAGCTGTCAAGTGATGTCTGGATGGACAGTCCAACAAGGTCAAAGGCCCTAGAGTGAGAATGAATTTGGCATGTCCAGGAATGGATGCCACTCTGGGATGTCTGGGGCACACTGAGGGAGGGAGCATGTGGTGTATAGATAGGGCACAGAGACAATCAGAGGAGCTTTCCCATAGAAAAACCACTTGACGGGTTTTGTTTGTTTGTTTGTTTGCTTATTTGTTTGAGGGATGGCATGATCTGATTTCTGTTCCCACAGGAAATAGATTTTTAGGAAAACAAAAGTAAAAGCAGAAAAAAAATCCTTTCCTGTCACTTCTGTTTTCCATGAAAGAGAAAGTGAAATTAGTTTCCCACCGGAAGTGATTGCACTTTGGTGGTGAGTGTGTAGCCTTTTGAAAGTTCTGCTTTCCTGGGGCTCATGATTCTATTTTCTGGAAACTATATTTGGATCTTTCTGCCAATGACTCATCAAGTAACCTTTCTTAGGAAATTTAGCAAGGATGAGTATCTCCTAGAAAAGGCCGGGTTTAGTTTAGGGAAGGCAGAGGCACACTTGAGGAGTTCAATTTCGTGTTCTCCAACAATCCCATTACTCAAATCTCTCCATTCTCTCTCAATATAAGTCTGAAGACTGGAGAAAATAGTTTGCCGATTAATTTCTAACTCACGCTCTCCAGTGAGGATGATAACTAAGATGTCCTCACACAGGGCAGGTGATTACATTAGGGTATAGTCACAAGATCCTCTGGACAGTCAAGCTTTCACCCACAGGAAGCAAGCTGCCTTGGTGTGTGGTGGTGAAACAAATGGGTTAAAGCCCCAAACAAAACAAACCTTAAGTGAAGACCTCAGTAATGCCAGTGACGGGTGGTGTTTTAGCCACCACTTGGGATAGCTCCTTCTCAGGAACTGACGGGAGGAACAGCTTTGCTTCCTGTGCCCTGCCTTCTTCCAGCTGCCCGGGTTTCCTCATCTAATTTAATGACTGATGTTGCAAACCTTCAAAGTAAGCCTAAAGCTGTTGTGGGATAATCTTTTCACACACTGTGAAGATGTGCCTTTTCCAAGGCACCTTCTGATTGGTTTAATAAAGAGCTGAATGGCCAATAGCTAGTCAGGGAGAGGTTGGGTGGGACTTCCAGGCAGAGAGAAAACAGGAGATGAATCCAGAGGAAACAGGAGGTACAAGATGGAAGAGAGGTAAAAAGTCACGAGGTAAAACATAGATTTAAAACAATAGATTAATTTAAGTTATAAGAGCTAGTGGGACAAGCCTAAGCTATAGGCCAAGCTTTCATAATTAATAAGAAGTCTCTGTCGTTGTTTTGTGAGCTGGAGGCCCAAAGAAAAATCCATTTACATAAACCCAGGCACAGTGGCTTGTGCCTGTAATCCCAGTACTCAGGAGGCTGAGACAAGAGGGTTGAAAGTTCAAGGTCAGCCTGGGCTACACAGTGAGTTTGAGGTTAACCAGAGGTTTGATAGAGAGCATCTGTTTCAAGAAGCAAAACAAAAGACCCTTTCCCAACCCACATTTTAAAAAGTAAATCGAGACTAGGTCTTTGGAAAAGGCCTATGATTAATTTTATGTTTAATTTATATAGCTAGTCATTAAAATCAACCAAGAAATATTTAACAATAGAATCAGTGCAGTATAGCTGTTACGTAGAATCCTGGATTTAAGCTTAGCCAAAACATCAGGTGGTGTCACTAACAAGAACTTGCCACTAGAAAGACCCCCCAGTAAAACACCTACTACGTGTTAAACACCATTAAATAGGAGAGGAGATGTAAATAATATATTGCAGTGTTCTTCCTTATCAGACTCATGTCTCTTCACTGCTATTGCTGATTTTTTTTTTTTTTTGGTTCAAATCCTATCTTATGACAATTCCAAATTCTTGAATATTTAATGAAGTACATGCATCTGAACTTTAAAGAAACTACTTGTATAACGAACGCCTGGGAGGGCAGCACACGAACTGACCTTTGTCCAAGTAGGCAAGACACACAGAACTCTTTTGTGTTGTCAGTCACAACAAAACTTGGAGAGGCTGGAGGGAACAATGTGGGTACTTGAAACATGCCATGCCAAAAGAGAAGGCTTGGCTTGATATAGAACACCAGTGATTTATACAGTCTGGTGAGTCATGGATGTCATATCTGGATTATGTACCCGTGAACACTGGTTGAGGGCAGCCAGACTATCGAGTGTTGTCACTAAAATCATCATCACATGACAGTGCCTCCTGAACTGGACAGCGAGAACCGAGACACAAGCAACACACAGACAAGCAGTCAGTCTGGAATCTGACTGCTGCCTTCCACTTAGAGTCTCAAGGGCAATGTTACAAAAGAAGGTGTTTAAAAGCCATAAGAGGTGTGGTACGGTGTGGTGGCTCCATGGGCAAAGGGCAAAGGTGCTTGCTGACAAGTCTGGAGAACTGAGTTTGATGCCTGGGATCCACATGATGGAAGGAGAAACCAATCCCCTAAGCTGTTCTTTGATATCCAGACACATGTGCATGCTCTCTCTGTGTCTCTGTCTCTGTCTCTGTCTCTGTCTCGTCATGATGTGCTCCTTGCAATGTTAGATCCTTTTGTCTATTTAATATAGATTTGAAGACTATAAAGTGGGCCCTCAATGAAATGTTCTAGATGATGTAAGTCACGAACCCTCACTTCTGGAAAGAGTTAGGTTAAACACCATGTACACAATGAAAATGTAGTATTAAGCCCTATTAAAATGGCAGTAGATGTAAACAATACCTACCCATTTATTAGAACTTAGAATCTTTAGTTATACACCATTCACTTAATTGTGTCAATATCCATTCAAAGCAGGCACTGTTACCCATGCTTTATAGATGAGTCTGCTAGGAGCTGCAGAAATATGAAGTAGGAATTCAGCTGACTATGACAAAGCTACACCTGGAAGAAGCCAAGGGACTTTCCAGAGGGAAAAGCCAGGGCTTAAGGAGTCTTGGTGATATTGGCTTTTGAATATTAGCCGTTTCCTGCTATGAATTTCTCATGTGCTATTGCAGCTTTTCCATTCCTAAAAACAGTGTGTTTGATCATTCATTGGGCACATTTTCCCCATTACTGTTGGAATATTTGGACAAACTTCCCCTAACTATGCTACAACAGACACAGTCAAGACCCCTAATTTCAGGCCTTTCTGTAATTATCATCATTTGCAACATCTGGCCAGGACCTTCTCCAGTTGAAAGTATCTTATCTGAGATTCTTCCCAGACTTTCTAAGAACAGACTTCAGCATCCCGACTATCTAAGAAGGCCTGGCGGATGTGCTAATCAAGCTTAACCTTCTTTCCTCCAAATGCTGTCTCTGCTCTAGATTAATTAATTCAGAACTAAAGAGTTTTTACTTACCAGGTACATCAGTCTGTGACTCAGTTTGTCTAGCCACAGAGTGCACTCTCCCGCCCTGCCAGAAAACTGCAGCAGCCAAGATAACTTGGACAGATAAGAGGCCAAAGGAAAGTAAGGCAGTTCTATTTTCACTCGTTGCTGATAGACTCCTGACACTTTACCTAACCACTTCTAAGAATATAGCTTGAGTACATAAATTCCCTTTCTCAAATCTATTAACCCAATTTAGCCCTCAGTTGATTCATTCCCCATTGGCCACTTCCCTTTTGGGTTGCAGATGATGGCTGACACTTACTGCTCTTTTGTGTGGATCTTATCACCCCTCCTTTTGACCCTGAAGGAATTCAAGCCTGGTGACCTTGCCTTAGCCAGAGCATTGCTATTGTGTGAGTATTATAACTGTAAACCTCAGAGACTTAGAGAGGACTAGATTGGAGGACTAGAAGAGAGAACTAGAGGAACGAGATGGACGATGAGGAAGAGCCAGGTGGGGGAAGAACAAGATGAGGAAGAACAAGATGAGGAAGGAGATGGAAAGAACTAGATGGATGAGAACCTAGACGGGGCAGAACTAGATGAAGGAATTAAGATAGCACTTAGATGGCACAGCAGAAAAATATAGAGAGAAATCAGGCATGAAAGAAGCAAAATCAGAGAGCAGAACAGAAGCTGTGTAGAGAGAGAACTGACTCAGAAGAATAAAGGGAATGGACTAAAGAGTTCCGTGTATGGGGTTTATTCGAGTATCCCTCAGATTAATTAATCTACCACAGGTAGCATCTCTTCTGGAACTCTGGGAAAAGGCTATCAAGGTCTTATCAAGGCCCAATAGTCTTCATTAGAAGCCACTTGGCCACTCTGGAAAGCAAGTGAGTAAATAAAAATGTAAAGTTTCTACAAATGTGAATTAAAAATGTTTGACCAGTTCACCTTCATAGTCTCTTCAGGCTTGACCATTCAACTCTAACAAGGAAGAACGACCCTACTTTCATAACCATCTATTTCCCTGGCGCACTGGTTACAGTACTCCACAGGGCCTTCAGGAGACTCTGCCTTTCTTCTATCAGTAAATTCCTTCCCGTGAGTCCAAAATCTAACGCAGGGCTAGGCTTCTAACCCAAGCGGACCAGTTAGAGTAAGCCACAGCAATTTTTCAGTGATTACCAAAAAAAGCTTTCTAAAGCTAGCAGTGAGAGGAGAGGAGGCTGAGACGCTTCTGAGGTATTCCTAAAGCCACAGAGTGTTCAGATACTTGAGGCAAGAAAGCCCTATTGTGTTGGTGTTTCTCTCTGTTGATTTGTGAGAGTCACAGCGGGTGCCCCGTTGGAGGATGGGCAATTTGTACGAAGAAGAGAATTTGTAGTGGAGGGAGCTATGTCCGGATGTCTGGAATCCTGGCTGGGAATCACCCTTTTACTGGTTTGGAAGCAAAGGGTGAGGCGGCAGTTAGGCATGAGAAAGGACCAGCACTGAGATTCAGTTGTTAAAGGTTGTGAAAGTCCCTCGGACGTCAGAGTTGATGGTGTGAACTCAGGTTCCCTGGGGGTGGGGGTGGGGGGGGGCGTGGCGGGTGGAAGAGGCCCACGTTGAAGATTCTACAAGGCTGATTGAATGTTGAGAACTTCTTGATGCAGAGAATTGGAATGTTACATATCTAGAGCCAAATTCTCCTGGGCTGCGTTCGCCCTTAATAATATCCATTTGTTGCCTACCTCTGTGTCTGACCTAACACACGTTCAACTAGGAAGCAGAACATTTGGAATAAATTACCTTTGCAGCGTAGTCGCTTCTACTAGCCCGAAGCTAAGAATATTACCAGCAAACGTCTGAAATCCATAGCAGAATTTTCTCTACTTTCCTGTAACCCACCTTGCTTTAATATATATAATGAATTAAATATTATTTTATGTGCATGAGTATTTTGCCTGTGTGTATGCCTGTGAACCATGCCTGGGGAGGTCTGAGGAGGGTATCAGATTCCTGGAACTAGAGTTCAAGACAGTTGTGAGCTGCCATGTAGGTGCTGGGAATTGAACTCAGGACCTCTGGAAGAACAGCCAGGGCTCTTGACCTCTGAACCATCTCTCCAGCCCTGTAACCCACTTTTCTAATGTCCTCACTGATGTATTTGGTAAATGCTTTTCTCTCTCTTTTTATTCCTTCCCCCCTCCCTCCCCCCTTCCTTCCTTCCCTTTCTGTCTTTCCTTATTTGTGTTGGTGTGTATCTCTGGGGGTACACGTGTATGCAGAGGTCAGAGGTCAACATTGGGTGTCTTCTTTGGTTGCCTTCCTCCTTTTGTTGAGATAAGAGCTCTCATTGAATCGTAGATTCAACTAGGCTGGCTGGCAATGAACCCTAGGGATCCTTCTGAGTGTCTCTCCAGTTTTAGAGAGTTATAGGAACATGCTGCCATATCTTCCCCCCCCCCTTTATAAACAAATAGGGTCTCACTATGTATCCCTGGCTGACTTGGAACTCAATGTGTAGATCAAGTCGGCCTGGAGTTCAATATGGATCTCTGGAACTCAGAGATCTGCTTGTTTCCCCTCTGCCTCTTGAGTGCTGGGACTAAAATCGTGGCCATCATCCCTGGCTCGCACCCCCGTCTTTTTATGTAGGTACAGGGGATTTGAACTCAGGTCCTCATGCTTGGACTGCAAGCATGCTGTTGACCTAGCCACCTCCCCTTGACTTAGGGCTTTCTTTTGTTCTGAGACTGTGAAAGTTCAAGTAACTGCTTCTGCAATGGAGTGCACTATTCTGGGCAACCTGGATACATTTCCTGGGCCATTTGGCTCAGAATAAACTACCTCTGAATCACTGTGAGTCAACTGTGGTGCCAGTGTGGGCCCTGATGACGACCCGCTCCATTGGAGGAGTTTCCTAGACTAGTGACTGGTGCGAAGTCATTCACACCGCCTTCCCAGGTGAACGTTGGTGAGTTCTTTATAGGACCCGGAACTCCCTTTGGTTTCAACTGAAGGTTCATTGGTTTACTCGTGTTTTTATGAGTGAGAGTTGGGGCTTAGTACTGATATATATATATTTTTTTTTTTTTTTTGGTTTTTCGAGACAGGGTTTCTCTGTGTAGCTTTGCGCCTTTCCTGGAACTCACTTGGTAGTCCAGGCTGGCCTCGAACTCACAGAGATCCGCCTGGCTCTGCCTCCCGAGTGCTGGGATTAAAGGCGTGCGCCACCACCGCCCGGCTGATATTTTAATATAGGCTTAAGCATAAGGGCTAAGAGATGCTCTGAAGAAAGTGAGACATGGGGGTGGATTCCTTCAAAAAAAAAAAGTCACCCATTTGTTTATTCCTAGCTGGTTGTTTAAGATCCTTGTGTTTGTTTTCAGAGAATTTGATCAATAGCATTTGACTTTCCCTCCCACCCCCCCCTTTGATATCTAGGCCTTGTCCTCTCCTGTTGATTGAAGATAAAAGTTAGAGAGTCTGAGCACCTGTCATAAAGACACCCAAGAGAAGAGACACTTGTTCCTTCCACCCTAACAGGTGAGAGATGTCAGGCGGTCTACCCAAGATGGGCAGTGGCCTCAAGACAATGTATTTCATCCTTGGATTGGGTTAGGCAGGAAGATACACATAAGGGACAATCCCTCAGCTACCCACACATGCACAGGATAGACCTAGATGCAGTTGGGGAGAACCGGTCTCAGGGTAAGACCCAAGAGAACTATTCCCCAAACAGCACATGATCTGATCCAAAACACAAATCCTTGAAGCTGGCATAGAATGTTGAAATTTTCAGGAAAAAGAAAAAAAAAAGGAAACAAACAAAGAAACAAACAACAAAACCCTCCTAAAATGGAAGCTGAAACTGAGAGAAAGCAAGCTTTGGAGAAATCCCTCCTTGGATACTCAGGCGATTTTACATAGCAAAGTAATAGCAACTCAACCTCTAAGTCTTAAAAAAATGAGGAAAACCCAATATTCTCAAGCAAGCCCCCCCCCCCCCCACAACATATTAGAAGTTCTAGGCAACAGAACCAAAGATCCAAATTGGGCAGACTACTTTAACTGGAAGTTTTAAACTCCCCAAAGTAGAAATTGAATGAAAAAATGAAATAAAAGGAGGAGGACATGATTACTCCTAAGTACGGAGAAGGTTTTTATCATAGACATAAAGGAGAAAGCAGGCAGAGGGAAGAGGCCAGGGTGAACATGGCTGGCCGACTAAACTGGACCATGGAAAGAGGATGGTGGCCAGAGAGGAACCGCTGACCAAGAGAGGTGGCCCAGGCCAAAAGCCCAAGAGATTGGCCACGCCAAAATGCCTGGATTATACAGGAATCAGGCTGGGGGAAGGGAAGCGGAAGCTTCCTGGGGGTGAGAGGTTTAGGGTAGGGACCGGATGAGAAGTGCTGGGAAGAGCCACAGGTACTGAGTGATGCTGAGAGAGCTGGCAGCATCCGTTTAGATACGTTAATAGGAACCTGAGTTAGCTGTTTGTCCCGGGTTTCTGTGACCTAACAGAAATGATGCAATTACAACGTACAAAGATTAGTAAGAGTTTGGAACCTATAAAAAAAAAAATCAACATAGGCTATTAATTAAAACCTTTAGAGGCTATATCAGAACTAAAGGTGAACACTGGGGAGTCTGAATTTTCTCAATTCCGATCCTCATCTGTCGTCTGACCTTACCACTTCCTCTCTTCCTGTCCACTCTTTCTACTCTCTTCTCTAGTAATCCACAAGTGGAAACAAATTCTGCATCAGAGGAAAACATTTATACAGCCCGTGAAAATAAAGCCTAGAGGAAAAAGTGATTCCGATACCATCTGTATTCCCTGACAAAAAAACAAGGCTAAAAAAATGTGATTATGAGATTTCCTGAGTCATCAGGACCTGCTAGGATCTGCTAAGGAATTTCCCGGCACACTATTGACTTACAAAACAGGGTTTTCTCACTTCTATAAGACATTTCCATTTGTAATGACTTCTCTAAGCTCTTAAAACAGGAACTCATATTTGACCTTTCACTGAGTCCTTCTTAGACCTCAAAGATGTAGAAACACAAATGTCCTACTGTGAGCGACATTGTTTTTTTTAATCAAAGGTAGCCAGCCTGGCAAGCATTTGTGTTTCCCTTCCCCTTGCAACATTAGCCAATCACATCAGATTGTGAAGTTTAGCTTCCTTCAGGGGTATGAGGTGCAGCCACCATCTACTTTAAGGACAAAAGAAGGAAGCCATATTGCCCTGTAATACGAATGTTAAATTTGTCTTTTCATAAAAATTCCAGAGCCAGATACTGGGGTAAATGCTGAAAGATCAGAGAGACAAAGGAATAAGCCACTGCCGAGTCTCACCTCACTTACTCCACAATTCCTCTGACTGAATGTCTCTGAGACCTTAGCCAAAAGCTCTCCAGCTGAAAAAGCCTTCAGCTGAAAAGCCTCTAGTTCCTGTCTCCTCATACCTTACATACCTTTCTCTGCCCAGCCATATTACTTCGTAGTGCTGGGATTAAAGGAGTGTGTGCCACCACTGCCTGGGTCTGTTTCTCTCCTAGACTGAGTCAATCTCACGTTGTTCAGGGCCAGGCTCTCATTAGCTTTGAACTCACAGGGATCCAGACGGATCTCTGCCTCCCAAGTGCTAGGATTAAAGATGTGTGCCACCACTGTCTGGCCTCTATGTTTAGTCTAGTGGCTTGTTCTGTCCTCTGATCTTCAGTTACATTTTAGTAGGGTACACAATATATCACCACGTTGCCCCCCACCCCCAGTCTGCTTGCTAATCCGATTTGGGTTCTGGTACACACTTTTTATAATAAGAATTGCCATGCCAAAGCTGCTTTCCCTTTGTTTGGGTATTATTTTATTTTATGCAACATCGAGGTTACTCTTTGTGTGTCTCTAACACTGCCTTGCTTTGTACTCTGATTTGACACAGCTGTGTTGCGTGTTCACCCTCCCTCTCTCTCCCTCCCTCTCTCTTTCTCTCCCTCCCTCTCTCTCTGTCAGTAAATGTAATAATTTGCATCTCGAGCCTTACACTTATGTGTCTTTACACTTGGTCCCCCACTGCCCTCCCCCATGCCCCAGGTGTTGACCTCCCAACCCCAGTCAGTGCCCCTCTCTGCTTCCTCGTTGTTATAGGACTTTATTACCTTATACTCCTCCTTCCTTAAGCTCTCTTTTTCTCCTCTCACGATCCCTTTTCTAGTTTCACAGTCTACAAAGACATATAAATACAGACACGTATATATATAAATGTATATATATATATAATACGTACATTCATATATAGAAACTCCACATTTGAGAGAAAGCATGTTGCGTTTGTCTTTTTCAGTCTGGCTTATTTAGCTTTTAACATAATGGTTTCCATTTTCCTGCAAATGTCGTATTTCATCTTTCTTTGTGACCTCAAACTCACTACCTAGCTGAGGCTGCCCCTGGGTCTTCTGATCTTCCCACTTCCCCTTCCAAGTGCTAGCCTTATAAATACGTGCCGCCGTGCCTGGTTCACGTGGTGACAGGAATAGAGCCCACTGCTCAGTGCATGGTAGGTAAGTGCTCTGCCAACCGAGCCACATCTTCAACTCTTAACAGTTTCAATATCAACAGCAGAATAGGAATCCTTGTTTACAGAGCATTATTTCTACCTGGGGGGCATTCTGACTAAATTACAAAGTAATTATGGAACTATTTTAATAGACAAATGTCTAAATTTGCTTGTAAAATTTGGCCTATTGTATAGAGTTTTCGTTGTGCCTACAACCTTCAGTCCTTCTGATCAATGGTAAAATAGACAGATGGAAAAAAAAAGTCAATAATTAAAATGGATGAAGGCCTTTGACTTCCTTAGCCAAGCTTTCATTAGCTCTTCCAGATCTAAGATCTGTCTCATTTAGAAAACATCAGTTTTCCCCTTATAAAAATAATCCCTGAGCAGACAAACTGCCTATGCTAAAGGGAAACATCACCTGCTATTATTACAGGGGATCTTTAAGTGGTAAGTGAGGCTTCAGAGTCAATTTGAGTCTCTCTTTTTTTCCATTTTATTTATTCATTTGTGTGTGCATATTTCTCAGTGAAATGAGCCTTCAAAGTATTCCATAGCACAGTTAGAATCCGTGGAGTGTTTGTAATCCCAGCATTGGGGAGGCTGAAACAGGAAGATGCCTGGGGCTCTATAGTCAGCCTGCCTAGCCAGCTATTTGGCAAATACCGGGTTCCAGTGAGAGACCCGTGCTGCTTTTCAAATGGTTGCTGGAGTGCAAACTCAGGTCTGCGTTCTGATGCAGCATCATTCTACCTACTGAACTCTGTCTCCAGCCTCAGGTTGACTATTTTTTATCCAGTTTATACAAAAGCAATCTCAAATAAGAACTGCGTTCAGTGTGTGTGTGTGTGTGTGTGTGTGTGTGTGTGTGTGTGTGTGTGTGTGTGTGTGTTGTCAAAGTTGACCAAACGCTAGAACCAAAGAACACATCTCTAGCAGTATAGATTTGGGACTAAGAATTTTAGGACACAATCAACTAAAAGTCACCATCATCATCATCATCATCATCATCAAAAGACATACATTTAAAAACAAATGTTCACATGTAGGGCATATAATTTGAGTTTTATTTAAAAAAAAAAAAGAAGGAATCCTTAACATGAGACTATTTTAAGGGGCTGTGTTTCTCAATTAAATGAGTCTTCCTGGTGTCCCATAGGACAGTTAGGATTAAAAACTACTGAACAGCCACAGTGAGTGTTGTGGTTATTACATGGTTTGATGTCTCCTTTACACTACTATAATTTAGTCATTACACTATTCCGCACCCCACCCTCCCCCCAAAAAATCTACAGGTTTTTCCACACTGCCCGAAGAGGAGTCCATGGGGTATGGTTCTTGCTTCTGGTCATAATGAAAAGAAGCTCACAGTGTCCAGAGTCTCTACGTCCTGCCAATGAAAGAGGGGGATGTCCTTCCAGCAGGAACCCACTTTAGCGGGACTAACTTTGATTTCTAGAAGGAATCGTCTACAAAAGGCAGTGATGGCATCTACATCATAAATCCGAAGAAGACCTGGGAGAAGCTGCTCCTGATAGCTCTAGCCATTGTTGCCATGGAGAATCCTGCTGATGTCACTGACGTCTCCTCCAAGAACTGTGGTCAGTAAGCAGCGATGACCTTTGCTGCTGCCACCGGAGACACTCTAATTGCTGGCTGCTGCATTAACCAGCTCCGAGCATCCTTCAGGGAGCCAAGTCTTCTGGTGGTGACTGAGCCCAGGGCCGAACACCAGTCCCTCACAAAGGCAACTTATTTCAACCTGTCTACCTTCACTCCGTGTAACATAGATTCTCCTGTGGCATTGTGCACATCGCCGTCCCATGCAACAACCTGGCAGCTCACTGGCTGGCTGGGTCTGATGTGGATGCTGGCCTGGGGAGTTCTGGACACGTGTGACGCCATCTTCTGTGAGCATCCATGGGAGGTCCTGACTGATCTCTCCTTCTACAGAGATCCTGAAGCAATCCAGAAGGAAGAGCAAGCCGGGATGAACAGGCTGTGACCAAGAAGTGGACAGCACTAGTTCCTGAGTTCACTGACGCTCAGCCTGAGGTGACAGATGGGTCTGAAAGTGTGCAGGTGCCTCTGTGCCTAGCCACCAGTCACCGACCAAAGACCAGAGTGCCCAGCTAGCCACTGAGGACGGTCATCAGCTCCTCTTGCTCAAGCCGCTGAATGGATTGGAACAATCACAGAGTGGTCACAAGCAAAATGGAAAACCAAAGGTGGGGGGGGGGGGGCGGGGAGAAAAAAGAAACAGCTTCGAAAAGAAAAAAAAAAGTTGTCTGAACATGGTGGTGCACACCTTTCAACCCAGCACTCAGGAGACAGAAGCAGGAGAATGGACCTCTATGAGTTCTAGGCCACCCTGCGAAAACTCAACTAACACTACTCACGTTTTGCAAGGGAGAAGTAGATAGGTAATATTGTAAAAAGATTCATAGTCCATTCCCTTTTTTTTTTTTTCTGATTATAAAGAAAAACAAGATTTGACTCTGGCTACAAAACCTTTGAAATCTTGATCTGTCATGTCTGGCTTCTTGTCTTTACCCCGCCATCAAAAATATATAGTGCAAGGGCAGGGATGATGTGACGCTTTGAAAAAATGGCCCCCAAAGGGAGTGGTACTATTAGGAGTTGTGGCCTTGTTGGAGTAGGTTTGGCCTTGTTGGAGGAAGTGTGTCAATGTGGAGGCGGACTTTGAGATTTCCTATGCTCAGGATACTACCCAGTATCTTAGGACTTCCTGTTGCCTGCAAGATGTAGGACGCTCAGCTACCTCTCCAGCACCATGTCTGCCTGCTTGCCACCAGGCTCCCCGCTGTTATATCGGGTGTGGGTTCACTTGTCACAGAGGCATTCTAAGGATGAGTTTTCAGCCTTTCCAGCTGCAGGGGCATCAGTCTCTGGTGGACTGACTCACTGCTACTTTACAAAGGGCCTTTTTATTGTTACACAATTCACACCTTTAACAAGTCACTTTCCCTATGTATACCAAACTCTCTTTCCTAAGACCCCCCAAAGAAACAACGCCAATGCAAAATTTCAGTGAGGAGACATCTTAACTGCCAGTCCTCCCCAAACCAGGTTTTGCATAGGCTTTGAACCTTTAGGAAACTCTCAGGTAAGATTTACATACTTCAAATGGAAGGTACCAGAAACAAAAGGTCACAGTCACAAAAGGCAGGTCAAAGCTAGGCGCTAACACTCAGGAATCAAACCAGCTGCAGAACTCCCCTAACACCCTTCCCCCATGATGATAATGTACTGAACCTCTGAAAGTGTAAGGGAGCTACCTCAATTAAATGTTTGCTCTATAAGAGTTGCTGTGGTTATGGAACAGCCATAGGAACTCAAAGAAAGATAATTTTATTGAAAAGACATTTTATTCTCTTATGTAAATACCCATTTACTTCCCAAAATCTGGAGTAATGACAAGATAACAAGACAAAATTACTTGTCACAAATAACGGAATAATTTGGACATTAAAGACTGATATTTTCTAAAATTAAAACTAGCCACATATGGTTATACCTATAAAATCAAAGGGACCTGAAAAAAGCTAAAAGTTAAAAAAATTCAAATATGGAAAACATAAAATAAAATATTTCATAGAATATAAATGACTGGCCGGGCGGTGGTGGCGCACGCCTTTAATCCCAGCACTCGGGAGGCAGAGGCAGGAGGATCTCTGTGAGTTCAAGGCCAACCTGGTCTCCAAAGCGAGTTCCAGGAAAGGCGCAAAGCTACACAGAGAAACCCTGTCTCGAAAAACCAAAAAAAAAAAAAAAAAAAAAAAAATATATATATATATATATATATATATATATATATATATATATATATATATATATATATATGACTGTAGACACAGGGGAAAAACCACATATAGTCTGGCTGAAGAGCCTACGGCTTATTGGGTTAGTAATGACACCTCCTCTCTTCTGATACCAAATTTGCTTAGATCATACTGTGTTCTTGATTATTTTAAATGTAGGTGTTACACACTTCTATGTCTGTGCCAGTGCTATGTCAGAGAGGGAGGAGAAAAGAAATAATAAGATCTGGATCACGATGGCTAATGGCCGCAATAAAAATTCTAAGGGTTTCTTCCTTAATGGCTTTCACAGCTAGTTTCCTCTCCTGAGAACTGCATTCCTGCCTACGCAGGCTCATCGTTATCAGACCCTACCACTGAGCCTTCCTACCATGGTGGGACACAAAGCAACACTTGTTCTCTGTACACATAAAATGTGGTCCTTGGTCGGCAAAGGAAACTGGGAGTTGATATCCCCACAAAAATAGCCCGACCCTGACTGAAGACAGCACAAGGTTGATTAACTGGTTAGACCTTTGTGATTATGGTGAGCTCTGTCAGGGTCTGACCTCTCTGGACTCCACTCCTAATATATAGAATACAGTTTATTTCCTCCTCCTCCTCCTCCTCCTCCTCCTCCTCCTCCTCCTCCTCCTCCTTCTCCTCCTCCTCCTTCTTCTTCTTTCTTTTCAAGACATGGTTTCTCTTTGTAATAGTCTCGACTGTCTTGGAATTAGCTTTATAGACCAGACTGGCCTTGAGCTCACAGAGATCCGCCTGCCTCTGCCTCCTGAGTGCTGGGATTAGAGGCGTGCACCACCACCACCTGACTAGTGATTTATTTAAAGCATTGCTTGTATTGCCTATTTGCCAAGCATGGGTCGTTGCCCTTAACAATCTGCTCATGGCCTTGTATGTTTCTATAAAATCTCATTTGCTTGCCCACTTGTGGTTTTAGAGTATAAAATGAGAATACAACAGGACCCAGTATCAACGCCTCTTAGGGGTTATCTTGGCTTTGGTCCACCAGTGACATCTGCTCTCTTCTACTCTTGCTGTTGGTGTCCAGAAAGATTCCCATAACAGCTGTAGAGGGCCAGAGTTCCATTCACACCTCCCACATGGTGGCTCTCCACCACCTACCTATAACTCCAGTTCCAGGAACTCTGATGTCCTCTTTTGACCTCTGCAGGCACCCAACATATAGTGCACAAATATATATGCAGGGCAAAACACTCGGACACATAAAATAAAGTTTTAAAATCTTTTTTTTTTAAAAAGGGAGGAGGATATAGGAACAGGCAAGGACTTTTTGAAAAGACTCCAATAGCACAGTGACAAATGTATGGCGTTAAAAAGCTCTCCTAGCAATGCGGTTGTGGCAAACACCTTTAATCTCAGCACTCGGGAGGCACAGGCTTCTCTGAATCCGAGGCCAGGCTCGTCTATAGAGTTAGTTCCAGGATAGCCAGAGATACACAGAGAAACCTTGTCTCAATATCCCTGCCAACCCCCCCACCCCCTGCCAAAAAAAAAAAAAAAAAAAAAGAGATTTGAGAGGAGGCGTGTGTGCATCTGTCCAATTCTCCTGGGTCCGCCTCCCACCTTGCAGCTGGAGAGCTGGAATTACAGATGCAGGCAAGCATGTCTGGCTTTTTTTTTTTTTTGGTTTTTCGAGACAGGGTTTCTCTGTGTAGCTTTGTGCCTCTCCTGGAACTCACTTGGTAGCCCAGGCTGGCCTCGAACTCACAGAAATCCGCCTGGCTCTGCCTCCCGAGTGCTGGGATTAAAGGCGTGCGCCACTACCGCCCGGCACGCATGTCTGGCTTTTTACATGGTATTGGGCGAAAGCAAAGTCCGCTCAGGTTGCCAGGCTTGGGAAGCAAGTGCTCTTGAACCCACGGAGCCTGGCTCCAGAAGACCCTCAGCAGCTTGAAGAGACAGTCCGTGAAATAGGAGAAAATATTCACCAATTCCACATCCCTCCAGGGACTAAAATGTAAGAGAATTACAGAAAATAAACTCTCCGTGACTCATGCAATCAGTTAATGAACTGACAAATTGAACCATCAGTTCTCCAAGCAGGAAAAGCAAGTGTCCAACAAGTATATCAAGTGTCCAATATCCATCTCAGAGAAGTACAAGTTGAGTCTAGTTTGAGGGGCCTGGAGAGATGGCTCAGAGGGTAAGAGCACTTGAAACTTTTGTACAGGATCCAAGTTCAATTCCCAGCACCCATACCAGTTGGTTCACAACCATCCCTAACTCCAGTTCCAAGGAATCTGGTGCCCCTTTTGACCACCATAGACACCAAGTGTGTACATGGCACACAAATACATATGCAGAAAAAACACACATACAATAAAATAAACAAATCTAATTTTAAAAATTTTAAATAAAGATTTAAAAGGATTGGTGCTATATAAAGGATGCTCTCTGTCCACAAAGGGATAACATTAAACGCCAACAATGAAAGGAATATAGGAAACTCTCAGATCTGTGAAAATTAAACATGTGCTTAGAGTGAAAAGTTTGAGTAATAAATCAAAAGAGAAATTAGAAAGTGCCTTTGGGTTTTTTGGAAAGAAAGAAACAAAAAATACCATATTATATCATAGCCATACATTATCATGCTTATTTTAGGCAGGGTCTCATGTGGATCAGGCTTGGCTGCCTTCAGACTTCCTGTGTAGCTGAGAATGAACTTTTGATTCTCCTTTCCCCACCCCATGAGTGCTGGAATTACAAATGTGTACTGTTTTTTGTTTGTTTGTTGGGACAAGATCTCAGTATATATTCTAGGCTGGACTGAAACTCATGAACCTCTTCTTCAGTCTTCCAAGGTTTGGGATTACTGGCATGTGCCACCAGGCCTAGCTCTCAAATCTTATGTATTAGTAGAATTTGGAGAGAAAATTGTAGATATCAAGTGATTATTTTTAAAAAGAAAAATCTTCAGCCAGTAGCCCTAGAAAGATAAATAATGAGGTAATCAAGTCCAGAAGAAGCAGAGAGAATATAATAAAAAAAAAAAGAGAGAAATAGGTATAAATGAAATAAGAACATAAGAGAAAAAATTAAAAACCAAAAGCTGGTTATTGAAAATATTAACATGCCAGACAGTGGTGGTGCAGGATCTCTGAGTTCGAGGCCAGCCTGGTCTACAGAGTGAGTTCCAGGACAGCTAAAGCTACACAGAGAAACCCTGTCTCAAAAAAAACAAAAAAAGAAAAAAGAAATAAATAAAAGATTATAGTCACAATTATTTAGAATTTCTTGTAGGAATGTCACAAATCATCTTGAAATTAGCTAATCTAGTATACCATGTTAATGGGGTAGAGGACCCAAATCATGTTATTTTATTTTTAAGACAGAATTTTATGTAATCCTGACTGTTCTGGAATTAGCTATGTAGACCAGGCTGGCTTGGAACTCACAGAGATCTATCTACCCACCTCTGCCTCTTTAGTTCTGGGATTAAAGGCACAGGCCACCATGTCTGGCCATGTTATCATGATTGTAGGCACACACAAAAAGCATCTGGCAAAATCCCCATTCTTTTATGATACAAGTACTGACAAATTAGGGACAAGGGGGAATTTCTTACACCTACCAAAGGGCATCTTCAAAACTCTCACAACTGCCACGATTATTTAAACTTCAACTACTGAATCCTACCGGGCATGATGGCACCTGCAATCCTAGCACTTGAGAGGCTGAGGTAGAAAGCTCATGGTCAGGAGACACTCCCCTCCAACAACAATCTGACCATTTGTCCTTATACCCACAGAGAAGTGTAGTCCTCACCCATCATCAAGGAAACATCTCTTTGCAACAGACAGAGACCATCACAGAAAACCACAACCAATCAAACTACAGAGTTGTAGAGCTCACATGTACAGAACACTACTGCACCTGAGGCTCAGAGAACATTGTAAAAGATGGGGCAGAAAGACTGTAAGAGCCAGAGGTCACAGAGTTTGCTGTGAGATTGTGTCTACACCCATAAATTCTCACCAACATGACTGCCTAAACACGAGCTGAACAAGGACAGCAGCAATAGACATGCCAAAGCGGACAAGGGAAAGCCCACAAGGCTTCAGCCTTCCACAAAGAACTACAGACGACCAAGAAATGCTGTGAGTGGGAGAAACAGTTTTCTCTAGGGAAGAGCACACCAATTGGTTATCCAACACCAAGTAATCGGCTCTGAAAACACACACACACACACACACACACACACACACACACACACACACAAGTAACATTATACAGACTGAGTAGGGTATACTTAGGAATATATATATATGTATATATATACATATATATGTATATATATGCACACATATGTATATAACAAGAACCAATTTAGAAAAAAAAGGGCCATAAATTTGAAAGAGAACAAGGAGGGATATATGACAAGGTTTGGAGGGAGGAAAGGGAAAGGGGAAATGATGTACCTATATTTTATAATCCTAAAAATAAGATAAGGAAAAACCAAACCAACAAATATTATAACACAAAACAGCACACACACACACACACACCAGAAGCCTGAATCCTTTTCCCCTAGGGTTCAGAATAAGATAAGACTATCAATCATTTCCACTTCTAGACATCATACTAGAGCTTTTAGTCAAGGCACATGTGAAAGGAAAAGAACCAAAAGCATCCAGACTGATAAATGTGAGGTACCAGGAAGAGGGAAGGTCACAGGGGGCCAGGAAGTTGAAGATGACAAGGATTTGAGGTCAGATGAGATATACTTGATTTAAGTCTTCAGTTTGAGCTATAGCCATCGGGGCAGGCTGCCACAGGCAAGCACTCCCGCACAGTGCACATACAGGCCCACCTGGGCCACA
Source organism: Peromyscus californicus insignis (assembly GCF_007827085.1). Classification (NCBI taxonomy): domain Eukaryota; kingdom Metazoa; phylum Chordata; class Mammalia; order Rodentia; family Cricetidae; genus Peromyscus; species Peromyscus californicus. The sequence continues at coordinate 82,848,389 of NW_026294447.1, forward strand.
CACAGGCAGGAACAGGCACAGACACAGATTGGCACGCAGGCCACATGGATGTAGGCACACAGATCCACAGGCAGAAATACACAGGTAAATTGGTGAAAGCAGGAGAAAAGGACTTAGGCCTCTGAGCTCACAGCCATGTTAACACTGAGCCCACACAGAAGTGGCGTTCTGCCAGGAATAGTTACAGAACAGATTACATCACTATTGTCTTTCGGGATTCCCAGGCATCCAGTGTCAGCCATTTTGTGTTGACTCACAGGCCTGCAGATGTCTGGCATCAGCCATGTTCTGCTCAACTCATACTGGATAGTCATACCAATAATATAGTGTCTAAATATAAATTGGCTCTTATGGTCCTCTGTTTCCAACAGAAAGGAAAAAGTAAAACTTAATTCAAAGTAGACACACACACACACACACACACACACACACACACACACACACACAAAGAAAAAAAACAACCAGAACCAGTCAATGAATTCATGACAGTCAGAGAATAGAAGACCAACTGTGTCTATCCCCCAGCAACGGGTAATACAGAAAGTGAATGATAAAACACCTCACAGTACCGCTCTTTCACAACATCACAATTATCACAAGTTTGTCTGGCCCCAAGGTTCAAGCTCCTCAAGCTCCAGAAATAGTCACAAGAACAGCAGACCCGTTTCTACCTGCTATTAGGGTAGCTGTGAGCAATAAACACAAGATGTTCCCCAAAATCGTTTTGGTCCTCTAGGCTTAATTTTCTCCTCAGGAAAGTGAGCCTAAGAAGGATACATGGGGAAGTCCAAGAGCTTCTTCAGCTAAGGCACTGTGCTCTGACAGGAGGGCTCCTCAGCCCCATCAGCTAAGGCAGAGGATATGCTCAGGTGAGAAGGATGGTGTGTTTGTGTTCCTCAGGTGCTGAAGAATCCGAGTCCCCATCTTCTGTGTGTGTCTCTCCTTCAGTTCATCACTGATCTTCCACGGTTCCAAACCTCCGGCTGTAGGTAGAAAAATGAACTCCAGGCTACTTAAACAGACCAACAGAAACCACATTTCCCAAGATAAAAAGATTACTGAGACAGTTTTATGTTTGGGTAGCTGTGAGCCAATTCATCACATGGGTTATTGGAGCGCTTCAGAAACTCAACAGTCTTCCTCTTGCCTCTGCTGGTTGAAGATGATATGGATTCACAACACAATCCCACGGTTGGGCGTGGTTGCGAATGCCTGGCGGACCTAGGCACTTCCCCTAGCCATTTCTGGGTCAAAACATCTCCAGTGACCAGAACCCCGTGGCTTGCATGGTTGTGTAAAGCGCGCTCTATTCGCACACGTGGAATAGGCACATGGGCCTGTGTGCGCAGGCGTGGCCCAGCCTTTATAAGCTGGCGCCATATTCCCGGCTCCATCTTTTACTCACATGTCTTTCCACAGGCCTGTAGGCATTTGTCTCTCTCCCTTATCTTAATAAAACTCTTGTTAGTGGATTCTGTCGTGTTTTGTAATGTTTTCTCGCAGGGTAAGAGCGCCACTAAATAACCAACAGATCTGTCACCAAACTGCACAAAGCAAGCATACAACTAAGGCCAACTGCTGCACTTGATGGTTTCAGGTCAATACGTTTTTCTGTATTTTATTTATAAATATAGGTAATAAAATATGCATTTGCAATAGGTGGAAGACAAACACAAAGAAAGAACTTCCAGGATTTTGTGTTCCACCTCCAAGAGAAAAGAACACTTTAATTATTTGTAACAACATTAATGGAATTTTCACACAGGCCTGCCCTGAGAAGATTCCTCCCAGAGTCCTAGGGAAGATACTACGTCAGGCGTGGGGTTATCTGAGGGAAAAGAATCTATGTACACCATGCTCTTTTGTCCGTTTACTTTATTTTATCTAAGACAAAATTCTCTCTATACAGCTTTCAGTTCCATCCTGACACTCTATCCTCACCCTCCATCTTTTCTTCCTTGCTCCTTACCCCTGGCTCTGAGGAACTCTGCCTTCTCTTCTCTCCGGCCATGCGGCTCTGTCTACCATCTATCAAAACTGCCCTGTCCTTTCTCTCCTGGCCATGCAACTCTGCTTACCATCTACAGAAATTCTCCTTGTTCTCTTCTCTCTGGCCACACAGCTCTGCCTCCCTCTGGAATTCTGCTCCAGTCCTTACTGCACCTGGTTATGTATGCAAAAAGCCCTATTGTCCTGAGTCAATAACTCTGCGATGCTTCTAGGTCTGAAGGCAAGGGATGGTCTGAGCTTCCTTTGCACAAGAAACAAAGCTCTGCATCTACAGCCTGCCTGTCTCCTAGGCCCTGCAGGGGTGTTAGTTACCTAGTGGATCAGCAGTAGGTCTGAGAAGCTTAGCTGTTTGCCAATATGGCCTAGTAGTATATGGGCGCACAAGAATTTCATATCAAAACCAAAACCAAAACAAAACAAAAAATCTGACCGGGCAGTGGTGGCGCATGCCTTTAATCCTAGCGTTAGGGAGGCAGAGACAGGTAGATCTTTGTGAGTTCGAGGCCAGCCTGGGCTACAGAGTGAGTTCTAGGAAAGGCACAAAGCTACACAGAGAAACCCTGTCTCGAAAAACAAAACAAAACAAGAATTTCATATCAAAATACAGCTGATATATATTAATAAGCTAAATAACACTAACTATTCCTTGATAAATGACTTCCTCTTGAAGGATACCTTGATCAGTCAAGATGTAGCCTATTATATACAGCCGAATCTCTATAATATATTGTTGCAGCTCACTGTACAACATGAATCCTCATTTTTCCTTCCTCTTTAGAAAAAAGAGTTTTTATTTTTAATTGTGTGTATGTGTGTGTAACTGTGTGTGTGTGTGTGTGTGTGCGCGTGCGTGCGTGCGTGCGTGCGTGCGTGCATGCGTGCGTGCGTGCGCGTGCGCATGTGAATGCAGTTTCCAGGGAGGCCAGAAGAGGGCACTGGATCCCCTGGAGCTGGAGTTACAGACTGTATGAGTTACTTTCCTGTGGCTGTGATAAAACACTGTGACCAAAAGCAACACATAGGAAGAAAGAGTTTATTTTGGTTTACAGTTCCAGAGGGATAAGAGGCATGGCAGGGAGACATGATAGCAAGTGACAGGCATGGCAGCAGGAACAGGAAGCCTGAGAGATCACACCTTTACCCAGAAACACAGAAAGAAGGGATTGAAAGCGAGATAAGGCTATGAATCCTCAAAGCCAGCCCACGTGGATGTGCTTGCTCCAGTAAGGCCGCATGTCCTGGAGGTTCCAGAACTTTTAAAAATAGCTTCATCAACGGGGGACCAACTGTTGAAATATCTGAGCCTCTTGGGGACACTCCTCATTCAAACCAGCACAGAGTCTGTGGTGAGTTGCTCACTGTGAGAGCTGGGAACTGAACTTGGATCCTCTGCTAGAACAGTATGTGCTCCTAACCACTAAGCCATCTCCTCTCCTACATTTTTGAGAGAGGGTCTTACTATGTAACCTCCACTGGCCCGGAACTAACTGTGTAGGCAGGCCGCTGACTGGCCGTTCTCCTGTATCTGCCCCCAAGAACTGGGATAACATAAACAAGTGATGCCGTGCTCTCTAAAAAACTGAATGTTTGGTGAACATTTTAAAATTTAGTATACTATATCTTCAATGTCTCCATGTCTTTAAAAATATTGTTTTATTTACCTATTTATTTTGCAGCAATGGAGATGGATCCTGAGGCCCTTCACATGCAAGGCATTTCCCACTGAACAACATCCCCAGCCCAAAACATAGTTTTTTGTTTTTGTTTTTGTTTAAGAACATGATTTTTAATTGCTATTTAATATTCCTTGTTACAATTCATCTAATCAACTCTCTATGATAGAAGATTTACATAACTTCCATGATCTTGCTGCTCTCAAGAGGGCTTAGAACATCCTTTAACTCAAGTATGTACATTTCCAGTTTTTTTTTTTTATGTCGATGGGAGTCACTAGCTGAAATTGCTAGACTCTCAGTCAAGCAAGACAAACCACCACAGGAATTTATTGCAAGGTGTTGGGCAGCCCACAGACTTTTCAGGAAAACTGGGGCCTCAGGCTTTGAAAGTGGTTAGGAAGGTGGGGAGGTTTGTGCAGCTGGAGCCCTGGCCAAAGCCTCCCTGAGGATCCAATCCAGCCAGGACTCCTTTGTTACTGCCACCAGAGAGGCAGCCAGGGCTGGCACTGAGCCTGGACATCGGATATGACACCAGACACCGGGCTGGCAGCTCGGTGCTGGAGGCTCCTGGAAACTGAACGCTGCTAGTCCGGAAGGGCCCCTGCTCCCTCCCGGCTTCTCAGCATGACAGCTACAGATGCCTTAGGTTAGGATATCTGAGTATCCAGGGGGTAGGAATGAGATACTTTCTTACAAGACAAGCCTTGCAAGACTGGCAGTCCACCCACTACCAGCAGGATAGATGAAAACAGTGCCCTAATCTTACTTCAACTTGTATTTATTTGTTGGCTAAAGAGAAACATCACGTATAGCCTTCTGCTATTTTGCCATGTTTTTTTTTTGTTTGTTTTGTTTTTGTTTTTTTTTTGTTTTTAGAGACAGGGTTTCTCTGTGTAGCTTTGCACCTGATCTGAAGTTAGTGCCCACATTTTCTAACCTAAGTAAACATAATTTCCTAATCTTCAGATGCATTGGTTACTTGGTCATGAAGTTATAGATGCAATATCTATATTCTCAAAAGTTGGAGCAATCCACTTCAGTTCCAAGGGGCAGCACTGTCCTTTCTCTCATGAAGTCCAACAGAGCCCACTGCAAAACCTGAAGGTTAGATGTGGACTGACGTGTTAATAATATATGAGTGTACGTAAGTTTTCTGGAGTCTTGTGAGAGGGCACAGAAATCGAGTGGCTGCCATTTAGAGAAGCAGATTTTATTTATTTAATTATTTTGGTTGTTTGTTTGTTTGAAACAGGGTTTCTCTATGTAGCTCTGGCCATCCTGGAACTCACTCTGTAGACCAGGCTGGCCTCAAACTTGGAGATCTGCCTGCCTCTGCCTTCCGAGTGTTGTAATTAAAGGCATGCGCTGCCACCACATGGCTAGAAGCAGATTTTTAAGAGGGTTATAATTATGTGGCATCTTTATGACAGACTGTTGAGTTTCTATAGCAAATACTCCTTTACTTCAGAATCCCTGTGGATGGCCCCTGACACCACTAGTCGGGGATGAGTGGAAACTGGGTCTGGCCCCATTGATAAGGGGAGCTTATCCACAAGAGCAGAAGAGGGGAAGGATCTTGAGGTTAGGCCGTTCAGGACCTCTGGACTCACGGGATGTCAGGGCTGCATGTAATACTGAGCCCTAACCTAAGGCCTTATACCGCAATAGCTCTTGAGGGCATGGCCGATGCCGGGCTCCAGTGGCTATACCCATTATCAAGAGAGAAAGTTCCAGAAGAGAAACCTCAGGTCCTGAGCAGATGTTACTCTGTATCTGCGGAAATGAGAGTGTCAAAATAAAATGGTAGAAGTAACAGAAACTCTTGAGACAGTTTGGGATTTAAAGGACTGTGCTGTGGGATGTCTTTCTGTACGCTGTGAATATGTGTTGCTCTGATTGGTTGATAAATAAAGCTGCATTGACCTATGGCAGGGCAGGATGGAACTAGGCATGAAAATCCAAGAAAGACAGTGAGAGGGGAAAGGAGAGTAAGAGGAGACGCCAAACCACCCTCCAAGGAGCAACATGTAATGGACGCAGGTAAAGCCATGTGGTGATACATAGATTAATAGTTATGAGTTGAGTTAAATTGTAAGAGCTAGCTAGTAAGAAGCCTGAGCCATAGACCACAGAATTTGCAATTAATATTAAGCCCCTGTGTAATTATTTTATAAGCGGCTGTGGGACCGCTGGACCGGGAGGGACTGGAGAAGCTTCTGGCTACAGGACTGAACTCAGAAAGGATCCACCTGTGGTGGCTATAGAGGGATCTCTTCAAAGCCTGTGCCCAGAGAATTGTGAAATAGAGACAAAAAGTTTATGCCCACCTGCCAAAGCTGATGCTGTACAAACAGGAAACAGGTCGAGGAGAGAGCTAGTCCCCTGGACTTGGTCTCTTGAGGCTCACATATCCAGTCACACCGCCAATAGTGATGGGAATTAGAGCTCCCTATTTCCTTGGAGAAAAATGCAACTTGATGTAACACGGTAACGTAGGAAGGTGTATAAATATGTCCCAAGATGAGCAATGTGGGAAAAGAATGCTACTGTGGAAGCCAATATGCATTCTTTAAAATGTTTATTGCTTTCATTTCACATTTTAAAGAAATTATAAGATACATTCCACAGCAAAACATATTTTTGACCTCTGAACTGAATCTTTTATACACTCAGAAATGAAGTGGTGGCTTTATGTTTCTTCTTGTTTTAATAATGTGCCGTTTAGCTCCAAGTCTTTACAAGTACCGGTTAGAGGGCAGGGGTGTGGAGGACTGGAGGCCTCTCACCTCTCACTTTGCCTTTGCTCTGAGCACACTGACCGCCCCTGAGTTTGATGGTGTTTGTTCTCTCTCTCTCTCTCTCTCTCTCTCTCTCTCTCTCTCTCTCTCTCCCTCTTGTCTTTAGGAAACTCTTCTGTGAACCTCTCTGTTCACTTTGGAGGTACTAAGGACAGGGGTAGCAATTTGAAAAATAAATTGAAGTTTGATCATTTGGAGGAAGAGTCACATTAATCCACAGGGTCTACATTCACTGGTGACTTTCCCAGCATCACGCTTCCTGTCCCTAAGTACAGGGAGTGTTTGAGTCAGACAGGCTATGTTTCTGTTCTTCTGAGCCACAGAACTTGAGCGCATCAGTGTTAGCCCCAGCTCTGCTCAGCTTTGGTCAACAAGGCAGCCGTGGGTAGCCTGTTGTTCCTCCAATACCATTCAGGGGCTGTAAAAATATGTAAACAAACAATCCTGTCAGAAGTCCTTATTTAGGGAGTCTGGGGCTTGTGCTATGAAGGCCACAGGGGTCAGAGTTAAAAGGAAAAGCAAATACCCATATAATGTAAAGGAAAACTTTTCTGTTTTCTTTTTCTTTCTTTCCTTTTTTTTTTGTTATTCAAGACAGGGTTTCTCTGTGTAGCTTTGCGCCTTTCCTGGATCTCGCTCTGTAGACCAGGCTGGCCTTAAACTCACAAAGATCCGCCTGCCTCTGCCTCCCGAGTGCTGTGATTAAAGGCATGCGCCACCACCGCCAGGCAGAAAACTTTAAACAATTATTGCTGATCAATAATTCAATTACCTTCCTGTTAGTTCATTGCTACAGGAACTTTTCTAGGAGACTGGTTTTGACATAAAATATAACCACACCCTGAAGTTCATTCCTACACTATCTTGTTACTCTGCACAAACGTCTCATGGGGTAGATGTCATTATTATTTGACATTTTACACACGAGAAGAGCAAGAGGCGGGGACTGTAAATGATTTGCCTAAGATGAGACAGCCAAGAAAAGATGAAGAAAGGGTTTCTGTGAGGATGGTTCCCGGTATACTACCCCATGTGGCCTCCATCTTGGAGACATGCCCTGGCCTGAAGGAGATGGCTGGGTGCCTAGGCTATCCGTCAGTTCTTCCATGGTTCTTTAGATTTGATTTGAGACCAGAGTGGGGGTGGGGGTTGGGTCAGCAGAGGCAAAGATTACGGGGCTGTTGCCAGCTACTCTGTCCTGCTCATCTTCCTTGAGCCTTGGCTTTTGTCTGCCAGTTCCTGCCGCCATTTAATAAAGGTCTGCCAACAATTTTTACTGCCCAGCACTGTCTGAATTGATGAGATGTATGAACTTACTCATTTAGAACCACCCCATGAGGAGGGCATTAGGTCTTCATTCCAGTGTGCAGCTGAGGCTGAATGTGATGCAGGGATCACACAGCAAAGCCATGAATCAAGGTCAAGGTAAACGGGATCCAAACCCATGCTCTCCAGAAAGGAGATTTGGGATCAGTGGTACTCCGGAGGGAAAGGGTTATCTAGAGGAATTAGCTGCTGCTTTGGATTTCCCAGTGCCTGCCTCCAACCCTGCTGGCCTGTGTAGACCATCGGCAATTTACATGGATACCCTAAGGCAGAACCTGGAGCTCTGTTTTTGACCTAAAGGGACACGTCAATGACCATCTCTAACCTGAACCATCTTCTAGTGTAAGAGAGTATAAAGGCTGTACCGGAAACGAGATGCAATGTTTTCAAGGTCGGGGAGAAGATGGCTTAGTGGATAAAGTGGTTGTTGCTTAAGTATGAAGGCTGTAGTTCAGGTCCCTAATATCCATATAAAAGTCTAGATACCCAGGGCAGCTTGTCTGTAATCCTAGCACTTGAGAAATGGAGATAGGGATTCCTGAGGGTAAGATGGCGCTCCAGAGAAGCTGGATGGGTGAGTTCTGGGTTCAGCAACAGACTCTGTCTCAGTAAAGTGAAAAGAGGTTGAGGAAGACATCCTGAGTCCACCTCTGGTCTCCACACATACATACCAGCCTGTTGTAGACTATTATTTTAAGATGTGTTACATTTGTTGATGCTGTGAAATATTTGTTTGATGATGCAAAGATGTATTGTGCTCTTTTATGTTGCATTTCTTTAACTCTGTGAAGCTGCGTTACTTTGCCTGTCTAAAACACCTGATTAGTCTAATAAAAAGCTGAACAGCCAATAGCAAGGCAGGAGAAAGGATAGGCAGGCTGACAGACAGAGATAAATGGGAGGAGAAATCTGCGAAGAAAAACGTCGAAGAGCAAGAAAAGGAGGAGGTCTCCAGGAGCCAGCCACCCAGCTACACAGCCAGCCACAGAGTAAGAAGTAGAGGTACACAGAATAGAGAAAGGTAAAAACCCAGAGGCAAAAGGTAGATGGGATAATCTAAGCTAAGAAAAGCTGGCTGGCAACAAGGCAAACTAAGGCCTGACATTCATAAGAAAGAATAAGACTCTGTCTGTGTTATTTATTTGGGAGCTGGGTAGTGGGCCCTCCAAAAGAGCAAAGAGTTAAAAAAACAACCAACTACATTTTGGCCCTGGGGTGGATGCATGCACTTCCATTTTTTTTTTTTTTTTTTGGTTTTTTCGAGACAGGGTTTCTCTGTGTAGCTTTGCGCCTTTCCTGGAACTCGCTTTGGAGACCAGGCTGGCCTCGAACTCACAGAGATCCGCCTGGCTCTGCCTCCCGAGTGCTGGGATTAAAGGCGTGCGCCACCACCGCCCGGCGCACTTCCATTTTTGAGATGAGTCAAGGACACTTCCATCTTTCAAAACTCAGAACTGCAGAGCAACCAAAACTTGGAAAGGCTACTCTGGTCCTCCGTCTAAGCTCGGGACAACAGGCTAGTTTAATGCACACATGGAGATGTGTGCTCCTTTGTGGTACTCACACTGCCATGGCACATCTGAAGATGACATGGTGTCCTGCTGCCACATTCTCTAAGACTGAGAATGACATGTGCACTATACCCCCTCTGCTGTACCCCACGCCCTGGTCTTGGGATCCCACAGGAGCCTTTGGGAAGTAAGTACGCTGGAAAGACGGAGTGACAGCATGCATCTTTTGAGTAGGTGGCATTGATAGGGGTCTGCATTGTGATACATGGCTTTGGATTTGGACAACACAGAGTTAAACCTGAATCAGTCTCTGAGTAGTCATGCTCTTGGCAGGTGACATGCTTCCCTGACCTTTGTGTCCTACTCTGAAGCGGCCTGACTGCTTCTACCTAGGACCTGGCTGGCGCCCAACTCTTAGACGTAGTGTGATTTCAGCAACGCCGGGCAAGGCCCTTGGATCAAGATGAATCCTTTCCCAATCAATCTCCTAATGCAATATTACACCATCTGCTTCTCAGGCTCTAACAGGAAGAAGGCGCATACTCTGCTCCCATATCAACTGTTTTGTGGGGCGTTTACCCACCAACCCCACAGCTCCCCAGAGTTTTCTTGAGTGTGAGCAGCAGGAAATATTAGATAGAAGGATTTAGATTGCGGAGATAAACAGATAGAAAATAAAGGATAGCCTCGAGAGGGCCTGGAACCTATTCCAACGAGCCCTGACTGTCCCTGCTGCAGGGTATTTATAGAAACTCCAAGGGGGTGGAGCAAAAGACCTCCTCCCCAGCACAGCCAAGTGCAGGCCATCTCAGACACCCGCACTGAGGCCCGTGGTCCAATCATCCTCTCTATGTGGACCTGCTGGGTAAAGCCACGAGGAACCTGAAAATGGGCTCCCACACTGTTTCTTCTTGCTTGCACCCTTTCCTCCCACACCTCCCTGCCTCACTCACCAATACCTGGTGCTTATCAGGCCTCCATGACTGACTGTTGAAAAACAACCTATAAGAGCATGTGACTCATGAGACTGAAGATTCCCCCAAAGCTTTAGTAGTTATTCAGGGTGGAAGTCCATTGTCAAATACGGTGGACACTTGGAATAAAACAAAATCAGACAGGTTTCTTCTATGTGAGGCTTCTTAGTGTTGGGTCTGTTGACATGCATTATGACATTTGAGCAAGAGGAGGGGGAAAAAAAACCAAAGGAGTAACTTGGTCATTTTACACCTTATTGCGAGGAGGTTTAATGGAAATCTTGCTTCAGAGAATGGTATGAAATCAGAGAAGTTGTGAGCTCTCGATGTGGGGAACTCTGTCTTCCTACTTCAAAATGCAGGAGTCCTGGGCTCTTGAGCACTAGGGCAGGTGACCTATTTACAGCTCACTTCCTACAATGAATCTTGATTCACAATGACAGCTTGACCTTCAATCATCTTCATTACTCTCCCTTCAAAAGACCTCTTGTTTATATCAGCCATTGAGGGATTCTGTCTAACAAAACGTTGTCATTTGGCTCCTTCAGTTAAAATAAAAAGTGCCTCTCACAACATGGCAGAAGGTTCAGTTGGCCAAGAAACAGACCTGCTCTTCGCCTGACTTTGCCTTCTGTAATTGCTTTTTTAATTCAGTATTCCTCTTTCCATTGCTGGCTTGGGTTATACGGTTGGTTTTGCTTAAGTAGAATATCTATTTGGGTTGATTGAAAATAAAAAAAAAACTGGATAAAAGAAGGTTCAGGCAGGCCCTAGAGATAATTATAATAGAATTGAGATGGTGACAGAAAAATCAGATGGGCCCCGGAACCTGGATGGTTTCTGTATTCTAAGCATCGGCTTCTGGGATGCTGTATCTGAATGACAGGATGGAGCAGCACCTGGGATGCACCGTGGGTAAAGCGTGTGGATGACAGAACAGAAGGGGGCTGGAATGTGGGTCATGCTTCATGACTCTTCCAAGACTCCATTGATGCCAAATGGGGAGAATTTGTCTTTTGCTCTTCTCTCTCCTCACCCAGCAGGGATCCTCAGGTTGCTTCACTTTAGACATACCTTTCTGAGGGTCTGGGGCTATGGTTCGGGCTAAAAGACTTGCTGCTCTTTCAGAGGGTTTGATTTTGGTTGCCAGGACCCATGTCAGGTGGCTTAGAACTGCCTATAACTCCAGATCCATGGGAGCTGATGTTCTCTTCTATCTCCATGGACATCTACACAGATATGGTACACACACACACACACACACACACACACACACACACACACAAACACACACATACAGATCTTTTCTTGCCTTTCATTTGTACTGACGTAAGATCTAAATTATTTCTATCCCACTCATTCAAATTCTGGCTGATACCTAACAAGTCTGGGATGGTGGGGAGTCAGTGATAGGGTAAATACTTCAGGGTAGATTGCCTTTCCATTCCCTTCAAGTTCCGGGCAGAGCCAGCTGTCTGCTCTGGCTTGCTAGGATTGGCTAAGAGACAGTTCTTTGCCGAGCACTAAAGGTAGGTTAAAGGGCCAGAGTGGACGGAGTGGAGCCCAGAATAGAAAACAGCACATGTACATGGTATTCTGTCCAGGGATTGGGGATTACTACCCGAAGCAGCCAGGATTTTTCCAGTAGAGTTTTATACAATAAAATGAATGTGTTCTGCACTTTCAGTGTTTAAATAAACACAGAGGATTTATTTCTAGCCATAATGTAAATCAGTGATGTGAAAAGTTATGGAAAGAGAACCTCTGCTCAAACTGCGGACCGCCTGGTTTCCGTCACTGTCTGTGTACCCAAACAACGGCTTTCTACATAGATAACTCACTCTTAGAAAACGTTTGTGAGATGTTTAACTCCGAGGATCTTCCCCCTTTGCAGAAAAGGTACTGTTTATGCGAACAGGAGTTTATGGAAACTAACGCAATGTGGTCCAAGAACAGAGTGTGGAACACATGCTCCGATGTTTTTCCACTGGAAGTCTTGTATGTGTGTTCAAAGGTGTCACTAAATGTCAGGCCCTAAACAATGCATACTGTTCCTAAAATACGTACTGGAATTGTGACTTTCTAACCTCAAAAAGTTACCCTGTTGTTCAACCATAGTTGTAAGTGTACGGATGTTTTGTTTCCATGCCTGGCACCCAGGAAGGTCAGAAAAGGGCATCAGATCTCCTAGAACTGGAGTCACTGACAGTTACAAGCTGCTGTGTGGGTGCTGAGAATTGAACCTGGGTCCTCTGGAAAGGAAGCCAGTGATCTTAACCTCTAGGACAGCTCTCCAGCCTACATTTTTTAATTTATAGAAATAGATTTATTTTACTTTGTAACCCAACACATGCATACCACACACACACACACACACACCTAAAATAAATGTTTCGTAAAACAAAGCCTATGCTTGTTACACACAATGCCCATTTTATCTTCTCCTATGTTTTTATTTGTTTATTCATTTATTTTATTTTGAGACAGGGTCTCATGTAGCCCAGGCTGGCCTCAAACTCTCAGTGTAACAAAAGATGACCTTGAACTCCTGACACTCCTGTTTCCACTTTTCAAGTGCTGTGATTACAGGCATCTAGTTTATGCAGTGCTGGGGACTGAACCTACTCTGCCAGCTAAGCTACATTCTCAGCCCCTCTTTTTCTTTTCTTTAAACACACACACACACACACACACACACACACACACACGGGGGGGGGGGGACAAACACACACTCCTGCACACACACACACACACACACACACACACACACACACACACACACACACTCCTGCTCACACACACACTCCTGCACGCACACACACACTCCTGCACACACACACACACACATTTCACCAGCATGTTGTGGCCCACAGTTTAAAACATATTGATTTAGAGGAACTCTTGAATGCAAATATAAAAATATTATAGGAGCACTGTTTGAAATAACAAAGAAATGAGAAAATGGATGTGGCCAGTGATAAACATTGTGTATAACAACTGAACACAAGTGAATTAGGTTGCTAGGAGAAAATAAGAACACATTCAAATTTAGCCTAGAAGGCATAGCCTGGCAAAGAATATTGTATACTGAACATGTTTTGAATGAGCAAAGAATATTGTATACTGAGCAAATCTTGAATAAGCAAAGAATTGCCTGTCCAACCCTGAAACTGGAGAGGGATAATGTGAGTGGGCCGCAGTGAACCCAGGGGCCTTGTATGACAGAAGATTAGTGATCTGTGGGGAATAAATCATTCCGTGCCTTGGAGGCGATCTTAAGGCTGGTTTACTTCTAGCTGATACAGTGGACAGTCGTTGGAGGAAGTCCTGATCAAATTTATCTTTCCAACTGTTCCCTGGCTTCTGTGAGGATAATGGATTAGGTAAAGGATGGAGGAATTGAGACCCACAGAGCCTGGAGTGACAGCACTCTGCTTTCTTCTCAGGGCTTAGGAGTCTGGGGACCTTGTGTTTCAGGCTGGCAGAGCAGGGCCCTGCTTTCTCCCTCTTTTTAAGTTTTAGACGTATTAATGTGGGTGGGCAGGTGTGCCACAGCGCACCTGTGGAGGTCAGAGGACATCTTTGCACACACAGGCTGTTCCGTCCTTACACCCTTGTCCAAGGGCTGAGGATGAAACTCAGGTCATCAGGTCGCTTCCCTGGGGGTGGTGGTGTGTGTGGGGGGGTTTACCTGATGAGACAGCTCACTGGCCCAGGACCTTGTTTTAAAAAATAATAATAAAAAGGCTAGAGAGATGGCTCAGAAGTTAAGATCACTGGCTGCTCTTCCAAAGGACCCAGGTTTGACTTCCAGCACCCACATAATGGCTCACAACTGTCAGCACCTCCAGTTCTAGGGGATCTGATGGCCTTGTCTGACCTTCGCGGGCACCAGGCACATGCATGCAGGCAAAGCCCCCCCAGTACACATAGACTAACATTAAATTAGCAAGCAAACATACATGCATGTCAGGTCTGGTGGCATACTCCTTTAATTCCTGCACTTGGGAGGCAGAGGCCAGTCTAGTCTACACAGTCAATTCCAGGCTAGCCAGGGTTATGCAGTGCGTCCCAGTTCCAAAAATAAAACAGCAGAGAAGTTTTTAGTGGCTTAGATTGTTGTGAGAGAAGAAACAAGGAGAAGTCAATCCACAGAGACTGTGCAGAAGTATTACCCATAGGGCTTAGTGATGGCTGATTTCAGATTGAAATTAGGGCTGGAGGAGGCAGACGCGAAGGAAAGTATGAACGATGTAAAAGTTGATGTACCTAGAATCCTTACGACAGCTCAAATGGAAATGGCTCAGATGGAAGAATGGATGTGGAACACATCTGAATGGATGAGGACTGAGACTTGGTTTCATAAGTCTTCATTCTGAAATATTTGTGAGACATCCAAAGACAGAATTGGGTTGTCAATTAAAATTAAAATCCATTGAGGGAGGGCATGGTGGCCCATACTTTTAATCCCAGCACTTGGGGGACAAGACAGGGGGGGGGATATCTGTGAGTTCAAGGCCAGTCTGGTTTACATAGCAAGTTTCCCGACAGCCAAGGCTCGGTAGAGAGACTGTCTCAAAACAAAACAAAACAAAACACCCCCTCCAGCCCCACCCAAATTAAAATGCACAATTCAAGCCACACAGTGGTGGCTAACACCTTTAATCCCAGCACTCAGGAGGCAGAGGCAGGTGGATCTCTGTGAGTTCCAGAACAGTCAGAGCTGCACAGGGAAACCCTGTCTGCGCATGGGGTGGGGCTGGGGGTGATGATGGGATTGATGGGGGATCCACAATTCAAAGTCTGGTTTTCACTGAATGCATATTGCTTTTGTGCTGTTGTAAAAACTTTTAAAATTTAATTTATTCTTGTAGAATTTCACACGATATATATATTTAGCATATTCTTTCTTGTTACCCAACTCCTCCCAGGTCCTCCCGTGACTTCCGACCCACAGAACTGCCTATCCTCTCTCGCTCTTAAAAACAACCACAGTACAGAGTCTGGTTTGTACCGGCTAACACACTCCGGTGCTGTGGGATATTTGTTTACACTGTGTGAAGATGTGTCATCGTGATTGGTTTAATAAAAAGCTGGACAGCCAATAGCTAGGTAGGAGAGAATAGGATTTCTGGGGGAAGAGAGAGGAACATTGGGAAGAAGAAAGGAAGAGATGCCAGGGAGACACTGAAGATGTCGGATATATGGTACAGAAAGAGGTAACTGAGCCACGTGGTAAAATTTAGATTAATATAAACGGGTTATTTTAAGTTATAAGAGCTAGTGGGACAAGCCTAAGCTAATGGTTAAGCTTTCATGACTAATAAGAAGTCTCTATGCTGTTTTGGGGGGGCTGGCGATACAAGGATAGTCCGACAAGAAAGCTTGCTACACTCCTAAACATGTCCTGGAGTGTGGTTGATAAGCTTCCCCTCTCTCCGTTGAAGAAAACTGACTGTCGCTCCCCCAGCAGCTGTTATTGATAAGTAGCGTTTTGGCTAGGGAAGGGACTTGGGGACTACCTCCTCTCCTCCATTCAGAAGTTTTGTCTGCCTTGAGCTTGCGCAGGTCTGTGTGTGGGGTCACAGTCTCTGTGAATGCATATGTGCCTCAGCCCTATTGTGTCTACAAAATGCTGTTTCCTTATAATCGCCCACCACCTCAGGCTCTTATAGTCTGTCCACTTCCCACTTCCTCTTCTGCATAGATCCCTAAGTCTTGAGGAGACCATTTAGAAGAAAAAACAAAACAAAACAAAACAAAACCTTAAATCAAATCATGGTAAATCAGGTCTGTTGGTATGAAGATGTTTAGATGCTACTTCCAAGGTTCACCTGAAGTCTCGGGGGCTAAATGCCACAGGCCCTCAGATGGGGACAGTTGACTGCAGTGATGGCCTTCAGAGGAGGAAAGGACAAGGGTAAAAAGGATGTGTAGATCCAGGAAGTTTCTTGGGGTCACGGGGGATTGTTAGGAATTCTCTGAGATTGAATGAACAGGCCAATAGGTCCACGCTGTGGCTGCAGGCTGCAGAGAGCCCAACCCCAAGCAGATTGTGCAAAGAGAAGCTTGTTTTTCTCCCTCAGTGGAAAACCCAGAGCTGAGCAGTTTGGAAGCTGGAGCAGCTGAGCAAGGTCAAGGACTTCAGCCTTTCTACCCTCCCATTCCAACACTCATTTAGAGAGATCTTATTTATGAAGGCAAAATTGTATTAAGCCTGTTAAATATTCTATAAAACTGAAAAGTATGCACTTTATACTTTTCCCGTTGTTCGTGAACAAAATATCTATAATTAGTTCAAGTACTAAATTTTCAGTCCTTCTCAAAGAGTATTAGGAAGGTGAGCTTTTTCTACCACTTAACTGTGAGATGATACTGTTATATCTACTTCTTAGTAGTCCTATATAGCCCAGGTTGGCCCAAAACTCACTATGTAGTCAAGGCTGCTCTCACACATGTAATTCTCCTGATTCCACCTTCCAAATTCTGGGATTATATGGATGAATCTCCATTCCTAGTTAAAACAGAAAGTACAGTTATGGATTTAGCATCATTGCTATAATCACAAATTTTTTTTTTTTTTTTTTTTTTTTTTTTTTTTTTTTTTTTTTTTTTTGGTTTTTCGAGACAGGGTTTCTCTGTGTAGCTTTGCGCCTTTCCTGGAATTCACTTGGTAGTCCAGGCTGGCCTCGAACTCACAGAGATCCGCCTGGCTCTGCCTCCCGAGTGCTGGGATTAAAGGCGTGCGCCACCACCGCCCGGCTATAATCACAAATTTTCATCTGAGAACACAAAGCCATGTTGCAGAATATTATTTTAAGATGTGTTACATTTGTTTATGCTGTGGAACATTTGTTTAATAGTGCAAAGATGTGTTGCATTCCTTCATGTTGCATTTGTTTAATTCTGTGAAGCTGTGTTACTTTGCCTGTCTAAAACATCTGATTGGGCTGAATGGCCAATAGCAAGGCAGGAGAAAGGATAGGCGGGGCTGGCAGGCAGAGAGGATAAATAGGAAGAGAAATCTGGGAAGGAAAGGAAGAAGAGCAACAGGGATCAAGGAGGAGGACATCAGGGGGCAGCCACACAGCCAGCCAGCCACAGAGTAAGAGTGAAAGTAAGATTTCAGAAGTAAGGAAAGGAAAAAGCCCAGAGGAAATTGGTAGATGGGATAATTTAAAGTTAAGGAAAGCTGGCTAGAAATAAGCCAAGCAAAGGCCAGGCATTTGTAATAAGAATAAGCCTCACATGGCGGTGATGGCGCACGCCTTTAATCCCAGCACTTGGGAGGCAGAGGCAGGCGGATCTCTGTGAGTTCGAGGCCAGCCTGGTCTACAGAGTGAGTTCCAGGAAAGGTGCAAAGCTACACAGAGAAACCCTGTCTCAAAAAAAAAAAAAAAAAAAAAAAAAGGAATAAGCCTCTGTGTGTGATTTATTTGGTACCTGGGTGTCAAGCCCCTTAAAAGAGCAAGAACAAACAACAACAAAGCCAGCTCTATATTCTAGGCTACATTTAGGGAACTGATTGTTCTAATCTGTATATTTGACTTTTCATAGTGATATCACATCTGCTTTGTGAAAACTTAGAGAATATTAAAAAGAGAAAGAATAATGGGCCTCTGTGAATTCAGGCTTACCAGGGGATCATTAATGTTCCCTGAGGTTAAGGAAAAATGCATATGAACTTATAATAGTTGTAATCTTTTGATAAATGTTGATGAAAACCTTTTCATGTCAGTCAGAACAAATGTTGAAAACATCAACCTAGAGCCATGCTCCTTTTTTTTAAAGCTCTGTTGTTTACTTGTTGGAAGTCAACATAAAGCTTTTCACCTTGTGCAGGTCAGTTTTGTCAACTCAAGAATCACCTAGGAGATGACCTCTGGGCACTCACTGTCATGTTAAGTGAAGTGGGAAGTCCTGCCCACTGTGGGTGGCACCATTCCCTGACTGGGGTCCTGGACTGTGTTGCTGTATAATGGAGAAAGGGGGTGAGCAGCAGCAGGCATTCTTTGCCATCTGCTTCCTGTGGATGTGGACAGAAACCCTTGAAAAGAAACGGCATCTTCAGAGACTGACTAGTTGACTAGAATTTTAGTACTGTGGAGAGATTGGAATGTTGCAGGTCTAAAGGCTCGTTACCTTATCTTGGGCTGGTTCTAGCCCTCCAGAACATCCATTCATTTCCCACTTCTGTGTCTGAACCGACATCGTGTGACTAATAGTTAGAAACCTTTTGAAATCTATTGATCTAACAGATCCACTGGCTTCCACCAACTCCAAAGCTGAGAATGTCATCAGATAGCATCTCGGGCCTATAGAAAAGATTCTCCCATCGTGCTGTGACTGACTCTCATGTACTCATCAAAGTATTTTAAATTTATCTTAATTTCTGACTTTCTCTGTTCTGTAAAACTATAAATACATCATGAAACTGCTTCCGAGTTGGAAGATAGAATTAGGGGTAACCGAAATCCATGTTCCCAGGCCGCGGTCATTCAAAATGGCTCCAGAATAATAACTCTTATTCCCTTTAAGAGCTGTGGTTTCGCGTTGACACCTGCCTTGATTTCTCCGTCATGACAGACCGTGCTCTTGAACTTTGAGCCAGAATAAATTCTTCCTTCAGTTGCTATTGTCAGGGCATTTTATCACAGCAGCAGGAACAGAAATTAAGACACGACTACAGCTCCTTTTCCTTGAATTCAACAAAATATGTGACTGGCATACAGTGATGGACACTAGTAAAGGGCGCATCGGCGTTTGGCGGTCTCACTCACAAAATCCTCATTCATTGTGAATGGAGAAAATCCAGAAACTCACTTTACTACAGCTGCACACACACAGACACACTCCAAGTCCTAAAGCCTTGCCATAGCTGGAGAAGGTACCCTTACCCCCCATCAACTTCCCTTGTGTTAATCCCACCAGGCCGGGTGAAAATAAGGCCACTACTACAATTTTGAGCCACATTTGAAGGAAGCTTTAATTAAATACTACCAGGATGATGGACTCTGGCCAGGTCCATCCCAAGGTTCCCAGAAAATGACCATAAGCTACGTTGGCCAGGTGCTTCTAAAGGCAATCCCACAAGGCTGCCTACTTCCTGCCTTCATCCAGTCGGGGGCAAGCTTGCATCCTGATGTACTCCCTGCCACCTACAAGTGACCAAGTACATCTGGCGTAGTTGGGTCAACTGAATTTAGGGGAGTGAAAACATGTGGCTTGTCACTGTGTATGAACAACAGCCTCCTACATCTCAGGAGTACCTGTCCTTGGGCCAGGGCCTTACAGGTTAGAGGTCTTTTTGTTTTATGGATCTCTTAGGCACAGTAATTAAAACTTATAACTGTGGCTCTCACACTTGTGAGTCAGGAGCAGAATCACCAGCAACACTCTTTGTGTGGTACCTTACAACATATGCAAACTCAAAACACCTTTATTTAGCCTAAATTCTCCACTTACAAAACTGCTTTACTCTTAAGGGAGATATGTTACAGACAGGAATCCCTACTGTAGGCTTATAGTGCATTGATTAAAGAAAGCTTCTGTTAGAATTCCTAGCCGCCCCCAGCTACATGACCGTGTATGCACTGTCTAGTAGCCAGGCAAGTCGATGCTTAGTCATCCTAGGGTCTTAGGTCCTATGTAATTCGTGCACTGCATGATCATGTAATCTGTGTGCAGCATGATCACGTAATTGCTGTGGAATGTTCTGTATGGCAAATGTGTTGCTCTGATTGGTCAATAAATAAAACACTGATTGGCCATTGGCTAGGCAGGAAGTATAGGCAGGACAAGGAGGAGAATAAAGCTGGGAAGTAGAAGGCTGAGTCAGAGAGACACTGCCAGCCGCCATGATGACAAACAACATATGAAGATACTAGTAAGCCACGAGCCACATGGCAAGGTATAGATTAATAGAAATGGGTTAATTTAAGATATAAGAACAGTTAGCAAGAAGCCTGCCACGGCCATACAGTTTGTAAGCAATAGAAGTCTCTGTGTTTACTTGGTCGGGTCTGAACAGCTGTGGGACTGGCAGGTGATAGAGATTTGTTCTGACTGTGGGCCAGGCAGGAAAGCTCTATCTACACGTAATCTATGCACATGTGTGGCGTAGCTACATAAGGCCATATGTGAATGGGGGAGGGGGGGCGGGGACCTATAAAAGCTAAAAGCGGGTTTCACTTCTCTCCCTGCACGATTATTCCATAGGCCTATGTATACCCTTTCTGTTCCCTTCCCTTAATAAACTCTTACAGTGGGTTTCGTTGTGCCTCGTGGCCTCCCTTGTACTGTAAACAGTGCTGCTTAATACATAACAGCTTCAGTGATATTAAGATTTAGACATGACCCCGGAAGCTGGATGTAGTGACTCACCCTTTAGTTCCCGTGCTTGAGAGGCAGAAGCAGGAGGATCAACACAGTTCTAGGGGTTACATATGGATTATAGAGAAACAGTGTCTCAATTAAAAACAAAGAGAGAAAAAGAACAAAAAAATACACAAAAATGAAAGAATAAAACAAGTTTTAAAATGTCTCTTGAATTATTTTTTTCAGGACCTTACATCACTGGATAGCATACCCCAGTAAGATTCAGAGGGATGAAATGTATGCACTTTCTCTTCAAAGGAAAAACAGCAACAAAATGGGCTGGGTGCAGTAGAGCATGCCTTTAATTCCAGAACTCCTGGAAGCAGAAGCAGAGGCAGCTGGATGGATCTCTCTGAGTTGGAGGCCAGCCTGGTCTACACAGTGAGTTCTGGGCCAGTCAAGGCCACATAGTGAGACCCTAGCTCAAAAAATGAACAATAACAACAATAAGAACAATAAAAGAAAACTGAGAAGAGGGGGTGAGAACAGACAATTTATGGGGACGTTTTCAGATGTATCAATTAAGAATTTATAAAGCTTTGCACACTGTAACTGAGTATGTGTGTCTGTACTCCCTTGAATGCCCCCCGTACTCCTCCAGGGTTTGTTTCACTCAGGTTACAAACCGTTGAGCTCAGACTAAATGAGATTGTATGTCAGTTAAATATAGTTAGGATTCTACAAACAAGGTCAGTTCTGCAGCGTCTGCAGCAAATTGTCTTCCGGGGGTGAGTCAGAAAAATAGCAATCGCAGACAAAGGGATCTCAGGCTTTCCAGAGAACTAAAGTGAAGGTTTCCAGGTGGTGTATGTTAATATTCTGACCCGCCCCCTTGGGGCCGACCTGCGTCCTGACGTAGAAGTCTTCTTAAGGAAAAGCTCCGCCCCTTCCTCTCTCTCTCCCTCCACTCCCACTAGGTGTGCACCCCTCGACCTCTCTTTCTCTTTTTCTCCCTCTGTCAAATCCTCTCTTCATCTCTCTATCATAATAAACCATTTCCGTGTAGATGTAGCATCTGGGTTGTGAATGTCCACCCCCCCACGCCCCCCCCCACCCCCCGTCGCCATGCCCACATGGAGTGGGTCACTCGCCAGCCCACCACTGCATCTGCCCAGCATGCCAGCATGCCTCCCTGCACGCGTGGGATACCCTCGGGGTCCCCACGTAATACATCAACAGTGTAGATCACCCACGGAACTCTGTCATCAAGATGGTATGGTGATACCCATCTGAATTGGTTTTGTGATTTCTCTGCCAACACTCAGGTGGGCAGGCCCTTCCACAAGGGAGGTGAATGGTGGAGTTCATTCAGGACTGACTGAGGTTGGGTAGGCAGATGTTGTGGAAATGAAAGGCAGTTAGCCCCAAGCATCCACTGTAGTAGGATGATTTTAATGATGACTTTGGACATCGGAGCTGGTACGAGAGGGGAGGACACATGAGCATGATGAAAATCAAAGGCGTGAAAAAGATCCCAGGCCGGGCGGTGGTGGTGGTGGTGGTGGTGGTGGTGGTGGTACATGCCTTTAATCCCAGAACTCTGGAGGCAGAGCCAGGCCAACCTCTGTGAGTTCAAGGCCAGCCTGGTCTACAGAGCAAGTTCCAGGACAGGCACCAAAGCTACACAGAGAAACCCTGTCCTGGGGGAAAAAAAAAGGAAAAGATCACAGGTCAAAAAGCCCATCGGGGCCAAGAGGAACAATGGAAGGAGGAAGCTTGGGCTGAGGGATGTGATATTTAAATTTGTCCTTTGTGAGATGAGAAACCTATGGGGGTGAGAAGCTAGGCTTTCACCATGGCCCTGAGCCCCTGTGAAAGAATGGACAGTACTATCAGGCAGCCGGAGGCTAGGGGATTGTAACCCAGGGTTACTATAAAAATCTTTGAGGGTAATGGCTGTAGACTGGAGGAAGTAAGAGGCCTGAAGTAGACTCTTCCATCAGTGAGCAGGAAGCAAAGGAGTGACCAGCGCACTGTTGTTTCAGATGGGTGGGGTGGGTGTCTTTGGTACAGTGTGAACCTGAGGGAAGAGGTTTTTAAAAGAGGGTGGAGTGAAATGGCCTGAAAGTAGCTTGGGAGACTCAGAAACAGCACTCTCTCCTCTCGGCCTGGCGTGTGTGTGTGTGTGTGTGTGTGTGTGTGTGTGTGTGTGTGTGTCTGTGTGTGTGTGTGTGTGTATACAGTCTGACTGTAGCTCTCAAGAGTGGGAGGTATTATCCCTGAAACTTTACATCCCTGACACTAAGAAATCAAATCACAATGGGAAAAATATATATAATTAAAACTTCCATTTTGCAAGTATATGGAAATATCCAGACGTAACTGGATTTTTGTTTTTGTGGAGACAACATGACTTCCCTAACATTTCTCAACTTCTTGCTACCTCTTTGCCATTTTTCTTCCTCTGGGTTTAGGTAAGGCTGGGCCTGACAGGAACAGTTATTCTAAAGGGACATTCTGTGCCTCTCAGTATGGCTATCTATTGAAACAATGGACGGCAAGGAAATGGGCATTTCTGCAGGAATCTCATGCTGGGAGAAGAAAAGGGCACCAGCAGAGAGGGGGAGCTTGTGAAAGAGACTTCACACAGGCTTAACAGCTTGTCCATCACCTCACTGGGAGAGACTGAGCCCATACAACAATGGGTCAAAGGTGTGCAGGGTCAGTCAGACTGAGACAGCTTGGGTGTGCACGTGCTGGCCCTCTATTTAAATTTTAATCTCCCTTCAGAACACCTCACAAAGAAGACTTGGAGAGGGGGAACCATGGGATCATTTGCTCCTCTTCCCAGTGTGCCTAGGTTGAATAAATCCCCTTTTTTTTGCATTACACTATTTGGCTCTTTTCTTGGGTTTATTAAGGATGGGTGGCTGAGTCTGGTCTGAGGATGGGTGGTGACTCCCAAATTTGGTAAAATGCTCCTTCTGTGGAAAGATACTGGGGCCTGGGGATACGGCTTTGTGGGAAACCCTTGCCATGCAAGGGTGATGACCAGAGCTGGGATCCTCAGAACTAGTAGAAATGACAGGTGGTCATGACAAACCAGCTATTATCAGAGCATGTAGGAGATGGAGCAAAGCTGGCTAGCTAGACCAGCTCAATCCAAGAGCTCTGCTTTCAAGGGAAAGACCCTGCCCCAATAAGTACGGCAGACAGTGATTGAGGAAAACACCTGATGTCAACCTCGGAACTCTGTGAACACACATGAGCACGCCCACCCCCAAACACATTTAAACAGGAGAGACTAGGAGTTAGACTCCCTGGTAGGCAGATGGGGAGGGGCATGGCTAGCTAATAAAAGTGGCGAATTTCCATAATGGCCAGCCTCGTCCTCACCTTCCTGACTTGACAAAAGCCTGGCAGCTTAAAACAAGTTAGTCACAAAGACCTCCTGAAACAAAGACAAGGTTGCAAGGTGGATATAACAAGGTAGTCATAACAACTTTTTGAAACAAAGACATGGTTTCTTGGAACAGGCAGTACAGAACCATTTGTAGTTAGGTTACAGATGGGGCATAGCCCAATCCTTGAGAAACAGAGGTTTAATAAGAAACAGGAATGAGACTAGTTTGTCTTTATTATAAGATGGTTTTTAAGCCTCTTTCTTTCTTTTCCTCCCTTCCTTCCTCCCTCCCTCCCTCCCTCCCTCCCTCCTCCCCTCCCTCCTCTCTCTCTCTTTCTCTCTCTCTTTCTCCCTTTCCTTTCCTTTCTTTTTTAATGACACAGATCTTTCTTTGTAACACATGTTAGCCTGAACCCTCAGCAATCCTCATGCTTCAGTCTCCCAAATTCTGGGGCTATGAGATGTTGTTATTATTTAGATATAAGCTGATTTAATAAATTATTTTTATGTGTATATATTCATGTTATTAGTCTGTTTCTCTAGAGAGTCCTGACTAATACAGTAGTCATTACTGAAAAGTTTCTACACCCCATAAGCCTCTCTGCTGACGACGCAGAAATCCAAATCGACCCAATCAAACCTAATTAGAAAAAGCCCAGTTTAATGGGTAAAATGCTCTCGGATGACTTTCCAGCCCCCCACAAAGGAGATGGGGAAGAGAGACCAAAAAACCACATGTCTGTTTTCGGGGGGGGGGGGGCAGTTTAAATACACTGTGGAGTGGTCTTGAGCATCTCTGGGGGAGGAGCTGTGTTTGTCGGAGCTGGTCTGAGATGAGGCAGGGTTTGAGGAGAGAGAGATGGGGGAGGGGAGTTGAGGTGGAGCTTCCACCAGAACAATTACTTTTATAATTAAAAAATTGAAACTATTCAATTCACATACCCATAAAAAATGTGGGAATAAGTAAGAATTTTTTTTTTTTTTTTTTAAAAAGGTATGTTCTGTAGAAATGATGATTAAGCCCTTGTGTTGGTTTTTATCGGCGCTCTTACTCTGCAAAGAAAAGTCAGGAAACATGACAGAATCCACTAACAAGAGTTTTATTAAGATGAGGAAAGAGGGATAGATGTGATCAGGCCTGTGGAAAGACACGTGTGTGAAGGGGGCCGGGGAACATGGCGCTACACATGTGCATAGATCACATGGTTGCATTTCGTGCTTTATGCAGGACAGGCAGGACGTTTGACCCAGAAATGACTAGGCGGAAATGACTAAGTGTCCCACCAGCATGCGTGACCATGCCCAACCGTGGGGGTGTGTTGGGAATTTCTATCACCTTGCCCTTTTCTTTCCCTGTTATTGGAACTCAAGATCAGCATCGCTGTGAGTGATGGGGATGGAGTTTGTGGAGATTTTGTTGACGTTTGCAAACCCGGTGATTTGAGGAAAAATGTAAGAAGTCGTCTACCTTCCCAGTGCTTCATATGTATGCTTGCGTGTCATTATCCAGCCGCCCGATTGTCTTTTCCAGTAAATTTCAGAAAATAAGGGTGAAGCTCAAAGGAAGGGACGCTCTTCACAGGCTGCCTGCGAGGCTCTCTGCAACTGCCATGGCTAGTGGAGTAACAATCTGCAGGAGTCGAGAAGGTAGTTCAGTTCAACATGACTAAGTAGCCAATGTGGGGTCAAACTTCTAGAGTCTGGCCCCAAGCAGTTTAGTTTATGTATATTTAAGGACAACACAATTTGTGAAAAATTTCCCGGTGATAAATAATTCAATCTTGTGCACACGATAAAGCTAAAGACACGACTGCTTTGAAACTCTTTGTAAAGTACATGTGACATTTTCCATAAAGATGGGTTCTATATATTGTCCTATTTTCTATAGATTGACAAGCTAAGGGGGGAGGATTTGGTGTGGCCTCGGCCACACAGATAGCACAAAGTTCACCAGGCTATTGATTATGTCTACTCTCAACCGTCTTGGCAGAAAACAGTTATACATCCCTCCCTTTGAAGGGACAGCCATTTGTGTTTAACATTCCTGGTTCTTCTGGTACTTACCTGTGAACACAAAGACCTCCATACCTCCCACATTTCCCTATCTCTAAAAGGAAGGTCCCATTCTAGAATGTTCAGTTACACTATGCACCAGCCTGGGGTATCAGTAAGGGTTTATTTTTTATTTTTTTCTTTATTGCTTTTTTTTTTTTTTTTTTTTTTAAAGAGGAAGAGAACCAATAGGATGGCTATTTACTACAAAAGGGATTTATTAGATTGGTTTACATGACTCAGGCTGGGTGGTCCAACAATGGCTACCTGCATACCAGGGAGTCTGAGAACCCAGTGTCTATCCAGTTTGTGAGGTTGGATAATGCAGCAACCCTAGCACTGCTGAAGTCTGGGATGATTCCTAAGAGCTGAGGTTCTCCAGTCCGTGTTAGGAGGATGAAGAAGTTGTGTTTGGATGTCAGCGAAGATCAACAAAGTCTATGCACTCACTAGCAGGAACCAAAGGTGGGCACACCACCACAACTTTGCTATCTATCCCACAGACCTCTTCACCTCTGGGCCCCCACAGGAAGGTACTGCCCAGTTTCAGAGAGGGTCCTTCCTCTTCAGTTAATCCTTCTGGGAAATACCTTTACAGACTAGCTTAGAGACCTGTGTGCTGGCTAGTTTTACATCAACTTGATACAAGCTGGAGTCATCTAAGAGGAGGGAGCCTCAAGTGAGAAAATGCCTTCTTAAGTTCTGGCAGCAGGCAGGCCTGTAGGGCATTCTCTTAATTAGAAATTGATGGGGGAGGGTCCAGTCCATTGTGGGTGGGGCTACCCCTGAGTGCTATAAGAAAGCAGGTTGAGCAAGCTATGGGGAGCAAGCCTGGAGACAGCACCTCTCCGCAACCTCTGTATCAGCTCCTGCCTCCAGGTTCCTGCCCTGTTTGAGTTCAGGATCTGACTTCCTTCAATGATGAACAGAGATATAGAAGTGTAAGCCAAGTCAACTCTTTCTTCCTCAAGTTGTTTTTGGTCATGGTGTTTCATCACAGCAATAGTATCATTAACTAAAATAGCATGCCTCTTGGCTGGTCCCCATGCGATCAAGTTAGCATCCCAGATTAACCTTCACACTAGAGAGACATGTCTCCATAGGCCCTCTATAGAACAGGCTTCCTCCTCTCAGGGTCCCTTGTTATCATCTTCTTCCACCTGATATACTTGACTACTATCTACTGTTTTTGTTTTGTTTTGTCTCTGTGGTCCTCATATACAACCTCTTCCCATCGGCTCCCCTGACTAGGCTGCGGAATAGCAGCACTCTGTGTTCTCATTTGCTGCTGACTGTGGCAACCCCAATCATGGTAGAGCTTTGTCTTGACCAGGAGGAATTAAAACTCACACGGTACTGTAGATAATCTGGAGTCTGACATATAGAATCTCACCAGGCGTGGTCACCCCTTGGAGGGGACCTAGGAAAAGTGAGTCTGAAATACGGACTTGTATCCGGCACTGAAGACCAGCTGGAGAGATGTTTGGGATGGAGGAGCTGGTCAGCAGCCAAACAAGGAGTAGGTGTCTTGCTTCCCTGTTGCCGCACCAGAGGACTTCTGGTCTTGTCTTGCTGCCTCCCGCTTTCTTTGATGGGATTCAGCACTCTTACCACTGCTCTATACTATAAAGATACTTTCATTCTTTGTAACCGGACATTTCCTTTCCTGACCGCCTGTACCCAAATACCAGGCAGCCTCTTCCCAAATTATGACACAGAGCCTTATATTAATTATAAATGCTTAGTTGATAATTCAGGCTTATTACTGACTAGCTGTTACACTTAAATTAGCCCATAATTCTTACCTATGTTTAGCCACATGGCTTGGTACCTTTTCTCAGTATGACGGTCTCATCTTGTTTCTCTGTGTTTGTTGGCAACTCACTGACTTCGCCCTTCTCCTCCCAGAATCCTCCTAGTCTGGCTCTCAAGCTCAATCTCTTCCTGTCCAGCTATTGGCCAATCAGCCTTTTATTAGCAAATGAGAGCAATACATATTCATAATGCAGAAAAGGATTGTTGTACAGCAATTCTTCATTATTAGTGTGGCTTTGATATGCTTAGCGTATGTTTTCCAGGACCAAGGATTCACATGTTGAAATTTACACCATTGTGTGGTATTAAAAGGGTGGAAACTTAACCTATGGTATTTAAAGATGGGATGTTTGGGAGGTGAATGGGATAGGTTGTATGGATGGGGCTCTATGATATGACTGAATACCTATTGGCACATATACGTGTGTGCGTGTGTGTGTGTGTGTGTGTGTGTGTGTGTGTGTGCATAGAGGAAGAAAACCCAACATACACATATGTACATGCACCTGCACATCCATGCACATGCACGCTGCATATGAGAATTCCCTACTTCTTGCCGCATGATGCCTCAAAGAACCTTGAGGACCTTCTCAGTAATGCCAACATGAAGCAGTAATCTGACCTTGGACCTTTAGAACATGAGCCCAACTAGGTTCTTTTTTTTTTTTTACAAAGTAGCTTGTTTGGGTATTTTATTATAGTGATGAAAAACTTGGGAAGGTCAAGTACGTTGCTATAGAATGTGACTATGAAGCTGATTTGAGCAGCATTTTAGTCATTATAGTACCTCAAAGACTTATTTTTATGTTGTACTATCTCCAATTTAAAGCAAAAGAAAATCAAGATAATATTGGCCTAACTGTTTGAGTGTGAGCCCTTGGTCAGACTATCTGGGCTTAGTGGGTGTATTACATGTCACTGTTAGCTATGTGACCTTGGGCAAGTTGGTCTTTATGCCTTGACTTCATCTACTGTCAAGCATGGACAATAAAGGTGCCTACCTTACAGCGTTACTGCTAGCATTATATGAACTGACATATATAAATTACTGGGAGCAGTGTCAGGGTGGAAGTAGGCTCTCTAGACATTCCCTTTACCGGCAGTTGGCAAAATGGAAAAAAAAATTTTTTTCCAGATTAATTGGTGAGAAAACTTAGGAAACATAAAAAACAAAAGACTGAATTTTTTGGCATTACAACATAGTTCAACTAATCAGCACAATCAGTAAGATGAGATGAGAAGGCTATAATAATAAATGAAGCAATGAAGCAAACTGTACAAGAATTCAGTATCTGATAAGAATGACATTTAAAATTTGAGAAGAAAAGTTGAACTACTCGATAAAATAACAATAAAACAAATGCTGAACAATTAAGAAAAATTGTGAGACCTACTTTTTTTTTGTTGTTTTGGTTTGGTTTTAGTTTTTTTGAGGCTGTGTTTCTCTGTGTAGCCCTGGCTGTCCTGAAACTCACTCTGTAGATCAGGCTGTCCTCGAACTCACAGAGATCCACCTGCCTCTGCCTCGTGAGTGCTGGGATTAAAGGGTGCACCACCACTGCCTGGCTCAGATCACACCGAAGTGAATTACAATAGGATAAAAATGAGATGTAGAAACAACGTGAAATATAAATAGGTATTAAAAAATGCAAATCAAAACCCAGTGAGATCCATTCTCCCACTAACAGAATAGCGTCATCATCATCATGAAAACAAGTGCTTCTAAGGAGGCAAGGAGTTTATTTAGTATTGGTGTGAAGGCAAATTAATCCATCTTTATGGAAGTTAGTATGGAGTTGTGTGGCAGTTTGAATAAGAATTGCTGCCATGCGGCCGGGCGGTGGTGGCGCACGCCTTTAATCCCAGCACTCGGGAGGCAGAGCCAGGCGGATCTCTGTGAGTTCGAGGCCAGCCTGGACTACCAAGTGAGTTCCAGGAAAGGCACAAAGCTACACAGAGAAACCCTGTCTCGAAAAACCAAAAAAAAAAAAAAAAGAATTGCTGCCATGCACCCATATATTTGAATGCTTAGTCATCAGGGAGTGGCACTATTTGAGAAGGATAGGAAGGGTAGACTTGTTGGAGTAGGTGTGGCCTCATTTGGGGAAGTGTATCACTGGAGGTGGGCTTTGAAGTCTCAAAAGCCCATGCTAGGTCCAGTTCTCCCTGTCCCCCTGCTGGCTGAGATCAGGACATAGAACTCTCAGCTACTTCTCCAGCACCATGTTTGCCTGTGTAGTGCCATGCATCTCCTATGATGATAATGGCTTAAGCCTCTGAAACTGTAAGCAAGTCCCAATTTAATGCTTTCTTTGATAAAAGTTGCCTTGGTCATGGTGTCTCTTCATAGTAATAGAACAGTGACTAAGACAAGCTGTGCCTTAGCAAACTGAAAATATAATTCCCGTTTGCTATACTGCAAATGGGTATTTACCCCATGGAAACTGAGTCAATATACCACATAGATCCCTAGACATCATTTTCTTTGCCACAATATTTATAATTCCCAAGTCGTAGAATCAGTGTGGATGCTCGTCAACAGACGAATGTTCAGAAAACACAGTGCATATAACCATGGAGTTTTATTCAGCAATGACAAGTACGTGATTTTCAGAAAAATGGATCAAAACTGTGATCATTATCATGTGAAGTGAAACAAGCCAGGTTCAGGCAATTGTGACAGGTTTCTCTCTCATGAGGGAATTTAGATGATTATATATTATAATTATAATAATATATCTATGACATAAAAGTAAAAGGAAGTGTCTTAGTTTTGTTTCTGTTGCTGTGATAAGCGCCATGGCTAAAGGGAATTGTGGAGGAAAGGATTTATTTGGTTTGCATATCCTCCTCACAGTCCATCATTGAGGGAAGCCAAGGCAGGAATTCGAGGCCAGAACCCAAGGTCAGGAACGGATTCAGAGCTGTGGAGCGGTGTTGCTTACTGACTTGCTCTCTGTGTCCACCTGCCCAGGGTGGCACCACTCCCCAGTGGGGATGATCCCTCCACGTCAATCATTAATTGAGAAAATGCCCCACAGACTTCCCTGACCTGTAGGTCAACCTTATGGAGGGTCTCCTTTCCAAGAGTAGGCTAGCTCCTGTCAAGTTAGCAAAAGACTAAGCAGCACAGAGGGACTATGGGAAGAGGAAGGGGACCAGAGGAAGGGGAAAGGGGACAGGACAGGGTAATGGGGTGATGAGCAAAGAACAGTCTACATATAGAAGTATCATAGTGAAGCCCATCATTTTGCACAGTGAATAAATAATAAAGAAGAAAGTTAAAATAAAAAGATATAAATGGACAAAATGTAAATGTTGGTGATAAAGATAGCTATTAAAAAGGACTTGTCAACATGAACTTAAGGAAGCGTAAGCAGAGCCAGGGAGATGACTCAGCACTTGCTGCCAAGCCTGATAGCTTGAGTTTGGTCCCCTGGTAGAAGGAACAAACCGACTTCTGAAAAGTAGTCCTCTGATCTCAAGTGTGCTGTGGCAACTGCCCGCTCCCGTTTCATTAAAAAAAAAAGAAAGAAAAGAAGTCATAGCAAACAACTTGTCTTGAATACATATGCATTAACCACTCCTCTACTGCAATGATAAAACACCGTGATCAAGATAACTTATAGAAGAAAGAGTTCCTTTGGTGCTTACAGCTCCAAAGTATAACGAGTCTTTCTCTGTCCCACCAGCCAGATCCCAAATAATGACACAGAGACTTATTATTAATTATGAAGGCTTGGCCTTTAGCTTAGGCTTGTTTTTAACTAACTCTTATAACTTAAACGAACCCGTACTTTTAGTAATCTACATTCTACCACGTGTCTTTTACCTCCATCCCATTCTGTGTGTCTGACTCATTCTGCGTCTTTCTCATACCTGGATTCATCCTCCTGCTCCTTCTCTCTGCCCAGAAGTCCCACCTATACCTCCTGCCTGGCTATTGGCTATTCAGCTTTTTTTTTTTTTTTTTTTTTTTTTTGGTTTTTCGAGACAGGGTTTCTCTGTGTAGCTTTGCGCCTTTCCTGGAACTCGCTTTGGAGACCAGGCTGGCCTCGAACTCACAGAGATCCGCCTGGCTCTGCCTCCCGAGTGCTGGGATTAAAGGCGTGCACCACCACCGCCCGGCTGCTATTCAGCTTTTTATTACACCAATCACAGCAATTAAACCTTCACACAGTGTACGAATATCCCATGCCAGGTTAGAGGCCATGATGGCGGAGTGGAGACAGCAAGTGTCAGGTAGCTGTAGCAGCAGTTCAGAGCTCACATGGTAACCCACAAACAGGAAGCTTGGAGAGCTAACTGGGAATTGCTTGTGGCCTTTGGAACCTCAAAGCCTTCCCCTAGTGACATTTCCTTCCTTAAGGCCACATCCCCTAAGACTCCCCAAAGAGTGTCAACAACTGGGAACCAAGTATGCATATGTCTAAGACTATGGGGGACATCTCATTCAAATCACTACACATAAAATTGTGAAAGTAAGCCTGGCATGACTGCACATGACTTCAGTTCTAGCACTTGGAAGGCAGAGGCAGGTGGATCTTTGAGTTTGAGGCCAGTCTAGTCTATAGACTGAGTTCTAGAACAGCTAGGAGTCTGCAGAGAAACCTTGGATAGAAAACAAACAAACAAATCCAAACCAACAGACAAACAACAAAACCCTAGAATAAATAACTTGGAAAAACTGCATTGGGGGTTGAGAACCTTCACAAAGCTCTTTCACACAGTAATAAAAATTCAGTACCCACTGAAACAGAAAAAGAGATGAAGAGCATAAGAAGTCAATGTATAAAGAAAAACCTCTCAACTGTTTTATTTTATTTTTGAACTGTTGGGGCCTTTTATAAAGTAGGCAAGCATTCTACCACTGAGCAACATTAAGTCTTGATGACCCAAGCCAGATAAAACTTCACAGAGCAGGGAGAAAAGGCATTTGCCACCAATCCTGACGACCCAGGTCCCATCTCCAGTGCCTGAATGGTGGAAAGAGAGAACAATATTTGTTGGATACGTAGTTCACAAATATTTCCTACTGGTTGGTCGCCTGTTGGTTTATCTTCTCCGTATTCTTCACATTGTCTTCCACCGCAGAAAACCATTGCTGACCCTACCTACCAACAGATGTCTAGCTGATTTTGAAGGTGTCTTAGTCCCTGTTCTATTACTGCGAAGTGGCACCATGACCAAGGCAACTCTGAAAAAGAAAGCCTTTAACTGGGAACTTGCTTACAGTTTCAGAGAGTTAGTCCATGATCATCCTGGTGGGGCTCATGGTGGTACACAGACAGGCATGGAGGCATGGTGCTGGAGAAGTAGCTGAGAGCTGCATCCTGATCTGCAGGCAGCAGGCAGAGAGAGAGAGAGAGAGAGAGGCACTCTGAGACTCACTGGGTCTGGCATAGGCTTTTGTAGTCTCAAAGCCCACCCGCAGCAATACACTTCCTCCAACAAGGACACGCCTCTTAATTCTTCCAAACAGTACATCAACGTGGGACTAAGCATGCAAGTATATGAGCCTATGAGGGCCATTCTTATTCAAAAGACCATAAAAACAAATGGAGAAATTAGTTTTGTTTTGTTTTTTAAAGCAGTGATTACATAAGATTGATGGTTCATTTACCAAAGTGGTTAATGCCACATAAAGTCATAACTATAATCAATAGCAATTATTTCATTTGTATCAGACAAGAATCTCTAAGATCACCTCTGTCCTTACCAAGTTGTAAAACAATCCAGTTGATAGGCAGTTAAGTTTCAGGCTCCACTGCAATAACACTAGTAAGCTCCTTTTCTTCTTTCTGGGTTTAATGATCGTCCAGGAACACTACACTGAGAGACCACAGGAGCACCATGGTCTCCTGGCCCCAGCCTCTGCTAGGACTGAGTTTCAGTTTCTGTTTAGGTCTTAGTTTCTGTTTCAGTTTTGGTTTCTGGTAAAGCAAGTGAGGGCGATATTGCATACCAGGCATGATTCAGCACTTGCAGGCCCAGCCAATCAGAAACACATTAATGTGGCTGCTGCTCACTTGGCCAATCATGTTTAAGATGACCTAATCCCCTCCTGGCTGTCTATAACAGGAGCCTGGCAGCTTCTCTAGGGGTTGTGACTGTGTTGTTGTGTGGCTGATCCCTGCATGCAGGAATTCTTCTTTTGAGAAATAAACGCTCTTGCTTTTGCACATGTGAGTGGTGGTCTTTTGAGGGGTGATCTGTGGACCCTAACAGATACTAGACCTGAGCTAGTGAGAGCCCTTAGGATTGGAGCTTTATTAAATGGCAGGCTTTGAATGCACAGGTAAATGGATATAAGTCACTGGCTTTTGGTAGACCTATATGGGGTAAACAATCCACAATGAGCAATTCGCTGAACAATTACTAGGCGTTTGCTTTCCAAGGTGGTTTGAGGTGAGCTCCATATGGTGTGACTTCAAATACTCCTGGGCAGCAGTTCCAAGCCAAATATATAGAGAACTCTCACTCTTCATTACTCTGCTGTTTTGGGTTCTATTTAAAATAGTTGGAATCCTGCCTATAGGGTACCATCCTTAAAATGATTTTCTACCTTATCTCAGGGTTCTTTCTTGGGCCAACCCTCTCCCCCGCCATGGGGATCACATGGCTGCTAAGCATGCCTGTGTTTATAACACTTCACTGATGGCCGTTCTATTTGGATGTAGAAACTATGGCCTTGACTTCTCTGTTGGCAGATCCATGCCTCCCTTCTCAATTTCTCAGCTGGAACTGAGAGGGTAAAGAAGACAGACAGAGGAGACGGTACAGGCCTGAAACATGCACATGCATTTGCCCCATACAACACCTTCCAGAACCTGCTCAATTTCCCCTGCCCCAGGACTTTCAAAAGTTTGATTTTGTAGTGGTCTAGATCTCTCGTGGAGGAATAAAAAGGATCACCTGGATTCATTAAGTAGCGTTCAGAACCGTGCTTATCATTGTAACCAAATCTCTGACGTGGGTCCACGTCATCACCCCAGGTCTCAATTCACATCCTCACCTCCCTTCACCACCTGATTCAATGACCCAAAGCAAGTTTTGTTTCTAGAAAAGGTGATTTTTCTATTGCCTCATCCCAACCTTGAACTTAATTTGTTAGTATCTCCTTTCTTTTGTTTTTTAGAAACAGAAACAACTGGGCTGGAGATGCAGCTCAATTGGTAGAGTGTTGGCCAAGTGAGCACATGATTCTTGGTTTAAATGCAAGCGCACCACACACGAAATCTACCTATAATCCATCCATCCATCCATCTGTCTGTCTGTCTATAATCTGTCTGTCTGTCTCTCTGTATCTGCTTACCTATCTATTTAGCATCTATCTCTCTAACTACTTAGCTTTCATGACAATATACACACAGGAAGGAGAATAACCCCCAACACTCTTCCGTTAATACAGAACGATGAAATGAACGTTTGCAAAAGGACTGTCTGTTTAAGAAAGAATTCTGCCTAAGCTGCAAGTCCCAGGATGCCCTCATCTCCTTCTCTCTCCGAGGAAACCACTGTTTTGATGTTGGTGATAATTATTTTCTTACTTTATAGCTTTATCCATTTTGTGTGTGTACACTTATAGCATAATTTAATCTTTGTTCTTACTTTATGATGGACTCATATAACTTGCCACTTTCGTTTATGGCTATGTTTATGAGGTTCCTCTACTGTGCTGGATCTAGATGTGGTTAGAATATTCAGGTATATAGTGTATAGTACACGATGGCACTGCATGTTTATCTGGTATGATGTTTAATCTTTAGCGTCAGCCTGACAGAGTTTGAGGTTACCATGGAAATATACCATTGAGTATGTCTATAATGATGTTTCCCAGAAAGGTTTTATTGAGCAGGAAGGAAGGCCCAGCCTGAATTCGTGGGATACCTTGCCACGGACTAGGGTCCTCTAGCAAACAAAATGGAGAAGGCAAGCTGAGCGTGGTCATTTATCTCTTTCTCTGCATCCTGACTGAGGATGTGGTGTCACTAGATGCATAGAAGCTGTCATGATTTCCTGTCCAGAGGACTGCAGCCTCATATCGTGAGCCAAAAAAGCCCTGTCATCCTTAAGTTGCTTAAAAAAAAAAAAAAAATGTGCGTGTGAGTCCACACAATAGCGCAGCTGAGGCGGTCTGAGGACAAGTTGGTGGAATGGATTCTCTTCTACCTTTTCCTGGCTTCTGGGGGTGGAGCTCAGGTGGCCATCCCCCCACTGAGCCTTCTCACCGGCCCCTCAGTTGGTTTGGTCATGGATTTTGTCTAGCAACAAGGGAAGTTATGAATGCACCTGCCAGCAAGACCATTGATGTGTACTCAGGTTGTGTTTAGTTTCAGATACTATTGCGAACATTCTGTATATATTTACTGTACATCTGTGCACATACACCACATGCACACACGTTCACACACATGTGCACACACACATGAGAAGTAGTCACTCTAAATGCAGCTGTGCTTCCTCAGAACCCTCTTTTACAAAAGAATACTCCAAACTCCTGTCACCTAGAAAGGCTGGTCCCTTGGGCTACAAGGGTGGGCCACAAGTGACTCACTGATCTCTTAGTGTGCCCTCAGGCTGTTGCTAATCCATGGGGATTTTAAATCATGTTTATCCATACATCATTTCCCTTCTTTAGACTATTTCCTTGGCATAATTCCTTTTTTCCCTTAGTATTAATCTTACAAGAAGGTTTGGTGAGTTAAAAGTATTTTTTTTCCTGGATCATGATATATAATACTAAGGCATTTTATAAAAGTTGCAACATCTACATCCCAACTCCTGCACTGGTGTCTTAGGGAAGGGGAAGAAAGAATATAAAAGGAGCCTTCTGTGAAATAGTCTCTTCCAGAAAAGGCTGCACAAAAAGATCCACAGCCAAGCACCAGGCCAAGCTCTGAGAGTCCAGTTGAAGAGAGGGAAGAGGGATTATATGAACAAGGGGGGGTGGTCAAGATCATGATGGGGAAACCTACAGAGACAACAGAACCAAACTTGTGGGAACTCATGAACTTTAGACTGACAGCTGTGGAGCCTGCATGGGACTGAACCAGGCCCTCTGCATACAGGAAACAGTTGTGTAGCCTGGGCTGTTTGAGGGGCCCCTGGCAGTGGGACCAGAATCTATCCCTGGTTCATGAGGCGGCTTTCTAGAGCCCATTACCCATGGTGGGACATCTTGATGGGGTGGGGGGAGGGGCTTGGTCTTGCCTCAGCTGAATGTACCAGGCTTTGCTGACTCCCCATGGGAGGCCTTACCCTTTTGGAGGAAGGGATGTGGGGAGGTAGAAGGCTGAGGGGGAGCGGAAGAAGGAATGAGAGGCAGATCTGTGGTTGGGATGGAAAATGAATAAAAAAAGTTAAAAAAAAAAAAAGAAAAAGACAAACCAGATTGGAACAATGGCAGTATCAATGGACATGTTAACGTGGAAGGGGAAGGTTTCCTGGAGTCCTAGCCCTAGACCAAGACCTACAGTCATCTAATGATGAGTGGGAGAGGGAGAATTAGCTTTTCCCAGGGATGCTCCCTTATGGGTTATCCATTGCAGAGTAGTCAGCCCTGAAACCACACACACAAAAACAAAAACAGACTCAGCAGGTTGCATTGATATATTTGTGTATGCACATATATAAATATATGTGTGTAACAATAATAATAACGATAACAATAAACAGGCTATTGACGAGGGGAGGGGAGGAGACACAGGAAAGGTTGGAGGAAAAGTACCTGAGAGGGGCTGGAGGGAGGAAAGTGTCAGGGGAGTGATGTAATTCTACTTCCGTTACAATATATTAAAAAAAATTGTGTTTTAATTTGTATTTCCATCAAGGATGTAAAATAAACAATACTGTGTTTATTGGTGTCCTCAGTTACACACTAAGGACTGTATCGGTGCTTGCAGAGGTCTGAAGACTATTCAACCACAAGGATGCCCATGTTACCATATGGCACTGCTCCAGATAAGACTATGTTATCAGGAGACCCCACTATAACCTCTCTGCTGAGTCTGGGCTCTGGCTACCATCTAGGCTCACATTTTCATGAGCAAGTGAATTCTGTGCAGCTTCTGCATTCTCTGATTTCTCTCATCTGTAATGAAGCCTCAATTGGTCATTTGAAATCCTTGAAGCCTATGTTGCATGCCTGTACCTCTGTTGCTAAGGAGACAAGGGAAATGAGTTTTATATTTTTTCTTTAAGAAGCAGGACTCAATGGGCATGGTGGTGCATTTCTTTAATCCTGGTACTCTGAAGGTAAAGGCAGGCAGATCTCTGAGTTCAAGGCTGGCCTGGTCTACCTAGCAAGATCTCACAGATTGAGAATAAGACCACTACCACAGTTTAAAGCCAAGTTTGAAGCAAGCTTTAATTAAATGCTGGCCAGGTGGATGGGCTTTGGCCAGGTCCATCTCCAGGTTTCCAGAAGATAGTCCTGAGTCACATCCCAGTTTACAGCGGCGTAAGTATTTGCCGTCAGGTCCAATCAGGGGAAAGCATACATCCTGAACCTCCAGTTTATATCCAATCAGGGCAAGCATATATCCTGATGTATTCCCTTCCTGTGAACCTCCTGCCCACATGTGATCAAGTACGTCCGGTGCAAACAAACTTATTTAGGGGTCAAACAAACTTATTTCGGGGAGTGAAAACATGTGGTTTGTTTTCTCCCATCAATAATAGCCACCAGCATTTCAGGATATCTGTCCTTGGGCAAGGGGCTTGCAGATCAGAGGCATTTTTGTTTCATGGATCTTTTAGGCACAGTAATTAAAACGTAAAATGTAACTTTGGCTCTCACACAAGTTCCGGGACAGCCAAGGCTACATAATGATTCCTTGTCTCAAAAGTGAAACAAGTCACAACAACAAAAGAAGCAAGGCTTACAATTTGGGAACTTCTCCAAGTATAAGAAGATCATTTATCAATGCTGATGGCCATAGACATGGTATATATATATATTCACCTCCCCTTCCATAACTGCCAAAATTAAATAAGAATTAAATTGCTTTTGTTAGCAAAATAGCTTTTCATTTTTAATCTGATTATCAAATCCCCCTCCCCAAGGTTTTATGTGCCAGTTTCATAGCGATTAGCATCGCCTGTCACTTTGTTTCCCCTGCCCACTTTCCTCTGAGAAGTGCCTGTGAGTAGATTTATGAATGCATTATTTAGATTTGTAGAGGAACTTTTCTGTCCTATCAAGATGAACCTCAGCTGTCAGGGTTTTAATCTTTCTGAAGCTCTGCTCCTTCCTGTACACGGTGAAGGTCAGCTAGGCTCAACCTGTCCGACACTGACCCCTGTCGCTTTTCCTTGCTGTGCCGTGATCCACGAGGAAGCAGCTGTTCTCTGTCCCCTGTGTGTGGACATATGCCCAGAGAATTTCAAGTTCACGCCAAAGAGAGAATAAAAAATCCAAACACTCACAGAAATCTGCTTCGAGCCTGTGAACATTTCACGACTCTAACAGTTTTAGGAAGGAGAGGAGCATTATGCCCGTATGTGACTGAAGTCAAGCTCAGGTCTCCAGTGGTATTTCTTAAGCAAGACTTGACCTTGACACTCTCCCCTTATCTTCACTGTGGGCAGATGTGACATCCAAGGGAAGTGATGTTTGCTCTCCGTATCAGGTCTTTCGTCTAAGGATTCGTTAGTTTACAAACACATCGACCTCGAACTGAACCTATGCCAATTCCCCACTCTATACAGTCAATTACGTATTAAAAAACCAGTCAGGTAATGTTATCAAGGTTATAAATACTTTAACATCAAAGTCAGGAGTGGACTCCTCAGTTTTGGTGGTTTGTCGTTATGATTACATACGCTTTACACAGACGTTCGTAAGAGCCGAGGTACTGGGCAGCATTCTGTGAATGAACCAGGCCAAACTCTTTTTCTTCTCAACTAACAATATTTTTCAAAGGTGCAGATTACCTCACAGATCCTTAAGCAACACCTAAATCCTTCTGGAGCAATCTGCCTGTGCTTTCTGACACACATGGATTCGCCCTTGCTGACACCCATGTCTCAGAAGGGCTTCGACGCATGAATGGTACTTTTCACGATTGGTGAATTGTGTGCTCCCGTGGATAATAAAAATAAACACAGCCAACATGATTGCATTCCAGAGAGGGGGTAGCAGAGTAGGGAGTAACCAATCAAAAGTATCCAAAGCACCAAATTATGCCCCAGAGGAGTCATCGCGCGTATCCTTGGCTCTGTTTCCATGGTAGTAAGGATTGCTTGGGATACTCAAAGGCAATTTAAATGCATTTAGGCCACAGCTTACACGGGGATAATCTTAGGAATATCAGAAGTGAGTAAACATTAACAGCCACCAAAATAAGCAGTATTAAGAACCACACTTCATCTTGCTTGTTTTTCTATTCAGTATAAAATAATTTTTAAAAAAATCTGGAAATTAAGTCTGCTCCTGACAGGGGCTTACAATGACTCATTTCTTTTTCTTTTATTTTTTTTAAAAAAGTTAATCAATTAATTTCTTTTTTTTTTCTTTTTCTTTTTTTTTCTTTTTTTTTTGGTTTTTCGAGACAGGGTTTCTCTGTGTAGCTTTGCGCCTTTCCTGGAACTCGCTTTGGAGACCAGGCTGGCCTCGAACTCACAGAGATCCGCCTGGCTCTGCCTCCCGAGTGCTGGGATTAAAGGCGTGCGCCACCACGCCTTTCTTTTCTTTTTTTAAAAAATTAATTAATTAATTGAACTCAGGACCTCTGAGAGAGCAGCCAGTGCTCTTAACTGCTGAGCCATCTCACCTGTCCCGC
Source organism: Peromyscus californicus insignis (assembly GCF_007827085.1). Classification (NCBI taxonomy): domain Eukaryota; kingdom Metazoa; phylum Chordata; class Mammalia; order Rodentia; family Cricetidae; genus Peromyscus; species Peromyscus californicus. Next base: position 82,889,056 of record NW_026294447.1, read on the forward strand.
AGTGATCCATTTCTAGACTCACAACTAGCATGTGCTAGACTGAGGACGTCTGGGGCTGCCTAGGTTTTCAGTCAGATGTTTTCCAGCTCAAAGGTATGAGCTGCTTTAAGGTATGAGCTGCTCTGTTCACAATACAGTTCTCTGTGGAGGCAGCTTCATGACGGTGCGGACTATGGAGGGTCAAACCCCTGGAGAATAAGCCCTACCGAAGGTACAGGGCGGGGCAGTCACATATGGAATTCGCAAGATTAAAGAAAACTTCTAATAAAAATAAATACCATCCACACAGGAGCACACACACAAAAGGACTCCAGATGGATGCTGGAGAAGAAATGCAAGGCAGAGAAGGAAGTGGATGGATATCGGGGACTAGGGGGGTCCAGCCCCTCGACAGTCCCCTCCCAGGGTCCGGGAAGAATCTACAACCAGCTGATAATTAATCTTTGATGATAGGAAATGAATCTATGTACACCAAACTCCTTAGTTCATACACTTTATTATTCTGTGGTAGTTCTCTCTCTGCACAGCTTCTATTCTGCTCTCATGTCTAGCTCCTTTCTTGCCTGATTTCTCTCTATATTTATCTACTGTCCCCTCTAGGTTCTATCTTAATTCCTTCATCTAGTTCTGTCCCTTCTAGGTTCTCATCCATCTAGTTCTTTCCCCTATCAGCTCCTCTCCCATCTCCTTCTCTCTCATTTGGCTCTTCCTCATCTTGTTCTTCCCCAACTGGCTCTTCCTCATCTTCCATCTCGTTCCTCTAGTCCTCTCTTCTAGCCCTTCAGTCTAGTTCTTCCCCATCTCAGTTTGTTCCTCTCAAGTTCTTACCCATCTAGTTCTTCCATTCTCTTTTCTCTTCTCTGTCCCATGCCCTGGAAGTCCCGGTATAAAAATGGGGGGTCCGAGCTAAATTGTGTAAAGCTATTACTTAACGTCTACCTCACTTAGGCAGTGTCTCCTTGTGGAATTTACCTTAAGTCAGGAGACTTGCATGTGGGCTGTTATTCTTGTTAGTCCTTGAAAGTTGGGCATCAACCTAGGCGGTGTCTCCTGTTAGTCCTTGAAAGTGGCTAAGGGAGATGTCTGATTCCAGAGAAAGCCTTTCCTGGGGCTGTTCACCAAATTCCTGGAAAATGTATGTCCAGAGAGTGATCAGTCCACACTGTTAGCCCTTCTAGGGAAAAGTCAACTGGGAAAACTATGAAGGCACACATGATTTTCATAACAGAATACAGCTGATATATCACAAGCCAAATAACACCAAAAACTCCTTAGAATTTGGCTTCCTCTGGAGGAATTCCCTGATCCCTCCAGGTAGTGACTTTGCCATAACCAGCTGAGTTCTTATATTCCTGAGGCCTGCAGCAGATGCAGTAAAGACAAAAGCCCATTTTTCCATCCTTTCCTCTAAGGCTCTGCATGATTGTAAAAATGGGACAAAGGTCTCATGGTCCACGCTGATTTTTATGATTTTTGCCTCACAAATACGTCTTTATAGTACTTGCTCTGCACTAGACACATGTTATAGATATTAATTATTAATCGTTACAAATATTAACTCCTTTATTCCTCATGGAAACCTTGAGAAGTAGGCACTTCTTTTTCTGTTGGGCCAATGAAAACAAAACAAAACAAAACAGGTATATAGAGATTGAGGCAGAGGGTCTCCAAAGTCATGGGCTAGCAAATAGCAGGGCAGGATTCCCATAACACCCTTTGAAAATGTAGGCATTAGGAAAGGGGAATGAGGAAAGGGATTAACTTAACAGTAGCAGATAACTCCCAGGATTGATCTTTCAGCTGGAGAATTTCTGACATCTATAGAGGACCAGGAAGAAGATGCTTGGAAAAGTCTATTCCTTCATGTGCTTCACGTCACATTAAAAAAGCGGTGTCTTGATGTCTGTATTCACTTTTTTGGTTTTTTTTTTTTTTTTTTTTTTTGGTTTTTCGAGACAGGGTTTCTCTGTGTAGCTTTGTGCCTTTCCTGGAACTCACTCTGTAGCCCAGGCTGGCCTCGAACTCACAAATGCCTGCCTCTGCCTCCTGAGTGCTGGGATTAAAGGCGTGCGCTACCACCGCCCGGCTGTCTGTATTCACTTTTGAATCGGAGACTTTGATGTTGATCGGATAAGGATTTTAATTTTAAAAAGGAAGAAGTTGGCTTGAGGAGGAGGCAGATGCTTGAGCTTCATGGCCTGTGAAGGAAATAATCACTTTCAGTCACTGAATAGAGACGAGAGTAGGGAGGGACATTAGGGAAGGAGACTGATAGTATTTTGTGAAATCTGCTCTCTTTCTCTGTGGCTTAGAATCATGGGAATTTTCTTGGCCTGAGTTGTGAAGGTGGCATGACCCTTTCTCTGTGAAGGATGGGAGCTTGTCGCCATTCCCAGCGGTACAATTGCTTCATTATGTCCACACCCACATTTTTCTGTTCATGGACAAAGAAAGGGCTCATTGATGCTACTGAATCACCACCTGAAAACTACAGTATCACGACCCACCCAAACTATCTGAGACGCTTCTGAGAAACAGTGCGTGTTAGCTGCAACTGGAAAAGCAACGTCTGACACTCTCCCGTAAGAAGAGTTACTAAGACTTTCTGTTTAAGATACCCGGGAAGCTACTAAATCTTTAAAAGTATGAAAAACATGGCTGGGAATAATAGCTCCACAGTGAAGCACTTGCCAAGTTTGCACAAAGCTCTGGCTTTATTTCCTGGGGCAAAAAAAAAAAAAAAAGGAAGAAAAGAAAAACAGTTCCTCATAACCCTGAAAATCTATGTTCTATTTTTTAAAATGTTACATATTGGGGTTGGAGAGATGACTCAACAGTTATGAACATTCACTGCAGAGGACCCAAGTTCGGTTCCCAGCACCCACGTTGACTGGCTCACAAATGCTTGTGACTCTAGCTCCAGCTACAAGGGATCCAATGACCTCTTCTGGCCCCTTCAGCCACCAGCAATCACGTGCTCATACATACAGGCACACACACAAGTATACATAATCTTTGGGAATGTGTTTATTCATCAAAACCTAGTTTTTTTTGTTTTTTTTTTTTTTTTTTTTTTTTTTTTTTTTTTTTTTTTTTGGTTTTTCGAGACAGGGTTTCTCTGTGCAGCTTTGCGCCTTTCCCGGGACTCACTTGGTAGCCCAGGCTGGCCTCGAACTCACAGAGATCCGCCTGGCTCTGCCTCCCGAGTTCTGGGATTAAAGGCGTGCGCCACCACCGCCCGGCCTAAAACCTAGGTTTTAAGAGCTGCCAGATGTAAGGATTCTGTCCTTAATTACGTCACCAGCCTGCAACGGCATCCCAGCCTAAAAAGCGGGCAAGCCCTCTATGCGTTCCTTTTTTTCTTTCCTCTCTCTCTCCTTTCGTCTGTTCTCTCTCTCTCTCTCCCTCCCTCCCCCTCTCTCCTTCCCTCCCCCTCTCTCCCAATAAAGCTCTAAAAAGGTAACCATAGCTTGTGATTCTTCCGACCAGCACTCTCCTCCATTGGTATGGCCACCACGGGCGATGGCCAGCCATGAGCAGCGCCGATTTAACCAACACCAAAGACATAAATGCATGTAAAACATTTTTCAGAGACCATGGCACTCACAGGTCTCTAGAGTAACTTTGGCTCTCAGGGAACAGTTGGAAATGTCTGGAGGTACTGATAATTATCAGGACTGAGGGTGGATAGACACAGTTACTGGCATCTAGCAGACTATAAATGCTACTAAATGTGCTATAACACACTTGGGCAACCCCTTAGAACAAATAATTATCTAGCCCAACATATTAAGAATATTGAGGCTGAAAAACCATGCAACAGAAAATTTCAAAACATGTAGGACTTTTTGCATAGATCCTTTATTTTATTGTTTGTCTTACAGACTACTTATACATTTGAATAGTTCACCTTGGAGCTTTTTAGCTCAAAGGGGTGCCCAACAGGACATAGTGACTAGAGAAGATCAGAGCAAGCCAATTTCAAAGCCAAAGGGACTATGCCACACTAAAAACAATTTTGTGACCTAACTCAAGAATTTACACTTCATTTATAACTTAGGAGAAAGTATTTTCTGAACTCTCATCTTTGAATGGACTTTTGGAACACATACTTCTTTAAAAACCGGCTTTGATGGTGTTTCTGAGTGCAAGTGTCTCTAGCTCCCCAGAATCTTTCAGAATAAGTCATTGCTAGTAAGACCTTAGGTTGGAAGGATACAAACTGTGATGGTTGTTCTTATTTGTCAACTTGACTACACCTGGAACTAACTGAAACCCTAAATGGTTGGTACACTTGGGAGAGATTTTTCTTAATTAAATCATTTGAAGTAGTAAGAACCACTCTGGATCTTGTGAGATGGGAAAATCCACCTTTAATCTCTGGAGAAGGGAAGATACACTATTTTTTTTTTCAAGACAGGCTTTCTCCGTGTAACCGTGGCTTTCCTGGAACTCACCTCCCAGCTAGGGAAGATCCACCTTTAATCTGGGCCACACCTTCTGCTGGCAGCCTGTATAAAGGACGTGGGTGAAAGAAGTTCTCTAGCCTGCTTGCTCTTACATTACCTAATAAGCCCATCTCTTCCTTCACTGGCATTAGAATCAGAGCCTACTGCTTCAGGATCCTGGTGTATACTAAAGACCAAATGAGACACCCAGCCTCATGAACTGAACAACTACTGGATTTTTAGACCTTCTGTTTATAGGCAGCCATTGTTGGATTAGCAGGACCATAGAATGTCAGCCATTCTAATAAATCCCCCTTCTATAAGTACACGATTCATTCTGTCAGTTCTGTTCCTCTAGAAAACCCTGACTAATCCACAAAGTACAGCAGGATTGTGGTAAGAGTCAGGTGTTTGGTTTGTGCTCTTCCCTAGTTCAGTCTTCAGTACTCCCACATGAGAACCCCAATCTTTACAGAGATGTTGGGATAATATGTCCAGTGTTTGCCACACAGACCTTCCATGAATGCTTATTTCATTCTCCTGCTAGTCTTCTTTTGGGAGAACTCTTCCTTTGCTGTCCTGGTTTTTAACAAATAAGACTTCCAGTTTTCTCAAAGTATCAAGGAGGGAGTTTTTGTTCTTCCTTCTATCCATTCTATTCTTCTCCTAGGGATCAGGAAAGATTTGTCCAATTGGTGGAATCTGAGGGAATGATATCTGGTACAGCATTGTGAGTTTACATGGAGCTTTGGCACAAATGAGATAAAAGGTCCTCCTTTAGACCAGTTTAATGAGCAGTTTTCTTCCTTCCTTCAGTCCTTCCTTCCTTCCGTCCTTCCTTCCTTCCTTCTTTCCTTCTATTCTTTCTCTGTGTGGTCTATGCATATCCATATGTGTCCACGAAGAGGCCGGAGGTTGATGCCAGGTATCTCCTTTTATCACATCCTACCATACTTCTTGAGACAGGGTCCCTCACTGAATTTGGAGCTCACCAGTTGGCTAGGCTGTCTGTCTGGCTTGTGAACACCTCTAGATCCCCCTGTCTCAGCTTCCCAAGGCTGGGATTACAGGCACAGACCACTGTGTTTTACATGAATGTTGGGGATCCAAACTCAGGTCCTCTTACTTATGCTTCAAGCACTTTGCCAACTGAGTCGTCTCTTCAGTCCCCAGGTGATGTCTTCATGTAACACAGACTCAAACCAGGAGTTATAGCTTGGCTACAGGAGCATGGATTGAATTTTAGACCTTGTCTGCTCCTCAGCTGACACTTTGTGTAGGAAACAACCCACATCAACCTAGACATGTTTCATTTCAAAACTACCTGTCTATAATAAACATACAGTTTCTTAGCCCCTTTATGTGGGGGTAAATACACCTGGGGCAAAGCTAATTATGAGTCTCTGGAATAGGCTAAGTGCCAGACACAGAGCCATTCCTCAGTGTCGAGGTGAGTGCTCAGAAAATCCTGTGGAACTTCTCAAGTCCAGGATGCAATGTGAGGAAAGAAAGAGGAAGCTTGGTCTGGTTGCCAGTCCACGGGGGCTTTCTCCACTCCTCTCTTAATTGCACTGCTCAATTGGCTCAGGGTCCTTTGAGGAAAGGAATAAAATTAGTGTCTCAGATATTCTAATTAGGGGACTAAGAGCACTGGCTGCTCTTTCAGAGGACCTAAGTTTGACTCCCAGCTTCTACGTGACATCTCACAACTGTCTATAATTCTAGTTCTAGAAGATCTGATGCCCTCTTCTGGTCTCTTTGGGTAACAGGCATGCATGGGGTGCACTGACATAAATGCGGGCAAAATACTCATATACATACAATAAAATAAAATTAAAAAACAATTTTTAATATCCATCCATTCAGCCATCCATCCATCCATCCATCCATCCATCCATCCATCCATCCATCTGTTCATTTAGTCTATCAAGCTGGTACAATGTGAGAACTTGGAGGTAAAAATTAAAATACTATACACTCCACTTGCACCCATAGCCCAGGAGGTAAACTTTCTCTGTTTTCTAAAGAAATAAACCACCATTCCAGTGGTTAGTTCTCCGACAGAAGCATAAACAAGGTCCTTCAAGAATACGCAAGCTAATGAGAACTAAACCTGAGAGGATCCGAGAAATCTAGGCTCCTTCCAGAAGCAAAGACACCTGGTCTGAGTTCTGAGGCAAAGTAGGAGCTTTGCAAGCATGTAGGAGGTGTGCAGGAGAATGGCCGGTGTTTTTGTTCCTTGAACAGGAGGGTAAATCATAGTGGCAGCAGTTGAGAAAGAAGATGTAGGAGGAGAGACTTTTAGGGCTCATGTTACTCTGAGATGATGGCTTCTGTGCATCCCTCTCGGTTGTCTAACACCCACGTGACCGTAGGAGACTGGCGAGAAAGAGAAAGAAAACAAAGTTTTGGTATATGGAGATATGTGTGAAGGAAAGTATATGCTCTGTTTCATTTACTTTCCCCCACATTATCTCACACTGCTGTCTCTACCTGATAGGTAAGAAGGCTATACAATAATGAAACTAGAATTTGGATTTCTATCTGTTAGTGCTAAAGCCCATGCTCATCTAGGTGGAGAGTATAGAGTAGGGATGCAGAATCTGGTTTGAGATCCTTGAACCCAGGAAGGAAGACTAACTTGATCCAGTTTGTCTTATAAAATTGTCTAGTGTGCCTACTGCTATTATCAGAGCATGGAGGTTATGGGGGTAACTAACTACTTTCTGGTTGGATTTGAGGCTTGCTTCATAGGAGGGAATTCATACCTGTTATTGTAAACTCTCTCAAAAGCTCATAGTTCGGGAGACCATAGGCCCTGGGAGAAAATTACTACTACCATTGTTCTAAATGGATAGGCTGTCAAGCCATCTTCTAAATATTTATGTTTATACCCATGGATTGATTAGTGTGGCTCTCAGCCTTGGCCAGAGAGGCTTCTTTCTGCAGTGGGCAGCAGAGAGTGCAGAGACTCACAGCTCACCAGAGTACTTAGAATAAATGATTACTGAACGCTCAGCTCTATCAACCCCAAGAGGCTCAGTGGGCATTGAGGAAGTGGGGGCAGAAAGAATGTCAGAGCCGGAGGATGGGGAAGAGCGCTGTGAAATGCGGCCTTCTGGACAGGGCTTGGCCATTGCACTCACGAGCCTGTGGCAGATAGAGTTGTCCACACCAGATCTAGCCACGAGATCAGGTAATATTTCATCAGGCAGCACTAACTAGATCAGTGGCTTATGAGAGACAGACAGACAGAGGAAAAAATAGCTAGCTAGCTAGCTAGCTAGCTAGATAGATAGATGATGGATGGGTAGATGGATAGATGATGGATGGATGGATGGATGGATGGATGGATGGATGGATGGACTGATACATAGCATGAATGTGAAAAACAACTTCTTGGTGCCTGGGGTGGGGTATTTGGGAGAAATGGGAGGGAAATTGGAGGAGGATATGACCAAGATACTTTGAATACATGTATGAAATTGCCAAAGAATAAATAAAAGATTTAGGGGCTGGAGAGATGGCTCAGTGGTTGAGAGCACTGGCTGCTCTTCCAGAGGACCCACGTTCAATTCCCAGCACCCACATGGCAGCTCACAACTGTCTGTAACACCAGTTCCAGGCCTTCTGACACCCTCACACAGACATACATGCAAGTGAAACACCAATGCACACAAAATAAAATAAAATAAAAAAGATTTAAAAACTGCATCTAGGCGTCTATGGCATAGTAACTTATAGTCCATAATTTAGTTCTTTTCTTTGTAAGAACTAGATAATAGTTTCTTTTACTACTGTCCATTTTTCTTACCCTAACAGTCCAACTTTGAAGCATGCTTCAGTTGGTTTTGATGCTGTTACCGCATCAGGTGTAACAGGTGGCCAACCGACTCGCATCCAGTCATAGTTTAATCTGCCTTGATAGAAGTATATAACATTTGCACAGCAGGAGGGCCCGCCATGGCAGTCAGTATAGCTGACGCCTGAAATTCTGTCGCCAGAAGATAAAAAGTTTATCCCAGGTGCTAGAATTAGCAGACACATAATCAGCACTAGAGCTGGTGTGTCACAGGAGAGATTTATTGAACTTATTCTTGAGGTTGCCAAAGTGGGAAAAGCCACTTAATATGACTTGCCTCAAATCGCTTTCTCTTTCTCTTTTCCAGGTGTCAATCTGTCTTTCTGTCTGTCTCCTTTGTTAACACATTCAAAGTCACTTTTCAAAGCTACAATCCTGGGAACCAGAAAACCAAAGGTCCTCTTAAAGGAGAATAATTTTCCCTGTGCAGATGAACAGCATAGAGGAATACTCAGCTCGGCTGGCTAGTTGCTATTTATGTGCCATTGACATTAAGGAAAATTATCCAAAATTCTATTTGTCACCTTGGACCCACTTATTGAATAGTAAACGCAAGCCATCCAGTAGAGGGCAGTACTGACTTGTTCATTAATGCCCCCAATAGTAAATGCAAATTTAGTAATGAAAGATTTTTCTTGATGTAAATTGTTCAGCAATCAACCAGATGGGATGACTTCAAGTGCAGTAAGCTGTAGCAATTCACATTTAATGCAATCAGGCTGTCATAATTTGCCCGGGACATAAATTAAATAATTGCTTTAGAACCTAGATCAGAAATCAGGGGCTCTTTTTTCCCCTCCTGCTTTCTTCTTCCCCCATTGACACTGTGGCCATCGGAAAATCTTTTGTCTTCTCTGAGTCTCATTTTTTTCCACTAGAAAATGATGTATTTGGTACAGATGAAGCCTAACTTCCCTTTTGTTTTAAGGAACACTTATTCTATGAAAGAGTATGCTAAATAAATTAATTTGTAAATAGCGACTTCCTGGAGACGTTTAAGGTGGCCATTCTCAAACCTCACTGATCAGAATTGCTGAGTTAGCTACTCCAAGTCCCCTGCAGGACTTTTCCAGAAACTAAATGTGGCAGAACGGGCCTCAACCTTTATCCCACTAAGACACTATCCTAAGAAAGCCATGTGAGATGTACCTGATGTACATCAGCTTGCTTTCTGGTGTGGGAGACATTGCTAAGGCTCATGTCCCTACCTCTCCCCTTATTTTCACACAGCACTGTTTCTGAAATGGCCTCTACGGTCGGTGTATCTGGTCCTTCACCGCTGTGGATTTCACAACTGTAGATTCAATCAACCGTGGATGGAAAACACTCTTTAAAAGCTGCATTCATGTTGGGCAGGTATATTGGTCCCCACCAGTCACCATGGCTTTAGTCCCTAAACAGTGCAGCATAACACTTATTTACTGACACTGTGCTTAGCATGTATAAGACACAGGGTTGGATCCCCAGACATATGCTGAACATGATCGTGCGTACTTGTAATCCCAAATTTGGGAAGTAGAGGCAAGAAGACCGTAAGTTCAAGGCTAGCCTGGACTACATAATGTGGTTTGAGGTCAACTATATATGTAATTGAGGCTATGGTAAAACCGTATCTCAACAACAACAAAAAGGACAAAAATAAAAAAGAACCTTGAAGAATCAAGAGAGAAGCCATTCATTGAGAGAGAGAGTTCACGTGCAAAGAATCTTTAATAAAATAATCCGCAGAGTCTTCATTAGTCAGAGGGACCAGGATGGTAGCGGTTCCCTTCGGTCACCAGGCTTGCTTTCCGTGATTTCAGTCATCCATGGTCAACTGAGGTTAAAAAGATTAAACAGAAAGTATCACAAATAAGCAATTCATAGTTTGTTTGTTTTTTTTAATTTTAATTTTTTAGGTTTTGCAGTGGTGGGGATAAAACTCAGGGCCTTGTGCAACCTCGGTAATTCATCGGTGGCTGAGCCATATCCGTAGCGTGGCACCAGTGCATCCATTTCAAATTGTATGTCACTATGAGCAGTATGATAAAATTCATACTGTCTAGCTCCATGGAGCCTGGAAAGTGGACTGTCCCTTTGTCTAGCTATATATGCCACCATCCACTCGTCACTTAGCCCTGGTCATGAGATCAATTGTCACAGTACCGGAGTACTTATGTTCAAGTCACCCATATTGCTGGGGGCGGGGGGTTGGTGCATACATATATTCTCAGCATTTAGGAAGCCTGAGGCAGAGGATTTCAAATTTATGACCAGGCTAGGCTACTTAGCAAGACCCCATCTCAACCAAACCAAACCTAAGGGTGCGAGTGTGGTTTATGGCCAGAGCACTTGTCTGGCATGTACAAGGCTTCAGGTTTGATCCCGCACACCACAACAAGCAACCAATCGATCAGGTAAGCAAATAAGTAAAAAAGTCTATGCTAACAAAGTGCAAGATTAGCAGCACCAGAAATCAGGGTACAAAGGGAAACTGTAACGTGTTTTCTTTAAGTGAAAAAGCAGAAGTTTATCTTAGCCGCGCTTGTGTTTCTATGACATGTAGAGTTCAGCATCGCCCACGACGTTCACAGGGGGTCTCGGGGTGTTCTCCTATACAGGAGTGGAGGCGCCTCTGTTTTCAATGTTGGAGACAGACATCGCTGTCGGCATAGATACACAGCTCTCACTTCACAGGGAATAAGAGAGTTTACTCTGGAGCCCAATACAAGTGACCATGACCCAGAAACACAGAATTGGATTGCCCCCAATACCATGTTTCAGTGTGGTAAGTTTCAAAAGTTTTTATGGTAACAAAGAACGTTATAAATCAGGCCTTTTTTTTCCCCCTTCTCTTTTTTTTTCTTCTTTACATTGGTGGAAAACATCAGGCAGGCAGGCAGGCCACAGCAAAGCAGGGACATCTCTGTCATAGGTCCCAGCTGTTACCTGTGAGAGCTAGAGGCCTGTTTAGACATTTCAAAAAGGGCATCACCTGACAGTCATGGAATGTGTGAGGTCACTGAGCTGGGGAATGAATGGCCAGTATGGAGACTAAAGGTAGCAAAAGATAATTTGGCTCCCAGCCTGCAACAATTACTGAAATTTTACTCAGCCAATCAACCGTATCGAATATTTAAATACTTAAATGATTATTTCGAAATAACCATGGCTTTGTTTCTGGGAATTTCACAGTTCTCTCTACTGGCCAAGCATAACATTTTGTGTATTCAGCTAGCAAATATTGTCTTATGTCCCACAGTGCTAGGAAGGCTCATTCCTAGACTATGACATGGATGAACAGGCAGGAAAGCACTCTTCAAGGGAGATAAATAGTCAATAGAGCCTTTATGGAAGAAATCTCTGGATCATTTGAAACATGTAAGTCATTATGATATGATTTTTTTTTCTCCCTCTCTATTTGACCTAACATTTACAGGTGACCTATAATACCTAAAGTTAAAATAACTAGGGATGCCTTTAGAAGTGAAGGCCATAGATATGGGAAACACATTTTAATCAATCAAAAGTAGCATCTTTTTAACTAGGTGGACTGTATGTCCCCTGTGTCTAGAGTTATCTGTATTCCATGGAATATTGTTTGACCTTTGGGGCATTTGAAATTACTTATTATCTTTAATTCTAGTTTGGAAAAGTCAATGGACAGTCATAATACAGAAGAAATTAGATAATAATATAGCAAATTATTTTAACAAAATTGTTCTTTGCCATGTATCAAGTGTTATCAGTGGTAGGGATGGAAATAAGAGGTGAGATTTGTGAGACTTACAATCCCCTGGCTTCGTGGGCACAACCAAGTCTGATTTCTCATTTTATAGCAAGAAGTGGGAAAAGGGACCCCAACAGAAGTCACTTGTAAATATTATCCATTTACTTTGTGTCGGTGAAATATGACTATTATTTCATTTAAAAAATTCGAATTTAAAAAATATTTAAATATTCAGTCAAGAAACACAGCGCTCAAGTTGTAATTCTCTGAATGTTACTGTTGTTGGACGCTGCCAATTGGTCTTTTTTTTTTAGGCAGTACAATTTTTTGGTGGTATAATTTGTTCAGGAGTTAACTCTAAATTTGGGTAGCTCTAACAAGAGTCAGGGGAATTAAAGTCATTTAAAAGTAGACAGGAGTCTGGATATGCTACATGACTTTTTATACCCTAACTTGTAATATCTGAACATTTTTCATACCAATAAAAACATGGTGATCTAAGTGGTTGGACCAAATAATATTGCTTCCTTTCTCTTAGTAGGTGGAAATCTATTTGTTTTAGGATGTAGAAGTTTGAATTTAAGATGGATGCCTCCCCAGTGGAGTTCCTTTTAGAAGATTTAGCATAAATCATCATCAATTTAAAAACTGGATTTTTAAAAATCCAAATTATGTCTAGCAATGGGAGAATTATTTTACATGGTAGTGAAAACACTTTCATCTTTTTTTAACATAAAAAAACATAGTTAAGTAAGGTGGGAGAGCTGGTCAGCAAACTGTCATAGCAAGAACATGATAGCATCTTCCTCTGTAGATTCCCTAAGACCAAAATTAGGGTTGTTTTTATCACTAGCAAATATATCAAGCAGAATTTCAAGTATATTAGATAATTTGAAAAATATCTAAGTATAAAATGATTTAAGAAGCTGGGCGGTGGTGGCGCTCGCCTTTAATCCCAGCACTCGGGAGGCAGAGCCAGGCGGATCTCTGTGAGTTCGAGGCCAGCCTGGTCTCCAAAGCGAGTTCCAGGGGCGCAAAGCTACACAGAGAAACCTTGTCTCGAAAAACCAAAAAAAAAAAAAAAAATGATTTAAGAAATATAAAAGTAAGGGTTAGTAGAAATGTGGTCAGAGAGGCTTTGAGTTCAGTTATTTGGGGAACTTTAATAATAATAATAATAATTATTATTATTGTTGGTTTTTCTAGACAGAGTTTCCCTGGGTAGCCCTGGCTGTCCTGGAACTTGATTGGTAGCCCAGGCTGACACTGAACCCAGAGATCCGCCTGCCTCTGCCTTCCAAGAGCTGGGATTAAAGGTGTGTGCCACCACTGCCTGACTAAAATAATTGCTTTTGAAAAACACTGTATTGCATTTATTTATTTCGCATGTGTGGGAAAGTGCACATGCCATGGCACACACGTGGATATTAGAAGACAACTTGTGGGAGATGGTCTCCCCTTCGGCCACATGGGTACCAGGGATCTATCTGCTGGGGTCACCAGACTTTCAAACAAGCCTGATGAGGAAGCAGTGGCTATCCTCTGAGTGGAGGCTTTTCCTCAACCATCAAACATAAACTTCATGTTTGAACATAATCTAATCAGAAGGATAGATCATAAAATTCTAGTCTTTTCTCTTCCTTCCTTCCTTCCTTCCTTCCTTCCTTTCTTTCTTTCTTTCTTTCTTTCTTTCTTTCTTTCTTTCTTTCTTTCTTTCTTTCTTCTTTCTTTCTTTCTTTCTTTCTATCTTTTTCCGATATGGGGTTTCTCTGTGTAGCTTTGGTACCTTTCCTGGAACTCACTCTGCAGACCAGACTGGCCTCAGACTCACAGAGATCCTCCTGCCTCTGCCTCCTGAGTGCTGGGATTAAAGGTGTGTGCCACCACCACCCAGCTAAAACTCTGGTTTTCTAAGCCAGTTTTGTGATAAGATTACTCAGGGATCTTCTCTACCTCAGAATGTTGAGTTTTAACATTGCAAGGTTTATGACCTTTAATTATAGTCAATGTAGTCATAGCTATGATGTCATCTTTCTTTAAGCTTTAGCTTTTCATATCCTTTTTATGATATACTTTGTCCCTTTTCTGTTTTCCTTTGGAATAATAATAATCCTTTACCTTAGGACACAGTTTTAAATCTTTTCATTACATTTATTTACTATGTGTGTATGTGAGAGCATGTGCGTGCATATGTGTGTGCACGTGTGTGTGTGTGTGTGTGTGTGTGTGTGTGTGTGTGTGTGTGTGTGTGTGAACATATGTATACATGACATGGCACATGCCTGGAGGTCTGTGGTGGTCTGAATAGGTATGGCCCCCATAGACCCATGCATTTGAATGCTTGGCCCATAGGAAGTGGCACTCTAGCAGGTGTGGCCTTGTTGGAGTAGGTTAGGCATTGTTGGAGGAAGTGTGTCATTGCGGAGGCGGGCTTTGAGGTCGGCTCTGCTCCAGCTATGCCCAGTGTGGGACAGTTCATTTCCTGTTACATATGGATCATGAGCTAGAACTCTCAACTACCTCTCCAGCACTATGTCTGCCTGCGTGCTACCATGCTTCCCACCATGATGATAATGGACTAAACCTCTGAACCTGTAAGCCAGCCCCAATTAAAGGTTTTCTTTTATAAGAGTTGCCATGGCGGATCTCTGTGAGTTCAAGGCCAGACTGATCTACAGAGCAAGTTTCAGGAAAGGCTCCAAAGCTACACAAAGAAACCCTGTCTCAAAAAACAAAACAAAACAAAAAGAATTGCCATGGTCATGGTGTCTCTTCATAATAGAAACCCAAACTAAGACTGAGTTAGAAGTCATCTTGGTTTTCTCCTTCCAGCAGGAGGATGCTGGGGATCAGGGTCAGTGGCAAGCAGCTTTGCCTAAGCCGTCTTGCTGGCCCCACTTTAGGATAAAATCTTATTTTACAAAATCCTTTCTCATCTGACAACATAACCTTTTTCTTTTTCTTTTTCTTCCTTCCTTCCTTCCTTTCTTTCTCTTTTTTTGGTTTTTTTTCAAGACGGTTTCTCTGTGTAACTTTGGAGCCTGTCCTGGAACTCACTCTATAGACCAGACTGGGCTTAACTCACAGAGATCCTTCTGCCTCTGCTTCCTGAGTGCTGGGATTAAAGGTGTGTGCCACCACCGCCCGGCCATAACCTTCTCCAAAAATACATTTTATACCTATAATTTAGCCCTCCCCTGCCCCCGCTTCTCTCTTTTAACCTAAAGGTTACTTTTTATCTTTTTTTAAAAGAAAGTATTTCTTTCTTTCCTTCTTTCTTTTTTCTTTTTCTTTTTCTTTCTTTCTTTCTTTTTTTTTTTTCTTTTGGTTTTTCGAGACAGGGTTTTTCTGTGTAGCTTTGCGCCTCTCCTGGAACTCACTTGGTAGCTCAGGCTGGCCTCGAACTCACAGAGATCCGCCTGGCTTTGCCTCCCAAGTGCTGGGATTAAAGGCGTACGCCACCACCGCCCGGCCTTTCTTTCTTTTCTTTTTTCTTTTTTTCTTTTCTTTTTTTTTTGAAACAAGGTTTCTCTGTGTAGCCCTGGCTGTCCTGGAACATGCTCTGTAGACCAGGCTGTCCTTGAACTCAGAGATGCACCTGCCTCTGCCTCCTGAGTGCTGGGATTAAAAGTGTGTGCTACGACCACTTGGCAAATATTCTTTCTTAATAAAATGTATTTTAAATGAAAATCCCAAGAAGCCAAATATGAAGCAGAGAAAACATGTATATCATATTGAATGTTCAACAGTTATAAATGCAGGTAAAAATGTTCATAGTGCTCTCTCTTCTTAATAAACTTAATTTAAATATCTGTTAAAGATTTAAGCCTTGTTATAGTAGGCATTTAGAAAGTGCCTTTGGACTAAAAAAAATACTTATTAATTTTATTTTATGTATGAGCATTTTGCCTGCATGTATGTATGTGCATCACGTGTGTGCTTGGTGCTCATATAGGTCAGGAAGAAGGCATGGGATCCCCTGAAACTGGAGTTATGGTTGTGAACCTCAGTGTGGGTCCTCTACAAGAGCAACAAGTGCTCTTAACCATGCTCCCCGGAAACTGCCTTGTAAAGGAGGTCAGAGGTTGGTGTGGTGCATCGTTATATACAGAGGTACAAACTCTCAGTGAACCCAGAGTTTGCCAGCTTGCCCCAGGGGTGCCCCCACCTCCCTCTTTTGAGTTTTGGGATTACAGGCAGGCTGCCCACTTAGTATTTACACAGGCAGAAGGTCCAAACTCACTTCCTCACACTTGTGCGGCCACGGTTTCACCCACTGGACCCTCTCTCCAGCCCTAGCATTCTGTGTAATCTACTCTGCGACGACGAGATCTTCAGATCAAGGCTAAGTTACCGCAACTATGTTGTAAAGCTAACCAACAGTTTCTTGTCTGTGGGACGGTGCTGATGCACATTTAAGAGTTATTCTTGTTATGGTATATGCGTGTATTTCTGTTCTTGTTTAAAATATTGTAGCTTTACAATATATTCTAGACTACTGAAGGAAATCACACACACACACACACACACACACACACAAAAAAAAAAAAAAAAAAAAAAAAACTTTGGTAAGAGTTTCTATGGTTTAAAAAAAAGGTGGAGGAGAGGCAGGCAGAGCGGCGGCCGTGACGCGGTTGTAATAAAGACCAGAAACTGAGCTATTACCCGCTGAGGAGTTAGTGAAAACAAGGAGATTAAGAGCTAGGAACAGGGACGCCTTTAATCCCAGCACCCGGGGAAGGAGCTATCTCCATGGGACGGAACCAGAAAAGACCCGAACACTCTGAGGCCAACCCTGGGCCCAGCTGCCGATCCTATGAAACCCAACAACTTGGAAGTGTTGGTGAGACTACCCTAGTGAACAACCTGCTCAGCTGAGATCCATTCAGGAGAGGATTCAGAATCCCACAGTCTGCAGTCTGAGGAAACAAGATCAGCTGAGGAGTTGATGAACGAGCAAAACGTGACCTGAGAACACAAAAGAAGGCGCCGCCCAGCCACCGAACCAGATCACGAGAATCATAAGCCTACACTACACCGACCAGGAACAGGTAAGCCCCGATCTCCGGACCGGCAGATCAGGTCTCTAGTCCCTAGGCCCTACCCATCGGAGTCCCAGGGACCAGACCGCTACCTTTCCCTGCTCCCCCACCAAAAAAAAAAAAAAAAAAAAGATCTTCAGATCAAAAGAATAGGATCTGAGTTCTACCTTGCGCTCTGGGTGGAGACAAGGTATTCTAAACTGCCCCCATTATCAGCACTGTACCACAGACGAGATTATAAAATTACAAAGACATACGACAGCCCTGATAGAATGCCTTGTCTTTAAAACAGGAAACCTACAGAATTACAGATAATCCTGCTTGACCTTGCTAGGTTGTCTGTTGAGACTGCAGGTCTCATCTTGGGCAGGCACTGGTGATAAGAATTCCAACCATGCCCCCATGGTCGCGCATGCCCCGCGGGACACTTAGTCATTTCCGGGCCATACATCCTGTGTAACCCACATCCCGTGGTGGCGTGGTCACGTATTTGCAAGGTGTGACCACGTGATCTATGTGCATGCGTGGAGTAGCCATATGGGCCTGTGTGTGCAGGCTCAAGCTGGCCCTTAAAAAGACAGGCCCCCTGGGGCTGGAGAGATGGCTCAGAGGTTTAAGAGCACTGACTGTTCTTCCAGAGGTCCTGAGTTCAATTCCTGGCACTCACATGGTGGCTCACAACTATCAGTAATGAGATCTGGCATCCTCTTCTGTGTACATAATAAATAAATAAATCTTGAAAAAAAAGACAGGCCCCATGTTCCCCCTGCTCCCCGTTACACACGTGTCCTTCCACAGGCCTGATCACATCTATCCTTTTCTCCTTGTTTTTTTTTTTTTTTTTTTTTTTTTGGTTTTTCGAGACAAGGCTTCTCTGTGTAGCTTTGCGCCTTTCCTGGAACTCACTTGGTAGCCCAGGCTGGCCTCGAACTCACAGAGATCCGCCTGGCTCTGCCTCCCGAGTGCTGGGATTAAAGGCGTGCGCCACCACCGCCCGGCCTCTCCTTGTCTTCATAAAACTCTTGTTAGTGGATTCTGTCGTGTTTCGTGACTTTTCCTCGCAGGCTGAGAGCACCGCTATAAACCATCAGCTGGAGGGATACACTGTAGGAGGGAAGCTAAGCTACCTCATTTCTGCTCCTCTAAAGGGTGGCAGCCATCTTTCTCTGGTATGTCCGCCATGGCTGTGTGTGCCAATAAACACAGTCCCCTCTGCTGAAAGGTTGGGCTCCTGTTTCTTCTTCTGCCACTTGTTCCTTTGAAGCTGCCACAGACTTCTAACAGGCCCCTCCCTGGAGAACTGACTGGTAGGTCCAATCACCTGGATGGGAAAACACCCTTCAAAAGGTTGTGACTTAAAGAACCATGATACATTTGAAGATATGCTAACGACGGAGGAACATCTCTCCCCTTAATGAGGAAAAGCCTTGTTGCTTTTCTCTCAAACCCCAGTAAAATTGTCCACTTTGCTTCTGAGTCCATTTTAAAATCCTTTTACCTACTAGGCCCCATGTTTCCTGTTACAGGCAGTGGAGGGTCATTGCAGTAATCACCAACTGCGGCAGATGAAGCCAGGTCTTACAGAAGTAGTAAACACTGTATTCGTCACACCAAACAAAGCAGCAGAGAAGGGTAAGGTTCTTTATGACCCTATTGTGGGTCCACAAACAAGAGAGAGAAGGGAAGATCTCATGCAGCAAAGGCAAAACCTTGGAAGATCCAGAAGCTGGGCCCAGCAGCTGATGGGCAATTACCCAACACAGGCCACCTTACATTCTGCTTACATAACATGGGGCCCAGGAGGAGCAGACACGAAGAGAGACTTCAATCAAGCTGCTCTTCCGGGAAAAGAGGAGAGAAGAAACAGAACTCATCACAATCCTTTCTCCAAACACCCAAAGGCCAGTCAGTGTCAGTCATGGTACCATGTGACCACTCCCAGTGTTGCCCTGGACTGGAACTTAGTGGAAACTTAAACAAGCCAAGAGCAGACCACAGTACACGCCTACAAAAAGGCAATCAGAACATAGCAACAAAGTAAACAAAAGCCTGGGTGTGGTTCCATCAGAACCTCAGAAGCTGAAATCTGTGGGCTTGGAAAACAGCTGCAGGGGATGGCAGCAGTTTGGAGGAGCACTGCACACAAGGGCATGGGTACCTCCGCCAGGGGTGCTGGGAAACTCCTGCAGTAGGGCCAAGGCCTGCTGATGGCCAGGCAGAGTCACCCCAAGACTCTTCGTACTGACTGATCTGGTCTAACGAGTGTGATCTGGAGCCAGACAGCAGGTCTCTCATTAGCAGTTTGCTCCCTAAGACATTTCAGGGAGAGGAGAGATCCAGTGCACATCTGAGAAAGTAAGAAATATTGTCTGATCATATGTATGTGTGTGTGTGTGCATATATATATATGCACAATATATATATATTCACAATAAAACCTTCCCATATTCACATATATGTATAAATACATATACACACATATATACGTATATACATATTCACATGTATGTATGCATATTTGTGTAACTTTGGCTTTTATTCATTGGTACATGAATACTTTAATTCATTTTTATGTTGTTTAACTATAACTGTACCATCTATATCTGCATTGTCCTGATTTATTGGCTTGGTTTCTTACTCTGACAACCCACAAACTTTCCTTTTTGTTCATACCTCATTTTCTTCTTGTCCCATTTTCATCTCCCTTTTTAAAAATCTCTTTAAAATGTTTTTGAAAATTATTTTATTATTTTATATGTACGGATTTTGCTTGCATGTATGTCTGTCGGCCATGTGTATGCAATGTCCTCAGAAGCCAAAGAAGGTATCAGATCTCCCGGAACGGGAGTTGCCATGTAGGTGCTGGGACTTGAACCCAGGTCCTTCTAGAACAGTAGTTCTCAACCTTCCTAATACTGTGACCCTTTAATACAGTTCCTCATGTCGTGGTGACCCCAAACCATAAAATTATTTTCGTTGCTACTTTGTAACTGTAATTTTGCTACTGTTATGAGTCATGATGCAAATATCTGTGATTTTTGTTGGTCGTAGGAGACCCCTGTGAAAGGGTTGTTCATCCCTAAAGGGGTCGCAACCCACAGGTTGAGAAAATGTAGATCTAAATGACCATCCAATTTTTTTTAAATTAATTTTTATTTTGTTTGCATTGGTGTTTTGCCTTCATGAATGTCTGTGTGAGGGTGTCAGATCTTGGAGTTACCGACAGTTGTTAGCTGCCATGTGGGTGCTGGGAATTGAACCCAGGTCCTCTGGAAGACCAGGTCCTCTGGAAGACCAGGTCCTCTGGAAGACCAGGTCCTCTGAAAGAGCAATCATTGCTCTTAACCACTGAGCCATCTCTCCAGCCTCCCATCCAGTGTTCTTAACTGCTAAGCTATCTCTCTGGCTCCCTCTTCTTACTTCTTAACTGTAAGTTTCTATAGCACTATTAATCTTCAAACTCCGTTTTCTCCATTCCTATCCAAGCTGCCTCTACTTACCTTTCCCCCTTGTTTTTCTAATACCAATCCCTCGTTTTATTCCGAGTATTTCTTTCCTTCCCCTTCTTCCTTTAGTAATGAATATCTTAGTAAACACAGAACTATTCCTCCTTCCCTTATTCCTCCAAAGTTATCAAAGTTAAAGAGGTGATGTGTAGCTAGAGTTTTCCTGCCTGGCCCACAGTCAGGACAAACTCTCTCACCTGCCAGTCCCACAGCCCCTCAGACCCGACCAAGTAAACACAGAGACTTATATTGCTTACAAACTGTATGGCCGTGGCAGGCTTCTTGCTAACTGTTCTTACAGCTTAAATTAATCCATTTCCATTAATCTATACCTTGCCACGTGGCTCGTGGCTTACCGGCATCTTCACATGCTGTTTCTCATCACAGCGGCTGGCAGTGTCTCTCTGACTCAGCCTTCCACTTCCCAGCTTTATTCTCCTCCTTGTCCCGCCTACACTTCCTGCCTAGCCAATGGCCAATCAGTGTTTTATTTATTGACTAATCAGCAACACACTTGCCATACAGAACATCCCACAGCAGTGATGTTTTTAATTGTGGCTTCTGCAGCTAGTATTCTACTCTTGCATAGGTCCTAGAGATTGCTCACAGTGCCATTAGCATGTGGACTTGTAACAGAGCAGACTAATTACATACAGAAAGTAAAAATGAATACATATGCATGTATGTATGTATGTGTGTATGTATGTACGTATGTGTTAAGGTCCTGGAGAAATCCACAAAAGACCACTATCCACGTATGCAGTCAACAAGAGCGTTTATTATTCCAGTATGCTGGGGCCTGCCCTCCCACATAAAGGCGAGATGGTGAAGAGCCTGAGAGAGAGGCATGAGCTCCTCTTAAGCATAGTCAAGGGGAGGTCCTAAGACAGGTCATTTTAGATATGACTGGGTTAAGCAAGTACCTATCAAAGCAGTTCTAATTGGCTGGTCAGGGTACAGTTTTCCATTTTGGGGCAGGCCTGAACAAGTCCCTGGCTTTGTCCTTGAGCTGCTGTGGAGGCTGGCTGGCCTAGCACGTATTAACTGTGGGGGCTGACTCAGTAGCCCAGGCTTGGTGTGCCCTATCTCCCTTGTCCCTGTGGTCAGTGGCACCAGTGATTAATTGTCCATTGTTTGTGGCTCTCTCAGAAACTGCCTGACCAGTCTCAGGAAACTGAAATTGAGGCCTGATCTCTGAGAGAAGACTGAGCAGCCTGTTGTGGTGTCTGCTCGGTCCTCTCAGTATGGATGTACATATGTATGTATGTATGCATATATGTATTCATTCTCCATCTGTCAGACATGCCTTACCACGAAAGACTAGTTTTTATTTTTGCTGGGTTTTTATATTAGGTGTGAGCAAAGTCCTGCAAACTTACTCTCCTCCCTTGTGTCTAATACACAACAATCTCTTCCTTTTAGGTGGTTTTAATTCCCTCAGTTGTTTTACCTTTGAATAATAATAAAAAAAACTCACTTCATCCCAGTCCCACAGCAATAAGCGAGTTTACAAAAGCAGAAAGCAAGTGGTTAATTACTTCACATCAGGAAAATCATTATTCTATTCTTATCTCACCTACAGGCTGCAAGGATCTCACAGAATTTTGAAATTTTCAAAGGCTCAAGCCAGTCTCTCTCTTCCTGCTGCCTGCTGACCCAGCTGTAGAACTCTCAGCTCCTTCTCCAGCACCATGTCTGCCTGTGTACCACCATGCTTCCCGCCATGATGATAATGGACTAAACCTCTGAGACTGTAAGCCAGCCCCAATGAAAATGCTTTCCTTTATAGGAGTTGCTGAGGTCATGGTGTCTCTTCACAGCAATAGAACACTAACTAAGGTACCTGGCTTGGAGGAATTTCAAAGTCCTGTGACATCTTGCTCTGGCCCTAAGCCCCACAGTAATCTTTCTGTCTATTTCTCTTTGCTCCTCAAGTTAGCTGCCTCAGCAGGGAGCCAGCAGAAGTGGGCCTCCCTTCCTGGCCTAGGGGCAGCTCTCACTTTCTTTTTCACTTGGGAAGAAAAATCTTAGCTCTTGCTGGAGGCTGCTTACTCACCCTCATTTCCCAAGACTCTGACAGCATCCATCAGGGACAGTTTGGAAGGGTGGGAAGGGATTTGTCGGGATCATTTTTGGGAATGACAAAACAGGTTCTCAGCTATAAATAAGCTTCAGGAGGTGTCTAGCCCTTTTTAGAACACGGATTGCGTAATGCAGCTTTCCCAGGAACTCAGTGCTCACTGTCAATTCTGCGGCCACAAGAAACTTTCCACTCAGCATCCTATTGGATCTGTGGCCTGCAGAGATGAGGATGGGAAATGCTTAGGAGTGGGACACATGGGTTCTATTTTGGACATTTTGAAATGAGTGTTAGAAACCAGTAGGGGTGCGAGTGTGGAACTCAAGGTGAGGATAGTGTTGGCAAGTCCCTGCAGGACTCCTCAGAGTAGATCACAGACAAAGAAGAGCTCACTAGGGCATATAACAGACAGAAGGCCAAGAGGCGAGGGTTGCCTTAGTCCCAGCGCTCCCACATTCGAAGGTGAGGAAGAGGAGGAGGAGGAGCTAGCAGTGAAGGCTGAAAAGGAGCCAGCTCCTGCAGAGTCAGGGCAAATGCTTTGATCTGGAGGGCAGGTGGGCTGACCCCTGACTAGGGAATGTGTCAAGGACAGACCTTTGGTGCAGGAAAGAGTGTTTCCCACGGTCCAGACAAAAGCCTGACTGACAGAGCCTGAAGAACAAACAAAGGGGACCAAGTAGACAGTGCTTACAGATGAGTTCTGAATTTTGCTTTGAGGGAAAGAGTGGAAACTGTAGTCATAGCTAGAAGGAAATATAGATGTAACCAACCGTCTTATTAAATAAGAAACACAGAACCAATGCAAAGAAGAAAGCCAAGAGGTCAGAGCTAAGAGCTAAAACCTTACCCTTCCTCCTGCGGTGGTCCTACCTCTCCAAAAGAGAGCTACTTCCTGTGTTAAAGTCTTTATATAGACTTTCTGTTCTGCCTTCTCATTGGTTGTAAACCCAACCACATGACCGCCTCATCACTGCCTGTCTGCATAGACCTCCAGGTCTTCTATGGTTGGTATTGAGATTAAAGGCATGTGTATCCAATGCTGGCTGTATCCCTGAACACACAGAGACTTACCTAGCTCTGTCTACCAAATGCTGGGATTACAAGCGTATGCCACCACTGCCCAGCTTTCCTATGGTTTGCTAATAGCTCTGACCCCCAGGCAACTTTATTTATTAACATACAAACAACATTTTAATACAAATAAAATATCACCATAAGGAAAGTGTGTATTGTCTATTCTATCTTAAGGAGGAATTGATCCTTCTTTCTCCCAAATTCCCTTCTAGCTGCAGCTACAATGATGAAAATTCCATCCAAACCAGTTGAACTTGAACAAAGGTGCAGAACTCCCCCCCCCCCCAAGAAAAGCCTTTATTATGTAGAGACAAATACAGGTCTCACCTCAAAAGGGAATAAGAAATGGTTTATTCTGGGACCAAATAAGAGCGAACATGGCCTTGGAACATGGACTCAGGTTGTCCCAACTAACATGTTCCTATGTGGTGACAGTTTCATGAAATTTTTATGGCAGCACAACAGAGCTGTAAGTCAGAGCACTTTTCAAATACACTAGTGGGAACTCTAGGTGGGTGAGTTACATGAAGCAGGGGAAATCTGTGCTGTAGCTCTCAGGTGCTGTCTATGATGGTCTTAGCTTTGGGGCTGGTGGACGCTCGTGGTCTGTTAATATACTCCAAGGGGATTTAGCGGACCGTCACTGGGATATTAGGTGGTGGTGGTTGTTGTTGTTGTTGTTGTTGTTGTTGTTGGTGGTGGTGGTGGTGTGTGTGTGTGTGTGTGTGTGTGTGTGTGTGTGTGTGTGTATGTGTGTGTGTGTTGGAGATCAAACCTAGGGTGCATGCATGATCTCCCTTGGTGCACTCATGGAGGTCAGAAGACACTTTTGTGCAGCTGGTTCTTTTCGTCCACTTTCACATGGGTTCTGAAGATCAAGCCAGATCACCAGGTTTATGCAGCAGGTGCCTTTGCCCACTGAGGCACTTTTCTGGCCCTCTTCTGTTTTGTTTTAATATAGGCTCTCTATGTGTAATCCAGGCTGGCTTCAGCCTCTATTCTCCTGAGTGCTGGAATTTCAGATACGGGATACCTGGTCACATGTCCTTTTAAAAATGGCTATGTCCGGGGCTGGAGAGATGGCTCAGCAGTTAAGAGCACTGATTGCTCTTCCAGAGGACCTGGGTTCAATTCCGGGCACCCACATGGTGGCTCACACCTGTCTATAACTTCAGTTCCAGAGCTTGACACCCTCACACAGACACACATGCTGGCAAAACATCAGTGAATATAAAATAAAAAAAAGGAATAAATCAATATAAAGAATATTAAAAAAAAAAAAGGCCGGGCAGTGGTGGCGCATGCCTTTAATCCCAGCACTCGGGAGGCAGAGCCAGGCGGATCTCTGTGAGTTCGAGGCCAGCCTGGACTACAGATTGAGTTCCAGGAAAGGCGCAAAGCTACACAGAGAAACCTTGTCTCGAAAAACCAAAAAAAAAAAAAAAAAAAAAAAGGTTGTGTCCAACTTTTTGACATCATGACACAACATTGTCATCTACACAGTTCGTGCTCAAGAACCGCGCAGTGGAGTTACAGAAAGACACTTACAGAAAACCCTCATAATGTCTTCAGTAACTTTGTGATTTTGTGTTGGCCACGTTTGTAGAGCTTGCACTCTGCCGGGTAATTAGGGGCTCCAGACTGTACCAACAGGGGTCATTCTTCCTAAGTTGCCTACACTTCTCTCTGCCATTCCTTTTTTCCTCCTTGTAAATTGTGTTTATCTTTCATATTAGAATCTTCTCTCTGGTACGTGTGAGCAATTTTCCAACAGGCAAACACCTCCAGGTTAGAGTTCAGTTCCTGACAGAAAACGAAAGAGAAAGCTGAGTTTATCGATCCACAGGGAATTGGTCCTAGAATCAGGGATATTCAAGTGAAGTTTTTGTTGATTTGTGGGTCCTCTGAAATGACCACATCATTTCAGAGTTGGGATCCATTCTCAGCTGGCTTTTTTGTGTGTGGGAGGCTGCTGCTGAACAATTATGTTAGTAGTCTATATTCATCTTGTAAGTCAAAGGATTTCACCGTGACCTTTTCATCCATGCAAATAATGAGTGTGTATCATATTCATCCCCGTGAACAACTTAGGAAGTGATTTACCTTGCTTATGGCTTCAGAGAGTTCGGTCTGGCTTTGTTACTTTGAGTGCAGGTTAAGATTGAATTTCGTAGCAGCCCTTTGTTCCCCAGGCTTCTAATGAACAGAGCATGTTTGCGGTGCGGCTTGGGGAAGCCCTCGGAACGCAGACAGGAGAGGCAGCTCCTGTCAAGGCTTTATTTCACACGGCCGGATGGTTTGGGTCTCTTTCCTCGCTTCCTTAGTCTTTCATTCTTGGGAGTGTTTCCCTTTGTTATATTTTTGCTTGTCAGCCTAGCCTTTAACGCCTGTCCCTCCAGCCCGCTTTTCCTTTCTTAACAAGTTGTCTTGCCGGGCGGTGGTGGCGCACGCCTTTAATCCCAGCACTCGGGAGGCAGAGCCAGGCGGATCTCTGTGAGTTCGAGGCCAGCCTGGGCTACCAAGTGAGTTCCAGGAAAGGCGCAAAGCTACACAGAGAAACCCTGTCTCGAAAAACCAAAAAAAAAAAAAAAAAAAAAACAAGTTGTCTCTATTTATAATGGCATGCCCCTGGTGCAGTGCTTTGCTGTAGGACGCAAGAGCCTGGGATCAGATTCTCTGAACTCACAGCTGAGATTCTCTGGCCTTCCCCACCGCTTCTCTGGTATCTGTGGCTAACTTGAAGGGTAGGCCTTTTTCTCCGTCTCCCCACCGCTTCTCTGGTATCTGTGGCTAACTTGAAGGGTAGGCCTTTTTCTCCGTCTCCCCACCGCTTCTCTGGTATCTGTGGCTAACTTGAAGGGTAGGCCTTTTTCTCCGTCTCCCCACCGCTTCTCTGGTATCTGTGGCTAACTTGAAGGGTAGGCCTTTTTCTCCGTCTCCCCACCGCTTCTCTGGTATCTGTGGCTAACTTGAAGGGTAGGCCTTTTTCTCCGTCTCCCCACCGCTTCTCTGGTATCTGTGGCTAACTTGAAGGGTAGGCCTTTTTCTCCGTCTCCCCACCGCTTCTCTGGTATCTGTGGCTAACTTGAAGGGTAGGCCTTTTTCTCCGTCTCCCCACCGCTTCTCTGGTATCTGTGGCTAACTTGAAGGGTAGGCCTTTTTCTCCGTCTCCCCACCGCTTCTCTGGTATCTGTGGCTAACTTGAAGGGTAGGCCTTTTTCTCCGTCTCCCCTCCTCCTGGTGGATGCTGGGGTTTTCAGTTCACCTGTGCTGTTGTCTTCCTCTCAAACTCTAATACGATTGTCCTCGAGTCTCCTTCTGGGCTCATTTTAAAATTCTTTTACTAATGAGGCTAGGACCCCACCCACCCAAGTAACCCGAGTTCCCTTGATAAGGCAGGGTCTTTAACTGAGAGCATGGCAGTAGCTCTCAAAGATGGACCTAGTAAACACTAGTAACTCTTAGTCTACCATCCATTTGAATTGGGAAGTTCAAGGAGGCTTAGCTTGCAAGGGATGAAGTCAGTTAGAGGTGGGCTATGTTTTTGTTTGTTTGTTTGTTTGCTCTGTTGACACAGAGCTCTAAACATTACAAGTGCTTCTAATGAAACAGCAGTATTGTGTTATCTTCTCAAGGACTTTTTTTCTTTTTTCTTTCTTTCTTTTTTTCTTTTTTTTTTTTTTGAGACAGGATTTCTCTGTGTAGCCCTGACTGTCCTGGAACTCACCCTGTAGACCAGGCTGGCCTCGAATATGGAGATCCGCCTGCTTCTTCCTCCTGAGTTCTGGGATAAAAGGTCTTCCCAAGGAGTCTTAAGCCGATGATCACAAGCAACCTTGAAAGCAGTTGAGAGTGTTACCACTGTCAGCCTGGGTCTCATCAGAAGCAACCGTGAAGAGAGGTGGGATCATGAATATGAGTGTGGGTTGAACAGCGCCTCCGACAGACCTTTCTAGAGAAGGATGGTTACTGGCCAGATGAGTGGGCGGGTTTTCAGTGGGACCAGAAAGCGAGAAGGAAGGACCCTTAGTGACCAAGAGTAATACTCTTCAAAAACACTTCAGAACAAAAGGGAAGCCAGTCAGCAAAACAGGATGCCTACTCAGCACTGGGGGAGGGAAGCCTTGGCTGTTTGCCACGTTTATTATTAATTTTTGGCACGTTTGTTTGTTTTTGAGACAGGATATCACCTTGTAGCTCAGGCTGGCCCCCAACTCTCCACAATCCTCTTGCCTCAGCCTCCAAAGGGCTTGTATTGCAAGTGTGAGCCACCCTAGCCTATGCGCATACTGCTGTAAACTCGTATTTAGTTTTTGCGGAGGAACAGCCTTTGACATCAGAACATATATGTTACTACAGGAATTAGACCTCTCCACATTGCCTTCTTTTTCTGATGCCCAGGGACTGAATTTAGGGCCCCTCCACAGCCAACTGTGCATCCCACCAGTGAGCTACACTGCCAGTCTCCCAGAAAGTAGAGAGACCAGAAGTTTGAAAGGTTTTGCCCCATCAGAACTGAGAACTTCCCCGTTTGAATGTGACTTGTGCTTATCTTGCACTCTACATGTGTCCCCGCGAGGCTTGCGGAGTGAAAATCCTCTTTCTTTTAGATGCTTGAAAATAAGGACATTGCTGCTCTCGGGGCGTTTAGCCAAAAGCAGAGAAGTGTATCTAATCGAAATGAGTGAAGAGTATTTTATGACGGCGCTATGAGAGTAGGCAAGACCACAGTGTGCATGACACTCTCTGTGTTCACGGTGCCGTTCACGGTGCCGTTGGCGTGAGCATGAGCCCGTGCCAGGGCGGCGGAAGACAGATGGGCTTTGGGGTTGCTCAATAGACACTGGTTAAGTTTGAGTGGTCAGAGTCATGGCGTGAGGTGTCAGTCTTCTCTGCTGTCGAAAGGGTCCCGTCGCAGGGGAAGAGACTGTTTGCTTGGAATTATGGGGTCCGGAATGATAGCCACGTTCGTTCTTCAGCTCCCCTGACTTCCAGAAGGAGCCACGAAGGAGAGGAGGAAGCTGTGGCCACGCTTTCAAACGGGAGTGGGGAAGAGAGTTACACTCTTACTCTCTCGTCATTGTGTAACTTTCCTGCTCAGAGGGGAACTGATGTTGCGTGTTGATGTAGCTAGTGCTTGAATTTTGTCCTTTTAATTACTGAAATTTTACAACTCAGTAGTTAAAATTCGACCAGAATGAGCTGGACGCGGTGGCACATACCTGCGATCCAGTACTCAGGAGACTGAGGCAAGGGGATCACAAGTTTGGGGCCGACCCGGGCTACATAATGAGGGCCGGGTCAGCCTTGTTTGTTTATTTCAAAGCAGCCGCGCCAGCTTAAGGACCGGCTGCTTCAAGAGAGCCAGGCTGTTTTGCTCTGTGATGGGTGCCCAGGTCTCGGCAGGGGGCCCGCCTTTGCTTCCTCCCCCAGCACCCCCACAGTGAAGTCTGGAGAACGGGAGGCGCAATGGCGAGGATGGCCGTGAAAAATTTGTTGGGCGTCTTCACCACTGAGTCCAAGGCTGCTATTGTTTGTTCTTTCTCACTGGTGAACAGAATAAACGAGGATAGTTTTGTGTCACTGAAATAAGAGTAATAGATAAGTTGTCTAGTGACGGTTGAAATGGACTTGCTAATATATAACCGTGCTCAGTGGTAAAGAACTTGCCTAGAATTTTTGAGGCCTAAGGCTTGAGCCTCAACACACACACACACACACACACACACACACACACACACACACACACACACACACACACACCGGGAGAGAGGGGAGCAGAGAGGTGGGGGACAGAACCTGATTCCAACCTGAATTATTGAATTATGCCTTTATTCAAGGGAAAAATAATTTCTGAAGTTGAAATTTGTTGGTGTTGTTCTTCTCTAGTGCAAAAACTACCCTGTGGTTTTATAATAGCTTTGTAATTAGTCAAGGTCTTCCAGAGAAACAAAAATAACTTGATACACAAATGGTGGGGGTGGGGCTAAAGAATTAGCACGCTGGGCTTTGGAGGCCTAAAGTCTTGGACACACCAGCAGCTGGAATTTCAGGAGAGAGGTTAGGTAACTGGAGTCCAAGGGCAGTCTGGAAGCGAGATCTCCTCTTCCTCCCCAGCCCTCAGCTGTCTTTTCTTCAGGCTTCAGCTGACTGAATGAACTGCCCACATTATGAGGGGTAGGTCATGTGCTTTATTGGAAGTCCATTGATTTAAATGATAAATACATCTTTTTTGTTTGTTTGTTTGTTTTTAAATTTTCTGGAGCTGAGGACCGAACCCAGGGCCTTGTGCTTGCTAGGCAAGCGCTCTACCACTGAGCTAAATCCCCAACCCCGATAAATCCGTCTTTAAAATACCTTCACAGCAATAGCTGTGACTGACATTTGAACAAAAATTGGATACCCTGGCCTAGTCAAGTCAGAATATAAACTTAATTAATTTAAAAACTTTGTTTTGTTACAGGGTTCATGCATCTCAGTGTAACCAGCAAGAACGTTCCAGCAACATGCCTATGGACTGAAGTTTGGAAGTCCAATTAGAGACGGAGAAATAATGAGCAAAAATCTTTACCAGGTTTTGTGCCCAATGAAGAGGGCAATTTATCTAACTTTGAATGTTGAATGGTTAATATTTTATCATGTAAGGCCTGAACATCAATACTCAAATTATCATGTGACTATCTCTGCTTGGGGAACAATATCATTAGCAGTGGGGACACCAAAGAAGGTCAACTGTGTTCTTCATAAAGCTCTGACTGATCGAATGAACTGCCCATGAGAAACAAAATCTTGATATAGCTCCTCAGGCCCTGTCTAATTTTAGAAAGTTCCTTTGTCTTTTTTCCCCCAGAATTTGGTAATTTACACCATACCTGTAAAGCCAAAGTACTGATGTAGTCATAAGCCTCCGGAGGACACATGAGCTGTCACTGAGCATCACTATGTGTGGTTTCTCCTGCTACCATTTCACATTATGTTGTTGATTTATAATAGCTTGGTCCTGATTGTTAGAATTCCTAGCCACTCCCCCATGACCCAGCAAGGGCTGGCAAGATGCTTAGCTATCCCAGGACCTTACGTCCTACGTAATCTGTGCGCTGTGTGATCACGTAATTTGCGTGCAGTGTGGTCACATAATCTATGCACATGTGTGGCGTCGCTACGTAAGCCCGTATGTGCATGTGTGGGGAAATCTATAAAAGTGGGTCCCACTCAATCCTCCGCTCTCTTCCTGCACGATCTTTCCATAGGCCTAAGCAACCCCTTCTGTTCCCTTCTCTTAATAAACTCTTATAGTGGGCTTTGTTGTACCTCGTGGCTTTTCTCCAATGGTAAAACAGCGTTGCTTAATGGATAACATTGCACCACTTAATAACACTGATAAATTTTTGAATGACCAATCTTCCATGGTAAATATTCACCCCCCAGTAAGACAAGTTATTTTTAAGTTTCTCCAGTCAGAGGGAAGAAGAGTTTCCCCAGAAATAGAATCAAGGAGAGAAAAATGTAAAAGGAACAGTTGGTTCATTGAGCATAAGGCCTGTTTTAGATCCTTAAGCGTCTTAAATGAAATGGGTATATAATTTTTAACTCGTTTCCCTGGGTTATAAGGATCAGGTGTTCTACTCACTAGGAAAAGAGAAAATCCTTCCATGTCTTCTCTCATCTCCAGGGCTCGATACAGAGTCTCTTGGTGGGGAGATCTGTACTGTGACCTTAAAGGAGTTAATTCTCTTATATATAGAGAGAAACCTCCTAGACAATCTCAGAAAGAAACGCAGCAAAGCAGTGAAACAATGTTTCCAGGCCATCAGGAACTGTGCTTGAGGGATAGATTTTAGAAGCTGAGGGAAGTTGGAGCTGGAGATGGGGGGTGGTGTGTGTGTGTATGTGTGTGTGTGTGCACGCGAAATCAGCACAAGGAGGAGGAGAACCCTCAGTCTCGTCACAGAGAGAGACGCTAGAAATATATATTGTAGCTAGAGTTTTCCTGACTGGCCCATGGTCAGGACAAATCTCTCTTACCTGCCAGTCCCAAGCCGCTCAAACCCGATCAAGTAAACACAGAGACTTATATTGGTTACAAACTGTATGGCCGTGGCAGGCTTCTTGCTAACTGTTCTTACAGCTTAAATTAATCCATTTCTATTAATCTATACCTTGCCACGTGGCTTGTGGCTTACCGGTACTTTACATCTTCCTTGTCCTGATGGCGGCTGGCAGTGTCTCCTTCACCCAGCTTCCTGTTCTCTCAATTCTCCTCTCTGTTAGTCCGGCCTACACTTCCTGCCTGGCCACTGACCAATCAGTGATTTATTCATTGACCAATCAGCAACACATTTGACATACAGACCATCCCACAGCAGTATATACCTTCAGGTTCTAACTTTTCTTCTATTCTTGTGTTGGTGCTGCTGCTTTAAAAAAAATCATTTTTATTAGTAATTTTAACCGTGTCATCTTTATCTATGACTGTTTTTGTTTCTTTCCAAAGCTGAAAAGCATCACTAGGATTGTTTTTGGTCCCCTCGCATCTAATTCTCCCGGAATTGCTCTTCCTAACCAGGACCGAATGCGGGGATCCAGAGAGCCCTCCTCAGGGAAAGACGGCCGAAGCTCACTAATGAACTCCAGGAGTTCAATCAGCTGATGGTGTCTCTGCTTTAGTTCTTTTTTTCCAGCAACGCTGGTGCTCCTCCAGCCCTGCCTGCCCCGTGTTTTTACCTCCAGTGAACACTCCTGCCTTATTATACTCATGTGCACACTATTCCCAGGAGTTCCTCGCCTTTAACTCCCTCCCCCCTTCTTTTTTCTTAAATCCCCATATTTCAGGTCCCTGTTCCTGGCACCACCTGTAAACGCCTGTGCTTACTTATCTGGCCAAGGCCACCGGGTACAGCCTCCAGGAATTAAATCAGGCGGGTCGGAGGGGCCACAGCACAACTGAGGCTGTGGCAATTTTATTGAGAGCAATCAGACTTTTTAATACCCTTATCAGAGACAGAATATAATGGTAATTGCCAGGATCAATACCGTGCCAGGACTCGGTGAAGTTTGCAAGCCATACCGGGTACACAAGGTTCATGTCTAAGACCAATTGTCCTGTCAAGTTCCCGTGCCTCCTTGACTAATCCTTATCAAATAAGGGCACTTGCTGCTTGAATAAAAAAAAGAATAAAAAGGAAAAGAACATGACCGGTCCCCAGTATGGTGGAGGAGAAAGTTTATTATAGATACATGGAAGAGCATAGCCAGGGCCAGGGATATCTAGGAGAGTCCGGAG
This sequence comes from Peromyscus californicus insignis, assembly GCF_007827085.1. NCBI lineage: Eukaryota > Metazoa > Chordata > Mammalia > Rodentia > Cricetidae > Peromyscus > Peromyscus californicus. The sequence goes on from NW_026294447.1 coordinate 82,922,060, forward strand.
TGGACATGACCAAACTGAGCTGGGCCATGTGGCTCTGGAGAGGGGGAGGGAAAATACAGGGGAAAGCGGGGGTGGGGTGGGGTGGGTGGTGGGTCGGGGTAGAGGTGGGGGTGGGGAGGTGCAACAGCCAGGAGACCCCTAAGGTACAAAGACAGCAGGTAACCAAAATGGTTGGATTATATAAAGAAGAGCAGCCCAGCCGCCTGGGCTGGAGAGTTCAGGGTAGGGGGTGGGTTATGCCAGCCAGGGGGACCCTGTAACAGGTGATGACTGAGGGAGGCTGGGAGATCCTGGCAGCCAGGTCTGCTTTGATATCTTAAATAGGCACCTCAGCCATTTGTTCCAGGGTTTGAAAGCTAACACTGCTAAGGCTGATGATGTGAGTTTGATCCTTGGGTCCCATAAAGTGGGAAAAGAGACTGACTCCCAAGATTGTTCTCTGAACTCCACACATGTGAAGCAACACACTTATGCCTATATACATATATGTGCACATACACGTACAAAATATATTTTAGTTAAATTTTTTATTATTTTTTGTGTATATGAATTTTTTTGTCTGCAGGTATGTCTGCACCAGGTGAGTGCCTAATGCCCTTGGAGGTCAAAAGGGGTGTCCCCCCCAGGACATGAGTTGCAGATAGTGGTGGGTGCTGGGAATTGAACCCAGGTCCTCGTCGAGAGCAACAAGTACTGTTAACAGCTGAGTCAACTCTCCAGCTCCACTAAGTAAAAACGTTTTAAAGATCTGCTTTGGCACTTTTGACACTCAGCATGCACACAGATCTAATCCTAGAGGTGGAGAGGGAAGAGATCATACTTCCCTCCAATCCCTCCTTCCCACAGCTGGGGGGTTGTGATCCAGAATCCGGCTTCTCCAGCTTGTGTTGGGGACACAAGTGTTCCACGTCAGTCCTTTCATTTTTACAGAAGGCGAAATGTTTGCATAAGGTTCATCAGGAGACTCCGTGTGGCGTTTTAAGGCATCTTACCATAAAAGTTACGTAAGAAAATAAAATTCACATGACCCAGGTGACATGCCAACCAGAGCAGTTCTCGACCAATATTATTCCAAATGACAATCGTGCTAAGCAATCCCACAAGGTCAGAGTTTAGCTGACATGCACCTTGAACTGGACCAAAGCAATTTCTGATTCCGACTCGTTTAAACATTTACTGCATATGTCATTCTACAGATGCAAAATGTAGACCTTTATAAACAGTCTTTGTCACTGCAATGGAAGAAATAAGTGACAATTCATAAAAAGAACACCAACAATACAAAAGAAATAATAAATACAATCATTATGCATAGAAGCTGCACGGGCGTTTTCTTCTTCAACCCTTCCCACGTGGGCACAGAGGCACAGGCAACGATATCATTTACATAGGGTGGCAGAGGGCGCCAACCTGTGAGTTCAGTTCCTGGAACTCACCAACAATTGCCTTCCCGTCCAATTAATCTTATGTTCTGATTCGACTAGGCCAGGATATCCAATTTTTGGTCCAATATGAGTGTCATTTGGAATGTTTTTCTAAATATAAGCTGATCATCCATGAGGACAACCCAGTTCAGTTGCTAGCTTAGCTCGGTGTAGTGTTTCCAAGTCCGCTTATCTCAGTTTACACAGATAAAAAGAAAGAGAGAAAAACAGATTAGGAAAGGAGGTGAGAGAGCGAGGCTTTGGCTCCGCGGCTGGGAGCTTGCCCAGCGTGCAGGAGAACTTGGGCTCAATTCCCAGCGTAGGGCGGGGGAGGTGGGGAGGCCGTGTTCAAAGTTAGAATGTTTGTTTCTCTCCAACGTCGCCGCCAAGGCCTTGAAAAGTACGCCGTCCTAAAAAAAAAAAACAAAAAAAACAGCTATTAAAGACTTATTCATGCTCTCACAAATCTTGTTGACTGCTCTGCCAACAGCGGTGTCGCCAAGTAATTAAGTCTCGCATGCTTTCTGTTTCTATTGCAACACTCCAGCGGTCCTCCACGCAGCAGGGACGCGCAGAGTCCCAGCCCTGGGACGCGTGCGTGTCTTACCGACGCCGCGGTGCAGCCCGGGACACAGCAAGGGGGGAGGGGGGGAGCCCCACCTTCAGGGGCTGCTCTTTGGGCGGAGCCCCGGATTGTGATCTGTGGCGTAGAGGACGGGCGCCGACTGTCTTCCGCTCCCCGCAGAGCAGGAGCGGCCGGGACAGCGATGATGAGCTGGGAGCTGCTGCTCTGGCTGCTGGCGCTTTGCGTGCTCATCTTGCCCCTGGTGCAGCTCCTGCGCTTCCTGCGGGCGGATGCCGACCTGACGTTGTTATGGGCCGAGTGGCAAGGGCGACGCCCGGGTGAGCATCCGCAGTGGCCCGGGCTCCAAATGAGAGCCGCTGCTGGGAGTGGCGGGCGGGCGGGAAAAGCGTCCGGATCTCCACTGAAAGCGAGTAGGGGCAGAGGTCCCTCCCGGTAGGACGGAGCCTCTGTGGCCAAGTTAAGCCTTGTCCCAGGGCTGGGACCCTGGGAGGAAGCGGCAGTGTCTAAATAGGCAGTTCTCAGTGTGTCGCTTGTCTTGGTTCAAGTATGGTACTGATGTGTCGCTCAGACTAGGAGAGAAAACGTCAAACTCCAAGAGAGCGCTGCAAGCCTCTGATGCCTGCAGAACACAGACTTCTTCAGTAGGATCCCAGGGATCCCGGGACACTATCAGGGAGGACATTGTGGAGAGCAGAGTGTGTGCCCCGCTTTTTAAGAGGCCCAGTGTCTGTTTATCCCGAGCATGTTTCTCCTGGGCTTTTAACTCTCCCGAAGCACTGAAAGACAATTGATTCTGACTCACTCACTTACCTAATTGCTACAAAAGTGTCAAAATAGAAAGCACCGAGCTGGCATTTTGCCAGGGGGCGAGATCATTCTGGGCACACTAAGTAAGGCACGTTTCGCCTGCTGTATTTTGGTCTGCTTCTTGCTCCGTGTTTGACACTCGCTTAATACACGTTTCAAGGATGTGGCGTGTTGTGTCACGTGGGCAGTGTGCTTAGTACCTCACAAACGGCCCCTGACCTTTGGAACAATTCTTATAACGTGCTCATTATTCGTTATTGTTTTTCAGTTAGAGTCACTGACAGAGAAACTAAAAGCCTGCCCGAGGTAGGCTTTTGATCCTTAAAGGACTATCCGTGGTGACAAGTACTAGGAGCATCTCAGGAAAGTGCTTTGAAGTCGCTGGCCACTCAGAAGACAGAGTGTATTCAAAGTCTGCAGAGCAGGAGTAGGTGCAAATTGGGTCTTGGAGACTAGAAGATAAAGAGAGGGTAGCATTTTATGTCCTTCCCCGAGCGCTGGCAGACATTCTTGCTGTTTTATTTCTGAGGCTGCATTTCTTTGACTCGAACAGGTGCAGGACTGCTTGCACATTCACTGCTGCAGAACTGAAGAAGACATATGGCTGTGACCTGTAGACTGTCTGTCATTTTTGAGGGCAGGAATCCCAAATACCCTACACTTCTATTAACTGTAATTCCCTCCTCCCTGATCATTGTTTAGACAGACGGGATGTGGGCCAGTTCACTGCCAGGAGCTGCCTGTGGTTGTTTGTGTTTGAGCCTCTGTGCTTTTATTTAATCCGAAGATTGAATTAAAATCAGTTTATAAATTATATAATTGTATGAAAATTATTAACACATTAAATTATGCCTGAAATGTAAAATTGCATATTGAGCAGCTGGCAAAAGTTGTCTTTTCAAAGCAAGCGAGAGCTAAAAGCCACTAAAAGTAATACTGTTTGTTGACTTGTTTCTGAGACTGCCCTGGCTCTGCCCCTCTTCTTCCTGTCTCTCTGCTTGGATTTTTCACCTGGCTCTTATCCTGCCTTATCATAGGTCAAAGCAGTTTTGTTATTAACCAATGGTAGCAACATATATTCACAGTGTACAGAAAGACCATCCCACAGCACTTCCCCTTTTCTGTCTAATCAAAAAGTAAGGTTTTCATTTTAACAAAGCAAAATTACATATAACAAAACTGTACTCAAGCAAGATTTAGAGTTACAATATCTACTCTATTTGTATTTGGCAAAATTAAAGAAAATATTTTATCAACTATCCTATATTTGTGAGTCTAAAGTTTCATATCTAATTTACCCTTTATCATAACAAAGGAAAACTATAATTATAACTATCTAGTCTTCAACTCCATCAAAGACCCCAGAAGGATATAATAATATCTGAATAAACAGGAAGTGCATTGTAGGCAACTTCCAAAATTCAAGAAATGACAGAGACATCTGGCTGCCTGGACAGTTATCCAAAGTTCCTCTGTAACACTGAGGCATCTATCTTTGGCCTACAGGCCTAGAGTCTCTGGCAGACTTTTCAGTGAAGCAGGAAATTTGAAAGACTGTTTCATCTATTGGCAAGGTTCATCAGTTGCTTTACTCTGTGTCCTGCAGAATGTCTGGCAGTTTCTTCTGTAAAACAGGAACCTGAAGGACCATCTTACCTTGTTTTGGCAAAGTTCAGTGGTCATTTTCCTATGGGTCCTGCATGCCCAGTTTATACAACATATTGTCAAGCAGTCCAGGCAAGAGCAGTTTCTTGCCCAAATGGCTAGCCTTTTCCACTTTGAAAGCAAACTCCATAACAAGTTTCTTTGATGCCCATCATTCTCTTTGAAGTAATTGGTGCTGTCTAGAAAAATCTAAGTTTTTAAAACATTTTAAATGCCATAATCTATAGGTCTTTGAAGTGTTTGAAGATTATCTATCTAATTGAAATATATCTCTGTATACCTAAAAAACTTACTAACATGACTATAAGTTTGATTATTATAGATAACTACTAATCTGTATTTCTTAATGATATATTACAATTTTAAATGAGTTGCATAAACATAATGCCTTAAAAAACAGTAGAGATATACATACAGTATAACAAAATTGACCCTGAATTTGTATTAATAAGCCAAAATCCATGCCAATGTAAAGTATTTTGAGATTAACAGTTGTTTTTTTGGATTAAAGTAGATTTAATAATCTACCTTTTTTCATCATTTCTATATCATATCCCCCTTTAAATAAAAACAAACATTCATAAACAATATTTTGGAAATTTGGGTGTAGCTTTCTATGCTACTTCCTGCTGATTGGTGGCACTGGCAATCTTATGGGGATCCTGAGCAAATTTAAATTATGGTCAAGTCTTGACTGTAGGTAGTAGTCTGTGAGGCTACATCATCTCAGCCAGTTGCCTTGAAGCTGTTCTGGATATTGGATCATCTGGAGACCTCTCAGGGGGTCTTCCTTGATGGAACCATATTAACCTGGAAGGAATCCACAACTTCTCATCTGCTGTGGAAGCAGAAGCAAAACCTCTTTTCCAAAGCAACATATCTTTAGACCCTAATTTTGAAGTCAAGATACCTTTAAGATAATATGTTGGTTTAACTTAGCAGCCCCTAAAATCAAATGTCTCTCTGCAGTTAAAGACCCCAAAGACAACACAATAATATATAGTATACAGACTCTCTGTGTATTTTTCGTCTTTACGTGGCTTTTTTTTTCTATTTCTTTTTTAAGGACTTTCTCTATCCTTTTCTTCTCTCTCCCAAGCCTATATATATTTTTAAACACACTGTAACAAGTTTAGAGGTTTTTTTTTTTTTTTCCTATCTGAATCTATTTTATTGTGTATCTTTAATCCTTTTCTGACCAGGAGAGTTTTTAAATTGCTAAGCTGCATGGCTAGGACCGAAGTGGCTGCTCAGCTTTTCAACATGGCACTGGTACCAATGAGCCTCGCTTACCTCTCCAATTTTGGGAAGCAATATTAAGTAGCATCCTATGTTTTTAAGCTCAAGGCTGTGCTCCCAAGCCCCCAGGCAGCGGCTGGGAGAAGCCTCTTGTATTGTGGCCTGTGAGAGACCTCTGGAGTCTGCCATGTTGCTGCTGAAGCCCGCCTGGCCAGGGGACGCGTCTCTATACCTCAGCCTGTAATGAGACCTGAACCAGGAAGCTGTCCTTGGCTCCGTTTTAGAACCTTTTTTTTTTTTTTTTTCAGCTCTCAGGTTTTATGTGGAAATTCTTGCCAAACATCTATAGACAGATGAATCTCTCCCACTCTGCCTGTTCCCGAATAACCAATCAGAGGCTTAATATTAATTACAAACTGTTTGGTCTATGGCTCAGGCTTATTGCTAGTTAGCTCTAACATCTTAAATTAACCCATTTCTATTAATCTATATTTTGCCATGTGGCTGGCATCTTGCTCCTTGAGCAGCTGGATGGCATCTGTCCTGACCCCGCCCCTCTTCTTCCTGTCTCTCTGCTTGAATTTCCAGCCTGGCTTACATAGGTCAAAGCAGTTTCTTTATTAATCAGTGGTAGCAACATATATTCACAGTGTACAGAGAGACCATCCTACAGCAGAAAGCTTTGTTTACATAGTTTGGTTATTTACAGGACAAGTTATATGGGTTCAAATGTCTAAGGAACTGTTGGGTTTTTAAAATACTGACTCCGTTTAGGGCTTTGACAGTAGTTGGATGATATAGTACATATGTCTATTGTGCTTTGACAGTAGTTGGATGATATAGTACGTATCTCTATTATGCTCGCAGCATGGGTTCAGTCCTCGGCACTCGAGAACTAAATTGACCATATCTGAATTTGCACACCATAGGGTAGCGGAAAGTGGGGGTTCTGTTTCTGCCAGGGTTCTTGGTATTTATTCAATTGATACGTATTTATGGAGTCCTTTATATGTTCTAGTCTCTGCAAAGTGCTAGGCCACTACTGTGAAGAAGGAGGACAGGGTCTCAGCCTCAATGGATTTAACAGACTAGTGGTGGTAACTTACTCCCGAAAACCGTAGTTTTCTGAAGAATTCACACTCCGTGAAGTTCTTGTGAGGGTTTTAATATGGAATTGTGTTACACTCGTGGGCAAGAATGAAGTAAGGCCAGCCTGGATAGTCTTATTACCCCCTGTTATGGGACAAACTAGAGTCCCGAAGAGACCAGGCAGGAGGCATATTACGTGGTGAGTGTAACAGGGCCCCAGACCTTAGGACAACTGACTCCATGATGGAAGTGTCATTCAGGCTGTAAAACTCAGCATGTAGACAGCACCGCCTGCCAAAAATTAAAACAAGGACCTAATGCGTCAAAGCCCATAGTTCTGGGAAAGTCTCTAAATGTACTAGCCTTGCCTCTTGGCTTCTGTAGTTCTGCTGCTGGCTAACTGTTCTTGTTGAGTGAAGTATGTCAACCCAGGACACGGTTTTTGTGCTTAAAAGCTTTCCCTGAGAAAGGTTCAGGGCTACACTGGGATCCTGAACATCCTGTGTAGTTGCTGGCCAGCCAATAAAGACTTCCTTTTGGTTTAAACCCACATGCAGCCGGGCGATGGTGGCGCATGCCTTTAATCCCAGCACTTGGGAGGCAGAGGCAGGTGAATCTTTTTGAGTTCGAGGCCAGCCTGGTCTACAGAGCGAGATCCAGGAAAGGTGCAAAGCTACACAGAGAAACCCTGTCTTGAAAAACCAAAAAAAACAAAACAAAAAACAAAACAAAACAAAAAAAAACAAAAAAAAAACCCAAAAAAACAAAAAAACACCAAAACAAAAAACCAAAAAAAAAAAAAAAACAAACCAAACCAAACAAAACCCACATGCAAGCAGTCTTCTCTGGGGGATACCCCACAACAGGGAGACTGGCCATTAAAGCTGCTTGCTGCATAAGCTTGATGACCCGAGTTCCATCTTGGAAGCCACAAAAAGCTGGAAGAAAAGAACTGCCTTCTCCAGTTGTCTCCTGACCGCCAACATGCACAGAAGGCATGTGCGTATACGCCCTGTGATGTGCATGCACACACAATAGCAATCATGATGATGAAATTTAAAAAAAATTAAATCTAGGAAGAGAACTGGGGCAAGGTATTACACCACGGTGACCCTGGCACTTATGATGTGGAGGCAGGGGGATGAAATACGTGTTTCAGGCAAACATAGCAAGATACTGTCTAAGCAACAACAAAAATCCAAGGTGATTATATCATCCTCTTGAGCAACCTAGGGTATTTCAAAGGCCTCATCTGTGGTTTCACTTCAGAAATTGGAGTTATAAAACTAAAAAGTGGGTGGGAACTTCAGAATCATTTATTCCATTTAATAGAGAAAGCAATGAGTTTCTAGTCACTAGCTTTGATTTTCTTCGTCAAATAAGTAGATAAATTGAGACTTAGAGTGAAAATGTGTAGTTGTGAGTCTTAGAGTCTTAGCTGCTAATAGATTCTAGTACATTCACCCAGATTCCAAAATATACGGCATACCGTGTAGAGGACTAATTAATAACATGGTTTGTGTTCACCATTTTTAAGAAAACTCTGGTAGAAGATGCTTTCTTAGAATTCTTGCATTCTTTTTTTTTTTTTTGTTTTGTTTTTGTTTTTTGAGACAGGGTTTCTCTGTGTAGCTTTGCGCCTCTCCTGGAACTCACTTGGTAGTCCAGGCTGGCCTCGAACTCACAGAGATCCGCCTGGCTCTGCCTCCCGAGTGCTGGGATTAAAGTCGTGCGCCACCACCGCCCGGCACGAATTCTTGCATTCTATTTCTTTCTTTTTTTTTTCCCTCCCAGAGCTGAGGACTGAACCCAGGGCCTTGAAGCGCTCTACCACTGAGCTAAATCCCCAACCCCCCATTCTATTTCTTTACTTACTTATTTATTTTGTTGGTTTGTTTGTTTGTTTGAGACAAGGTCTCTGCATATTAAGCTGGCTCCAACCAACTATGTAGCCAAGTAAGTACGGCCTTGGACTTCTTTCCTCTTGTCTCCACGTTCAAAGTTCTGGGAGAACAGACATACACCACCATGCCTGGTTTATGGAGGTGCTAGAGACTGCTCCCAGACTGTGTGTGTACTCCAGGCAAGCATCCCAACAGCTGGGTTGATCCCCCACACTTCAACTTTTATGCTGCACATATTAGCCCTTCATATTTAGTAGTGGTATATTAAAAAAGTTTACTTATTTCATTCATGTTTTACTACTCTTTGGCGTATGGGTATCATTCACCATATTCTGGCTCCCCTGTAACCCACCTCCTTTCTCTGCAGAATGGGAGCTGACTGACATGGTGGTGTGGGTGACCGGAGCATCCAGTGGCATTGGTGAGGAGCTGGCTTTCCAGTTATCTAAACTGGGCGTCTCTCTGGTGCTGTCAGCCAGAAGGGTGCAGGAGCTGGAGCGGGTGAAGAGACGGTGCCTGGGTGAGTGGATTCCCGACAACAGCCGTGCACCCTAGACGTGAGAATCCAAACTCAAGTGCAGCTTCAGGAAGTGAGGGGAGGTGGGACTGTCCTGTGCAGCCTGTGCTGCCTCCAGGGCGTCGCGTGCACAGCCCGGCCTCCGCTTCTGCTACCTCTTTACCTTCTTTTCTGCCACCCTTCCACTGTGCTTTTATACCAACTTTTGATGTCGAGGGGCGAGTAAGCACCAGTCCTCAAGTGCTGCTGGATTTTAATGATCGAATGACTTATATCTTTGCTTTAGAAGAGGCTCTTATCCACAGTGTTCCTGTGTGCAACCAATGAAACGTAGTCAGGAATGATCCTTATTAGGTTTTGCTTTATGTCAGATAGTAAAGTCATGGGCGGGAGTGTGTGTGTGTGTGTGTGTGTGTGTGTGTGTGTGTTAGGATGATGAATAAAAAGAAAGGAAAGAAGAAAGAAGGTTTAAAAATGAACTGGAGGTAATACCTGCTGTGGGATGTTTTGTATGTTAAATGTGTTGCTCTGTTTGGTTAATAAATAAAACACTGATTGGCCAGTAGCCAGGCAGGAAGTATAGGCGGGACAAGGAAACAGGAGAATTCTGAAAAGTAAAAGGCTGAGGCCAGAGAGACACTGCCAGCCACCGCCATGGAAAGCGAGATGTAAGGTACCGGTAAGCCACGAGCCACGTGGCAACTTACAGACTAATAGATATGGGTTAATTTAAGATATAAAAACTAGCCAGGCGGTGGTGGTGCACGCCTTTAATCCCAGCACTCGGGAGGTAGAGGCAGGCGGATCTCTGTGAGTTGGAGGCCAGCCTGGGCTACCAAGTGAGTTCCAGGAAAGGCGCAAAGCTACACAGAGAAACCCTGTCTCGAAAAACCAAAAAAAAAAAAAAAAAAAAAAAAAAAAAAAAAAAAAAAAAAAAAAAAAGATATAAAAACTAGATAACAAGAAGCCTAATTCAGCCATACAGTTTGTAAACAATGTAAGTCTCTGTGTGTTTTCTTGGTTGGGTCTGAGCGGCTGCTGGACTGGTGGGTGAGAGAGATTTGTCCTGCCCGTGGGTCAGGCAGGAAAACTCCAGCTACCAATGGCGCCCAACGCCCACAACAGACGACACTGATAATATTGTCATTGGCTTGAGTTTTAATGTAGTCACGTTCACTTTCATAGTAGCCTCAGGGGGTGTTTAGCATTTAGTACTTTAATATAGTCTTAAACATGCATGTGCCTCTGTGCATATGTGTGCCTCTGCATGTGTGTGTGTGTGTGTGAGAGAGAGAGAGAGAGAGATCTCTGCCTGTTACTCTTTCACTATTTTTTTCTTTCATTTTGCTGACTGCATTCACCCAATGGTGAGAGTTCTTTGCCCCAGTAAATAACGTCACAGGGTTCTTTTTATGACGTTGTTTTCAAAAGCCTCTTGTGTTTTAGTTCTGTGCTTTTTTTTTTTTTTTTTTTTTGAATGGTCATTGTGACTTGTAAGGCCTGCCCTAGCAGAGAGGATAAATCACGTCAGCTGTGCTGAGGTGGTGTGAGGACCACTGGTCCCTTTTCTCTGTGGTCACTGGTGCAAGCTTTCCATTTTTTAAAAGTTTAAAGGTTTCATGGTGTTTTTTCATCTCTTTGCCCACAATACTTCTGTTCCTCTCACGGTCTATGTACTTGCTACTTTTTTCTTACTGGCATTTATTACTTTAGATTCAAGTTAATGTCCAGAATAATTCATTTCAACTGTTCCACTGGTGACCAGAACTAGAAAGGATCAATTATGTTCCTGTCTTAGTTAGGGGTTTCTATTGCTGTGACGAGACACCGTGACCATAGCAACTCTTATAAAGGAAAACATTTAATTGGGTCGGCTTGCTTACAGTTTCAGAGGTTCAGTCCATTATCATCATAATAGGGAGCACAATGGCGTGTAGGCAGACATGGTGCTGGAGTAGTAGCTGAGAATCCTACCGCTTGCAGGCAACAGGAAGTTGACTGAGACATTGAGCAGTATCCTGAGCATAGGAGACCTTAAAACCCACCCCCACAGTGACACACTTCCTCCAACAAGGCCATACCCACTCCAACAAACCACACCTCCTAACAGCGCCACTCCCTGTGAGCTTATGGGGGCCAATTACATTCAAACTATTACAGTCTCAGAATGTTTTTAGGTAGGAATTGTATGAAGGACTGAGTACTTTTCCTTATTTACCTCTAGGGATCCTTGACCTAGGGAGAGAAGCTTCTACCTCCCTATGACACTACTGGCCTTCTCAACTTCTTATAGATTTATAGTATGAGCTTAAAAGAAGAGATTTAGTTTTAATTACATGTATATGTGTCAGTCTGTACATGTGAGGGCAGGTGCTCTTGGAGGTGCCAGCTCTCCCTGGAGCTGTAATTATAGATGGTTGTGAGATGGGTGCTAGGAATTGAACTCAGGTGCTCTGCCAATGCAGTGTATGATCTTAACCATGGAGCCATCTCTCCAGCTCTAAACTGGTGTTTTAAATGTGGGTGCACAGTCTACTGAACTTGACGAGTCTTTTGATAAAAGAAACTCTATACATGTAAAAAAAAAATACTCTGTTGTATAATTTTTCTTTTTTTTTTTTGTGGGTGGAGTTACTGTTTCTTTTTGATGTGCAACCTATGCTGGCCTCACAATCCCAGTCTACTTGGCTCCATGCTCTGAATACATTGTGGTTGTAGACCACTATGTGTGATTGGCTGAGTTTCCTTGGTTTCTATCTAATAGTATAATTTTTTTTTTTTTTTTTTTTTTTTTGAGACAAGGTCCTGCCACATAGCCTCTGCTCATCTGGAACTTGCTGTGTAGACCAGAATAAACTCAAGTTTCTGCAGTCCCGCCTCTGCCTTCCAAGTGCTGGGACTTGAGCTGCGTTGTCACATCCAGTTCATTCTTTGCAAAGTTCCTCTGTGTATAGAGTTAAGGGGAAGCGTGCTGTACTGCTTCCAGCCAGCTAAACCGCTGGTCTGAGATGGCGGCGTAACATCACTGGTCCTCTTCCCTGCTCAGTGAGGGGTGCTGTGGCAGAGTCGCCTAAATGAGTTCATTGCCGCCTTCCTGTGGGATAGAGGTTAAAATGAACTGGAAAGTTGAGTTCAGTGGAACTGGGGAATGTCTTGCTTACTGTTCATGTGTCTTTTTTCAGAGAACAGCAATTTAAAAGAAAAAGAAATATTGGTGTTGCCCCTTGACCTGACCGACACAAGTTCCCACGAGGCAGCTACCAAAGCCGTTCTGCAGGAGTTTGGTAAAGTAAGTTGCATTTTATATCCATGAAGCGTGGATGGTGTTGCTTATCTGTCTTTGAAAAAAAACAAACTAGCCGGGCGGTGGTAGCGCACGCCTACCAGCACTCAGGAGGCAGAGCCAGGTGGATCTCTGTGAGTTCGAGGCCAGCCTGGGCTACCGAGTGAGTTCCAGGACAGGCGCAAAGCTACACAGAGAAACCCTGTCTCGGAGGGAAAAAAACAAAACAAAAACAAAAAAACCAGCCACAGAGATTTCCAGCTGTGGATCCCCTTCAAAGGGAAGGAGACAGATGGAGAGCATGTGGTGAGGTCAGGCCTAGGCTTAGCTTCTTAACCGTTGGCTTCAGCTCCTTAGCACTTCTCCTCCCTTCCCAAGAACGAATTCTCTGTGAAGAATGAGAGAAGTTAACATCTGCTGATGCTTTTCTTTTTCCTGCTACTTGTTACTTTACTTCGAATGGAGAGTCTATGAGTGAATTCTTGCTTTTCCTCCCTCCCTCCCTCCCTCCCTCCCTCCCTCCCTCCCTCCCTCCCTCCCTTCCTTCCTTCTTTCCCCTCCTTCCCTTCCTCTCTCCACCGCCCTTGACACAGGCTTGATGTAGCTCTGTTCTGGAACTTACTCTGTAGACCAAGCTGGCCTTGAACTCAGATCTGCCTGCTTCTCCCTCCCAAGTGCCGAGACCAAAGGTCTGCGCCACCACACCTGGCTTTGCTTATTTTATTTTTTTAGCTGCCACTAGAAACACATCACTGTCCCTTTTACTATTCAAGTTAATAACACAATCATTTTCTTAGGTTATCTTTAAGCACCCATTTTCTGATTTTTTTTAGATTGACATTTTGGTCAACAACAGTGGAAGAAGCCAACGTTCCTTAGTTCTAGAAACCAACCTGGATGTCTTCAAGGAGCTGATCAATCTGAACTACTTAGGGACGGTGTCCTTGACCAAGTGTGTTCTGCCTCACATGGTAGAGAGGAAACAAGGGAAGATTGTTACTGTGAACAGCATTGCGGGAATTGCATCTGTGCCCCTTTCCAGTGGGTACTGTGCCAGCAAACATGCTCTTCGGGTAAGACAGCCCAGACTCTGTGCATGACCTTTGTGTGTGTATGACCTCTGTGTGCACATGACCTCTGTGTGGGTATGACCCCTGTGTGTGCATGACCTCTGTGTGCACATGACCTCTGTGTGGGTATGACCCCTTTGTGTGCACGACCTCTGTGTGCACATGACCTCTGTGTGCACATGACCTCTGTCTGTGCATGACCTCTGTGTGTGTATAACCTCTGTGTGCATATGACCTCTGTGTGCACATGACCTCTGTGTGCACATGACCTCTGTGTGTGTTTGGGCCATAAGACTTTCAGTGAATATTCGGATTAGACCTGGGCTGTAAGCGTGAGACTGAAACAAGAGAGCTTGACATCTCCCCTTAGATAAGGGAACAGCCCTTTAGTCACTCCTGCTTAGAACTCCCCAACTGCTTGGCACACACTGTACCAGACCCTGGGGATGTAAGGATGAGACACTAGTTCTTCCCTTAGGATAATCTGCTCAGGATTTCACATTTCCTCTGACTCAGCCCGTGTCCTCATGGTACTGAGGTTCTCCCACTGTTTCCCCCTGCACACGTTTTAGGATGTGTTTTTGTTGTCCCGTGTCTGTGACTTCTTTTCATGCCCCTTTCCTTGGTCTTTATGTCACCTTGTGCATGCACATGAGAGACAGGTCCTGCAGCCGGGTGGTCAGTCCTGGGCCGGTCTCTCTTGGGGAGCATGTGACTCTACTTCTTATGGTCTCTTTGGAAGAAGACCATCTGATCAGGGCAGTGACTAGGCTTGATTTGTATTCTATATCTGATGAGGCATAAACAGCGGAACTGAATGAATTTTTAATTTCGGCTTACGAGTAAATGTGAAGAAATAGTCAATTCAGTATGACAATAAGGCAACACGAAACGTTATAGCTCATGTCTCAGGAGGAGAATTTTAGTGGCACATTCTACCACTGGCCGAATGAGAGACAGTGACGCAGGTCATCATGCTTTCATGGAAACGGAAGTCGTGGTTCGGCAGGACCCATCTCTGCCGTACAGAACAGGTAGCGTCAAGTGATGAAGGACTGCATCTGGGAGGCTTTCCTCAGACTTAGTAAGGGGCTGTCAATCAACCTCCCCTAGAGACAGTCCCATCTGAGACAGGCAGGCAGATGCAGTGGAGTACAGACCCCATCTGTTGGTTGTTGGCACTTGGTCTAAGACATGCAGGATGCTGTCTGTAGAGCACAGTTGGAGCTGTCTAGTCTGCCCACTGAGACTCTCTGTTTTGAACTCTGGGCTGAATTCTCTGACAAAATGCAGGCAGGTAGAGCGGTAGCTCCGTAGCTGAATGCTGAGACTAGGAGGCTTTTGTGTTTGTTTGCTTTGAGACTGTCTCTTGTAGCACAGGCTGATCTTGAGCTCTATAACCTGCCTTATCACCCAAGAGCTGGGATCACGGGTGCGCACCACCATGTCCCAGGAGGCCTTTTCAAAGAACACATTTCCTTCTTATATTCCCGACGTTACAGTGAACTTTTTCTTTTCTTTTTTTTTTTTTTTTTAAAGAAAGTATTTTTATTTTGTCTATGCACTACGTGCATGCAGTACCCAAGGAAACCAGAAGAGGGCACTGGATTCCCTGAAACTGCAGTTACGCATAGCTGTAAGTGTTGTGCCCAGGTCTCAAGACCCCCAAGCAAGACCACCATAGAGCCAATGTCCGATGCAAACACACAGAGGTTTTTAATAACAAGACAAGCAAGCTTGCTCTGTGTCCAACATCTGACATCCGACATAGCAAGTGGAGGAGAACGGCCCTGAGTACTCACTTTAAGGGGTTTATGTAGGAAAGGTTTACATGCAGCTTGGGATTGGACTAGGGGGTTAGGGGTGAGGTAGTTCTTTGAAGTTACTGGCTGAACTATAAACATGAGGTTACTGATGACTAACAGGATTCAGGGTATCTACAGAGACATACATTTTTACTCCCTATGTCCTGCTTTTGCTGAACCCAGGATATATACATTCAGATTTATTGTTCCAGTCCCACTCTCCTCTGAGTTCAACTTCTGGTCAGTGGAGCCCATTACTCCCCATATCTTGTTTTGCCAAGTCCAGGATACATAGATTTATTGTCCCAGCCTTATAAGTTCAACTTCTGGTCACTTCTAAAACAGCTGGTCAGCAAATACCTTTGGGGAGGGGAGGGGGAAGTTTCTCTCAAGATGGCTACTGACTTTTCCGTTTCATAAGCTGCCATGTAGGTGCTGGGGACCAGACCTACAAGAGCAACAAGTGCTCTTCACCGCTGATCTATCTCTCCCTCTGTAACAGTGAACCTTTAATCACTGTGTGTACATGATATGCTAGGACAGGACTCAGTGTCTGTGCTGGTTGCTTGGTCCCCTCTGTCATGCTACAGAGGGAAAATATTAAATGTACAGGAGTTCTTCATTCCTTTACCAAGCATTTTGTTTTGGAGCCTCTCTGAGGCAGGCACTGTGTGAGTGTTGTGTGATACCATTTCTGGGAAGACATGAACAACATCTGCTCACCCCAGATAGGGATCCCATGACCGACCAAAGTATAGATACTATCAAAGTCCAGCTTGGTGAACCAATGAGTTTTATTGCAATGACTTCAGGAATATGGGTGAGGGGTTACTTACAGGAGCAGAAATGACCAAAGACAGCTGCATCGTGAAGTCCACCCCAGTGTGAGGGACAGCTCACAACTGGGACCCTGGTGCACCCTGCACAGTCTGCAGGCAGCTCAACAGGTGGGAGCGTTTCTTCTCCAGGGAGCTCAGTTGGTCCGAGCCTTTCCTAGACAGCTCGGCTTGCCTGAGAGTGACTCTCAACAGTCCCGACAGCTTATGTATGCTCAGGGTGGGAGGGGCCTAGTGAATCTGGTCAATTTCAGGGACTTCCTGAAGCTATTTTGAGTTGTTTACTTTCTGAATTTAAGAAGCTTTGCTGCGGGATGGAATGCTTCATTTCCCCCTTAGAACATTCTGTTTCACCTCCTTTCAAACATTCTACATCTGAAGGGGCTTCCCTCCAAAGTGGACAGTTTTAATCCCACAGGAAACGCCTGTGTAACAGCCAGTCTGTCAGCAGGAACCCCCTTCGCTTCTGTGCTTGTTAGGAGTCAGAACGTAAGAGCTGACAGATACTTAATGTTGTTCGACTGTGCAGGAATGGATCACAGTTTTTCTTGTTAGGGTCATAAGTACGGCTTTATGTGTTCGTTTGTTTTGTCATTCCCCCCACCCACTCACACCCCCCCCCCCCGCCCCTCAACCCGACCAGTCTCTTGGGGCGGCACATGTTGGCCTCTCCCTCCCTTATTTGCTGAGGATAGCTTTAAATGTCTGACCCTCCTGCTCTCCCTTTCTACTGAGGGGTAACAAGTGTGAGCCGCCATACCCAACATCTGCTCTTTTAAAATAATGCAGGAACATTGCCTGGTTAAGGGAAAGAAATAAGGGGGAGCAAATCTCTGCTTGTTTCTGTTGCTTTGGAAATGACCTGTATCTTTAAGTGTAGATTTATCTTGGTCCTTGGAAGGTCCTGCAGTAGGTGGTCACATCATATCTGTACTAGTCATATACTAGTCATTGGCTAGAGAATGACTAATTCTACACTGAAATTGAAGTAGATCCCCCGCCCTGCCCTTTGAACAGTGGGGGCTTCCTCCCAGAACCCGGATTAGGCACAGAACACACCCAAATACCTGTTTTCACAGAGAGATCTTTTATTAAGTGGGGAAGAAAAGTTAAAGTGGCTGCTTCTGACTCAGGCGGAAAACAGCAGCAAGTGACCTACAGGTGTCATTTTTTTTTTTTAAGTTTTTTGAGACAGGGTTTCTCTGTATAGTTTTGGTGCCTGTCCTGGATCTTGCTCTGTAGACCAGGCTGACCTCGAACTCACAGAGATCCACCTGCCTCTGCCTCCTGAGCACTGGGATTAAAGGTGTGCGCCACCACTGTCCGGCACAGGTATAATTTTTAAGAGTGAAGAAAGGGATGTCTGTGTTAGAACAGGCTAGGATGGAGGTCTGTGTTAGAATAGACGGGATGGAGGTCTGTGTTAGAATAGACAGGATGGAGGTCTGTGTTAGAATAGACAGGATGGAGGTCTGTGTTAGAATAGACAGGATGGAGGTCTGTGTTAGAACGGACAGGATGGAGGTCTGTGTTAGAATGGACAGGATGGAGGTCTGTGTTAGAATAGACAGGATGGAGGTCTGTGTTAGAATGGACAGGATGGAGGACTGTGTTAGAACGGACAGGATGGAGGACTGTGTTAGAATGGACAGGATGGAGGTCTGTGTTAGAATAGACAGGATGGAGGTCTGTGTTAGAATAGACAGGATGGAGGTCTGTGTTAGAATGGACAGGATGGAGGACTGTGTTAGAATAGACAGGATGGAGGTCTGTGTTAGAACGGACAGGATGGAGGTCTGTGTTAGAATAGACAGGATGGAGGTCTGTGTTAGAATGGACAGGATGGAGGTCTGTGTTAGAATAGACAGGATGGAGGTCTGTGTTAGAATAGACAGGATGGAGGTCTGTGTTAGAATGGACAGGATGGAGGTCTGTGTTAGAATAGACAGGATGGAGGACTGTGTTAGAATAGACAGGATGGAGGACTGTGTTAGAATGGACAGGATGGAGGTGTGTTAGAATAGACAGGATGGAGGACTGTGTTAGAATAGACAGGATGGAGGTCTGTGTTAGAATAGACAGGATGGAGGCCTGTGTTAGAATAGACAGGATGGAGGTGTGTTAGAATAGACAGGATGGAGGTCTGTGTTAGAATAGACAGGATGGAGGTGTGTTAGAATGGACAGGATGGAGGTCTGTGTTAGAATGGACAGGATGGAGGACTGTGTTAGAATAGACAGGATGGAGGACTGTGTTAGAATAGACAGGATGGAGGTCTGTGTTAGAATAGACAGGATGGAGGACTGTGTTAGAATAGACAGGATGGAGGTCTGTGTTAGAATAGACAGGATGGAGGTCTGTGTTAGAATAGACAGGATGGAGGTCTGTGTTAGAATGGACAGGATGGAGGTCTGTGTTAGAATAGACAGGATGGAGGTCTGTGTTAGAATAGACAGGATGGAGGTCTGTGTTAGAATAGACAGGATGAAGGTCTGTGTTAGAATAGACAGGATGGAGGTCTGTGTTAGAATGGACAGGATGGAGGTCTGTGTTAGAATGGACAGGATGGAGGTCTGTGTTAGAATGGACAGGATGGAGGTCTGTGTTAGAATGGACTAGGATGCAGTGGTAAAGATAAGGGATGAAGGAGGAGGGGAAGGGGAGGGGTATTTGTCCCTGAGGGACAAAGGACTCCTCTGGATAGAGGGGAGACATACATGGCCCATAGAAAATAGGCTGTTTATAAAGGTGAGGGGCAACCCCTGTTTTAGGAGTGTTTAATTTTAATTGGGCATGTATTTGGGTAACATATTATACTTCCTTTTTTTCTTCATTTTATCCTTTTTTTTTCTTTACTTTATCCTTTTTTTTTTCTTATGTTCTTGTTTTGTGGTCCTCAGGGTTTTTTCAATGCTCTCCAATGTGAGCTTATCAAATATCCAGGAATAACATTTTGCAACGTTTACCCTGGGCCTGTGCAGTCCGACATTGTGAAGAACGCCCTAACTGAAGAAGTAACTAAGGTAAAAATTCTAGAAGGGAAGAACTGAGTCCTATACTAGCCCCGTTTGCTTTATCTTATAAGTCAGGTGCCTATTCAGAGCTACTTGTGAACTGTTCACAGAAAGCGACAGCGTTAAGAAAAGTGTTCAAGGGGTTGGGAGATTAGTTCAGTGGTAGAGCGCTTGCCTAGCAAATGCAAGGCCCTGGGTTCGGTCCTCAGCTCTGGGGGTTGGTGGGGCGGCGGCAGAGACAAACAAAAGAAAAGTATTCAAGTTACTTGGTAGTACTTCAGTGTCTCATTTTAACAATGGCTAGTGACATTGCCAGAGTGTCGCTTATAAGTAGTTCGCCATTATAGATCCACCACTCTTATTAAGAAAGTCCTTTTATTTTTTTCTATTTCTTCCCTGTTATACAACTTGTTAAATATAAGTTATTTTTATGTTGTGTGGTGCTAGGGATTGAAGTCAGGATCTTATCCATTCTAGATAATCATTTTTAGCTCTGGACTGTACATCCTTAGCCCCTAATGTAAATCTTGGTAATTTGATATTTCTAAAAATGTGATAATAAAGTAGACATTGGTGCCCTATTCTGAGATGATTATAATTAAAGGTAAAGAGCCTTTAGCATGTGCAATCTTATCTGATGAATGCATGACTTAGGCTCTTTGAAATATCATAAATTATAAACCTCCAGTACCTCCTACGAAGACTGCCAGTTGACAGGTCACAGCCTGAAAGAGTCTCACCGCTAGATGGCCTCTGGGTCCTTCCTGGTAAACATTCTCATGGAATGGTTTGGAATCCTCAACACTCACTTCTCTTTGACTCACAGCCCATGAAAAACGATATAGATCAGTCTTACAAGATGCCAACGAGTCGCTGTGTCCAGCTGATGCTAATCTCCATGGCCAACGATTTGAAGGAAGTCTGGATCTCTGATCACCCTGTCTTATTGGGGGCATACGTATGGCAGTATATGCCAACCTGGGCCTTATGGCTAACCTCCAAACTGGGGAAGAAAAGAATACAAAACTTTAAGGATGGTTTGGTAAGAGCAATTTATAGATTTCTTCACAGTATGTATGAATCCTGTGAAAATCCAGTTTTCCAAGTTCTTAAAGATTTCTTTGTTTTTCTGACTCTATACCAGTCTCATGATTAAAATACAGAGAACATGAAACATATTCTGTACCCACACAGTATATTTGATGGTTTGCCACACAATTTCTAATCTGGAAGAGTCAAATTTTTATAAGGTAAAAGTCAAAACGAAGGCTGTCAGTGTCTCTTCTTCACTCATCATGGTCAGGTTTTAAAAAGTCCCTCACCCGTCTGTTTCG